>NC_138061.1:20786487-22133143 GCF_964194185.1 Rhinolophus hipposideros
CACGCCCCAATCTCCCCTCGCCCCAATCTCCCCACGCCCCAATCTCCCCACGCCCCAATCTCCCCACGCCCCAATCTCCCCTCGCCCCAATCTCCCCTCGCCCCAATCTCCCCTCGCCCCAATCTCCCCACGCCCCAATCTCCCCACGCCCCAATCTCCCCTCGCCCCAATCTCCCCTCGCCCCAATCTCCCCACGCCCCAATCTCCCCTCGCCCCAATCTCCCCACGCCCCAATCTCCCCACGCCCCAATCTCCCCACGCCCCAATCTCCCCTCGCCCCAATCTCCCCTCGCCCCAATCTCCCCACGCCCCAATCTCCCCTCGCCCCAATCTCCCCACGCCCCAATCTCCCCACGCCCCAATCTCCCCACGGCCCAATCTCCCCACGCCCCAATCTCCCCACGCCCCAATCTCCCCTCGCCCCAATCTCCCCTCGCCCCAATCTCCCCTCGCCCCAATCTCCCCACGCCCCAATCTCCCCACGCCCCAATCTCCCCACGCCCCAATCTCCCCTCGCCCCAATCTCCCCTCGCCCCAATCTCCCCACGCCCCAATCTCCCCACGCCCCAATCTCCCCTCGCCCCAATCTCCCCTCGCCCCAATCTCCCCACGCCCCAATCTCCCCACGCCCCAATCTCCCCACGCCCCAATCTCCCCACGCCCCAATCTCCCCTCGCCCCAATCTCCCCACGCCCCAATCTCCCCACGCCCCAATCTCCCCTCGCCCCAATCTCCCCACGCCCCAATCTCCCCACGCCCCAATCTCCCCTCGCCCCAATCTCCCCTCGCCCCAATCTCCCCTCGCCCCAATCTCCCCTCGCCCCAATCTCCCCTCGCCCCAATCTCCCCACGCCCCAATCTCCCCACGCCCCAATCTCCCCTCGCCCCAATCTCCCCTCGCCCCAATCTCCCCACGCCCCAATCTCCCCTCCCGCCCTAGCCTCCATAGGCTGCAGGACCGCGATCAGCCAGCGCGCGGCGCGGTGCCCCACTTCGTCCCGGGGTCCTACTTGGGACTAAGAGGCGATCCAAACCCCGCTTTGAGTGGCTCAGTTGATTCTAGTTCCCAGATAAAACACCAGTTAAATTTGAATTTCGGATAAATACATTTATTTGTATTTGTATTCGCTCAGCCTGGCAATGCGAGGACTGATGGTTCAGATATGCAAATCCATCTTGCTCTTGCTCCAAATTCCTCTCCTGAAGCTAGAACGATGAGGATGAGGATGGTGATAACAGCTAACATTCCGAGCTGTTATGTGCCAGGCACTGTGTGACATGAAGCACATGCCTTTATTTCATCAAATCCTCACAACTACCCTAGGAGATTGGTATTATCATCATCCCCCTTGTACAAATGGAGAAGCTGAGGCTTAGAACTTGTCTGAAGGTGCACAGCCGGGAAGTGGGAGCTGCAAGTGGAACTACTACATCAGACTCCAGAGCCTGTGCCCTCCAGCTCTAAGCTCCCCACCACCCTCTCGAGACACACGGAGATTACAGCGACCCAAAGAGTTCTCATGCTCAAATGTTTGCCTTTCAGTTTGCAACCACTGGCCCAGGAGCAGCCTGAAGAGCTTCTGCCCAAATGTCTTAATCCTACCCACCCCCTCACTAGGGCTCTCTCCTGGCCTCTGCTGCCAGTGCACAGCCACACGCGTGGAAAAAGTTCACATCAGTCATTTACACCTTAGTGTGTATTTATGTTTGGTGGGACCTGTCCCCGACATTTGAACTTGGGGTGGTCTCCTAGCAGAATAAAGATGTTATTCACCATTAAAGGAAGCTCAGTCACTGCTAAGCATTTGGTACCAGGAAAAGGGCTTTGCATTCACCCAGCCACCCATTCCTACCTGAAGGCAGCAGGAAATGGTAAGGGGCCCAGAAGGCTCCCAAGTGCCGCAGGTTGTGCCTCATTCCCCAGGCCAGACTGGATGGATGACTTTTGAAAAGTCTGTCATGTGCTCTGACTGAGGAAGCTTACTGTCCAGCTGGGAAGGAGAAGCCATCTTGGTGGAGGGAGGACCTGAGGCAGAGCTGGGATGGGTGGGCAATGGACAGATGGATGTACAGACAGGTGGGTGGGTCGGTGGATGGATGGAATGAGAGCCTAAGAGGGGCGGGTTTGTGGTTCTGAGAGAGAAAACTGGCTACATGGGGCTCCTCCCAGCAGCTTTTCCATCATGTACAGTGAGAGGTGTTAAAGACGAGGAGAGATGAGGAAGGGATGGGAACAGATAGCCAGGAAAGAGTAAGGAAAGAGGCAGCAAGGCAAGATAACATAGGGGAAAAGAAAGAGCTCTATGGCATTTTGAATTCATCTGGCTCCCTCGGAGATTCCTGAAACTTCTGGGCTTATTACACCAGAGTAGGGGTGGCTCGTAGGGACCCCAACTTTTCGTCTCTTCAGTTGACTGAGTGTGGGTGTTCTAGAGCTCACGACACTCAGTTATTTGTCACTTTATTTACCCAGGAGCCTGGTGCAGGGGGTGAGTGAGGCTGAAGTCTGAGTCTGCAGCAGGTGGCAGTTTGTTTCACCCATTGTTGTGTTCCCTCCTCCAGCCCCAAGCTAGTCATCATCACTGCTCCTTATTTAATGCCACCCCCAAAAACTGAGACATGGCAAGAACTCCTACAGAGCCCATTTGCCTCCTGGGAATCGAGACCCCTGCTTGGAGCCTCACTTCTGGGAAAAAGGCAACATTCCCCTCCCCAGCCTCCTCTTACCACAAGTGGAGTCTGCAAGACAAGTCAGAGCCCATGCCCCTCAACAGACGTCCTGTGCATTCATTTCCCTGACCATAGCTATTCTTCTCCCTGGTATTTCTTCCCTCCCACCCCAGGACCTCACTGTCACCCAAGCAATACAGGGCAGATAAGAGGGGGTCAGCCTGCCCCCAAGAGGAAGGAAAGTCAGCCAAGAAACCTAAAAGTGGGGAAGCAGAAAGCTATCCCACCTCAGCTCCAGTGGATCTCACTGGGGGTGGTGTCATGCCCTAGCGGACATTTGGAAGGGGGAGAGGAGAATACCAGGGACACTGACGGGGGACGCAGGGATGCCAAGTCCTGCAATGCACATAACAGTCAGGTACCAGAGACAATGTTTTCCCTGCCCCGGAAGCCAATATGCCCCCTATTGAAAAATATTGCTTAGAGCCATGCCTTCGTTCCAGAAATATACAAGTTTTTATAAGAACTCAGAGGTGGGAAAGGTGAACCAGAGCTGCAGCCAGCAGGCTACGCAAATTCGATAAACTAGAGGAAGCACTGCTGACGTCACATGGGTCTGGATGTGTCAGGAGTGCCAAGTACATGTGACCCTTACAGCTGCTGCCTATCCATCTTAGCTGGGCAGGAAGAGCCGATGACAGCCCCTGGCCCCATGATCTCACTCCAGAAGGGCACTGGTGGATGACCCTCAGAGCCTCTGCCCACTAAGAGGATTGCCTTGGAGCCAGGACGTAGCAGCCTTGGTGTTTGAGGTGACTCCAGGGTGACCAGTGAGCTCATCCTTGGACACTGAGTGTAGCAACCTTTCTCTCTGCCTTGCAGACACAGACTGTGCCTCCTCTGTGCTCCCACAATGCTCAGGTCAGGCTTCGTTTAGCGCTTCTCTCATTGCATGTCCATTATCCAGTTACTGTCCATCTCTCCACCTTTAATCAACATTGACATTTATTGAGTACTTCCTACCTGGTAAATAAATGCCTGGCACCGTTGTCTTTACATGGAACAGCTCATTTATCCACACAAAATCCTCATAAGATAGGTCTGACCATGTCCCCATTTTACAGACGAGCTGCCCAAGGAGCAGAGCAGGTTAGAAACTGGGCAAAGGTCCCACAGGTGGTCAGTGGTGGAGCAGGGCTGACCAGCACCAGTCTGGTCAGCAGAACCACTGTGTCTCACTGCCCCACTGCAGTCCACACCAGTGTGCAAGACCAAGGACTCAACCATGTCCCAGAACTGCCCCTGTGCTTGGCACATAGAGGGTGCTCAATAAATGCTGAACAATTGAAGGAATGAACTGAATGACTAGATGGATGGATGGATGAATGAATGGGGTTCACCTTCTCTGTGTGGCGCTGTTCCAGAGAATGTGCCCATGTAACCAACTAAAGACAGGAACAAGAAATGAAGCAAAGGATAGGAATGCTCAGGGGATGATAATGGCTCCATTTACTGCCATGGACCACAAATACTTCACAAAGGTCACTTTCTTTAATCCTCTCAGCCATCCATGACTCCCGGGCTCCCAGTCATTTCTTTGTCCAGAGTCACTTCCCTGGAGAGTGGGAGGACCAGGTGTGTCTGGCACCAGAGCCAGCTGTACACCACTGTAGAATCACCACCTTGACTCCTGTAGCTTCAAGACCCAGTGCCGTGTCACCTGTGAGTTACCCTGGTGGAGTAGATAGCAACTGTTCTCTGTTCCTACAGAACCTTGTATCAACCCTACTAGAGAACTCTGCAGGCTTTCCAAGATCTTCCTTTAGACTCTTATAACTCAATGACAGGCCTCTATCTTACCATCACAGCACAGCGCCCTGAGCCAAGCATGTGGAAGGAACTCACCAAGCGTTTGCAGAAGAAGTAAGCAGGCTGTTTAGTCAGCTGAACAACGAGACTTTTCATGAATGTGGAGGGACTCTGCTATGAACTGAATTGTGTCCACACAAAATTCATATGTTGAAGGCTTAATCCCCGGTGTGATGGTATTTGGACGTGGGGCCTTGGAGAGGTAATTAGGTTTATATCAGGGTGGAGGCCGCATGATGGGATTAGTGCCCTTATAAGAAGAGACACCAGAGAGCTTGCCTCCTCTCTCCATCTACATACACAGAAGAAAGGCAGCATGAGGACACAGCAAAAAGATGCTACCAGAACCTCAACCTTGGACTTCCAGTTCCCCAGCTGTGAGAAGTAAATTCCTGTTGTTCAAGCCACAAATACCGTAAGTCTGTGGTATTTGTTATGGCAGCCCAAGCAGACCACGACGGGCCCATTCCAGGTCTTGCCAGCCAGTGGTGTTGCTCAGCCATCACTTCTGAATCTTAGTTCCGCTCTGCCCAGAATCACCAGTGCTCCATAACTGACTTCCCCATTCATTTTCCAGACGTAGTTTGGCTGGGGACACGAGTCAGGTGATGAGCACCAGCTAGCACTGAAAATTACCTCCAGCCTATGTACAGTGAGCCCACAGAACAGCATCAAGGCAAAGGGTAAACATACCTTTCTCTCCTGTATTCAGTCTCCCTTCACTCAGGGCTTTGTGCCGAGGGCAAAACATCACCCCGGAAGCTTCACTGACCCACCAGATCACTCTCGGCCGGCCCCATCTTTTTCAGCTCTCCATAAATGAACACGTGTGGACCTGCAATGGTCCGGCAGCCAGACTCCGTTACAAGCACCTGCTCTTCCTGACTCAGGGCAGCGAGAGCCCAGGCGCTCTGGCCCCGAGAAGCACGTCCTGTCTCTATGACCAAGGAGCAAACACAGGCTCATACTCACAATTCCTATTCGAGCACTGTGCCCAAAGGAAAACACTGTCCCTTTCCAAGTCTTCTCAGGCTTTCTGGACTCATGACCTACCTCCAATGTCACCGTTATTTGAATGGGTCATTGCAGAGAATGCAGCAGGATGAGGATACCTGTCCCTACCACTGGGACATTGAGGGCCTTTCTCTGAGCTCTGCAACGACATGGGCAAAGCATGCTTAGATGCCCTGGGTAGGCAGAGTCCCCAGAACACTGGCTGAAAGCCCGTGACTCCCAGATTGGCCATTATGCTGGAGAGAATCTGATTACTACGTAAGATGCTGGGCCAGTACTAAACAAGACTCGGGAGAATGAAGCAGAAGACGGGGGCTGCCTCCCCCACCCCAAAAGCAACTCTAGGCCCAGAGCCAGGTCCTTCCACCCCAGTCTCCCCCAGTTTCCTAACCCAGGTACCATTTTGGAATACTTCTCTTCTGCCTAGATGGCCATTCTCCAAAGTCTTTAGCATTATGGAAACAGTGAAGTTTCCCTGTGCAACCTGGCTGGCAGCCCCACTCTCCTCTAGGGCAGCAAGGGAGGCAGGATGCGGTCACCAAATTAGTGCCTACGGGAGTCATTTATTGAGGGCCTGACCTAAATTCCATGGAGGGGACATCCCCTGCCTGGAAGCAGAATGTTAGAGCTGAAAGTACTTTTCAAAATAATAGTTATCCTGTTGAGCACTTGCAAAATGCAGGCATTCTTCAGACCTGCATGGACCCCTCACAACAACCCTACAAGGTAATTACATCACCATCCCCTTTTCACAGGAAAGGAAACCAAAGTCAGCAAGGCCCAAGGCCCGAGTTAGCAGAGATGGTAAGTGGGGGAGTCCACGCCACAGAGCTCCAAGCCTGGCCTCATGTTCATTCACTTAGCAAATATTTATTAGGTACCAAATAGAACCAGCATGAAGATTTTTTTTTTTTCCAAATAAACAAACTGCTTTCTGGAAAGGCCATTTCTTTTCACAGCTCAAGAGATAAAGGAAAGCCAGGAAGTTTGCAATCACAAAGTGTTTTTACCACCTGGCTTTGCTCAGTCCCCACCCCCCATCATCCTCACCCCTGTACTATGTGGAAGCTGGAAACAAAACAGATAAATGTCCATCTTCATGGAGCTTGCCTTCTCATGGGGTGACAGATTACAAATAAGATAAATTAGTAAAATGCATATATAATATGTGAAATACTTACAAGGAGAATGTAATTTTAAGTAAAAACCAAGAGGTAAGAGAATGAATCATGCAGCTAGCTGGTAAGAGAGCATCCAGAGAGAGGGCAGAGGCAGTGCAAAGGCCCTGAGGCAGGAGCTTTGCTGGCGTGTTAGGGAAGAGAGAGGCCAGTGTAGCTGGACCAAGTGAGCCGGGGAGCAAGCAGAAGTGACAAGGGCCAATCCAGTGGCCTTGAAGGTCATAGTAAGGACTCTGGCTTTGACTCAGATCAATCCTGTCATGGGAGATGAAGAAACTAGGCTCAGAGATAGCTGGTGATTAATTAAAAGCCACACAGAGCTCCAGTTTAATACAAGGCCCTGAAGCAAAATCAACCGTGATGCGTCATGCCCCTAAGGAGAGACCCCAGGCATTTTCCTCCTGCCCACAGCCTCTTCAACCTGGCACTCCATCCATCTGACTTAAAACATCTACAGTATGAACTGATGTAAAAAGGCAAGTGGGCGGTCCTCAGTGGGAAGGCTGGAATCCAGGGCTTTCTCGTCAGCCCCCACACTGTAGTCAGAGGTGGGGAGGATGACAGAGAAAAGCCTCCGGAGTCAGGAACACCAAAGGTGCTAGAACCCTCTGGCAATGGTGAGCTTTCTGGGTCTCCTTCAGCTCTCCGGCTGTAAAAAGAAACCACCTCTCCAGAAAGAGGGTTTGTTTACTTGGAGAAAGTCCCCAGCTGGCTCACGAGCATCTCCCCATGTGTGCACTACAAATAAATAACTCCCATTTCCCATTTGAAAGCAGGGAAACATGACCCACAGCAGGCCGCATGTGTTACACCCCCATGTGTGAGCGTGTCTTCCTCTCTAGAGAGAGAGAGGGAGCTGAGGTGGAGATTCCACAGGGAAGTTTGAGATTTTCCCCTTCCCTGGCTCTCTGTTCCCCAAGATGCCTGCCTGGCCTCCTGCTCTATCTGGGCACTGGCGTTCTGGGAAGTGTTTGTTAAGGCTCTGCCTTTGCCCCCCTTTTGCTGGCTCTCAGGAGTGGGTCAGAACTCTCAACAATGCTCACATGTGGTTTGCCTGTCTCCTCACAGAGCAAAACCTCACAAGGGCCCTCTGCAGAACCTCGAAGTCTATAGCAATAAAGAAGCCCCAAGAATCCATGGGCCAAAGCCTCAGAGCAAATAGCAGCAGTAGCCAACATGCCCACAGCTCAGCACTTGTGTGTGTCAGGCAAGGTTCTGGGTGCCTCACATGTATCAAATAAACTAGTGTAGCCCTCACAGCAACCTGTGAGGTAGGTTCTATGATGAGCCCCATTTTACAGATAAGGAAACTGAGACACAGGGAAATTCAATGACTTCACCCATCGTTAAGTGCCAGAGCTGGGATTGAACCCATCAGTCTGATTCCAGAGTCTATACTCTAGACAGCCCCTCGGGGGGAAGGTTGGTGGCCCACCTCCTTCTGGGACATGCCCAGAGATAAGCCCCACTAGGCTGAGAGAAGAAGCATTGAAGGCAGAACCAGTAAACTATTAAGTCCTAAGTAATTGTCCACCATGGACAATTACTCTCTGCTCCTCTAGGAATGCTGTCTTATCTGTTACCTACATATACCGTACATCTCTGGCATGGTGGATTCGTGTGCCTGTCTCTTCCAGGAGTAGACTGTGAGCTCCTGGATGTCCCTGTTCTAGTCTATTTATATCCCACTGAGAGGCACTTTGAGGGCTCGGTAGCTAGCAAACAGTAAATGTGTGCTGAGTGAGTGAATGAATGAATGAATGATTGAATGTGTGAATGAATGAATGAATAAATAAATGTGTGAATGAATGAATGATTGAATGTGTGAATGAATGAATGAACCGGCCAGATCCAGATGTTTTAATATCTCCTTCAGGAACTTTAAGGCAGAACATCACAACACGCAGGTCAACAGTTCCTATCTGCCTCCCACACAGTCCCACGGCAGGACTGAAATAGAACATACATATGCTCCCTCTTTTTCCTTTTATTGCATTTAATTCCATGTTTCAGTGTAATTAAAAAACACAATAGCTTAAAGTGTTGGATCCTGATGCACTGTGCTATTCATGCATATTTATCACTCTGGGCTACATAAAATTGAATAATTATTAGCAATTAAAAGAAGATCAACAGAAGGCTTTCTGGAACTCTCCACCAAAGGAAAGGGGAAGAAATGGGACACTGCATTTAAGAGCCCTGGGCAAGGACTCTACAAGAAAGGGAAGTTGGTCTTAGCTGACAAGGCAAAAACCCATGTATAGAAGGCCACCCAACCCCTTGAAGAAAGTTCCAGAAGGGTTTCAAGCAGGTCTGTTCTATCCACAAATCATTTATTTAGATATGGAAAAAGTGGACTTGGTGTAAAGAGTCCAATTGACAGCACAGGGTTCCAGGAGATCATTCAGAAAGGAAAACGTGAACCTGGCCAAATTACTCTACTTGCCTGAGTATGTCTCCTTCTCTCCTACTCACCTGAAGGTGTTCCGAGACAAGTCACGTAAAGAAAACACCTGACAATGCTCCTGACACATAATAAGTGTTCAAGATGGATAAGCATCCCACCAACCCCAACTGGTCCAAATGGGCCACTCCAACAACAATTACTTCCCTCTCCACAAGCAAAAAAACCCAGTTCTCATCTCATGTAATTTTTACTTTAGAAGAAACTTTGAAAACAGATTCCAAAGTCCTTCACACACGACTTGGCAGCCACTGAAAAGATCCCCAAGACTCTGCTCGCCACTTCTCCTCCGGGCAAAGTTACTCCTTAGGCCAAGAAATCAGCCTCCTTGCAATCTTGTCTATCTCCAGTCTAACTTTATCCCTAAGGCTGTGAGGAACAATTCTCATCCTTCTGCACAGAGGCCCTCCAAACAAGAGAAGACCTCCCAGCCTCTAGGTCTTCTCTTCTCCAGGCGAAACGAACCAAATACTTTTAACAGTTTATTTTACGAGAGGGTTCCAGGATCTTTTCCTGCCCTGGTCACTCTCAGCGAATGATGCTCTTGTTTGTCTTGGGCCCCCAGACCTGACAGGAACCTTACAGACGTGGCCCAGGTGGGGAGAGCAGAGCAGGACCTCACAGGTGGATATGACGCTGTTGTTTCAGAGTGTTAACTTTGGGGGCTACCACAGCTCACTGTTGAATCATTGTGAGCACGTCATTCATTCTTTCAACAATATATTTTGAGCACACTCCGTGGGCCAGGGATTACTGGAACGGATGTGGTCCCTGCTCAGGGCTAACCGTGGGAGCAGCGACTCCTGAGCACATCCCCACTAGGTGAAACCCTGCAGAAGTATCAAAGAGGCAGGTAAAACACTTGAAAACAAGTGGTCACACTGACTCTCCCTCACTCTCCAGCACTGGATGCTCTCTAAATGGTACGCACCCCAAATGGTACGCGTAACCCCAAACACTGACTCTACGGACTTGCTTACCAGGCCCAGATGGTTATTATCTTCACCTCTTTTCAGCAATAATAATCATATTCGCTACTACTGATGGGGTACCTACTATGCGCCAGATATATCGAAGTGCTTTACTAGAACGACTGATTTAATAGCTGCCTTTGCAGCTCTGAACTCTGCCTCTGGAAGTCACTCACATGCAGTAGGTCAGGTCTACCCAACCAGTCAACCCCAAATAATGGGAGTCACCTCACTGTGACAGGACTTACTATCACTAAAGCCTCATGCCATTGTCACACATCATCCTGAACTCAACTACCTGAGGGCGAGGTCCTTCCTTGTTGACTCTTAAAGTGCACTCATGGGGTCTATGCCCAGTTGAGAAATTCAATTTCAGCATCCTCACATTTTTCCATTTTAAGCCCATGCCCATGTGTCGTTCACCACTGACATCAATCTATCCCTATTAGAATGTTCCTAGGAAGTGAGAGGCCTACTGCATTACACAAATATCTAGCCATGCACCATACCTCTTAGTTTAAATTGTTGAATAAGAGAAAAAAATTAGATAATCTCAGAGATGAAAGCAATTCCAGTGATCTTTGCTAAGCATGTGCGCGCGCGCGCACACACACACACACACACACACACATACACACACACACAAAATGCTTTGTTTCCAGGAATGGGGAATGGATGGTGCTGAATCCTCCACCCTCCACTCTTTCTCCATAAGGTCATACGCAGAGACTACTGGCCACTGTTAGGACACTGGCTGTAGCCCTGAGGTGCAACAAAGGTTGTTATCTATGCAGAACAGGATAATGGCGGAGAACGGCCTCATTCCCTGCAAACTTCACCCCCTGTACCAACCCCTCAGATGGCCACCCCTGGGGACCAGCAGGTGTTTAGTGTTTCAGTAAGGAAGATGATGATGGCTCAGGAGCCCTCAGCAGGCAACATCTCAACCCAAACCTCAGCCTTTTCCGCAACAAACTTTTCGGCCAAATAACAAATGCACCAGGTTCAGGGCGGGCTGTGACAGATTGGCTAGCATGAGGGGAGCATCTCAAATATATTAAAACATTGCATAGCCTATTTTCATTCATCTTTCAAAGAGTAAAAAACCCTTCTTTATTCTGTTTCTTCTTCAGTGCTTTTTTTTGGTGGTTGTTTTATATTGTTTTTACCTTAAATGGAACCATCCTAATTCAGTCAGGACTAGAAAACCAAACAATAATAGCCTCAGGATAAACTTTGTAAAAGAGAAAGCAAAACCAGTAGGAGAACTGGGCCAGCTGCAGTGAGCTCAGGCAGCAAAGCAGCAGCATGGCTTGCAAACACTCCAAGATTGGATCCCAGACAGTGGCCTCAGCCACGGAAGATAAGCTTGGCTTGTAGCCACAGTAGGTTGGGCTTGTCTGGGGTGAAGAGGTGTGGTTGAAGCCTTCACTCAGCCTGAAACTTGCTCAGTCCTCTTACTCCATATTGTACCAGTAAGTACCAGATGGCTATTATTTGCCGAGAGCTGCCACCAAGACCACAGGGAGGTGCCAGCTACATCCATAATCTCATGGCCCAGCCATTGTGATCTAAATGACCCAGGATGACTGGCATTATCTAATAGGCATCTCAAAAGCTGACTTAAAATAAGAGGTAACCCAAAGGAGAAGAGGCTCATATGATCTGGACGGAAGAGGAAAGAAGATACACACCACCATTCTCCATTGGAGACAGAATGAGATTGAGCTGGAGTCCAAGAGTAAGATCAAGGCTGAGATAGAGATTGAGAAAGATTCAGTAAGGAAAAAACATGTATGGAGAGACACAGCAAAAACACGATGCCTTAGGCCCAAAGGAGGACTCTGCAATTGCCGTTATCTTCCTTATAGGACTTCCTTTTGGTTTACTCCCTCTCTGGGTGAAATAGAAAGAACAAGACCCTGGTTCCCAGAAGAACTGGGTTCTTACTCAGCCTCCAGCCCTCACTAATCATGTGAGCTATTGATCACAACTTACCTGGGCTCTCAGTGCCTACAACATAGAGGGCATCCAAAATTTTTTCTTTTACTCTCCGTTTTAGCATACTTCTTCATTTCCTTCTCTCTCTTCCTCTCTTACTCTGACTCATGTTATCATCATTATGACTCCCTTTTATATATTAGCCTTTACTTTTTCCATACAGAGATAATCATGAAATGTGAGACTTGAAATAGAGACTTTTATCCCTTACCTGATAATAGGTATCTATAACTACCTACAGCAAACATGGTGATTCATTGTGAGATATTGAATACAATCCCACTGAACTCAAGAACAAGAGAAAGATGTCTACTATCACCGCTTCATTCAACACTGTGGGGAGGTCATACCCTGTGCAATAAGGCAAGAAAATGAAATAAAAGGTATAAAGCAAAGAAACAAAACACCCTTTCATTATTGACAGATGATATGGTGGTATGCAAAGAAAATCCAAAAGAGCCTAAAGATAAACAGTTAGAAAATAATTTTAAATTATTTTTAATTATTAATTATTTTTATTTAATTATTAATTATTTAATTATTATTTTTAAATTCCCACTTAAAATAGCATCAAAAAATATCAAATCTCTGGGAATAAATCTACTGAAAGATTTCCAAAACCTTTCCACTGACAACTGAAACAGTGGAAACACTGCTGAAAGATATTAAGGAAAACCAAAGAGCATTAAATGACCAAATGATATAATGTAATGACCCTCCAAATGACCAAATGATATAATGTAATCCTAGCCCAAAAAACTAGGAGGCTTCTTTTTATGGAAATTGGCAAGTTGATTCTAAAATGTATATAGGAATGCAAAGGGCCAAGAGCCCTTTGAAGTTGACAAGCTTAAATTATCAAATAATAATATGAATTATAAAGCTAAAGCATTAAGACCTGAAAAAAATCAAAATATTGATGACTCCCGGGAGACAGGCTATTGACGTGAAGGGGGAATGAAGGAGCTTTCTGGTGTTCTATAAGTGCTCTATATCTTGATCTTATTTGAGTGATGGGGTAACATTGGTGTACTCACATGTAAAACATTCGTTGAGATGTGCACTCTATTGCATGCATATTATACATCAATAATGATATTGGGGACGGGGGAGGATCTAGTAGCCCTCACCTTATCTCCTTCTATATCTGGTGATACTGGGCCCCAGAAAGATGAACAGATTTCCTTAAAGTCAGACATCTGGTTTCGAGTGCCAGTCCTGGCGAGCCTCTCTCACCTGGTCAGTGTGTGCATGCCAAACCCACACAACCTTCTGGTTGAATTTCCCCTCTGGCAGTACCACGTGATGAGAACTGTTGACTCTCAGAGACAGGGGACTACCTGTTTAATTTGCTCTTCCAGCCCTAAGGTCAAGGCCACACTTGGGAAAATACTACCTCTGGTATATGACCAAGTTCTCAGAAACCAGTTCCATACCAGGAGTTATACTGTCTTGGCCCCCTTCACCTTTGGAGCCTGAAAATCACAAACATTAAAAATGCCAATTATTCTGATCCTTCTAATTCAAAATTTGGGAAAAGCTAGATGTGATCTGGATTAAAGTCAAAGTTTTGCACTGAGTTCAAAAAAGTGTTAAGTTACTGGGGAAAAATACAAATGGTACATTTAACCCACTTAATTATGGTTAACTTTAACGAGACAGACATCATGATAAGATTTTACAGGCATATCTCACTGAATCGGAACATCAACACCGCGAAGTAGGTACTAAGATGCATGCCCCTTTTGTAAACGAAGATATTTACACATAGAAATACAAGTAAAATGCCCAAGATCATTTAGTCATAAGAGGCCCAAACAGAATGCAAACCCATGTCTATATCACTCTTAAGCCTGTGATCTTAATTAATTCATTATATGACTCCTCATGCATCACTTTAAAGAAAAATGCCACTTAGTAGTTCTGAATGTGCCAGTCATAATGGATCTGATAGAATCAATAAAGCAGGACCAGAAGGGACCCTTAACAGTCAGACTGAGATATTCCAGGTCCTAAAGAACAAGCTTGGAGTGTAAATGAACCTAATCTGGTTTACTAATTAAAACCTGCACGCTTGTGTGTGTGTGCATACACCCACCTCTACACCTACACACACACACACACACACACACACACACACCTGTTACAGGAAAGTACAGTAAGCTCCAACCTGCACAGCTGAGATGAGCAGGCTGGACCTTGGAGACAAAATAGAGACCTGTCCACTCTGATTCCTAGCACTGCGGAAGAGGCCTTGAACTCAAGCAGCAAATACTCCTGGAAGCTCAGCAAGTTGTCACAGATGGAGAGTCATGGGCTTCCTTAGACCAATCTATTGCCCCGGTGGGGCACCAAGACAACAGCACCCAGACGTGCTCCATGGCAAAGCACCCACAGCTCTTGGAACCCTGCAAAGCACTAAGTTACCTGATGCCATCCTAGAGACTAGATCAGTTTTCCTAAGAGAAAATGTGGCCAGATCAAATGAATACAATATGAAATTACAGTCAGCGTGAACCATGCAAACAACAACAGCAAACCAGCTGTTGAACTGAGCATGATTAGCCATTTCATTGCAGGGGTCTCTATGAATGCTCATTTGTTACTTGTGCATTCATGTATCAGCCAAAATTTAATACGTCTATACAAAAATATTTGTTAACCATGCAAATCTAGCCCTTTTTTTTTCCTATCAAAAGGCCACTGCTCATTTATTTTTGCGGCAGATATTCTAGCTTAATCCTTGAGCGAGCCAAGCATGTTTTATATCAGAGGAGAATGACTTCTCTCTCTAGTGGAGTTTATAGTCTAGAGAAAGAGAAGGGGCGGGGGGTTGGTAGGAAGAAACAGTATCAAGGGAGGAGGGCTGACAGGAAGATTTCAGGAGAAGAGAGCAGATAAATGGAAAAGGGGGGTGGCGGAAGATGGGGACGTGGGCAGACGAAAGTAGCTGAGGAAGCGGGTAATCGTCGTGGGGCCCAGAGGCCAGCTCAGGCAGGCAGGAGGATTTACGAGCACAGTGCCTTACATGTTTAAGGGCTCACCTTCTAGAGGTAGAGCCATGTCCCACGTTTAGTAATATATAACCATAAGTCCGTTCCCGCTCACTTTCCAACACCTCCTCACTGAAGCACTACATTTATGTATTCTCTTCATATCTACTTATATTTTATTTATATTTTTCATATCTTATATTTATATGTTATTTACTTAATAATTGTCTCCAATACACACGCACACACACACACACACACACACACACACACACACACACACACACACACTAAACTGTAAGCCGCATGAGAACACAGATGACATATTCTGCCCCCAATTTTCAGCTCTGCCTTACCAGCTGTGTAACTTTAGGCAGGCTTCAATATTTCATGGAGATTTTGTGAAGCTCAAACGAGAAATACATGCAAAATACAGAATAGCTCTCCTTAGAATTATTCGGTTTCCCCTAATACTGAGCAAGAACCAAGGTCCAGGGTCCATATTCCAGAACAGCATTTCCTCCATTTCCTAGACGAGGTTCATTCTGGCAACCCGTGGTGAGACTCTCCATTTCAGGATCCAAACAGCAAAGTCCGACATCCCTCCCATCCCTTGCTGTTTTATTGGAATTTCATCCCTGCGGGCTATTTCAATCCAATCCTCTCCTCTCCTCTCCCCCTCCTCCTGCCTGATGCTATGATGCCACAATCCAGTCTCTGTGACTCTGGAAATGTTTCCATGGTGATGAGCAGTGATGTCATAAAGGGGGGATTGTTAAAGGGTTGAATGATATCTGGCACTGGATGAACCCTGCCTCCTTATATAAGGCGGGGGCGCGGGGGGGAAGGGGGGAGACAAATCCTGTGCAGTTCCAGAAAATGGGAAACCAAATCACCCAAGGGATGGCGAGGGATGACCAGAGGGAGAGAAAGTCGCAGCCCCTTCCACACACGAGCAGCCCCATTTGGAAAAGACTGGATTTAACAGACCTCAACAACACAAGGATAGTTTTTCGCCAAAGGAAATCAAAGGCACAAACACGAGGCAGTGACCACCGGAGACTCCACCTTCTGATCTAGGAAGACCCAAGCCAACAGCGGCTTCGTCCACCACAGCCCAATGTAACAAATATGTATAGAATAAAAAGCCATGGACTCTTCCTTACCAGAGTCTTCTATTGCCATGTGCGTCTGGTTGCGTCAAAGACAGACACTGTGATTTTCAGCCCAGCATGCATTTTACAATAAGGAGTCTTACCGGAAATGACAGCCACCACCAGCTGAATTCCTAGAGGAACTCAAACCACCTTGTTAAGAAAATTCCCATTTTATAAGGAACATTCCGTAAGGCTGTCTGCCACCTCTGGGTTCTCTAAATGCAAGTCCCGCCTTCAAAAAGGAATGCCTGACACCAGAGGAATTTGGCTGTACAGCTGGAGGAAAGGGAAGCTGAAGGGCAATACTTGGAAGGAGAGAAGCATGGGGTGCACTGGAAAGGCCTGGTCAGGGTGGCCACTGTCACGGCCAGTTCCTTCTCTGACTATCCCTTGAAATTGAGTGATTGCCACAACTGTGAATGCCAGGGTATTGTCCCTTGGTCTCTTCATCCCTCAAGAACTCTGGAAACCAGTGCTTTAAACAATGCATAATCCTTCATTCTTTCTCTGGACAGCTGGTTTTCCTGAACACTCTGCTCCTGCCCTGTTTGGTCCACAGCAATAGCTAAGTACGTGTGCAGTGAGTGTGTACTTTTATGGCCTTCATCATTATTTCTGAGCTAACTTCAAAGGGAAGTCATTTCCATCCAGGAAACCTGACACACGCTTTTCCATACCCATACATGCAGAGAAATAACTGCACTGTCTTATTATTCTAGAAAGCACAAGGCAATGTTTTCTAGATGTCAAGTATGAGCAGCACCAAGCTGTCCACCATGTATCAGAGAAAAGCCAAATGGCCTGCAGGCTACATCTCTAGGTTACTCTCCAGTTCCCAAACATGTCACAATGTCTCATGCCTCCTGTCTGGGGCCCACGCTGTCCTCTTGGCCAAGAATGTCCCCCACCCCCATCCTGTGCTCACAACCCCTTCAACCATTATATCTGGGCCCAGGACAAATGGCGTAGATCCTCCTCTCTGAATGGAATGCTTCCTTCTAAGAAGAGGTCCCGCCCTCCTTTAGTGTCCATCATCTCCACTACAGTGCAGCGCTCTTAGGGCAGGGGCCATTTCTTACTCACACTGCATGCTGGGTAGGAACACATGCCCCTAGCATCTGCAGAAAGGTGCCAAGGGGAAGGGTGGGAGAGAAGCCAAATCCTCACTGCCACCTTCAAGTGCCCCAAAATAAAAGTTGAGTTTTAAAAGTAAATTTTGGTGACTCAAGTGACTCATTTTATGGACTGGGGTCCCTTAATAAGATTGAAGAGGAGTAGTATGGTCAAATAAGAAGGCCTGAGACTCTGGAGACCCAAATTCTGGCTGTGAGACACTGAGCAAACTGTGAATCCTCCCGGAGCTCAAATCTCCCCTTGTATAAAAGCAGAGAAGGGGAGAAGTTTCTGGGGCTCCAAGTCCAGTTCTAACCTTCTAACTCACTGAAGCACTGATGGCATTTTCCTATCTTGAAACAGGAATGTGTTATACTTCAAGGACGATTCTTCAAGGCACTTTGCTACTCTCCTGGGTTGATATTGTCCCTTTCAGTCGCCCTTAAAAATACCTTCTCCTGTTTATTACTCATAGTGCACTCTGGGCCGGGGAGGGATGACAACTCCCCACGAAGAGCAGACTATAAAAACAACTGGAAACTGCTGCCTAGTTAAGCTGCCCTTGTTAATGCCATGTCACCCAAAGAGAGCTGTCCCCCTTCCCAAATACCTCTGAGCCTAACCTTGGCCAGGCACCTCCCCACCCCCACCCTCCACCCATCACCAGCAAAGCTCTTCCCCTGTCTTCCATGAGTGGGACCAATTCCATTATTTTGCAAATACATCTCACTGTACCTGTGCATGTTGTCATTCTCCTTGTCCATGACAAATGCCTGGCATAAAAATTACCTTCAGAAATGTGTGAAGGCAGGCAGCAAGCACATCCAGAGGCCTGGGAAAGGTGAGGAGGATGGAGATTGGTGGAAATGATCTTCATTACTGTGCATCAGAAAAATAAAAGGAGAAAGAGGAGTGGGGGTGCCAGGGTGAAGGAAAAAGTACTGGTTCATTCACCAGCACCATGCACATATTGAAAGTCTACCCTAGTTGCTCAGCAACCAAGAAAAAGCATTTCAGAGAGCAAGGGGCTAATTGGATAAATGAATTAATTAGACATTTCTGGAGTTGGTGCCGTAAATGACAACAGGCTTGAGGGGCCAGTTTCTTGCTGGCTGAAGTATCTTCCTCCCCTACCTGAGCTTTGGTCCAGCAAATTTAGGGAGCTGGGGAGGGTGGGAGCCAGGTAACAACAATGTGTCAGAGATGCTATCTTGGGAGGGGCAGGTAAGGGAGAGAACTGCCTTGGGAGAGAAGGTGAATTAAAGGACCTTCGAGATCTCTTTCAACTCTCACATTTGATCAGTTTTCCCCTGCAGGGCAGGAAAGGCAAGAAAAGGAGTAAGTCCCCACTCTGGCAGCCTGAAGGGAATTTAATAACCTGCTTTCCCACACCATCCCATGGGGGTTCCCTTTGCTGTATTTAAGACAAGCAGGTTCCCATGAAAGCCAATAGATGGCAGTTGTTAAGGTGTTTGTGTGTGAATCAGATGTTTTGCCGGTGGTTGCTTTTTCCCCTTGCTCTGCTTTGCTTCCTCCCGTTGGCTTCCTTTAATTACAGCAGAACCCCACTGTTTGCTGAATGATGGAAAGGGTGCTGCTGTACTGAGCTCACAGTGGAGAGGCGGGAGCAGGCAAAAGGCCCTGCTGGTGGGAAGGGAAAAGCCAGCAGAGGAAGAAGGAGACCAGCAACAACCACAGCCCCGACTCTGCGAAGGGGAAATGGCTTCGCAGTGAGTTTCTGATTTTGCTGCTTGGAAAACAATTTGCTGGGAGCCTCCAGACAAGCCTCTACACCTCCCTCCAAGTAGGGAGAATGAGTTTTGGGGTGCTTTGAGAACAACTGATGTTATTGCTAATTACATCTCTCCCTTGCTCAAAATTACTCAGGCTGCCCATTGCCGATCAAAATAAAGCCAAGCCTGTCAGCAGGGCACACAAGGCCTCCAGAATCTGGCCTCACCTCATCCTATCTCTCCTGCTTCCCAAATAGACCCAAATACTTCTCACTTCTAAGCTTTTATTCATCCTGCTTCTGGCCTGAAAACACCAAAACATAGGTACAAATTACTGTGAAGGCTTCTAGAGAAAAACAGGATGGTCTGATTGGAAAAAGGCCCAGGAGTTGAAAGCCCTGGTGAGATCAGTGGTTGAACCTCACACTGCTGGGGCCTTGCTCTCCTTGATGTTACAAGTAGGGAAGTGGACGACTTGAGGCCCTGTGGATCGTAAGGAGCTCTCAAGTCACACCCACAGGGGACTTGTGGCTCAGTCACTCACCAGCTGTGTGGCCTGGGCAGGTATTTAAACTTTCTGTGCCTTTCTTTACTTGTCCTTACAATGAGGCTCATAACAGCAGATACCTCAGGGAGATGTGGATTAAATGAGATTCTAATGCAAAGGTCACAGTTCAGCATCTCATAAGAACACATTTAATGTTGTCCTTTATTTTTATAAAATTATGTCATTCTAGAACAAAATAAAAGATGATCTCTTCACCTCTACCCACCCATTTATTCTGGTTCTCTCAGCATTCCTCACTCTCAAACTCCATAATTTCACAATTTCTATGTCAGTAATACACTAGACTCAATGACTTCCATCTCTAAAAAGCATGTTTCTCCGTTTCATTACTGCAGCTATTTCATTCTTCAGCTGGTTAGCTGTGTGACCTTGGAAATCTATGTAACCACTCTTCATCACAGTTTCCTCATGTGAGGGGGAAATGAGATGACACATATAAAGCACCCAAAACTGGCACATGGCACATAGTAGGCCCTCAATAAATATTACAACCCATCCAAAAAGTCTTCACTTTTGGTTTCAATATTGGTTTGGTATTTCCATCCTCCTATCTTCATGGACTTATGTTAGATTTCAAGTTCCAAGAAGACCAAGGTCAAGTCTCAATCTGAATTTTTATACATATACAGAGTGCCAAAAAATGTATTAACATATATATTTTAAGAAAGGAAAACTATTAAAATTGTAATACTCAATATATACCAACAACAAAAGATGAATACAAGTCACATTTGACTTCTGAAATTACAAGAGGTGCTCAAAGTGGTTACCATCTGCATCGAGACACTTCTGATTACGGCAAACTATTGCTTAAGCAACGTTGACCAAAGTGTCCACTTGTATCCATTTTTTGGCACCCCGGTGTATATATCCAAATCATAACCACACAACTCATCATCATTCACTACTTTTAATAACAATGATAATAAGGAGTATAGGAGATAACTCACTTCTGGAGTGCGTTTGTTTCAGGTCTCAGCTATATATATATAAACAAGTTCCTATTTAAAAAGGCTTAGCCGAGGGCTGGCCCAGTGGCTCAGGTGGTTGGAGCACCGTGCTCCTAATGCCGAGGTTGCTGGTTCAATTCCCACATGGCTCAGTAAGCTGCGACCTCTACAACTAAGAACTGTGAACACGGTGATCCTAATGCTGTCCCTGAAGACTGAAAAGTTATAGTACAGGTTATGATTTCAGGAGTCCCCATCCCTAAAATACCTTTTCAAACCATCCCCAATAGAGGTGGAAGATTTTCATTCTCTATTAGGAGATCAAATTTAAAATGCGTGTCTCAAAAGAAGACAGAGAAACATCCAACAGAGGTATGAAAAATGCTCAACATTGCTCATGATCAGGGAAATGCAAATCAAAACCACAATGAGATATCACCTCACACCTGTTAGAATAGCTATCAAAAAGACAAACAATAACAAGCGTTGGTGAGGATATGGAGAACAGGGAACCCTTACGTATTGTTGCTGGGAATGTAAAATGGTATGGCCATACTGGAAAGCAAAGATTCCTTAAAAGCTTAAAAATAGAACTACCATATGATCCAGCAATCCTACTTCTGAGTGTATAGTCAAAGGAAATGAAATCAGTATCTCCAAGCGATACCTGCACTCCTATGGTTCATTGCAGCATAATTCACAATAGCTAAGGAATCCACCTAACTGGCCATCAACAGATGAATGAATAAAAAAAAATGTGATGTGTCACACAATGAAATACTATTCAGCCTTTAAAAAGAAGGAAATCCTGTCATTTGTGACAACATGGATGAACCTAGAGGACATTATACCAAGTAAAACAAGGCAGGCACAGAAAGACAAATCCTGCATTATCTCACATATATGTGAAACCTCAAAAAGTCAAACTTGTAGAAGCAGAAAGTGGAACGGTGGTTGCCAGGGGCTGGGAGGTGGGAGAAATGGGGAGATCTTGGTCAAAGTGGGAGAAATGGGGAGATTTTGGTCAAAAAATACAAGTTTCAATTTTGCAGGATGAGTAAGTTCTAGAGCTCTAAGGTACAGCATGATGACTATAGTTCATTATACGGTATTGTATACCTGAAATTTGCAAATAGAGTAGATCTTAAATGTTCTCATCACCACCAAAAAATGCTTACTATGTGTGGTGATGATGGATACATTTATTAGCTTGATATATATATATCAAAAATATATCATTTTTGTTGATTATAACTCAATAAGGTTGGAAAATAAAATTCACAGGACTCAGGAAAAAGAATTGAAAGAGTCAAGGACTAATAGTCGAACACTTTTTTCCAGAGCAGGGAGAGAAACAGAAGTGGAGGGTTCTTGGGACCAGAAAAAATAAGAGCCAGGAAAGGGAACTGAAAGCACTTCAGTGCCTCTCTCGCTTTCCACATTTTGCTTTCAGCAAACATTGGCCCAGCACCTACGCCTGAGAAGTGACACAGGCTCTGGGATATTTCAGATTCCCTTCTGTCCCTGGAAATTCCATCTTCTACCCAAGAGTTAACCCATTGATGACCCAGCTTTACTTGTTGTAAATTTACAATGGGTCCTCCCCAGCTCACAGGATATTCAGGATGAACTTGTTAGAAGCAGAATAAATTCTCCAATTAAAAAAAAAAAATCCCTGAAATTCATTTTCAGGAAACGACTTTAGTAACTTAAATCAAGAAGAGACGCCCCAAACAACCCAATTAAAAATTGGGCAGAGGACATGAAGAGACATTTTTCTAAAGAGGATATACAGATAGCAAACAGACATATGAAAAAATGCTCAACCTCACTAATCATTAGAGAAATGCAAATAAAACCCACAATGAAATACCACCTCATTATTGGTTATCATCAATAAATCAACAAACAACAAGTGCTGGAGAGGCTGTGGAGAAAAGGGAACCCTTGTGCACTGTTGGTGGGATTACAAATTGGTGCAGCCACTATGGAAAACAGTATGGAGGATCTCAAAAACTGAAAATGGAACTACCTCATTACCCAGCAATTCTACTCCTAGGTATCTATCTGGAGAAATCCAAAACTCTAAAATTTATGCACCCCTATGTTCATTGCAGCATATACATAATAGCCAAGACATGAAAAAAAAACGAAATGCCCATCGGTAGACGATTGAATTAAGGAACTGTGGTACATTTATACAATGGAGTATTATGCAGCCACAAAGAAGAATGAAATCTTATCATTTGCAACAACATGGATGGACCTAGAGAACATTATGCTAAGTGAAATAAATCAGACGGAGAAAAACAAATACCATATGATCTCACTTATATGTGGAATCTAAAGAAAAGAATAAATGAACGAATTAATCAGAAACAGTCTCAGAGACATAGAGGAAAAACTGAGGGTTGCTAGATGGGGGGGTGGGGATGAGGGAGAAGGTGAGGGGATTAGAAAGCACAGTCAGTAACCACAAGATGGCCACAGGATCATGAAAGTTAATTTGGGGAATGCCATCAATAACGTTGTAAAGAGTTTTCCGATGGACACTTGTTTTATTAGGGAGACCACCTCAGGGAAGATGTAGATGCCTGATCACTGCACTGTACAGCTGAAGTTAAACAATAATGAATGCCAACTATAATTTTACATACATATATATATAGTTACAAGAAGCGGAGTACAGCATTAGGAATAGAGACAGTGGAAATGTAACGGCTGTGTGCGATGTCAGAGGGGTAGTGGATGGGGGAGGGCGGTTATCGCTGTGTGAGGGATATAAATGATAAATGTCTGTTACATTGTTTTGTGCACCTGAAACAAACAAACAAACAAACAAATAAATAAATAAATAAATAAAACCTACTTTAAATAAAATGAACAATACTTCCAAGGAAAAAAAAAGAAGAGAAGCCCCAGAAGACAGAGCCATGCAGCATATGGATGGAAGCCCTTTCCTTTGTCTCATCTTCAGCGTCACCAGCATGCTGTTCTTTGAAGATGGTCATCCCACCTCCTGCCATCCCCACCCCCATAAAATGGGGCAAAAACTGTCCCTGTCTGAGATTAAAGAGAAAGGAAAGGCCACTGGCAAGTCGTTGCTTACCCCTCTGGCCACTACAGGACTGTCTCCTGCTGCACAGGGCTTTCCTGTGCAGGAATCCACCCAACCCTGGGGAAGAAAAATGATAGTGCTGGAAAGGGCAGCTTCCCCCTCCCTTTAAAACATGCACCCTCACGATGGGGAAAAAAATGGCTCGCAGGAGGTTGACCTACTATGAGGCAGACCCAGCTAATCTTCAGAACCTCTTATCACCTAATAATCATTTCCTACCCACTGTCAAGTATCTCAACCGCAGGACAGGCACCTTACCAAGCATTTCAAGCTCACTGAATCCTCACAACAGCTGTGCAAAAGAAGGATTATAACCCCGATTTTGTAAAGGAGAGAATTGGGTTTCAGAAGGTAACTAGCCCAAGGACACAGTAGTCAGTGGCAGAGCTAAGATTCAAAGTGAGGTCCATGTGACCCAAGCACTACTCTGGCACCTAAATCATCCCGTCCCTTATGACTCCCCACAAATTCTCTAATGTATTCATTCTGCTTAAGCCTCCCTATGTGGAGAAAAAGCCCCAGACTGTATTAAGAACTTAATGGAAAACGGAAGAGCATCAGGGTGTTGCAGAAAGAGCACTGGACTAGGAGTCAGGGAGCTGGACAATGGTGTGGGCGTCTCCACTACCTCGGTGAACTTGGGCACTCCACAATCTCTCCTGGCCACATTTTCCATACCTGGAAAAGAATGTGGTTAGATCATTATGTGTTCTTTCCAGCTCTAGAATTATTCATATTTCAAGAGGATCTTGGAGAGGACAGTGTTTAGTCCAAAGGAATGACTCCCAAATTGTGAAGGTATGTGGGGAATAAAAACTGAGCAGAGAATCCTCTGCTGCCCCTCAAAATCACACCGCAAGTCTGAGCAACTCCTCCTATGATTTAATAACAATGACATCCCCTTCAACATGTCTGTAACTTTAGAGTTTATAATGCCCTTTCAAATATACGAGTATAATTTCAGTTTGATCCTTTCAACTATTACACAGATGAGGAAACTTGAGTCTCAGATGTTGATTGACTTGGGCCATTTCCTAAAGCTGATAGAGAGTGATATGAAGGCTGGTCTTCCTATTTTAGTTTAACCACAGCCAAATGCATGCTCCTACCTATATACCTTGTGCTTAGATTTAGAGACGTACTGCACTATGAGCCCATTCACATACGGCAACAACTAAGCTGTCATCCTCATCAATCATCCACATTGATCTCATTTGAGCACGTAATAGACACTAAGTCATAGTTGTTAAAACTATCAATAAAGGAAGCTGGTACTATTTCAATACATACATCCGAACACCTGCCCACTCCATCCGCAGGTAAGACGGGCTCTGCTTGAGGCATACACATCAACACTCACATGTGTACACAGATGATCTCCCTACGATTTTCTCCCCTTATCCCAGCTCCTGAAAAAGGCACACTGATGAGGCCTCTTGTCTAAGACATGATTCTTTCAGCATCCCTTAGTCTGGTACTGCAAACAGGCTTGGCTGAGGCAGGGGATTGTCAAGGAATAACAGTTTTTCACTATCCCCTGCCTAGATTCAGTTACAAGGTATGACAACGCCCATTTCTTTAAAAATTCATATGTGCACAAGAAAGAAAAGAAAACACAAAACAAAACCAGAAGGGGGAAAAGGCACTCTTGAAATGAATTCGACTGCAGAAGCTTATGTTCCTGCAGGCATAGTAGATATTAATAATTCAACAAAATATTACAGTAATTACTATACTTTGCAAAATCACAACAGTGCACTTTAGCACAACTCCTACCAATCTCCCTGCAACTGCCATTAATAAATAAAACACAGTTCCCTATATTAAATTTGTTGTTTAAAAGCTAAATATTTTATCAGCACTAATATATTTTAAATAATCAGTCAAAACCAAGAAAAATCTCTGGCCCCCACATTTCTCCACCACCCCCCAAGTGAAATCCCATCTTTACAGCTCGAACAGAAATTGATTTCAATTCTAACAAGAATACACTGAGTGTCAGGGCTTGAAGGCCCCCATTGAGGGACCCAAGGACCACTCAGCTCCAACTCTCTGCTGGCATCTGATTAGGCTGCTGGAAAGGGAGTGAGAGAGAAATAGTGGAAGATTAATTCTTTTGGACCATGAATCCAACCTACTTCATTCAGCTCCAAGAAAAAAAAAGCCACGAATTGTAAAGAGATGAGTGTCAGGAAACCACCAAAAAGATACATCTATGTATAGCCCTGAGCGTGTATGAGACTAGTGACCTTGAAATTTAGGAGCTTCACTTTGCATCTTAGTTATGTTCCCACAAATTTTCTACATCCAATCTATCAAGTTCTACTGATTTCACTTGCTGTATCAGTTAGTTTTTGCTGGGAAAAAAAATGTTGCAGAACAAACCACTCAAATCTCAACCACTTATTTTCACAACAGTCATTTATTTTCATAAATGTACAGGGCAGTTCAAGTTTGGCTGATACAGCTGGGCTCAGCTGGGCAGTTCTGCTGCTCATTGCTGGGCTGGGCTGGGCTCGGAGTAGCTATATGTGACTTGTCACTCATTCTTTTACCAGGATCAGTAGGCTGGCCTGGGCATATTTTTCTCATGGCCAATGCTCAAGACAGCAGGTAGACACACAATGCCTCTTGCTAACGAAGCTTAGCGCTGACATCTCTTCTATTGGCCAAAGCAAGTCACAAGGCCAAATCCAAATTTAGGAAGTGGAGCAGAATGCCCCATCCACAGAAAAAGGGCACTACAAAGGACCAATGCAAAGGGAATTACAGGAAGGAGAGAAGAATTATAGAGAGGTGCCAACAACACCTGCTACATATTTCTTCAGTTGGCTCCTTCTTATCCACCCCCACTGCCACCGCCTAAGCCGTCATCCTCTTCAGCTACAGCAGCAGTCTGGTCTCCTAGCATCCATCCTATTTTCCCTACAACCCACAGGTTGATTTTTTAAATGTGAATTTAACTATATCACTCTCCTACCTTAAACCCTCCCATGGCTTATCCCTTTGATCTTAGGATAGAGAATAAACTTCCCCTGGGCCCACACGGCCCTGCTTGGTCCTACCCATGCCTGCCTGTCTAGCTTCATTTCTCGCCAACCCCAGCCCACGACCCTCTGCTCCAGTCACACTGTCCTTCTTTTGGTCTCTTTTGGATACCTTGCTTCCTTATGCCCCAGAAACTGTGTGTCCAGAACGCTCTGCCATCTCCACTTCACTGACTCTGTGCCTCTTTTACTTCTGCCTCTCTGCCCTCTCCAAGTTAAGTGTCCCCAAGTTAATCTTTAACAGTATCATGAAACTCCCCCTCAGAGCCTAGCAGCTCCTGGCACATAAAGGGTACTACACAAATATCTGTTGAATATTGACATTTTAAAAACCTGCTTTTTTATTTTTAAAAGGTAGCTCACATTACTTTTTTGTTGTTGAATTTTATATTAAAGGTATTTGGTTAATAAGTGCCTATGGAAACTTGCTCCGTGGAGAGTTTCATCGCCCACACCATACTGATTTTGTATGTATCTGGTTTGAATGCATCAGGTCTCCTTAAAGGGTTGTACATCGCCAATGTGAACAAAGCCACAGTTGTCCCAAGCTAGGTACCTCCTTCCCCCCCCTTAATCAGTCCCTGAGTGGGAGGAAAGACACACATCATCCAAAAAGAGCAGATCATACATAACCAGCAAGTAATCGAAGTACTTCAAAGATCCAAGGGAAATTCTTCTTGACCCCGGATTTCTATGTCCAGAGGAACCATCAAGCCAATGTGAGAACCAAATGAGTTTTAGACCTGCCAAGAATGAAGAAAAGCAAAAACAAAGTATTGCTCAACCACTGGGTGACCATGTTATATTTATCATCCAAGCCAGGATCTTTCAAGAGGTAAAAGGAATCTATCGGTATTTAAGTCAGGACACAGGAATAAGCCAGGACATTCCCACACACTCTCCGACAAAGACTACTGGAGTATATACCACAGAAAAATGAGATTCAGCTTAATGAAAGAGGAATGGGATCCAAGAAGCAGGAATAGAATACACATATGATGGTTACAATAGGGAAGCCTAGAAAGAAATCAGTACAAGTTAGAATATCCAACAACAATACAATTATGAAGCAGAGTATCTTAGTACTAGGATGAAAAACAGATTTTCTTCTGTTTATAAGGAAGATAAAACAATTAGAAACCCAAGGTAAAACAAAAAGCTGTATAAGAAAGTTAGTCCAACCTAATATGGCAGAATTCTGAGCCACTGTCAGAGCATAAGATAATCTATTTCACCTCAAAGCTCAGAATGCTCCTCACCAAGTGACACAGGTTTAGTCATGAGAAGGAGATCTATTTCCAACCATACTACTGAGTTTGGTTGTAGATAATAAACACGACCGTAATAGTTAAGCATTATGTTAGTTTCCATTTCCTGTGCTTTTGATCACATTCAATGTATTTCCTAAGTATGCTTGAATTCACAAGTATTCTGCGTTATCTCCCATTGTTCTCTGCACTGTCTATATAATATGTGTTTCTCACACACGAGACTATATAAGCTTTGTGGGTATCCAGTCTGCATCATACACTCTTTTGCACATCCTGCATCATTCGGCATGTAATAGAGGCTCCCCAATACTGCATAGTAACTGAAAGGAATAAGGTAGCACAATCAATACGGGTCAAATCCTGGAATAAAGGTTTAAAAAAAAAAACATGCAAATTACATTCCCATCTGAGAATGCTATTATATCAGATGTGACTTGAAATACATTGTACAGCATTCCTGGAATAAGAATCTTGAGCTTTTTAACACTGGGTATGTGTGCTAATGAAAGTGTTTCATTAGTGCTGGGAGAAGGCAAAAGAAAGTAGGTGCTGTACATGGTTCCAAATCTGCTGTGGAAGAACCTCCAGCAACTTAAGGGATAAAGGAGAAGCTAGATGAACTAACACCTTTAGTTCATATCACCCCCTGCTCATGTCGCCTCTTCATGTCACTTTGAAAAGCGTTCTTTTCAAAATGCTTCCAAGTGCAGTAGCTCATTATTTAACTGTGACATAAAGGGAGCATATAGGATTGTCCCCATTTCACACATAAAGAAATGATTGATCTAATACCACATCTAGTTTATGGTAAACTGAGCCTGCATCAATTTATGCAACCCTTTCATTTCATATCTGAAGACACTGAATCCCCCAAAATTCAAATAAATTAGCATCACACTAAGCAAAAAGCAAAAAGAATGAATGAAAGCACATCTGCTTGGGATAAGACCAAATGCTTGAAAGAAGCATTTTTCCATTTTTTTAAAGCACTGTTCAAGACGGTCTCCTTACTAATGAACCCATAAAAAACCAAATCCTTATTCATAGACATGTAAGCTATACACTTGGAACGGTCTTTCACTTACACCTGAGATATGGTGACTTGCTAAAGACAGTTTATGTAAAACAAGAACCCAAACCTAGAGACCCCAACTCCCTGGCTCATACTCTTTGCAACATATCATGATGGCCCTCACTGACATCTTAGAAAGGTGAGGTGATGCTCCTTTGCCCTGAGAAATGACAGTGGAGACTAATTGGGAGGTGTGTGTCCCCTCCTCAAAGCCCCAACACCATGTTCCTGCCGTTCAATATAACCCCAGACGGGGCTCCTCTCTTCTGGAAGGTGCTACGCAAAAGGAGGACCCTCTTACAACTAGGGTCAGGGACTTCATTCTCTCTCATTCCCAACACATAGCACGGTAGAGCCCTATGCGGGAGTTTTCAAAAGGATGAGAGAAATTCCTGACTTGGTGTGATGGTTAATTTTATGTGTCAACCGGACTGGGCTATAGGGTGCCCAGATATTTGGTCCAACATTATTCTGGGTGTGTCTGCAAGGCTATTTGGGGATGAAATTAATGTTTGAATTAGTAGACTGGGTAAAGCAGATTGCCCTCGCAATGTGGGTGGGCCTCATCCAATCTATTGAAGGTCTGACTAGAACAAAAAGGCTGAGTGAGAAATAATTCTTTCTGTCTGCATGACTGTCTTCTAACTGGGACACTGGTCTTCTCCTGCCTTCAGCCTCAGACTCAAACTAGAACGATACCATGAGCTGTCCTGGGTGTCCAGCTTGCGGGAGACAGATTGTGAACTTCCCAGCCTCCATAACGGCGTCAGCCAATTCCTGCCAGCAAATCTCCCTACACATACAGATACAAATATACATATGCATATACATACGAATATATATACCACGTATAGAGATTTACTGAGGGATATTTGTATGAAAATATACATACACAGATATACATACACATATACATATATATGTGTATATATACACACACACACGCACATATATTTATACATATGTATGTATTTCCTATTGGTTCTGTTTCTCTGGAGAGCCCGGACCAACACATTTTGAAATAACTAAGGTATCTTAGTTTGCGTTCTTCCAGAAACATACCCTGAATCAAAGAGTTGAATTCAAGTAATTTATTTCAGAGGTGATCCCAAGAAATACTGACAAGGGGGTGGGGAAATGAGATTGGGATGGAACGGCAGCCAATAAAGCAAACAAGTTAACACCATAGGCAACTGGGGCTTAATCCCCCGGGAGACTCTAGGAGACAGTGTAGGAAACAAGCCTCCAAGTTACCCCACCCCAAAGGCAAGGGAGCTGAGGTATCTATCCACCAAATCCCACTTGTTGATAGGTGGCTGCTTCTTACTCCCTTGGTGGGAATTAATTTCCTGACACTTCTTGCCTGTGCCTTGTGTGATGAATGCAAGCTCCAGCAGGCAAACAGCCCCTGATGCTGATGGTTAGAAGTCAGGCCAGCAGGTAGAGGAAGGGCAAGGACAAGGGGATGTGGGAAGGGTACCAAAAGGTCTGCTACAAATGGCTACAAATTCAACCTACCCCGCTTCCTGCCGAGGCAGATGCTGAGAACTAATGTTCTTAACCAATAGAATAGCCTACTCTGCTAGACCCTTTATGTGTGTTATCTCTAAGATTCACAACAGCCCTACAAGCTCTGTATTATCCTCATATTACAGCCAGTGAAACTAAGACTCTGGGACCTGTTCAAAGTCATTGTTGCTTGGGGACCTTCTCATAACAGAAAAGACAGTTTAGAGTTTTGAGAAAGCTTTCAGTCAAATGTGTGTTTTCAAGTATGAATGACACTGAAAGCAACAAAGGGATGTGTGCAACTGTTTCGCCCCCAAAAGATACCTTCCTCTACACCACCACCCTGGAAAATAAGTGTTTCTGCATCTCATTTCAGGGCCTCAAAATCCTTCTAGAAAGCTCCCCCAGCATGTGTAATCATATTTGGATATGAAAGCTTGAGCTACTCTTCAAGCCCTGATAACAAAAAATGTTGAACTCAGTAATTGTTCTCCATCTCCCACTGAGAACAGATTTCAAAAAGAAAAATTTATTTTTTATGCAGCAGTGTAATCTTTAACCTTATTCTTGTCATCCATAAAAGAACCTGCCTATATCACCATAGATGCAAAAAAAAAAAAGTCTTTGAGAGTATTGTGTCAGGCACGTGGGACCTCAGAACAAGTGAGTGACAGCTGTGATGTCCCAGGGGTGCAGACTCTAGGCGTGAAGGCAGCCAGAGGGGGCCACATTCTTCCTCATCCCCAAGACACCCAAGACATCCCCAAGGCAGTTTTAAGTATTTAATGAAGTATTTATGTCATTCAACTCAACAAGCTTCTATTAACTGACCACCATGTACAAGCAAGTGAAGGGCACAAAGGTAAAAAATGCAGAAGAGATGGGAGAGGCAAGCCTGAGAATCATTTCCAGAGTTTTATTCCATAAATAATGGAAATGTCATAAATAGGTTGAATGGACTGCAGAATGGATGTATTTGTACAAAACATCTGTTTCCTTTTTTCTCCAGGAAGAGGCTGAATGACCAACCCTCACAGGATTCAAGTGCTTTGTTACCTATCAATTATTCATCTATGAGCCACCAAACAACCTCTCTCACCATGCACTTGCAGGAGATGCTGCTGTTCTCTCCTTTGAGGTAATTCCTCATGCAGCATTCTTTCATTTCATTCTGTGTATTTTCACTTCTTTCCCAGGGCTCCCTCTAGTGTCTGTGTAGAGATCTACAGCTCCATTTTTGGTGCATAGGGCATAGGCTAAACGGGAATTCAAACCTGTAACTCCATGGGTATTGATCACTGCAAAATATTAATGGATTTGGCCAGTGTGATCATTCTGGGAAAAAGGCTACAGGTATTCTGCAAATAGGTCCAACCATGGACCTTCGCATTTTACACCAGGCACAAAGCCGACCTAGGAGATCCAGAGAAGAAGCAAACCTGGAATATCAAGGCCCATCCCACAACTTCAACGTAAATGAGTCCTGGGCATTATAGGCTCTGTTGGCCAACCAGACCCAGGAGCCCAGTGTTCTCCTATTATCCTAAAGCTACACGTTTCACTCACTTCCTTCAAGACGTCTTCCGTGATTCGCTGTGAGGTGTGATCACGGATTCCCAAGCCAAGAGAAGCTACTCTTCATCTTTCTGGGTATCTTTCTCAGGCCTCACTCCATGAAACTCCTGGGAAAATGTTCAACTTATTAGCTGTGAATTAGTGGAATCTTTAACCTGATTCGAATCATCTGATTCTAACCATTTCTATTACAAATTCAGAGTATGAGTTTCAAGGAGCCAGGTCCCCAGCCATTCCCTTCTCTGTCGCATTCACTATCTCAGCACCACACAAAAGACATCACACAGAAGACAGATATCTCAAAGACGTGTCTCGCTGAGGCCATTGACTGTGGGAGGTGGCTGAAATAAGCATCTCCCTGAGAACTGGGTTCCAGCCAAGGCATTGCCATCAGCTCCCTGGGAAACTTTGAGCAAGTACCTACTTCCTCTGCTTCACTGTTTCCATCTGAAAATATAAAAATAACAACTAAACCAACTAACATCTCTGGAGGGCTTACTACAGGTCAGGCACTTCTTTTAAGCACTTTGCCATGTACAATATCTTGCTTAATCCTTACAACAGCCCAATGTGAGAGGTACTCTTATCATCACCCTCTTTTTATAGATGAAACATAGCCAGGAGAGGGTAACAACTTGCCCCATGTCACATAACTATGAAGAAACAGAGGCAGGATTTGAACCCAGGCACCTGGCTCCAGAACCCATGCTCCTCACTATTCACTATATGGCCTTGTTTCATGCTCCCAATCTAAGTCTGTTCCCAATTAGTCCTGAAAAGGATTGCATTCATGATGAGAACCCTCAACAATTATGAATTCACACAAGACATACCATCAATATGTCTTATGTTAATAATAATCCCCAATCCACAGCCTGATAGGATTTTTGATTACCCTGTACAGCTCTATTTCCAGTTTTTGCCCTAAACTGGATTCTCGTCCAGTGGGTGCCAAGTAACAGGCCCGTATTTAGCAGTGAGTTACTGATCGACAGCCCTGAATGCTGGCCCCCACTGTGCTGGTCCCTCTCATTTCTTCAGCAAGGAGTTGACAGTGGAAAGCTATTAGTACAATCCTGAAGTTCTTAGACTCCATTCCCTTTTTTTTCTGAAATTTACTATAGCACAATTATTAGTGTAGTATAAAGAATAGCATTTCCATAAATAATTAAACCCAAGCTACACTGATCAAAATAAATGAGCAAAATGTTCCTGATGATGCAACCAGGCTTGATTCACTTACTAACTCAAATAATGAGGTGACTCACAAGAGGCCCTCATTAGCAGTAGTTAGGAAGATACAGATCATCCAATATTAACAAGCTTGGTATTTATTGTCTGTAGCCACAGCTGTGGGTGGGCACTATGACCATAGGACACAGCCCTGGAACAGGAGGGAAAATCTATTCCTAAGGCTTTCTAGCCAGCCTCATGTATACTCATCCTAAGCCTCAGTCTACCCTACCTATAAAATGGGCAGTACCCTATCTCACCTGAGTGAAAACACATAAATACTCTTATAATGAAAATGGTCTGTTAAACCCAGGAAAATGGAGAAAATTGGGAGTGGGTAGAGGACAGTTTTGCAGAGAAAATGAGTAGTTGAGAGTCCAAGCTGTACGGTGCCACATTTCTGTCTGAGCTTCAGATCCCTCATCTCTTTGCTAAGTGATTTGAGGAAGACAATTTCCAAGTGCACATCCAGCCTTGGCATTCTGTATGTCTAAGATGCCCGTAGCATCTCTCACACTGATCCACTCTCCTCTGAGCTCGTAGCCTGAAACAATCACTTCACAGTTAACCATATATCACCCTGTGGCACCTGTCTTATTGTCATGTGGTATTTAACTTTACCAAAGAGCAGTCTCATATCCAAAGCATGTTGGAAGGACCTTGAGGCAAACACTATCTTATTTTTGTCTTCTCCCTCCATCACATCCCTACCAATCCACAGTGCCCAGAACACTACCACACAGAGGAAACACTTAGCAAATGGTTGACTATATTACATGAGCCCATCTGATTTCTGGAGAACGTAAGGAAGAAGCCAGGAGTATCGAATAGTCCCTATTTCTGTCTTACTAAGTGGGACATCTATCCCACTGAAATCTTATGTTAACTCTTATGCGATTAAATCTTATGTTAAAATGCATAGATGCAATAATAAACCAGGTATATAAACTCAATGCTATTAAGAGATCGTGTTAACCTGTCCTCTTCCCACAGCTAAGGCATTGTCCAGTGCCCAAGGTGCACTCAGTAAATATGTACAGAGCTATGTCCCCAGCACTGTGCCACACGCCTCAAGACACAAGTGAGAAGAGCAAAACTCACCCTTGCTGTTTTTTTCATCCTTCACCCTCACAACACTTACAAAATAATACTAGATTAAACTCACCAAGTATTGAACTAGATACAATCAAATGTGAGTTGTAAATAATGGGTGCATCTCAATGGAGGCAGATGGGTATCCTACGTGAGGAGACCTCAAGAACGAAGGCTTGGAATCAAGACAGTCTTGGGACAATGAAGGGGCTCCTTCAATAGAGTTGAAGGAGTCAACCAGGGAACAAATACAAGTTGGAAAAGTAAACCCAGGACTTACTTTGGATTTGAATCTAAGATGCTAAAGATACTCAAGGTAGAATGTAAACATACTGCTTGGAATACTCCTGGTTATAGCAGTTATCAAGTTATGAACAACCTGAGAAAGATATCATCAATACACCAAAGGATAAGTATTCCTAATTTTTTTTTGTAGCTCTGCTAGATGAGACTTGAGACTGTCACTCTTTTCCCCAATCAAACATGATCAAGTACCTACTACTCCATGTAAGTCTCTACTCATTGCCAACAAAGTCTGAGCACCATCAGACCCTTTCTCTGTCACCCACTAGTTCAAAGGAGAACGAGCGCTGTCAGCCAAATTCCATTCGTCCCATCGTGCTGGTTCTGATGACTAAGGCGGCCGACCAGGCACTAGCATTCTGTTTTCCACCTCCTACTCCACAAGGTCTCTTTTCCCCCATACTTGCGGAAAAATCATATTGTGACATTTTCTCCCTGTGAGGGAAGTGTCTCAAGCCGGGCAAGAGGAGAAAGGAAGCAGGAGATCAACAGTTGAGTCAAAGCACCAACGTTCAGGTGTACCTAGACTTGGATCAACCCCGGGCCTTCAGACACATCTTCCCGTCTCAGCTTGTCTGGCTTTGTGGCACCTTCTGGTCCTTCCGGGATGATTCAGGGCCCTCCAATCATCCAGTTCCTAAACTCCCCTAGTGACAATAACAGATTTACCCAGCCCAAGGAGAAAGCAGTTCTCCCTTCTGCCCGCTGAGGCTTCTTACTACTGTGAGCACAACCCAGCCCTTAAATCCTACACAATTGTAGAATCCACTTCCTGACTTCCTGAACTCCAAAGCAAGCTCCAACCACTCACTGCATTTCTGTAATCATTAAACCAGGTCTCCTAATTAAGGAGTTTGCAACTTCTGCTTACCTTGGAAATCACGGCAAGATCGGAGAAGCAAATCACACCCTGTAACCAGAGCCACACAAGCAGGCTCAAAGCAAACAGTCTGTTGTCTGCCCGCCCCACCCCCTCCAGGAAGCTAACAGTGACCAGGAGCAATTAGCGCTGCTCTGCATTTCCCAGCTACATCTCAACTGAGATGGCTCCCCTTGTAATATTAATTAAAAACACATTCTTTTTGGCAAACCCCTGAAGAATGGTTTCTGTGGCAGGCTTCTTTATTAAGCCTCCAAGAAGGCGAAATGCATTAAGATATTGTGACACAGGGCCTGTGAGCAGATATGATGAAAACTAGACAATCCAGCCAAAAGCTATTTGAAAAATCTGTTTGGGAGCCACAATTAGATGCTCCAGTGAGTGACATACAATTAATCTGATCAAATCTGTCACTATTTTGCACATTAGGAGTAAATATTTTAGAATACAGTTCAGCTGAATTAGTTAAGGGTATGAAATTCCACCTGGGAGAATCTGTGTGTTCTACCTCCTAGTGTGCTCAGGGAAGGGTGACCTGGTAGGGACCTGGAATTATCAGCATCTCCCCATTTCTCTTCATCAGGGTGCACTGTGGGGCCCATTAGCTGAAAACTGTTGGGCAAGTCATTCCAACCAGATACACTGCAGGGGCACCAGCCTGCAAATCGCTGTCTCTGGGAGCAAGCTGCTGGAAAGCAACGGGGACCCATCTAAGGAGGATGCAGCACTCTCACCTCAACACGGGGAATAAGGGATCCCCATCAACAGTTGCTCCAAGAAGGAGGGGGCATGGAAATTGGGCTCTTGCCTTTACAACTTCCCACTCTCCAGAGCTATTTGCCAAATCACTGACCAAGCAGGGAGGCGTCTTCCTTCATTTGAGACAAAAGGGCAGAATGATGTGTTTTTCTGTTCCCCTGTCAGCCATGGGGACTGGATTCTCTCTGGGTGTTTGTGAAACATTCTCTAACCCATTAATCACCAGCTGGAGACAACCAGAGAGAAACAATGGCAAATCGATCCCCTAGAGTAGATGCTCCAAGCCCAAGTCCACTCACCTGTTCCCTAGAACAACCGGAGGGCAAGAATGGTCAGAGGGGGCCCCAGACTCTATCCCCTCCTAATACCTTCTGGCTCAAGCCTGCTGGGCACCTCCTCCTTTGCCCCTTAAGCCATCCCACCCCATTCCTGGAACCAAAGTGAATGTGACCCAAGCCTAGACAAGGATATCCTTCCGCCCCCTGAATCCCTGGGCACACACTAAACACATGGGGTGGGGTCGAGGTCCTTCTCTTGTATGTCCACCTCCGCATGCCGGACTGCAAACTTTCAGAGTAGAGGTCAATTCCCGGTTATATGGGGTGACTGAAAAGTCTCCCCCAAAAGGTGTCCATGTGAAGTAATGACGTCCACCAAAGGCAATTGGAAGGAGAGCAGGAACCCCCACAATGTGTTAATTAACCTGGTGGCTTTCCCGAGCAGACCATGCTTAACACTTTTAAAGTCAGAAAAGAAGATGGAATTCTCTTTTTGTGTCAAAAGAGCCTGGTGCTAGGACCCATGTTCTCTGCCTTGGGGACATCTCTCCACTTTGAAACCAATGATGAAGGCATCTTTCAGAAAGTTCATCACCCTCATCACTCCTCACCTGGCTTTTATTTAGAGCACCTTCTTTTGCTGCCCTCAGGACATGGGGAAGGGAGAAAGAAACCACTTGGATAATGTAGCAGAAACTGGTTTCCCAGTTTCTTTTCCAGGGGTTGTTTCCTTAAAGTCTCTCAAAGACAGGGTCATGTTAACATGTTTCCCCATCTTTCCTCAGAGTGGGACAGACCCGATACTCAACAAAACCTTTCTCACTGATACTGCATGCAAAGTGTGGTCAAAAGAGGCAGATCCAACCCAGAAGCTAGAGAGGCAGTCCCTCTCTGGACCAGACAAAGAGGACACAGCGGGGTCCCTGCACCCACCTATGCCGCCTCGGACACTAAGACTGGCCACCAGCACAATAAATAAACCCCTAGGGGGCCGTCTGAGGATTGTGCAAATCTCATCACTGTTACTAAATACTCCAAGGCCAACTGGTGCATTCCCCAGTCCCTTTGGGCCTTCTTTTAACTGAAGAGCCATTTCCCCAGGGAGCATTGGGCTAGACTTGCCCCCCTCACTTCCTCTGCTGCACAACTGCACGGAAGATGGGCAGAGAAAGCCATGCTCATTTAACCACTCTTTGCAAAAAGCATTCTCTAAAGACTCATCTTCGGAGGTTTTGTCAACAAAAAGTATCCTTAAAATAAAAGCAGAGACGTAAGAAAACTTTTTAGGCACAGTGATTTTATATTGTCCAAATGTGGCAGTAATAAAGTCACAGATAGTGAGGACATCACCTCCTCTACCCAGGACATTGACTTCAACACATCCTATCCATCCTCCTCACCAAATAAGAACACAGGAAGGAACACACATACACACACACACACACAGCCCGCTGAGAACTTCCAAGTCTTCATCCACACGTCCCTGCAAAGGTACACACTTTGCCCATCCCCCACAGCCCAGAGCTGTCCACTCCAAAGCTACAGAGTCTTCACTAGAAGCAGATGAAGTAGCCATGGTTCTGGCTGCAGGGAGCTGAACTACACAACTCCTTCCCCCCAGCACCTCTGACCCAGCCTGGGCTGCCCGGGCTGTGCGTCATTAATAGGAAATCCGTACTCAGGATTGCTGAGGTGCTGTGCTTTGGACTACTTAGCTTTTCTGTTATTCACTATTTGACCCTGTGACAACCCCAAGCCTTGTTAAAATAAGGAGAAAATTTTGCAGGGAAATCTTTAATGCCAGTCATGAAGAGATATACAAAGGGAGGAGGGTGGTGCTTTCCCATCGAATGAGTTCCCCAAAGCTGCCTGTGCAGACATCCATCATCCTTCTGCCCAACGCCAGCTTCGCATCTGATCCGAAGCGCCAGAGAAGAAAAAAGGATTTTTGTGAGACTGGCCGAAGTGGTGGTGGCGGAAGGAAGGGGAGTGGGGTAAATCGTGGGAGGCCACCCCACTCCACCCGGAGAGTTCGTTCCTTGGCTTTTCCTAGGTTTGGCTGCACAGCACTGGGTGCTGGCGGGGTGGGAAAGGACCCCTCCTGGCAAGCTCTTGCGACAGCCTGGGGTGACAGAGCAGACGGCGCTCCAAGCGGGTCGCTGGATGGAGTGGGCTCCACGGCGCCACCTCTCGGTACAGCCACTTCCAGGGGACCCTGGACACGGAGAGGAAGGGGTGGAGAGGTGCACGCAAAGCACAGGGACCCAAGTCCACTTCGGGAGCCGATTGTGGTGCAGGACGCAGCAGCCGCCGAGGCGAGGTTTGTGCTCAGCGACTTGTGTGTGCTTGTGCATGCGCGAGGGTGAGGGATGAGGAATGGGTGCTGAATTGCACTTCACTGCTTTAAACTTTTTTTACTGCCTCTCCTGTATCTTTCCAGGGCAGCCGCCTGGGTTTTGAACGGATGATCGGTGTTACCTGGAGGCCAGGCTTGGGCCGAAGCGGTCCAGCCTCCAGCCAGGGCATGAAGAAAGAAAGTTCGCCTGGCGCAGAGAGCAGCAAACGCTAAGGCGGGAGTAGGAAATCTAAATCGCCTGGTCTCCTGGGTTCTGTTCCACGTGACTGGGGGGCAAAGGGGAAAGCCCCAGCGGTCCGAGGAATCCGTCAGTCTGTCCAGCGGCTCCCTCCCCAAATCAGTCCGAGTCCTCACCCAGGAATTCAAGCGCCCAGTGGGAAAACTGACTCTCCGGGCCGAGTACCACAGACCGTGACCACAGACCCCTCCCCTGCTCATCTTTAAGTACCATCTTCCCCTGTGCCATCCCGGCGGCCCCAACCCTAGGTCTTCAGTAAACAAACGCACACACTGTCTTAAAACAAAGTCCCGCGAACCTGTTGGGGGCGTAGGGGAAGCCGGATGAACCTGTTCTCTCTAAAAGTCAGTGCACATCACCCCCCACCTCCCTCATGGACCCTCCAGCAACTATTTGTCCCTCCTTCCTGCCCCCCATTCTCCCTTGCAGTCGGGAGACAGTGACATCCACCGCCCGCCGAGCGGGTACTCACGCTGCTGTTGTGTCCCGACCAGTGCACCATGGCTTGGTTGTGGGCCGAGTCCCCAGTCAGTGCAAAGGAGGTACTGGGCAACCGGAGCTCTTCGGCCGCCGCACCCCCAGCCCGCAGCGCCTTCCCCTCCTCCCGGAGACCCTTGGCCAGAGGACGGCTTTCTTTGGACCCGTCAGCCAAGGCAGTGGCCCGGGAGTCCCAGCGTTCGAGGGCACTGGGGGGCTGCGCCCGGCGACTCCTCCTCCTCACACGGCCAGGTTTGCCAGGATCTGGGACGCCCTGTCCCCACCGTGCGCCGGCTAACGACGGCCCCCCATCTTCTCCCTGCTTCTTTCCACCGCTGCCACCGCCAGGCTGGGGCAGCGGCTCTGGTCCTGGCCGGCGCCCCAGTGCGGCGCCTCTCCGCGCAGTCGCCAGCTCCTCCGGCCACTGGCTTGCCACTGCCCGAGGCAAGAGAGGAAGCAGCAGCGGCCGCGAAACAGGGGCCGCGGGGCCCCCAGGACCGCCTGTCGCACCCCAAGTGATCTCAGCACCGGCCAGGACCCACGTCGATAGAAGCAGGAGCCCTGTCCGGGCGAGGGGCGCCCCGGGCCAGCCTGCGGGGCGCTCGGTGCGCGCCACCTCCATCCCGCTGCGGCTGCGGCGGCTCGGGCTGCCGAGTGTGTGGTGCCTGCCGAGGTGCGGGTCCGGCGTGGGGGGTGTGCGCGCGCTGGCGAGCGAGAGAGTGAGTGTGTGTCGGGGGAGTGAGGAGGGGGCGGCCGGGAAGGAGGGGGCTCAGACTGGAGCTCCTCGCGGGTCCTCTCCACTCTCCTCCTCGCTCTCAATCGCTCGCTATCTCGTCCAGAGGGTGATTCCAAACCCGAGAAAAAAATTAATAAATGCCCCTTCTGTTTTTTCCTTTTTTTTTCTCTTCTTAAAATAAGATCCCCTAAAATCTTTCCCACCGAGCTCCAACAGAAATTTTGTGAAAAGGAATGTTCATAGGTGATGAGAAAATCCTCTTTTAAAATATGAAAATCAAGCCAGATCCAGGAGGAGGGGCTGGCAAGGGACCCCAATCCAGAGTCTCTCCGAAATCCAGCCTCCAACCTGCTCCCAGTAAAGAGTTGGGAGCTGCTTCTCCCCGCGTTTAGGGGGTTACTCTTCTGGCCTGTTGTAGAGGGCGGGAGATGGCGCGCAGGGAGGATGGTGGGGGGGAGCGTCTCAAGAGAGGAAAAGGGGGAGAAGGCGGAGGAGGAGCAAAGTGTTTTCAGCGCCAACTGTTCGGGTTCGGAAGCCGAAGGGGAGCTCGGAGCTTTCTCGTGGGGAGATAACACACCGAAGCTGAGTGTGGGATGGACCCAGCCTCCACTTGGGACGCCCTGGCTCACGGCTCCCACTTCCCACTCACCCCCTACCCTCCCCTGGTGGTCCGCGCCCCTATCCAGTGCCGGGAGTGTGTGAGTGCGCGTGCGTGTAGGCGGGCAAAGGTGAGGCAAGGGGTGCGCCCGGGGCTGGCAGACAAGCGCCATAGGGTGGGGGTACCTGGCTGAGAGGGGTGTTGAGTGTGAGGGGACTCGAGGTTCTGCGCGTGCGTGCGCATTTGCACGCTCTTGTGTGCGTGTTAGTGTGAGCGATGGGGTGTGGGGCGGGGAAGGGTGAGCTCAGGCCTTGGGCACGCGCGGATCACACACGGGCTGTTGGCATTTTCACAAGCCTGTGAGTCGTCAGAAAGGCAATCCTGAGAGCTAAGCAGACCGCTCAGGACAGCCCCCACCTCCTGGCGCCCTGTGCCCCCCTGGTTCCCCACTGCCTGCGTATGCAATCTAGTACTCCTTAAGCCTACTGGAAGGTAAGGGAAGAGAACTAGAAGGTTCCTGCCATGGGGTCAAGGGTTTACCAGTCTTTCATGGGCTCTTCTTCCTGGGACCCCCTGCGGGAGCTAGGAAAAGACAGCAGTCAAGACCCGTTGTGCCCACTGGGAAGATCTAGGCCCCGTCTTCCCTCATGGGACTGTGTGGTCGCACCGTCACTCTGCCTGTATTCGTTTCTGAGCGAGCTTAGTTGTTCTTTCAAAGTGTCAGCTGCCAGTTAGAGGGTCCCAGCGGCCTATCATACCCCCCTGTGCCCTGCTACAGAAGCACAGCCTGGGCTGGGCCCCATCGAGCCCTGTAGGAAGAGGGAGGCTTGAGGCGGGCTGGAGAAAGGGAAGCTAAACCTGATGCTCCAGGTTCAAGATGCGATTTACAGACCCTAGGGAGCGTAAGTCAGCCCGCCTCCTCCAAGAAGCTCCCGGGATTTCTAAGGGTTGAAAAGGCAGAGCTGGCAGAGGAATTATTGAAAAAGGAGCAGGGTTTCGGGAGCAGGCTTAGAAAGCGTGATGGCCTCTAGGCCCTTCCCTTCCCCTTCGGGATTAGACGAATAGTTCCTTTTTGGGAGATGGTTCAAGCACAGCGAGAGGGAAGGAAACGGGATAGAGGGGAGAGGAGAAAGATGGGGCGAAGGTAAAAGAACTGAATGGAGAGGGAGAGAAAAAAAGGAAAGGGAGAAGAAGGAAGGCGAAATCATGGCTCTGCGAAAGAAAAGGGAAGAGAAAAGAAGAGCGCGCGAGCTGAGAGCCAAGAAGAATGGAGGAGGCAGAGGAGGTGCCTGGGAATCTGAGCCGGCCAAGGGAGGGCGACAACCAGCGGTTCCGGGAGCCCCCATCCTAGCGAACTAGCTTTTCCACCCAGCGCTAAAATGGAAATTGCGACCGAGGAGGCTGGGTCCCAACCGGATAAGCAAGCCAGCGACAACGACGTCCAGCCCAGAATAAGGCGAGTCTTGGAGTCTGTGGGTTTCCAAAGACTGCGGGCGATGAGCCGCCACAAGAAAAGTTCAGCTTGGAAGGCTGAGGTGGGCGCGGGATCCGGCCCTGGGTGGGAGCAGGCCATCCGCGGATTCCCAGCGCCTCTGCCGGGGAATGCCCGGTACTGCAGCCCTAGCCGCAGCTTGGGAGCTCGGGAGGGACGAGGCTCCTCTGCTTGGGCTCTGGGCAGAGGTGGAGGGTGGCACAGTATAAGCAATCTGGGCTGTCAAGCCGATCTCCAGGACCCACGGCTCATACACCTGGGAAGGTGCGGCATTCGAAACCCCAGGTCCTCAGAGGAAATGTGCTGTCCAATCCCGGAAGCTCTCTGAAGTAGTACCATGGAGGGCAGTCATTCTCAAAAATAAGGCCGGAGTCTCCCCTCATTCTCTCCTGTCTGAAGGAGACCCTACCAGGACGGAGCCTGTGGAAAGATCAGATCCTGGACTTGTGGAGATGTGGTTATTAAGCATTTGGGGGTGGAAATGGATAACAGATCCTCACAGATGCAACATTTTTACTTATCTCCTGCAACTTATCCTATGTGGCTTGCTCCTTAATTATCACCTCCTCCTATCTTTCGTCTCCCTCCTTCAGCCTTTGCCTAGCAATCCTAACCCTCAGCCCCTATACTGCCCTCCCTCCACAACCTCCCCACCAACCTTCTCTAGTGCCCAAACTTGTTCAAAGAGTTCTCCGCTATACCTACGTCTCCCCTTCCTCACCAGCCACACCTCACCAGATGCCATCGTGTTGACGATAATGCTGAGTGTTAACATATATTGAGCACTAACTCTGGACCAGATGTGTGGTAAGAACCCATCAGCATTCTAGCAGAGTGATTATAAATGCATACTTTAAAGCTAAATTACCTATGCTCAAATTCCAACCATACCAACCACCAGCTGTGTGACCCTGGACAAATTAACCTCTCTTTGCTTCCACTCCTCATTTGGGGATGATGAAAATATTTACCACATAAGGTCATAGTGAAGATTAAATCAATTAATGTACATAAAGCAGCTGAACAAAATGGGGCCCAGATAAAACGCTAGATAAGTTTGGTTATAAATGTTCTTACTCTTTTTTTTTTTTTGCTTTTATCCACTTCAGTTTTAATGAGATATAATTGACATACACCACTGTATAAGTTTAAGGTGTATAGCATAATGACTTGACAATCATACGCAGTCTGACAATTAAGTACATGAACTTGCCACCATGTGTTTACCTTGGCAGCACTGTGCAAACAGCTCAGTAAGGTTTCATAACCTTGGTATATCAGTGTCTCACAGCTCGTGTTGAGGTATGGCGGTGTCTTACTGAGTGCTGTTCATTATTGTTGTTGCATGTTTTTGTGTGCCGTCGCGAGAACTTCTGAGCTTGAATTAGAGCAAGGAACGAATATTAAATTTCTTGTTAAACTTGGCAAGAGTGGGAGTGAAGTCAGGGACTTGTTAGTCCAAGTTTACGGGGATAATGCCATGAAGAAAAACAGCAGTGTACAAATGGATTAAACGTTTTCCTGAGGGGAGAGAACACATCACTGATGAAGAGAAGTCAGGGCGGCCAGTAATGAGCAGAACTGACGGAAACATTGCAAATATACATCAAATTATGCGTCAAAATGATTGGCTGACTGTGAGAAGCATGGCAGACCAAGTAAACATTGATAAATGGGAAAATCTTAACTGAAAATCTTGGCATGAAAAAGGTGTGTGCAAAAATGGTCCCAAAGGAGCTCACCAGTGAACAAAAGCAAAGGAGAGTTGACCTTTTGGAGAGGTAAGACCTTTTGGAGAGGCAAGACAATGTTTTGGGCCGTGTTATCCCTGGTGATAAGACATAGGTGTACCAATACGACCCTGAAACAAAGTGTCAAGGTGCACAATGGAAGTCAGCCAATTCTCCACGACAAAAAAAGTTCCATCAGTCCAAATCATGAGTCAAAACGATGTTGCTAACCTTTATTGATATGAGAGGGGTTATTCAGTATGAATTTGTACCAACTGGACAAACAGTTAACCAAGTTTACTATTTGGAAGTGCTGAAAAGGCTGCGTGAAGAAGTTAGATGACCTGAACTTTATGCCAACAATTTATAGCTCTTGCATCACAATACTGCCCCAGCTCACATGACACTGTCTGTGAGGGAGTTTTTAGCCAGTAAACAAGTAACTGTATTGGAACACCCTCCCTATTCCACCTGATCTGGCCCCCAGTGACTTCTTTCTTTACCCGAAGATAAAGGAAATACTAAATGGAAGACATTCTGATGACATTCAGGACATCCCGGTAATACTGTGACAGCTCTGATGGCATTTCCAGGAAAAGAGTTCCAAAACTGCTTTGAAGGGTGGACTAGGCACTGGTGTCAGTGCATAGCTTCCTAAAGGCAGTACTTCGAAGGTGACTGTAGTGATATTCAGCAAGGAGGTATGTAGCACTTTTTCTAGGATGAGTTCGCGAACTTAATTGTCACATCTCATGTGTAGAAGTTTAACCTAGTGCCTGGTCCTACTAGGTCTTCAAGAAAGAGTAATGGAATGAATATACAGAAAACAGAAAGGAGGTTTGGGTGATTTAATTAGAATATCCTATGCCAGAAAAGCAGGGGAGTTGTCCAGAAGGGCTGGAGATGAGGATATGAGAGGCTTTGCCAGTACTAGTTGAGAAATTTTAACAAGTTTCAAGGTTATGACAGGGAAAAGAAAACCCACTTCACTGAGTTTGAGGGTTAAAGGAGAGAATTTACAAGGACACACTAGCGAAACTTAATGGGCTAAATGCACAGGCCTGTTGTCTTTGTTGACATCGGTACAGTTACAGATCCCATCTCCTCAGACGGGGCATCTTCCGGAACCAAGCCAACCTACAGTTCTGGTTTCTGGAACCAAGTAAGTGCTTAGACAGTCTTTGCTGCCCTCAGCCTCCTTTTTCTGTTTCCATGACTCCTAGTTCTGTGCTCTCCCAACAAAGTTTGTACACAGGGGCACATCTAATTCGTACTTAAATGTTCATGTCTTAATTTACCTCTTCTCAGGAGTACAATATTTGTATTTACAAAGGCACCACCAGATGCTTACCAAGTTTAGCGAGTGGCTTAGACAAGCATGGGCAACTCCAGGCAGCGCTGACAATGAGACTGAGGCAGAGCTGACCTATTCTCCAGGGATGACACTGGTGGGCTAAGGCATAGATAACAGAGGAGAAAATAGGACTGGTATTGGGGGAAGGACTGGAAAAGCAAAAGGAAGAAGAAAGGTGAGTGAGAGAAGGAGAGAGAAAAGAGGTGTCGTGGTGGTGCTGGTGCTGGTGGTGGTGGTGGTGGTGGAAGTAATGGTGGTGGTGGTGGTGGTGGTGGTGGTGAGAAAAGAGAAAAAGACAGATAAGCTTTCAGTGACTAGAGATAGGACTCGATTTCCCACTGGTCAAGCAGAGCCCACTGGTCAAACACAATGACTCTGGATTCAGACAGAGCAGAGTTCAAATTTTGGCTTTGCCTTACTAGTTGTGTGACCCTGGGGAAGGTGTGTAACCCCTCGGCTTCATCTGTGAAATGGAAATATCAATAGTTCCTATCTGAAGGAGTATTTTGAGGATCCAATGAAATAATGTTTGAATAGTGTGTGACACGTAATAAGCATTTAATAAATCACTATTCAACCCCTTTTTTTCTCTCCCAATTCTTCTCTCCACCCTCCTCCCAAAAATATGTCCATCTGCCCGATGATGCCTGCATTTCCTTCATGACAAGTCGATGCTTTTATTCCCCAAGTTACAACCACAGAATTAAAGAGCAAATAATGTCTTAGAAATGACCTTGGTGGCTAACCTTAATGCTATGACTGTGAATGATTGTGTGTGTACACACACACACACACACCCTTCAACCTTCCCAGAATCTCTATCTACAGATAGAGACCCCAATGCTCAGAGAGCTTAAAGCCACCCTCCAAGGCTAACAATAGGGAGGGTTGGGGATTTCCTAAGAGCAGCTTTGGATACATGAGCAGCCCTTATTGGAGAAACCAGGGGGAGCAGCTCCCCAAAGGAGTGAGAACAGTCAAAGACAGGGCTACCACTCAGAAGAAGCACCCCACTCTGGAGAAAGATGGACTGGAAAATCCTCAAGAATGGCCCAAGGCCACAGTAGCTACTGCCAAAGGAAAAGGAGAGTGCCTCAGGTTTGAGTGTGGCGCTCCTGCCCTGCACTCAGAGGCCACAACCCTTACGCCCATCCAGGTGTAAGAATCAGGAGCACCAAAGGGGACCTCGGAGAGCAGCAGAGCTCTTCGTTCTTGGGAAATTGTTGGAGATGTGGCAGAGAGAGCAGAGAACTAAAGACAACCTCCAAATAAACATGTGGATTACAACCGAGCATGAGGAAGGTGGAAGGGAGGGAGAGCCCCTGCCCAAGTCACCGGAAGCCCAGATGAGGCTTCTGCAGAAAACCAGGCAGGGGTTTTGCAGTGCTCTGGGAGCTGCCTCTCTACGCCTTCTCCAACAGGTCCAGCCTCCCTCCTGACACAGTGGGGTCTTGGCCCATGTTGCTTCTCCCCTCCCTAATTGCCTAATTCACTCTCAATCTACCTTCAGATCTGAGGTCTAGCTTGGCCTCCTTCATGGAGCGTCCCCGACCTCAGGAAGTCCCCTCCCCTATTATTAGAATGACTGTGTCCCAATTAAGGCCCATGTTCCCAGCCTAATCACTAATAGCACCCTCTTCCACTCTCAGAAGTGTCTGTTTGAGCCATAAATTATGTGGTCATATTCTCCTAGGACTTACCACTTCTTTTTAAAGCGTTATTATAGTTGATTTTACATGTGTTTGGATAGAGGTTTAATTAATGCCTCTCTTCTCCGGAACACTATAAACCCCAACAGCAAAGGAATCATATCTATTTTTAATTGAACTTTTAATGTTGAGATCATTGTAGACTCCTATGCAGAGTAAGAAATAATACAGTACTCTTTACCCAGCACCCCAAGGTAACATCTCGCAATACAGAATTGCAAGACAATACCACCTGGATACTGACATTGAAACAGTCAAACTACATAATAGTTCCATCATGGCAAAGATCCCCATGGTGCTTTTTCATAGCCACACCCACTTCCATTCTATCTCTAGGTTCTCCTTAACTCTTGGCAACCACTAACCTATTCTCTATAGTATAACTTTACCATTTCAATGTTACATAAATGGAATCATTCGGTACATCACCTATTGGGACTGACTTTTCTCACCCAGGCTATCACCCTGGAGATTAATCCAGGTTGTTACTGTTGTCAATAGTTTATTCTTTTTTAATGCTAAAGTGTATTCCATGGAATGGATGTGTCAGGGTTTGTTTAACCTACTGAAGAACATCAGAGTTGTTTTCAGTTTGTGGCTATAAATGAATAAAGCTGCCACAAACATTCATGCACAGGTTTTCTGTGAATATGTTTTCATTTACCTGTAATAAATGCCCAGCAATACAATTGCTCAGCCTTATGGCAGTTGCATGTTTAGTTTTTAACAAACTGCCAAACTGTTTTCCAGAGTGTCTATAGCATTTTACATTCCCACCAGCAGTGAATCCTCGCTAGCATTTAGTATTATCACTGTTTTTTTTTTAAGTTTTAGACATTCTAGTAGGTATGTAATGAAATCTCAGTGTGGCTTTCATGTGCATTTCCCTTATGGTTAATGCTGCTAAACATCCCTTCGTGTCCTATTTGCCATCCATATATCCTCTTAGGTGAAATGTCTTCATGTCTTTGACCCATTTTCTAATTATATTAGTTCAATTTTCTGTTAAGTTTTGAGAATTCTTTATATATTCTAGTTATTAGTCCTTGTTGGATATATGGTTTGAAAATATTTTCTTCCAATCTATAGCTTGTCTTTTCATCCTCTTAATAGGCTCTTTCATACAGCAGAATTTTTTAAATTGTGATGAGGTTCAATTCATCAATGTTTCCTTTATGGGTTATGTTTTTGGTGTCATCCGCACTTTTTGCTTAGCCCCAAATCTTGACATTTTTCTCCTGATTTTTTCCCTATAAGTTTTATAGTTTACATTTTATATTTAAGCACGTGATGTATGTTGATTTAGTTTTTGTATAAGGTCTGAGACAAGTTGAGTTCACTTTTATGGCAATAGAGGTTCAATTGCTCCATCTCCATTTGATGAAAAACTGTCTTTCCTCCATTCAATTGTTTTCATACCTTCCTCAAAAATAAGTTGGGCATATTCAGATAGTCTGTATCTGAGTTCTCTATTCTGTTCCATTGTGCCTATCTTTCTGCCAAAACCACATAGACTTCTTTGTTGTAGCTATATATTAAGCCTTGAAATCAGGTAGAATAATTTCTTCCACTTTATTCCTCTTTTGAAAAATGGCTTTAGCTATTTTAATTCTTTTGATATAAATTTTAGAGTAATCTTATCTATATTTATAAAATCTTGCTGGGATTTTGATAGAAATTGTATTGAACCTGTACATTGATTTGGGGAGAACTGCCTTCTTTACTGTGTCATGGATTGGAAACAATCCATGAACAGCATGTCTCTTCAACTATTTTTATCTCCTTTGATTCTTTAATCAGCATTTTGTAGTTTTTAGCATATCATTCCCATAGCTGTTTTGTTAGACTTATACCTAACTATTTCTTTGGGGGGGATTATAAATGGTATTATAATTTTAACATTGGTACCCATGAGTTCATTGCTAGCATGCAGAAATACAATTGATTTTTAAAATTTTTATCTTATATCCTATAGTCTTAGGGTGGGTCTGCTGGTAACAAATCCTGTTAGTGTTTCTTCATCTGAGAATGTCTTCATTTTCCCCTCATTCTTGGAGGATATTTTCACTAGCTATGGGATTCTTGGTTGACAGTTCCTTACTTTCAGCACTTGAAAAATATTATGTCACTTCTTTCTGACTTCCATGGTTTCTGATGAGAAATCCATTGTCATTTGAATTGTTTTTTCCCTAAAGGTATTGTGGTATTTCTCTCTTGCTACTTTCAAGATTTTTCTTTGAGTTTATTCTGCTTAGGGTTTGCTCAGCTTCTTGAATATGTAGGTACATTTTTGCCAAATTTGAAAGGTTTTCAATCATTATCCCTTTGAGAACTCTTCTATCTCCATTCTTTCTCTCCTCTCCTGTCAGTCCCAGGACATGAACGAGAAGTCTTTTGTTAGATTCCCACAAGCCCCTAAGACTTTGTTCATTTCTTTCAGTCTATTTTCTCTCTGTCGTTCAGATTGGGTAATTTCTACATTTCTATCTTTCGGTTCCTCTGTCCCCTTTATTCTGCTGTTGATTTTATCATTTAAGATTTTTATTTTTAGTTATGTTTTTCAGTTCTAAAATTTCCATTTGGTTCTTTTTTATATCTTCTATTTCCTTGCTGAAACATTCTATATTTTCTTTTGTTTCAAGCATGTTTATAACTGCTTGCTGAAGTATTTTTACAATGACTGCTTTAATGTCTTTGTCAGATAATCCTAACATCTCTATCATCTCAATGCCGGCATCTACTGATTATCTTTTTACATTTAATTTTAGATTTCCTGGTTTTGGGCATGGCAAGTGGTTTTTGATTCAAACCTGGATATTGTGAGTATTATGGCATGAGACTCTGGGTCTTATTTGAACCTCTGCTTTAGTTGGCCTCCTCTGATACTTCCCTGGCAGGAGAAGGGGAAAGAGTACCACCTTATAATACCCAGTGAATGTATAAGTCCACATTCCCTACGTGGCCTCCATTGACACCTGGAGGGTGGTGTTGGGCAAAGGTCGGAGTTCCCTGTCCCCACCAAATCTCTACTGATACTTCTCTGGCTGGGAGGGGTGGGAGTATGTCTCTCTACTGCTTCCCATGTGGCTTTCATTGACACAAAAGGGTGGAGGTGATGGGTGGCTTCGTTACCACTGGGCAGAGGTGAAAGTCCTAACTCCCCTAGGCTTCTTCTAACACCACTTCAGCTGGTGGAGCCGGGGTGCCTCATTACTGCTGGCTGGGGGTGGAAGTGGCTTCTACTGCTGTCACAGGGAGGGCCGGGGGGAGCCTCATCGCCACCAGATGAAAGTCTTGGCGTGCTACATGGCCTTCTCTGACACGACGCTGGCAGAGGGATGGGGTACCTTGTTACAGCCTCACGAGAGTGGAAGTCTAGACTCCACCTCCAGCCTTTGCAGGTATGGATGGGGGTGAGATTGCGGTTCTTCTGCAGTGTTTGGGGAGAGCAGAACTGTTATTGTCTAAAAGTTCTCTCTCTTGGCAAGCTGCCCATTTCCTTGTCTTTTGGCTAAAGAGAGAAGGATTTTCATCGTCTGCGCCCATTGGTATTTCCAGGTTGTTGGCTTCTTCACCTCCCAAGTCTGGGATACATGAGGAAAAGAAAACCTAGGGAACTCACTGCAATGTCATTTCTTGGGTCCCAAGTTTCCTTGCTGATTCACCATCTTCTTTCCACATTTCAGAGTCTTATGCTTGTTGTACACACAATTTCCAGGGGGTTTTGTTGTGCATAGCAAGAGGAGTAAGGAAAAGTATATCTACTCCATCTTCCCAAAAGCTAATCATACCAGCTTTTGTTCGTCATATTTTCAATACCAAACCCAGTTCATGGCACAGAGTAGTAATCTTATGTAAATAGTTGTTCAATGAATGTATGACTACAACTAAATCCAAATTCACCAGAGTTCAAGTAAGCCCCTCCCACAAGCAAGCTTTTCCATGGTCCTACACGCTCCCAGGCTGTAGAGGGTTCTCTGAGAAATAGATGGCCTTTCATTATCTGTGGTAGGTGCGCCCCTAGAGGGTTATATATCTATACAATTGACATAATCATAGAATCAACTTTATATGTTACAGTAAGGATTAAATAAGGAATCCATATAAAGTGCTAAGAAACACCTCTGTCAAACTCTCCATAATACTATTATTTTGCAAAAACCTGAATTTTTGTCAGTTGGATTGCATTTCTTTCTGATTTGCTTTATCATTTTAGAGGTGATGTCATTTCATTTCTGATTCATTTTCAACCTGACAATGGTCCCCAGTGCTTAGTTTCTCAGCCTCCCTCTCAGCCTTTGTGATAAGCCTACAAATTGACTGACGGTCAGAACAGCCACGCGTCTTTAGAGTTCACTGAATCTGGCACTTCTTCTTTTGTCCATCCCTTATATTCCCCCCTAATTATTCCATTTTATGAACTCACATGCTGGTTTCTTTAAATTCTGCAGGTTTGGAGTTGAGCGTAATGAGCTCTTGCCACCCCTTATAGACGTTTTCCATTGGATACTCAGAGGTTGCACAGTTAGAATACACGGTTTTTTTCTGTTGATAACCATCATCATACTAATAACAATAATTTCTGGTTATGGAGGATTTGTTATACCCAAGGCCCATTTTCAGAGCTTTACCAGCATTTTCTCACTTAATTCTCATGAAAGAACAGGGTTATAGGCACTCTAATCATCCCCACTTTTCAGTGAGCAAACTGAGCTTTAAAGAATCAAGTGACTTGCCTAAGGTTATAGGATTACTAAGTGTTGGGGCCGGCATTCCAGCCCAGGCCTGTCTGGGGCCCAGCTCAAGTGCTGTTGCCTGGGAATTGAGGGTCAGCTTCTCCAGCTGCAACAACCACGGCACAAATCAATGTTTCCCCAGGGGCCCCCTTTTCCGGAGGTCAAGCAATTTAAATTCTGAGCAAACCTCATTCATGGAAATCAAAAATTCAAACAGGCTAACAGGAGGAGTTCTGAGTTCTGCTTAATTGACCTATGGTAATTATTTCTATTGAATTGCTCTACATCTGGAGATGGGTAGTCACTAAGCAGACTGGCCCAGTGGTTCTCTGCAGCACCTGCTTCAGTCTGGAGGAAGTTAATTGCATGGAAAGTTCTCATCTAAATCACTGAGTTTCTTATTCCCACCAATGCCTAAAACACACACACACACACAGAGTCTTGTGCCAAAGGGTTTTGCTAGAAGATGGACCTGCCCTTTAGATGAGATGCTGCTTCTGAATGGCACAGCTCAAAGCATTCCGAGGCTCTTAGGAGCACGGCTATTTGAGACAGCCAAGAAAGGCCCTCTGCACTCCACAGAGGAGACAGCAAGGAGCAGCATAACCTCCGGACCACGCAGACCAAAGACACCAACCCCCCTGCCCCAACCACCACCACCACCAAAAGAAACAAAGCAGAAATAGGATGCAGGGAAAATGTACTCGGAAAGTTGCTTTCTTTTCCTCTTTGTAAACACAAGAAGATAAATTACAGTTTCTGTTAGTAACATAATCACTTTAATTAAAATTTAGGGGGTCAGAAAAGCCAATTCTGAATGTCACATTTCCAGTGATGTGTGTTAAGCCTGGGAGAATAAAAATATAGCCCTGTAAATAACTGGCATATTATAACTGGAGCTGTGTGTGTTACAGTCACTTAGAGTTAGAATAGCAATTAAACGCTAACCAGGCTTCCATTCTCTGCCCTCGCTGCCTCTGCCCTCATTTCACACCCAGGTAATAACTTCATGCATTTGACTATGGTGGCTTTCCCCCTTCCCTATCCAAGCAATAGCCAGTCTCCAAGGCCCTTCTCATATTCTGCCTTCAACTCTTTCCTGAAGATTGTCCCAGAGAAGTCCTCCCACCCTAATCAGCCACTGTGCTTGTTTTCCGCACCAGGCATTTTCCCTTTTAATTGGACTGATTTCAGCTTTGTATTGTAGTCTGTCATATATAGCCCTCTAATTGTGCCGTGTTTCCCTAACCAGAGTGTAAGCTTTTAGGAGGCACTGAACGTGTCATATTGAAAGCACAGATATTTAGAGCTGAAGGGATCTCAGAGACCATACTGCCAATGAGAAAATAGGCCACCGAGTTAGTCGGGGGCTGAGCTGGAACTAGAGCTCAATAATTCTAACTCTTAGCTCAGGGGGTTCCAACCCTGCCCTGGTTCAGGGGCAGGTTTTGAATAAGTCCCATCAAGTATCACCTTGGTCAGGTATGAGGGAGAGGGTGCTAGGGGGAAGTTTCCTTAGACTACCATCACCCCTTTAAGCCCATTCCAGAGGGCCTGTCACATTGAATGGAATGGGACAAGGCAGGTTAGGTGAAGGGCTGAGGAGAGTCTCTGATCCAGAACAGTGTGCTGTGGCTGACAGACGACCAGCCAGCCGCTATCATTTGGGCTGGGGGGAGGCTCTACTCTCTGAAGGACAATGAGAAAGGCCAGGCTGGCCCAGCTTCTCTGTAGCAACTTGATCTGGCAAGGGATAGGGCTTGCATTGAAGACTTCTCCAGCTCCCCCTACTCCTGTCCCATCCTAGGTATCTTAGCTCCAGTTCCCCAGAAGCAGACTGAGTGGTTGGTAAAGGTGGTGCTCCCAGAGAAGCAGGAGAAACAGGAGAAGTAAGGAGAAGCCAACAAAGGGTACAATTTTATGAACAGTTACATGGAGGGTAGCTTCACCCTGATCCTGCAGGAATGAATGCTCTAGAGTATAAGTTACCCCTCAGAGTTGTCCCAAACAGAGGACGGTCAGTTGGGCCCTCATACTCCCAACCTTCAGGCATCAGCTAAGGACCAACTCAGGGGACATAAGTTCCAAGGCCCTTCTATCTTCTCATACGATTGGATAGACTGAGCTCTAGGGACCCAAGGGTGGGTCTCTGAAAAGCAGCCACAGGTTCTAACCATTAGAAGCTCCAGGACACTAAAGGGGTGAGGGGCATAAATGGTGAAAAGGGATCCGAGGACATCTGGGCAAAGCACCAACATCGTCTGTGACACTAGGACATTTTTATCTAGTCAACTAGCAGCTTGGAAACTTAACAAACAAATATCTGTGGCCTTTGTTTCCTGGTTTCATTAAAAGGTGACTCCTATCTAGTGATCTGGACCAGATATGGTAGGATCTGGAGGGGTTTCCAGGAGGCAAAGACCCTCAGGGCACAAGTAAAGGCAGGTGTTGGTTTAAGGATGAAGGTATTTTGGTCGACAGTTTGAAACCATCTCCCACCATATTTCATATGCACAGGAAGGTTGTCACTGAGTCACTGAGAAGTGAGAAGTCACTGAGAAGGCAGGCTGACAGACCGCCAGAATCTCCCCCAGGTGGAATTTGCCTTGGTCCCTCAGAGGCTCTGGGGTATTTTGTTTAAGAATACACATTGGTTTTAAAACCCAGCCCTACAACTAACCAACTATAAGTCCCTGGGAAAATTACTTAACTTGTATGAGCCTCGTCATCTGTAGATTTCATCATCTGTAAAAATGGGGAATAAGAATTATCTCATGGATTTGTTGTAAGGAATAAATAAGGTGTGTGTGTGTGTGTGTGTGTGTGTGTGTGTGTGTGTGAGAGAGAGAGAGAGAGAGAGAGACAGAGAGAGAGAGAGAGAGAGAGAGAGAGAGAGAGAGAGAGGGATTTATCAAAGGCATTTGGATACAGTAAGTGCTTGCAGTAGGTTGTATTTTCCCAAGAAAGTCACACTATCTCCCATTGCACATGCCCCTTCAGAACCGTGGCATTTTCTCATCAAGAGGCGGAGTCTATTTGCCCTCCCTCTGAATCTGGGAGGGGCCTGGGACTCACTTGTAACAAACAGAAGGCAACTGGAAGTGACGCGACTTCTGTGGCAAGATCAGAGAAGTTGATAGAGCTTCCAGTTGGTTCACTGAGAATCTTGCTTTTGGAGCCCTGGGAATGCCATATTGTAAGGAAACTCTAAGCAACCCCCCTGGTGAGAACAGAAGGAGAGGTCCTGAGTCCTCATACATGGAGAGAGAGAGATGCCCCTCATGCCCCAGCTGCTCCAGCCATTGCCCAACCACAACTCAAGCCAGAACTGTTCAGCTCAGTCTTCCCAAACTTCTGATCCACAGAAACAGTGGGAAATAATTAAATGATTGTTTTTGATTGAAGCCACTAAGGGGTGCTTTGTTACACAGCAACAGGTAATCGCAATGATGCTTAATAAAAGCTATGGATTGCCACTGTCGTTCACCACGGAACTCGGAAATCATCCGCAGCCTTGCCGGTTCTGAAATGTGACTTTGTTGGATTGCACTGAGAATGAATCAGCGTCTCGGGGATGGACTCTCACTAAGCGAGGTCACAGAGGACTGACCGATGTCCAGCACAGAATGCCAATCTATTACCACAATAGAATTGCAAGGGGGTTAAACCTGCCATCCTCAGGGAAGACTGTTTCCTTCATGTAAGAAATGTACTTTGTAAAATAAACTATAATCAGATTGTCTAGTGAGAATAAGGGAAATAAGTTGCCTGACTCGAATGATTCAGTGGTAGCAGGTCAAGAGAGCACATTGCGTCCGTTTCACTGATAAAAGCCCACCAGCTGCCAAGGTCTGACAGCCCAGCCCTTGGGCCAGGTCATCATCTCCTCCAATCGGCACTTGGATGGACCCTGACTACATGTGTTCATCTGATTTTCCTTTTTCCAGCTTCAATGCAGATAATGCCTCTTTTTATTAGTACAGCATTTCCTTAGTCCAGCAGATATTAATAGTGTTCTATAAAAAATGTTCTGTCTCATAGCGTTCTATGAAAAATGAAAGTCTGTAAGTTCAAGAACTACTAGATTCAGAAAAGTGCACAAGGGTTCATTACTACAGGACTTCTCAGAACCTTGAGTATGTGAATTCATGATGCAAACCACCCACCCAAGGGCAGATATAATAAGACAATGAATCCCCCATATACACATATTTCCCCCGACCCCCGGAGGACAGTTTATGGAATGCAGTTTTAAAGGTAGCTTCAGTCAACTCACGCTATGAGCCAGGAATCATTCTGACGACTTAAGCTATCTTTATATATGATTTTTCTGACCCATTAAGTTGGTTTTGTAATTGAACTCTCAGAAGTTTCCCCTCATTTTCCTTTTGTTCAAACTCTCTTGAAGGGTACTGGTCTCTTGCCCTTAAGGAGTTCTGGAAGTGAGGAGGGTTTTAGAATAGAGATTCAAAATACCAGAAATGACTTCAGAGAGAGGCAGCATTTAATGGGGGCTTTGAAGAGAGAAGAGGAGTTTGACAGTTCGATAAGCAGAGTTGAAGAAAAGAGCACCTCAAGCTGAAGCAGCAGGCTGAGCAGAGGCCTAGAGAGAAGCAAGGAACAGACTAGTCAGGAAGTTGGGCGGAGCACATGAGGATAGAGGGATAAAGCTGACAGTGCAGGAAGAATCTAAAATGCCATATTAAAGAGACCAGGCATTAAATGAAGGTGTAGGGACACAGAGATGGACTGTAAATGAGTGAGGGTGGCCAGATTAGTCTCAGGAGCTGGGAAAAGAATGATGAAGCTAGTGTTTGGAAAGCCCTGGGAAAGTAAAATATGGAGGCTACTCAGGAAGCAGTGACAGTATCCCACAGGAATGTCATCTGGTACTCAGAAATATGTGGTGGCTCCATCATCTCTTTTATACTTTGTGCAACAGGAGACAAACTATTAGAACATCTGCTGTTAAGAAAAAAGTACTGAGCTCTGTGCTTGGGGCTCTTTGAAGAATCGTCAGCAGATCATTTCAGGCACGCAACTTCACACAATGACAAAACAAAGAGAAAGCACTCCTCAGTGATAGCACAGAAGCGAACCACATAAATCCAGCCCCGCAGATAGGAGAATGGGATTCAGCTCAGCTCTCAATACAAGGAAACATGAGGATACAGCCAGACATTTCCAAGGTTAACAAAACTAATATATACTGGTTGATGTCTTGCCTCTTAATCAGTACTCTGCTCTGAGCTCTCTCCAACCTCACTAGAGGATATCTAGCTCTGTAACCCAGTGGGGCTCCCTTTTCCGTGCTCTTCAAACATCCCAGGGTTCTTGTACATCCTCAATTTTCAGAGGAAAATCTTATCTTCAGTCCTCACAATTATAATGAGGTGATGCTGGTCTAACCTGGTCTGAGCATTTGAGGGGGCAGATCCAAGCCTGAGCCCAGAGATGTTCCAACTCAATGACCAAGGGCACAGTATCCAGTCTCCCAGGTATCCACAAGCCACCTCACAGCAGTCCCAGAGTGGGGAGTTGGCATCTTCCCTTACAAGACCCACAAAAGCCACTCTTCCCCTAGTCTCAGCGAATCTCAACACTGCTTCCCCTTCAGCTGCCTGTGCCTCTCCCCTCCAAAAGCCCTGATCTAGTCCTAGGCGGAAACTCAAATACCTAAGAGGACCAGCAGGTGGTGTAAATGAGTGGTACCTGCCAGATGGAAGATGATAAAATGGAAGCTGACTGTCAAGTCTGGGTCAGGAAGATGAGAGGGAGGGGTAGAGACGGTGGCTAACCAGAAATGCCTGCTTAATGAAGGGGACAGTAGCACTGCTGGAACCGCAAATGTGGAGTCAATAGTGACTGAGCACTCGATTTCTGGAAAAGCCTAAAATCTGGGTGTGCATGTAGAATCTCTCCATTAAAATTTTTTAACAATCATCAGACTTAAAATGCTGTACTAATACTGTTCCAACCACACCAGACACATCTCTTCACTATCTTCGGCCCTGGGCCACTTGTGTAATGCCCAACTGGTCTAACAATCTCCTCTCAAAAGGCATGGGTTTCAAAAACAAAGGAAAAGTCTGCTGTTGTCGATTATAACTACAATATGAAACACAAATTGAAATCTCAAGAAGGAACCCTGCCACAACCGTTTACAGAGCAGCTTTGGAGCAGAGTGTCTGTGGGTGGCCAGCCGTAAGGTCCCCAAGAGGGAGGATTAGGGGCAGGGCTAAGTGACCACATTATTTTGGTTGTGCCAGCTCTTGAAGAATGGTGGGAAATCGCAAGTGAGACCCATCCGATCAGAGAATACATTGACAGCACTCTCTTCTTTTCTCCCTACATTGCCAGTTTGAAGAGAATCTCTACTCTCCCCACTGCTTCTCTAAGACTTTGTGTACACCAGTAAGTCACCCAATTTTCTATTAGCTCTTTTCTCTGCAAAACCCCTGCTTCCTCTTGTTTTTTGGTCATGGCTGTCCATGGTTGCCCCATGTCTAGAATCAGCAAATATGGGTTTCCCTTTTGTCAAAGTAGAAAGGCTTCAAGTCCTCTTACTACAGTGAAGGAAAGAACTAAGAATAAAACTGTTAATTTTCCACATGAAAACAACCTCAATCTTCATATCTTACTACAAGTAGTCTGTCACTCATTTGCGTCTTTGGTCTCAGATACATTCCTTTCTTTTGCCCCCAAAACTACATTTCCCAGGCTTCCTTGGCTTCTGGTTCAGGCAGTGAGAGACAATGTTGGGAGACTGAAGGGCAGAAGAGAGGGAGAAGTCAGGGTATTTCTCTCTTTCTGCTTTGATTGGCAGCTCCTCTGTGGTCCAGATCACACCAGGCAATCTTATAGACCCAGCTCCTGCTGGGCAGCCACCGGTATTCTAACTCAAGCTAGATGGCCCCAGCTCTTTGGATCTGAATACACCATCTCCTCCCTTTATTCCCTATAACTTAGAGCTCGGGAGGCTATCTGCTTTTGTTAATCTCTGGGTTTCCTTGGGGTCCCCTCTTCAGCTCCCCAAAACCTTTCTAATCAATTCCTCCTATTAAATTATTTCTATTGGACTACCTAGCTTTGTTCCTCTAACTGGATTCTGGCCATATCAAGTAGGTCACCTCATCATCAGAACACCAGCCTCAGGACTCCTATTCTTCTTTTTTTTTTTTTAATTTATTGGGGTGACAATTGTTGGTGAAATTACATAGAAGAACTCCTATTCTTAGTTGCATATTGGGGGGGGGGCGTGATTAGTATCAGGACACTGAGAACTGGGCAGCAATGCATTAACAGGGTATTGTCCTTGAGACCCCAACTCTTTCCAAGGTCACCACAAGCTAGGACCCTGTCTTTTCTAATGTATATAGTAGTTATGTAATAACAAATTTCCTTTTAGTTCAAAGTGAGAAATCTCCTTTTGTTTAAACGGCAAATGATAGGAAGTCTTGCATTCATTTGCTTCTAGGAAATTCCTAAGATAAAAAGTGAATTCACGTGTCTGGAGGAAAAGAAATTGATCAAATACTGACATCCAGTTCAAATTCCTTACCATTCATGAAAGCACAGGTTGGACCTAAAGGTCTTAATCCTGAGCTATGGCTTAATTTGGAAATTAAAAATAATTCTGTTTTTCAGAGTAAGTTTTTGTTATTGCTGTTTGTCTTTGTCATATACAATTTCTGGGGAAAAAATGATGAGACTAATTAGTTCCTTCAAAAATATGCAATTGAAAAACTTGTCATGATTACGTGTTATTTTTGCCTACCAAGCATCCTTCTCCAATTCTCCTGATAACGGATGCTCTGCTTTCCTCTGGAGAAAGTACCATTGTCTCACTTTCCCACTGTCCTTTCTGTAGAACTGCTTATACCCCAGGCATCATGGGTAGTCATGTGACTCAGTGAAGCCAATCAGGGCATCACATGCTCATAGCCATGGTGATTGATTGGCTCAGGAATGGGCACATGACCTAATCCAAGCCAATCAGGTCAAACAAAGCTAACCCTGGGATTTTTTGATTGAGCAACAAAGCAAGAAGTATTTTATTTTTCTCAGGGCTTAAAGCTGCGAAGATGCAAATGTGGAGCTTCCACCTGGAGAGAAACTACCTCAGAGTGAAGTAAGAGAGAAAGGCACTGAGGAGAGACAAAGAGAGAATCCAGGTCCTGACAGCAAAATTTGGATCTTTATACAGCTGCTCTGAAGTTTGTCTTCAGTTGAAATACACACACACACACACACACACACTATTTTTTTGGTTTAAGGACATTTGAGTTACATTTCTCACCCCCGCAACCAAGAGAATTCTGACTAATACAACTGTAACCAGTAAGGCATCGTGTTAGGCTCTGTGGAACATCTCAAGATGAGCAAACTCTCAGGTAGTTTAGAGAGGAAAGAAGTGGTTCCATTACTTGAAGCAGATGGTATAATGGGACCAGGAGACAGAAAGCACAACTACCCAACTTCGACTTTGCCTCCATCATTGTAGGAAAAACGATCTTCATGTGGAGAGAGGAGAACAAATCTTTCTTCAGGGTTCAGAAATCTGAGATAAATGAGGATACAGAAGAAAGCCCTTCACTCCCTCAAATGAGTCTAAATCGCTTGTCCCAACTGAGTCCCACTGAAGTGTCCCCACAGCACTTGTGGATAAGCATGCCACGCCACCGGGATAGTCTTTGAAGGACCGTGGGGAATGGGCAAGTAATCTGGACTTTTAAAAATGGATTTTACTATTGACTGTCCAATGAGTTGTAAGTAATCTTTGGACACATTAGAAAAATGTGTTCATTTTGTTCAATTAAGTATCTTTTGAAGGAACTAATTAGTCCCATTTATTCACTGCTCATTGTATAGGACAAAGAGAAACAACAATAACAAAAAACTCAGTCGGAAGAAAAAAATTATTTTTAATTTCCGAATGGAAGGATATCTCAAGATTAAGACCTTTCGGTCCAACCTGTACATTCATGTATGGTAGGAATTTGAATTGAATTTTAGTATTTGACCAATTTCTTTTCCCCCAGAACAACAGCATGGGTTCCAAATGAACAAGTTATGCCAAACCACTCCAGTCTCCTTTCTTTAATAAAATTACAAGATGGGCATAAAAGAGACTGTGACAGACATAATGTATTCAAGTGGTAAAGTAATTGGCACTTTACAAAAACAGTGATCTGATTTTTTTTTCCTGTTTTTGAAAATCCTTGTTTTCAAATGGAGAAACAAGCCACATGATAGTACAGCTATGATGATTAATTGATCAGAGTCAAAGAGTGTTTGATCAATGGAGTAATAAAACCTGGAGGGTGGTCTCCAAGGGACTGCTACGAGGCTCTATCCTATTTAAAACGATTTATCAGTGAGTTTGATACTTATTGATTTTTAAATAATATAAACCTGGGAGAGATTTGTTGATGAAATCAGGGTTTAAAAGATCATAACAGGCTACAATAATTTACTTCAAAAGCAACAAGATGATTTTTAATAAAAAGGTAAAGTCCTACATTTAAAAGACTGGTTACACACGTACAGGAGGATGAAGACCTTGACCACAAAGTCCAATCTGATGTCATCACTATGTATAATAGTGTAGAAGGCTATTTCCTGACATGGGAAAATGTCTATAGCATTTTCTTAAGTAGATAAAAACCAATTCACACAATACACACACATATACAGGTATTGATAGAAAATACAGACTCAAAAGATAGCAGTGGTTAACTCTCAGTGCTGAGAATATAGGTGGTCTTATTTTCCTCCTTGTGTTATTTCATATTGTACACATTTGCTGCAATTACTTTTTATAATAAAAATGTCATTTTAGCTTAACATGGATCAAAAGTGTAACGTGGCTGATTTAAACAATAGGAATGCAGTCTTAGGCTGCATACATAGAATTATATTTTCCAGAAGAGAGACACTTTCACTATGCTCTGTACATGGACAGCCATATCTGGGACAATGAATCGGGTCCTGGATGCCATGTCTCGGGGGGGCACTCTGACAATTTGGAATGCATATGTGGGTTGGAAAGGTGTGAGTGATCTGAAGGTCAAAATAACTGGTAAGTATGGCCTATAAAGTAAAAACTTAATGGAGACATATTTGCTCTCTTTATATATATTGAGTGTTCTCATATGAAAGGGGCCGTAGATTTGTGATGTTCTAGATGGCTACAATTTCTTTGACACTCATCCCATTAAGAGATGGAAGTCTAGGTCCCTTCGCTTGGAATATGGATGGTCTCTGTGACTGCTTTGATTGACAGAACATGGAGGAAGTGACTCTATGCCAGTTCACAGGCCCAGGCCTTAAGAGAATGGCAACTTCTACTTCCTGTCTTCTGGGGAAGCCAGTGGCCTCATCAGAAGCAAGCGTACACTACGACCACCACATTGTGAGGAAGCCCAAGCTAGCCATGTGCAGAGACCATGTAAAGAGAGAGATGTTTGACCAGTCCCCAGCTGACCCAGCCTGACCAGCCCAGACACCATACATGTGAGTGAAGAAGCCTTCAGAGGACTCCTTCTGACTGCAACCAGATGAGGGAGGCCAAGCAAGTACCACCTAGTTGAGCCCATCAATCCCAGAATCATGAGAAACAATAATAAATTGCTACTTTAAGTTACTGAGTTTGGAGATCGTTTGTTATAGAGTAATAGAAAATTGGAACACTTTTTATAGCCAGCTTGATCTTAAGATAAAATCCAGTTGGGGACCACTGAGGCGGCTTTGAGCAAAGAAGACATTATGGCCCTTTATAAGTGTTCTGACAATACAGTGTAGATGGAAGGAGGTGTGGCACGTGAGACAAGCTCAGGGATGACACCTCAAAGCATCGTAACAAGCTGCTAGATAACGGCTACCTGTGAGGCAGGACCAGGCCACAAAGATAACAAAAATCAGCTCCATCCTCAGCGATCCCCATGTGGAAATGGGACTGAAAGCAGAAAAGGGACACAAGCAACTACGGGGTGAACTGAAGTATGAACTGAAGTTATAGTCCCTTGGGCTAGTGCATATCTGAGCAAACTGAGGGGGCACCTTTCCCTACTTGCTGGTAGCATGCTATCCTGGTTTCCTGCTTATCTTGGTACCACCTCAGTTCCCACTTGGCATGAGCCAGCCGGATATTGGGTCTAACAGACTTCAGGTCCAGACTTTGGATCACTCACACCCTTCCCAACCCCCAAATTGATGGAGTTTAGGGGCCTCGCCTACTCAATGCATGAGAGTGAATTTCACCCCAAGAATTCTGAGTTCATGTCTGGGTGGAGAGAGAAGAAGCCATACTTCCCCAGCATCCGGCCTTAGCACTCCCCAAAGTAGGAATACCAGAACGCTTCCCAGCATTTCTCCAAAAATGTGTGAACTATATATGCTCACATATCCTTCAGACAAATCCTCCCAGGAAACACCACAAGAGGATGATGGACTTCACCACTAGATCTAATAGTATATCATCCAGCAGGCAGCATCTACTTTAGCTGTGTGTTTGCCAGCATCCATTTGTACAGAATTGGGGGAAACTACCCATCCCCAACTTTTCTCATCTGAAAACTGAGGTCTCTGGGTGGCGTAGTCAGGGAGCACTCCCTTGCTGAGTTTTCCCTTCCATGATTTCCTTTTACAATTCCTCCACTAGTTTCACTCCCAGCATTTATTATAATGTGTAAAATGCCTTTTTTTCCTCTTTCACTGACTTCTGCTCCACTAGCCCGTAGGTTTGTGAGGGCAGATACTTGTCTTGGTTCATTACTGGGTCCCAGAGCCTCAGATAGTACCTGACACAGTGAAGACATTCAAAAAATATTCGTTAAACAGATGAATAACTGAGGCTTTATTTTATTTTCCTATGCTGATCTTTGAGTTGAGGATTTGTTTACTGTATACATATTTGGTAAACTTCCCACATACATCAAACTCAGAGGAAAGGGAGAAATAATGGAACTGTAAGAAACCAATTATCAAAATTTCAAAGTTTGGGCTTGATACATATTCCCAAATAACTAGGGGATAGCCGCGGTGTGGCAGATTAAAAGTAAATTGTTTTCAAGTGATTAATGTTGCTATCTTCCCAAACACTGTCATTTAATCTCTTTTGACAGGGTACCACCAAGCAGAGAAGAATGATAAGACAACTGTTGTGACTAGGCAAAATATAAGAAAGTTATAATTCTTCTGAGTGCTGGATGTTTGTGTTCTATGGATTCATATTTAAATCAGACTCTGAGCAGATGAAAGGAAGGTACAGTCAGCTTGAAGAGAAAGGCAGGTATATTTGCCCCCATGGAAAACAACTGGGCCTGTAGTAGATACCAGGACTTGGGGATAGGGGACCAAAACTGGGAGGGAAGGAGCTGTCAGTCTTTGTGCCACTTTCAGACCCACGGTAAGTGCATTTCCATAGGTATATTACAGCTCAGAGGAGCCCTGAAGCTCAAGGGAAAGATTTCCATATGGTGATGAAAATTAGGACCCTTCTGCAGAGGTGTCTGAAAAAAGCCAAGAACCTGGGGAAACTCTTGGAAGCAGCTTAAAGAAAGGAAAGTTCGGTGAGAGGGAGACAGAATGTTTTTGGCTAAAAGTTGTTGCTTGGGGTTGATGATGCTGTGTTCTTAGCATTGGGTTCTCTGAGCCAGGGTCACAGATAACAGAGGGCCGGGTCTCTTGGCTTTATCATTTAGAACCAAAAGAAAAATGCTCCCTTCTTTTACTCTGTCTGCTTTGAAGATCCCACCTGATTTCCTTTGCAGCCCACATCTGAGGCTCAGCCTCCTTACTACAAATGTGTGGGTCCCTCTTCTGCAGCCTCCTCCTTCGGCTCCTCTGAACAGGTGACTTTCTCCCTGTTTCCCCTCTAGCCTTCACCTCGAGTTTACAAATGACCACTGTACGGTGCTTTCCTTAGCTACACACACCCACATACCTTGTCTCACTCGATCTTCACCACAGTCCTTTAAGGAATCCAACAAGGAAAGAGAAAAAGCAGTGATAACTGTTAAGGGTACAGTCTCTAAAGCCAGGCAAAGCTGAGTTTGAGTCCTTTCTTGCTTCCTAGCTGTGCGACTTCAGCAAAGTAACTAACCTTCCTGTGCCTCAATTTCCTGATCCCAAGACGACTTTCAGCCCAGGAGGTGGTAGGGAATTTGGTTAAGAGCTTAGACCCCGAAGCCTGACTGCCCCGAGGAGAATCTCTACCACTGGCTGTCCTATGACCTTGGGGCAAGTTACTTCACATTTCTGTCCCTCGGTTTCCCCAGCTGGAAACTCGAGATAATGATAGTGTCTCTAATGCAGAGGTTTGTTGTGAGGCTTAAAGAAGTAAATATACGTGAAACACTTAGAAAACAACCTGGCATGTAGTAATCACTATTTACTATTTACTACTAGCCTTATTATTCCTTCAACAGATATGTTTTATCCTGTTCATAAAATTAATACATCAACATTGTAAAAATCCTGGGAATTCTCTAGTTTGCTATTTATACTTAATTATATTTTACTAATAGTTTTAGTAAACACTGTTCCTAAATATTCAGCCAATGCCTCCTCTCTGCAGCACCATCCTCCTCCCTCCAGGCTGCCATAATTACTGAGCCAGAACACATCTGTGTTCTCACAGATGTGGAGCACAGAGGCAGCTGCAAATGTCTCCACCCACCATCTTTTTCCTCCCCCAATGGCAACACCAACAGCCAACAACCAAGAGAGAAGAAAATTCAAAGTAACGCCAGAAGTGTTTTCTTTAGGGCTGGTTGCCTATGTACGTTACATGAGCTTTTGTTGTCATTTGAATTTGGCCTCTCTGCGTTGCCTTCCCTCTGGCAAGTAGACACTCACCTTCAGAATCAAGGAAAATGACAAAGTTCCCATAATGTGTGCTGTCCTGGAAAAAGAAGGGGGAAATACATATCCCTAACTTTTCCAGGAGAAGGAAGGAGATATTTTCTTCATGGTTCTCCCCCCCTGCAGCCTCCCTGACAACACCAGAGAAGCCCCGTCTCCTGGAGCCAACAGGATGCCAGGCATCCTTCCCCAATGCCAGACGGAGCTAAGTGGTATTTCCAGCCACACTCCTTTGAGCTACAGGGGAGTGTTTTTCTTCAGTAGGTCAAGTATGAGGAACCACATAATTTCATATCTAGCCCAGGAGAGCTTTAAGGTGAAAGGGGGCACAGTTAACAATAACAGGAAGGTAGGTAAACCCAGGATGGGCGGCCACTCTAGAAGTGTCCAAGTTTACATACCCCGTCAGGGCCAGTCCTGGGTCCCATATGTATAACTGCTCAGTAGCTGAGGTCTCCTCCTGAGAGTTCTCACTCCCAGAGCCAAATCTCCTTTCAGAGATTCAAGTTGACCCACCTTAGTCTTTTCTCCAGGTATTTACATACACTATTACAATGTTCTAGCTAGGGTAGAGCAAGTAAATGTTCCTCCAAAACAGAAAAGATGTGCACGCTTCCTCATGAGGGAAGGAAGGAACTTCATTCCAGTACCAAGCCCCCACTTGGCATAGGCTTCACTATTTGTTGAATAAATGGTGTTAAATTAGAGTAGTTCTCAAGAGAATAAAAATAAATAACACTGATTGAGTATTCTTGCTATGTCAGGCACAATGCTAAGTGTTTTACACATCTATACGTCCTGTCTCATTTGATCCTCGTAATAACCCTAGGAGATAAAAACATCCACACATAACAGATGAGGAAATAGAGACTTAGATAGGTTGAACAATTACCCAAGGTCACAGAGCTGGTAAGTGATAGAGACAAGACTCAAATCCAAATCTTTCTGCCACCAAAGTCTCCTCTTCTAACCACTAATAACAACAACAATAACAACAAAGATAATGACAATAATAACAAACACTATGCCAGGCACACTAAGCATTTTACATGTGTTAATATAATATATATACATAGACCGAGATCTGACAATTACATTTGCAAATTTTGTTGCAATGACATTGCTAAACTTTTTTGGTATCAGAGAGATTATTCATTGTGAATTTGTACCAACTGGACAAACAGTTAACCAAGTTTACTATTGGGAAGTGCTGCAAGGGATGCATGAAAAAGTTAGGCAACCTGAAATTTCTGCCAACAATTCATCACAACAATGCACCAGCTCACACAGCACTGTCTGTGAGGGAGTTTTTAGCCAGTAAGCAATAACTGTATTGGAACACCCTCCCTACTCACCTGATCTGGCTTCCAATGACTTCTTTCTTTACCTGAAGATAAAGGAAATATTGAAAAGAAGACACTCTGATAACATTCAGGACATCAAGGATAATATGACAACAGCTCTGATGGCCATTCCAGAAAAAGAATTCCAAAATTGCTTTGAAGGGTGAACTAGGCGCTGGTGTCAATACGTAGCTTCCCAAGGGGAGTACTTCAAAGGTGACCATAGAGATATTCAGCAATGAAGTATGTAGCACTTTTTCTAGAATGAGTTCACGAACTTAATTGTCACACCTCATATTATCACTTAGAGCATTTAGCGTTGTTATGCCCATCTTACAGGTGAAGAAACTAAGGCACAGAGAGGCTAACTGACATGTCCAAGGTCACACAGCTCTTAAAGTGCCTAAGCTGAGACACAGACCCGAGCAGTCTAGCTTGCGAGGCCCTGTCCTCCACCACCCCTCCCAGGTCCCTCCACTTGGCTGCTCTATTACCTATGATGACCCAAGACAACATTATTTGGGTAGAACTTTTCTCTGGCAGCACTCTGATAAAATAAGGACCCAGGCAGACACTTTCATCTGACATAAAACATCTGTTATTATATTATCATTTAGTTTGCCCAAGGCTTCCTAGGAACTGTCAAGTACACAGCAGGAGATGCATGCCTTTGCTCTCTAGGCCCTTAAAGTCCATTCGAGGCTGACACTCTGTAACACTAGCAGTGTGCTAGGTCCTTTTCCATCAGCATGCTGCCTTTGATCTGCACAACCATCCTGGGGGGTAAGTATTGTTCTCCCATTTTACAGATAAAAGAACAACGACTTTCAGAACAGAAATCCCTCAGCTGTTGGCTCTGGCCCCACCTGCCCAGTAATTCTCCCCAGCGTATCCTTGGATCAAGTAGCTTTCCACATAACAACGGCACTCATACTTAACCTTTTCTTAGTAGTCTGTGTACACAAATACACACACATACACACACGAAACGCCTAGCTATTTAAGAACTAAATATAGAACTGATCGTTGGATTCAGTGTTTCTTCTAACCCATCCAGGTTCATAAAGTCCCCTTTAGACCAAAATAAGGCTGACTCACATTCGTAAAAGAAAACCAGTTGATATTTACTTACAAGCTCTATAAAACAAGATGCAAATACTTAGGCAGAAAAATACAACAAGAGCACTTACACCCTACCCAAATGTCTCCCTAGCAGCGTCTGGAGGAGGCTCAGAGAGGGCTGAGAACCAAGAAAGTATGAGGTTCGGGCAGTCTATGAGGGTAATATATTCTAATTACTAAATGAACAGTGCAATCTGAGAATATTGGATTCAAATGGATTTTCCTGTGTTTGCAAACCTACTACAGACCACGGAATTTACAAGACTAGACTCATGAACGAACGAACACACACACACAGACCATGAGAGAACAGAGGTTGGGACTTCGGCCTGAAATGTTCAGCAATTGTTGCCATTTCCAGGACAAATCCACTCCCTGTGCCCAGCCGGGTGCTACCCAAGCTCATCCTTCATTAAATCAACAACCACTGTGCCTCCAGTGTCTCTTACTTGACCTGCCCTGTATTGTACATTGAAGAACAGAAATGTGGTCCCTGCCTTCAAGAAACTTACCACGTGACCCCCATGGATTATTTAAGGAAGACATTGGTTGGGATCTATTTGATGAAGTACACCAAAGCCCACTGGAAATAGCTCAAGGAGGCAGGAGATTTCTTGGCCGGAAAAGCAGCATCTTAAGGAACCCAGGTGCAGGGAACACAGCCAAGCTCCTGTCCATTTGTCCTTCTGTCTGAGAGCCCTTGGTCTCACTCTCTCATCTCCATTCCTGGGGCTTCTCTCACCTCATCTTTCTCTCTCCACCAGCCCCGCTTTGCATCCACACAGCAAGTCATGTACAGAGTGGGCAGGGACTCTTGATTTGACAACTAAACCTGCTGCAAAGGAATGAAGAGACTGCCCAAAGGCTAAGAAACACCCAGAGCCACTCAACATCCCAGCTTCTGAGGGAGGAAGGTGCCACCTTGGGGACTTCTTGTCCCATTTTGTGCCCACAAAGAAGGAGCAGTCTGGCTCATTTTGCAGGCGCTCCGAAGCTGTCCCCAAATCTTATTCTCTTGTGGGAGAAGGACTCTCTGTCATGGGGCCATTTTCCAAAGATGTGTTTGCACTTATAGAGATGCCCCACATCTGTGGAGGTCAGAGCTCCTAGGATATAGAGAATGGAAAAAGGCCTCCAAGGCCTATGCCCCAGAGTCTGCAGGAGAAAACAGGGCCATTTCACAGTTGCCTCAGGTCAGAACTTATTGACTTATAATATTCTCCAATCCACAAGCATCAATGGAGAGGCTACAGCAAGTCTATGCTTGGCACGAAAGGGCCCAGAATTAGGCAACAGTCACAGCCTCAAGGACTCTGCACCCTACCAAAGACCACAGACATGCCCCCTAACCAACCAGAATACCAGGCGAGAGGTGGAACACGCCTCCGAACATGGGGAGGAAACTAGACTACATCAAAAGAACACTCTGCGCAGGCATGTGAGCCTCACACTCTCCCTGACAGAAGTGGGGTTAACCCAAGGTCAGGGAGGCAAAGATATTTGTCCACAGTCACACTGTTCGTTGCAGGATTTGGACCATGCTCCTTCCACAATGCCAGGCCGCTTCTTCCTAGAACAGTGGATAGAAAGAGGTACAGAGGGCCCTGAGAATGCAATGAGAAAGGAGTAGCTAAGACTGCGCTGGAGAGATTTCCACCAGCCATGTTGGGAGCCTTAGTTTGTAAAATTAAATTACTAATGTACTTTCACAGTCTACAGTGTACAGGGAAATAGAGTTTAAAAGATTTGTTTGAAACAGGCACGATAAGAGATTGACAATGATAAAGACAGACCCAAGACATACCAAGAGCAAAGCCCAAAACAGCATTAAATGAGGCCATTTAGTGTAGGAGCAAACCTCAGCCGGAACCTGCTTTACAATGTTACAGGGCAGTTAGTGTTCCCAATGATACCTGGGTTACCAAGAAATGGATACAATACATCGACATGTCCTCTAAGGTGAATGGAATGTGTGGTAGGGAGTCTTTCTGTTGACTCTGAATCAGTTTTGGGCTCGCTGTGTGGTCTTAGAAAAGTCAGGTAACTCCTCTGGACCTCAGTCCTCTCACTGGTGAAAGGAGGGGTGTGGCAACTCTAAAAGTCATTTGTTGCACACAAAGGATCCTGGAGAGACAAAGCATCACTGCCCATTCCACTCCAACAGTGCCACGGATCCTTCACGGTGGGGGGGTCCACCAAATTCTTCCTTTTGGACCATCAAATTCATATATAGCCATGTATTCCAAAGACACTCTATTGCTGCTTCCTCTCTCTGCTCCATTTCCCTAAAAGCCCTTCTTCTCCACAGCAGCTCCACTTCTGCCCAGGTTGTCACTGGTGGTAGCGTGACCATATTTATTTTAAATCACGGGGTACTTTGCTATTTACGAAAAATGAAAAATTATTAACATGGCAGAATTATTTTTACTTAGTATTTTTAAGGACCCAAGTCATGCAGTTTAGAAGCTGAGCTACTTTTCCCATCTCTAGGCAGCACTACTTTTCCCATCTCTAGGCAGCACAGGTCCCTGAATTGCTACACAAATGAAAACGTGTGGCAGAGAAACAATGGAGGACTCTGGTTGTTGACTCATGGAGGTTGCTGAGGCTGAGGGCAGGCCTGGACAAGCTGTTTCTGCAGTGCTCGAAGCCTGGCAGTGCTGAGGGTTTGGGGTACATTTTATTGCCCTATCTCATGTTCAAGGGTCAGAGGCAGCCTAGACCAGGGAATGAGATTGAAAGCCTCCAGCCCCCAATTTCGTCCAAGTCCCATACTAGAAATCACAGCATTAGAGGCCCAGTCCTGCCTTGTTCTAAACCATCTACATATCCTTGGGGGACGCCAGACCTTAACCCATGAATGGTAAATAGATTTTATCTAAACTACGAACTTTGATCAATTGGTAATGACTGCCTGGAGTATTGTACTGAGAAACATTCTTTAGTTGTTCCCCAGGGTGATATTCAAAATATTTAACTACCCACAGATCAGCACAGACAATAACTGCAGGGGTGGAGGGGGCTCTACCAGCCTCAACACCCTCCCCTAACCCTAACTCCTGGGACTCTTCCAGGCCCTGGATGGTTTGGATGTTAACTCTTTAGTTGCTGAGTCAGTGTGGGAATGCCCAAGGGGTGCCCTCAGCAGCTATTTGCCAGCTGATGCAGATGTTCAAACCACCTAATTACAGGGAGAGTATCAGCTCCCCCGTCCCCCAGGTTCATTGTTACTGCGCAGCAATGGATTAGGGTGTCAGCCTTAGATGGGGCAAGGAGGGCACAGCACTATGTGAAGCGCTTTCTCTCTCTGCTGCAGACCTTACTTCCAAAGGTTCTGCATTTCCCTTGCTGGGCCATGGGACCAGAAGCTCATATGTTGTAGGCCCTGTGAATCTTGACTCAATGCACATAGAGAGCCGAGAGGGTGAACGTCAGCTATATTCATACTGGACATGTGTGCCTTGATTTGTTTTCTACTGTCAGTAAACTAGAGCACTCATTGGTCACGGTGTAACTTTCCTAGAATTAACCTTAAGACAGCTAAAAATGATAGAATTGTTTCTATTCTACTTCAGTTAAAAGTATGGGTAGCATCAAGCTTGCTAGTCTGACAAGACGGCGGCTTTCAGACCCTAGGGGTCCCAGAAAGGTGGTTGAGTTCTCCCAGCCCTTCTTGGGTGCTCACTCATTAGAAGCTATTGTTAAAAATCTTAGGCAGAGGGCAACCCAGGGTTAGCCTGCAGGTTGGGCACCTGGCCTGGCAGGTAGAGCAGATCACTCTCCAACCTTGGAGGACACCTGAGGCTCGGGTCTAAGTCCCTCTCAAACCACAGTGTGCTTCCGAAACACCTGGGAGTGTGTGAAAATGCAGGTGCATAGGCCCATCCTAAAAGATTCTCGTTAGGCGGGACCTTCCATTTTAACAACTTTCCAAACGGATTCTACTGCAGGTTGTACATGACATTTTGAGAAACCTTAGTGGGAATAAGAAGCCAAGAGACTTCTGGGGGAGATGGAGGCAGACTGCAAGATGCAGGAAGACAGTACAACAGGGACATGGGACCCATTTAGGCTTTCCTAATGGGTGGCCAGATCCTGCATTTGTCAGATCATTAATTAGTTTCATTTACTGATGCCAAGTGACAAGTGCTTGCTAAACACTCATTGGTTCAAATCTCACAGCGGCAGCCGCCCAGATGGAGGCACTACCAGCATTCTCATTTTAAGGGGAAGAAACTGAAGCCCAAGTCAGCCCAACTTGAAGGTGTGAAACCAGGATTTGAAACAAGACAACTTAACTCAAGAGCCACGATACCACCCACCTGTACTGCCCACGTTCGAGAACAATTCTGATGTGTCTGACACAATAGCTCATGTTATCCTCATGGACTAGCTAGAATATAAATACAACTATCAGCTTTATTTCAACTTATAATATTACTGGTTGAAAACACAGAACAGAAAATAAAACTGACAGTGGCTAGAAGGGCACACGATAAATTTCATTATAATTAAAACATGACTAACGTTCACATCTCCTTGACAAAATTTAGATTTGCAAAATCAACTCTGAAAAAGAAAACCGAATCTGAAAAAAATAAAATCATTGTGGCAAAAGCCAAAATTTGAAATGGTCCAAAACCAAGAAAACCATACAAACAGAAAAACTAAAACCTGAGTGATGAATCAAATATTTATTGTACTATAGATGGAGTAGAATTTCTCATAATAAAAATGGAAATGAAAACCAGAATGACTGGAAATTTTTAGATGCATCAGATAGCAAAAAAATGATCAGGCACTGAATTTATTTAATAGAGTTTGCTCCCTCAAACCGTTTTTGACAAAAATTAATGTTTTTATTATTCCAATCAAAATGACTTTATTTATAAACATGGAATCAAAATGTCTTTGGGGGGGATCAAAATAGTAAGGAAGAAGCTTTCAGTAGGTCACACTGGGCTTGGGCAGACACCCTAGGGCCTCACTCACAATTAGCATTTGTGGAATACTCTGGACACAAAACCACATGACAATTGGTGGGATATTGGAGTAGGGCATGTCCCCCACATTCCCCCAGCTGTACATGGCTTCCTCTTCCAGAGGAACCCCAGTTGAGAATCATTGCTAAATTGGGAGGTGCACAACATTCCCCAGGAGGGCTGGAAAAAGATGTTTAAGAAACATTGCTTTAAATATTGAGACTTTCTCCTCCCTCCTTGTGTCTCTCTACCCCACCCTCTCTCCCCGGGTGTTTAAATATCAGAGTTGGGTTTGCCAGCTACTCCTCCAGTCTACGCCACCATCTCTCATCTGAACTGCTACAATAACCTCACCAGGCAGCCTTTCTCCCCTCTGGCCTCCTTACAATCATTCTTCATTCTGCAGTCAGAGAGATGTCTCAAAAAGATAAGTCAAATTGTGTTTGTCTGCTTTAAGCCATTCAATGGTTCCATATTGCACTTAGAATAAAGCATAAAATTCTTATTCTGGTATACAAAACCCTTTACATTCTGACCCTGCCGACTTCATCAGATATCTCCCATCTCTTCCCACTCTTACCACACTGCCTGTCTTTTGTGCCTCAGATTCCCACCTCGGATTCTTTGCACTGGCAGTTCCCTCTGCCTACAGTACTCTGATCCTTGATTTTTGTCCTGGTTGGCTCCTTCTTGACTTTCAGATCACAACTTAAACATCATGTCCTTAAATAGGCATTTTCTAATCAATACCCCACCAAACCAACAAACCAGCCACTGCTGTTTCATCCTGTTTTAATTCTCGGGACAACACTACATGTATCTGTCCTTGCCATATCTGATCCTTACATTATTAAGCTCCATAAGGACAAGGACTGATTTTATCTTGTTAACTACATGTAAACACGTGATATGTGTTAGTGAATATAGTGAATGGGTAGACGAATGAATGACTGAGCAAATGAACAGATGAAGTTCCTTAAGGTAGTTGAAATTTGAGGAGCCAGTGTGCTAGAGAGACCAAAGAGAAATGAAGTGAGGAGGATTTTCCTCTTCTCAACCCAACATCCTCCTCAAAGCCCTCCTCTCCCTCAGGCAGCCTGCCCGCGCCACAGTGGCTTCACCTTCTCTGAGCTCCCATAGCGATGACTTACATTTGCAAGTACCCTTCATTCCACAGCAAACACACATCCCCTTCTGCCACTATATTACATTATCTTCCATACAATATTGCTCTGCGTCATTGCCCTAGATTAGATCTCCCCAACGAGGGTCTTCTCCTTGCAGGTTTGGGCTACATTTTTTGTAACCTTCAGCTCCTAGTTGGCACCCAATAAATAGTTCATAAACTGTAGAAGCTCAGGGTTGGAAGTGATCTGAGAAATCACCTCCTGGAAACTGCAGGGTATTGGTAAGAGAGCTGAGACCTGGAGATGTGGAGTGACTCACCCAAGACCAGCACACAGGAATGCTCCTGGTAACAGCACACAGGAATGCTCCTCGAACCTGTGGTCCTGTTTCCCAGGCCACCACTCTTTCCACTACGTCGGTGGAGACCTGGTTAAATATGCAGATTCCCGGGCATCCCCCCCAGACCTGGGACAAGGCCCTGGAATCAGGTGCCCAAATGTCTGTGGTGGGTGTGGCTCCAGGCGCCTAAAGACAATGCTGCTTCTGTAACGAAGTCACGTGGGACCATATGAAATCACAGACATTCAGCAGCTTTTGATGTACAACATGGCAATTCCATACAGTTCTACCTAATATTCTCTTGGGCATTATGTGTTAAGTGTAACAGAGGAAAAGACCCAAAAGAGAAATGATAGCTCTCTGGGGGAAAAAAAAAAAAAGAAAGTCTGAGAAGGATAACAAATAGGCTCCCAAGTGGAAATTACATGATGACAAGGAGAACTTTTTTAGTGGACCAAAAGCTGTCCTCAGGTGCCAGGGAGGGTAAGGGTATAACCCGCCATAGCAAGTTCCTCATCACTGAAAAGGTGATACTCAATAAGGAAAGTCCTTAAAGATGGCTCTTATTGAGGGGCTTCTCTTGCCAAGGACTTCACATGTAGGCACTTCACATGCATTAACTCGTCCTTACTGCAGTCTCACTAGGTCAGTGCTATCATTGTTCCCACTTTACAGATGAGGAAACCGAGGTAGCAAGGGGGGTAAGGAACTAGCCCAAGGTTAAGGATCAGGAAGTGATGGGGACCATGCCCTCATCCACTACACTATTTTAAAGATGTTCCAGGGAAAGTCAGATGACTGCTCAGCACAGACTTTGGAAAGCCATCTACAGTGTGGGGTGGACAGTTGAATAAAAAGGAAACTTCCAGGCCTGTGGTTCTAGGATTCTAGGACTCTGAGTGAGAATTTCTGGTAGAGGGTGTCTCACCCCAGTGCCTCTTTCCTCATGTACTCTCCTCCTCCCTGCTTTTGGTCAGGCTCGCACTGTTGCGGTGGCGGGGGACATATAGGGATGGATCTAGGAGATTGAGGTTATGAACCCCTACTGATTATACACCTGATATGTACCAAGCACTTGTCTATCCACAGAAGACAACATGTCTGATACACTCCTCTCAACATCACCGAAGTAGGTATATTCCCCCACTTTACAGGTAAGAAAACTAAGTCACAAGAAAGGGGCCTGATGTTAGCTGATTAGTGACAGAGCCAGGATTGGAACCCGAATCTGATTCTAGAAGCTTGTCCTGAGTCTAATTCCAGAAACTTATGCTGTTTCCACAAAACCACAGAATATCCGTGAAATGTGGCTGTAGGCAAGAGTTGTCTCTTCCCCGTTCTCCATGTTAGTGTGGCCTGAGAGGCCAGTGGAGCTAAAGGGGAGGAAAGGAGTTTTCTAATTCTTGCTTCTGATTGCCAATGGCACGTGCCTCCTGCAGCCTCAACCCCTGCATCTGTGGAGCTGGCAAGCCAATTAAGCTTATCCCAGGCAATTTCCACACCGTAGGCCCCATCCAAAGGCATGAGGTAGGATAAACAACGTGCCTTTTCCAATTTAACTGATCAACAGACTTGGAAACTCATGAGAGTTTGTCAAGACAGTCCAACAACAAATAAAAGAAGTCAGGAGGCTCATTATACTTGCAAAATGTAGCCCTAACCCAGGCCCCCACAAAATGTCCTTCTCTTCAGGTGAGTCACTAGGAGCATTTGCTGAGCTGTCAGCTCCCTTGCTCCTGGGTGAGAACTGCTTCTCCGGAAGGCCACATAGCAGCCAGCTCCAGTTCTGGTTCCTGCCATGGCAGGGACAGCTGCTGTTTCCACTACTTGTCTGATAATGATATTGTTTACCTTACGGGTTCCTTTGGCTGGTTTTTGTTTTATATGCTACACAAGTTCTCTATAGCCTCTCTCCTCCACCATCTGCTGATGAGAACGATGGCTTCGTGAAAGTACCTACAGAGGGTCCTTTCCCTTTTTACTCAGAACCAGTGAAAAGTGACACAGAGCTGGGCCGCAGACCAGAGTCACTACTTCCCCACTGCAGGGAGACTAGACATGGCGGAGAGGGTGAGGGTCTGGGTTGCCTATTCGATGGGAGAGGACGCTCCAGTTCTAAGGCCAAATCACCATCCCCCGCCCAAGATACCCTCTCAAGCTGAGCTCTGCCTGGCAAACCTAGGGTTACTGCCTTCACCTTTCTGAATGTCTGCCTAGTAAAGCCCTGGTCCGAGTCATCTCAGGGCGGCACAACCAGATGGTGTTGCCAGGCCCAACATTCGAACTGTGTTTCCCAAACCATTCTTCAGAACATTCATTAACATATGTTTGATTTAAGTGTCCCTTGATCAAATGCAATGAAACAATCTACTCCCAGGTGTTTACCCAGGAGAAATGAAAATATATGTCTAATACAAGTGTTTGTACACAAACATCCGCAGCAGTTTAATTCTTAACCACCCAAACCTGAAAATAACCCAAATGTCCATCAACTGGTGGGTGGATTAACAAACAGTGGTCACTCCACACAATGGACTACTACTTGACAAAAAAAAGGAACTCACTACCAATATACACATGACTGAACCCCAAAAACACATTATGCTCAGGGAAAGAAACCAGAAACTACTTACTGTATGATTCTATTTATGAGAAATTCTAGAAAAGGCAAAACTATAGTGATATAAAATCGATCAGTAGTTGCCTAAGTCTGAGAGTTTAGGAAAAAGACTGACCAGAAAGTGTCGTGAGTAAATTTGGGGGCTGGTAGAAGTGTCCTCATTGTACTATTGGTTACCTATGTGTATATATGTACACAAAACTCTCTGAGCTGCACTCTTAACATAAAGGAATTTTATTGTATGTAAATCATACTTCAAGACTAATTATTTTTTTAAAAGTCAAACCAGTTGTTTTTAAATCACAAGACATTTCAGAACCTTTAATATGCTGATATGCATTTTAAATCTTCAAAAAGGAGCTATGATGTCCTAGCTTTTTCAAATTCACTTGACAAAGGGTTTAGTCAAAAGTTGTAAAGAACACTAGTCAAAATCTCAAGGAAACAGAAATTGCATTAGAGAATTACCAATCTTTAGCATCTTTTTTAAAAACTCAAATACCCTTGAGAAAGGAAGCACGTTCAGCATGACATCTACATGGTATTTAATTTATATGCAATTGCCTGCAGACTGGAGGACTGGTTTAGCATGAGGATACTGGGAGAAGAGGGTGCTATGAGTAGAAGTGGGAGCTGGAAAACTGGCTGTGGCAATTCATCCGTCCATCCATCCATCATTCATCCTGTGAGGCACTCGGCCAGGGAAATAGTCATGTATGATGCCAGCCCTCCAGAAACTCACAGCCTTGCCCACTCTTGTCAAGGGCTGTCTGTCCCAGTATCACATTGCTCACCCTCTCTTCCATGACTTCCTTCTCTGGCTTCTCATTGTCTTTTCGTAGAGGGAGAGTAGGATGGGTTTCTGACATTTGATTCTGGCATATTGCTGCCTACCTTCAACCAGTGTAGTTACCAGCTCTAACCAGCAGGTTGTCCCAGACTGAAGGAATTCAGCACCTGCCCAGGGAGTTCTGGCAGATGGCAGCCAAAGGAGAGAATCTTCAACCTCATTTAATCTCAAGCCACATTTAGCTTCTCCCCACCCCTCGCTGGGTCTGTCCATTGCTCTGAGTCAGGGAAAAACCAGAGAAGAGAGCATCACAGAGATGGCTGCATGGAGCAGGCCTGCTTTGTTAAATGGATAAGCCCTGGTCCAGCTAGCTCTGCCCTCACTGCCTCTTTCCCTTCGCCTTCTCTCATGCCTCCCAGACATGGCCATCTGGCTCTATTCCAAAAACAGCTATCTCCAGGAAAGCAGAGCAAAAGCCAAGATTGGGACCCTAGTCTGCCCTTTCCAGAAACAGCTTTTAATTGCTGCACTATGCTGGGGTTTTTGTTGATTTTTTTTTTTTAAATAATATTCCCTATGCTGTACTTTACATCCCTGTGGCTATTTTTTTTAATAATTTCTTTTATTTTTAAATTACAGTTGATATACAATATTAAATTAGCTTCAGGTACACAACATAGTGATTAGACATTTACATAACTTACAAAGTGATCGCCCCAATAAATCTAGTACCCATCTGACACCATGCATAGTTATTACAATATTATTGACTATTTTCCTTATGTTGTACTTTACATCCCCATGACTATTTAGTAACTTCTTAATCCCTTCACTTTTTCCCCCATCCCTCAACCCCCTCCCATCTGGCAACCATCAAAATATTCTGTATCTGTGAAGTGAAATCATATGGTATTTGTCTTTCTCTGTCTGACACTCCACTCAGCACAAGGCCCTCTAGGTCCATCCAAGATTTCATTCTTTTTTTGGCTGAGTAATATTCCATTGTATATATGTACCACCTCTTCTTTTTCCACTTATCCACTGACAGACACACAGGCTGCCTCCACAGCGTGGCCATTGTAAACAATGCTGCAATGAACGAACATATGAATGCACACGTCCCTTCTAAGCAGTGTTTTGCGTTTCTTAAGATAATTACCCAGAAGTAGAATTACCTGGTCCTTCTTTGTCACTTGTTATAGCCTTTGTTTTAAAGTCTATTTTCTCTGATATAAAGTATAGTTATCCCAGATTTTCGTTTGTTCCCATTTTCATGAAATGTCATTTTTCATCCCTTGCAGTCTCTGTCTTTTGATCTGAAGTGAGTCTCTTGTAGGCAGCATATGTAAGGGTCTTGTTTTCTTATCCATTCTGCATTATACTTTTAAGTTCCTTCCCTGCCCACACCTAGGAAAGGAGGCAGATCCAGATTCTCCTCACCCCTTTCTGTATTTAAACTTCCATTGCTTCTGTGAATGTTGTGTGTACAACACTCATTGCCTCTAAACCAGCACTTGTCAAGCTTTTGGTCTCAAGACTCCTTTGCACTGAAGAATTAAGCCCACCCTTCCCCCCAGGAGCTTATGTGGGTTATATCCATTGATATTTACCATTTTACAAATTAAAAGAGACTTTCTAAAAAGAGATCGATTCATTGAAAAATAATGATGAACTTATTACACCTTAACATAAACTCACAACATGTTAAATTAGGTGTTTTTTAAATGAAAATTAGCTATATTTTCCAAAAAATAATTAGTGAGATGATGGCACTGTATGTTTGCAAATCTCTTTAATGTCTGGCTTAATAGAAGGCAGCTGAATTCATATATCTGCTTCTCCACTCAGTCTGTTCTGATACCACACCTCATGTAGCCTTTGAATAACTCCCCTGTACATTCTTGACAGAGATGGAAAAAGACAAATGCCTCAGTGTTACTATAAAAAACACATGAGAGTTTATGTACCCCTAAAAGGGACTCGGAAACCATAGGTGTTTCCCAACCACACGGAGAATCACTATCAAACCTTCCAAAGTTACTTATAGGATTGACTAGCTGGTTAAAGATCGGTGCTTGAGCTTATTGGGGAAACGTGAGCATGGCCCTCTAGCATTGGTGGGAATGGCAGCAGAAGTAATTGCCACCACCTCACTAACAAGAATCTAAGTCCCAGGAGGGCAGCGTGCTGATACTATTTTGTTCATTGCTCTATCCCCAGGTACTAGAGCCCCTAGTAGGTTCTCAATAAATATGTTGAATGAATGAATGAAACAAATGTGTTTATGTATTTTTTAAAGGGCCTATTTTAAAAGAATGTTTTTAAAAAGGAGAAAGAAAAAAGAAAAGCATAGATGTTTTGGGTGATAAACCACACACCTGGGAACACACAGCCATCCAGAATGATAATTAGACAAGGGGCACCTAGATGGCTGATTCTGTGATTCACCTGTAGTCACCTGTCATTCAACTGTCTAGCACCTCACAGGGAATTCACCACTTCACAGGTGTTCAGTACAGTTGCAGAAATTACCACGTACCGGGTTTCACTGAAAATAAGACCTAGCCAAACCATCAGCTCTAATGCATCTTTTGGAGCAAAAATTAATATAAGACTTGTTATATTATACCTGGTCTTATAGTAAAATAAGACCAGGCCTTATATTAATTTTTGGACACATTAGAGCTGATGGGACGGCTAGGTCTTATTTTCGGGGAAACATGGTAAAGGAGAAATGACTTCTTCTTTAGATATGTCAGGAGTCTGCTGTGCCTATCATATCATTGTAATGATTTCCACAATCTCCTGGAGACAGATTCCTCAAAGCTGTAGAATCTGTGAGAAGGCTGAGGAATTATCTAGTCTAGTCATTTTCAATTTCTTCACAAGAAAATCATTGTGAAGGATGGAATCTTGCACTGAACACCACAGAAGAAAGTGGGGTTGTTCCAGATGAGGCGGGAAGGTGAGAGCTACGGGGAATCGACCTCTTCATCTGTCCCTCTGTGCATCCCCAATCACCCTCCAAACCCCCTCCCCACCCTTGCAGCCCCCCTTCCAGGAGCAGTCAGTGGTCATGGGCCACCCCAGGCACACCCAGAAGAAATGAGAGTCTTGGCAGCATTGAGCTCCTGCTTCCAGGAGAATGAAAGCCCACCTTATTATCCCCATCCCTGGGCTCTGTGAACCACCTGTGTGTCCTCAAACATTTTGCATTTTGTTGCTTAAACCAGCTTGAGGAAGGTTTTTGTCACTTGCAGCCAAAGTGGCCTTAATAAAGCTAGCCAATCTGTTGTGGGCTCTCTCACAGGTGCCCCTAAGCCTTTGTCTTTTCCCAGCATTCACCCCAGAAGACGTGCTGCGAGCCTGCAGGCCACGGATGGAGAAGCAGCCAGAAATAACAACCTGTGACCTTCTAGCTGACCAGCACGTCCCAGCCTGCAGGGCAGGGGCCCTTCACACTAGATGAAATCAAAGTTAACCCCCTTATTTTTCTTTCAGCAAAAAAATAAGTGAGTAAAATAAGAGAACTCTTTCATTTTTGGCAAGATCTAAATGCAATTATAACTCAGTAGAGCCATGAGAAAATTGACAAGAGCCAATCCTTTGCACAAGGCATGTTCTGAATTCATGCTGACAAATTATTTTTTAAAGGGCATTAATATCACAAGCTGGTGACTTCTAGCCCTGAGCAAATGATGCATTTTAATGTTTCTTTACACATAGCTCTCAGCCCAAGTAGAGCTGTCTTCGGCAAAGTATCAGCAAACATTTACATTTCAAAACTCAACAGCATGGTTGTTGTTGGGTTTTTCTTTCTTTCTTTTCATAGATGCCTGGACAGAGAAATCATATTTCACATGTTAAGTGTAGCATTGTTTCTAACCCCTGGCAACCCGTTAGTAGATAGTGGCACCTGGTTTTCAGGCATATAATCTAAAGATTGGTCTTGAAAGGGAGAAAGGAATACAGCGGCATCATCAAACACTATTACTTTTGTGGCAAACAGGCTATTTTTGGAATGGCAGTGGATTTTCATGTTTCTTTATTCCTACTCAGGATAAGGCACCAGACATTTAGTGCCTACTGCTATCTGGGGGTCAAAGCAAGACCCTCGAAGAGCAAATGAGCCCAGTAGTTTGTTTATTTTTCCAAGTGGAGCCAAAGCCAAAATGACAGTGAGCCTAGCAGTGGATGAAAATTAGAGTCAATTGGGGGTGGAGACTAGGTTTTCATTTTGATAAACTCAAAAAGGTTAAGAGTGTTGAGTGTGCCGTCAAGATCTACTGCATTTTAAGTAGTCGTATTACAATACAGTCTATACTGTAAACCAAAGTCTTCAAATGCCCCCTAGTATAATGGTTTGAGCCTGCAAACTCTGCAGGCAGAGAGGTATGGGTTCAAATCCCAGTTCAGCCACTTCCTGGCAGTGAGACCTTGTACAGCAACTCAACCTCTGTCAGCTTCAGTTTCTTCATCTGTAAAATGGGAATAATAAGTTTGCCCATCTTTTTGGGTTACTGCTAAAAGGAAATGTGATTTATGTGATGAGGTTAGCATGGCCCCTAGCTTACTTACATACACAATAAGAGCTGCTGGCTCTTCTCATCTTTTCTTCCCAAAGGAAACTTCCTGTCCAGGCCACTCTACCACTTCCATTTCTTAAGTTTCCTGTCCTCACAAGACTGGTTGTCCATCTTCCTATCATACTTTGCAACCACCTCCAATAGCCATTCAAGCTAATCATTCATAGAAACAGGATAATAAAAACCACCACTGTTCTAAAACAGGTTTGCAGTGATAGTTGTACAACTCTAGGCATTTACTAAAACACGTTGAATTGAATTGTACACACACAGTGGGTAAATTTTATGGTATCTAAATTATACCTCAATAAAGATAACAAATAACAAAGACAGAAAAGTTACCAACTTCTAAAAAGTTAGTCGACAAAGATTAACAAATGGGTTGAAATCTCCCAAATGTCTGAGAGTTACGGTGTGGGGCAAACATTCTTGACTACTTCCTCTCCCGTCCTTTAAATAAAGAAGGCCATTTGACATTGACAAGCTTGCTTATCTCCCTTCACCCCTCTGCTCTGTGCCCAGTGGTTGGGATGGCAGATTGTGAGTCTTTAAGGTAGGAGTCCCACCTTCTTGCCCCCACAGAGGAAATCTGTTCTCCTGCTCTGTGCCCACCTTTCCTCCCGCAGATGACAGTGATTAGAAGGCCCAGGGGAGATGCTTACAAAGAAACCCAGACCCAGAAGCGATCTTGTTACTGAGCTTGGGGAAAGCTACCGAGAAAACACAATCCATTTCACCTAATGTTCACTCGTCCTGACAGCTCATCTCTCCCACACACTTATTCCCCCAAATATTTATCTATCTTGCTTCCTCTCTGGGTACACCCCAAGCTAGCTGTAACAGAGATGACATTTTCCTGAAAAACGCCCATCGTGGGGATATGTGCGCTCTGTTATTTTGGGAGCAGCAGACATCTGGACAGGGTTACAAGAGGGCTATTTAGTGTCCCCAAGGCATCTTTCAGTTGCAGAATGCCTCCGCTCCCTCTTCACTCTCCATCTCTGTCCCTCTGAGGTGGGCACAATCTCTCCTGCATCAAGGTGACCACAAAAGGAGGGAGGGGACAGCTCTCCCAGATGCCTGAAGAAGACATACCAGCATTTTTACCTCTTTAAAGGCTGCTGGCGACTCTGCTTTCTACTCCAGACCCCATACCCCAGTCCCTCTTCCATGCACTGCCCACTTCCCGAGGTTTGCTCCTTGCTTACGTCTTACAAATGTTCTCAGGATAAACTGAGTCCAAGTCCTGTGGTTTTTCCCAACAGCCCCTCTGCCGATTGAATATAAGGCAAAGGAAAAATGCAAGCAAGAGGCCCCACGGCAACCCCAGGAGAGGCACCAAGATGGGCAGATTGTAACCGCCCTTGCTGCCTCAAGCCAGCCTTGGGCTAGCACCACCTATGTGGATGAGCAATCTAGCTAAGTGCTCAGAGACCCAGGCTCCCATCAGGGATTTTATCTTCTACCCTGCATATATTAAGGAACAGAGGCCAGCAGACTTCCACAAAAATGGAGAGCAACGGGGAATTGCTGACACACAGAAAATGAGCCCAGGGCAGCCCTTGAATGCATCCTCCGCATTGATTGGATAGGTGTTAGTGGAGTCTGGTTTAATGGCACCCTAATCTGCCTGTACCCAGAATATCCCCCACCCCACATTCTTTTCAGAATTTTTTCTGTCTGAATATCCCAAGTTCATTTGTTTCTCTCCATCTTCACTAATGCCACCCTAATGTCTCTGGACTCTGCAACAGCCTCTCTGACGTGTTCACGCTTGTGCCTCACCTCCTGTCCCTCACAGAACAGCCAGATGTAAAACGTCACACCACTCCCTGGCTCCATTGACCTCCCATGGCACTTGGAATAAAATCCAGACTCCCTTCCATGACCCCCATGATCCTACTAATCCTCAGCCTACGTTTCAGACTTAATGTCCTACCACACACTATGAAAGCCTGCGTCATATATAGCTCAGTCTCCATCTCCCTTTTCTTCTTAAATAAAAATGGACACATCCATAGAGGGCGCCTGTGGTTCTGACAGCCATCAGAATCTCACCCCACCCAGGAACACTTCTCCACCTCTCCGACCAAAGTCAAAATTAGGGGCATCGCCTCTTCTGTTCAGTCAGTTTTCTACCTGGGGCTTAAGCTTTACCTCCCAACATCACCCCTTCTTCTAAGTTCACACTATTTTCTTTTCATTGTGTACCTATGCGCTACGCACAGCAGAACTCGGAGAAGTCGGGCCCGCGGAAGCAATGGACACTCTTTGGTGCCCCCTTGTGGTCATGTCTACTTAGCCGGCTGAGAAAGTGTCCACAGGAATGCTTGCCTTTCTTGCAGTTTTGGAGGTGGATAAGGCTGCTCTGGGGATTCGGCAAAGGGGAGCCTAACCCTGGAGAGGGAAGTAGTTGCAGGTAAAAATTCTAGAGATATACGTCCACCACCCACAGGAGGAGGAAACCAGATTAACTTGCTTACCATTCAACTTCTCTAAGTCTCAGATTCCTGTTTGGTAGAACCGGTATAATAATTCTTGCCCAACCATCCTAATGAGTGTGTTGTGAAGCTACCATGAGCTCATACGTATATTTTTGTTGCTTAAAAATACTTATTTCTAGTATTCAATCTTGATAAATCCTAAAGTACTTCTCCTTGCCCCTGCACCCCTGCCTATTCATACGCACTTTCTGTAATCACCAAATGAGTCAGGCAGAATGGAAATGAGGACGTAGTTGAGATAATGTGTGTCTGAGAAAGAAATGCCCATATGCCACTCATCGTCATACAAAAATGTACTGGAGAAAATGTCAGTGACAAGACTTTGCAAGTGGTGAAGAGGAAAGCTGAGGGGTGTGGTTATCTCCTCCGGGGAATCTCAAGGGCTAAAGCTGGATTCTGGCATTTGCAAAGGAACAGGAGCCAGGTGAAAAGCCAGGTATCTATGATTAGGAAAACTAATCCTCATCTCCTGTTTCCAACCCTAAAGATAATCATTTTTGCATTCCCAGAGCCTATTGAAATGTTTGACACCAAATAGGCAGTGTGTGCATTAATTAATGAATAAATTTAATTTGATTTTGACGAAATATTTCCAATATCTACAGCCTCTAGCTCTGAAGCTGCTTACTTTCTAGTCCTACCCAAGCCCCTGAGGACCCAGTTTTTGTCCCCTGTAAGCCTTAGCTTTTTGATATCTCTTGAGGATTGTGAAAAGATTACATGGCTAATTTTGTCATGAATGCCTAGAGTCTTTAAATCCCTCTCTCCGCACAAATAATTTTGCATTGTCTGCCCATTACATTGTCTTAGACTGATTAAAGAAAATCCGCCTAATTCTAACAGTGAAAATGGAGAACTTTTTCCTCCAAACCAGTAGTTCTTAAGTCTGGCTGAACATTAAACTAAACTGAGAAGCTTGTACACACACACATACATATGTACATACATACATACATACATACATACATACACACACACCCCAATTATATTAAAATCTCTAGGGATCAGGGCCTGGGCATCAGTATTTTTCCAGTGCTCCCCAGCCTGTTCTAATGGGCATCCAGGGTTAAGAGCCACTGCGAGGAATGAGCTGGCCTTTGCCCAGACAGCACAGACTCACCAATTATGAAAGAAGTAAAAGCGGGACTTAATGTTGCCTTCCCAGCACCCTTAGGCCCAGGCTGGGAAGAAAGGCAGGATCTCAAGCCCAGGGCTGGTAGAGTTCTAGTTTTCACTCCTCCTTGGGCACCTCTCTTGTTGATGGCCAAGAGGAGAATAGGACCCAAAGCTAAATCTCCCTCATCCAGGTTGGGCATGGACTGCAATTCAGGAGCAGGTTCCAGCAAGTGTAATGGCTTCAGCACAGACTCTAGTGTGGTCCTGCCAGCTCAGGCTGGCTGAGGAGTGAGCCTTGGGCATGGTGAAGGGAGGGGGAGATCTCCCTTTTAGGGCACTAACTGGGTAGAAACTGGGCTTTCAATGCAAATAACCAGACATTCAAGGGAATGCTGTATAAGGAATACACTATTCATTTTAAATTAGGCTTCCAACAGCCACTAATATATTTCAAACACAGCACAGAACCTAATTTCAATCTGCTGCATTATAATTTCTTGCTTTTAATTTAAGGCCGCTGGGCCTTCAACTAATTTAAGGGACAATCTGGCAAGGAAAAGGAGACCATCTTCTCACCAAAAAAAAAAAAAAAAATGTCATTAGCATCAGGCACTGCTGCCCAGATTTGGAGTACAGTTGAGACTTCCCAAATCTTCCCTACACTTTAGGAGTCTTTTCAAGCTATGCACCTGAGCCATACACATACAATGAAATAACATCTGTCTACTAGTTAGCAAATCATGGCTATGTCCATCTCTTCTCCACCAAACCAATGATTCATTTAAATGTCTCTGTGCTCTTAGACATTAGGTGGCTGCCTTTGAAACCACAAAATAAACACGAACAGGAGTCATCACTATCCCGTGTTTAAACAGTGGTTTCACTGTGTTCCGCTGGGTCTCGGTGAGAACAGCAGTCCTCAGCTCATCAACAAACCCCAAACTGAGATCAGAAGTTCCACCCCAGGCACAGATACCAGTTGTCCGTCACTGATAGACGGGAGCATTGTGAGACCAGCTTGTTGTGTCTGATGGAAACACAGGGGAGAAGGCCACGTTTTAGGGCTTGCTGAAGGCAGCTCTCACCAGCAGGCCAGATAACAGAAGGTGCTGGCTCAAAGGCACAGGAGGCAGATTGCAATGATACTGACTGTATTAGCTAGATCCAAGCAGGCGCTCTGAGGTGGCCATCCTGGGACATCCCACAAGGGGCCAAAGTTCCTTTAAAGGAACTTTTGTCCATAGTGCAAAATAAGTTACGGCCTCTAACGCTGGCATTTAGAGATCCATCCCCTGTGATTTGCAACAAGATGGCCTGAGTTTTTAAAAAGCCTTGACTTTCCTTTGCCTCACCCTCACCCTCCATCCTCACCCACTTCCGCCTCCATCTTCAAAAAGCACTTGCCACAGAGAGATCAGTAAACATTCATAATAAAATTCCCAAATAGTGAATGAACAGTCCTCCTTTAAAAAGCTAACCCATGAGAAAAGAGAGAAAGAAATCTGGGATAGAGTCTCCTCTTTTCTCAGAAGTTTTGTTCAGAACACTTTCATTCATTGTAAGCACTTGATCTTAGACATTAGTGCTCTGACGGGACCTCTCCTGCCCCCTAAAGAGTGAAGAAAAAACAGAAGGTGATGTTGGAAAAAGTCTTAGAGATTTCTTAAATGAACCCCCCCTTCTTTGGTGGAAGAGGGAATTGAAAGGCAGAGATTTAGAGACTTACACAGAGAAAGCTCTCAATAAATGTTGGTTCCATGAATAACTAAACAGTTTAGTTGCATGGAATGTGCCAAGACCTCTGTCTTCCAGCTCCCTACCCAGTGCCCCTTGCATGGCACCACCCCACAGGGAAGCAGGTCAGGACACAGCCTAAATCACCCTCCTGCTCAAATGCCCTGGGTCGTTTCCACCGGAGCCTACTCGTAACTGCCATCCAGCCTTGGTTAGGCAATGTTTCCAGGGAGCTGGAGAGACACAGAAAACCTAAATGTGATATTGTTTATGGGGAAATCAAGGCATGCCAGGCTCTGGAAAACAGCCAAAGGGAAACAAGCTCATGATTGGTCTGAGCTTCAGAAAAGACTGTGCTGAATGAGAGATGAAGGCATGGACTTGGTGGGAGAGGAAAGGAGAAGGTTATGAGTTTGGAGTGAGTGACAGAGAGGAAGGAGCTGGGATTTCAGGCGAGACAGGTCTAGGTGCCCCTCCTCCCCCCAGCTCTTACTACTTGTATGACATTGGGCAAGTTAGGTCACCCCTTCTTGTAAAAGCAATCTGTAGTAGTGCGTCCCAGAGTATGTTCACCAGAACATTCACTGTAGGAGATGTAATACTGTCCTTTAAAATATTCCAGGAAACCCTACTTCTACACTGGTCCATCACAGTATAAAAGAGAGCTACAGTGCATCTTGGCATTGTAAGGCTCTGAGCATTCCTGAAGCAAAGGAACCTCCTTCATTCAGTATTGTCCACCCATGTTTGACCACACAACCTTTTTCCCGGGAGCACCTCAAGGAATTCGTTTAGTGGCCTGTGGGGAGCGGGCTGTGAGCTGACAAAGGCCTTGCACCTGTAAGGTCATTCCCATGGAAACCCTCGCCTCAGCAATGTTCGATGTAGGGAGTGGGCTGTAAGGTGATAAGGGCCTTGCAGCTGCAAGGCCTTTGTCAGCTCACAGCCTGCTCCCCACATATCCCCCTTCTCTTTTTGCTTTAAGCAGTGGCCTATGTGTCCCATATAAAAATAGAGTTAAACCAAATCACCTTAGTCTGACAAAAGAGTCATGAATGTAATAGTAATTGTTGTATGTACCTCTCCAAGGGACAAATCCTTATGTTGATACTTACTGAAAAGAATAGATGGAGAACTGCTGTTAAACTCAAATCACTGAATATAGCCAATTAGATGACCCCTACATGACTGTGTCTGTCTTAGGTTGTTCCTTCCTTGAGGAATCTTACCCGTCATTGACCAGCCAGCCATCTCTTTGGGGGCGAGTTCTCCAGATGGCCCCTATGTGGCTGTGCCTGGCTTAGGTTATTTTTACCCGTCATTGACTAACCAGCCATATTTTTGGGGTCAAGTTCTCCAGATGGCCCCTATGAGGCTGTGTCTGGCTTAGGTCGTTCCTCCCTTGAGGAATCTTACCCGTCATTGACTAGCCAGCCATCTTTTGGGGCCCCACAGGGAGACATGAGTTGTAAGCACAAAGGTGAGATAAAGTCCCCGAAAGGATCAGTCTCACAGACTCTTTTGTGTCATCTAAATTTTTCTTGGGTGAGATGTTGGGGCGTAGCCTCAGGCCCAAGGCCTCAGGCATCTGTCAGCCTGCAACCCGCTCTCTACAGTGGCCAACTAACTTAAGGAAATGCTGGGGTATAGCAGCGGTTCTCAAACAGGGTGATTTTGCTCTCAGGGAACGGTTAGTAATGTCTGAACACAGTTTGGGTTGTCACAACTGGAGGTGGGGGACAGGGTTGCTACTGGCATCAAATGAGGAGAGGCCAGGGACACTGCTAAATATGCTATTATGCCCAGGACAGTCCCCACAACTAATAATTGCCCAGTCAAAAATATTAATAGTGCCTAAATTGAGAACCCATGGTCTACAGTCATTTATACATTTTTTCATCATTTATTCTCTTCATTTCTGGTAAATGGTCTAGCTCTGCCTCCTTCAGTTCACCCACATGCCATCTTACTACCATCCAGAAGCCTTTTCTCATTTCTCATCCAGCTTGACCTTTCTGAATCACTTAACATTGATGATCTCCATAGCTGTCTTGAAACTCTTTCCCTAGCTTTTAAGACCTTTCTCCTGGTTCTTCTTCAATCTCTCTGGCTTTCCTTCCCCTTCTCTCCATGTAAACCAAGGATCTTTCTCCAAGCTTCTTCTCTTGTGGTTCTTTTATCTGTCCCTAGATGACCACATCTACAGAACCCAGTAATGCCTTTTACATGGCAAATGCCCTAGGGAACAGGGATACAGATATGAATAGGTGGTTTCTGCTTTGTAAAAACAAATTTGGAGAAGACGTTTATTTGTTCAATAAAGTACCTATTAAGTGCCTACTGTGTGATGGGCACAAAAGTAGACATGGTCCCTAACCACATGGAATTTAGAATCTAGTGGGAGACACTCAGGAATCAAATTATCACATGGACAAATGTGAATTGCTTCTGAGGTACATAAGAAGGAGAGGCACCTGGTAAAAAGTGTCTACAACAGGGATATGAGACCTGGTCAGGCGGTCAACTGAAGCTCACACAAGTGGCTGAAGGAAACACAGGGTTCACACCATGGAGGCAGTTGAGAGATGGGACTGGAAATGAAGTCGGATTGTGTCAGATCTTGAAGGAACAAGCATGCTAGAACGATGAATATGGAATTTACCCTGTGAGATGTTGTAAATCCACTCAGAACTTTAGAGTCTAGGAATGGCACAGTGAGGGAGGGAAGGGGACTGCTTCATGTAAGAGATCAATTAAAAAATACAACATTGCAAATAGCTGGAGACTTGGGGTGACATAAGACTTCCTGCAATATGCTGCTCAAAGTGAAATTCAGAAATACTAGCTATTATGATCTCAGTCTGAATACCCACCCCCAAAACACCAGAACCATCACATGACTCACCAGTTTCAAGCTACTAATCAAAATACAAAATACCAACCTCATGCCAATAAAAATCAATTTCTGTTTTGCCCTTTACAAACGATCTAGATTTTCCAAGTGCAGTAGAAGTAATAAGGTAACTTTTCCAATAAGATTATTTCATGCAAGAAACAGACTCCTTTTCGATAAATAGTTTTAAGCCATTCTCCCCGGATTCTGAATTACACTACTCTCTGAAGATATATAAATATCAGGTAGCAGTTTTATTTCCTGTGAGTGGGGAGCTTAGGTTTAATGAGGAAAGAGGCAGGGTGATAGACTTTGGAGATGAAGCAAGATCTATTAGATCATCTCGGCCATTTCGCTGGGCCCGCCGAGATTGCTCCCAACTGCATTGGCATATTCACTGCTGCTCTGGCTAGTCCAGTTTGAAATGATTTAAGGGTAATATATTAAAGGCTCATGACCAGCTATAAAGAGGTGCTTCCTCCTGAGACACTAGCGAAGGCTTGGCTGTAATTATAGATGGACGCTCATCCTACCAGAAGTTGGAGGGCACCTTGCTGCCCTTCAGCCAGTACCACACCAGGGCCGCGGAAGTTATGCCCATCTGGACTGTGGTCACCACCCGAGCACAAAACACCATGTGCATTTATCAAAGCCTGAAGGCAACCATGGGCTGTGCTGCTGAAGGAAAGAAGAGCATTCTTACTATCCATGGCACTCAGTACAGATAGGGTCATTCTGTTCCCTTCTAATCGTGATTTGTTTACAGGATGCGATGCACATCATCTGCTCTTGGGCTATCAGGGCGGAGGGGGGCAGGCATGGTCACCTCCTCATTAAGAGTGCATATTGCCATCAGGGAGTCCTGGGACTGAGCCATTGCAGGACTGGGGGCTCCAGAACGAGGCCGTTCCACAGTCCCACACACCCTCACCTACACAAGGCCCATGGGGTCCAAATGCTCTGAGTACATTTAACCATTTGAACGCCGTGGTGGCATGGTCCAGCCTTAACAATAGAGAAGGTAAAAAGAAATGGGGTAACTCAACGCAGGGATTGGAGGCCATCACTAATCTCTAAACAAGTCTTTTTTTTTTTTTAACAATATTATATCGGTTATATTAGTTTCAGGTGTACACTTTAGTGACTCAACATTTTCATACCTTACAATGTGATCACCCCACTAATTCATTCCCCTCCTCTTCTTTAGATTTACAATAATCATCACTAGATTTAGCAAGCACTTACTGTGTACCAGACACATACACAATTTCTCCTTTTATGGTACATCCTTGAGTATTTTCTATTACTAGTCTTGTTGTATAGTGAGGGACATGGAGGTTTAGGGCAGCTAATTCATCCACCCTTATTTTTATAGCTCTGTCCCCCACCCATACAATCAGCTGTGTTTGGGCCCCTCATAGACTCACTGTCATTATGTTTCACTTGGGTCATTATGGCATTGGTATCCCTGGGCATTTATGAGAAATCCACAGCTAACATCATCCTTATTAGTGACTGAAATCTTTACCTGTGAGATAAGGAAAAATACAAGAATGCTTGCTTTCATAACTACAATTGAACATTGCCCTGAGAGTTCTGTTCAGAGCAATTAGGCAATAAAAAGAAATAAAAAGTACCCAAATTGGAAAGGAAGAAGTTAGCCTACCTTATTCATACGTAGATGGCATGCTTCTACCTATAGAAAATCCCAAAGAATCCAACACACACACACAAAAACCTACGAGAGCTAATAAACCAATTCAACAAATTTCAAGGTATAATATCAACATGTAAAAAAGCTGTTGTTCTTTATACACCATCAATGAATAATGCAAAAGGAAAAATTCCATTTACAATAGCATCAAAAAAAAAAAACACCCAGAAATAAATTTAACCATGGAGATGAAAGACTTACACACTGAAAACTACAAGGTATTGCTGAAAGAAAGTAGATTTAAATAAATGTTAAGACATCCTGTGGTCATGGAGTGGAAGACTTAGTACTGTTCAGATCTCAATACTACCCAAAGTGATCTGTAGATTCAGTGCAATTTCCATCAAAATTCTAGCATTCCTTTTTGCAGAAATGGAAATGTGGATCCTCAAATTCATATGGAACTGGAATGCACCCTGAATACTGAAACAATATTAAAAAATAAGAGCAATGTTGACAAACTCACATTTCCCAATTTCAAAATTTACTACAAAGCTGCAGTACTTCAAATAGTATGGTACTCCCATAATGATAGACACATAGACCAATGGAGTAGAATTGGATGTCCAGAAATACACCCATACATCTATGGCCAATTGATTTTGCAAGACTTTTGCAAGACTATTCAACAAGGGAAAGAACAGTCTCTTCAACAAATGGTGCTGGGACTAGATATTCATATGCAAAAGAATGGAGTTGGTCACCTACCTCACACCATATACAAAAATTATCGCAAAATGTATCACAGTCTATATATGTGCTAGAAACATAAAACTCTTAGAAGAAAATTAGGAGTACATCTCCATGACCTTGGATCTAGAAATGGATTCTTAAATATGACAACAAAAGAAAAAACTAGACGGGATTTCATCAAAATTAAAAACTTCAAAGGACGTTATCAAGAAAGTGAAAAGACAACCCATGAAATGAGAGAAAATATTTTCAAATAGTATGTATAATAGCACTCTAGTATCCAGAACAGATTTTTAAAAAACCTCTTAAGAGCACAATAACAAAAAGACAAACAACCCAATTTAAAAATGGACAAAGGACTTGAATAGACATTTCTCTGGAGACACACAAATAGCCAACAAGTACATGAAAGGATGATCAACATCATTAGTCATTAGAAAAATACAAAGAAAAACCACGATGAGCTACCGCTTCATATCCACTAGGATGAGTATTTAAAAAACAAAAAAAAATTACAAGTGTTGGTGAAGATGTGGATAAATTAGAACTCTTGTACACTGCCGGTTGGAATGTAAAATATTCAGCTGCTGTGGAAAAGAGTTTGGTGGTTCCTCAAAAAGTTAAATATAGCTGCAATATGAGCCAGCACTCCCACTCCTAGGTATATATCCAAAATCATGGATATAGCAACACAATATCTAAAAGATGGAACCCCAAATGTTTTTCAATGGATTAAAAAATTGATGTGTGTGTGTGTGTATACACACATTATACATACACACAATGAAATATTATTAAGCCGTATAGAGGAATGAAGTACTGAAACCTGCTACAACCAAGATGAACCTTGGAAACATTATGGTAAGTGAACAAAGACAGACATAAAAGAATCGCACATTGTATGATTCCATTTATATAAAATATTCAGAACAGGTAAAGCCATAGAAACAGAAAGATGGTTACCAGGGGCTGGGGGAGAGCAAAATGGGGGTGGGGTAAAATTGCTTTCATTTTGGGATGATGAAAATGGTTTAGAACTAAAGGTAATGGTTGCACAGCATTATAAATATACTAAATGCCACTGAAGTAATCACTTTAAAATGGCTAATTTTACGTTATGTGAATTTCACCTCAATTAAAAATAATAAACCAGATAAACCAACTTTTTATTTAAAAAAAAAAAAAGCTAGTAAAAGTAAAACTCAAGTCTCATTCATTTTATGTCCTCTCGCCCCCATGATCTTTAGCACAGGCTGGCACATAAAGACAATGAGCAGTGTCTGCCTGGGTGAATAAATAATCTGAAGAAAAGTTGTATATAAATTTTGGAGACTTAGAAATGCCATAAAATCTTCCTTACCTTTCATTCAACCATTTTGTTTGTTTGCTTGCTTGTTCAAATGTTTCCTTAGATTTTCTTTTCTTTGACCATAAAAACAATACTCACTCATTGCTACAAGCCAACAACAAACAAGTATATAAAGAATGCCCAGCCTACCCCCAGCACTGCCATCTCTGCACTCTCAGAAACATCAGTTTCCCAATATTAGCAGGTTAACAGTCTGATGTGTGTCTTTCCTCTGTTTTCTTCATGCTTATTCAACTATCCCCAAATGATGCACATAATCCATCACTCAGTTATTATCTCGGTATTAGTATTCTGAGGGTGAATTACTCCTGTGTGCTTTTATTCCTTCATCTCTTCCCTCCAGATGCTGGGGGGGGCCAAGAGGGAATGATTAGGCAAATTTTCCCAGGTCAAAGGAATGACATTTCAACTGCTATATGCATTGTCTAGTTACACAAAGTAGGAGTTATATTTGAAACTTAACATGAGAGAGTTTAAGTGGGTAAGACATTTGGCAACACCCATTCTCCCACCCCTTATATATGCTGTTTCCTATTTTATAACCATCCCATTTATCAGCAGAGACCGTCTGCTGCCCAGCATGAATTTTATCTACAAGTATTTCGACTCCTATCAGTCCAAAGATGGAATTTCATCACCTAATATTTACTTACTCGTTTTGCTTACTGCCTGCCTCCCCCACTAACACGTTACAGAGCAGAGATTTTAGTCTCTTTGGTTCATTGACATATGCCCAGCACCTAGAATACTGCTTGGCACATAGTAAATGATCGAAAATATTTGTTGAATGAAATTTTACAGGATCTCCTCTCTTGAGCCTCTTGTGAAGGTTACTTTCCTCTGGAAAAAGTTTGAGATAGAAATGTGGAACATTTCCTCTTCTCTCCTTACTGGTTTCCCAGCAAGATTATAGCTAAGTAAGTGGGGGTGAAGGGGCTGATGGGGAGTTGGTCTCCTGACAAGGCTCTGGCTTGCTTGGAGCTGCCAGTTTCTCACCTTGCTGGGTTCCCAGCGAAGTCTGAGATAATAAAGCTCTCCATGTGGATCATCCCTTGAAAATTGATGAGCCCCTCCACATGACCACATTGGATCCTCAGCCCATCCTTTGAGAGAGGCAGAGAAGGGCATCACCATTTAAAAGAAGACATCTGGGAGGCTTCTGAATGACCCGAGAAAACTGGGACCAGAATCCCCAGCTCCAGATGCTTCCTAAGGAGTATCTCTATTTCCAAGGAGAAAAACCACTTCTCCCTAGCTAAGTTTCATTTTAAAACTCTAATTTAGTATCCTGTTTTTCTACCCCAGCAAGCAGTATCCCCCAAACCTATTTTGAGACCAACAGAGTACAGGGAAATTCTGTACTATTTTGCAACTTTTTCTGTAAGTACAAAATTAATTCAAAATAAAACATTTTAAAAAGTGGTGTTACTTGTTCCTTGTGCTCCTCACCTCCATTTACCTGAAAAGAAAGAGGGGGGAAAGACACACATCTTCCTAGCTCCTTTAAAGCCACAAAGGTAAGCGCGCCCAAGCCCAACCAAAATGAGAACTGGACAGCTGCAGGTAGCTTCTGGGCTAAGAGCTGGATGACCAGCAGATAGTAGGCTCTTCCTGAAATTCCGAGATGCTCCATGTTGGACAGTTTGCTGAAATGTTTGTTCCCACAAACTCAGCTGTGTCCTGATAGAGGAACCTGGATGATTGGTCTCATTGGCCAAACTTGATACCCACAAGAGGCCCTTGCTCTCCCAGCTGTCTACATAACCACCCACTCATCTTCTCTGTATGCCGAAGCTCTACCAGGCATGCAGTGGTGAGCATTTCAGAAGACTGATCCCCCTTCCCTGCCCTGACCCTAACGCTGACCCAATTTATGCTTGACGTTTTCTACACATGCACTAAACAAGTAATTTTCGACTTATATTGTGTAATTTTCACATCATCAAGTCATACACAATATTTTGGTAGTATCTGTGAAGTTGATATCAAGTCACTGTCAATTGTGGGTAGCAAAAAAAAAAAAAGGACTTCCAACAAACCGCTATCTACCACACCTCATTCATTCAATAAATATGTATTGGAAACCTTCTGAGTGTCAGGTACCGTGGAGCAATGGGGAGTGATTCACCTCCAATCCTGCCTTCTACAACATAAAGTGAGTGACCCCTCTTTGATGAGTCCAGACCTACGACTCGTCAAGAGGTCTAGTTTAGTCTGGACCCAAGCGACGCATGCAGACCCACAACACACAGAGAGCAAACATTAGGGTCAGTGTGAGAGGTATTTTAAAGGAATGAAAAAGGACACCGAGCTATTAACCAGATATGGAGGTGTTTGAAAGGAGAAAAGGAAAGAATAATGGAGCCAGCATCTATTCCCATTTTTAGGTGCCTGAGGCCAGATTCTAGCAGGACCCTTAGATCTTACATCAAGGAGGCCTTTCCACCAACTCTTTTTGTCTGTTCAGACTGCTATAACAAAAATGCCATAGACTAAGTAGCTTATAAATAACAGAAATTTATATCTCACGGATCTGGAGTTTGGAAGTCTGACACCAGGGTACCCTCATGCTCAGGTTGTGTGTCTGGTGAAAGCCCACTTCCTGGTTCATAAACAGCTGTCTTTCAATATAACCTCACATAGTGGGAGGGGGCAGGGGGGCTTTCTCAGGCTTCTCTTATTAGGGCACTAATCCCATTCATGTGGGCTCAGGTGACTTAATCACCTCCTAAAGGTCCCGCTTCCTAATACCATCACCTTGGGGTTAGCATTTCAACATATGAAGGTTTGACAATTAAGTTGGCAAATGTGTTTGCAATGATGTTGCTAACTTTTTTGATATCAGAGGGATTATTCATTATGAATTTGTACCAACTGGACAAACAGTGAACCAAGTTTACTATTTGGAAGTGCTGAAAAGGCTGCGTGAAAAAGTTAAATGACCTGAACTTCTCACCAACAATTCATGGCTCTTGCATCATGACAATGCACCAGCTCACACAGCACTGTGTGTGAGGGAGTTTTCATCCAGTAAACAATTAACTGTATTGGAACACTCTCCCTACTCACCTGGTCTGGCCCCCAATGACTTCTTTCTTTACCCAAAGATAAAGGAAATATTGAAAGGAAGACATTTTGATGACATTCAGGACATCAAGGGTAATACGGTGACAGCTCTGATGGCCATTCCAGAGGAAGAGTTCCAAAGTTGCTTTGAAGGGTGGACTAAGTACTGGTGTCAGTGCATAGCTTCCCAAAGGGGATACTTCAAAGGTGATCATAGTGATATTCAGTAATGAGGTGTATGTAGTACTTTTTCTAGGATGAATTCGCAAACTTGATTGTCAGACATCGTACGAATTGTGAAACATTAAGACCATAGCACCAACCAGTCTCAGTCCCTATTTCTTCTGGTAACCGATTAAATCTTGGACTCATCGTTATAAATGGAAATGAAAAGTAAGAATGATTTGGGTTCAACCTGACATGAACTTGAGTTTTAAGGTTCTGGACTATTATAAGGGAGTGTAATACTAAGAACACATGAGCTTTGGAAACAGACCCAAGGACCCAGAGAAAGCTTACAGACCCCGCCTCACTTTTGGGGATGTAATGATATAACCATGGTGTTTCAGAGGCCACTGGCCACACACCTCTGAGTCCCCACTCCTCCCACTGTCCACCACTGTTTGTGTTGCTGAGCTGGAAAGGTAATGAGTCAACAGTGCTCAGAACCACCTTCCCTGGATGCTGAAAGAAGCTATTTTTCATTTTGTTCCTTAAATTTCTCTCAGCGTAAGTGAAATGCAGCCAGCTCCCTTGTTGCCCAACACGTCAGGGAAGAGTGGCTGTCCCACATCTTCTTCTCAGCCCATATTTTTAATTGCTTAATAATAGTGAGTGGGCTTCCCTCCTCCCTTCCAGCACAGCAGTGTGGGGTACTTTGACATTCAGGGTCCGGTGTGTGGGCAGGAAACACAGATGAGGCTGGGGAAATGTCAGCCTCCTACAACTTCTCTCCCTATTAATCACGGCGCCATATGACAGGGCGCACCTCTGATGAGGAACACTGGGCTGGCAGTCCTAGGGCTTGGTTCCATCCTTAGCTCTACTCCTAAATTAGCCGGGTGACGTGGCATAAGTGGCTCACCCCCAGGAGCCTCCAGTTCCTACTGGTTTGAAACTTTTAAGAGAGAATGGGAATTGGAAAAGGGGATCTTTAGGGGGTAGTTTTATAGGATAGTGATTAAGAGCAGATTCAAGATCCAGGCCACCCAAATAAGTGATTTAACCTACCTGTGCCACAAGGCCCTCAACTGCAAAACAAACCTGATAATAGTACCTACTCAATAAGGTGGTTGAAAGGACTTAGAACCGAGCCTAGCACGGGGTATGCCTTCAATAAATGTTAGTTGATATTATTATCCCAATTCTTGTCATCCTATTTGACTGACTATATTCGAAGTTCCAAGGGAAATATTTGAAAGATGAATAAAACATGGAATTTGCCCCAGATACTCAGTCTTATGAGAAAGACAAACACGTGCATAAAACTGTTGGTGGGTAAGGGAAGTGGGTTGCCACTTGCCGGGGCTCTACCTGCATTCTCCCATTTAACCCTCACAGCTGCCCAATAAGGTTTATCCCATTTTATAAAGTGGGAAGCAGTCTCAGAGAAGTTAAATAATTTGGCTTAGATTACGTAGCTTCTAAGTGTCAAAGACAGGATTCAAATTCAAGTCTAAAGTCATTGCTCCTGAACTCTGCATCACTGGGGGATTGGGTGGGATTTGGAGAATACATCAGCCAGGAGGCCATATTTGAGCAGTCTAAGCCTCCACCTTTTTTATCATGAAAAGGCAGGATTTCTGGAGCATCTCCCAGCTTCTTAGCTCTAGAGTTGAGTTCACATCTCTGAGCCCCAATTTCTTCATTGCTGAATAATAGTGCCCGCCACAGAGATGGTGAGAGAAATAAATGAGTTGATATGTGTAAAGCTCTTGACAGTGCCTGGGACATCGCAAGTACTTAATAGATGTAATTTGATATCATCGCTGTATCATCACCATCATTATCGTCCTTGTTCAGTCCCCCCTCCCAGCTGACAGGATCACCCACTGATTAAAATGAACCACCTCCATTTTCACAAGGGCTCTCAGATCATTTCCTAACAGGTGCCTAAAATGTGACAATCAACCATTTGTTCCTGAGGTGAGACATTTGTCCTATGCCCAGGGTCTCCATGTAAACATAAAAACCACCAAGAGGAATGAATAACACAAGCAATTCTTAATAGTGTTCAGTATGCTCCCAGGAAGGATACATAGCCAGGAAGGTGAAGCAGAGGAAGGGAAAAAACCCTACAAATGGAGACTAGAAATAGGGAGCAGGGTAGAGTTAGATGTTGTCTCCATGATTCCACCAAATGGGGCTGCCCATTATATGTCTGCCAAGTGGCTGAGCCCCCTCCCCACCCCCAGCCTTCCCTTTGGGCAGGGATGGATGGTATATGAACTGGGCCCTCATTAGCATGTGCCACTAGAGTTCAGAGGGGTGAGTGATGGCTCCCCCAGAATGGAGGCGTGTTTGATGCAGGCTTGCCAGTCCTGCCTTCTTTCACCAGGACCTGGGGCCAACATTCATATCCTCTGTCAGAGGCTCATCTAACACCCTGAGCTGGCCTCCACTGGAGTCCAGTTTGTACACCCCCTCCCTGAAAATGGCAGGTAATCTTTCAGGGCCTGGAAATGGGGAGACACACCGCAATGCTCTATTTTTCCTGAGAATAGTTTAAGGATTGGAGTCAGGATTAACCAGTCGAGGGAAAGGAGAAAAGGAGGATTCAGAAGGAATGCATTAACCATGGCTTTTTGCCCATTTTCTGCCATTGTTGCATATGCTCTTCCTTCTCCAGCCCCATCCGGTTTTTCCAGGCAATATTACTTTGAAAAATGGTATATTATTCAGTATCAGATCAAGATACTAGTCTGTCACAATGGGCAGTTCCTCACCAAGAAAAAATGATGCCAAAAAAAAAGAAAATGATGTCATGATATGCCAAGATCAGATTCATATGAAAAATAAAATCCTCAAGTCAAAATGAAATAGTTTGACTATTTAGTTAGAAGCTTTTGTCACCTTGCTCCATTTTGTGTGTCCCTTGGGTTGTCATGTCTTTAATTTAATTTGTTAAGTTCATATTATGCGCTGGGGACTGAGAGACATGCAATGATGAGTGTGGCCAAGTGCCCTGCTCCAGGAGCTCACAGTCTTCACCCTGGGACTGTGAACCTCCCATGGGCAGGAACTAGGCATAGGGTGGGGGTCGGGGGCTTACTCTGCCCTGTGGCTCCCACACTGCCTGGCACACAGTAGGTACTCAATCATGCCTCTTTGACGTTAAATTTCAGTAGCATCTTTCCAAAAAAAAAAAATGATGCAGAAACAAACAGGGGTAAAATCTTATATTGTTTTCCCTGATAGATCAGGGAATCCATTCTGGTTGGGGGGGGGGTACTATTTTTCTCATTTTTCATTAAGATTGGACCACAGTAAAACTACTACAAAACTTGACACCACATACCCAGGCAACATTGCCATACATTGGTGTGATACTAGGGGAAGGAATTCTAGGCTGGAGGCCACACATTAATGCTGGCTCCGCCCTATGGATCCTGTGTGACTGTGGAACCTCTGGCTACTCTGAGCCTGGTACATGTGTGGCTGGCTCGTCTTCCTGATTATCAGGATATGAAAGGCAGAGGAGTTCAAAGATGCTTTAAAATGTGAGTTCTGAGCTGTGGGTTCTGCTCTCAAAGCCTAAAGCTAAGGAAACAAAATGGCAGTCCCCAGATGCTGGTTTGGAGCCTACACAGGGTTTTAAAGAACACTGAATTCATTCCAACTTTGAAAAATTAGGAGACTTTACGTTATAAAATCTGAATATCCAGCTGCTCTTGAAAAATAGAAAGTCTGACAACACCACACCAGCAGCTCATCATGAAAACAGTCTTACATACTTGGAGAGTGGCTATGTCCTTTAGAAAGACCTTGTGCTCTGCAGGTCTCCACAGTTCTCACTACAGCTACCTTTCCTCTTTTAAGCCACCTCACTGGACCCTGCAGTCACCTGACTGGGTAACAAACCTGAGCAGGTCAACTGCTCCTCCACGGAAGCATGTGCCCAACACCATCTAAGAATTTACACTTACAGGCATAAGTGGGGCCCAAGAATTCAGAGGAAAGGGAGCTCCAGGATTTAGGAAAGGGCAAGGGAGGCGATCAAGAAAAGTCATGTAAAATGTCAGTGGACCTACTGGGTGTCAGGTGTCCCAGTTGTCTGTGCAGGGCAGCTGGGGCGATAAGGCTAGAAATGGTAAGTTTAGCCCTTACCATTGGAACAAGGGCCCTGAATGCCAGGTAAAATTTTTCCCAGCTTTTCATGCCAGAAACTCCAGATATAATGTGGGATAGGGACTAAGGCTGCCAAGCTGCCCCCTACACACATTTCCACTCCTACCTTCATGACCAAAGTTGAGGTAGGAGTTTAGGCTTCAGGAAATACAAGGCTAAGTACAAAGTTCTGAAAACCACCCTCTACCTTCACAAAGTCCTCATCCTGTAGGCTTCTTAAAGCAGCCAGAGGTACCCCACAAAGTCCCAGTGGCAGCAGGGCAGAAACTCCTGGGTTGAATTCCCCCAGAGATCCTCAGGGGAAAAAATAGGAGAAAGAAAGAAGGGAGAAAAACCCCCCTTTCATCTTCATTAAAGTTCTTGCTTAACTGAGCTAAAAATAAAACTAATTGCTTTTGCTATTCTAATATGAAAAATCAGTTTTTAAAGGATCAAGATTCTTTCCCTGGCTGGAGAAATCATTGAATCAGTAATAGACTGACGGCCAATGAATTATGAATGTCGTAATCAAGCCTTCTTGGAAGGCCAAAGTCTTGGTTACAAATGGGCACTATAATTAGAAATATGCTAAGCTGCCTAAAGCAAACCTCCTTTGTCTTTTTTTTTTTTTTTTTTTTTTTTTTTTAAGGAGGAAAAAGGCCTGGACAGCTCTTCTCCAGGTATCGGGCTTGTTCTTGAACCATGCCTTGTTCTCATTAGAGGACACATCTACACGAAACAATGTATGAACAGCATCGCTTCCCCTTCTAAAAAGTCCCACCAATCTCCCCCAGCAGTGATTGAGGAAGTGCTTCAAGTCTCTGCCTCTATGACCTGGCATTCTACAAACTATAGATATTCTAGGACAAGCAGCCTCTTCTCAAATCCAAGAGGGCTAGGGTATGGACAGAGCTCAGTCATACACACGTTAACATTAGTGGGAATCAGTTGGAACAAATAGCAGAGCTCTGCAGGATTGGGAGCTGGAGGAGATGCGGCATGCATATCAGGGAGGAAAATGAGACAAACGCAAGATTGAAGGTTGAAGTTCCAGGGAGGATGGATAGGAATAGGGCTGCGTCCTACCTCCAAGCCCTCAACCAGGAAGGATTAGAGGTCCCTCTACACACACACACATACACACACACAAAACTCAGTCAATGAGAAAAGCCAGTCATGATTGACAGAGCCAGAAACAATAACACCCTCCCCTAACCCCACGAAGATAGAATCATGCCTGAGAAGGGCTTATCTTACCTTGTTTTCTTGAGGATGGATCCAATTTAAGCAAAACAATGGCTGGAAGTTTCTGTCTTCCTTCAAATCCTTTACTTCTGACTTGGTCTCTAGAGATGGGATCAGTTCCAACCAGAAAGCTCCCTGAACAGGAGCTACTTTCAAGAGCTTATCTTATCCTAGCCCTGGAGTGGCCAGTTGTGGGAAGGAAAGAAGTCAGGACACTGCTTGTCTCTGAGCCCTGGACTGAAGCTGAGCCAAGCTCCTCCATCTCTTGCCGCTTGCTAAGTACAAACAGGTGGACTTACCCCGTACTTCTCGGCCCTGTTGCACATTAACTTCACCTGGGATACTGTTCCGCGTTGATGCCTAGATCATGTCCCAGATGGATTAAATGTAATACTGAGGAGTGGCTCCAGGCATCACTATTTGTTAAAGCTTTCTAGTGATTCTAATGTGCAGTCATGACTGAGAACCACTGACTTCATCATTCCCTTCCAGCAGCTGTTCTCAATCTTCCTGCCCCTCCTCTCAACTTCCCAGATCTAGGCCAAGGAGCTTCTCTAGCACGAGAGGCTCCAAGAGGCAGTGTTTAGCAATCAGAGTGGGCAGCAGGTTCTGCCGCGTTTCTGGATAGCACCAGGAAAACTTCTCCACACCCCAAACCATTCCATTAGAAGAGACCTTACCACTCATTACCAGGGTAGCAAACAGGATTCATTCTCAAGCCAACTCTGTTGCACCAGAACAAGGCCTAAAATTCTACGTGGCAGGAGTAACGGTCACTCTGGAGGATCGGTTCTTCCCCAGTCAAAATGGCCCCTCATACAACAGTGTTCAAAGGCCCTGGCCAGCCATTCTGCAGACCCTGCCCACCCCACAAAGTTAACGTATATGGAAGTACTTTGCAGATACTAGAGATGTGCAATGGACCGTATCAGCATGGCTATATGAATGGAAAACCTCAAACAGAATCTTAAGAGTCGTGGATATTTGCCTATCTTTTATTCTTTCACACTCTTGTGTTTGTGACCAGAAGATTTTTGGGGTGATTCTAGTTATGTTTGGATCCTGCCTCTGGCACTTCTTAGTTGTGTGACCTTGAGCAAGTTATACTTAACTTCTCTAGGCCTCAGGATTGCGTAAGAGCATAAAGGGGTACCTCTGTCTCAGTCACCCCCACCACCAAGCAATCCTCCTACAGCTATAGACCTTAGTGACCATCTCTACTACTAAGGTCAACATCCCCACTGGGATAGCAAACCCCAAAAACTGACCCTCCCTCTTCAGGCATAAACCATCAAAATGTGCCACAATTTTCTCACAAGAGCCAAGGAAACACCATCCTCCCCCTATGGGCAGGGGACATAGTGCCAACAGCAGGAAGGCCCTGCTTTCTCTTGCGCAGACCTGGAGCAGCTGAGAGTGTCAGGAAACTTGGGGGCTCCCAGAGTTATTCCCCGCTGCCCTCCCTGTTCACAGAGGGCCCGCATGGCAAAAGCAAATTGTGTATGAAATCCATTCCTCAGTGCTGCCAAGTGCAGGCGGTGGGGGGAGTGTTTTGACGTAAAGCTATAATATGCCCGCCATAAAAGTTTACCGGCTTTTATATAGGTTCCCGATAATGAGAGGAGATATTTCAGCAGTTCAGTGCCGTGAGAGGAAAAGCAATTCCCGGCACCACCTCTCTAAGGCTAGACGCTGACTCCCCTACACGGTACATAACTGGGAGTTTTTCCCGTTTAAAGGGGATTGCAGCAAGTTCTGCCTCTTTCATTCCTCATCAGAGTTTGTCATGATTCCTCAAGTATTCTGAATGAAGAGTTCATGAAGTGTAACTTCACACTGGAGATGGCTGGTGAATTTGTATGCCTCTCAAACCTTGGAAGGGTCAAGAGTTACAGCAACAGAAAGGTAAGGAGGTGAGGACTTCTGACATGTTCTAGCAGTTCAGAGTTGGGGCCTGGTCTGTGAAGGGAAAGTGTGGCCTCAAGTTGTAGACCTTGGGAAATAAATTGAGGCTGGATCCACGTGTTGCTAAGAGGTGGTCAGAAATGTAAGAGAAAGTATAGAGGAGGGTCTTCCAGAGTGCCTGGGAAGGGGGCACATTTGGGGAGCCAAAGAGAATGAGTGGCCACCCAGGAGCAGAGGAGATGCTTTCAAGATACGGGTGAGGAGTGAAGGCCAAGGCAAGAGGGCAGCATGAGGGAGGCCAGGACGAAGGTCAGATGAAGAGAAGCTTGCTCTTCTGAGCTGCTCTCCCATGTTCCCAGAGAAGAAGGGCTCTTCTCCCTACGCAGGGGACTGACGGCAGCCTGGGCTGAGAGGCCCCCGTGATCTGAACACACGTCTGGGGCCTAGTGGTCTGCACTGTCCTGTGGGCTTCGTGTCAAACCTCATTAACACAAACATGCCTGATTCCCAACATGTGATCTTTTGGACACAGACAAGACGTGAGTTGCCATATGAGCTTTCAGTGAAAATAGTTTGTTACACAAATCAAGAGTGTGAAAGAATTATGGGCCAGAGGGATAATTAATCTAGTCAGGGAGAAACCAGCTGATTTCAAAAACTTGGAATGACCTTAGTTCCTCTCTCTTTGCATCCAAACGGTGTCACGTACAAAGAACTGCTGTCTCACCTTGGTGTAGCCCCCCACAGATGCTCTGCGTCATAACACTTCATTAGTCGCTAATTGATATTGTTGCACACGCCTAAAATAGCAATAGTAACTCTCCCCTTCACTCAAGGTCCAGCTCACATCACCCCTCCACCCCCTGCCAGGACTTCTCAGCCCACATGACTCTCCCTACAGCATCTGGTGTCCGAGCCACCTATGTGCCGTTTACAGGTTCCCTTAAACGATGAGTTCTCCCGTCCCATGCCCACATCTTCCAGACCTCACTGGACTGGACAAACTTGGACACCAAAAGTGGGTTTGATTGAAGGCAATTTGACCCATTCAGTCACCCAGCACTCTGTGTTGGCTCACAGAAAGAGAAGTGTAATTTTCTAGCAAAATATATATGGATATGATTAGGAAGCAATTACAAAGGACGAGTTAGAGCTCTCTATATTGATTGACCTAGAAAGATACCCATTTCACTTTTAGTGGAAAAAACTAACTGTGGGGTTATGCATATTGTGTGATCCCATTTTCAAAGAAAAAACTATTGATTGGAATATTTTATAAACATTTAAATATGTTTGAGTGAGCATAGAGAAGAGGAAGGAAGAATACACATCAAATCGTGAATGTTTGTTTTCTCAGTTTGGGAGATGGGGTTGGGGATGGAGGAAGAAGTGGGCTTTCCTTTGCAGGGTTCTACGTTATTTGGCTTGTTGAAATGAGCATGCATTACTTTTTAGTTTGGGGGGAGTCAGTAAGCATTACAAACAGTGCAACGTCCATCTATGTCAGACCCTGCACTAACCCAGACGGCATGGCCTCTTCCCCATGAGGTTGAAGGCCAAGCTCAGGGAGGGGCCTGGCAGACCATCAGTTTCCCCTGCCACCCCATGTGACAGCCACACAGTCTCCACAGGGAGCTTGACAAGGGACCTTCATAAACTCCGCATGCCCTTTGTTCCCACCTTTGAGGTCCCAGTCTCATCACCTGCTTCTCCTTGAAGTAACCATGAGTGGATCTGTTTCTTACACCCCAGAGGGCTCTGTCTAGAATCAGGAGATAGTATTAGAGAGGTGGATATTGTCTGCTTTTGTGTCCAGGTCCATTCTCTACCCCACTCCAGGAGGCGGGCTACGTGGACTGCATCAGTAAGACTCCCTTACCAGGTTGGCTGTAGCCTCCGGGAGGAAAACAGAGGTGGGAGTAGAGAGCAGTCAGAGTCTTCATCTCCCTGGCTCTCTCCCAGTCCATCCCCAGGCTGGCAATACTTGTGTTCCTCTCCTAAAACCCACAGCTGCTGTGGGGAAACCCTTTCTGCAGCTATCGCTCTCTCGGCACTTCATGGCTTGGGGGGAGGGGCGAGTGTGGTAATAGTTTCTTGCTATTAGTAAGTCCAAGGTCCTGCACATCCTCTGCTGGTTCCCTCAGAACTGCCGACACCCTTGTGAAATGTCCCCTTACTAAACGCTGTCCAATCCTCCCCTGTGCGAGTGCCATCTGCTTCTTGCCCAGACCCTGAGCTGCTTCCCCGCTCTCTGCCACTAGCAAAGGGCTCTGGGATGCTCCCACGGAGAGCAAGGGCCGCCTTCAAAGGCTGCCTGCACTCTGAGAAGCCTCTCCAGGTCAGAGACCTGTGCACCCCTCTGGCAGACCGTGCAGCCTGAACCCAGGGAGGGTTCTAACAGTGATGCCTCTTGGTTCTCGCACCCACTGGCCATGGAGAAGTGGTGAAGGAGCCGCGCTTACTTCCTCACACCATTTGAACACAGGAATCCAGGTGAGCTAAAACAGATGGAAATCTCTGTGCCCCTTCAGGGTAGACACGATCAGAGGGGTGCTCTGAAGCCAGCCACGGTGGCCAAATCTCTCCCATAGCAAAGTTATGCTCCTGAGACACCCTCTCACCCGGCATGTGTCATTCAGGCGAGGAACAGGGAGAAAACAGATGCAAACAAGCCAACTAAAAATACACCCACTGCAGACTTTGTTAAATGTGCAGAAACATTCTCAGTCCCTGGGGCAATGGTGAGACCTGAGGATCTCAAGGAGCAGGAGAGGAATGGCAACTGAAATAAAATCCAATATAAAAACAACAGCAGGAATGACAAAAATATGTATCCAATGCCACAACAACAACAACAACAACTGTTCATGTTCAAATCCTGGGCGATACTAACGCCTAATTATTAATCAAGCTGAGCAAGATTGAGCTGTGGCCTCGGAAGCTTCCTTCCCCTGCATAGAGCCCATCATTCAATCTGTGTGTGCGATTGAGCCCATGAACTTCAGGAGATGTGAGAGGGGACCCGTCTCGGACCTGCTTCTACAAGAAGCAAGAGGCTCCAACCAAGTGGGGCCTGAAGGCCAGGCAGAGACAACAGCACACAGCAAACAACCCCTCCTCCACTACCCACCACCCTCTGGCAGCAAGAAAGTGAAAGATGTTCCAGATCTAGGTTAGAACAACCAGGAAGACAAAGGACTGGTTTCACATTCATAAAGGCCCACGCGTTACCTTTATTTTAGTGCTGCTTCACCAAATTGCTGCTTCCCAAAGAGTTCCCATTGCAGCCTTAGATTTGAGTTTCCATGGTGTGACTTGTGTCACCTGCTTGTCTGTAACTAATCTCTGTGGCTAGGAGAATGGAATGCTCTGATTGGCCAGGTCTGGGTCATGTGCTCATCCCTGGGTCTTGGAAGTGGAGTAGTCTGGCATATAGTAAGCATTGAAAAAATATATGTTGAATACATGCATGAATGAGTAAAGGAATGGCCCACAGGTGTGAAAGTTCACAGTACACTGGGGGAGAGTGAGTTGGCCACTGTGATGAGAAAACCAAGACTGCACAGACAGTATTTGATGTGCTTGCCATGGGCCAGGAACTCGCCAACTGGACACTGTAAGCTAAGGACACATGGAGAAACCCAGATGCACTACCTGCCTTCTGGAGCTTACACCCTAATAAGAGTAGTGTTACAACCACCTACGTGTTATAACACAAGGCAAAGGTGACGGGCCCTACGGAAGCAGAGAGGATCTCTTCCCACTTGGGGAGGGAGTAGGATGGCAGAAACCTTTTAGAGGAGGAGTTCACTCTCTGTTTGGAATTGGTAAGAGGGAAACGTTTGGACACATGAAGACAAGGATGAGAGCTTTAGGCAGAAACTCTGCTTGGGGAGACGGTGTGAGAGTGGGTAGGTCTGCTGAAGATAGGTCTGTGAGCGGAAGGGCTAGGAAGTGGGGCCCTAAATGGGCTCAGAAGGCCCTGAGGGAAGGCTGAGGACTCTGGGCCAAGGATTTCGACCTTTACTCTGTTGGTTGTGGGGCACTGTGGTTGCCCCTTGAGCTAGCTCCTCTAGGTCACTATTCTAGAAATTGCACTTACATTTCTTGAGCCATATCAATTCAAATTCATGCTTTTAAGAAATGGACAGGCTCTCTCCTGCTGACAGGCTGCCTCCCCAGCCTCCTGCTAGGGGCTGCTTCCCCTCTGAGGGGCAGTGTCTTCAGGCTGCAAATCGCGCTCCCTGACTTTCAACCATTTCCAGCAACAATGGCATAGCTCATCTTAAAGAGGCAGGTTTCACGGCCTGCGTGATAAACTCAACTTTAAACTGATTATTGAAATCTACAAGCTGTTAATCCAGTGGCTGCCAGCAAAGCCCCATTCTCTGCATGGTTTAATCTTCACTTACAGTGACAGGATTCATATGTTCTCTCAGCTGCTCTCAGCCTCCTTCCCGAGACCTCTCCTGCTCTCCTGCAGTCACTCCACGCAGAAAAGCCATTCACATAATCTCTGTCTCTCTCTCCCTACATCCCTCTGTCCCTTCTTCCCTCCCTCCCTCTTTCAATAGATCCTGGAAATTACTGGTCAAAATAAGCACGGAAATCATTTGACGGGGTAAATTCTAGGCAGGGGCAAAGTATGCATTCTCACGGATTTTGATCAAGGGAATGGTCCAGTAGGCTCAGAGGACTGCTCAGTTTGATCAGTGGGGAGCCTTGTCAGCGGCTTCCTGGAGGTAACCTAGGAGCACCACTACAGGCTGTGTTGTCCCTTACCCACAATAAGCTACTTTACTGCCAGCCTAGGACCCACACCTGGCAGAGTCAGAGCTGCCTCCGGGTCCTCGACACCAAATGAACCACAAGCACCAGGGTAGACCAGGCCTACATCTGCTTCCTCATTGTTTTTCTATCCGTCCCCTACTCATAGCCCACCATGGGGCTTCCAGTGGCATCTGAAATCTGCCCCAGACTGATTCCACTTCCTGTCTTCTCTGCACCCCCATCTCTTCACATACCTTTGGATCAAGCCACACTGAACTGCCCTGTTCTCCCAGGTACCCTCTACCCTCTCTCATCTCGGTGCATTTGCTCCCCTAACTCCTACACCAGGCCACCCACCCTGCAGCCATCCCTCCCCGACAATATCCAGCTCTCAAAATTCTACCAAACCTTCAAGTTCAAATGTAATGCTTCCACAAAGCCTTCCCCGGTTCCTGAGCTCACTTGGGACCCCTTCCAAGGAACTTTCATGGCATTGTTTGTGCATTTGTGGACATTCCTCCTCTTTCACTTTGTATTAAAGCAGCATAGTAGAGAATCTAAGAATATATAGCTTTGCTGTGTGGCTCCGGGAAAACAACTTAACCTCTCCATGTCTCACTTTCCTGGTCCATAAGATAGAAATAGTATTCCTATCTCAGAGAGTTATGGAGAAAAAAATAAATGGGCCAATATTTTAAAGCTTCTGTGGCAAGATATGGCATAGAGTAACTGTCTAAAAACCACAAGTTGTATTATCTTATCATTAAGGTGGTTGTTACTATACTTATTTTATTTCTCTTACTATGCTGTGAGTTCCTTTAGGATGAGACAGTGTCCTGTTCATACCTGAATCCTTCTCATTGCCCAGCATATTTACAGCACACAGCCTATATTTGTTAGTTGATATAGAAATGAATAAGCAAGCAAAAGAATAAACTGCACAGCTCTGGCTTTCCTGCTTGGATTAATTAATATTTTACCTTCTTTTCCTCATGGCACCTCTTTACACACACACACACACACACACACACACACACACACACGAGTCTGGCCATATCAGCCACCTTAGTCATAGAAGGAGGACAGGAAAAAGCCTCATGGGAGGCCAGTAAATGCTGCTTTGCTGGGAGTCATGCACAGAGCACTACAATGGTTCTTCTTATCATGCAGGCACTTCTTTCATTTTGTGAGTCAACAAACCTGTGCTTAGCGCTTACTCTGCACTAAGCATCGCTGGGCTAGTCAAGGCAAGACAGGCAAAGTTATGCCCTCATGGAGCTTGAATCTAGCAGAGAAGGTAGACCTCAATGAATAGTAACTCAAAAGACTGTGAAATTATAACCTTACCTTCTGTAGTGCAGGCTCAGAGCAGCCTATTGGTGATTCACGTTGAATTTGATCCACTTAGCCTTCTGATTTTCTTTGAAGCTTATTTTCCTCAGAGCCAGTGGTTCTTAAATTTTTATGAGTGTTAGACTCTCTGAAAGGTTCTATTCTCCATTAGAAAGCAAACCTACAAACAAATGTCACAGATCATTTCAGGGGATTTATGGGGTCCCTGAACCCACCTAGACCCTCTCTTCCCAGGCATACTCCATCCCAGGTTCAGACACCCCACCCTAAGTATCCACTAGCAATGCCAGAGCAAGCTTTGGACACCTGGGAGCCTTCTACAATGCCTCCTCCTGCCCTTTCCTAAGGCAGAACTTTCTTTCCTTCTCCCTCCTCTCTTCCTAGAACCCAGACCTACTTTGTTAAGTCCTGATAGTCCAATGGAATCAACTTTCCTATGAAAATCCCACCTGTGAAAATCCCAGCAGTTCCTTCAAAGTTAATCTTTGCCATATCTCTTGCCTTTGCCCAAGCCAACACATGAAAATCCTTTTGTAGGATTTTAATGTGGATTGCACAAGAAAGAAAAGGAGGGGAGAAGGTTGTGAAATATATTTGGGACACACTGGATTTAACCAGGGTAACTCTGTTTCTTTGCTTTAGGACTTCTCATTGCTTTTAATATGCTAATGTGTTTCTCAGGTCTATTTGACCACACAACCTTTTTTCACAGCCCTTCTCATGGGGCCAGTGGTGCACAGAAACAACTTTTAAGAACCGCCATCCTAAACCTCTTCCGCCACCAACATAGAATTAGGCAGCTCCTCAAAAGTGCCCTTATCCTCGAGGGATACGTCATCAAAATGGCGGCGTGAGGTGAGCCTCTGTAAAGCTCCCCTGGAATTTACAACTAATCGAACAACAATAACTCCACAAAGCACTCCCTGCACAGCAGACAGGCAAGACGAAGAGGCCCACTACTAAATTCACCTAACGGTGGGAGAATCGCACGAGCGGGGGAGGAGGGAAAGGAGAAGTGTGGAGAAGGAGTCACACAGGTGCAGGACACAGACCTAGCTCAGTGCTCCCAGCTCGCTGCATCCCGGAACTACCGCAGCTGTGGGAGAGGGAAGAACTCGGACTGCTAGGGCTCCGCTTATGGCCCATAGGGCTGAGGGGGCAGCATATAACACGGCTGAACCCAACGCTCACGGCAGAGACCTCGGAGCAAAGAATGAGGGAAGAAGGCTGAAAACGGTGATTTAAGCCCTCACTGCCGAGCAGAGAACGGAAGCCTTAGGCACTGAGACTAGCCGCCCCCTCCTGACCCTCCCCCACCTGCCCTATCCCCACCTGCCCAGTGCTAGAAGCAGAACAGTAGCAGTGTCAGATCAAAAGAACAGAATATTTGCTGTTCTGAGAACTGTGGACTGCAGACACAGATTCGTAGCTCAACTAGTTCCAGCAAAGGGGAGGGAGCTGTGGAAGCGGGACCGGCTGTGGTGGTGGTCGCCACCATTGCTCTGGGCCACCTCTCACAACTCACCCCGCCCCTGGCCCCACCTATCTGGGTGGATCCCTGCAGGAGTAAACAGAACTGCTGAAACATACGGGCTCTGAATCTGATGCAGAAACAGCTTTGGAACTTCAAAAGCTCTCCGCATCCCCACAGAGACGTGGCGCCCTATGACCCAGGCGAACTGTTAACAGAGTAGAAGCCCATCTCCCAGGGAATCCCCGCATTGTGTGAGAAGCTGGAATAGTGCAGAGAAAACATAGCACTACCGTGTGAGAGAGAAAAAAAAAAGGCTGTAGTTGGAGAGAAAATAAAACATTCTACCAACAATTATTTTAAAACAAGAGAAAGACCTCTTCCTATCAACCGGTTGCAGAAGCGACTCCTGTAGATGTCGAGGAAGAGAAATAATAAATCAGTAATTGCCATGAATAACCAAGGCAACAAGACAGCTCAGAAAGGAAGTGAAAAGTCTCCAGAAAAGGAACTTAAAGATATGGAAATATGTGACTTAAATGACAGAGAATTCAAGATTGCAGTTCTGAAAACACTCAACGAGATGCAAGAAAACACAGAAAGGCAGTTTAATGAACTCAGAAACACAATCAAAGAACAACATGAGCATTTTAGGAAAGAGATTGAAATTTTAAAAAATAACCAAATAGAATTTCTGGAGATTAAGATCTCAATAGAAGAAATTAAGAATGAAATAACCAGCTTAGGTAGTAGAGTTGACCAGATGGAGGAAAGAATCAGTGACATCGAAGATAGAAACCTGGAAATTACACAGATGGAGGAAGAAAGAGACTTGAGACTTAAAAGAAATGAAAGAACTCTACAAGAACTTTCTGACTCCATCAGAAAGAGAAATATAAGAATAATGGGCATACCAGAAGGAGAATAAAGAGAGACGGGAACAGAGAATATCTTCAAACAAATCGTTGATGAAAACTTCCCAAACTTGTGGAAAGAACTGGATCCTCAAATCCAAGAAGCAAATAGATACCTTAACGTAATAAAGGCCATATATGACAAACCCTCAGCTAATCTCATAATTAATGGTGAAAAACTGAAGCCCTTTGTTCAGGAACACGACAGGGCTGTCCCCTATCACCTCTGCTTTTCAACATAGTGTTGGAAGTCCTTGCCAGAGCATTCAGGCAAGAGAAAGAAATAAAAGGCATCCAAATTGGGAATGAAGAAGTTAAAATATCACTCTTTGCAGATGACATGATGCTATATATAGAAAACCCTAAAGACTCCACAAAAAAGCTATTAGAAACAATCAACGAACACAATAAAGTTGCTGGCTACAAAATCAATGTACAAAATTCCATTGCATTCCTATATACTAACAATGAAATCTCAGAAAAAGAAATACAAAAAACAATTCCCTTTGCAATTGCAGCAAAAAGAATAAAATATCTAGGAATAAACTTAACCAAGAATGTGAAGGACCTATATGCTAAAAACTATAAGACATTTTTGAAAGAAATTGAAGAAGACACAAAGATATGGAAAGACATTCCGTGCTCATGGATTGGAAGAATCAATAATGGCCATATTACCCAAAGCAATATACAGATTAAATGCAATCCCCATCAAAATCCCAATGGCATTTTTTAAAGAAATAGAACAAAAAATCATCAGATTTGTTTGGAACCACAAAAGACCCCGAACAGCCAAAGCAATCTTAAGAAAAAAGAACAATACTGGAGCTATCACACTCCCTGACTTTAGCTTGTACTACAGGGCTACAATAATCAAAACAGCATGGTATTGGCAGAAAAACAGACACATAGACCAATGGAATAGAATTGAGAACCCAGAAATAAAACCACATAAATATGGACAGATAATTTTTGACAAAGAAGCTAAAAACATACAATGGAAGAAAGGCAGCCTCTTCAATAAATGGTGCTGGGAGAATTGGATAGCCACGTGCAAAAGAATGAAACTGGACTGCTATCTGTCACCATGTACCAAAATTAATTCAAAATGGATCAAAGACTTAAGCATAAGACCTGACACAATAAACTGCATTGAAGAAAACATAGGTACTAAACTTATGGACCTTGGGTTCAAAGAGCATTTTATGAATTTGACTCCAAAGGCAATGGAGGTAAAAGCTAAAAAAAAAGAATGGGACTATATGAAACTTAAAAGCTTCTGCACAGCAAAAGAAACCATCAACAAAATTAAGAGGCAACCAACTGAATGGGAGAAGATTTTTACAAATGGTGCCTCCAATAAGGGCTAATATCCAAAATATACAAGGAACTCATGAAGCTCAACAACAAAGAAACAAACAACCCAATTGAAAAATGGGCAGAGGACCTGAAGAGACATTTCTCCAAAGAGGACATACAAATGGCAAATAGACATATGAAAAAATGCTCAACATCACTAATCATCAGAGAAATGCAAATAAAAACCACAATGAGATATCACCTCACCCCAGTCAGAATGGCTATCATCAACAAGACAAATAGTAACAAGTGTTGGAGAGGCTGTGGAGAAAAAGGAACCCTCATACACTGTTGGTGGGAATGCAGACTGATGCAGCCGCTATGGAAGGCAGTGTGGAGGTCCTCAAGAAATTATGAATAGAATTATCATATGACCCAGCAATCCCTCTCCTGGGTATCTACCCCAAAAATCTGAAAACATTTATCCATAAAGACAAGTGTGCTCCAATGTTCATTGCAGCTTTATTTACGGTGGCCAACACATGGAAACAACCAAAATGTCCTTCGATAGATGAATGGATAAAGAAGTTGTGGTATATATACACAATGGAATACTATTCGGCAGTAAGAAAAGATGATATAGGAACATTTGTGACAACATGGATGGATCTTGAGAGTGTAATGCTAAGCGAAATAAGTCAGACAGGAAAAGCAGAGAACCCTATGATTTCACTGATATATGGTACATAAACCAAAAACAACAAAAGAACAAGACAAATAGTTTTTGTTTCTATGAGTTTTTGTTTCTCATAGACACAGACTATAGTTTAGTGGTTACCAGAGGGTAAGGAGGGGTGGGGGTGGGAGATGAGGGTAAGGGGGATCAAATATATGGTGATGGAAGGAGAACTGACTCTGGGTGGTGAACACACAATGGGATTAATAGATGATGTAATACAGAATTGTACACCTGAAATCTATGTAATTTTACTAACAATTGTCACCCCAATAAATTTTTTTTTAAAAGTGCCCTTACCCTCAATTTGGGGAGCTGGCAATAGAGATTTGGAACAAATGCATTGGTTGGTCAAAAGCAGTGATTTTTTTCATCCTTGGCTACACATTAGAATTTGGGTAGCTTTGAAAATGTACCATATGTACCGCTGCCCAGACTTCACTCCCAGAAGTTTCAGGTCTTTTTGGTCTGGGGTGGGGCACTGTTTTGCTTTATTTTTTCCAGCTCTTGGTGATTAAAATATGTAGCTAGGGATAAGAAAGTGTTAAGATTCTTAATGGATTAGTTGTGACTAAGTTCCACTGTGTGGAGAAGATGAAATAAGATGACTTAAATAAGTGTTTCTCTTTTACATAGAAGTTCAGAGGTAAGTTCAGAGGTAAGTTCATAAGGCTGGTATGGTGGTCCTGCTCCATAAAATCCTCAGAAACTAAAGCTTCTTCCATCTCCCTATTCCATCATCTCTAGAGTGTGGTCCTCAACTTCATGGCCCAATATGGCAGCTAAAGCTCCAGCCATCACATCTATGTCTTCCTGGCATCAAGAGAGGGGGGGAAAAAAGGAGGGGCAATGAGCTGTGCCCACTTCCTTAATGAAGGTGTTCCCAAACTGACAAATGGCACTTCCACCTACATTTCATTGACTAGAATTTTGTCCCATGATCCGTCGCACCTATCCACAAAGACGGCTGGGAAATACAATCTTTATTCTGGTTGGCCATATGCCCAGATAAAAACAATCACATGTTCTCTAGAAGACAGACAACAGACATATTGGAGGACAACCAATAGCCTCTGCCATGGGTAACAAGAAGTTGAATTCGATGGTGCATGTACACACTTGCCAAGCACCCTATCTGGCTACAGGTGATCACAAAGAGGCTAGACTAGTCTTTGAGAGTGGCAGGGGTAAGGATTCACTTGGCAAGAAAGATTATCCAGGAAAAAAGTCTTTCCTAAGACCCTGATTTCACAGATGGGCAAAGTACACCCCTATGGAGGCTTGTGACAGCTCCAAACCCTAGGCTGTCTAGGTATGAAGTTCTAATACTTTGGTTGCCTGGCAGAGGGAAAGGAAAGTATGACAACATTTGTCTGCAGCAAAAAGAGCCCACACATGCACAACTCAAAGCCCCCAAGGCCTTGCCTTAGGGTGAAGACACAGCCTTTGTTTGATTTTCTAGAGTGGGGGCTCTCTCCCATGTCCATCCTGCTAGGTTAAGGTTTTGCCTTCTGCAGGCCTCTGACAACATCAAGTGACTGACACCCATGTTACTAAGCATATGGCAGGGGAGGGGAGAGGAGGGCTGGAGAACCCAGAAACTAATTTATTACATGATAGTGGAATGGGGCGTAGAAGAGGAATCTGATCACCAGTGGTAGGGCTCCTTCAGGGAGTGGGCTGGGATCCCTGAATATCTTCCTTTGTCACATTTGATCCATTTGTTCTCCTCAGCACTGTGCTCTCTTTACTCAGATGATTCCCAGAATGAATTCCCAGCCAGGTTCAAAACATGTTGCTGGGTAGTATCTGATGACATCAATCAGTTGATCAGCAGCGCCCCGTGGAGTATTGCAGACTGACAACACCCAGAGCTCTGTGCTTGACCCTCAGTGGGAGGCAGGGTGCATGACACAGAAGAGGTAGTCCTTTGTCTGAGAGCTTCTAACTCATTAGACAGACAGAGGAATTCTCCTAACCCTCCAGATGACAATTAAATTACAACCCAAGGCATGTGCCTGCTGTCTTAAGAAAGGTTCCCAGAAGCCAACGTGTGACACCTCTGCTTACATTTCATCTGCCAGATACGAATGCACCTACCTCGAGCTGGGTCAGCTGGGCTGGAGCAGGAGGGTGGGGAGGAGTGGTCCTAGAAGGCTTCATAAAATATCCAGACTTGGCAAATGCATGTGCACATGGTGTGTGGTAACGCATATGCATGTGTGTGCAAGGGTGCATGTGTGTGCAAGGGTGCACTGAGTGCACGGGTACATATATATGCATGGGTACAAGTGTGCACGTGCAAGGATGCATGTGTGTCTTCAGACTGGTCTTTGCCAAAACTGTCAAGCTGCAGGTTTGTCCCAGCCTCCATTTTAAGTGTTCTGCTCCTTTCTCTAGCCCCACCCCACCGCCCCATGCTCACCTCCTCTGCTGCCCACCGACAACATGCATAAGAACCAGTGGCTCCCTCCACGCCCAGAGATAACGGCTTTATTATGCTTAAATACATGACCCCGGCCAGGGGTATCTGCCTCTGCATTTTGAAAAGGAGCAATGCTTAACCCCTAGGACTGGATGGGGAGACAGATTTTCTAACAAATTTAAAAGTCTCCTCTAAGTCATGCACAGTGCTGGGCAAATCACGTTCATTATCGCATTCAACCCTCATAGCAATTCTGAACCCATTCCCAGCCTCATTTCTCAGAAAGGGACACTGAGGCAAGGAGACAGGAACAGGAACTTGCCCAGGGTAACCCAGTGTGGAGCAAACTCTGCCCTTTTCTGATACCTGTGCCTCAGTGGAGACAAAGTGTCAGAGTAGGGACAGGACAGATGGGAGACACGCTCCTCAGAGCCCTCCCAGGCAGGCAGACGTCTACACAGAACTACTTCAATCAGCAGACCCCACACCTGTCAGCCGGAGGTCCTTCTAGAGCCCTTCCCCCAGACACTTTCCTTCCCCCACCCTTCCTCATTCCCCTCTCTCCCTCACTTTTCCGTCCTCTGTCACTTGAGGAAGTAATTCACAAGGCAGGATTATTTGCCCTTGCATTCACACCTCCCAAACACAGGCTGATTTGGGGCCATCCCTAAGCAGATTTTTAAGAAATCTATCTAAACTGAATTGAGTGTATGTTCCTGCCTCAGATTTTTAGCAATGGAATCATTTCTCCGGAAATAATAGTGAAAAATGGCCTCCAATTATTCAAAACCTGTATCCGTGAATAATTTAGGAGCAAAGGAGCCAGGGCTCTTACCTGCTTGTCACAACACCTTCCCCCACCTCACTCCGTCCCACACTTCTGAGGTGCTTCTTAGTTCCCCCCAAAAGACTGTAACTCTCTGCACACTAAAATACCCAGAAACTTGGTCACCTGGAAGTGCCGATTCCGATAACCACCAATATTTGTGGAACCTGTGCCATGTGCCAGCACTGGGCTAAGCATGCTGTGGGTCTATCCCCATTTTACAGATATCCACATCTGACACATGAGGAAGCAGAGGCTCAGACAATGAAAGAAATTATCCCCAAATCATATAACTAGAAAGTGATAGAGCAAGGATTGAACTCCAGGAGATGCCAGCATCTGGGTTCTCTATCAGCACTCTACTGCTGATATCCATTTACACCCAGGGGAGGAGGGCAGTTTCAGGGCAGTATTCCTGACTACTCCCCTTCTTACCTCCACTCTCAACACGGAAGCAGGAGAGTTCTTTCAGCTCATTCCAGTGCTTTAGGATTTGCACAGAATCTGGAATGTTTCTGGACCCAGCTTACGTCCTGGGCTTCTTGAAAGACCCGATTGGTGGACGAAAACCTAGGAAACCTTCTGGAGCCCTCTGGCATTGAGGGGGCAGGCTTTGCCTTGTCTCAAGTCCAGCTCCTGGCAGGAAACTTATACAAAGTTTCATGTGTAGGTGAAAACAGCCTCTGTACTCACAACCCCCTTCCTTCCTCATCTTCCTGTCACAGCAAACATATCCCATCACAATGACGAGGAGAGATGGGAGGAGCCAGCTTGCAAATAGGAGGTTAGCCTCCTGATCTAAGACGCTTGTGCTTAGGTCTGCTCTCGTTTCTTTACCTTCTCCCTGTGAGACTGGGCACGTGGTCCCTGCCCTACCCTAAGCACAGGAAAGGGGCGCAAGCCAGCCAAGACCCCAACAGGAGACCAAAACCTAGATACCCAGTAAAGGGAAAAGAAAGAAGGCACAGTTGACTCTGTCCACCCACTCAGGAAGGGGCTTTAATCAGCTCCAGGGCAGAGCCAGCCAGTGGCCTCCCAGCACCCATTCACCTTTTTTCCTCAGGAAGAGAACACTGAGATTTATTCTGAGTCACTGTCTCCAAAAAGAAAGATCACATTTCCTGGCCTCCCTGGGCACCTGGGTTCTGACCACATGAAATGTGACAAAAGTATGGTGAGAAACTTCCAGTAAGTCTTCTCTTTTCTTTCCATTTGCTGCCCAATACTCAGATGTGCAGAGGACCAGAGTCATTGCCAAAATGGCAGGAAGAACGTCCCTCACCTCATTTGTCTCTTGCTCTCCTACCACCTGCTGGCCCCTCCCACTGGCCAGACCCACCTGGAAGTGAGTGTGTGTGTGTGTGTGTGTGTGTGTGTGTGTGTGTGTGTGTGTGTACTACATTTTGTTTGTTCATTCATCCATCAGTGGGCACTTGGGTTGCTGCCACCTTTTGGCTACTGTGAATAATGGTGCTATGAACATGGATATACATAGTCCATTTGAATCTTTACTTGCAATTCTTTCTGATATACACCCAGAAGTGGGATTGCTGATTCACATGGTAAATCTATGTTTAATTTTTGAGGAATCACTATACTGTTTTCCACAGCAGCTACACCATTTTACATTCTCATGATAGATGACTTATTTCTCATTATCGTTTTCATGACATTTTATGTGCCTGTGTTGTTTCCTCAAGCAGACATTTAGTACCTCCAGTGCTGAGCAGGACCACACCTTCTCTAGCCTGTGGTTTTGACATCGACTACACTATATGGGGGACCCACTTTAGAAGGACACTACAGGACACCAAGCACATTAACAAAAATGACCAAGACGCTTTCCTAGACCTCAAGAAATCAAGATTTTCAACCTAGAAAGAAAAAGAGCCAAGAAAATAAATGCAGTGACATAGGCTGTCACACAGAAACAATATGCGAAGTGGCACACGGGTATTTAAGGTAATCTCCCGGGTAAAGATAGCATTTGAATTAGGCTGTGAGAGGTGATAAGAATGTCTGCAGCTGACACTGAGAAAGGGAACTCCTAGTGAGGGAAACAGCAAGAGCAAAGGCGTGAGGGTATGGAAGCTTCTGGTGTGTTTAGGGAACAGATGCTTTGGGAAGAGGCCAGCAGTGAGAGTGCAGGGCTCGTGGTGACCTGAGAGGCAAAGGGGTGAGCTGGGGTCAGGAATGAAGACCTTGTTAGCTGCCATGCTGGAGAGTCTGGGATTCCTTGGAAGACAATGAAGAGCCCTGAAAGTTTCTGATCAGGAGATGTCATCATCACAGCTTTGTTTTAAGAGAAGGAAAACAGCCATGCAAAGGATGGGTTAGGAGGAGGGGATTCGAAACAGGAAGCCACGTCAAGAGGCCACTGCAAATTTGACCTGTACCATATTATGAAGGACGGAGTGGGTCTATGCCTGGGACTCTGGTAAGAGAGCACTGGCAGGGTGCCCTACAGAATGCAGGCTCTTCCTCTCCAAACTGAAGAAACTCACTGCATGCTGCCTTCCCAAGCCTCTCTCAGTGGACTTGTAGTGTAGACTTGAAGTGAAGAATCACTTGGCCTTCTGTGGGACTCACTGAGGCAGGCGTGAAATGACTCCACTTCAAAGGCTGGGGATAGGTCTCTGGGCTGGCACCTCGAAGGGCCCAGGAGAGCAAGGCAAAAGCACGGGGGTACCCCTGGTAGGAAAAGCTAAGGGAGGGCCGGTCAGGATTTCCACTGAACCCCGGAGCCTGAGAACCGTACAAGCTTCTGCCCTCCTCTCCTCCAGTGCCAGCAAGATGAGCAGTGATCAGGTAGACAGCTGACGTGACTGTGGAAACCAAGGAGCTGTGAAACCTCTTGTACCTTGATGATGTGAGAGAGGGCCCCATCCAACCCAACATCAGTCTGGGCAGGGCAGAAATAAGAGAAACGAAGCAATAGCCCAGGTTGGACAACATAAAGAATGTTTTTCCACTCATCAGAATGTTGGACCTATTGTAGTTGGAATGGAAAAGCTACAAGTTCTGTACCAGAGAAGGAGATGCTCTTAAAACTTTACCTTTCATCCCTGTACTTGGAGTGACTAAGGGACCTATTGCATGCAGCTCAGCACGCCCTGGCAATGCAAGCCAGGGAGGCAGGTCCAGACTCACCCCTCAGAGCTGTGGGGACATGGATGACAATTAAGGAGGCGGGGCTGAGGAACAGGGCCCTGTATACGCTCCTACAGGATCTCTAGGTCGTTCGTAAGGGCTCCTGAGTGACGGGGTGCCTTTTTCTAATTTGCACACAGACTCCATTTAGAGTGGCTATTTCCCTGATAAGACAAAGATTTTTAATTGGCAGAAGAGGGCTTCTGAAATCATCTCCCATCTCCGATGTGCCCAAGTCAAACACCTCTATGATTATGTCTCATAGCCCGTGTCAGTCCCATGAGTAGCACCCGTCACAGTCACAAGTATACACACATTTATGTGAGTACTTTTCAATATCTGTCTTCCCTCTGGATCTTCAGCTCCATGAGAGCAGGGGCAAGGGGTTTCTTTGATGCCGAGTAGTGCTTGGCACTTAGTATTAATAGACAGTCTATAGAAGTTTGATAAATGAAAACTACTGACCCAGCTGTGGGTCACACAAGGCTCTCTCTGCAGGATGAATTCCATGTCCCAATCCCTTAGCCAAAAGCAGGAGAACAGCTGGGGATTAGGAGTGGATGACAGGTTGGGCCATCATTATGCTCTGGCACCTCCAGATTTTGAAGAGAATGCATTGTGTGAAAATCGTCAAGCCACAGACTAGAATGGAACTCAATTAAGCTCCCTCACCTCTTGTGTCCCATCCCTTATGCCACAGGATAATGCGATGAACGGCCAGGGCACCCCATGACAGAATGATGGAAAAGTCCAATTTTCTAAAAGGCACCTAAGTCAGACTTGGTCTGAAATCCACACACCCTCGCGTGCACACACAGACATCCTTCTGGGGTGCTGAGTTACAGACATCAGCCACGGAAATTAGCACGTTTTATAACTATGGGGAAAATGTTCTTTAAAAAGCCCAGTTTCTTTTTCCTCCCCAGAAGCCGTCATCATTCAGGTTTTCACAGCAACAGGCTTGGCTTAGAGAGAAACATGTTTAGGGAAAATTTTACACCTCCGTCCACCTCTCTTCAGGCTTCCATTTGGGGAATAATCAACCACTTCTTCAGGTCAATCCCCCATGTCCCATTCTTTCTAAAATGTCCTTGTTATCCCTTAAAAACAACTAACACCTCAAGGCCGTCTGTGTTTTTCCAGCCAACATTTCAGGTTAACAGTTGTATTACAAAACCATTGCTACGTTACAAACAACCTCTGTATCCCACTGGCATCCAACAATAGGCATTCATTTCCTCACTCACTAGGGATGGTCAAGGTTGCCTGGGGCAGCTTTGCCCATGTTTCCCATCCTCCTCCTGGGGCCAGGGATGAGTCAGGTGATGGTAAAAGCACAAGAGGACAAGTCAGCTGCACCAGCACATCCCAAGCCTCTCTGCTTGCCTCCTGTCCGCTAACATCCCATTGGCCAAAGCATGTCCAATGGTCAACCTGATGTCAACGGGCAGGGAAACATAATCTACCTTTGTGAGAGGAACAAAGAGACATGGATATAGAGAAGGATAAGCCCACCCCCCATAATAAGTGAACTATCCGCTCTTCACCAAGTCCCACATTTGCCGAGTTTTCACTACTTGCAAGGCACTATGGGATACCAAGTTGAATTGGATCCAGTCTCTGCCTACCAGGAATTTACAACGCAATAAAGGAAACACGTGAGTCTAAAAAGAGGTGATATTTGAATGTGAAGCAAAGAGCTTGGGAACAGGGGGGGCAGTGACACATTCTGTCTGTGAAAGTCAAGAAATACTTTGCAGGGAGGGAAGAGGACATCTTACGTATAAGGATGGTTTTGATGGGTTAGAAAAGGAAAGGACCCTTAGCATTCCAGCCAAGAGCAAGAAATCCAAGGTCAATGATGACGTCAAACGTTGTGTTCTTTAATGCCGTAAGCTGCTTCCATAATCCTGGATAGTGACACTAAGGACACAGAAGGTACTGGATCGCCAGCAAGATACTGCTGAAGGGGATCAGAGAGACCACCGAATCCAAGCGAGTATCTGAACCCCCAAACTCCGCTAAGCCCTGGGGAAGCAAAGAGGAACAACACATTTGTCTGCCTTCAGAGAGGTCAGTCCTTAGAACTCTCAGAATACATGAGAAACACTTGCACATGTGGACAGGTGCATGCCTTGTGATTGTGGGAAACCAGCAGGACCAGTTTGTAATACCAAAGCCACCCAAAACAAGGGACATGCTAAGGTGGCCACCTCAAGGACAACAGAAACGCTGAGAGGTTTCTGGCCAGGTCCACACTCTATGCCTTTTCATGGAAGAAGATTTGAATTCTCTCTCTGGGTGCGGGTGACTGGAGTAAGAATTCATAGCTTTCCCTGTATTTATATTCCCAGTACAATTAGGATCACCCACAAAAAGTTAAAAAATTTGATTCCCTCATTCCTTCATTTCTTCAACAAACATTTATTGATGCTGACAATTCAGAGACCACATAGCCAGCCCTGAGATAAAAGAAAGACATTACCCCAGCCTGCAAGGAGGACCCCTGTACATCATCTTGCTCTTCCAAGAAGCCTGTTAGGTTGGCAGAAATTGAAACCCTTTCATAATTTGGGCCCATCTGGCTACCCAACATTATTCCTCAGGATTCCGGGAATTCTCTCCCCTCCACACCACTCTCTCCCTGCCTCCCTTCTTTTCTATCTTCAAGAATTATTTAAGGAGCTCCCCCTGGCTGTATCTTGTTTAATTGCTGGAATCATGCTTTGGACTAAGCCAATTTTGAGGCAAATTCATCTCTAAGGAAAAAAAAAAAATCAAAGGTCTTTCCTCTCCTTCTCCCCGCCCCTCTCCCTGCCACCCTGCCCTGCCCCAGTTAGGAAAAGCTTTGTTTTCTCCTTGAAGAAGCATAATGAAGACTCTTCCTATATTTATGGTTTATGGAAGAACATTAGAGAATTGCCATGGTTACAGGCCCCATTCTGCCTCCATTTGAGGACCAGAGGGAGCTGGAGGAAAGCACCGAGCAGCAGCTCCTGATGCCGCTTAGCCCGGAATCATCATAAAAAAAAAATGTTTACATCAGAGGAGAAATTGCTTCTCAAACAGCAAAGGAAAAACACCAGATTTGATGAGATTGTTACACAGAATCTTGGCTGGATTGTTTCTCTCACTCCCCCTTCCCCCTGATCCATTATTATTTAAGGTCATATTAAATCAGGCAAAGGGAACAGATGACAAAATGCGACTTGGTCTTGGCCGCTCTGGCAGGATGCCCAGGCTCAGTGCTGGACCCACATCTCATCCTCTTCATCTTCAGCTGCCAGGATCAGTATCTCCCTGCATCCCCAGCTCAAAGCCAACCAAAGTGACTCCACTCTATCTCCCCAGGGGCTCACAGACTGGAGTACACCATTCTGATTCTGATACAGAATGAGGGCGGACTAGAACCAAGCAACCAGCTCCTAATCCAGCTCTGTTCCTCACTTGCTGTGTGTCCTTGAGCAGGTGTCTTTGCTTCTCTGAACTATGATTTCCTTTAAAACAAGTAACGTGCTGAAAGCAAAGCAGTGGAATGCTGTTGTTAAGGGTCTAGTCCTCTCTGTGCCTCAGTTCCCTCTCCTGAAAAACAGGAATGATAGTAGCACTTACTGCATGGAGTTGTGAGGATAAATACAGCGAGTATCACTCACAAGCAGGTGTCATCACAGCCCTTTGTCCTCACAATTATCTGATGGGATACACATTGTAGTTATTTCCGTTATATGGATGTAAAAGGGGCCATGGAGAGGTTCCATTTCAAGTTCCCAAAGTGGAAAGTGACAGAACCAGTATTTAAAATTAGAGCTATCTAAATCCAGAATTGAAAGCCCTCTCTCTGTGTGCCCATTGGTTCCCTCCTTAAGACAGAAAGTGAGAAGAACTATCATAAAAGCACAAACCAGATCTGTCTAACCCCAGAACCCAAGTTCTTAGCAGTTAAAAGTTCCCTTTCTGCAAGGAAGCCCACCCTAAAAGGACAGCACAGCTACCAAAACCAGCTAAGCAGCACTCTGAGACTGTCTAAGTGAGGGATGAAGGCCGGAGGTATAGACATGAACAGAAGGAGACATCCCTGAGGGTTGCTGGGAGGAGGTGAGATGAGAGGATGGACTCATCAGAGCAGAGGTGGAACCAGCCCAAGCAAAGGCAGAGAGATGGGGATATATCTCAAAGAGCAGAGGGAAGAGGGGAAAGCCCAATAGGGCACACCGAGAAATACAGTAAAGGAAGTCGCCTCCAGTGGGCTGTGAGCAGTGGCAGGAGTCCTCCGAGTGGGTGTGAGACGGACTGCAGGGCTTCAAGAGTGGCTGTGGGCTCTGAACTCTCAACTCCCAGCTTGTCCCACAAAGGGACTCTGGGAAAAGGAACAGCAGAGCTCAGACCAAGAATCAGAGCCCTCACACACCACCCTCCCCTAAGCTCCTTACTCAAAAGGAAAAGCAATTTTCCATATTAATGTATCTGAGTCCCAAACCTGCTGACCTGTGAAAAACACTTCCTAGTGATTTATTTGTCTCCTCTTTCTAAGACAACTGCTTCATTATTTTAAGTCACGCACACAGCAAAGACACTTGCTTCCTTCTGGGGTCAGACTGGGTTTGTCGTGGGGGCCAGAGAAAGCACAGAACGGGTCTCCAGGGCATCTGGCCCCAGGAAAGAATCACTTAGCAGTGCCACTTACAGCACTTTGGGACTACAAGGCACTCCTTAGAGATCCCAGGTGGTGAGAGATTTGGCCCAGGAGGGGCCAGACCAAGAGAAAGTCTGGACTCATACCAACAGCCAGTAAAATAACCTCTGGAGGCTTCAGCTTACTTCCTGTGAAACCAGGGCACCTGTGTCATGGCAGACATCCCAGAAGAGCTTTCATGGATTCCACAGTGGACTCAGCTGTGATCAGGAACAGTCTTATACTTTAAAAGACCTTATTCTCAGATAGCAATAGAAATAATAATATCCAAATATTCCCACTCCACTCCCATTTCCTCCTTTGCTGGAAAAGGAAAAATGTCAGGCAGTGGAGGTTAAAGACAGGTCAGACTGAAAACAACTCAGAAATGGAAACTCAATTCATCGTGGAACAAATATTGATGCAGCATCTGGTACCTGGCCATCAAGCTTTCCAATGTGCATGGAAAAGAAGGGGGTTTCACACGGGATATGGCCGTGCCCTCCCAGCCACCCTCAGCCAGAGAGGATGGATGACGATCGATGGATGGATGGATGGATGGATGGATGGATGGATGGATGGACGGACGGATGGATGAGGGATGCATGAAGGTATGGAGGCAGGGAGGCATGGATAAAATGACCTTATCCTAGGGAGAGGTCTCTGGCCTCTTGGTCTCTTCAAGTTTACCCTGCATCTGTACCTTCTATCCTCTTCCGCAGGCTCAGTTATTCCAACTAGGCTACACACAAAAGCGTGAGGGGCAGGCTGATTAGTTTTCTCACTTGCTTATATTGTAAAATAAATAATATAAAAACAACAGAGTATCACGTCCCAAACATCTGCCAATGCTGCCAGCCTCCTAATTAATGGCATTGCCTGACAGGAACGCAGCAGCCTGTCCCCCTGAGCTCCCTCTGAGCCCCCAGGTCATGCCTGCCTGGAGCAGCCTTCATGGAGCCCCACCCCGTGATCTCCTCTCCTGCCCACCCTAGAAACACAAACAGTTCTGAAAAGTTCAGTGTGAGTCAGCTCAAGGTCATCACAAGCCCAAGAGCGTGGTTACCAACATCATGTAGGAAAACAGGGTCTGTCTTTGAGGAAATGCCAGGATGGTCCCTCTAGATCTTCCTTTTACAGCCTGAACTCTGCTCAACCCAAGTCCCATCCTCCAGTGAGCCTTCCCTGATTTCTCAGCCCTCACTGATTCAGTTTCCCATAGAGTAGACAGAAATTAAAACTATCTTTTCCCCCCAGCTCATATTTCAATTTCAGCCATCCAAGAAGGGCATCTTTTACTAGTTATTCCCAAAGGACAGTCTACCAAACACATAAACAGTACTCCTCAAAACTGTCAAGGTCATCAAAAACAACAAAAGTCTGAGGAACTGTCACAACCCAGAAAAGCCTAAGGAGATGTGATGACTAAATGTAATGAGGTATCCTAGATGGGAGCCTGAATTGGAAAAGGGACCTTAGCAAAAACTAAGGAAATCTGAACAAAGTATGGACTATGGTTAATAATGACGTAAAACATTAGTTCATTGCGTAGGGCAAATGTACCATACTAATGTAAGGTGTAAACAGTTGGGCAAACTGGGTGTTGGGTATCCGAAACTCTTACTATTGTTGCAATTTTTCTATAAATTTGAAACTATTCTAAAATTAACACTTCAGTTTTTTAAAAAGTTCATGGAAGTATTTGTGCCCCAAACCCCACCCACTCTGAAACCCTAACATATATACCTCCCAGGAAAGAAAATATTCCGACACTTTCTCACCGTGCCATTCAGTGACCCAGTAAGTTCAAGTTCCTTAAAGGCAAGAACCAGGTCTTCTCTTTCTCTTACTTCATGGATAGATTCTTAGCACAGGGCCAAGCATGTAGTAGATGCTTAATAAAAACCTGATGATTGTTTAAAACACCTCAGGACGTCAGAAAGTTTTGGAGGCGAGAGGAGATGGTGAATGTGGCCCAATTGTGCATTTTTGTATAATACGTACTTTCCACAAAGATATCAACTATGATAAGTTAAATGAGGCAAATTATTGCAACTTCACAATTAACTGACCTGTACAAATAATAATGTCACTCATAATATTTAACACTTAATGCAGTAAGTACTCAACAATATGTCAGATGCTGTGCCTTACCTCATTTAATCCTCATAATAACTCTAAGCGGAGTTTGGTTTTAACTCAAGCAGAGCAGTCTGCCTGAATCTACTCTGAGCCAGTACGTCCTACCTGGGCTGACTACCTACCAACCTGTTCACTTATTTTAACCTGGTTCTCAATAAGGTTTGTGGGTTCCACGTTCAAATGGTTGCAAATTCCCAATAAGCAGGTCAAAATAAATAAGACTATCCAAAAGCCTCAGTCCAGACTCGCAGAGAGAGGTTGCCCCGACTTTCCAGACTACCTGCTTCTCCTGCACAGCAGATGGCCTGTCTTCCAGCTGCCGCTCCGCGCTCTGTTCTGGTCCTGGCTCTGCCATAGTGGCTGTATCCCCGCTGATTGGCCTCCGTTTCCCGTCTGTACAATGTGAAGTTTGGACTAACAGATCTCTGAGGTCCTTTCCAACTAGAATATTCCAGGGCTCTCAGACACAACTGGCACCCCAAGCAGGCAGCCTCACCTCTGTCAGAACCCTGTGGTGGGGGTACAAATGGATCAGTGTCTAGGGAACCAGCCTGCCTTTGTCTTTTCACTCCAAACAACCCCAGTTCTATAGTCTCTTCTCCAGCACCCAGATCTTAGCAATGACTCGCCCATCACCCCTCCCTAGGGGCTGATTTCAGTTCCCACACACTCACCTGGAACAGGGACCATCCCAAGCTCTAGTGTAAGACTCTCCTGAGTAAAGCAGATGAGAACAGATGCCTTGAAGAATTTCCCTCGCGGACTCCTTGTTTGGGCTTCCGTCCATTCCTGTAAGACAGCACATTCAATAATCAGGCTATAATCATAAATACAACTAGTATGTACAACCTGTGGGCAGGCGGGCTCCATCTCTAGCTGCACCCAGTCTCTTCTCAACAACCCCTGAGACACCTGCCCAGAACCTTCCATAGCTGTGGCTGGTGGTGGCTTCCCTACTGAGGAACAAAACCAACATAATCAGGCTCCTTATCCAGACAGGCCAAGGCCCCTGCTTGCCTAATGGCTCAGTATAACGCCTCCAGGAGAAGCCCCAGAAAGGCATAACCTCACCTTGCCCCTTCCAGGAACTCCTGAAACACCAAAATACCTTTAAAGAGGTGTGAGCATATTACTAGAGTTTAGGAGACCCTGAATCTAGTCCCATCTTTGGCATTCACAAGCTGTAGGTCTTCTGGGCTTGTCAACCATCCTCCTGAGACTCAGTTTCCTCATAGAATTAATTATTTTCAATCCTTGAATAAATGACATAATGAATTGTAGTAATACCTAAACCACTTATCCTATAATGATGACACGTGAATTAGGTTAGATAATAGACAACAGCTCTTCCCACTTAGGGAGAACTTACGTTACGCCAGGTCCTGAGTTAAAGCCTTTTACAGTCATCAAAAACTAAGCATTTTATGCATAACAAATTACTACCATCTTAGCTGCTGAAAAACAATATCCATTTGTTAATTTTTAGTTACATAGCTCAGAAGTCCAGGCCCAGTGTTAACAGGTTTCTCTACTCAAAGTGTCATAGGAAATCCAGGTGTCAGCCAGGCTGCCTTCCTTTTGGGTGCTTCTGGGAGAAAATCCACTCCCAAGTACTGTAGTTCCTTTTAGCTATAGGACCGAAGTCCCCATTTTCAGGCTGGCTATCAGTTAGAGGCTGTTCTCAGCTCCTAGAGGCCCCCATTCCTTGCCGTGTGGCTTCCTCCACGGACAAGGTGATAGTGGAGAACTCCTCACGCTTCACATCTCTGACTTCCCCATCTCTAACGTGGGGTTAGGATCAGATTTAAAGGGCTTGTGTGATGATGCGGTCCAGCCCACCCAGATCACCTCCCTATCTTAACTTCAACTGATTTGGGACCTTCATAATATTTGCAAAATCACTTCACAGTCACACCCAGATTAGTGTTTGAATAATTGGGAAAAGGTTCATGTATACTAGGAGCCGGGAATCTTGAGACTAGCTTAGAAGTCTGGCTACTACAGAGTTTTGGGCTATTATAAATAAAGCTGCTATAAACATTGTAAAACAAACAAACAAAAACAACTAAGCATTTTACATACATTCAAACCAAGTCGACCTGGTGTAGATTGACTTGTATGTTCTCATCCTCCGTCATGGGCCCGTTGAATGGTAGCTGAGCCATTGCAGGCTCTCTATGCCTCCGAACCAACCAGCAGAAATCGGCATCAGAGCCCTGGCTGGGGTGATTGTTCCAGAGAAGGTGACTGACCCAACGGGAAATGGGTTGCTGCTCCACAGTGGGGCATGAGAAATTGTCTGGCCCTCTGGGGAATCACTGGGTACTTCCGGTATTCTTTTGTCCAATAATCTTGACTGATGCAAAAGACAACAATCTAAGCAATCCCACAGGAATGAAGGCTTGGGACATCAGCCAGGTGAAGAACCTCACTCAGGAGGAGCCCACCCGGCAGCAGGGGGCCGTTCTGAACTTCTCTCCTATTTCTGAAGGGAAAAATCCAGCCACAGCAAGCCTACCCAGATGCTCTTGTTGTTCTGTTTTAAATCACAGGGACAATCTACTACACAGACTTTTAAGACTGAATCACAGAATCTAGAGGTTGGCAATCACTTCAAAAACATCTACAGTAGTCAAACTCATAGAGACAGAAAGCAGAATGGTGGTTGTCAGGGACTGGGGGAGGGGGAATGGGTTCTGCTAGATGCAAAGAGATCTCAGATTGGTTGCACAACAATGTGAATGTACTTAATGCCCCTCAACCTAAAACAGGGTCGATTTTATGTCAGATGCTTTTTTAAATTGCAGTAAAATTGTTTTAAAATTTTTAAAAAATAATTCACAATTAAGAAAATGATTCAATTCAAACCATCACCACCACAAATGTTTAACCCTACTCTACAGCATTCCTTCTAAGAGGCCCAGTCCATCAACTTCACTGACACCACTCTCAGTGTGCTCTGAACTGGGTTCTTTGGGAGAAAGGCACTGGAGGAAGGGAAGACCGGGGCAGGAAATGGGAAAACAGGATATGGTTCTTGCCTTCCGTAACTGTATGCTGGGGAAACCCAGAGGCTCACAGTTTAAATACACAAACAGACCCTAGGCCTGTGGTCCCCCGTCCCCTGCTCTGACCTTGGAGGAGCCTCCTGGGTCACTTGGTTTCTGGCTGGGTTGGCCCAACAGGAAGCATTAATAGGAGGCTGGAGGGCGGGAGGAAGGGAGAAGCCAAAGTATCTCCTCTTCCTTCTTTATCCAAGGAAGTGTCTATGTTAACTGGCTCCTGCCCCGTAAGAAACACCATGCCCCATGGCTCCAGTTTCCACCAGATGATACTCCTGCCCCCACTTCTGGGCTCTGGTGACTCTACCTCTTCCCCTTGATCATCCAGCCCAAGGTGGACAAATACTTCCACTATTGATAACCTCTGGGTTGCCTCACAATTCCTTCTGGCTTGAGGCTTTTCTAATGTTGCATTAAATGTCCAGCATTGTAAAAACTTTAGTGGTGCCTGTTTTCCTGGTTGGAACGTGTGACCTGATACCAGCTCCCGGGGTTAGCTCAGAATCAGGCCTGGAAGGCAAAGCACCTTTGGTCCATTACTCTTCATGCAGCTCATCAGTGGGCCTGTGCTCCAGAGGAGGGAGCCCCCAGTCCCCAGGCAGTTAAGAAAGGAGCTGAAATATCTTGTGATCCTGGGGATTTGAACCGCTAGTCCTAGAGCTCCTCACCTGTAACTCAGGCTCTCTCCCTCTGTGGACCTCCCTTACCCTCCAGATGTGTTTGAGAACCCAAGGCCAGATGTGCTCAGAGACTACTGAGAGCTGGGAGAATCTGCCAATGACCTGAGAGCAGTGGGTGCCCTTGGTGGAAGTCTGGAGCAGTTTGGGGTGGACTGGAGGGAAACCAACTACCCCTCTACACTCCCTCTGTTGGAGACACGTAAACTCTTGCCAGGTGTCCAGGGGTTCCACAGAGCAGCATTTGGGGGTCACTCCCTTCTAATCAGGAGTGTTCTTATTCATAGACCTGCATTGTCCACAACAGTGGCCAACAGCCACATATGGCTTTTTCTCATTTAAATTTAGATTAATTAAAATTAAATAAAGTTTAACATTTAGCTCTTCAGTCACACAAGCTGTATTTCAAGTGCTCGCCTTATGGCTAGTGGCTGTCGTATTAGCATGCATATAGAATGTTTCCATCTATTGGGTAGTACTGTGGGTAGCTATAGCTGTCTGTCAACACAGAAAGAAATGGAACCTGTATAATACAAATTAACCAATTACATTTAACAACTGAAGAGTCTCCGAGCCATGTGTGTGACCAAAGGATGATTGTGTTTTCATGCAGAAATGGCTTTTAGCTGGACCGGCTGGGGTTTCAGGCAGAACGGAAGAGACAGAGAGACTATTTTCTAATGCCTTTTCCAAAGATGCATAAATTGAGAGTTGATGGGATTAATGTAAGGACACAAACTCACCAGAGCGAGGAGCTTTTTTAGAAATGAAAGATATTTACTTAAATGGAAAAGAGAAAAACAACATGTTTCCTCTTTACTTGGTTCTTTGAAAAAGAAAAGAAACAAAGAGCAGCAGCTAAAATGTATTTAACTATAGCACAAGCTTAGAGACCCGGACTCTGAAGGCAATGCCGGCAGTGGGTGAAGGAGACAGAGTATTTAACCTGTCTGCTCTGACAAGAAAATTAAAGACAATTGAACACGGCATTAAGCCTGGAGAAACAGATGGTTCCTTTGTACTATATCTTCTCTCACTGCAGCTCTTAGCTACAAGGAAACAGCTCTATTTCCAGTTCATTCAAAATCTGCATACAACTGGGGATGGGAGAGAGGGAGGTGTCCAGGGTGCCAGAAGGATAAAGGGGAGTCATTTGCAAGTGAGCCCTTAGAAAGCTAACCCTTTTATTACAAACCAAAAGCATCGGAAGGCTACAGGGGGATGGTCCTGACCTGAAGAGAGAGTACCCTGTTCCCTGAGAAGTGGTTCTCACTAGAGATTTTCTGGGCTCCACCTCTTGATTCAGTCAATCTGGCGGTATGGGACCCAAGAATTTTCAGGTGATGCTGATACTGCCAGGGGGAGCCACTCTGAGAAGCACTTCTCTAAAGAGAAGTTCCAGACAGGACAGCCCCAGTGAGGCTCGTGCTGACTGCTGTCTACTCAGGGAAGTGTCTACATGAGCAGAATAGGATGCACTAATTTTGTTCTTGTTTTTGTTGTTTTTGTTGTTTTTTAATGTTACATTAGAATACTGTTTCTTTTGATTACTGGGGTTTTGGTGCCTCCCTGCTTAAATTCTGCACCCAAAGTGAGTGCCTGACTCTCCTTACCCTAGTCCTGGTCCTGGCTGCAAGATTGGCACAAGGATAACCATTTTCTCCCTTCTGAAGCTCAGAGATGTGGAGTGACTTGCCCAAGATCACACAGTAAGTACAGAGCCACCACTCAGGCCCAGGACTTTGGACACCCAACTCCAGGACTCTTTCCACAATTCATTTTGGAACCACGGCTTAGTGTTAGCACCCTCTCGATGCCTGTTTCCCCACCGCTCCTGTGACTCCTTTGGGCAGGTTGGCAGAGACCGGTCCCCCATCCAAGCCACCTCCCATGCGTACAGGAAACTGCTGCAACCCTCTGTCTGCCTACACCCCCAGTCCACACCGGAGAGACTTTCTTGTGTCTCTTACGGGTGTCAGCTGGGAACTGACAATTCACCTACTGAATCATAAAAAACTGCTTCTCAAAACAAGAACAGGTCATTGCTAACATTAATGTAACATTTATCATGTGCTATGCACTCTACCCACATCATCTCCGTCACTCTTTATATCAAATCAGGGGAAGGATCTTTCTGGTCTTTCTATGTCTCAAATGCCAGGTGCAGAAAAATATGTCTGTCCAAAGGGAGTAAGGAGAAGAGCCAGAATTTCAACCTGGATAACCCCTGCTTCCGGAGTTCGGACCCATCACCTCTACCCCACACACAAGAGGAGAAAGGAAGGTCCTAGATTCAGCAGATGCCCACAGCAGCTGTATGAATTACGCAGTCCATGCAAGGATGTTTCCAATTTCTTCTTTGAGCTAAAGACTGATCACACACCTACTATGTGTAGGCACCCAATAAGATTTAAAGATTCTCAGGTCCCAGTTCCAGCCCAGCGCTCCAGGCTTTTACATACTTACCTCTTTCAGACATAGAGAGGGCTGGTCCTTCATGGATAATACCCAGACCACTTTTCTTTCAAAAACAAAAACAAAACAAAACAAAACAAAAAACAAAATGGGGGAGGGGGGGAAGGCACATTTTTAGCAAGTAAGAAGATGCCAGAAGGTAATTAATTGCTTTGCAAATTACTCTAAGTTATAAATGGATCAATGATTTTCTCCAAAGTTGGAATCAACTGTAGTTAGCAATATGTAAATTCTGCCCTAAGCCCTTTGCTGGCCAAAGTGAAAGATTGCCTTAAGCAATCATTTACATTCTTTCAGAGGCAGCCCTGATGGAAGCACATCAAATGGGGTTTGCAGGCTGTGAACTGAAGGGAGATGGAGAGGAACAGAGAAAAGCTGTGTTCTGCTGAAGTTGGAGGGTGCTCCTAGAGCTCTTCTAGCAAAATCCGTGCCCCTGTTCCCAGCTTGGGCCTGAGTGTGGATAGTAAAGAAAGATCTGCATCAGATGTGACATCCCTTCCCCACCAAACAGTGAGGTTGGGAGAAGGGTGGGAAAGCTATGCCGATTTAATTTCTAAATAAAATGACTATGTCTGTCACCTAAATGAAGAAGTTAGCCTGGATGAGACGAATGAGCAGTGGATGAGAAATCCACAACCTGGTACTAGTCCTAGCTCTACACTATTAGCTTTGAGGCTTTGAACCAGGCACTTTGCCTCTTAGGTCCTCAATTCTTCATTTGTACAAGGAGTGGGTTGGATGCAGTGCTCCTTAGGATTCCTCAATTCATTTATTCAAGCACTTCTTCTGTGTACTATGTGCCAGGCACTGTTGCAAGCACTAGGGACAGAAACCCAAATAGAACTTGTTCCCACCATCAGGAGCTCTCAGTTTGCCAAGAGCATGTATAACCAGATTATTTTTAGGATGTACACTAAGTACCCCAGTACACACGTGAACAGGTTCATCCCAAGGGAATCAGGAAGGCTTCTTGGAGGAGGTGACATTTCAGCTGGTATTCAAAGAATGATTCTAAATTTCATTTCTAAGCAATGCATTTATAACTTTTCTGGGGTCACAAAAAGATTTAAGGCAGTACTTCTTGAGCTTTTTATGAACACATAAATCTTTGGGGAGCATATATAAACTGTCCATTCCTGGGGCCCATCTCACACAGATGCTAATCAATCCCTCTGGGACTAGCGCTGAGAATCTTCATTTTAACAATCTCACCAGTGATTCTGGGAAGTTGGTCTGTGGGCCACATTCTGAGAAAGAACTGGTTCAATCCTTCTTCTTAATTCTATCTGTATTATTATAGAAAAACAAACAAACAAAACAAAACTCCTACGGGCTGTTTTCAGACACTTGATAAAACACTTGACATTTAAAAATAATTCCAGAAACTTCAACATAGGTGTCCCCCCACAGGAAACATACCAACAGCTACTGCCACAACAATGGTGCCACCAAGGGTCCCCAAAGAGCTTCTTCAGAAATGAGGTCCCACTCTCCACCCATTCCCTGCGAAGGGCCCGTGGCCTGGTCTGTTCTTCAGAGGCACCTGTGAAGCTGTCTGGGAAGATGTTCCCCAGGCTGTTCCTTCAATCCCAGTTCTCCTGCTAACTAATGACTGGCTCCATAACCCAAAAGCATTCGGTTTTCCTCCCTGTTTCCCCCACCCCTATCAAACAGGGGTCTTCGCCAGGCATGGAAGCAAAGGCAGAGGGGGCATTATGGCAGAGAAAGTGATGCTGTCCTGACTGGAATGCTCGAACCATAGTTCTTCAACTGGCTGGCTCCACAGTCAGGCAGGCCTCAGCTCAAATGTCACTTCTTCAGAGAGGGCTTGCCCCCCAACCAGCCCCCCTAAAATCCCCAACCCCACCTCATTAGTCTGCCTATCATCTAGTCTAGTATCTGGGATTGCCCTTTAAATGGTGGTCCCCGATCCAGCATGCCGCCAGTATTTATGCCCTACACAGTATCATCCTATTGAATCTGGGCTGGTCCAGTGACTTGTTTTAACCACAGAATGTGGCATAGGCGATGCTGTGCCTTAAGAAGTCCTGAGAGCTTCCACATTTGTGTTTGTGGAAACCTGGAGCCCTCCTCCTAGATAGACCACATGGCAAAGCCCCATGGAGTGGGAGAAACCCTGAGACTACATGAAGAGAGAGAGGCTCAGCCGACCGAGCTGACCCCAGATACAGCCAATCTGCCAGCCACATGCAGCCGCCACACAGGCGACCATCAGCAAGATCAGCAAAAGAGCCACGCTGCAGAGTTCAGCCCTGATTGCAGAATTACAAGAAAATTGAATAGGTGTTGTTTTGAACCACTGAGTTTTAAGAATGGTGTCATTATGCAGCAATAGATACTTGATACCATATCACTCTGTTTCACTTTCTTTATACCATCTATCACAAATAAACAAGAAACTCTCTGTTCACCTCCTCTAGAAGGTAAGCTCCATGAGGGCGGGGCTGTTTGTTCATCGCTGTATCCCTACCACCGAGAGCTTTGCCTAGCACAGGCATTAATAACCTTAGTATTGATGGAATAAATTCACCACCAAGCATCTGAACCTCGGGCTGGACCAGGAGTAAAATGTAAGACAATAATCTAATGCCCACCAGCCTCTCTGGCAGAGCCAAAGTCAGAAAGACATGTGGATTTTCCACTAACAAACTTCATACTAATCAAAGCAACCTTTAAAGGATAAAGAAAAATCTGCTGGTGAGGGATTCTATGCTTGTTCAGAGGCACCATAAACAGCTGACTTATAAGCAGCCAGTGCTGCCATTCCCTGGGGTCATAGAACGCAGCAGCTGAGACCAAATGGCACTAACACGTCCTTGCATGGTCCCAGAGCCAACAGCTGGCCTTCTGCGCTCCCTCTCACCTGCCCTGCACAGAGCACGCCCACCCTGAGTAATATCTCCTCCCAAACTGGTCCTCAACTGCCCCATCCTGCAGAGCACAGCCAGCTGCTGGTACCAAATGAAGCCAAGGGTCCATCTCTGGGGTGGGCAAGCCGGCTACGTGTGGGGCGAAGAAAAACAGTGTGGGAAGATGCTTCCTGGCTGCTTTTTGCACACATAGCCCCCTGACACCAAGCACTTAACTCCCATTGCGCACGCTCTTCTGGCTACTTTGTCCTCCTCCCGTCTGTGTTTGCCTGGGGGACCTCTCTCTATGTGTCGCCTGAGCTGCTAGCAAGTGTGAAAGAATGCTGTCTGCCAGGATCCCCAGAGCCCCCAAATCAGTTGGAACTGGGATTTTTGAGGGGGCCTAGTCCACCCCCTTATCCTTAACCTTTCTAAGTTTCCTTGTCTTCTCTTTAACGGGGATGCTCTCAGCACTTTTGTGAGGGTTAAATTAGGCAGTGTCTTTAAAGCAGTGGTTCTCACATGTACATCATTTGTTAAAACACAGATGACTGGGTCTCACCCCAGAGTTTCAGTAGGTCAGGCAGGAGGCCCAAGAATTTGCACTTTTAACAAGTTCCCAGATGATCCTGGGGCTGCTGGTCCAGGGAGCCCATTTTGAGAACCACTGACTTAAAACCGTAGGAACATACTCGTAAATGTGAGCATCTTATATGCACACACAAAGAGACCAGATTTTTCTGGTCTTATCCCAGTTTTCAGTCAATGGAAATATATAAATCATTTTAAATTGCCCTTACTACAGCCCTCAAGGGGCTGTCAAGAAAAATAGCCTTGAGGCAGAGTGATTGTAAAGGAGGCTGAGAGGAGAGGATAAATATTTCACGGGCTCAGCCATTGGTGTTCCTCATATGTCCAGAAAGAAGCCAGGGAGCGTCGAGGGAGAAGAGAAAGGAATCACTCACCTTCTGAATCCATTAGCCAGGGAGCATTACTTCGTTACTCATCAGTCAAGGAGGACTTTTAGGTGGAGGTAGGCTTTTAGGCCTGGGGGTGTGCTGATGTACCAGGCTCCAGGGAACGCCCTCCTCAAGTTCTAAGATCCGTGGACCTGCTGTATCAGAATCACAGAAACTCGGGCTTCCAGACCTGTGGAATCAGAATCAGGGGAGTTCTAGAACCATTTATTTAAATGTAATCCCAGATCAGACTTACACACTTGTGGAGTTCTTTCCTAAGGTGTCTCAAATCCTATCAAAGATGTAAGGGGCTGAGGGGGGTGGGGAGGAATGCACAGTTAGTGTTTTGTGGGTACAAAGTTTCAGTTTGGGAAGATTAAAAAGTTCTGGAGGTGGATGGCAGTGATGACTGTAAAACAGTGGGAACGTACTTAATGCCACAGAACCGTACACTTAAAAATGACTACAATGGCAAATTTGTTGTTCTGCATATTTTACCACAATAAAAAATAAACACCCATCAAGGAGATAAAAGCATAACCAATGAGATTAGTTGTATCTGATTAAGTACGAATTACCTTGAAAAAAGTTGTCATAATGGATTGCACAGAGTACAAAAAGACAAAAGAAATCATGTTGGGAGGGATCCCTGCCCAGTAGAATGGGTGGTCTGATTCTAGTAACAAACAGTTCTGAATAAGGCAAAAGTATCTTCAGGATAAATAGGAGGCAATATTCCTGGTGAATATCCAACGCCCCTTCTGGTGCGCCTCTTCTGGTCTCCCCAGGCAATATTCTGATCTACAGTGATGGGGGCTGTCATGTGGGGAGGCCTGTGGGGTCTCAGCTCCCACTCCCCACATAAGAACGCAGAACACGGTGAGGCCAAAAAGGAACACCCATGGAGTCATAGGTAGGGGAGTCATACCACTATAGTCTCAGTGGCAGCTGGGTTGGAGACACAGGAAGCAGGAGCCACACGATCCACAACCTGCTGTCCACTTCTGTGCCAACCGACTGTGGGGACAGAGCCAGGATTGCAGTTTCCAGGCTCTCGGCCTCACGTGGAAAGGTGCTGGCTCAGGTAGTAAAAGGCCATCAGCTGTGATTGGATGGCCATCAGCTGTGGCTAGTTGGCCGTCAGCTGTAACCAGTGAGCCATTGGCACTAATATAACTGCCGTGGCTACGCTAGCAGCAAATGGGGGCTAGTAAGAAGACGGTGGGTGGCAAGCGCGGATTGCAGTTAGGACGGCGGGTTGTGGACAGTGTGGCACCTGCTTCCTGTGTCTCCAACCCAGCCGCCAGCGAGAATACACTGGTATGACTCCCCTATCGATGGCTCTGTGAGTGTTCCTTTTTGACCTCACCATATCCTGCATTCTTATGTGGGGAGCGGGACAGGAGACCCCGCATGACACCCCGCGTGACACCAACCAACCCCACTTGCTAACTGCAATCCGCTCTTGCAGGCTCAGCCACCATCTTCTTGCTAGCCCCATTTTCTGCTAGCGTAGCCACAGCAGTTATATTAGTGGCCAACAGTTCACTGGTTACAGCTGACGGCCAACTAGCCACAGCTGATGGCCAGCCAATCACAGTTGACGGCCATTTACTACCTGAGCCAGCACCTTTCCACGTGAGGCCAAGAGCCTGGAAACTGCACTCCTGGCTCTGTCCCCACAGGGGCCTTCTCGAGCACTGCTCCCCAGCCCCCCCACACGCCCAATAGGCAATGTCCCCTGCAGGTTCGTGTGGCTCAAGCGGTCTTCCGTTGTAAATGTCCTCATCGGCTCTCCAATACATGACTCATTCCCCTGGGACCAGAGTCCTGTTTGACCACAGCACATCCATTCACAGAACCTCAATGTCTGGCCAATTGAAAACGCCGAAGTTCTAAACCTGCAACGCTGAGGATGCAAATGACCCCCCAGGAGGATCACAAATTCTAGAAGGCACAGCCTGGAAAGAGGACTGTCAACTCCATCCACCTTCCTCCTCCCAACACACACCTGCTTATAATGAAAGTATAAGTCAAACCTGAGAAATGCTCTCATTCTGCCCAGGAATGGATAAGCATTATCTGCTTATGCTTTCCAAGCTCATCGCAGGACTCTGTCAAGTCCCACTTTAATCTCACCTTCTCAGCAAAATCGTGGCTGAATTCTCCAAACTCATTGACCCCCTCTGTTCTAAATGCCTACTGAATCAGAATCAAGGATTTGGCATTTCATTATACATGGCCTTGTGTCTTTTCCTGGCTTAAGTAGCTTGACAGGGTGCAAGAGGTGTGGGTTTGGAGCCAGAGAGATTTAGGTTCCAGGCTAGCCCTGCCACTCCGTGGCTGTGTCACTATGATTCTGAGCCTCAGTATCTGCACCTATGCTTAAAATTTAAGAAACTCAGTCAAAGAAAGAACGAAGAAGGTGGTACAATGGCTGCAGGCATGGCCGGCGCTATGGAGGCACTCAACAACTATTCTCTGAACACACTATTCAGCTACTAGAAACGGAGAAACACACACTCTCCTCCCTTTCTCCCAGAGCCCTGGCTCTCAGCCCTGGCTGCCTATCAGGCTGGTGAATAGCTTTGAACGACCAGAGATCCTGGAATGGGGCTCGAGCATCTTTTCTTTTAAAGCTCCGCCAGCCACTGCCTTAGAGCAAATGGCACACTACTGACTTCAACAAATGCTTGAGAAGGACTTCATAAATTGATTGAGATGCAGAGTTCTGCGATCAATATAACTGACAAGAAGGGACTATTCCTTGCAGGTATCATCATCATTGCCAGGTCCCATTTTCACAGCGGAAAAACCCCACCGCATATTAGATAACTAGAGATGAGCATTAACTGAGCTGCCAAACACTTGGTCATGAGACCAAGGACCCCAACAATGTTTTTTTGTGTGTGTGTTTTTTTCAAATGTTACCTTTTTTTTTTTTTTATTTGGGGAAGGGAAACAGGATTTTATTGGGGAACAGTGTGTACTTGCAGGCCTTTTTCCAAATCAAGTTGTTGTCCTTTTAATCTTAGTTGTGGAGGGTGCAGCTCAGCTCCAGGTCCAATTGCCATTGTTAGTTGCAGGGGGTGCAGCCCACCACCCCTTGCAGGAGTTGAACCGACAAACTTGTGGTTGAGAGGACACGCTCCAACCAACTGAGCCCTCTGGCACTGGCCCATGTGGGAATCGAACTGGCAGCCTTCGGTATTAGGAGCATGGAACTCCAACCGCCTGAGCCACCGGGCCGGCCCCAACAATGTTTTTGTTAATTATTCACATTCGACAGCAGTTGTCTGTTCACATACTGAGACTCCTTAATTAGGGAAATAACCATCTTCTCCAAGACATACCTTGTTTGCACAGTGGTAATAAAATAAAGGGGTCACAGAAGAACTTTGGGAGGAAGAGCTGAAAAGCCCAGTGTTATATAAATAGAAAGCTGGATGGTTACTAAAATTGACCCCACAGTCATATAATTAGCAAACAGGGGGTGAAAACCTCATTAACTACAAAAATTATTAACAGAGAAAAAAAGGAAAGGGAGAGCTGAAGGTGGAGGTTTTGAGCTGCCCAGGGAAGGCTGCTCTGAAGGAGGCCGGGCTGTAGCCACAGAGGGCTCTGTGGGTAAGAGCGGGAGTCTGAGATATGGGGAAGAACCAAAGAGCTGCTTGGCCTCCACATCCACCCGGAGTTTCCATAAGGATAAGACAAGAGGTTAGAAATGCTCAGGACAGTTAATTGGCCACGGTCTCTGTCTTCCAATGCCTAGGCCCAGGGTTGTGTGGCAGCACTGCCTGCAGGCACAGGGTCTGCAGTGGTGGCCCTCACTCTCTACACTGCATGTATGAACATGAAGGGTCTTCTGTGATCCAGAGAGTAGTCAAGGAAACTCAGAATAAAGCCAATGAACGAGACTAGCCGGGGCCCCGGTTAGCTAGCCCTATCAGATGCCTGCTGCCCAGATCTCAGCTCCCTCTTGAACTCCCTAAGCCTGGACTTCGCTTTTGACCCAAGTAGGGTGAGTGTTGACTCCTGTCTCATGACCAAAGGGGGAATTTGGTTTTTTTGGTTGGATTCATTCAGCCAGTCTATAGCTGATTACTCTTTAAGGCAGCAGCCGCAGGCAGGATCTCTTTGGGGAAGAACAAAGTGGAGAGAGACGTTCCTTCCCACTGTGCCACAGACCACCATGCTTTGACACCTCAGTGAAAGGGCAGATGTTGTGCAGGGACACTGATATGCTCTGTGAGAGAGGGCAGTGGAGGCAGGGAAAAGGGACAGTGTGACTGGGGACATGGCCATGTCCAATAGAGGCAGAAACAAATACACAGTCGGCCCAGTGGCAGCAGTGCCCAGCAGAGACTGGCAGCAGCTGACCAGGCCTGCTTGTGGGCTTTCCAGGGATATTCTCTAGGTACATCCAGGAAAACATGGGGGGGCCTTTGGCAAAGATGGGGATCCTGCATTAGCAGGCAGGGGTGCAGCTAGGAGAGCGTAGGAGATTACTGATGACATGACCCACTTTTAACCTGAGGACACTTATACTGAGTGTATGCAAGAGGAACTAAGAACCGATACCCAGCGTGACTTTTTTTTTTACTGACTCTGATTTCTTTCAAACCAAAAGGGCAAGTTAAATGGTAAAAAAAAATAAAGTTATTTATTTAAGGGCAAAATGAGGATAAACAGTTTTAGTTACACAACACCACTCTCCCCCTAAACGATCCTCGGTATTGATGAAAATGTTTGACTTAAATCTTTCCATGTCTCCTGACCAGCCCTGACCATCCAGGGAAAAATCGACTGACTCCATGAGCGGAACGTACCTCATGTCCCTCAAGCCCATGGCGGGAAGTACCCACAGTCACCTACATGCGAGCCCACGGTACCCATACAATGCAGCCCCACCTATAGATCACAGAGTTGACAAGATAGGGTTAAAGCCTCAGCCTTGCTTTTCCTCAGGAGATGCCATGTGAAAAATTGCTAGCCTGGCAGTGCCCTTTGGCTTTGGCAATCAGGCAAGGAAGGCTAATTAGTCAGTCTGAGATCCAGGGGGGAAATGCTGACAAACTCAATAAGCAGGAAGTGCCTGGACCCCAGGGGGCGCTAGAACCACTTAAAAGCAGAGGGCAGCGGGGGGGGGGGGGGGGGGGGGGGGGGGGGGGTCGGGGAGAGCAGTAGAAGGGTAAACAGGTGTTCTCCAAAGAACTCTTTACCTGCTGAATTCTTCAGCCTTTATTCAGAGATTATTTTCAATCAACATTGAAGAGGCTTTACCAAGCTCCAGGCACTGTGCTCATGTTTTCTCAGACACTCATACCTGTGAAATGAAAGAGGGGTGGGTGGTGGTGACGGACAGCTGGTGCCAAAAGTTGCAGGGCTTTGCAGGATGTGCAGAGTACGCCATGGTCCTGGAATGTCAATTCTCTATCCAAAAATGGCAGGGGGCGGAAGGGCAGCAGAATCATTTGATATCAGAACAAGCATGGGCATATTATGGAATACAATGCAAACTCTACAGACAAATGTAAAATAGAGCGGAAGGCTTCAGAATTAGGGCTGTATTCTCAGATATTCCAGGGCACACGATCAGTGTCCCTTGGAGTTAGGATACATCAGTGGAGAAGCAGAATATATTTTTACTTTGTCTTTATATTCCAACTGCAAGGGTTAGATTTCAGTATCTCTTTCTCAAATTACAATAATAATAATAATAATAATAAATGACTAGCCCAAACTCACTGAGCTCATGACTGAGCTAGAAGTGTAAACTAAGTATGTTCTGATCCACAGCCCCATTCAAGAAGACAGGTTGGAGGGCCTAAATCCTATTCAGACTAGGAGAGCATTCAGGCTCCTCAATTATTCCCCAGGTTTCCCACTGAGGGTACACAGGCAGGCACAGAGGGATGGCTGTTCAGAAAAGGACACTGGACAGGCCCAGATAGGAACAGGTCACCCCAATGTTCAACCGCCACCAAGGGAGATAAGGAAATCCTGAAACAAACAAAAGTAGTCCCTTCCTTTAGAGATGAGGTGTGATGGACACTGGATTATACAGAGAAAAAAAACGTTTCTTTTTCATCTTGTATAACACACCTTTCTTTTCATGTATTGTGACTCGGGACAGAAGCCCACCAGTTGTGAAAATCGGATTAGATTTAATAAATGTATTCACATACTTTCTGGACCTTGGTAGAAACACTTAATTATAATGATTTCCAAGTATTTTTTGAAGATTCAAATTCATAAAGCTTGGGTGAGTTTTTATTTCATGAGCATATCTTTATTTCACTTATTTCCTTGCGCATCTTCCAAATCGAAAGATACGCTGCAGGCAGCGGAAATCAGGTCTGGAGGCTGCCCAGACAGCCCTGCCTAGAGGTTATCCATGGCTGAGCAAAGGAGCAGATAGCACATGGCTCTGAAGTTTACCCATTCGACAGATAGGCACCATGCCAGGCAACTGGTCACACAACAGTGAACATAACAGTGAAACGTCCTGTCGTCTCTCTCAAGGAGTGACAGAACTGATGCAAATCCAGACTGTTCGATGAGTAATTGATGCTGCTCTAAGAATAGCACCAGGAGCTGCGTGGGAAGAGTGTCCTGAACCTGCTACCTAATTTACTTCACTTCCCCGGACTTTACTTAGTTTCTTAGCCTGTACATGAAGATGACAGCGACAGCCATCATGATGGGGCCTGCGAGACCTAACTAGTTTACAATAGATAAAATAGGAAACACAGTGTATAGCACTGTGATGACATGGGCTTGGGCTCAAAGACCTGAGTTTGAGGGTGTGACACCTAGAACAATGCCTGGCACATGTGAGCACTCCACAAGTATTAGCTTTTCTTACGAACGACAATACAAATTAGAATATAGAGAACTGATTGCTCGCTGAATGGTATTTAGTGAGTGTTCAATATGTATATCAGTTACCATTCCACCCTCCTCCTCTTTCTGTCCCCAGCTGGGTGACAATAGGGGGCTGGGATCATACTGAATGTTAATGGATCTGTGTATCCAATCTCTGGCTTCACTTCAAACCAAAGGAACAAATGATTTTGAACTTCTTTGCGTTTTGCATCAGTTGTCCCTGAGGAGAGCAGAATGGTGTTACATCTGAGTGACGCAGGCACTCCAGGCCAAACTAGGGCTTAGTTAGCATTTTGTTTCTCACCCTCAGTAATCCAAATCATGGCCTTGATTCCCCCATAGATAGTTGCCTGGAAGTAGCTCTCCTGACCTGATAAAAATAAACAAATATGTGAGGCAGGGGGAGGGGTGGGAATGAAGAAAACTGTGTCCATGGATTAAAAGAAAAACTTGGATCTGTGCTCTATTCCCAAATCCAAATGGGACTGGCTCCACCAAAGGTGTACATATTAGGTAAAGAGCCCAATCCTGAGAGCATATCTAGAGGGGAGAAGGGAGAAAGTAGCTCATCACACTCCCACTAACTGCCCTCCCTCTGTCCCCCACACTGGCTTTCAGCTGCAATGAGGAGGAGCCATTCTTACAAAGCAGCAACACTAAAGGAGCCAGTTGAGGATCTGAGGGGAACAGATGTCTGATTTCCTCCCTGGCTCCTTAAAGCTGCTTTCAGCTTAATTAGCCAACTGTGCTCCTCTCACACCTGGATGGGATTCTGGAGGGCTGAGCAAACACCCACTGGGCCCCTTAAAGGGTGGCCCACACCCTCTGTGCCCTCCAGGCTTTGTCTGAGCCACAAGAGCCCACCTCCCCACCAGCCTCTCCCTAGGAGTCTGGGCTGTAGCCAGTCCCCTCTACTGACTGCAGAGACGTGATCGGAAGAGAAGCAGGCTCATGCAAAAGGCCTTCACTTCCCAGTTGCCACTTCAGCCCCCAACTCACTGTGGTCCCTTGGAGGGGAAGAGCAGAATCTCAAAGTGCCGGGCACCCTTCTCAGTATCTTACACGTATGGATTCCCTTACTCCTCACAAGAATGCTACAAGTACAAGATGTTACTTTTTTTTTTTTTTTTTTTTTTACCAGTAAGCGAACTGATACAAAAAGGGATTAAATGATATGCCTAAAGTCACTCCACTAATGAGTAGTTTAACTGGGATTAAACATGGAATTCCATCTCTACAATCTGTGTTCTTCACCATGACACTAGATGCCTGATGGATGAACTCACCGGGGAGCAAAAATGGGTGCATGTGTTTTAGGTTTAAAGACAGAAATATGGATGTTACCCAGCCCATCAGTTCAGCAAGCCAGTGTAGCACCAAGCTGTCCTGGAGAGATCAACAGAGGAAGGAAACGTGGCTTCTGTTCTCGCGAGGTTTACTGTTTAATAATGACTGACACTGGTCAAGCAGTTACCCATACCCCAACCCTATGTTATTATTTCCAATTTACAGATGAGCAAAACTGAGACCCAGAGAGGAACATGTTCAAGGTCATATAGCTAATGCAAGGTTGAGCTGGGATTTGAGTGCAGTTCTATTTGTCTCCTAGGTAGATATGCTGGTCCCTGTGTCAGGTTCGAAGGCAACACTCATTCAGGCATAGGCGCCAACCAGGAGTAGGAGGACCTCTCCCCTCATCCCTGCTCCGTGATGCAGAAACCCCTGGGCCAGAAGACCTAGACTTGGCCCCACTCCCCATCAAGCCCACTTTTGGATCCCTTGGGTCCTCCTTGAAATAAAGCAGAATCATGGGCTTCAGCCCCTGACTCGTGCCCATGCAGTCCCTCTTGACCAGGGAACCAAGGTTTCCAGCAGCATGTCTTCCAGCAGGAATCCTTCTCCAAGCTCCCAGGAGAGTAGGCAGATGCCCAGAAGAATCTGGTCCTCCTAGCCTGGAACTGCATGTGAGCCTGCCCTGGAAGCCTGCTCCATCCCCACACCCACCTGTACCATCTTCCCAAGAGACAGAAAAGTACAGCCTGACAGCCTTTAGAGGATGCCCTCAGTGATTTCAAATTTTTGTTTAAAAGGCTATTTTGGACTTTTTCAGAAGTCTCTTCTAAAGCACTCAGTTTGGAGCTTTGTATGTCCATGGGATCTGTAGTGATGTCTACTCTCATTTCCGATTTAGTAATGTGTCCTCTTTTTCTCTTAGTCTGTCTAGAAGCTTATCAATTGTATTGATCTTTTCAAAGAATCAGCTTTTTGTTTCGTTGATTTTCACTGTTGATTTCCTGTTTTCGATTTCATTGATTTCTACTAATTCTTGTTCTTTTCTTCTGCTTACTTTGGATTTAATTTGCACTTCTTTTTCCTAAGTTTCCTACGGTGAAAACTTAGATGATTGATTTTAAGAATCTCATGCTCTACCAACTGAGCTAGTGGGGTAAGTCCCTAGATGATTGATTTTAGATCTTTCTTCTTTTCTAATACATGCATTCAGTGTTATAAATTTCCCTCTAAGTGCTGCTTTCACTGTATTTCACAAATTTTAATAAGTTGTGTTTCTGTTTAGTACAAAACATTTTTTCGTTTTTTTTAAGATTTCTTCTTTGACCCATATATTATTTAGAAGTGTGTTATTTGATCTCCATACACTTTGGGATTTTCCAGTTATCTTTCTGCTGTTGATTTCTAGTTTAATGCTATTGTGGTCTGAGAGCAGACATTGCCTGGTTTCTATTCTTTTAAATTTGTTAAGTTGTATTTTATGGCCCAGAATGTGTCTTGGTGAATGTTCCATGTGAGCTTGAAAAAAAATGTGTATTCTACTGGTGTTGGATGAAGTAATCTATACATGTCAATTATCTCCAGTTGATTGATGCTATTGTTGAATTCACCTATGTCCTTACTGATTTTCTGCCTTCTGGACCTGTCCATTTCTAATTGGGGGATGCTGAAGTCTCCAAGTATGATAGTGGATTCATCTGTTTCTCTTTGCAGTTCTAATAGTTTTGGCTCATATAGTTTGATGCTCTATTATTAAGCTATAGAACAATTATTAAGGATTGTTATGTCTTCTTGGAGAATTGACTTCTTTATCGCTATGTAATGTCTTTCTTTATCCCTAATAAATTTCCTTAGTTTGAAATCTGCTCTGAGATTAATATAGCTATACTCTTCTTTTCTCTGGGTTAGGGTTAGCATGGTATATTTTCCTCCATCCATTTATTTTTAATCTGTATATGTCTTTATATTGAAAGTGATTTTTTTTTTGCAGACAACACACAGTTGGATCTTGTTTTTTGATCTACTCTGACAATCTCTGTCTTTTAATTGGTACATTTAGACCATTTACATTCAAAGTGATTACTAATATAGTTGGATTAATATTTATCACATTCATGACTCTTTTCTATTTGTTTCCCTTGTTCTTTGCTTCTGTTTTATCTTCTACTCCTTTTCTGTCTTTTGTGGTTTTAGTTGCGCATTTATGATTCCATTTTCTCTTCTTAATCTTAACACATCAGCTATACTCATTGGTCATTCCTTTCTAGCCTTGTTTCTGCCTATCTAGGCTGTCTCTCTGTTCTTCTTTTACCAAATCCATTCCACGCAAGCCACTTACCAGTTATTCAGTAAAACAACTTTATCTTGCAGTTAGGTCTAGGTATACGGTGATCCCTGCCTTCAGGAGTTGATGATCACCATTACCATTTACCAAGCATCTATTATATGCCAACCACTGCCTTGGACATTCTTAAATAGTTCAATACAGGGACATTATTATTCCAGTTTCAGAGATTTGCTGCAAAAATGTTCTTAGTTCTACATTGCTACCACAGGTTTTTCCAAAAGACATTAAGAGAGTCCAGGGCCTGAGCTGAGATCTAAACTCAAATGTCTCCTCTTCTCAACAGGATAGAAATCTGACTTTCTGCCCTCTGATTTCCTCCCAAGTTCATTTTTTCATCCGTTGGAGAGGGATTCAGTTGGCTTCGGCAGCAGTGAGTGTATATTGTGATTTTTTTTAATTAAATTATAATATTGTTTTCATTTTAAAAATATAGAGTAGAGGCATTTGGGGACAAGCATCAAAAAGGATGACATCACCCCTTCTGAGCCTTCTGATTGAATCTTAGCTGTGAAAAATATCGTAGTAAAATGATAGGGGACACCAAACAATTTGGGGCACCGGGTCTATAGCTGATTCAATCAATCATGGTCATCGTGTCCATGTGATGGCCTTTGGTTTGCCACTTTTGGGAATTTAAAATGGAAACTTGGAGATTCAGCCACAGATAGGAGCAGATCAGAAGTGGAGTTTAACTGAATCACTGCAGGGCTGAAGTGCTAATTCAAGGTCAGGAATTCTGCTGTAGCTCTTGTCCTAGGAATAGCTATGGCCTACTGGTCCAGATTTTACTTGGATTTCAGCATGTCCACAGCCTTAGAATATTCTCCCCTTAACTCGAGGGGACGTCTGTTCCTAGCACATATATGAGCTCTTAGCATAAACTGATTTTGCTTTAAAATATAAAATGTACCTCTTTCACAAAAATAGAGAAGATATTCTCTCCTGAGCTTCAGGTCATCTTACGCTGACTATGGTCAAACACTCAGGCAGGTGGGTATGGAGCTCCCACCATGCACCTGGCCCTGTGCCAGGGCTGGTAAAGGAGGCTGGATCGTGGCAGCCTAGCCTATTCTATTATGGAGGGAAAGGACAGAAGTGAGGGAAGAAAGTTTGGCTTAGGCCCTAAGGGAACAGGAAGACAGGTTAAGGAGCCGGCTTTTGTCCCGTGCTTGCTCCTTGCCTGCTGCCAGCTTTCTGGCTGCCACAAGATGAGCTGGGGGGTTTCCTGGGCTGAGCACTTCTTTTCTGGGAGCTTGGAAAGAGAAGAAAGCCAAACCCTCGCTGACCTTTGTGAAGTCAATAAACTGAGGTTCATGGGAAAGGTGAGTTCACCCAAGGATAGTTATCACTTTGCAAGATAGGAAAGTAGCTTTTTTACAGGGGCCTTAGGAATGAAAACAGAACAACTTTAAAAAGTTTCATGAATCTGTATACAGAGTGGGTATGTGTACGTGTGCGAGTGTTTTTTTTTGGGGGGGGGGTAGAGGGCATTTATTTTCTTTCCTCTTTGGAAAGGAAAGCAGTGATGGAGAAAACCACTTACTGGGTGTCCATGAACAAGTTACTTCTTTCAGCCTCAAATTTCTTCATCCATAAAATAAAAAAAGATAATACCTACCCCATATGTTCACTGTGTGAATTAAATGATCTAATATATAATGTCTGGTATATAGTCAGCATTCAATAAGTGGTAGCTTTTTTTTTTTTTTTTTTTAATTCAGATAGACACAGGGAGTCCTGCCAGATCCTACAACAAGATCCCTCGTAAACTCTTGCTGTCTGGCTAGAACAGAACATTCCACCAGTGTGAAACTTAGCCCCCCACTCTTAAAAATCAAAGCCCCACAGCATTGCGATATAATTTCTTTTCCCTTACAGGAAAGTTGTTCAAGGAGAGTGGCAGAAAAGGAAGCACGGGGAAAGGGCTGCTGCTCATCTCAGCACTTGGCATTCCGTGCCTCTCCCACCCTGTCGCCTATCCAATAACCCAGATTAGTCCATGTGCCCAGAGACCACCCTCAATGCATGTAAGCATAGCTGGAACTCAGGTCACACAAGAACTTTTGTGTGACCAACTCGGGGGCTTCACATTTTAATACGGCCAATGTGTGAATATAAGATTTTATATTTTAAAAAGTCCGGATTTCTGGTCCATCTTGAAAAGCCAGAAATCAGGCCCCGCTGGCATGCCTTCCTCTGTGTCAGCAATAGGTGGGCAATGGGTAGCAGCTGCCTCTTCCAGCTGAGGCATGGGGTCTTCAGTTTTCTATAGTCCTCACCACTCCCTACTGTTTTATCTTCATGTATGTTCCTTGCCTGGCCCTGTGGGCATCTGTAACATCTGCTTTAGAGACACGTAGTTAGCTATTTTCTGAGCCAAATCTTTACCCTCCATCAGCCCCTGTAAGAAGACAAAGAACAAGGATCATGTGGGGATCTGTGAAGTCCTTAGAATGGTGCCACAAGAAGAGGTCAGGACATTTTTTTGTCCTCCAGACTTGGTTTCTTCCCTAGTAGGAAACGAGCACTGGGTTGGGAGTCTGGCTCCTGGGTGTGTAAATTCATGCTCCTCCATGTCACCTGGCTGGACTTCAGTTCCTGCTATGACTTGGGAGCACCGGAGGAGAGGGACCCAGAGGGCTCCCTGGGCTCTAATTTGTCATAACTACAGACCAGCAAGTATCTAGTTCAGATGGGAATAGAGCTGCACAAAGACTCCAGGGGCCTGAGTCATTGTTCAGAGCTAGTCATGCCCTCAATTTCCTATTAGAGAGAGGTTGAGCCAAAAACACCCAGCAGCTGGAGCATCAGCACTGAAAGGGAGAAAGCTAGAAACCTTTGTTTCTTGCTGTGATGGTTCATTTACAACCCAAAGATGCATGGTGGGTGGGTGTCAGAGAAAGTAGAGTCCCCACACTGGGGTCAGGAAAGTAGCAGTGAAAACTTGGAGTATAGGAAAAAACATTAAGAGCCAGAGGGATATGGGGAGGGGGGAAGTAAACGCTGGTGAAGAGAGAGGTGCCTGATTAAAAAGCTGCATAATTCTGGACTAAAAAAAAATTAAACCCGGGGGGAATAAAAACACTAAAAAGAGTCATCAATTCATGTTGTGACTTATTCCAGTGCCACCCCAGCTCCTTGGGGCATTTCTGACCTTGGCTCCCCTGTCCTGCCCTGCCTAGGATGTGTTCTATGGGCTCACCCTCCCTCTCCCTCTTCCCCTCCAAGCCCTGGCTGCTTCCAAATAAGCCCTCAGTTCTGCAAGCCATTTTCTTAGATTGCATCTAACGTAAAGTGTTCCACTGGAATAATTTTGTTTTCATTTCACCAAGCAAGAGAAAAGACTTGAGATGCTTTTAAAAAGCAGCTAAGCCCAGGCAATTTTAATAGGCTAGCGGGTGAGGTAATAAGAGTACTTTAACATAGATTTACAACAAAGTAAACACTCCAGAGAGAGAGATGGAAAGAATAACAGAGAGAGAGAGAGAGAGAAAGAGAGAGAGAGAGAGAGAGAGAGAGAGAGAGAGAGAGAGAGAACTCAACCACAGAGGAGTAAGTGTTGGATCATCCCTTGCAAACTCTGATATCTCACATGAAATCCAAGACGGCTCTAGGAAAATAAGTGCCCCCTACCACAAAGTCCCATCAACAATCTCCATCAAGCACCTCAGACGCAACATACTATCTCTACAGCTGGCACCTTAGACAGATGGCACCCATGAGAAGCTCTCAGCCATATGCTAGCTGGCCTATGGGTAACATTTAGGGAGGTCTATGTTTTTTTCAGAAAGGGTACAAAGTCTTTGGCCTTTCAGGAAATCTCATAAGGAATCCTGCTCCTCCTGGAGCTGTACGTCACCAGGCCCCCTGGCAATGAGATACCAGGGAGTTCTAAACCCAGCCAACTCATGGGTAGAGAGTGGTCCTCCTTTAAACCTGAGTTCTGGAACTTCCTGGTGGTGGGAGGAATGGAAGGGTGCAGTCCTGTACACTGATAATAAAAGATAACTTCTTCATCACTAGCAGTTGCCTCCTAACTGGCTTGTTGCCTGCCTGACTCCCATCCCCAGGGCATTTTCTCACTGCAGCCAGAGACTCATCTGGGAAACCTAGATTCCGTTGGGGAAGGATCTCATCTGCTGAAAATCCTGTAGTGACTTCCCATATTTTAGAGAAAGAATAAAATCCTTAACAGGGTCTAAGAGGGTGACCATATGCCATCCAAACCATGACAGTGTTGGGAGTAAGGGGGAATCTATTCCTAATTTGCCAGGGGAAAAGACGCAAACGAGGACTGTCCCCAGCAAACTGAGATGCATGGTCACCACCCATTCAGGCCCTGCATGTTCTGCCCCTAATCACTCTCTCCAGCTCAGCCCAAACTGCTGGCCCTCTTTCATCCCCAGAATTCCTCATGCTCCTTCCTACCGCAGGATCTTCGCATGTGCTAAACCCTCTCCCTGGAATCCTTTGGCCATCCCTTTTAACCAAATAATTCCAACTCATCACCCATATCTTAGTTTATGGTACTTTTTTATTTTTCAGTTTCAGGTATATGAGCAAGGTAATAGACATTTACATCCCTTCCAAAGTGACAACTCCCCTCCCTCAAGCTACTACCCCTCTGACATCTTATACAGCTGTTACAATACTATTGACTATCTTCTTTAGGCTATATTCCACATTGTATGACAATAGATAGATGGTAGATAGATAGATGATAGATAGATAGATAGATAGATAGATAGATAGATAGATAGATAGATAGATATGGTTTCCCGAAAATAAGATCGGGTCTTATATTAATTTTTGCTCCAAAAGATGCATTAGGGCTTATGTTCAGGGGATGTCATCCTGAAAAATCATGCTAGGGCTCATTTTCTGGTTAGGTCTTATTTGGGGGGAAACAGTATATGTATTTAATTAGAGTTGACTTACTCGTACAATGTCATTCTACCTCAGCTTCAGGCATACAGCGCATTGGTCAGGCTCCCACGCAGTCTATGAAGTTATCAGGGGGTCATCACTTCATAGACTGTGTAGCTTACGCTACTTTGAAGAGACGCTTTCCCCGACACACAGCCAGCCCTGGCCAGATCTGGTTGTTATATGTTCCCAAGGAAACATGTTTCTTTCCTTTAGATCAGTTATTTCCCTGTGTGGCTATTCGCTCATTTGCTTAATAATATGATTGCTGTCCATTCCCCTCCTCAGACTCCATGAGGGCAGGAATTGGATGTGTTCTACTCACATTATGCACTCAGCACTTAGCACCATGTCTGGAAAACAGTAGGGGCTCAGTAACTCCATGAAAAATTTATGACTATTGTCTCAAGCCTTTCTAGAACATGCAAGTAGACTCACTTTGTCCCCAACCCCCAAGCTCTAACCAACTTCGCTGAGGTCCTCCCACCCCATCATCCATCCCTCCTCCTTGTTCTTTTATCCACTCTGACCCCACACACAGTCTGGACCACCAAATGTAGCATTGGATTGTAACCTGCTCTGGAACATTCTTGAATGGTTTCATGGGTAACAGTTATGTCTCCCAACTAATGAAAGCTCAAGAACATGAGCCTCTGAGATGGAGGGAATCTCCGAGTTCTGAGCCAACTCTCCATATGAGTCGTTCTCAATCTTTATTTTTTTTCCTGCCCCCAACCCACCTGTGAGATGCAGCACCCTCTCATCAGGCTTTAGCTCAGTGATTAAGAACACATATCAGAAAGACGAACTACCGAGGTTCAAATTCTCATGCTGTCACTCATTAGCTGGGTGGCTTTGGACGAGTTGCTTCACCTCTCTGTGTTCTCACCTATAAAATGGGGATGATACTTGCACTACACTATAGGTTGGTTAAGAAGATGAGATAAATTCATGTGTGTGAAGCATTTAGAATAGGCAGTGTTCTAAATAGCACATACTAGATGTGTGATAACCAGTGGCCATTATTATCAGAAACACTCTAGCTATGAGGATCTTCAGAGGTGGTAGGGATTTAAAATCTCAAAGAGTCATCCCCCACCAAATCATTTAAACACACATTTCCTGGGAGATGCCTCACCCCAGTCTCCCCCGCACCCTGACATGGAAACCACTGCCCCAGTAACTATAGTGACTAGAGTCCATTCAATCCAGAGACCCCTCCTATATCTTCCCCGACTTTGCTTCTGTAGCTCGAGGATCAAAGAAATCACCCTTCCCGATACAGGCCAATCTCATCAGATACAGCCTCAATCTGTTATTCATGCAACAAACATTCTGCAAGGCTCTAAATACTAGGGAAGCCCCTCAGGATCAGAACCATGTCTCTTTTGCCCACTAATGTATGCCTGGTGCCAGGCATGGTTCTGGCACATAGTGGGTTCCCAATAAATATTCTTTGACCAATTGATTACTTTGTGCCAGGCACTAATCTTGGTATAAGGGAATATGACGTTGAGTAAAAAAGACACAGCCTCTGCCCCATGGAGCCCATAATCTAGCTGGAGGAATAAAGACCTTAAGAAACCATTACATTATAGTAGGCTAAATGGCGGGGCAGGGGGCGGGGGGGGGGGGGGGGGAGTATAGGGTCTTATGAGAGCACATAGGAGGAGCATCTAACCCAGACTCAGGGAGACAGGGAAGGCTGCCTGGAGGGGCATTAAATCTTTAACCCTTACATGAAGGATCAGAGTCATCCAGGAGAAGAAGTGGTGGGGGAAGGGTACGACAGGCATAGGCAATAGCGCTGTGAAAACTCAGTGGCAAGAGGGAAGAGGATAATAAAGGAACAGAAAGAGATTTGGGGCAACCGGATGGTTGGTGACGAGGAAGAGAGTTGGAGGGAGTCTGGTGAGGGCGCCAGACTGCTCTACGCAGGACCTGAGAAGCCATGCTAAGGCACCGAGACTTCATCCCAAAGCGGTGGAAAGCATTCAACAGATATTTATTAAGCAGCTTCCATGTGTCAAGACTGGGCTACACACAGGCTGGGGGAGGTATGGAGGGGGGAAGCAAGTCAGATCCTTGCCCTCGTGGACTTTAAAATTTACTGCGGGAAACATGAATCCAAAAACAACTGAAGCAATCCATGTGTGCGCAATCACAAAGGGAGATAACCAATCCAGAACAGCCCTGCCGGGACCTTTCTGTGATGGATGGATGTGGATATGGTACAGCCCCATACGGCTTACGTGCACTTAGAATGTGACTGATGTGATTGAAGAACCAAATGTCTAATTTTATTTAATTTTCATAATCTTCAATTCAAATTTAAATAGCCATAGGTAACTAGTAGCTACTGTATGAGACAGCACAGAAAAGAATGAACTCAGAGCACATCACAAAGGAATCCGGTCTCAACTAAGGGATCAGAGTGAGCATTCCTGGGGAGGTGACATGAGTTAGGATCTAAACTGCAAGCTGGCAGATACTGTTGACTGTCTTGTCTCAAAACCCTTAATAAATGGTGGGAAAAACACTAAAACTAGAATCCATGAGATTTAGGCCCTAGCCCTGGCTTGGTGACTTACAAGCCAGGCAACGTATGATTCAAGTCCCTGATTTGCTCTGAACCTCAGTTTCCTGATCTATTAAATGGGAATAACTGTTCTCCTTAATTCACAGAACTGTTATGAGAAAGGAGCAAATGAAAGGATGTGTGTAAAAAATGTTGGAAAGCATAAATACTATATGAATGGAAGATTATGATTTTAATATTGTTTTTGCTCATTACAAAAGAAATAAATGCCCATTGTAGAAAATTTGGAAGAGATTTAAAAGATTTAAAGGTGAAAATAAGATTAAATAACATTTTACCTGTCTCTTCAGTTATTTTTTTCTTTGCTTATGTGTGTGTTATATGTAATTTTTCTAAACAAAACCTGGGAGCATACTTGCGTCCTTTTTTGTAGTCTGTCTCTTTCCCTTAGCTATTTGTCATGAACCTTTCCCCAAGTCATTAGATAGTTTTCTACAACATGGTTTTCAATGGCTGTAAAGTGTTCTGTAAGATGTTGTCATTTTACCTTCAAAGCCCATTACCTTCTTCATTATCAGGTTGAGAGTGAGTAGAGGGAAGTCCTCAACTGCTTTCCCAACCATGCAGCTGGCACTGGGCCCAAGGACGCTGCCAGCACATTCAAACTCCACAGTGCCCGGCTCCTAGAACCCACTGCCTCAACGTCTCCGAACAAACTGAATGGCAAACGAGGAAGTCTCCCAGGGGACTCAGCTGATCCCACCTGTTCAATTGCTTCCCAGGCTCTGGAATCAAGCCAAGCCCAGAGGGCAGCTCGGCCAGCCTCACCAGTAATTACACAGTGCGCTCGGCACCCAGTCCCGTGTGAATTCCCCAGGCAGTGACCAGCATGCTCCCCTCACCAGCCCACCCTTACACTGGCCACTTGGGGAACAGCTTCCTTTCTTTGTCACAGGTGAGCTTTGCTGGGCTTTGATATTTTCAAAGTTCAGCTGGCCCTGGACCCTCGGAGCACACTCCTGCTGAATTGGTTTGCAGACTGTGCCACTTTAAACATGATTCAAGAAACATTACCAGAGCTTCCACTCCATCTGTCTCTGGAAATGGTCTTTGTGCTCAGATCATTTGCCAGCGACACTCCATCGCCACAATTGCCTCAGCTATTTTATCTTTATCTGTCTGGAACACTGAAGGGGAAGCAGCAGATAACACCGTTATTTAAGTGACTTGTTCAGCTTAAATACTTTTGCACCTCAGAACATGAAATACCCTCCTGCTGCACTGGCCTTTCCCCAGGGGGACCAGCCCTGGCATTGTCTTTAGGTTTTAAGCATGATAAAGAGACTGCCAAGGAAACAATTTCATCATAAGGGGGGGCTGCATCCTTAGAAGCACAGCAGGATGGGTAGTCCCGTGGCCTAGGAGGGTATTTTAACACCAGCGTGGCTTCTATGCAGCTGGAATATTCTGCAATGGACAAAGCTTCAGCATGCCTGCAAGGTCAAGAGGAAAAGAGCAAGGATCAGACAGTCAGGACGTTACCCCACCTGGTCCCCACATGTGGATTGTTTTATGCACTTAATATATATACATACTGTAGACACCAAGAGGAAGAAAGATGTTACCGCATGCCTCCTGCCTTCAGGGAGATAAAATAGCGAAAGATAATGAACAAAACTAGGCAGTACATGCCAGGTTAATAATAACAGCTAGCAAGGATTGAGTTCTTGCTACGTGCCAGGCATTCTGCTAAGTGCCATCACATTTTCTTATTTACTCCTCGCAACTATCCTTTGAGGTGTACATGATGAGCCTCATTTTTCAGATGAGGACACTGAGCTATAATGAGATTAAACAACTTGCCCGACGTCTCACAAGCAGCAGTTACAGCCAGACCTACCTGCTTTGTAAGCAAGACGCTGCTGCTTCCAAAGGGTACAATTGGGAGAAGGAAAGAGGGGGCCCAGCTTCACTTTCTAATAAAGCCAATCTACTGGCTGTTTCAAGTAATTGGACCAGAAACTGATACAAAGAACACAGGGCAGCCCCCGTGGGTGGTGACCACAGCTTTCCATGGACCCTGGTACTTCTCTAGAGACAAGTCCCTACATTTCATGCCGGAGGTGTGGTCCTTTCAGGCTTTTTTCCCCCCTATTCCTTCCTCCTTTAAGAATGAGATTCCATTCTTTCCACTCAAGGACGAGGCCCAAACCAGCAGGAATACCAGCCACATGGGCCAGGAAGGGTCCTGGGATCAAGCCAGGTCACTGTTCAGAGGGGCGCAAGGCAGATATGACCTGAGAAGTCACACGAACTAAGGTAAGGAAGGGAGCAAGAAGAGCCAATGACAGTACAAAACAAGCCATGGCAGATCTTAGACTCAACGTGAGAGAGTCAGGTCAGAGACAGGAAATGAGGAGTGAGGTCTTAGGTTGTGAGCGCCAGAAGCAGGCTCTGAGACAAGGTTGAGTGTGAGTAGTTTGTTTGGGAGGTGACTCTGAGAAGTAGTAGTAGGGGAGTGGGGAACTGAGATAAGGAGAGGAAGGAAGATAATGCAGGGCATGTTAATAAGAAGTTTACCATTGGTTTCAATTGTAGCTCAATTGCACCGGGGAACTCTGGGACATGATATGCAACATAGTTCAGAATGGTCCCACCCAAGGAGCTAGGGAGCTGGGGTATTTGCCCACCAACCCCTTCACATGAGTAGTTGAGGGCTGCTCCCACATGAGATGAGTCCTCCCAGCATGTCAGGCCTCCCCCTGCTCAGGCTCAAGGAGCGCCTCCTGCAACCAGAGGAAGCCCCAAGGCAGACAGTCTCAGGTGCTTGCAGGAAAAAGCCCTGGTTGGGTATATGGGCAGGTACAGGACAAGATCAGAGCCAGAGCAAACAGTAACTGGGAGGGAAAGAATGGAAGGACATAGTGCAGTCCTCAAGCTATAAAGGAGACAAAAGGACGGAGAGCTCCCCGGTCAGCCTGTACTGATCACAGGACACAGGGAAAGGCAGGCCTGAGAGTTTCAAGGGTCAGAGCTGGGCTGATGGGGAAGCAACTCCCATGGGCAAGTCACTCAGGCCCTCTGCCCTTCGTGGACCTGTTCCACGATCTCTTCCCTGTCCCAAGGATGAGTGGGCCAACCAACCTAAAAATCAGACCCCAGGAAACGGGAGAGCACCTGCAGGTCCTTGGTCCCTTTGTCACCTTCTACCTTCTCTCCCGACCCCCACACTACTCTGCAGGGCTCCCATGCACTTGGATTCCTTGGCTAGGGCAGGGTGATTTTACCAAGATCTTACCTCCTCTCTTTCAGTTCAAACCTATTGCCTGACCCTGTGACAGTGGCCCCAAAACTGTCACTCTGCAAATAATTGTGGCCAGGGTAAGAAGGACAGAAGTCAATGTGAGGACCTGAGGCAGACACCTGTAATTTCACATTTGGGGGAACCCAGACTTTAAAACAGCAGTGCTATTTCAATATTCTTACGCCCATCCTTCTTTAACCTTAGACTAAGGGGGAAACAAACCCTCTTTGATTTGTAGACTGAAATTTTTAAAGAGCCAACCTACCCTTTTTTAAATTTATTTTTTCCTTTTGCTTGGGGCAGACATCAGGGGCCCAAAATGGGAATTTGTACCTTGCTCAGATGGCCCAAAAATGCCCGAGTTACCATGGGGAATAGCATGCCACCAATCATCTTTCCTGCTAATCCAAAAGTCAAATAAGTCCATAGAGGGCCTTTTTTTCCCCTAGAATTTCAGGCTCCCCGAGGACTAATTTCTCTGAAAGCTGCATTAAACTAATAGCACCATAAAAGGCCCATTGTGAGATATAATTGGTTTGCAGGACTTTCCTATAAAAATAATAAAAAGACTGCCAAAGGCAGTTTCCAAAGGTCAATTATCTTTGTGTTGCTTGAGCTGAGTGGAGGTCAGTCCCAGAATTCCATTTTATAGGTATATTCATCAAAACACGGCCTGCCCTACCTATCTGACCCCATCAGCTGTCAGAGAAGTCACACATTCCATCTTATGCTGATCTCCAAAAGGGTGCTTTGGGCTCCTTTTTACCCCCGGAAGGGACTGGCCCATTCCCACATCAATACAGAGTGGGAAGCTGAAGTTTTCAAAGCAGAATGAAAGAGAGAAAAGCTACACCCTGAGCCTAAGAAGGAAGAGATGATACTCGGTGAGTCAGGCAGGCATGTGCCTAGCTGTGTGCTTAGTTAGAGACTAGGCTAGACAGGGCCCCTGTCCCCAAGAAGTTGGGTAAGTAGTTATGACTCTTGGTTACACCTGACCAAAACCAACTTCAACTATCTTAAGTGAAAATGAAAAGTTTACTCATAGATACAAACAACAGATGGCTGGTTACCAGAGAGGAAAAGGAATGGGGGTGGTGGGTAACGTGGGTAAAATGGGCCAATTATATGCTGATGGATGGAAACTAGACTTTTGGTGGTGAGCAAGCTATAGTGCATACAGATATCGAATTATAATGTTTTACATTTGAATCTTATATAATGTTACTAACCAATGTTACCTCAATAAAAAAAATAATTTAAAAAAGAAAAGTTGGCTACCATTACTGGGAATTTTAAGGATGACTGGATTCAAGGGCTCAAACAGTATCAACTCACTGATGAGAAAATGTTCTCACCTCTCTCTCCCTCCCTCTCTCCCTCCATCCGTCTATTCCTCATCTTCGCTCCTTACATCTGTCTCTGCACTGCTAGTCCCTGCTCTCAGACAAGCTCTCTGCCACGTGGCAGGCAAGAAGGCATCAGGCTGCCATTGTTGCCTAATTTCCCCATTGAGCTACCTCAGTATAAAGAGACTTTTCCTCCTAGTGTTCATGTATCAATTCCAAAAAACTCTCTGGTTAGTCCTGTTTGGATTATGTGGCCACCCCTGGACCAGTCATTGTATCCAATGGGTCGCAAGAATGTGATTTACTCAGACTGGGTCACGTGCTCACACTTCTGGCTAGGAGGTCTGGAGAGAGGGGACACACAGCCTATTTGACATTTAACCAGATCACACCCTGCAGGGGGAGAGGAGTTTCCCCCAAGGACAGGATGCTGGCAGACAAAATCCTGCCTACCCAATTCCAAAGTGCACTCTACTGGTTAACTTAAGGTGTTCTCATTCCAAGTGATTCCTTAATCTATTCATCTCTCCTTTCTTCCATCGATTCATCCAGTCAGCCAGCCACTCAGTTAGCCATTTATTAGGCCAAAGTGTTCGTTTTACAGGAACAAGTTTTTCTCCCCTTGCCCCTTTTCAAAAAAAAAAATCTCAAAAACAATTGCTTGTACGGGGCCCCAAGTTTCTAAAGGAATGAATTCTTCTCAAACCCTAGCGTCTGCAAGTCTCAATAAGGATGCATTAAAGGTATGTAAGGCTACACACTTAGCTCTAAGTGGTGTGTATGGCTCCTTTTTTCTCTTTATTGTGTATCATGTTTTCTAATCTTTCTGCAATGAAAATGCATTACATGTATAATTTTAAGAAGGAAAAAATAATGTTAAAAGCCTCTCAATCTCATTAGTCTGTTCTGTATGCACCAAGCAACCTTTTTGAGACTTAAACTGGTTTCCCCAGTCCAATTTGCTACTAAAAAAAGAACAGGCTGTCCGTTCTGAGCACAGAGTAGCTATGTCTTTCCAAGAAGAATACTCAGCTATGCTAGTTTATCAAGTCTTTTCTGAGTCTTGGACGTGGAAATCTCCAGCTTACAAGGTGCTGGCCCAACAAACGGACAATCTGTTTGGCAAAACTTGAAGGCAGCACCCAAAGCCCTGCAGGATGAAAGCGTTCGCCTTCTCACAATAGCCCTACTGTGACCAGCCGCAGAGCCATTACTCATTAGCAGCCAAGTAAAAAGCCAGTGTATTTTCTATCATCTACATGAGGGAGTGGTCCCTTGATACAATTAGTGACCGGCCACACCAAGCATAAAAGAACGTGCCTTTCCTGAGAACGGTGGCAGAAATGTTCCAGCTGGGGTCAGGGGCTCCATAAAGAGTCATTTCTGTGTTGGCAATAAAAGTGGAAATGATCAGCCCTTTGAAATAGCTTAAACTTAGATCTTAATATTTTGAATAGGATCAAAGAGCCTTGGCATCACAGTACAGTACTTTTCATGGAGTCTTTTGTCACCTGAGTATGGAAACAGAGATATATGTTGGTCAAAAATATTTTAGACTTTTATACCCAGACTCATCTTGGAAGAGGTAGGATTGTTCATCAAATAAGGAATACAATTTTTAAAGGATGTTGGTGCTTCTCAGATGTGACACTGTTTAATGACCAAATACCAAGCTACACATATAATATAAACATGAACTTGAATCTATTTACCAAGGAAAACATTTCTTAATCAGAAATACACTAACATTTACTATTATCATATTACTATTCATCTGTGATGTATACATATTATTTCAAGTAGTCCTTTACAACAGCCCTACAAGTTTTTGAAGGTGGGGAATTAATGAATAAAATTAGTAATTGGAAGAACCAGAGTTTAAGCAAGTCTGTCTTATCTCCATCCCATACCTGCTTCCATTACCCCTATGCACGTTTCTCAGCAACACCCCAACTGTATCTGCCTGCACATATAACGTGCATGTCGATAGGTGTGCAATGCTTAGGTGCCACATTTTCTACATCAACGACATATTAATACGCAGGCAACAGAAAGGGATGCCAAGTGAGAAAACTCAAACGACAAAGGAAAATAGAAGGTAAACTCTGAAAGAGTAAAATCAATTTTCCCCAGCACAGAAAGTAGCAGCTGAGCAGCGGGTTCTGGACGGGCGTGGCCATTTCTGGCTTAAAGACAACCTCTTAGAGGATATTTCCTGAAGCATCAGGTAGACATAAGTCTAAAATGTAACACTAAACATCAGCAGGGAAATAAACGCTGGTTATAAATCCCATAAGGAAATAATAAAAATATCTCTGACTAGATAACAGCGTGACACACCAATGTTCCAGAAAGAAAAATATAAACATAAGTTGCTGCCTACTTTTAAAAAAGAAGAGGTACTGACAAATTCACTCTGGCCACTTTGCCGAGTCCTTCCTATTAATGCCTGGAAAGTTACAGGGCCCCAGAGCCTGTTCTCAGACACCACTTTCTGGGACAGGTGCCGGCCAAACTGGGTTTATTTCTTCTAATGCTCAGACTGGGGAAAGTAGAAGTCTTTCTTTAGAGATTTATAGATGACTGGCTTATTCAGCGTATGGCTTTTCTGCTCTTGTTCCTTACAATAACAAGAGGATTTGGAAACACACTTGGGTTTATGAAGTATAAGTCCTGTTTAAATCTATACAAGTTAAGAAGACATGTGATGGTTCTTTGGAGAAGAAAGCAGCACCTGTGTTGGGCTGCACTGAGCAACGGTCTTTGTTGTTGGAGAGATTGATAAGTCTCCAGGTCTTCGACAAGGGGAGTCGAGAATAGGAAACTCATTTCAAGTCCTATCTTAGGTTGGCATCTGAGCCAAAATGACATGAAACTCATTAATTTCTTTTTCTATTAAGCCACCAAGCACAAGTGGAATAGTTCTCTCCTTTTCTTATTTCTATCTGAAATCTGTTACGAACAAGAGCCAAGATTCTTGCTCTATATTTTCAGAGAATTGCACAAAATTGTTCTTTTCCTTTCTCCTTAACAAAAACAAGGTGCGAACAAAACTGTCACTTAATATGGTAATTAATATAGAGAAATATAATTAGCTGCTACAAGCATTTCTTTCTCATCTCAAATATTGCTGATGCCAAGGCGATTAACGTCTATCTCTGTTAGGGTAATAAACCCACCTGATGGATAGGAAGCTTTACCTGTCTTAATCTGATAACACGATGTCCCAGTTAATTTCCAAATGATAGTTCCAAGACCTCTTCTTAGACGAAAAAAGTCACAGAGGCAAAATGCTTCCACAGGCAAATCTTCACATTTGTAAACATAAATAGCCTTGTAAACAACCACTTAACTTTCTGTAACAACATATATATGAGTAACACCAGTAAGGCAGCCAAAAGCTGACCCTGAAACTCAGGGCAAAGCTGGAACAATCTCTGATGGTCACAATTAGACAGCTAGCACTCAAGTATTTAACCACCTAAACCAAAAATCACACTGCCTTCAATCAACATAAGATCCCACAACAAAAAAGATTAGAACTCCATCTTTAGCAGGCTATTTAGATGAGGTTGCGTACAGCAGTACAACACGTGGCTTACCTTTTATTACAAGAACGCCAAGGCTGTTCAATCAGAAAAGAAAATCCAGGCATGCAGTTTGGTTAGTGATAGCATGCTGCTTATTTATCTGGATCCTTCCATCACCACTCTCAACCCTCTCTCTCTCTCCATGTAAAACAAAACACAAGCTGATGGTGGTCCCATTACCTTCTCCCATTGCCCAACTTTTTCCTACATCTCTGTCTATTTCTAACCATCCCTGTAGCTTACATACTTGAGTCAGTTCACTATAGTCTTTGCTTCCTGTATTTTTCCAAATTGGGAGCTTTTATGTGGTCTTCCTTATATAATCAGTTAGAAGCTGCAATTACTCCCTTATAAGTAGCATCATCATTCCATCAAGTTTATTAATTGTTCAGGAAAATGAAGGGTCTGCATAGTATTTGAATTGCAATGTGTCAGCTCTGAGCTTTCTCCAAGGCACAAATACTGTTGTTTTCGATAGCCTGATTCATGACCTTCTCCTTCTGCTTAAACACTTCAGGTGGAAAGAAAGCCACCAAAGTCAAGGCAACCTGTTGCATTGCAAGCGTGCAAACAGCTGTAGACTTACATTTGCTGCCTTGCATTTGCTGGAGACTGTCTGCCACAACTTGAGGTGTTGATACTTGAGGTGTTGATTCCACTCTCAGGGATTCCAGAGAATACGTTAACTCCCCCTTCTCACTGGGTAACCCTACAACCAACTGGAGACAGCAATTTCATCTGGAGGAATGTTGGGCACAAAAAACTCCAAAAACCAAAACAGGTTGGCTCATGAGACCGTGGGGAGCCAGAGAGCGTCTCATCCAAGGAGACCAGCAGTGACTTGGCACCACGTGACTGTTGTCATAGATAAATGAAGATCCAGTGCCACCAGATCTTTCAAATTTCCAAGAGAATCATGAAATCTGGATTTGTATGTGAAATTTCTGTTTTTGCAAGTTGATGAGCAAATCAGAAAAATCATTTTAACCAGCATATAGGCCAAAGGAAACTCATCTGGATGCCAGGTCCCAACCACAGAACACAAGTTGGAATCTATTTTTCTAAAACCTTCTCCTCTTCACACCAGAGGTGTATGGTTTTGATAACAAGGACACAAATTGTTCGGGATCCCTTTTTATTTTTATTATCTTACACACTAGCCTGCAAAAAAAAAAATGGTTCCGTGTCTTACTGAAAGCAGATATTTGCATTTACCTGGAGATTTTCCTTTTTAAACCACTTCAACCAAACTAAATCCTCATGCAAGGCTGCACACATGAATACAAGTTAGATGGCTCTAAGTTACTTAGATAATTAGCTGACATCATTAGTCATACATCTATGTATAGCCTTAGAAAATTCACTTAAACTCTCTGAGCCTCAATTTCTACATCTGAAAACTGGGATAAAAGATATCTTCCTTGGTGGAACGTAATTACTACCACCCCTTCAAGGTTGAGGTTGCACTACAATTTGTGACTTGCTTGAAAAAGAACACAAAGAACAGAACACGGGAAGAGAAAAATCGTAATTTTACAGTGGAGAAACCTGGCAAACACTAACTTAACCAAATGATAAAGGTGAGCATCGCCCATGATGACATATTATGATCATGTACCTCCTGATATGAAGGGCTTAAAAGGATGTTCCATCTCTATGGTATTCTTCCGCCCCCCAAAAAATAACTCCAATCTAATCATGAGAAAAACACCAGACAGTTTCACATTAGAAGTCATCTACGGGATAGTGTTTCGCAGAAGAAGAAGTAGTCCTGTTGGGTCAAACGTTGTTGAGTGATTGTGTAAGATTAGGACAGGAAAGGTTCCAATGACTTGAGTCTTTCCAGGGATGTAGCTGGAGACTGAAGCTATAGGTTTGTGCAAAAGTAATTGGGGTTTTTGCGATTATTAACCTGTTAATCTGCAATTACTTTTGCACCAACCTAATAGATTGGAGAAGAGTGAGTGGAACCAAGTATAGATAATGGGTTCAAGAAGGTTTTCTGGAAAAGAAAGAAGACAAATTGGGGTGTGAGCTGAAGAAAGATGTGAAACCAAGGAAGACCGCCGTTGGTTTTTAATGGGCCATGCTAGTAAATAGCTGCAAGTTAATGAGAATAATCCTGTAGAGTAGGACAGAGCAATGATGCAGGAGAGAGGTAATAAAACTTGCTGAAACCACAAGTTCTCAAGAAACTGAGGAGACGGGATCCAGAGCACGAGAAGAGAGGTTGGCCTTTGACAGAAGTGGGGACTCTTCTCACCTCTTAATGGGAGGGAAGTGAAGACAGGCAAAGCTCCAAGTAGAGTTCTAGATTTGTTGGTGGGGAGATTATGGCTTCCTTCAATTAAGTATGAAGCAAGCCATGAGTTACAAGTCAGAAGGGGTGAGAAAGGGTGGTAAAAAGATGACAGTGGGAACACAAGGCTCACACTACGAGCCTTGACAGTCTATTACAGCAGAGCAGAATGGTCAAGGGCTGAAAGAGCTGAAAGTGTTTGCAAGGAAACCACAGTAATTGTGGGCCATAAAATTGAAGCCACATAAGGAAGAAAAGTAAGAAAAGAGACGAATAGTGACAAAGTAGTAGAGTCTAAGTTTTGAAAGGCTCAGTGATATTGAAAAACTATTGCATTTGTTATTCTGGAGCATATCATCCAAAAGAATACAAAAAAGAATATTTAAAATCTAAATTTCAAGACTGGTGGAATAATTGGATGAAAACCTGTAGCGGAAGGGAATAAAAGTTGTTAGAAATGATGAACTCAAGGAACTGAGAGCCCAGGGCATTGCATGAGTCATCCATACAGTTGCTGAAATCCCCAGAAACAATGAGAGGAGCAGGCATGAAAAAACAACCGAGAGCTAGTACCTAAGGCCTGTGGGGCATGAGGAACACGCCTCAGAGGTGGGTATATAAATGAATGAAATTCGAAGAGTTGGTGGGTGATACAGCAGGATGGCACAACTTCAAACATACTGATATTCTGAAAGAGAAAAGAATAAGAATTAAAGTAGAAATGCAGAGCAAGGAACACACCTACTCCATATGCTCAACTTGAAGCACAGAGTATGTGACATTTAAGAAGTAAAAGGTCTCCACTCAAGAGGGCTACAAGGGAGTGGGTCAATTCTCTATTAAGAGGAAGAAGACAACTTTCATTCAGAATAAAAGGTTGAGGATGTATGAAGTTTGCTGATCACAGATCAGAGTTCAGAAGGCACAATGTGAACACACAATGGGATTTATAGATGATATAATACAGAATTGTACACCTGAAATCTATGAAACTTTACTAACAATTGTCACCCCAATAAACTTTAATTTAAAAAAAAAAGGCACAATGAGGGAGTGGAAGGATAAGGGGTTGGGTCAGAGTAAGATGAGAAAGGGACAGCCAGGAGCTTGTGCTTCCATCAGAGATTGAGGAAAATCTCCATGTCATGATAAGGGGCATGATAGGGTGAGTCAAAGAGGTGTGTGAGTTCACGTCTTGCCTCTGAAAATCACACTCCATGACCTGGGAGGATGCTTCCTCTCTCAGTAGTGAGGCCACGTGGGCCACGTGAGGGGCTTCTCTCAAGGAGGAGATACTGTATGTGAAGCAGCCATTCTCAAGCCTAGTTAGGCATCAGAATCATCTGGGAGCTTTTAAAAATCCCAATGCTCACATCACAGCAGGGCCAAAGAAATCAAAGTCTCTGCGGGGGAGGACCCAGACATCAGTATTTTTGAAATTTCCCCAAGTACTTCCCATCTGTAACGAGGTTTGAGAACGTGGGTTCCTCTACCAAATATTGGGTATGGCCTGGGCATTCGAGTTTTTAAAAACCTTTGTGGATGATGGCTATTACTTTTATTGTTACACATATTCAGTTCCTTTGAGTCATTACAATGGGAAGGAGGAAAAAGAATTGTCTTTGTTTAAATAGAAGAGTGCGATCTTGAAACTAGAGGAAAGAGTTCCTGGCATTGTCTCAAATTAAGAAAGACTAATCACTTATGTGAAAGAGATGGAACTGGCACAATATACTTTAATAGCCATTCAATCTTCTAATACCTATATAAAGAGCATGATGGAAGGCTTCACAATCCAGGGAAGGTTCTTGACCATATCCATGCTGAAAGCAGTTAAGCAGTTTTCATGATGTTTATTATCTATTCACCTGACCACTTAAAATAATATTTTAAAACTGTCCAGGCTATTATTAGGAGCAAGGAGATGATTTTCAGATAATAATAATTAAGGCTGACATTTATTAGGCACTGACTATATGCTAGGTACTGTGCAAATAATCACATGTAGTCTCCTGTAATCCTCCTAACAATTGTATGCAGTGGGTACTGTTATTATGCCCATTTTACAAATGAGAGTCCAAAGGCTGGAGACTTGTCTGAGATCAAACATCTATCATTGAAAGGATATGGATTTAAATTTACAAGTCCACCCAGTCCTAAAACCTGTGTGCTCTTAACCATTATGCCATCCTGTCTACTTACAACGTTCATGAGACACGAAAAGATTGTGGGCAAAGATGGAGGAATTAGCCTTAGAGAAAAGCAGAGACATGCTCTCTTGCTTGACAGAATGAAAGAAAGAATGGGTGGCGAGGGTGAAAGATGTAAAGGAGTTTGAAAGTAATAAGGAAAAAAACTCAAAAATTCTAAAATTTAAAAGGACACCTTCACATTTTCTAAAGTACTTAGCATAATAAATTATACACAGTATAAACTCAAAATATCCAGTTGACTTAATATTCTTTCAATTGTCATCATGTCATTAAATGATAAATCTTAATGGAAATAGTCAATTTGTCAAAGGGCTCGGGTTCTAGAAGCTTTTTGCTCATTTTTTCAGTTCTCATACTTATTACAGCTATATTGTTTGTATAAATATCTTAGAAAATATAAATACTGAGGAAGGAAGAGAGGAGGCAGGAAGGAAGGAAGGAAGGAAGGGAGGGAGGGAGGGAGGGAGGGAGGAAGGAAGGAAGGAAGGAAGGAAGGGAAGGAAGAAAAGAAGGAAGGAAACAAGGAAACATTCTTTCTACCAGTAACAAGCCAGCTAATAAATGAAGAAGAAATGACAGAATAAGAAAATCACCATTTGGCAAAATATTATCATTTCTGTTGATTCAGGAAAGAATCATCAATGGTACTAAAACTAGAGGGTGAAGATTGAGAAAAGAATATTGACATAGTGTCAAATTATTTACCTGCTAGATATTTATTTCTTACAATGGGTTGAAGAATAAATTTACAGTGGAGAAATATGAAAGTTATCACCATAAGCAAACTATCAAACTTAATGTGGTCAGTAATGGGACTTACCATCTGCCTCCTAATATGATGCATTGAGAAGAACTTGACATCACTTCTGTGATATTCCTGCCAAAAGTGTATAACCTAAATGTAACCATAAGAAAACATTAAACAAAATTGAATTCAGTTTGAAAAATAACCTTCAATGTCATGAAATACAAAGACTCAAGATCTGTTCCAGATTAAAGGGGTCTGTCTAAAGAGATATGACAATTGAATGTAACATATGTTATTTGGATTTTCATTTGCTATACAGAACATAAATGGGACAATTTGTAAAATCTGAATAAAGTCTATAGATTAAAAATACTATTATATCAATGTTAATTTTCTGAGGTTGATTTTATTGGAGTTATGTTGCAGACTTCCTTGTTTTTAAAAAATATGCTCTGAAGTATTTAGGGATAAAGAGGCATTATCCCATGAAGTATTTAGGGATAAAGAGTACAAGTTACTCTTAAATGGGTTCAGAAAACAGATAAATGAATAAAACAACTGTAGTAAAATATAATAATTGGATAATCTGAGTGAAGAGTATAAATGAATTCCTTGCACTATTCTTGCAACTTTTCGATAAGTCTAAAATAAGTCAAAGTAAAAATAAAAAATAAAACTAAAAAAATAAAACATATATGTATATATGTATATATATATATATATATATATATATATATATATATATAGAGAGAGAGAGAGAGAGAGAGAGAGAGAGAGAGAGAATAAGCTTCTAAACTAATCCACAAGCAATTTAACTACCTACCAAAACAAACTGCTCATGCTTTAAAGGAAGACAACAAAATCTAGACACTCAATAGTATAATACTCACAATATCTAGTATCCAATAAAAAATTACCATATATGCAAAGACAGAAGAAAAGGTGACCCAAACCAGGAGAAAATTTCAGTCAGTAGAAATATCCATAAATTACAGAGATGATGCAATTAATCGACAGGGATTTCAAAACAGCTATGGTAAACATGCTCATGGATGGAAAGCATGAACATAGACAGGAAAGAGAAAGAAGATATAAAAAGTAAGAAAATGAAGATTCTAAAGCTGAAAAGTATAATATCTGAAATAAAAATATTTACTGAATGGGGTTTAATCGTAGAGTAAACAAGGAAATATTAGGAAAATATTGACATAGCAATAGAAACTACCCAAAGTGAATCACAAAGCAACAACAAGACTGAAAATACAGGAATCAAAGCTTTATAAGACACTATCAAACTGCATAACATAAAAGTAAAGGATTCCCAAAAAGAGGATGTGCACACAAAAAAAAGTTTTGAAGAAATAATGGCTAAATTTTTCCAAATTTTATAAAAACTATAAGCCTACAGATGCAAGAATCTCAATGACTCTCAAGCAGGATAAACATAACAAAAACCACACCAAAGCACATGATAATCAAATCCTAAAAATCAGTTTTAAAGGACAAATTTTGTAAATCAAAAGACACATTACATTCAGGGGAACAAAAACAAGAATACTGCAGACTTATAATCAGAAATAATACAAACCAGAATATAATATAACAACAAACAAAAAAGAGGATGGTAAAAGGGGACAAATTTTCAGTTATAAGGTGAATATGGTCTAGGGATTTAATGTAGAACAGGGTGACTATAGTTGGTAATACTGTATTATATAATTGAAATTTTCTGAGAGTAGAACTTAAGTATTCTCACCCCCTTCAAAAAAAGGTAAATATGTGGGCTGTGAATTAACAATGGAGGGAATCCTTTGTGATCTATAAAACAAGTCAATAAATTTGGAATGATTCAAAGCATACAGGACATGTTCTCTGATGACAACAAAATTAAATTAAAAATCAGTGACAAAAAGATATCTGAAAAACCCCTAAATGTTTGGAAATTTAGAAACGTGATCCTAAACAGCCCATGAGTCAAAGGAACTGTCATAAAGGAAAGTGAAAAGTAGTTAAACTGAATAATAATGAAAACAAAACATATTAAAATGTGTGGGAAGAACTGAAAGCAGAGCTTAGAGGGAAATATATTAGGTTTAAAGGCTACATTTTTAAAAAAGGAAAGGGCTAAAATCAATTACCTTAAGAAGGTATAAGAAGACAAAATAAGAGAAAAATTTAATCCAAATAAGTAGAAGAAAGAAAATACTAAATATCAGGGTAGAAATCAATGAAAACAAATGGCAATAGAGAAAAGTTAATGAAACAAAAAGCTGGTTCTTTGGAAATATCAACAGAATTTTATTGATAAACCCCTAGCTAGACTTTCATAAAGAAGGAGAGAACATCTGTTGAGATCCTAGAAATGTTAAGGGTAGCAAAAGAATGTTTTGAACAACTCTGTGTCAATAAATTCAACTTATATGAAATACTCAAATTCCTTGACAGACACAAATTATCAAAAAAATAAAGATGAAATGGAAAATATGAATAGTCCTATATCTATTTAAAACATTCTCGTAGGAAAAAAATTATAATTCAAGGTGATTTTATTGTCAAATTGTATCAAGGATTTAAGGACGAAATAATACCAATTCTACACAAAGTATTTCAGGAAATAGTGGAGAGGGAGTATTTCCCAATTTAGTTTATGAGGCCAGCAAAACCTTGATACCAAAACCAGGCAGTACCTTATAAGTACAGACCAATAATCCTCATGAACACAGTTGTAAAAGCCCCTAACAAAATATCGGAAAGTCTAACTCAACCATATATAAAAATGATAATATGTAGTGACCAAGTGGAATTTATCTAAAGATTGAAAAGTTCGTTTAATATTTAAAAATCAAAATAATTCACCATGTCAACAAAATAAAAAAGAAAGAGCCTTTGATTCTACCAATACATGCATAAGAAAGCATTAATAAAATTCCATACCCATGCATGATGAAAAACTCTAGCAAATAATAAATAGAAAGGAGCTTTCTCAACCTAATAAAAGGTATCTATTAAAATCCTATAGCTAACCTCATACTTCATGATGAAAGACTCAAACTTTCCCCTCCAAGATCAAGAAAAAGGCAGATATGTTGCTCTTTCCACTTTAATGTAATATTATGCTACAGTTCCTGCCCAGTGCAAGTATGATGATTATGAACAAAGAAATCATAGAAAGTATATAATTGGAAATAAAGAAAAACTGTCTTTGTTTATAAAAAACATGCTTATGATCATAGAAAACCCTAAGTAATTCCAAAAAGCTGTAAAACAAATGAATTTAGCAATGTCATGGGGTACAAAATTAATATACATAAGTCAATTGTATTTCCACTTATTAATAACCAATGAAAAATAAAATTTTAAATACAATTTACAATAACATCAGAAAATGCAAAATACATAGGCAAAAATTTAACAAAATATGTGCAATATCTATAAAGCTGAAAACTACAAAAGGTTGCTGGGAGAAATTTTAAAAGATCTAAGTAAGTAGAGACTTATATACCATGTTCATGGATTAAAAACATCAATATTGTTAAAGTGACAACGGTCCCCAAATTAATCTATAGATTAAATGTAATTCTAACCAAACTCACAGCAAGCTTTTTTGTAAAACTTAATAAGCTGATTCTAAGCTGTATAAAAATCAAAGGAACTAAAATAAAAATAATTCTAAAGAGAAGAAAAAGTTGAGGGTTTTACACCATCCAATATCAAGACTTACTATATAGCTATTGTTATCAAGATAGATATGGAACTACAGAACAGAATAGAGACTTCATAAATAGAACTACTCAAATATAGTCAATTGACTTTTTACAAATGTGCCAAGGTAATTTAATAGGGAAATGACAGTCTTTTCAGTAAACGGTACTGAACTACTGGATATCCATAGGAACAAAAATGAATTTGTACTCTAACCTCACACCACACATAAAATTAACTCTAAATGAATCATAAATACAAACATAAAAACTCAAGCTATAATAAAACTTATAGAGAAAAAGACAGATAAAAAATCATTACAGTTTTGAAGTAGGCAAAAATTACTCAGGACAAGAAAAATACAAACCATATAAGAAAAATAAGGATAAATTGGACCTTATGAAAATTTTAAATGCCTGCTTGCTCTTTAAATTATACTAAGAAAATGAAAAAGTAAGCCACAGACTGAGCAAAAATATTTGTAATATATGCACCTGACAAAAATTTTATATCCAGAATATACAAAGAACTTTGACAAACTAATAAGAAGATAAAAAATGGGCAAAGGATTTGAAGACACTTCAGAAAATAAGACATATGAATGGCCAAAAGTACATGAAAAATAGTTTAACACTATTAGTCATTAGGAGATACAATTTTAAATTACAATGAGATATTACTATATATCCAATAGAATGGCTTAAAAATGCTGACAATACCTAATATTAACAAAGATTGGAGTAATTAGAGTTCATACACATTGTTGGTAGGAATGTAAAATGGTCTAATCAGTTAGGAAAACAGTTTGGCAGCTTCTTAGCAAATTAAATACAGACTTACCCTTTGATCCAGCAAATCCATAGCTCAGTATTTACCCAAGAGAAATTATAATATCTGTCCAGATAAAGATTCATACATGAACATTCATAGCAACTTTATTCTTAATGGCTAAACACTGGAATAACCTGAATTCCCATCAACAGATAAATCAATAAACAAATAGTAGTGTGTCAATATAATAGATTATTCAGCAATAAAAATGAATAAATTACTGATACACACAACAACATGGGTGAAGCTCAAAAAAATTACACTACCTGAAAAAAAGCCAGACACAAAGAGTACATAGTGTATGATTCCATTTATCTGAATTCTAAGACAATATATATATATATATATGTATATATATATATATAGACGAAAAACAGATCCATCGTTGCTTAAGCTGGATAGGCACTGGGAATATTGACCACCAAGGGGCATAGGGCATTTGGGGGGGTAGTAATTGTGGCTACTTGGGCATATTCATTTGTCAAAACTTCCCAAACTGCACACTTACAATACTTTTACTATATGTAAATTATGAGGTTGGTGCAAAAGTAATTGCAGTTTAAAAGGTTAAAAATAATTGCAAAAACCGCAATAACTTTTGCACCAACCTAACATCCCAATTATATCTTTGATTTTATATATATATATGTATATATATATATAGTATATTTATTTTAAGTGTCCATAAAGATGTACTCAAAATTATAAAGCAGTAGTATTCCATGGGTAATATTTAAAATATTTAAAAATTGAGAATTATAAGCACCAACCAGTTAGAACAAATGATGGGTATGAACAATTCACACAGCCAACTCATGTGAATGATCCAAGTGTTAGCCCAGGAAAACAATAGTTCTTAATAAGTGGTGGGATTATTGTTCTCCTCTTTCTTCTTTTTGCTCATCTGTATTTTCTAATTGTCTATCCATATTTTCAATCAGGTACTCTAAAATAAGGGGGAAATCTATATCTAATTACAAAAAAGAAAAACAGTTCCTGTTACGATCACATCTCATACTGTTATAAAATTTTAATGGGTCTCAAAACCCTAATGGAACTTTTAAATAATAGATATGAGAAATGGTATACTAAAACAGCATTGAATGGGAAGTTAAAAATGGATAATGCCATAAAAAAATATTTCCCATCTACTGCAAAGAAAATAGTGAGATGTATTTTAAAACTATTGCACCATTTTAATATTTTAAAATGCTCTCCCTTTGCTCCTATTCCAATTTGATCTCCATGTAATTGATTATGTGTAAGAGAGAGAGAATATCTTTCCTCAAATTGTCCAGGCTCTGAAATGCCATACTGCTCCAAATTCATTATATAGTATTTTGCAAAGGGTATCATGGGCTAGGTCAAACTTCAGAATCTGGCTGAGCAAACCAGGAAATCCAACAATAATGATCAACCCTGGGTAAATTTTTATAGCAAAATTACAGCCCATGACAAAGAGCGATGCCACCATCTCCTCCTCGCATGACTACTTCCATCTCTAAGGCTTATGACAGCAACAAACCTTTGCTCTGAGCAGTTTCTTCAGAGGTAAGCACAATAAAAACCCGGCTACGAGAGCAGTGGCTGAGAAACTACGATCAGCAAATAATGACCAGGGAGGCCCCTTTATCGTGTCTCTCTCAACAGAGAAACTGTACCAGCTCCCCAGCGGCCCAGTCAAGAGGCAATGGCTGGTTTAGCAATTTGACTCTTTTCCGTAACTTTGAAAACCCCAGGGTAAAATGATGCTACCTCACAATCTCCTAATGTTGCTTTGCAGTGCTGCTCGAATTTGTAATTTTAAAAGCACCTCAGCCCACTGTGAGATCCCAGTTATCCTTAATGATTTGCAAATCTCAGTGCTTTTAACAGCTCATTTTTGTACTGTGGCTACGGTGCTAACACCTGCATCTATGTAGTTGTAGCTTATAATAGCCAGGGCTGTCAGGATGTGCAGTAAATGAGAGGCGGCAGCAGTATCTTCCACCTTTTCCAGCCTTAATTTACTTCTGCTGCATTTGAACATAAGCATATTGAGCCCCCAGAGCTGCCGCATCAGCTCGCAGAGCCTGTGCAATTGTGGCTCATGGGACCTCTGTCGTCCGCAGAAGCTGACCACCCTGCTCCATTACATGGAGGAAAACAAGAAGATGGCAGCTCCGGTCTTTTCTTCTAGAAGCTCTGACTTCTGAAGGGGAAGCATCTGTCCCCAGATTTCAATTGCAAGAAAAATGTAACAGAAGATTTTTATGACGCACCCAATGTGGCATTTTTACAAGATATTCAAACTATACATTACATGACCAAATTCTGCTTTATCCAGACATGTGTCATCCACTCTCTAAATAAGCATTAGAATCACATTTACAGTTGATATAATAAAGCATTACATAACAACATTTATTCTAATTTCAAAATATCAGGTATCTCTTATGTAATAGTAACAATGGTGGCGATTGTTAAACAACTGCTATGTGTCTGACATTGTTGAAAGCTTACGTGCATTAACTCATTTAAACCTCAGAACAACTCATTGTTATGCTGAGTCAAGATTTGAACACAGCATCTGTCTCCGGAGTCTTTGCCATACTGAGATAGATCAAGAACCACAGGCCCCACTTCCCTAGAGAAGTGAACTGCTTACAGAGTCACCCAAGGACTCCGCAGGAATGGCTACATTTCAAAATATCCCTGAACAGATGGGGAAATCTCCAGTGGTGTACATGTGTCATAACTGCCTTACCTTACTTTCGAGTCTTTTGTTTAAACAGAATCTGGTTAGCTCTGAGGGAAGATAGCATCAGTGATTTTCAAAAATGGAAGTGCCCCCCTCATGCTACACCCGCCCTGTGATTCTTTAGGTTTAAAGTGCTTTCAGCAAATTCTCTAGGGTACACACCTCCACACTCCACCCCTGTGTGGTACACTAAGAGCTGATGATCACACCTCACCAGAGTTGCCAGCTACACTGGAGTTGATTGCCATTTGCAGTTCTCCCTCTGGGACCATCTGGGAGAAGCAGCAGAGGCTAGCTCTGCCCAGCCCATTCATTTCTCCAAGCCCTCAACCACTTTCACGTCCAACAATCAGCACCAGCGGTGGTCGCTTTGTCTGTCTGAGGGCCGCTCCTAGGCGGCCAGATCCTGCTTTGCCCATAGCAGGGAGAACCAGAAGGACCCCTCCAGAGTAGTCCTTGGCCAGTGGCTAACAGCATGAGGGATATAAATATGCCAGCTCCCTCAACCCTGAGGGGGACAACGCTGAGGTGTGATTACAGTGTCTCCAGAGCCCCCTGCAAGACCCAGCCAAAGTCTCCCAGCATGGAACTTAACTTGATATTATACCCTAGCTACATCTCCTTCCCTTCCTGTCCCACTTCCCCACTCTTACTGAGTTTCCTGGGATCACTTCATAATAAACCACTTTCTCAGCCATCATTGCATTGGGTCTATTTCTAGTAGCAGAAGATCCTTCTAAAATCCCACCTCCCTGTATAATCTAAACAAGCACCATGGGGTCATTGGTCTCCTGCTCCTCTCCCTAGAAACCTGGGACCCCTAACACAAAGGGAGTGACCCACCTGTATTGTCCTTGATCATCCCTGAGCTACTTTCTCCTCAATAACAAAAAAATTACTGAAGTCAAGTTATTGTGAGAGAGATGGCCATTGTGTCCTCATATAATATTAGTGAATGAGCACTCTTAATGTGGGAACTTGGCACTGATTCCCACATAATTGTGGCTTCAACAAGAAGAAAATACAGTGGATTCAATGGCTCCACATGCTGGCCTGCAGCTTGGAAGCCAAACAGATCCCTGTCCTATGTAACTTGGTTCTCCAAGAGTGAGGTCCAGGAAGAGAAACCCATCCAAGCATACCAGCCCAAACTCCTCATTTTATAGTCTTGGTTCCTCTGAATCAAATCTTTATGTTACACATTTCTAACAGCAGTTTTAATCTTTAATTACTTTCCCAAAGCAAAGATCAACATCTCTACAAAGGCTCTCTTTTTATTTTTTATGATGAAGTATTTATTAGTATGTCTCTTTGGAATAGATTTTCATACCCTAGGCCTGAAAAGAAATTCCACATAGAAATCATTCTCAAAACAATTTTTAAATACTTGAGTTTGTCCTTCTTTCTCACCTCATGCAATGACTTGTTAATGAGGGATAATTAAAATAGATCCTTATTAATAAGAATGCACTGCATTTCAAAAATATTTTTTTAAATAGAAAAGCTTCAAGTGCACCTAGTCTATAACAGAGAAGTTAAGAATCCACAGCTTTATTCACACCGAGTGTCTAGACAGGGCACATTTCAAATGAATCAATGTGGCATTAACAAAAGACCTGCTTTATGCAATGGGTCAGCCTAATTGAACAGAGATAATTATAATCTGTAATATCCATGTGGACCAAATAGAATGCCATCACTCTTATATGTACATGACTATGATAGTTCTGTGTTTCTTTCCATCCCGTAATCTGAGCAGTGATTTCCCTAAATGTCTGTGACCTAACAGGTTTGAAACAGACTTCTCCAAAATGTTCCAGAGCAAATTGCGTGAGCTGTTCAACTGGACCCAGCCAGCAGCTTCAAGTTAAGACTTCATTTGAGATGACTTGCTGAGGGGAAATCCACCCCCAGTAAAACGAGGGCCAGTTGCTTTGGCCATTGAGAAGGCATTATCCATGGATATTCTGTCTTTGTTTCTGTAAGAGAGGAGGTGAAAGTTAACCTCCTTAACATCTTTTTCCTTTCCTAAGTTTGGTGTTCTCTAAGTTCTTAGGATGAGTTAGCCACTGCAAACTGCTGTGATTAAAGCTTCTGGTTTTAGACGAGGTGGTTGTTGAAAATCTAATTAGGTGTTCACTGATAACACATAGAATTAAGGAAAGACACAATTAAATGTGCCCTCCGAATGTTGATCTAAATACAGACAGAAGAGCTCATTAAAACTCAAGCACTATGGACTTAAGGCTTCTGACTTCTAATCATCTTCCTGTTTAAAAAAAACAGTTCCAAAGATCAGTCAGAAGAATCTTTCTCTTGACTCAATTACAATGACTAATTTATCGTTTATCAACTTTTATATTCCAAAGCACCAGTACAAACATAAATATTTACCACATATACACGATATCTTCATCAAACTTGGACATTTATAATAAGTTTTTCTGTAACTTTAGACAAGCAATAGTTATTATTAAAAATAGTTTAAGATTCAAGAAAGGCTTGGAAAGATAAATAAGATAGTACATTTGGCAATAAAGGGAATTCTACCCTAATATCTATGCTGTATCTTCTATACAGATCTCCTTTAAATACACACACACACACACACACACACACACATTCAGGTATCATACAGAGGTACCTTAAATTTATACAAATTACCCAAGTGGTCTTATGGAAAACATCTTGGGAATCCCTTTTTAAAAATAAAAATTAAGCAAACTACTGAGACCAAAACCAATTAGATTTGAGAACTGGCAATGATTTACCTTAGGGGAATGAATCTATCTTTTGGAAAAGAATCTGACTGGTACTGCAGAATCTAGACCAGCCTGGGGGTCCAGGGTAGGGGAGCTGGGCCAGGTGGGTAGAGCACAGGTTGGGACCAAAGCATGATAAAAAGATTATTTCAGAAAAAAAGAAAGCAAAAAGGTGAAAATGATATGAGTTGCTGTTTTATAAAATACTTATGTGGGGAGAACATCCACAGAGATTATTCTAAATTATTCCATTTGGAAAGAACATGCAGAGGGTTGGTTAATCAGTCCAGCTGTCTCTTAGCAGAATTGATTTCATTGTTATAAAAAAATAATCCTCCATAAATAGGACAAAAGCTTTAGCTTTGAGTGGGTCCAGGAAGAGAATTCCTTCACGTATTTTGGCCATTTGTCCACCTCCCGACTGTTGTTAGATGCAGGCAGTGCTTTCTCCTTCCCCCTGCCCTCTCTTACCTTAAATAACCCAAATTTTCCTCTCTGAAGGAGCATATACTTATTGCTTCTGGCTTGGCCTAAGCTGACTAATGGGAATAATGTCTCCTTTATATTTTCTTTTTCATGTGTTCATAGACCATTATAATGACTCCCTCCAGGCTTCTCCCTTCCAATCTAAACCATCTCAGCACTTTTGTTCTCGCCTTGGCTTATTTTTTTTTCAGCACCTTAATACTTTTTTTGCACTTCTCCTATGAACTCATCTCTCTGTCTACGTCCAGTTTATGGATCCCCAACTAAATGGAACCACCAGTGACACTCTAATCAGATCAGAGTGGCTAAAACTAATGAGCATTTAAGGTCATGAAGAGAACAGGTCAAGACAAATATTCTAGGGCAGCACAGTCTGATGGAACTTTCCATGATGGTAGATAATCTCTATATCTAGGCTGCCAATGCAGTGTCCACTCGCCACATGTAGGTAGTAAGCAGTGGAACTGTGACTAATGCAACTAAGGAACTGAGTTTTTAATTTGATTTTATTGTAATTCATTTATACTTCAATAACTACAGGTGGCACAGGGCTGGGCCCACTGGATGGGCCATTGGGAAGTGCTGAGTCAATAGAGGGGCGCTATCTGTTGGCTGGGCATGCTCTCTGTGCCCAGAGAACAAGGGGAGGGAAATCAATAAAGATCCAAGGGAGACTAGGCTAAACCCCAGGGCCAAGGCAGGGAAGCTAATCAACTCTAGAACAATAACTAACTGTTCAGCCAAGCTAGCTGTTCATAACACTGTAAACTAGACCACTGGTCTTCAAAATGGAGTACATCACTTCTAGAAAATGAATGAGATGACCCACTGGGGGTGGAAAGAAGATATTAGAGATTCAATTTATACTGTATCCTTAAAAATTACAAATCTCATTTTACTAATAATTACTCAAAAAGTGACAATAATATATGCACGTAATTTATAGATTAAAATATATCGGAAGTAAAAAAGGATTCTAAAATACAAATTTTATTTAAAAAACTACATGCATATATATTGGGAGGACTGCAAGTTCAAAGACGTTTCACTGATAGGGTGTGTAATCAAAAAGCTTGAAAGCCACTGAGCTAGACACCTGCCTCACGTGGAAACCAGCCATGTTGACACTTCATAAGCCTTACTTTAGTGTCCTAAAAGAAAACTCCAGTGTTTCCACTCCAACATTCATTTAATTCACATCATTAATATCCACAATTCTAAAACTTCAGTGTACAGGAAAATTACCTGCAGGGTAATTAAACGGCAGATTTCTGAGGCCCTCCAGAGCCTGCTAAATCTGAATATCTAGAAATGGGGCCTGGGAGCCTGCATGTTTAATAAGTCTGTTTCAGTGATTCTGAATCAGACAGTTGCCAGACCCACATGTTAAGAGAGACTTACCTAAATTTGCTCTAATTTTTAGCAGCATTTTATTCTACCAAGGAGCTGACATCTGAATGTGGAATGGGGGAATATTCTGATTTACAAGAAGGGTAGATATTTACTGGCAAATAAATTTGCATAAAGTTACTTGAAATAGCTCTTTGCCACTAATAAATCATAGCCAGATGCATTCAAATGCTCTTTTACCATGTCCCTGAAATGCTCATGTGGATGAAATACCAAACTTGACTTTCAACCCATACGGTGAGCCACAATAGAGTGGACTAGATGATTTGGGCAATGCCCTGCAGCCAAACCAAGGTTCAAACCTACTGATTCATTTGGGCTCACTCTCCCACCCTGAGATCAGGCAAGCGATAACAAAGTGAAGGGAACATTGACCTTGAGACCCAAAATGTTAACCTGCCATCTGCATTGTCATCTTCTAGAAGAATGAGAGCTCACATCGAAAGCCCACAGCAGATACTGAAGTCAGTTACTAGACAAAGGGATTGTTCACAGACAGTTTATCTAAAACAGATGAAAATTATCTGTGCATGCTCCTGGTTACAGGGGTACAGTCATATTATAGAAAGAACAGCTTTACCAAGCTCAGACCCCTTGGCAAAATTGCAGTCTTACATGTGAATTCTTCAGCCAGTATAAGGCTGATGGTGAACCTCATTTGCAAACATAGTTATGGAATGATTATCTCCAAACCGTGAGAATAGTGTGGGGACAAAATGACACTATGTTTCCTCTACTCCACGTTAGGTCCACCAGGGAGCAGATATTAATGGATTCCTGTTAGTGTCCAAACAAGGGGCCTCAGTATCGGATGAGACCCTGATCTTACTCCGCCGATACATACCCAGTGAGTGACCTGTAGAATATCAATTATTCACCCTGTAACTTAGTTTACCCCAGGGAAATCTGCAACTCTGTGATTGCCCACCAAATATTTCCTCATCAGCAGGTAATAGGCACAACAAAACTAGAAGAATATATGACTCATTCTTACTTCTGAATGTGTTCTTTACGTTTCTGAGCGAGATATTTCTTCTTTAAACTTAGTAGTTCATTGGTGAGTTTCTCAATCTCATATTTATATTCTTGGCTCTGTGACTCATACATATTCAGTTCTGAAGACAAAACCTAAGGTGGCAAATGAAGCAACGTTAGCAAAAAATATGCAGTGAAACAATATCTTTGTCTGAAAAATCTTTTTAATCTGCTGCAATTTCTAGAGGTACAAAACCATGCCCAGTTTAATAATCTTCACACTTCCTTCCAGTTCAAGCTCTGTGTCTGAGTGAAAATCTCACTGAGCACTGAAGATTGTCCCTCATAATCCAGGGACAAACTTAAATGAAACCTCATTCCCCTGCTTAGAAAGGAAAACAATCAGGCAACAATCAACAGGCTCACACATGAATGGTGTCATGTGTTTCAAGGAATATTGTGAATAGAGACAGAAAAACTCTGACATACAGTTCAAAATTGCCTTTAAAACCTTTTTTAAAAAGCATTCAAGAAAGACATCACTAGGGAGTGCCATTCATCTGAGGATTATGGTAAAAATTATCCTGGGCTCATCCTGCCACCACCACACCAAGCAGGAATTCAATTTATGTGTTTTCTGCTAAATGCCTGTCACCTCTTTACTGTGTTCCTAGGGACCGTTCACAGGTTCCTGCTTTATCCCAGCACTGAGACACTTTCCCCAGAGAATCAGAGAGTTATGACATGTGTACGAGAGACTAATGCCTGTGAGGGGCTGTAACAGGCCTGATTGTCTGCCTTTTCCATTGTGGTATTCAATTCATGTCACTGACCTCAGACTGGGCAAGAAGAGTGGGAATTTACTCGTCTGAACAGAATGTGGAAAGCGTGCCAAAGCTAGGGGTGTGCCCCACAAAAATCAACGGGAGCAAAGGAAGGCTATTGTTCTAAGGGGCACGCAATAGACTTGGATTTGTTTTCCCTCTTGCTCCCTATTTCAAAAATTTGTAAAAAAAAAGAGTGGGGGGGATTTTTGTCTTTTGAGTGTTCATCTGCTTCTGAACTCTTTCCTCTTCGTTGCTGTGAAAATGATTCTATGTTATTATGAGCTAAAGAATATGATTTTCCTGTTGGAATAAAATCTACCTTAATAGTTAAACTATTAGGAACAAAGATCTTGTTCCCAAACAATGAATGTGGAATTTCCTAAAAAGGAGTCCAGACAATTAGGGCAAGCTGGCCAAGAGGCTCAGGACCATCCACCTCTGAACCTCTTCCACCGATGGTCACATTTCATTCAGAGCAAAAATCAGGACTTCCTGAAATAAAGGGTTAATGTAACAAAAGTCTCCTACGAACCATTGAATGCAATCCAGTGCTACATGTGGCTGACAGTAGTGTGAAGACAGACAAGTGCTACTCTAGTCTATACCCACCCCTCAGAAAATAGGCTTCTATTTTTTTGCTGTTGTTTGGAATATTCAACTGTTTAAGGGGATGAAAACAACCAAAAGATTATGCCTTGTGCAAAACTCAAATTATGTCTCAGGATGATCATGTGAAATGAACACTTAAGAGTGATAAGATGAAAATTAATGTTCTAATTCGATTTGTGTTTCATCTGCCTTTTTTAACTAAAAGCGTGCAATTTTACAATGTCCTACTTGTGAAAGGATTAGTACTATATTAGTAGCATGGCATCTATTTTACCCCAGGCAGAAGGGTAGGAATTATTACCCTCCGTGTGCAGGTAAGTGCCAGCATTCAGCTGGCGTGTGCTACATTCTGTGCATGTGTGTGTCTAAGACTTCCCTGGCACGCCAAGAATACAGAAGTATCCACTTAGGAGGTAAAGCTCAAAATATAATGGGAATGCAGAGCTTTTTAGAAAACTTTAAAAAGGCATGTGCAATAGTAAAATATTCCATCTCCCCAACTGAGGTCCTTAGGACACTTTGAAGGGAATTTATGCTAAGAGGATCCCTGCATGATTTTATTTCCCTTTCATGGCAATTGATTTGATACATGGTCATGAAGCAAGGTCCTGGGGGCTGGGGAGTAACTGGTGCTTTGTGTGCATTTATTTCAGGTGGAATGGAACAGCAAAACCCTGCTTTGGCACTGTGGTCTGCTTCAGTGGGCAATAGTGTTAACACATTTCCTCTGTTCTTCCCTGCCATCCAACTCTTCAACCATTTAAGTTGTGATGATCCATAAAAAACTGTATCCCCCAAATTTCCATCCTATCGCCATCATCCTCTCCCCAACTCTTTCCTGACTTGCTCACCTCCCTCTTTCAGGAAATGGAGAATTTTGGGGTCTATCAAGCTAGGAGCAGGGGGTGGCACTGAGGCTTGCCCTGCTCCTAAGGCTGATCTCGGTGGAGCATGTCATTCGTGAGGCCAGCTCCTTGTGCTGAGGCAGTGGATGCGTCCAGAGTGTTCCCCACAGTGTGGCCATCTTCAGCCAGGAAAGAGCAGAGACTGCCACTTACTTTAAGCTGCTTGGTCTTCTCCCGCAGCGTGTGGCGGTATATCTGCAGCTGCTCCGCAGCCTCGGGCCCCGGCTGCCGGGCCAGGATGTGCTTTAGTTCCACATACAGTTTCTCCTTTTCCTGGTGGAGAACATAACCACACACAGAAATAAATAGCCCCATCAAGACAATGAAAGTGTCTTTAGCAGCATGGTCAGCTTGGTTGGGGGCCATCCTAAGTGACATCACAGCTCCATGCTGATTCCATTCACCTGTAGATTCATTCAATCACGCATCAAACCAACCCCAATCAAGGGACTAGCATGTGCCCAGCATTTGGATACAAATAATCAGGCAGATGAGGAAGAGAAAGTCCTAAATTTATGCTCACATGCCTGAAAGACAAGGGCAGTGTTGGAAGAGGTCAACAAAGTGTTATGACCAGTAAAAGGAGTAACTCTGGTTGGAGGAGTTGGGGGAGATTTCACCAAACTGTCACCTGAATTGTCCCTTGAAGAATAAGTTGGTTGCCCCCATGCAGAGAGAGACAAAAAGAGCTTTTCAGGCCAAGGTTCAGTGACAGAGCAGGGGAGTGGTGAATCCAGCTCAGTAGGTACACAGGGCAGGAGGTGGAAGAAGCAGAGAGAAAAGGCTGGGCTCCTAGCTTGGGACCAGACTGTGTGTGTCATACACGATGTGCTTCCAGACCACATCTTTTAGGCAGTTGGGAGCCAAGGATGAGCCACACCTGGGTTTGTCTTCAGAGGACTGACTCCAGCGGGAAAGCAGAGAACAGAATGAGGAAACTGCTCAGGGCACCAATACAAGCAGAAGATAAAGAAAGCTGGACCAAAGGCAACTAGGATGGAAGGTAGGCAGATACGAAGACATGTCCGAGGTAGAACTGGCGGGATCTGATGAATGATCAGACAAGTGAAGGGAGGGGCAGGAGCCCAGACGACTCCAAAGTCTCTAATGGGGGGGGGGGGTGATGGAGGCAGTGAGGCCAGGAAAGAAGACAGTGTGGAGGGAAAGGAAAGGGAACTGTTACTGCACTCTCTCCTGAGAATCCGTGGGTTCGGGTTATGCCGAGCGTGGGGCCCTGTAGGATATCTAGAAGAGGAGTTGAAAATGCGCTCCCAGAGTTGAGAACTGAGGAGCAAGTTGGCGCTAGATGTGAGTCATGGCTAGAGTCCTGAGAGTGGATCCATCAACCAGGGATAGCTTATAGGATGAACCAGGACAACAAGATTTCGGGGAGAGGCAGCATATAAGCGGTAGGCAAGTAAGAAGCATCCAGAGAAAGATAATAAGGAAGAGTAATTGAATAGCACCCAAACCAAGAAAAGGCAGATGTTTTGAAAAGGGAGGAATGATTTGGGTGGTCAGTGACATCGCATGGGGTAAAAAGAAGAAAACAGAGGCTCTTGGGGTGGACTATTAGGAAAGCACCGCTGACCTTGTCAGAAAGGTTGCAGTAACATTTTGGGAGTAAAAGTCACATTGGTTGAAGAATAAATTGGAAGTAGGAAGTACAGAAAATGAATCTTTTAAGAAACATGACATAGGAAAAAAAGGACTCTAGAAAAGGTTTGAGGGAATCAGTAAAAATCCAGGAAAACTAGGATACACAAATTTGTAGAACTAAAAGAAAGGGCTTCCTAGAAACCCAAAGCAAATCACCACTAGGTTACAATTTAATCTATAAACAATATAGAATTCCCATTTGTACCCAGAGTTTGTTTGCCACATGTTTTGGGGTCCTTGAATTAGAAATATTACATATAAGCAAAGATTTCTAAAGCATTCGAATTCTAGATTCTCATTCCTCTAAACTGTAATAATTTGAACAAACATTGAAAAAAAAGTAGTATGTCTACTCATTTGTCTCTGTACATATTATTGTCTTAACGTAATTAAAGGAAAAAATATAAGTAAAAGCGCTCTCATTAAATGAAACATCCAGTCAAATGGAAACTATTTTTTACCTAGAGCTAAGTATTCTTAGCGTTGTCATCAAATGATCTGCTTTTGCCAAAGAACATAGAAGTCGTTTTTAAAAACGACTTAAGTCATTCTTAACCATTTGTCTCTGTTTTTCCTTTTCCCTGGCCAAATTATAGAAACTTTATTATAAACAGCATGGCTCTATTTTCAAAAGAATATATGCGCCTTAAAAATTAGTTGGGTGGAATAAACTTCTGGAGAAACAAATATCACCTAATACCCAGCATTTTAATAATAATTCCAGAAATGACAAAGAAATCCAAAAGCCCACACAAAAGAAGAACAAATCGAATTACAAAGTAGTGACTTTCCTTTGCTGTACAGACCTCCTGTCACACCTTACAACATAATCTTCCCAGTAAATGGATGTAGCAGGCAATGAGCAAGATATCAGGAGGTAAGTTTATTTTCTATAGCCACTTAACACCTGCTCTGTTGGAAAAATAACACTTCTGACAAGGCTTCAAAATTCAATTTGGAGAAGTAGTGGAAAAGCTCATGAAACTGTTTTGTCCATTCTTTCAGCTCACCTCTCTGTATACCAGAATACAGGAAGGCTTGAAAAGTAAAGAACCCCACAATGATGAAGAGGAAACAATCTAGTTTGGGATATAATAATGTCTTAAACTGAAAAGACCATCTTACTCCAACAACCTTCAAATGTTTCACAGGTGTAATTCTTTTCAATTGTTCCTGTGAAGGAGGGAGGAAAAAGACACAAGAGAAAATCTGGAAGAAGCAAATATTTATTACCTCACCTCATAGGTGAGAATCCCAAGGTCCACAGGGATGAATGGTGTGTCCCAAGTCCCTTGACAAGTCAAAAACCTCAAGAATCACTTTTAGATAGACTCAAGAATCACTTTTCCCATGTAACACCTCCTCTGGGGCTTGAAAACATGCTATAACCCTGAAACAATTTGGATCAAACTGAGCTACATAAAAGGCTACACGATCACATCAATAGAAAATGGAGCCAGGTTAGAGGGTTTTAGCGGGAAGTGCATGACTCAGCTCCCCCCTCTCCTGAGCTGCACCATCTGAATGAGCCTTGCCTATGTCCTGTAACAGGATGTGCAAGAGTGAACAATCCTATCATTTTCTGTAACTTCCTGTGTGTGTGTGTGTGTGTGTTTGAGATTGTAAAATAAATTAAAATGGATTTATTCTAAAGGATAACAGAGTGACTGAACAGTAAATATCCACAAGTGTGAAGAAACTCAGTAAAGTAGCATTAAACCTGCCTGAGTATTCAAAGTCAAGAAGTTCTGCGAGTTAACTAACCCAGGACAAGTGATACATGTGTGTTCATGGTGAGTGGAAAGAATACCAAATGAAACTTCAGGGACTAAGACAGTGGAATGTATGAAGAGAGGAGGGAAAGAGAATGGGAGGGTAGTGGTTGAAATGCACTGCCGGGCTCCAACGCGCATGAATTTTAGTCTATGCTTACAATGAAAAACCTGTTAAAACCAAAGTGATGTCTGATCAGCATTAACATTCTAGCTGTGTGTATCATACAGATTTGTATTTTGGGAGAACGTGCTAGTAATTTAGATAAATATGGAGTGTTTGATGGATTGATGGTCTTAAGTACAATTGTTTTCCAATTTATTTCTCTCCTAACCCTCTATAAGGGCCAACCAAGCTCTTCAAACATTGTGCAATGGTGTGTATAATAACCCCATTTAGAGACAAAGCATGCAATTCTATTATAAAGAGAATCTATCTTATGCAACAGAGACTCATTTGCTGTCCAATGTATATTGTCTCCATAAGCCAGTAGTGGCATAACCAGCTGCCTGGTAATACATATCCTGTCCTTCTTCATTAAGGCACCTCCATTTCTTTTTAAACCAAGTCAATTAATTTGTCACTGGGTTAGAAGCACCATATGCCAATGAAATATCATAAGAAAATCATAAATAGCTTATTATTTCCCCACCAACAAAAGATTGCATCTTCAGGTTGGCATTTCTTTATTTATTCAGAGTTTGTTCATAATGCATATCACTATTATTTTGTAGCATGCCTCACTCTTTAAATTATTTTATGAACAGCTACACTGGAAAAAAAGGCAAGACTATTAATGCCAAGAGACTAGCTTTCTTTTTGGCTGAGCATGTCTTGCAAGCATTAACCATACGATGCCCATTCCTGAAATGATATTCTCTTCTTAGACATCCGTCTCTCAGTTGGACAGACTGTCAGACATGGTTAGGGATTCTTTTGTTGCAAGAGTCCCTGCCAATTTGTGCTGGATAACAGCATGGTTCCTTGTCAATATTGGCTGAGTATAGCGGTACGATGTTACAATATTAGCTTCAAATAATGTATCATTACATGGTGACAGTCTCTAACCACATGCTGGAAACTCAGATATGGAATCACTCAGACTTCAGGTATTTGTATTTTATCTGACAGTAAAATAAAAGTCTACATTCTGAACAGCCTATGCAAATAAAAGTCAATGTTATTCTGGGTACCATTCAGAGGAAGAAATTGAGTTGCTCATGAGAACTCCTTTCCATCCTGAGCTACAATCTTATATTCACTCTCTGTTTATATTCTCTCTTTTGCTTTGCACCCTCAGCTGAAAACAGAAGGTAGTCCACGTTCAGCGTGCACCTTAATACCCCTTCTTCTTCGGCTCATCTACGCAAAACAGTCACTAAGAGGATCTAATTTGTTTTGTTTTAATCGGAATCTGTGCTGGCAAATGCCAGTGCATTGGTTCTGATCACCTTGGATTCATCGGTTTGCTTGAGAGTGTTGGGAATAATCACCTCAGCCTGTGAACTAGCTAACTCACGTGAAACAGGCAGCTTTCCCCCTGATTCGCGCTTATCTACACCCTCCAGGACGAAAGCCACCCATTCAGATGCTTGGATACCACACACTCCAAGGAACGAGAGGCTGTCTAGTCTTCACTCTAGCTCACCCAATGGGTTCAAGATGAAGTGAAATTTTTTTAATCCCATAACCAATGCTTCTGAGAAAGCCTACTTTATAGAATACACAGAAAATCTGCTTTCCAAAATGTCCACATATGCCTTATGTTACTTCAGTATTTAATCTTCATGATTCCATTGTTTCTCTCCAATTATGAGCCTTTAAGGTCAGTATCACGATGGATCTTACCATGTATCTCTCATACCTACTATTGTGCTCTACTCATTCTAGGAGCTCAGTAATTTTGCTGCTTGTAATTATATCGTCAACAAACCATGCCCATCATATTTTAGGAGTACACATCCACAGAGGTAAGCTGTATTCATGTTGAGAACTTTTACTTGAATTAGACCATTGGCTAACATCTTCCAATTAGTGAAGCTTGTGTAATTCCCCCCTACTGAGCCGGTACTATAAGTTTTGCAACTTGGAGCTAAATTTTTCATTGTCTATATCAGATGGAACTCAGGAAACCACTTGTACAATTTTGACCTCTTACTTAAATGTTTATAGTGGTTTTCTGATAGTGTGAGTGGTTACAAATACTTTTTTAATCCATAAGATTAGCAAATGTATTCCATTAATTGGCTCTGAAAACCTACTTGTATGTACATGTGCATATTGATACATTAAGTATAAAAATGCAAGCATAACTCTTAAACTATAGTCCTCAACTAAATAATGGGTTGACTTTTTACACCAGCTTCCTTAAACATAGAAATTCTAATTGCACACATCACTCTTTTCCACACTTAAAAACATGTAATACATTTTTGCCTCTTTGCTTGGTTCTCATCCTTTTTCCATCCTCCCGCCCTATCCATAATCCTTCACAAAAGACTAAAGCCAGATTTAAAATCTTAAGCAAAATCGTTTCCCTCTCTATAGAAAGGCAACTTCAGAACACTGCATAATTTATCTTAAAATGCCTGCTTTCATTAGTAGGAAAATTAATTAGAAACTCTGTAAATATATTACATTTCTATCTAGCGTTAGCAAAGGAAAAAATAATGGCTGGTACCTTGGGACTTTCTTGTTTATTAGCTTTATAACAAAAATGTCAGCTAAATTGAAGTCTGGACCTATATTGTTTATGATGTCATGAAGTGGTAAAGCCCCCTGGAGAGAATAGGAGATGCTGAATTTGGGGACGAAACAGAATTACACGGCTGAGTTCCCTATGAGCAAGGAGCTACTTGGTTACACAGTGGTTCTTGGCTTCCAGTGTAGATGATTAAGTTGTTTTATGAGGCATATGAGAAATTTCCATGCACTAACCTTCACCATTTTTTTAATAATAGGAAAAAAATGCTTCTGGTGCTTTCTGATATAAGCAACACAAACTTTCTTGAGAAATCTTTTTGCAAGGGGTTTTATTTCCAAATGCAAATATATGTAAAATCCTGTACAAAGTATATAATTGTCTAAACCAGACTGAAATTCATTGTCCGAACTGTGGACTTATTTCACCTTTGTATCTAACTTAGCAACTTAATATATGTGAAGAACTTGCGCATATTAAATAATGACTGCGTTGACTTTTCTTAAAGCCTATAATGAAACAGGTCTAAAAACTTCAAGGTAACTAAGTTTCTATTTATTACCAGTTCTATGCATGTTATGGTGCTAGTTTCATACAAAGATGAGTAAGGCCAAAACTTCAAGACCCTTACTATTCAGTTGAGGAAAAACAAGGAACTAAGTCGTGAAAGAAGACAAAGTAATTTCAGGTACCCAAAGAGATATCAGAAGTAGGATGCAATGTGTGAGTAGGTTCAGTGGTAGAAATGATATCCATTTGATGGAACATAGGGAGGGAAATAGTTTAGATGGATCTTGGTGAGAGTAACAGTAGAAACAACAATATTTGTATGAATGAATTAGAGAAGGACCTCACGATCAAAGGGCAAATTTAATAGATACAGTCATTTGAAGTCAATCCACTTAAATGTGACAAATTTTCATAAGACATAGTAAAGAAAAACTTTGAATGAGATATTTTTCCTTGAAAAACTGATCTAATACTCATAAAAAGAAGTTTATTTTCTCTTATAATTTAAACCTTTACATTTTAATTTTAATAATGTTCTATTTCCTGGAACAATTTATTGATTGGGGGTTTTGGCATAACTAACAGCATTATATTATAGTACAACTGACTTTCTTCATATATCTGACTTCTGTACTACAAGTTCTTCTTAAATTTTTATTATGTAACAACCATACAAAAGTATATAGCATATGTCACTATAAAGCATAATAATAAAATGAAATAGAATGTTATCAATTACTTAGAATCTGTGTATTCCCTTCTCCATCCCATTTCTGTGCCTACAAAAAGACTACCATCCCCCAAGGTAAGCACCATTCTGAATCCTGTTAGCATCCCTAGTTTCTTTCATATAATTTTAACATACATCTATTATTTCATTGTGCTTTACTGTGAGCTTTATAAAAATATATCCGAGTGTACCTAGTTTCCTTTGACTTGCTTGTGTTACTGAACATGATGGTTCTAAGATTGATTTGATGTTGTTGTGTGTTTCTGTTCATGTCGTTCATTCTATTGGGTGAGAACTCCGTAATTAACTCATTCTTCTGTTGATGGGCATTTGGGTTGTCTCCAGGGTTTTGTCTTTATCAACAATGTTGCTACGAATATTCTTGTGCATGTTCCCTGGTTCACAAGTACAGGTCTTCCCAGACTGTAGACCTAAAAGCAAAATAGGAATGGCTGTATCTTAAAGATATGTGAATATTCAACTTCGTGAGATAATGTAAACTCATTTTCCAAAATGTTTAATAAAAATCCCCACTGATCCGCATCCTTGCCGTCACTTAGTGTTGTCAGGTATTCGTAAGCAGAGAGCCCGCTAAGTCACGCCCTGACCAGACACCTGACCCACTGAAATTAGAGATAACGTGTGCTGTTTTAAGCTGCTAAATTCGTGGTAATTTGGAACAGAGCAACAGATAACTAATGCAGACATCTTAACTTCTGTCTGACCAGAAATAGTAAGATGGTATCTCAACGTGGTGACACATTTCATTTTCCTAATTATGAAATAAGGTTGAACATTTGTTTTCAAATGTATTCATCATTTGTGTTTCTTTTTCTGAGAAATGCCTGTTCACATAGATTGTTTTCCTATTTTTCTACTGAGTTGTTTTTTTCTTACTGATTTTTAATTATTTATATATTCTGGATAAATACATATAATATTGTGCCTTGCTTTCTTTATGACTTCTTTTGAGAAGCAGACGTTCTTAATTTTAATGTAGTAAGATTTACCCACAATTTCTTTTATGATTACTGTTTTTTGTATCTCAGGTATTCAGATCGATTATTTTTAAAAGATTCTTTTATCAGAAATATTCAAAGCTTTTATTAATTTCTCCCAAATCTCCTCTTAATCCTTTGATATTTAAAACATTCTTTTTTGAGGTACCTGCACTTATGAGTATATTTGTTTAACTTTCTCTTTTTCCACCAGATGCTGATTTGTCATTGCCTTTGTATCTAATGCCAGGATTTCTTAAATATCACTTTCATTAACTGCATGAGATCTGGCACCTTTTGTAAAGTTTACAATTTTACTTTACAGTTGCTTTACTTCGTATTTGCATTCCCTGTTGGGTATGAATACCATTGGACAATCCTACTGAAAAAAAGGAGACCAGTGATGTCAGGATGAACAGGAGTTAGTCACATGACCTGGGAGACATGTCTGAGTAGGCAATAGTCATAATAAATGGCAAGCTCATTAGTGGATGTATTTATATTATAACAACATTCACTTTCCTGCACATCTCACAATTTGGCATTACTGGACAAAGAATACTGGAAAAGAGTAACCGAAGCAATAACAGCAGCTCTCACGATAGAACAGGTATTATGGATGTGTCAGGGATGGTACTAAGCCCAACACGTGTTATTTCAATAACTCATCACATACAACAATTCATTCACCCAACCATTCATCTATCCATCCATTCAACACATGCTGATAGATGTACCAGACACTGAGCTATACTCTGGCATCATCAATGTTGTCATGGTTGTTTTCATTGTTACCAGCTGCCATTTATTAAGCAACTACTATATGCCAGTTACTTTTCATAAATTATGTCCAATTCTATAAATCAGTGAGTATCTTCATTTTACCCATGGGAAAATAAGTTAAGTAATTGACCAAGGTCACTAGTGCTAGAGCTATGAAACCAACCTAATTCCAAAAGACCATAATCCTTCTTTTATACTGTGTTGTTCTCAAGGAATTTAGATCTAATGAGAGCAATAGACAAAGGAGTCAACAATATGTTGTGATAAGAGCAATTCTAGACAGACAAAAATGATTCCACAAGAATAAAAGAAGGGACAAACCTTAAAAGAAAAGTCCCTAAGATTCCACTAATAATGGTCCGTCCTTATCAAGCTCAAGGAGTTTATCTGCAAAGGCCATCTGGCTTTCCCCTGGATATCTCTCATTCTTGCTTCTTGGTGATTTGTTCAGGTGTGGGTGAACTAGGCTGTATAAATGTAGGGATTCTAGACAGAGACAGTCTAGGAACACGCTTTAATCAAGTACATACTCCTTGGTCCTAAAAGGGGCGCTCCTTCCTCAGGCCCTATTTAATTTGTCTAACTTAGAAGAAGACCTTGAGGCCTCCCACACTTTCTCCTTAAAGCCTGAGGTCAAGAGTCAAGCCAGACAGTGAACTCCCAGCTTCCTCTCACCAAGGTGCCACTGGCATAGGAAACATAAGGGAAATTCTAGAACCATAAATAATTAATCAGGCCTACAACATGAATGATCCTTTAGGGACTAATAGGATAAGGCAGAATGATTCCAATTATTCATAGAACAATAATTATAATAGCTAACATTTATTGAGCACATACCACAAGCTCTGAAAACCACTTTATAGATATTGTCCATGATTTCCTCCTACATCAACTCCATTTCACAAATGAGGAAACTGAGGCTCAGCATGTCTAAGTAATTTGCCCAAGATCACACACCTACAAATAACAGAGCCAGAATTCTAACCCAGACCAGTGTGACTCCAAGCCTGGACCAGCACTCTCTTGGCTTCTTCTAGTCCATTGCCAAACAACCCCTTTCTACCGCTCTCAGTCACCAGCCACGCCAAAGGCAGTGAGGGATCAGGAGAGAACAGAGCAGCTGTGTAAACTGTACGCTGACAACGACAGAGGCATAAAGAAAAGACTTTACACAACTAAGTTATTAAAATATGCAGTGGGGCCCATGTAAGGCAGCTCAGGGAAATCTCGCTAACTGGGAAGATTCTTTGGAATTGTGTGTGGTTTTGAGTAAGCCAAATTAAATTTTAAAACGAGTAATACTCTGGTGGAATTACTCAAGTTGAAATGACTCCAAGTAATGTGGATATTGTGATTAAATCCTAAACAGTAATAGGACCATGAGATTACAGCATGGGCTCAGAGCAGACAGGGCGCTATCCTCACTCTGCTCCCCTCAATGTTCCCTGCGTGCCCGTCACAGAGTTATTGTCACTCCCTGATCCACCAGGTTCATTTCAGCCTCCTTGCTTTCGCACTGGCTGGCCGCTTATTTACCCAGAATGCCCTTCCCCCACTCCCATCTCCACCCCTTCTCATCCATGAAGACCCTGCTTAAAGTAACTTCTGTTGGGAAACCTTTCCAGTTTCCTCAACTGGACTGCATTGTTGGTGTTATCACAGTGCTGCTCGGTATTTTAACCTGGAGCTGATTTAGTCATGTTCTTCAGTTCGTGCTGCATTCTCTTCGTTAGTCCATCTTTAACTTTATATATAGCACAAATAACACTATAGAATAAGCATCTTCAGTATGACATATTTTTACACAACTGATTTATTTTCTCTGGATTAATTCCTAATGTAGAATTTGAGTCGAGTTTGCACATTATCAGGCCTTTAATACAGACCATCAACCTCTCTTCTAGGAAGTTTACATCAATTTAAACTCCACCCACAGTATATAAAAGTGCCTGTGACCACATTCCCACTAGCACTAGGTAGCATCATTCTTTTTTTCTTCTTTGGCAATCTAATAAGTAAAAGAAAAAATTATTCTTTTAATTTTCATTCTTTTGATTACTAATGGTAATCATATTTTATATGTATATTAGCCACTCATATGTCTTCCTCTGTGACTTGTTTACTTATGTTCTCTACCAATTTATTCTATGAGGTGATCATCTTTTTCAATTGATTTGCAAAAGTTCTTCATTTATTGAGGTTATTAAATCTTTCTCTGCCATATTTGCTGCAAATGTTTTTTTTTTCCTTTTGTTGTCTTTCCATTTTTAAAGTGTTTTCTGCTGTACTAATCATGTTTCAAACTTTTTATGTAGACAAAGCTATCACTCTTTTCCTTTGTGATTTCTGCTGTTAGGATTATTTTTAGAAAATTTTTCCTCCACCTTTACGTACCCTAGAGAGATGTTCACATATGTGTGCAAGGAAAGTTGTACAGGAATACCCACTGAAATCACTTTTATAATACTGAAAGTTTAGAGAAAAAATGAATTTCCATCATAAAAAATACATATGATAGAGATACACACTAGAATTAACTACATCGTCTATGTTTATCAACATGGATATTTCCCAAGAAAAAAAAATAACAAAATGAATAATAATCCATGCAGTACGATACCAAGCATGTAAATGTAAAATACACCAAGTAATTTTCTATGTTGTTTGTAGATGCACTGATTTGCAGAAAAAGCATCAAAATGTACTGAAGGAATACACATCAAATTCATGATAATTTCTACCTCTAGGAAGGGCAGAAAAGAAATGGGTCTTTGAAGGAATATAGAGAGGTCTTCACCCAATCTGAAGGATATACTTAATTTGTTTTTTAATCTGAAACAAATATGACAAAATATTAATATTCACCATTCTGGGTAGGTAGAACATATGTTTGTTCTATTATAATCTACTTTTCTGCATACCATTTTTCCCCAACTGAAAAAACGGAGGACTTTCCAAGAATACATAGAAATTCATTTTTATTTTATTCTAGAACTTTGGCAATATTTCTTAAATTTTAGCGTATGGTATGAAGTAGGACTGTAATTGAATGAATGAATGGGTGAAAAATTGCTAAGTGAATGAAAAGAATGATGAAAGAGTGACTCATCTAAATAACTAAATAATTCTCTGCCACTGCCATGAGTGTCATCATTCAGATTACATAAACAGGCTCAGTAAATCAGACAGAACTTAGCAGTCAAGCTAGTACTCAAGCAATCATGGCCATGAAATAGGTCTGTGCTAGTCAATATGGTAGCCCCTTGCCACATGGGGCTGTCAAGCACTTGAAATGTGGACAGTCTGAATTGATATGTGCTGTACGTATAAAATACAGACCAGATATTGTAGACTTAGTATTTAAAAAATGTAGAATACCACATTAATAACTTTTAAAACTCATTTCATGTTGAAATGACATTCTTCTCCATTAATTGGGTTAAGCAATATATATATATCATTAAAATTACTTTCACCTGATTCTTTTCCGCTTGTTATTGTGACTACCAGAAAAATTTACAATTACCGATCTGGTTCACACTATACTTTTAGTGGACAGCACTGAAACAGAGCAATAATGTTGTTTTAGATCCAAAATTGTGGAAGAAAAATATATGTCCAGTTTTCGCATTTGCCTAATCTGAATGCAAACCAACCACCTCTTTATATAAATAATGGCATGAAACTAGATGAAAAAGTATGAGGTCATTATGCTGCAGAGCTGACAACCAGGAAAATTAGACCTTACACAAATTGTTCCATAAGGCACTTAAAATTTTAGGGAAGTGGAAAATTTTATATTAAGTTCTGTAATACAAAATAGATTCATTTCCAAAAGAAGACCATAAGGTGAGAAGGTAACATGAAAAACAGCCGTAGAGAAATGACATTTTTATGGCCTGTCTCCTAACGTCGCCGTTGCCCCATGGATCATTGCTGTATCAGCTCATGTTATTTTAACGGTCCTGGAGTTACTCTCAGTTCAATGCAGTCCACTCTTGACTAAAAAGTGATGACTCCAGTGTAGCCCCATTGACCCTAAGACCTACGTTCTCCAGTCATGGTCAAAGAAAGCTACCAAGAAAGAATTTCATACTAACTTCAGAATTTCTTTGGTATCAAGTACTGTGACGGGAATATATTATCCCTATCAGTACTTAAAATCCCCCTTCTCTCATCACCTGCAGCTACTCTCACACCCTTGACTTCACAATTCCTAGAAAAACTACTTTCATGTGCTGCCCGTCTATCCATTGCTCACTGTTTTCACGATTATGTTTCTTAAAAGCCAAGAGAACGATTCTGGCAAGGATAGACGCTTCCCCCACGCTGAGAGGGAAGGGGAGCTGACAGTGAGAAGACAAAGCCAGAATGCTCTCAAATAGGCAGAAAAGGAGGAAAGATTGTGGAAAAAAAAATAAGTTTAGATTTTGTGTGCTATCTAAACCAGCCATAGCCAAGAGTTATAATTCTATGCATAGCTAGAAGGTTAACATGGGTAACTCAACAGATTAAAAGATCAGATTTTATAAAACAAAAGCAAGGGTTGGTACAAAAATGTACCTTGTGTCATTTTTTATTTAAGAGAAATTCAAGTTGTGTCAAACCTTGCAGACTGGAAGGATTTCACAAGTCAGAGAGCATCTGTAATAGTTAATATTAAAGAGGAATTAAGACTTCTCCAAATAGATGCCATTTGATTTTCCGAAGTGACACTTACTAAGGGGCCCTTAAAAACAAGGAAATTTTGGTCACCAAATTTGGGAAATAGGATATGGAAGACCACAATAGGCACTGGTTTTTTGGGGGGAGGGGTTGTTGTTGTTGTTGTGGGTTTTTTTTTTTCTTTTATCTGGTTGAAAAAGTACACCTGAAATTCCAAAACCAGTTTAATCTGAACGTCATTAATTCAAGAGCAGGCTTTAAATGCCCTAACTCCATGTTTCCCTTCTCTAAATGCAAACTCCTAAGTTATTTCTCTTATTCCTTCACTCTCTACCCTCACTGGAACCTACAATCACTCAGCCCTCCCACTCCCACTCCACTCAGCCCATTGGCCTCCTCCTGGCTTTAATGTCCGCCCCACCTCTACCCTCGAGTCAGAGTTCCAAGAGCCCTCTACACTTGGACTCCCACATCCTGACCTTCTGTCCTGCCTGCCTTGCACAGTCCCAATACTACCTCTTTCTGTCTATCTCATTCCTCAGCTCCCAGGCCACCCAGTGCTTCTGGAGGGCCCTACAGAACTTACAGAGTGGGGCCGTTACAAATTCAAACTAGCATACTGATTTGCTCCTTCCCCCTACTCAGCAATTCTCACTTTCATTTCTGTGAATACCCAGGTATCACCTCCTCATCACCCCCTCAGACCTCTCTCCTGAGGACCTCTTCCAGTTTGGTCACACTCACTCTCAGCAAATGACCTGATCTGAACAGATAAAAGGTGTCTAAAGAGATCCTGACCTTCATCACTAGACCTCAGTGCAACCGAAATCCTCTCTTCCTTCCTGTCCATATCACATGAAAGCTGGTTGCCCTCATCCTCTCTCCCAGTATGTGTGCATGATTAAACATGTGAATATAAACCCATGCATATAAAACCCTACATACTAAACCCCTCCACACACACAAACATACCTGTCTACCTTGAATCTCCTCCTCTCCTTCTGGGCTTACTCTCTGCACTCATGCCTGATACCCACATGAATCTCAACTCTCTCTCTAAAACATTTATCAAGGATTAGAAGAGCACATGTCATTCCATTACACCCAGGGAGTGGGGCTGCAACAAAAAGGGACAGAGGTCCTGTATGTTTTATCCTGTGTGTTTCTAAACTCTTTAAATCTTTTATAACAATAACATTTTATATGTGCATTTCAAATCCTTTTCCCTCAATCCTTCATAGCCAAATTTCTTACGTAAGTAACTTAAGTCTACTGCCTCCATTCTCTCACCATCTCTTCCCTTCGGAGTCTTTGGCAGCCAGGCTTCCACGCTCAACAAGCTCCCAGAACTGGACTCTCAAAGGACAGTAGTGGTGACTTCCTTGTGGCCACATCCTTCCCTCAATTCTACTTCTCTTGGCAGATGCCAACAATGTTGACCTACTCCCCACTTGAAATTCCCTCCTCTCTTGGCCTCTGTGAGACTGCCCTCTGAGTTCCATTGTAAAATCAAACACATTTCACTGAAGGACACTGCAAACAGACAAATGGTCTTTCCCTTTCCTTCTAAAATCAAGGGAAGTGAAAGGAACTACAGAATGAGGAGCATGTGTTTGCACGTGCAATGCCATCCTCTATATACCTTTGCACAACCATCTTCTCCATTGTTTCTACTTTGGGGAAAAACCAAAGATGATAAGGCCAAACCAAAGTTTCCATAACCCTCAGTGTTGCCGAGGGGCTTCTGGTCAACCATCCTCTACATACATTCCTCAAGGGACACAGGGCTGGGTCCTCCCTTCCTGAGCTAGCTCACTCAGTTTCTCTCCACTCCACCTCTGTCCATTACCTCTCCCTTGTGAGGAAGAAGCGAAAATAATCTCCTATCTGAACAGAATTTTGAAAAATGAAGAGAGATTCAGTACCTGGACAAGGCAAGAATGGACATTTTCTGTGAAGAATTTCATTTTCAAAGACAGAAAAGAAAACCTGTGTTTAGAGAACCACAAGTAGATAAACCTTTTGAGTGTACGTAAGAAATCAATGAGTGTGAGCATTAAATGAGGTAGTATAGATGGAAGTACTTTGCAAAATGTAACTTGCTAGACAAACGTTAGATACTTCCATCATCATCTGTCACACAGAGTTGATAAGGACCAAATGAGAGGATATATGTAAAATTGCTTTGTCAACTGGAAAAAACATTTATAAATTATAATTATTATGTGATATTTTACCTCTAGCTAGATTAAGAGTCAGACCCTGGCAATATTGAAGAAAAATAGATACCTGCTAATTTCTTTTAAATGCACATTCCTGGGACTGTTTATAAACAGAATTCTAATGAATTTCCATCCTCTCACGTCTTTGCAGATGAATTGATTGCAATAAACTACAAAATCTATTAACAACAGAGTCAAGTTCCTGTTAACTGTCAACTAGACTACAGGACTTTGAATTTGAGGCCTGAATGTCATCTTTTGTGCCAGGTCCACAATAGCAAGGCCAGTCCATTTTCTCTTGTGACCATTTCAATTTCCTTCAGCATCCTAACATCACAATTCTGCTGCAGTAGCTTCCGGGCCATTCCCTCTACCGTTAGCCTCTCTGAATTCCTATCCATCCTTCCTAGAAGGGCTAAAAACCCCAACATCATGGTTATCATTCTCACTAATTTTTTTAATAACTGATATTATAAACAAAGTGAGAAGTCAGGAAATTAAAACAAATTGAATAATTATTGGAAAGAAAGAGGAAAATCATCACTTCTTAGAGAAGGTATAACTATATACCTACAAAGCCCAGAAAATCAACTGAGAAGCTATTTAGTATGATGGGTTGGATACAAATAAGCATGTAAAAATCAACAGCTTTCCAATACACCAGCAGTAACCAACTGGAACACATAATGGGGAGAAAATGTCTTTCACTCTAACTGCCAGTCCTTATCAGAGACACAATCAGGAAGAGTGAAAGTGGGACGAAAAGATTACCAGAGTCTCCAGTTTTTCTGTGATAGTAACTGTTTGCAGCCTTTATGTGGCCTGGGTTTTCTTGCCTGCTTTGTTTTTGCCTTTCGTTCAAGGTTTAGAGTCTCATGGGCCAAGTTTCAGCCTGGACAGCTGTGTGTTGGGGGAAGGTGAGGAGATGTTGGAGGCGTAGGCGGAGGAAGAGGGGGTGGTGTAGGCAGTGGACCAGCTGCATTAACCTGGAAGTTATCACTGACCAGGACGAAAAACTAAAAGTCACCTTTGACTCTTCTCCCTAGATCAATTGCCAAGTCCAAACAAACAAACAAAAAATTGCCAAGTCCTATAAATTGGTCTTTTTAAAGCTCTCATGCACTCCTTTCTCCTCAGCCCCAGTACTTGTCCCTTATCAATACCCTCGGCAACTTGGAACCAAATTACAACTGTCCATTAGCTGCTTCTTCAGCCCCATCCCTGACCCCTGTGTCCCTTTCAGTCTCATCTCCAGGTCACTTTTACTATATCACACCCTTGATTGGTTAATACCCTACAGAATGTAGGTCTGGACAGCCAACCAACCTGGGCTAGAATACAGGATTCACCTCTTACCACACACTGCATGGGTTCGAGCCCCACTCTGCTACTAGTGAGCTCTATGACCTTGACCTTATTACTTAATCACTCTAGTCTCGGTTTCATCATTTCTAAAACTAGCCTGATGCATAAATAATAAAAACTATTGTGGGACTAAAAATAATACATCAAATAAAGGACCCATCACAGGATTACACTTATAATAATACAATAGGCATTCAAAACCCGTGACTGCTGCCATGGGAGTTGTAGTCATTGTCACAATTTAGAGTCCATAGTTGTCTATGGGAGCAAGTTGAATGCCTATGCTTGGTCTCTAAGAATATATAATTGATCCCAACCTAACATATCCAAAGGTACTCCGCAACACAAAATAGCCAGTTCTATGTCCCTACTGCTCAGCCCCATCTCCCCACCCCAAAACGTACTCACTCCCATCTCAGAACTTCGACTCTTCGTCTTCCCTCAGCCTGAAATGCCCTTCTCATTGTTTTCAAATATGCGTCCTTCAAGAAAACTTTCCATTACCCCGCCCATGTGTCGCCACAGTGCCTTTCCTACACCAACACCACCTCCTTCATAGACATGTAGCTCTGATGACCCAGCCCGTCTAACGCTGTCTTGGGAAGTTTCAATGAGTTTTCTCATTTGAGCCTGACAAGCACCCTGTGAGCCAGTTACTACTCTCACCACTGTACAGCTGGAGTCACGAAGGCTCTGAGAGGCTCACTGAGTTGGTCACTGGTAAAAGCAGGGCTCAAAACTAGGTCTGAACTCTCTACTGCTGCTCTCCCATCCTTCTACAATATGTATTTTTTGGGAATGACTGGATGAGTCATTTTAACATGTCAAAGTCCAGCCCAGTCATATCTTCTTTGTCCCTGAGAAGCCAGTTCTTATTCATCTCCCATGTTTTGACCCCTTTGGCACTCACAGCCGTTTTAAACTATCAACACCATATTATACACTGTCCTAGACAGGATCGCTACTGCATAATTGGGCACTATTGTCAGTATCCAGCATGTGATTACACATAATTGGGTATTGTTCACTAAGTGGAACCATAAAGTAATGGTCTGGCTTTCCACACACTCCTCATAGAGACCAGTCTCGTTTCTTCACAGACATACATCAGGAATCTTCTTAAAGAGAACATAAATTTCTTGCAAGTAAGGACTGCATCTTATATTCCTTTGGGTCTCACAAACCTCTGCAGACATTAGAGATACCCCCAAATACCTTTTGGCTCATAATTGGTCTTCCAAGCAGACTTTCTTAAATTGAGGGGACAGCAGGTCCCTGGAGGTATGCAGGACAAAAGGATATAAGAGGGAATAACCTTCTATTATCATCTCAGAACAGACAGCACACTGGGTGCCTTATATACATTGGGGAAAATGTTTCTAATTATCAGAAGCCAAAAGCAAACTGGGTTTGATGGCCTCAATATAATGCTGAATGTGCTACATATTTGGCATCTGTTCCAAGGGAGACTGCGTTTCAGAAACTTATAAAAGGTCTCCCGGGTATATAGGCAGCTCTCAGTCTGTCTCCTACACATTAAATACACTCAGAGTAGGGAATATACATTTTTAAATGCATGAAACATGAGCCAAAGTTGACACCCATCTATCAGAGCTGCTTTAAGGATAATAAAATCAGTGCTACCATTATAAGGAGAGGGACCTTGATGACCCACTGGAGATTTCTTCCAATCTCAATGATTCTATAAATTTCCCTAAAATCATAAAAAAGCAGGTTAAGGATTCATGTAGGTGTTTGGACTATAAATATAAATTAATTTCCACTCCAGCTGCAATTTTTCTCATCCTTATAAGAAGCACCTCTGTCTCTGAGATATTTTTGGGTGATACACACCAAAAAAGCAGCTAAAGATAGAGAGAACTCCTTCAGGTTCTTGTTGGTAACAATTTCCTTCTAATTTCACAAATAAATCTGCATCTTGAAATGAACTGAATTGAATCTTCCTGCTGTCCAAAAACATTTATCACTGAAAATCCGTTTTGTTTGGGGAGTAAGATATAATTGTGTACAGATTCAATAGAACCTAAATGTTCCACTGAGAAATTATTTATTGAAAATGTTTTGTTTGAACTCTAAGTAATCTATTTCATTCTCAGTTTCTAGTCATATAATTCTATTTGTTTTTACTAAAAAAATTTGTGCTTAAACACTGCTCTTATTTAAAAAAAATCTTGAACAGTTTGTGATATGAGAAACTCATATTATTATTCTTCTCACTTGGTTTTGTGAAACTTAATTCAAGGAAAGAAAATTAATTTTTTTTAAATTCCCTCACCTATTAGAGCTCAGTAGAAATCCAGAGATAATAGTAAATAACATTTTTAAAGGTTAATTTATCAACTAATACATTTTTGGTTCACATATGTACTCTGATTCAATATGAAGTCAGAGACCAAAATAGAAATGAATAAATGGATTGTGGATCATCTTTCGAAATGCATGGGGATAAATGCATATCCCTAAAGAAATGGGCTCAATTATGACATCACAGCTGTTTCTCCTATAAAAAGAACTATGTCCTGCAGCAAACTATAATTTCCCAAATAAAAGGAATAAAAGATTAAAGAAAAGAAAAACTTGTCAGCAATAAAATCCTAGAGTAGGGACCAGATGCCAGGCATATTAAAATACCGTATCCAACAAAGGATTAAAAAAAGAAATCTTATTCCACTTGAATACTTAAATGCAAAGTATTTCCACTCAAACTCACCAAAGAAAGAAGATTGAGGTAGATTGTTGCAATAATGGCTGCATGTATCCATGATCTTGGAGAGTCCTCTCCAACACTTACTGAGGGCTTGGCCATGTGACCTCCTTTGGCCAATGGGACATTAGCGAGCATGACACAAATGGAGGCTTAAAAAGTGCTGAGGACTTGTCCATTCTTTTTGCTCTTGGAAATCCTGAGACTGTCATCACAAGAATAAACCTGGGCTAGCCCAGTGGAGACGTGTGGTTCCGTCACTCCCCTCACCCTGGCCAACTGCCAGAACCACCACTGTACATGTGAATAATGCCATCTAAATCAACTAGCACCTAGCAACCCACCAGCTGCCTGCAGAAACATGAGTGAGTCCAGGCAAGCCCAACAGAAGAACTGGCCAGCTGAGCCCAGCCCCAATTGCCAACTAATAGAACCACAATCTAATAAATGATTATTGTTTTAAGCCACCAAGTTTTAGATTGGTTTGTTATACAGCAAAATCTTACTGATACGTATTTCATGAGCACATCAATTAATGGACTAGTTACTGTAGAGGGAAAGTGAGAGGGTGCCCTAAGGATCTAGCAATTATTCCTGAAAATGAGTTTGCATTTGAAATGCTAAGTTGTTATACTAAGCTATTTATAAGCTACTAGCTTGGAGATCCATCTAAAATCTACATCGAAAGTGCAATACCATGATAATAACAGCTAATATTTATTAATTGCAAACATTGGGCTATGTGCTTGATAAAGATGATCTCATTTAATCTATACAAAAACCTCATGTGAAAGGTATTACTATTATTGGTATTTTACAAATCAAGAACTGAGGTTCGGGAAGTTAAGTAACTTGCTCAGGGTCACACAGTGTTATGAGTTTGGACTCAAATCTGATTTGCTCAAGAGTCAGAGTTCTTAATTACTATGCTTTTCTACCTGATACCACCACACTACCTGCCAGGAAAGTCTTCTCTAGTCCATTGCACTGGGGAATTGACTGGACTGGGAGACCTGCTCTCTCTTGAATCTTAGATGGCCAGACAGAACAGACCCAATGAGGCTTATCCACCTAGTCAAAGATACAGAGGCAGGAGGATGGACAGTGAACTTAGTGGGTCTTGCCCTGGCCTGCTGACCTCTGACAGAGAGACCAGCCCCAGAAAGCAAGAGAACTGCAGTGCGTGGGCAGGGGCTGGTTAACACATAATGGCCTGGCCCACCAGCAATGTGTGGCCCAAGTCGCTTGTGTGTAATCAGATTAGCAATTCCTCCCTTTCAGTCTTGGGGAGGTGAAGGTGGAGAGGGAAAAGGAGTCTTTGGAAGGGGTTGGAAAAATAGGTGGAAAGTTGGGCAGAAGTTCTTTTCTTTCTGTGGGTAAAGAAGTTGTTTCCATGAGGAGAGGGAAGAGTTCAATACCTACTGCACATTTAATATCTGTCTGTTCTTTATTAATGAAACCTCTGGAATCAGACCCGCTATTCCTTGGATTTCTGACAGTTTAAAATGCCTCAACCTAACTTTTAATATTGAGAGGAAAACAAGAGTGAGGGGATGGAAGTCAACCAAGACAGCCCCTTTTGAAAACCACTTGTTTCAAAATATGTAACATGAACAAAACCCTTGCTAACCACATCCAAGATCAAGCCCACCACTCAGATGTGCATCTCCTTGACTAGAATGAGATTCAAGTGTTCAAGTTACTTATGGTCGAAGGTATAAACTGGTTTTTAACTTCTATCTGCCTAATGGAGCCTACTAGAGCCAATCTCTTTTTAAGAAACTCCTAATGTGTGTAGGACTCGAACACTACGGGAAGTTATTCCTGGCACATTTATTGAGAACTAGTGAGAGGAAATATGAGAAGGCATGAGATAATTGAACACATTAAGTATACCTAGACGGGTGTAAAGGGACACAGGTTGAGCAAGTTATTCACCTTAAATGAAGCTGAACACCATTTTAAGAAAAGTGTAAAACATCTGCGTATTAAAAGCCTGCTCCCCTAAAGGAGACCAGTGGGTTCTAGACCACCCTGCAAAATTGCCCTTTTTCTTAGGGCTGCCAGCAATGATAGAGGCATTTTTTGAGGGTCCATGAATTTCTCCAACCTTTATTTTCCTGATCTGTTAAACGGGGTTGTTGAGAAGATTCAGATATAAAGTAGTAGTTCCTTGATTTTAGATTTCTTGAACCTGAATAATGCCTCCCAAGATTTGGGGAAGTACCAGCATAGTCTTGCTAATTTTTTTCTTTTGCTAAGTCTTAACATGAAAAAGACTAATAGATGATGTTAATGTAGTGTAATGTAGTGCTCTGGCCAGGGTCTATTCTAAATGTTTTACATATATTAATGGAATCTCCCAACAACCCTAGAAGATAGGAATGATTACCTCCACTTAATAAATGAGGAAACTGAGTTACCATGGACAGGTTAAGTAACCCACCCAGGGTTTCAGAGCTAGTCGCAGAGCCAAAAGTCAAACTGCAGTAATCCAGCTCCAGGATCCATGTTCTTGACAAATAGGAAATTTTTAGGAGCTCTTCCCAATTATTTCATAAAGAAAAAGAATGCACAAGAGAATGCCATTTAAAAAAAATAACATTTTACATCTCCAAAAGTATGAAAGAAGGAACAAAAACAGAGCACAGTTCCAAGAACTGAAAAATAAAAGTGCTTTATGGTACATAGTCATTGTGTTCATTTCACTACAAACCACTGAATATTCATGTTTGGGAACATGTAGATTCTCCCAGTGCCCAGATTAGCCTTGGGGAACCACTGAGATACCATGCATGGAAAGCCCATTGATACCGTACCCGTCATACATGAATGGTCGCTATGGACTATACGATGACGAGCAAGGTGCCTCGGAGCCCACCCGCTTGGCATGCTACACCGAGGCTGTTAGCCAAACTAGCTTACATTGTGCCTTTCCAGCCCTCAGTCTCTCTAGTGAGGAAGCATCTTCAACAATTGCAGCTCAGCTCTGGCAGGGATACCCACTGGCAGAGCAGACAAGAATGGCAGGTAGTGTAGGCTACACCACCAGCGACCAGGAGGCAATATTAGAATTCTACTTCCATATCTTAAAGCCATTCTCTAATAATTGAACAATTCCTTTGGAATTTGCAGGGATGGGTGGGGAAGGGGTAGTTGTGGAAATGGAATGTTTAGTGACTTGGAAGGCGCCAGAGAATAATGGTGAGTGGCTCTGTTCTGGATGCGAATGACTGAGGTTTATAAGAGGGGTTGGTAAATCATCCTGTAATGGGCCAGACGGTAACTGTTGTAGCTTTTGTGGGTCACACAGTCTTTGTCACCACTACTAACTCTGCTGTTGCAGCATGAAAGGAGCTATAGACAATACGTGAATGGATGAGTGTGGCTGTGAGCCAGTAAAACTGGATTTGTGGACACTGAAATTTGAATTTCATATCATTTTTACATGCCATGAGATACTACTTTTGATTTTTTTTCTAACCACTTAAGTGTATAAATACTACTCTTGGTGTGGGCCACATACAAACAGGCAGTGGGCCAGTTATGGCCGACTAAGGGCGGTAGTGTACCAAACAAACCCTGGTTAACAACTGCAGCTCTGGTATTTCTCAGCTGTAAACTCTTGGGCAAGTTTTGTTCTAAAGCCTCAGTTCCCTTCCCTGTAAAATGGAAACAATAACCGCATTGACCTCATATGGGTTTCCTGGGGGATACAGTGAAAGCAAAATTCTTTAACACGGGGAGGGTGGATATGTACTCAGCATGCAATAAATGCGAGCTGCTCCTGTGTTTTCCTCCTCTCTTCCAAACTCTCCGCAGCTTCTGCAAAATCCTTCCAGGCTACCATCAAACAGGATCAAGGTTTTCATGTCTCTGTCAACAAAAAAACATTCTAGACTTTTCATACTGACATGAGTTGCCTTCGAGCATTAGTGGGGCCCTCAAACACGCCTCAAACCCTGGAAGCACTCATTTGTCAGTTTCCTCCTACATCTCAGTCGCTGCAGTTCCAGAGCTGGGGACCAGAGTATGAGGTTATCATGCTCCAAACAAGAAATAATGATATTTTTTAAGCAGTGGCCAGTTCTCACAGGCTCTGGCATTCTGCTAAGTGCTTCATGCAGTTCTTTCCCTTTGTCTTCACAACAGCCGAAGGGTACTGATGAGATGATGAGCTCCAGGTTTCAGAGAAGAAAACAGAAATGTAGGAAGATTAGGTAACTATGCAAGGCTATGCGCCTAGTAACCAGAAGACAGGGCATCCCTTTCTGAACCACGGCTCTTGCTTTGCAGCATAGAAAGGGGTGACCATCTATTAGGGCTCCCATGCCTCTCTGACTGAACCAGTATTCTGAATGCCAGGAATCTTGTTAAAATGAAGATTCTGATTCATTAGGTCTGAGGAGGTTCTGAGATCCTGCATTTCTCAGAAGCTCTCAGGTGGTGACACTGGTCCTAGGACCACACTTCAAGCAGCAAGGTGAGAAATGTGAATTTTCCCCACTAATGACCAAGGTGATCTACCCAAGATGAATCAATGACCGTGGTTTTCCACAGTGAAGAGCTTTTTGAGCCCCACTGCAGAAGTTACACTCCTGACTCCACCAGGTACCAGAAGTGCGGCCTTGGCGCCCAGCCTTTCATCCTTTTCATGCCTTCTGTTTCTTGCCTGTAAAGGGGAAAGCTAACAGCTCTTATCTCATAGGGCTGTGACAATGATTCAATGAGAGTGTATATATATGTGAAGCATTTTGAGCAACATCTAATACATTGTAAATGTTCAATAGATGAAAGATAATCAGAAGATCAGGAAAAATGAAGAGCTTTACCAAAGAATTATCTAAAAACGTGCTATATGAGGTTTGTTCCCTCTGCACAGCTAATAACTCATGCAGAGCCATTCAAACCCGCCTATCACTCAAGCCATTTTACAGTTAAGTAAACCAGACTTGCATCTAGTCAGTCATAAAATTAAATTAGAAAGTTCACCTTGAAAGGGCAGGACCCAGAAGCCAACAGAGACGCAGCGGCCCTTTCCAGCTTATTCATTATTTATTTATCTGAGGAACACGCCTCTTCCCTAGACCTCTAGGCACAAGAAACAACCGGGAATGCACATGACAATTTCCTAAAGCGACACTAATCTGAACTCCAGTTTCCTCACTGAAGTCATTTCAGTGTGTCACTCTTCATTAGGCAGTCATTCCCATGCATCCTAACCCCCTCAAGTAATGAACCCCTCTAGTAAAATGTCACTACAGCACGTATTAGGGGGGATGTCTCAGTGTTCTCATCTGTAAAATGAACATTCTGGGCAAGATAATCCAGCACTAACATTCTCGCAGTCACCTTCTGCTCAGGTGACTCACGGGCCATTTCACACCCCCATCCCCACCATCTGGGGAGCCCTGGTTCTCTGAGTGCTCACCAGCACCCCCTGAGGTCTATGCATGGGTAAAGCACAGTGCCAAGCACACAAGAAGCACTCAATAAAGGGTGGCTGTGATTAGAACAAAATAAGGGAGCCATCTTTTAAACAAACCACAGTATGACCTGACTGTGTCATCTGATTACTGACTAGCAACTGGAACGGCAGTAGGTGGGTAAAATGGGGCAGACCAAACGGGACCTTGGTTGAGAAAATGGCCACTCCTTTTTTAAGATGGATTGGCAATTTCTCGCTCAGGTGAGAAACTGAGTAAGCTAGCTGGGTGGTGGCTTTCAGGACCCATCAGGAAACCTCATCTCCTGTAGCAGATACTTTTAGTGCCCTGAGCCTCATCCTCTCAGTCCATCTTGAAATTTCAGCTACAGCTGAAAATCCTGGCACACTAGAATGATCATCAGTTCCTAGATCAATCTGGCAGCTTCCACCTCAAGGGCATGTGGAGTCAGCTTTTCTGCTGCAGGCCAGGACTTCCTTAGAGGTGGGAGTGGAAACAAGTAAAGTACCCTCTGTTTTCAGAAGCAGCCCCCAGGACCACTTTCAACCAGTGGGGAATGAGAGTCAAGGCACAGCTTCTCATCCTCACTTCCTTTGTTGGGAAAATCCTGCCATTGTTTCAATATGGTTCCCTCAGAAGACCTCCAGCGATATTGGGACTCAGATGCTCACGTCTGTGACCAGCTCTCTCTCTCTCCCTTACTGGCTTTTCCTCCATCCCTGTCTCACTCTCCTGCTCCCTTACTCTAGCTTCCTGAGACCACCTCCCAGATTATCAGAACCCAAGCCCTTGACTCAGTCTCTGATTTGGGGAATCCAACCTGAGACTCCTGACCACTCCAAAGTCTTGTTCAGAATCTCATAGCATCCTGTACGGAACCACAGCCCTTGTCAGACTGCACTATGGTTGCAGAACCAGGAGGTCCATCAAAGCCAAAATAAAGTCCATCTCATTCACTCGGGAACCCCAGGTACCCTGGCACATAGGTTGTGCTCAGGTACTGTTACTTGAGCGGATACCAGCAACACATCTACTGCCTGGACACTGGCGTGTGAGGAGGCAAACTTTGGTCTTTTCAACAATTCAAGGAAGTCCTTTTCTGTTCTAGAAAAGTTTGTAAATGAATTGAGGCATGTCATTAGCAGCAGGGAAAAAGACATCTTAAGAAGGTCCACCTTTCATGAAGCTAAACCACAAAACATACCCTCGTCCTCTCTATGTCCTTGCTTCCTCGGAGGAGGAGCTCAACCTCATCCACCTCTGATTGTCCATCACTGCACACCAGCTTCCTCCTGCTCCTCCCTTCACATCTCCTCTTTCTCCCCTTTCCTGATTCTTATACTCTGTACTCTATCAAGAAATCAGAGCGAAGAACTGGATCAAAGAAAAGAAGTCGAAACAAGTAAAGCTGATTGTGCTGCTGCTGTTCCTTTAAATCTCTTCCCCCTCCCCAGGCCTTGAAGCTAGAAGTTGCAAACGAGCCTCCTGTGGGTCAAGGAGAAACTCAGTTGGCAGATACGTTTCTGAGAAGCTCATGCAATGTTCTTAAAATTGCCAATATTTAAAACTCAGTATACTGCACATAAAATTCCACCTTTCCAGCTAGTCTTGAAAAAAATTAAAGATTGACAACATGAGCTGCAGTCAGCTGGGGTGGGTGTAGCTGCTTCCTAGAGATGGGACCAGCAGCCCCAATGTGATGCAGTCCGCATCACCCCGTTTTGCCTCTGATTCTGAGGCCCCTGCCACTGTCATTTGTGATCGTGATATGCCAAGTTCACTTTGCTGTTTCTTGTTACGTGCTTGGCCCTGAGGGTGAGTGTATTTGAGCTTGCTACCTCATATTTTAAGCACTTGGAAAAAACGAGTCTCCGCTGCTGTGATTGTTCCATGTGTTTTTAAGTGCCTCTCACAAGAGGTGAGAGCTTCCTCCTTTCCTACTACCATGCCTTATGCCATTCTTCAGAACCCCATCTTAGTGATGATGATGATGTAATGGTACCCTGGAAATGGAGAGCAGTTACTGTTGGCACTTAATGTCTGCCCAATCCTACAGATGCTTTTCTTTTTTTTCCAAAAAGTCATTAATACTGAGGGATTCAGAAGGGATGAGGAATAATGGGGCAAAAACAGAAAGGAGAGGCCAGCAGGAGGCACATCTCCTCCTTGTATTGCCTTTGCTTCCTTCAAGGGGAGAGGAGCCTGATGGACAAAAGAAAAAAATTCTTCCTATCCACATCTTAGATTCTAACTCTGGCAAAAATACAGACTTCTTCCTCTTACCTCTGAAGCTGTAAAATCAAACTCAAGAACCATTCCACATTAACCCAGAGCAAGGGGAGAACTCTTAGAGCACCACGTGAATCAGCCTGCCTCAGCATGCAAAAAGGACACTGACAGTTTGAACCAAGTTTACAGGTCCATAAACCAACCCACAGTAAATTCCAGACTCCGGCAAAGCTGTAAGTTAATGACAAAAAAATGCAAAGGCAACAGGAAGAGTAATTCTCATAACCTCTCCGAGCTCAAAGACAATTTAAATGACTGTGAGACATACTTCTTACTGAAGGACCCCATTCTTCCATCATTTAATCAGTCACTAAACAAATATTTACCTGTGGACGAGGAACTGGGGATGAAGTGATTATCAAGACAGACAGAAGAACTGCCGTTGTGAATCTTATGGTCTAGCAGAAAAGGGTCATTAAACACACAATTACAATTATTTTATTAATTGCAAGTGTGATGAGTGGTATGAAAGAGAAGTCAAGGTATAGGAACATGTATTAAGAGACCTAAGCTAGGAAGAGGGCCGCTAGAAGAGGAAAAAGCATTTAAGCTGAGACCAAAGGGTGAGTAGGAGTTGCCTAGGCAAAGAGCCTGTCCATCTTTGTTGAGCACTTACTCTGTGCCTGGCATTGTACCAGGCATTGGGGTTAGAGAGATGAATTTGCCAGTCACTTTCCTCAAAGCACTCACAGCCTACTGGGGGGTAAACAAGCTTCCATCATGTCTCCTGCTGGGACATGATGGGGTCTCTTCATCACCATGAACAGAATAAGCAGTCATTTAAAAAATGTTCTGAGACTTAGAAGAAGTCAACCAAAAATCTTCCTTACTGCAAAATGTTCTGTTGTGAGTACAGAGAATTTCTCTAATAATTTAATAAAACATATGAAAATGAGAAACTGGCAAATCCTGCGGAGCACCTGGAGCTTCACCAAGATAACAGGCTTGCTGTCTGGGGATGCAGGAGCTCCAGGACGAATCTCACAGCAGGCACAGGGCCACTCAACCATCAAAGAGAAAGGTTAAATGAGGAAGTGGACAGAGGGAGGGAGGCAGGATACTAAACTTCGGAGAGAAAAAAAACTGGTGATTAATTTATTAATAATCATAATAATAATGTCAATAACTAAACACTCTGATAAACCTTTATTTGTACTTAATTAACAAACTCAATTCTGTGGGTAGGAACCATTATTTTCCTCATTTTATGGATGAGAAAACTAGCGATTAGAGCAAACAAGAAATTTCTGTTTATGGCAATATGGCAGACTAAACAGCCTGAAAACTAAAGTTCACAGAGCATTAGACATGCTGAATAAAACAACACATCCATTTAATCACAAAATGGAGTTTGTAAGTAATGTGATCCTCAAGTGTCAAAATCAGAGTGAACGGCATATTAGTGCCGTGAACAGATATTGCACTACCCCTTGAGGGATGATTGGGACAAGTGGCTGGACTCACTGAACAAAGGGCGTGGATTTTAACGGCCACAGGTGGACAAAAGATGAGGTGCTGGGCCTCTGCAGAGTGGGTAGTTGGTACTGAGACTCCTCCACATAAAGCCAGGGACTTAAAAGAGTTAAACCCTGAGTGAAAAGGAAATCTACCCACTGGGACAGGAAAACCAAAAGGAAAGCTGTCTCTCCTGGGCTCTGAGGGGGGAAAAAATTGGCTACCCTGAGAATCTGTATCCATGAATCTCCCATCACGAGTGTTTGAGGGTCTAATATTCATTTACCAAGTGATCCAGAAAGCCCCAAAGTGAGAATTTAACCTAAAAAATTATCCTAAGCAAGTGATATCTCCTAGTCACATGGTAGAAACAAATGAAAAGACGTAAAGATATATCCGTAACCCGAACCATTCCTAAGCCCTATAAATAAAGCCTTCCTGAAAATCAGTTAACAATCCAAAATCACAGCACAAAAGGAAAAAGATCCACTGTAAATGAAAATAAGCAATCATAATAAATAATCGGGAAAGACCCCCAAGACCTTCAAATAACACAACAATCAGATAAATACTATAAAACGTTTAAATTAATTGAAGACATAAAGAAAGGAATAAAAGCATAAGAAAGGATCATTTCACTGTCAACATAGACCAGTCATATGTGAAAAAGAATTTATAGAAAATCAAAATAAAATCATTGAAAATAAAATCTTCGTGGCTTGGCTATTAGCAGATAAGTATACCTATTAAAATATTTAGTAACCAAGGAGATAAAGCTGAGAAAAATGTAACACAAGAGACAAAAAAAAGAAAAATATCAAAGAGGTCAGCAGATAAGGAAGAAAGAATGAGAAAATCCAACGATCATCTAAGAAGAGTTTCAGGAGTGAACAGAGAAGAATAAAGGAGAAACTATTCAAAGACATAAGAATCCACAGATTCAGGAAATGCAGTGAGTCCTAAGCATAGTAAGTAAAACTAAATTCATACTAAGTGTATTGTGCTGAAACTCCACAACACCAAAGACAAAGAAAAGCTCTAGTAATCAAATAGAAGAAAAGGCAGGTTACCTAAAAAGGAGAAATAATAATTAGACTGAACAGACTGCTTACTAGCATCACCAGAAGCTAACAAAGTCCCAGTAGAAAATAGGATTTCAACTTAATCATTTATAATAAAGCAGAAAAAAAAATTTTTTTCAGACAAGCAAACTAAGATTGTTAACTATTGAAAAGTTTATCACTAAAAGGATATACTTCCAAAAGAAGATGGAACCTAGAATAAAGGAATTGAAGATATGAAGAAATAGAAAACAAAAGGACTGGTACACATCTTGGTAAATCTGAATAAATATTTATTGACTCTATAAAATAATAATGGTGATAACTAATGCTGGGAGGATTGTAGGGGTAATTGGAATGGATAAGGCATTCTGAGTCCTCATGTTGTCTGTAAAAAGGATAAAGATATTGAGTGACTTTAGGTTTGGTTAGACTTGATGTTCATTAACTGTGCTTGTTAAATTTTTAAAGAAATCCATGAGTGAGAGAGAATGAATGAATCACATTGAGTGGTGGTAACTATTCAGAATAAATAATCAGGAAAAAAGGGAATAGGGAGTAGTTAGGAGAGAGAAGTGATGGGTGGAGAGGGGGAATTAAAGAAACTCAATCTAATGGAAAGTAGGAACAGACTTCTTTTGAGCACTAAACAAAAAACAATCAGGGTAAATAATAGAAAATAGGAAGGTAGAAATAAACTTAAAATTATCAATAAACATAAATAGATTAAACACCTCAGTCAAAAGACAAAGATATCAGATTGGATTTTTTTTTTTCAATTACAAAAGACTCACCTAAGGGAAACAAAACAAAAAACAAACAAATGGGACTGCCTCAAACTAAAAAGTTTTTGCACTGCGAAGGAAATCAACAAAAGAAAAAGACAGCCTAACTGAATGGGCAAAGATATTTGCCAATGATACATTTGATAACGGGGTTCTTGTATAATATAAAGGAACAAGTCGCCAGGAAAGAATAAAAATCGTTACCTTTGATTCAGCTTGTGAACATAATCTAAACTGTACTTAAAGCGAAAAACAAAAAAGAAAAAAGAAAACTCAAGGAGAAACAGATAAACCTCCAAACTTTTTTCCAGTCATTAGGCAGACAAAAAATTAGGAAAGATCTAGATTTGGACAATGCAATTAGCAAGGCTGATCTGATGCACATCTCATAGGCTCCTGAACCTGGAACATTCAGAGAGAACACGGCATTTACAAGCACAATGGCGCAGGCATGCGTTATACCTACTCACCACTTGGCAGGTCACACAGCAAGCCTCAACAAATTCCAAAGTATCACTATAATACAGACCACAATGCAAAAGAAGAAAGCGAGAAATCAATAGTAAAAAAATAACTGAAATGGATACATCTTTGGAAATTTAAAGTTATACTTTTAATTACCATAGGAGAAATAGTGACCATTTGTTAAGACTTACTCAAAAGAGAAACAATTCTGAAAATAGAAAATATTTAGAACAAAACGCAAATGAAAATACCATGTCTCAAAACCTGTGGGATGAAACTAAAGAAATTTTTAAGGACACTTTATAGCTGTACATGCTTGTATTAGAAAGGTAGACTGAATATTAATGCACCGAGTGTCAGTTAATCTTAAAGTGGAAAAAGAACAGAATAAACCCAAAGTATGTAGAAAGAAGGAAATAATAAAGTTAGAGTAGTCCAGGAAGTATGACAGAAACTTACAATAGAGAGGTCTGGCAAGACACAAAATTTGGTTCTTTTTAAAACTGACAACGTGCTAATAAAAGGAGAGGCAGGGTGATGAAGTGGGAGAAAACCTGGGCTCTGGAACTGACTGCTTAATCCCCACTCCGCCACTTAGCAGCCGCTTTGGCCTGGACAGGTAATTTGTGGCTGGCATGGGTGGAGCCACAGCTCAAACCCTGGACTGCCAGACCCCAGGGCCCATGCACTTATTGGCTATATTTACAAAAGGACATCTAAGTTGTATACTCTGGTGTATCGTCCTCCCATCAGGAAACTGGGTATCGTTATCCCCACTTAACAGATGGAGTAACTGAGGTTTACAGAATTTATGTAATTCTCCCCAAATCATGAAATATCAAGCATTGAAACTGATTCAAGTCCAGATCTTTCTGACTCCGAAGTTGGCGCTCTTAACCATCCTGCTCATCAATAAGAGAAGAACATCCCTGGAGCCACTGGGCATAGTGGTGCTCTGGAAAGCTACTTACTGTAGAATCCAACTTCAGGGAAGGTGTCTTTTTTAAGGTAGAATGTCAAGAGAAGAGGCAAATGCCTCTAGTTCAAATACAGAAGTTCCTACTCTTACTAATGGTAACCCAGAGGTTAAGATTGCATGCCTTTGGAATTAGAAATAATAAGAATAACGACTAACATTTATTAGACACTTACTATGTGCCAAGCACAATGCTAAGCTCTTTCAATCCTCACAACATCCCTTTTCACAGGTTCTACTATTCTTCCATAACGTAGATTAAGAAACTCAGGTGCAGAGAAGTTAGCCTCACACAGCTACAAACCGGCAGATGCAAAATTCCAACCCAGACCATCTACCACCAGAATTTACTTTTTTTACACAATAAACTCCTGGGACGCAAATTCCTCATCCATTGATTGGGGATGATGACACCCACCCCTGCACCGTGAAGAGGAATTGACACAAGGTAGGTAAAGCCACCAGCACAGGATCCAGGATGACGGCAAAGATAGAGACGACAGCTGATACTTGCAAAGATGTAGGCTTAAAAGGATGTTACATTCCTGATCGCTCCAGAATAACTTCCTGCACAAGATCCTCAAAAAGAAATATTTCCTCCCATTTCACTCTCACAAGTCTTCAAGAGGACATATTGTGCTTTATGTAAAAGCTAATCTTTAAAATCAAAATCATGGCATTTCACATTATGTGAAGATATGAAGGAAAGTATTTAAAAAGAATCTGACAAATAAAACTGTAGAGAAGTGGAGAGGGCGCGAAGCTCACATTACCCAACGCAGTACGTCTAGCCTTGAACTTATTTACCAGAATTCTTGAAATATCAGTGATAGCACCATAAAAGACCAATTAATCAGGTTGTTTGTTCTCTGTGTGCGAGTCACTGTTGCCATCTACAGTTACAAATGGGGTATGCAACACTGCCAAATAACTAATTCTGAAAAAACACAGTCCTGGAGGTGGTGGCGCTAAGAAAATATGCTTGTGCAACAAGTGCAGAAAAGGAAAATGCTACCTGAAGGAGCAGCTCTTTCTCAACCACCTCTTCTGTCTTGCTGATGAGACGCTTCTGCAGGGTGTGAATTTTCTGTATCAGCTCAAAGGTACTGGGGTCACTGGCCTGTTCAAGGAAAAACAAATAAAGCAGCTGAGATACCATCAATTTCAAAGCAGGAAGGCCCCTATGTGAAGCAATGATTATTTTATTAAAGTCCACTGCAAACCTGCAGACCCTGGATAGAGAATGAGAACCTAAAAAAAAAAAAGTATAACAGATGGAATGGTTATCAAAACAGATGGATGTTTGGCTAATGTTTTATCTATTGGTTCCGGTTAGCCAATAACTGGAAAGTGAATATTTTTATTCCACCAGGGGACACAGCACCAATAATAGCAACAGCAATAATGATTTCCACTGGGCATGATACCTATTCTTTGCCACCATCCAGACACCACGCTGAGTGCTTTGCATACATTATCCAATTTTAGCCACACGACAGCCCTATGAGACAGCATTAGCCTTCCCTTTTTCCAGATAAGACAACTGAGACTCAGAGGATTAAGTCATTTTCCTGCACTGGTCAGAGCTGGATTCCAGCCCAGATATGCCAGGTTCTAAAGCCTGAGGTTCTTAATTAGTATGCGCTAAGGCTTCCCCTACCTTCATCTCTGTTTCCATAGGAAAGAGACAGGGTTCCCTAATTCATTCAGCCCCAAGATTCTCCTTTGATAACTGTTAACGAGAAGGTTCATTACAGCCTATGATGGAGAAGGCTTCTAGGATGTGGTCTTCTGCTAATAATTGGCAGCAGAACACAACCGTGGCATTTAGCTCTCAAACAGTGTTGTTATCAATCCACAAAGCTCTGATCCTCCTTCAATAGTTATCTGTGTACAATTCAAATAAGATCTACACTTCTAAACTGATATTCTGTCCTGCAGACTTTGAGCCAAAGTTTCACTTCCAACTGTACTGACGTTTTGAATTAATCTAGCAGCAAAATATTTTCAACCTCCCAGAGTCTCTATTTTCTATTTTTTTTTCAATAGAAATTGACATGGAACTAGAAACTTTAAAGATCCGCTTCAAACCACATGGAATAAACTAATATGACAGTAAATGGATTTAAAATCTTCAGTTCCACTTCCCCAGACACATCCATATTATTGTTAATTTAGTAAACTACACCACTCTTGGCATTTAAAGAGGAATAAATGGGTGTCCAAAAGAGAGTGGGGGAAGATATTCCATTAACTCTGACTTTGCCTAAGAAATACTACGCAGTGCCAACTGATAGCCATCTATTGGGATGAGATTTGGCATATTCACTTGGCAAGACTGGATGTTGTTAAAATTCAGGCCTCATGTTTATATAACAATTTACAATGCATTATCCTTAAAGCCTTCTTCATTAAAAGGAAAAAAATAAACACGAAAAATAAATACCTACTTTGCTGATTTTCTCCCTTGTCCTGCTTCTTCTTGAATCACAATCTTATATTCTCCCAACACCCTAACTGTTCATTTAGTTGAAGCCCCTTTTGGCCCTCACATGGGTAGGTACAACTACAGGAGATGGCCAGCACAAAATAAAATATGGTGTCTACAGGCAGACCTCAGAGATGTTGTGAGTTCGGTTCCAGGCCACCATAATAAAGCGCATATTGCGATGAAGCAAACGCATCACAACCTTTTTGTTGGGGAAGGGTCTTGCCTTCAGTTTGTAAAAAAAATTGCAACACCTGTGAAGCACAATAAAGTGAAGCACAATAAAACGAGGTATGTCTGTATTATCCATCACCTACCGATGGGACTTTGGCTGTGTCCTCCAGATCCTAAAAGAAAGTGTTTGGCTAACGTAAGGCTAGTCCTCTGAAAAGAGGGCTAGTTCACAAAAGTCCTATGGTGATGGAAGGAGAACTGACTCTGGGTGATGAGCACACAATGTGATATGTAGATGATGTAATACAGAATTGTACACTTGAAACTTATGTAATTTTACTAACCATTGTCACCCCCATAAATATTAATTTTAAAAAAAGCGCCCTATCTCCTGCGTGAAATAAAAAAATGCAAAGACCAGTTGAAAGGTGGTTGAAGATGCTGGTGGCCAATATATAGCTAGAGAAAATTCACAATCCAAGACTACAGGCAGCTGCAGGAGAGCTGGTTGACCAAAAAGTACTTAAACAAGAAAAACAATGTCAATTGGTGAAGCCAGTTTGCAGCTTTCACCGGGTCTTCTTTAGGCAGGAAGGATTTTTGTCCAAGACTTTTTAAACAAAACCCAAGTGAACTATCTTGTTCTGGGAACACTTGTTCTGGGAACTCAATTTACATTTAATCCAGCCTTACATTTTACAGGACAATTTGCATAGCATTAAATAAAACCATGCTTCTCGTTGGGCTTGAGGTAGGAAGCCATGTGGAGTAAAAGAAGAGATTTGGGGGTGGAAGGAAGGCTCTGCCAGAGGTTACCTCGAGCTTCCGCCATCTGTGCACATTCATGGGGTTCTCCAGTTCCTCCTCCAGGGCTCGGCATCGTGTCCTCTCCTTCAGGAATTCTCTTTGCATGTGAAAAAGCTCCTGCCTGGAGAAGACACACTTCCTTTTGCAAAGGAATTCTCCACCCATGTAAATATCTTTATGTGGTTACACACATGCTACATCTTACATAAAATTTGGAATTAGGGAGACTGCTGAACACGAAGACCAGCCTCCTAATCTGGGCCAGACACAGATGATATCATTTCTTGCAGAGCTCAAACTTCAGCCTTAGCTTTAAAAAAAAAAAAAAAAACGTGCCAGAACTTCAGAATCGTGATTCTGGATACCCAAGGAATTTAGAAGTATATGGAAAGAACACGGAGGAAGTGAATTAGGAGAATTTCAATATACTTCTTAATGTTGCTAAGTATCTCTACAGTAGCAGCAAGAAAACCATCTACATACAGTCCATCACAAGGTATGGCACCTGACTGCAAAATGTTGAGGCTCAGGTGATAAGCAGACACCAGTTAGGACAGTGCATGGCCATCCTGACTGCATTGGAATCACCTGGGGAGCTTTGACGACACCTTTGCCTGGCCCCAATCTCCAGAGGGATTCTGCTTGAATTGGTCTTGCATGTGGCTTGGATTTTGTAGGTTTTAAAGTCCTACTGGTAATTTCTATTGTGCAGCCAGGACTGAGAAACACTTGAATTAGGAGTGATATTTTATCTCATGTTCCACAATTACACAGATGGCTGAAAAAATCCTGAAAAAGCTAGCTCTGGCTCAAACATACTTCTGAAGTCTGTGGGAATCTCTAGTTAGTAGGTAATGTGCCTCAGCCATCCACAGTAACCCCTGAGCTGGCTGCCACCCTGTTGAACAAGATGCTCTGTTGTGGGTGGAGGGTGACGAGGCAAGCATTGGCATTGATATGGGCAATAAGGACGGGCAATAAGGAATTATCTGCTCTCATCTACTGTGGGTGTGCAGATTAATACTATGCCATCTCTTTTACTTAATTGCTTCATGTAAACCAATAATACAACTTCTCCTCATTAGCAAGACAAACCATTAGAATTAACTGCATGATATTCACTCAACAGGGAATTCAGAACAAACGTCTTAGAATTAAAAGTATATTTTTAATACTTCTATTTTCTAGCATGTCGTCAGAAGAGGAGGGCAAGAGTATTAGCTACCATTATTGACAGTTTATTTTGTACTAGACTCTGTGGGAGGCACATTATGTGTGTGTTCGTGTTTAATTTTAACTGCAAGTCTAAAGCTCAGAGACGTTAAGTGATTTGCCCAGGGTCACACAGCTTGTAAGTGGCAAGGCTGAGACTGGAATTCATGCCTGCTTGTCTCTGATATTTTTATTAAGTTGTCTTCCCATTGAAAAGAAAAATAAAATCTATTATCAACAAACCAGCAATACTGATTAGGAATGGGTACAATTTGGTCCTTTGTGTATGTAATAAAAATAACTCATGGCCGACAAGTTTAGTAATGGTCTCAGAGATCATTCAATAGCTACTTGGAATGAATCTATTTGTCTCCAAAATGTCAATGATGGTATCTCTGAGTAGTAAACTTATGAGTGATTCTTCTAATCCCTTCTTTATAGTTTTTCTGCATTTCCCACATTTTCTACAATGAGTTTGTATTACATTCATCATTTGAAATACAAGCAACTCTTAGAAAAAATAGTATTGATCCATCCTTGAGAGTGGCAACTTTCCTTGCTATTCCCTGTATCTAAATATCAGAACTATCATCTAACTCAGTTAATTGAAGAAGGAGATCCAAACCATGTCCTTGTCCCAAGGTCATCAAGGATACTGTTCATCTACAAGTCTGTGGGGAGTAGGGATAGTTACTGAGAAAACAGCAGACCTCTTATTCGGTTTCTTGCAATTGCCTATATAAAACACAGTGATGTTTTCCCAAAGGGAAAGTACGTCTTGTATAATGTAAGATTTAAAGCAAGAAGAAGGCGCACTAAGCTAAAGTGAAAGATGCAAAAGATAAATCAAGAGTGAGATATAAAATTTGGCCGCCTTCTAAGGAAACAGAGTTTTCAAATAGTGGTAAAATTAAATTTTTCCCCTCTTTCCATTCAGTATATAATTCCAAGAAAAAGATGGGTGAATGTTACCAGGATTAAATTTAAATACTGATGCTCCATCTCTTGCATACTGCCTTATTAAAGAAATTCTAAAGAGCTCATTAGGAGAAATTCTTTTTCTGAATTAGAAGTACTTTGTGTGTTGTGATTTGACTTGAAATATCTTTTTTAAAACCCAGAATAAAATTTTGGGATTTTTTGTTTGTTTGTTATTTGTTTTTGTTTTTTATCCTTTTGCACTTGCTGATATTCCCCTGAAAGGGAACTAGTTCATTTCTTGTGACGTAGAATGGGCACAATGTAGATTCTGTATTATAAAAAAAAGCTGTTCTCATTATTTGCTAGTAATATCAGCATATTAAAAAAACTCATTTTATACAACTAGATAAAGACCTTCGATGACCACCAAAAGGGACACAAGGTCATTTTGGGAGCTCCCCCCAGACTGCTGCGCCCTCGGTTCTGAAGGGTCTCCTAGTACCTGAGTTCGTCGACGTTAGCCACACTCCTGGCAAGAATCCCCTTTTCGCGGCGAAGCTTCTTGATCTCCAGCTTGAGGATTCGCATGTCCTCCACCCTCTGGTTGTACTGGCTCTCGCCTTTATTCAGCACCGACTGTTGGATCTTGATCTTCTCATACAGCAAAGCCAACTCATCATTGCGACGAACAAGCTGTGACCCAAGGATGTCTCTCTCGCTGATGACCTAGGAAGGTAGGAAAGGACGTGGCTACCAGGGGATGAAAGGTCTCATGTTTCATTAAGGCAGCAGCATTCATTCAGCCAATGAGTATTTAGCCAATGCCCACGTGCGCTAGGCACCCAGTGGGTGGGGATTGGAAATTGGAAATAGCCTGCTAGGCAAGCAGCACTGGCCTCCTCCCATGCGCGTTTGCAGTCTTGTTGGAAACAGAAAGAGTCAACAAATAATCCGTAATAATAATGACCCAATAATCCTTGGCCCATAAGTGTTTGGTTGGTTTTATCCAATCCATTATTTTGTAAATGTTTCAATTTAAATGACTTTTTAGCTCTTGCCAAGTTCCACCACTCCTTACTGTATCATACTGGCCAACTTCTCTCTTTAAACGTGCCAGATCTCTGAAAGCACATAGGTTTCCACCCCTCAAGTTATGTAATTATTAATTGCAATTCTATGTCAGCAATTATATTAGAATGTAAGCTCCCTGGGGACAGGGACCTACTTTTCTTGTGCATCAATGTATCTCCAGTGCCTAGAGGAGAAAGTGACACATAGTAAGTGTTCATACATATAATTTAAATAATTGAATGAATGTTTTATAATTAATCGACAAGCGATAAGTCTCTGCTGCTGTTCTTCCAATAGACTGAATGGAAAAGCTTAGAGAAGAATGAGGATTCACGAGGAGTTGACTCAAACAGTTTGCATCTGCTGATGAGGTCTTGAGTCTGGTGAGGAGATATTCCTACCTGGTCTAATTCCTTCTTCTGTCTCAGCCTCTCCCCATCAGCCTCAGCAATAATTCGCAGGAGTTTTCTCTCTTCAGCTTCCTGCTTTTCAATGAAGTGTTTGGTCTCCAGGGCTTGTTGTCTCAGCTTCTGTAGTTCGGCCTGACAAAGCATGAAAGATATGGACAAATTTCACTCTGTAACAGCACAAACCAGGACTGCAGGGCCCAGAATGAGACATACAATATGCTTCTTATACTCTCCCCTGATGTTTCATTTAACATGGTTTGATCACGCTCACAAGCAAAACAAGTTACACACACACACACACACATATACACACACACCCCATAAAGAAACGGCAATGCATGTTGCAGTGATCATGTTTATTCTATGAGCTGTACCCTAGAGGGATTTCCATCATTTTTCTATGTATTTGTAGCAGAGGCTTCATTGGTATTCAACAGCATTTCTCTTATTGGCTAACCACGGGGAGAACTCACGAGGAATAGTGCAGAAGAGGATGTGGGGGTGAGCATGGGGTGGGGGTCTTTGTATGTACCAGCTCCTGTAATGGTCCTAATACCACCAGCACATCAACTGTAGAGATGAAGCCCATTTCAAGCAAAAATTTAATTAATAAAGATAACAGCTATCTATCTCATAAAACATCTTCATGGAACAGAAGAGAAGTTACGGTATAAAAAGATAGATAGATCCTACTCCTAAGATGCTTCCAATCTAGATGAGAAGATAAGATACACAAGTATTATGGACATATTAACAAGTTCAAGCAATAATGTTTCTATATCTTTATCATCACAAAGACAGTGAGGTGATGTTATAGGAGGTGAGAAGACTGGATTTGTCAGGTAGGATTCCTGGAAGAGCTCAGATCTCGAAGCTCTTGAGGTTACATGGAAGTTGTAAGAGTAATGGGGAAAGGGTGCTATGGACCAGTAAGTTTTGGAAGGAAAATTCCTCCCATCAAAGGACACATTCACTGCATTTCCACAACTATATTTGTAACTTACAATATCCTCGGCATGATATTAGGTATTTTGCATAGCTACTCTTATCCCCATTTCACAAATGTAATTACAGAGACAAAGAAAAGCAGATGAATTCACCCAAGGTCACAGAGCTAGTGAGGAGCAGAGTTGAGATTCCAGCCTAGGTCTTTTGATTCCGAAGCTTATGCTCCCTCTGCTATCATTACCATGTGAGTCATCCAAGTCCAATACAGGAGATGAGTAAAACATGAGGTATTCCCCATCCATTGTAGCTGACAAATACAACTAACCACACTACACTGTGGAAATGCCACCTACAGTATGAAAAGGGACAGGGGGGTACACAGGAATAAGTTCCTATTTCTGCCTGGGGTTTAGACAGAAGAACAAGTCAGGGCCTTGGCAGTTGACAGATAGTTCCAAAGTGGAGGGTATGTGCTGGGGTACAGTAGCCAATAGACAGGCTGGTATGAACAAAGGCATGCAAACTATTAAGCACCCGGTATGTCCACCAGACAGCAAAGCATCCCATGCGGTTGGGTTAGAGTATCAGGTGAGGAACGGCAGGAAGTATGGCTGATAAAAGAGCTGAGCCAGCCTGGGAAGGGCTTTGCAAACCACACACTGTAGGGAGCATGCAATGGGGAGCCACAGAGGTGTTCACATTAAAGGAAAGAAGAATATGTCTCTGAATGGTTCCATGCCAAAATGGGAAGGACAGGTGTTATCACAGACCAAGTCAACACAAGAAGAAACAAATGGGAGGAGAGTTCTGCGTTCACCCGTGCCGGGAATCACAAGGGAAATGATTAGACAATATTCAGGTTTCAACTTTTCAATGACTTGCAGATCAGCAAATGACAGTCCAAAAGTAATAATTTTCTCCTTCAAAGAAATATCGGCACCACCCCTCTTCACCCACCCAGAAATGTCACTGGGGTGATAGAAAATCCCATATTTGCAAGTACCTATGAGCCAATCCAACTCTCCATGACGTCTGCTTTTAATCCATGAAGACCAAGAGTCATTAACTCCATACCTCAAACTTACCCAAACAGTAGAAAATACTGCACACCTAGTAATAGACACGTAATGTCACAAAATAAATGCAGTCAGCTACTATAAAACCAAGGGCTTCTTTTATGACACGTTGTTTGCTCATTCATGAAATACATTTTGGTCCAGAGATAAACAAAAGGAAATACTTATTGAGAAAAGATCTGGTCTAGTATTTACCACTTTGGGGAGGTTGCGTGTTAGGAAAGAGCCTTTCTATTTCTACCATCATTTAAGGTGACAGTGAAGACAGTAATAAAATACCTGCTTGGCTCATGCTTTTTTAATAAAACTTTTATTTTCCCAGATGTGCAACATTCACTTTCCTGTTCCCAAGTGCCACGAGCTGATCAGAATCCATCAGCAGAACAAAATGAAACCCCTATTACATTAAAATGCAATCAACAGTGTGTAAAAGTATCTGTCTGAAATGTAAAACCATTCATGCATTTGGCATTGCTGGGTGTGTTTTTTCATAATATATCAAAATTCTGAATAGTCTCCTTATGTCATAAATTTATGGGCTGTAAACAAGACGTGGCATTAGACGTTGGCAGCAAATGTTAACATCAATAAAATACCTTGGGTCTAATGCATTTAGTAGCTATAAATCTGAGCTGTCTCACCCAGGAAAGATGGTAACAACTGCTATGGACCTAAATGCCCATTAAACAATGTTCCAGGTGGGACCCAACGTATCAGCATTTCTCAGAGTGTTACTGGTGGTATGAAGTTGTAATACAATAGCCAGGCACACGTTTTAGTCAATCCTTCCACAATTACACAGTTTTGTGGTAGGTGTTTATGAAATACATATCATCTAATTTGGCTGTGGGCATATGAGTAAATCACATCTCAAGAACCACAATCATGGGAGTTTCACCCGTTCATAAATGATCACGATATTCACTGGATTTCAAGAAACCATTTGTTTACATCTAACAAAACAAATAGGACCACCTGGAGCCTTCTAGCCATGAGAATAATTAGGCATTCTCTCTTCTCTCTCTCTCTCTCTCTCTCTCTCTCTCTCTCTCTCCCTCTCCCTCTCGCTCTCACTCTCGCTCTTGCTCTCTGACAGTTCCCATCTATGTCATTCTAGAGAGTCCCCTAAGTAAAAGGATATGGTGCCCTGAAGCCAGTTGCTAATGTGATGCCGAGATCTGGACATAGAGCGTTTGCTGCTGAATTATTCACCAAGAATCAGAGTACTGTCAGATCAATGTGGGGTGATTGGAAGGTGATGAGACAGAATCAGGGGCTTGTTAGGACTGAAAGGCAGACAATCCAATGAGGTGGCTCCTTCAGTGCTGATGAAACAAGACTGGGACAGAATGGGCAGACGGACACAGATGCAGTAACGTCTACAGAGACCTACTGACATTCTGTTGTAACCATAATGTGCTGACAATGGCTAGAATCCTGAGGAGTCAGTACAGCCTGGTAGCAACTAAAAAAGGAAAAGAAACATGAAAGGAGCAAGATTTTCTCTTTTGAGGGGGCTAAATGAGAATGGGAATAACCTAGTATGGACAATTGTTTGTCTGCTGGCTTGGAGTAGTAGTAAATTGGGTTGTCCTGGCAAAAGGCATCTCCTGGTCTACCACACAGACAACGGCTTGCCCTTCGCAGAGGGTTATGTGCCCACATAGTTTTGTGGAACTCACAATAATAAGCTACATGTCTGTTGGAGCAAAGTCATTAGAAAAATCTTCCCTTTTGTCCAGGATTTTTGTTTGCAAACTTCAAATGCATGAAATCCAGAGACTTATGGGGAACGGGATTCAGCTTTGAGGCTACAAAGGGCAAGAGGCTGAAACTCAACAGTTGAGCTACATATTTTTCTAAAGCATGTCAAATGGGCTTAATGATAGGCCAAAATTATCCACTCGAAGCACCATTGCAAGTCACCCTTGGATAACCTCAAATAATAAATCAAGCTGGCATCCTTTTTCTGTTCCCCATTCTTGCTCTAATGGGAAATGCTGGGGGGAAAGGTATCCTAGCTTAACAGTAAGTCCAAACCGATCATCTTCCTATAATCGATAATCCAAAGTGATCCAGACCTATGACTCTCCATTTAGAATGGACTTTCCAGAACAGGAAAGTCATCTTTCATACGTACCAGCTGCCAACTCTGCTGGCCCAGGACCAACAAACAGGGCCCCGTCACTCTATATTTTATTTTATTATGATGCTTCTTTGGAACTATATGGGTAGATTCTTGATGATGGAGGGCATACGTGAAACAAATGTTAACCAAACTCAAACTCTAAGGAATTAGGAATAATGTCTCTTTTGCATAGGACATTGCTTGTTCTAAAGCAGGATTTGTAGAAGGCAGTTAGTTCCACCTTGGACCCCATTATAGGGTAATAATCTTTTGCAGAGAGCACTACTTGGGAAAATAAGAAATGAGGATCAATGTCATCCTCTAAAAGGAAAGAGAGTTACACTGAAGCCTTGTTAACACGGGTCCATGAGGCCCATGGGTAAAGCAATGTTTGTAATAAGATTCTTCTAAATCATTCATTGATAAATAAACCCATTCCACTACAGGCCCCGGGGTGGAACAAGCTACCTTCTATAAAACGATGCTTTCAAATAAAGAGAAGAAGGGCAAAGACACAAGACATTTTCAAATTTTAGAAAATGTATTCATGTTTCTTTATATGCACACATAACATAAAAGTTACCATCTTAACCATTTTTAAGTGTACGATTCAGTAGTGTGAAGGAGATGTAAACAAATTTTAATGCAGATTTTTCTGTTCTTTTTCTATCATAAGCTGGAATTGGGAGATGAAAGTCTCAGACAGGTAACTATATCAATTACCATATTTTCTTTTGTAAAGGCACTTTTGCTACTTTTTAATCTTCCTCAAACCAAATGTGCTTTCAGTTAATTTAATGTAGTAGCTGCATTTCCATGAATACCTATCATTAGTTGACAAAACCCATTGTTGAGAGTGCATATTTCATTCTATGGCATTTTGGAATCAAGGATATATGGCATTAAATCTGTCCAACACTAGATACACATTTTCAAGATAGTTCCTATCTTTGAAAGCTAATATGTGCAGAAACCAAGGGATCCAGTCTCTTATTTGTTGTAGGTAGTTCCTACAAGTGGCTCAGAGGCATTTATGAGTATTCTGCATATACATTTTCACAATAAAAGTGGCATCATCCTCTTGAAAGTTCCTTTTTTAATTCTTTGGTCAAATGGATTGAAAGGGAAATCTACTGGATCGGACAGGAAAAGGAAAATAGATTAGTTTTAGTAAATGTGTATGATTAAACAGATTTGGTTTGAGGATTTGAAATAGTGTAATTACTTGGTATGTATTCTTGGAAATAGTCTCTATGTTAGTAGACATAGAATGCTCTAAATTAGTAGATTTAGAATGGTAAGGCTTAGCACATATAAGAAGTCAGAGGTGATTCCCTGGAGGAGGGGCTAAGTTCTTAAACCATAGCGATAAGTTGAACTAGGAACATGGCGGAGGGCAAATCAAGTGAAGACAAACCTTGACTCCCAGGAGCTAATGATATTGCAGGCAGAAAAGTCATGTGCACGTGAAGCAAACAATTAGGAGCAGAGGGGCAACAGGTCTTGCCATCATTGGCTTACAGAGGGCCTGGGGAGGAGTGTGGGAGCGTGGGACGGGGACACAAGGGCTGGACTAGGGTTGTGAATGGAAAGGGATTGTAGAAAGCCTGGAAGCTCCAGGTTCCTGGGCACTGCTGACCTGCAAGGTTCTCTCCCGCTGATGTGATGGTGGCCAGCCTAGGTGAACTCGGCACATGGGCATGTCCACTGGCCTCCTCTCCTGTTTACCTGGGAGTGCTCCCTGGGAGAAAGCCCAGTCTGCAGCTGGTAGAGCCCATGCTTCTGGGGCCTGGGTTCTCTTTCCTGCCCCGCATTGCCTTCAGTGAGTGTGAAGCCTGCCTCAAGTGGGTCACATAGATGGATATTTGGTCCATCGCTTTTCTAACAAGACCGGTACCTTCAGTGTTTCCTTCTCCTTCTCTATCCGCTGCTGTTCCAGGTGTAGCTTCACAAGTGCTGACTCTTTGGCAGAGATTTCTTCTTTCAGCTGATCTACTTGATGGGTCATAATCTTTAATTTTCTCCTCATTTCTGTTATTTCATCCTAGCCAAATGCAAGGAGAAATGTTTGAAAGGGAATTAAATAGACATCTCCATCTCTATGGCAGATCAATACGCAGTAGACAGCTTTTAAGAAAGATTCTCTCAAAACAATGGTCTCTTGGCCAATTACAACTGGACTATTGTTTTGTATATTGTGCCCACCAACCTCAAAGTACTTTATAGCATTAACTCTCAAAATATTCTCATGAGACATATGCAAAGTATACATAGTGAATAACACACACACACACACACACACACACACACACACACACACACACACACACGCTATTCCTCATTTTACCAGAGAGGAATTGGAACCACAACACACTTTATAACTAAAAGTCTACAAAGCAAAGCTCTGCATTTAAATGACAAGAGTATGCTGCTCCCCTCTGAGTCACAGCAGCTATTAGCAGTTTTAAAAATTAAAAACAGGAGAACGGCGATTCTCCATAATAATTAAAAGCAGGACCATGATCGTCACATCCTATCAAGTTGTGTCGTTTCCATTTCAAACAATCTGAGAATTCCGCATAAACTCATCTTCTCTTTCCGATGAGTTCCACAAGACTTTTGCTTGATCTACTTTAAATTCTGCCATTAGGATAACAGAAACTGCTTTATATAAATATATTCTTTACCTGAGCCTCCACCAGATTCTTGCTATACAAATTCCTGTCTGACCTCACAGCTTCATAAAGGTTCTGTTGCTGTTTTAATTTAGTCTCTGATTCAGCGATTTTTTTCCTGTAGTCAAAAATCTGCATTTCACGGACTTTTATGTCTTCCATGTTCATGAAGACCTGGAGGAGAAAGTATGTGAAGATGATTAAATAGCCCATCTGCAATTATCGGTTCAAAACACACAGGTGTTTATCTAAGGGTAGCTCGTAGAAACACCGGCGATCAGAAACTCTGACCATAGCTACAACCACTGAGGTATAACAGAAATTCAACCCCGCTCACTAGGGGCAAACATACATTTTATCTACTCCAGAAGTCTGCTCAAGCATGAAGTCTTAGCACAGTTATTTTGCCATCACAAAAGGGGAAAAAAAAATAATGAAATTCTGAAAACATCTCCTGACCACCCCCACCCACCAAAAAAAGAAAATACAAAGAAGTCACAGGCTTAAACAGATCTTATCACAGAGCACTAAGAAAGATAAGAGATAATGTAGCTGTTTGGCCACACTTGGGGCTTTATAAAGTTAACAACAAGAAAAAAAAGTGGCCTTTGAATGTTAATAGCAGTCACAATGCTTTCTCACTAATGTCAAACTCACTCCATCAGGGAAACTCAAAGGACTTCATAAAAATGCATTCTGTTGTGCACAAAACACTTCCAGGAAAGACGAAAAGCAAGAACGGCCTCATTTTGCAAGTATGGAAAACCGAGGCATGAAATTCCACAGTGAGCCAATACCTCTCACAAGCAATCCCTACAGTAGAAATTACATAATCATGGCTCTCAAATGCACTGTCCACAGAAATTGATTTTTTATAGACAAACTTCTTCAAAAATTCCTTAAGAAGAAAAGCATTAGCGAGGAAGATTGATTCAGTCAATGGAACCATGGTCTAAACAACACGTAGAACTAGAATATATAAGAAGAAAGTTCTTAAGGCGTCACTGCATTTTAGTGAGGTTCTCTTAATTAATGGTGAGAGTTGAAGGCAATAAACAGAGCAGTGTGACCGAGAATGGAAGAAAGGAGATGTACATTACGTAACACAGCCAGGGAAGTTTCCTCTGAAGAGGCCTTAGGGTTCTAGGTAAAAAAGTACTTTGTTCAAAAAGTGCTTAGATCTTTGCCATGACAACATCCATTGGGGTTCAGCTATGGGCCACCTATGAGTAACGTGTTCCCAAATAATGGGAACTACAGAATCCTTTTTTATTCCACTTTGGAATTAATATTCCAGAAAATATTGTATTCAGAGAAAGTATTCAGAGAAACCCTATTGTAATATTTTCCCTTCAGAGTTAATGATGGCTGGTGTTTAATATATTATCCTTTATATCTACAAATAAACACATTTCAAAGTATTCTTAGACTTATCATTAAGGAGAGATGGGATTACATTTTAGTAAATGCCTTTTCAGCATATATTATTTTGTACTATATTTTCTATTGGCTCTATTGATTTGATATACTTGTATTCCTTTCATAAGTATTTTAATTTTATTTCTTTATACGTAGTTTCATGTGCCATAATTTAAAATAAATGCATAAATGTGAAGCATACATTGATTTTCTTTTCCTTCTTTACTTGGACCTTCCTTCTCCCTTCAACCCACATCAGCCCTTCATCAACACATAAAGTAACCAGATGAATAATCTAGGATGTGTTCTTCCACATTTTTCTTTGAATTCTGCATATTCTATTCAGGTCTAGTAACATCATCATCATCAAAATAGCTAATATTTCTGTTACTTTCTATGTAGCAGGCATTTTACATGTGTTAATTCATTTAATCTTCATAAAAATCCTATAAGTTGTGCATTATTATCATCACCCCAATTTTACAAAGAAGGAAACTGAAGTCAAAGAAAGTAATATCACTCACAGCTATTCAACTAGTAAATATACAGATACAGAAATTTGCTTGTTTTCCTTCTGGGGCTTTGTTTTTATTTTTTTAAGCAAAATGGGAGCTTATATATATTTTTATGCACTCTGCTTTTTATCACTCAGTAATACTTTGTGGAAATCATGTGGAGTAGCTCAGTGTGGGTGTACCATCATATACTCAGCTCTTCCTCTCTGATGGGATTAACTTGGTTTCCACTTTTTTGCCACTCTGAACCATTATGCAGTAAACATTTGTGTACATATGTCCTTTTACTTCTTTCATTTGTGCTTTTACTTCTGTTGGGATGGATTCCCAGGACTAGAATATCTGGCTCAAAAGATACATATTTTTTTAAACTTTAATAATATTGCTAGATTGCTTTCCAAAAATGGCTGTAACACTTTACATTTCCATACCGCCAGCAATAGTTTTCTTAATAGAAAACTCTGCTTGTGCTTTCAGAATAAATTCTCTTTGGTCATACTGAGTGATTCTTTTAATGTACTGTTGAATTTGATTTGCTAGATTTTCATTTAGGATTCTACATACATATTCATAAGTGACCTAAGTCTATAGCTTTCTTTTTGGTTCTATTTTAAAATTAAGGTTTCTGCTCGTTTCAAAAAATGAATGGAGTACCTTTGTGTTCACTTATTCATTCACTCACCCATTTATTCATTCCCTCAATGAACATGTATTGAGGACCTATCAATGGTATGCACTGTAAAAGTACTGGTGATATAAAGTAGAATAAGACTTATTCCCTACTCTCAAGTTCACCTCTAGTGAGTGACTCCACCACAAAATTGATAATTAAGGAATGGATACAACCAGGAAACTGAGATATGAACAAGGTGTTATGAGAGAATCAAACGCTGGAAGGTTAATGGATGAGGAAGGTCCTACCTATCTTATCTAAGCAGTTAATATTCAAGATTTACATAATTTGTGAAAACTACCCCTTCCTTCTTATTCTTCAGCCTTCCCAACCTTGAAGCCCAAGCTGTCTCCTAGGTTTGGAATCTTTAGTCATTATACCTGCAGAAGGCATGGGTTATATTAATATAGCAATGTCAATCAATATTACCCCAAAGAATACAAAATGCATGAGTATCGCTTTTTCTAAATTCACAAAAATATTACATAGCCTCAGAATTATCTTAAAAGTTTAAAAAAAACTCAGTTTTAAAATCCTTAGGCCCTCGGCGACAGTGTTGAAGCTAATTTTCTCTCAACTCTTTCAGTGACTTCCATAGTTAATGATCTTTCTATATTTTCTACTTCTCCTTGACTCAAACCTTGATGTACATACATGTTTTTGAGAGAATTATCTATTTCAACCAATTTTTAAAATTTATGCGACTAGATTTGTACAATGTATTTTTACATATTTTTACTCTTTTATTATTATTTCTTATCATCCACTTCGTGTGGAAAGAAAATGGCCCAAGGTAAGAATATATATGGACTCTGGTGAATGGTTTGGAAGCTCGATTGGAGGCCTGGAAGGAACGAAATTAGAAAATCTGAGACGAGAAGGTCTGGGGAAGAACCATGTGGATAGTTCTGAAATGAAAAGAAATCCCATTCCTTCTTCATCATTTCTTTGATCCACATCTTTAGATTCCTTAAAAATGAATATCAGGTGGCCTTTCAAAATACAATAGTAACTAAAATGTACATAAGTTAGGAATAAATGTGAAACTTAAATAAAGTACCCATGACTGGATCTGGTATTTGTTTGATGTTTTAAAAAGAAAGGTACTATCTTGGCCTAAAATTTAACCTTTCTATGAACATGATCACCCTTTCTGGGGTTCAGTGAAATGAATAGATTGACGACACTTTGAACAGCACGATCAGCATTCAGAATATCAAGCAGCACATCAGAGAAAAGAAAAACAATTGCTTCTTCAATCACTCTGAGAGATGTCAGAACAAGAATAATCCTTTGCACAGACAGAATAATGCTCCAGAGGAAGGATGCTGCCAAGGGTGTTTCTTTTTTGGGCATCCAGCTAGCAGGGTCCATCTTTCTGCACACAACAGTGACCAAATTCACCACTTTGCTTCTGGACTCTTGAAGCTAGGAGTAATAAAAACACATCACAATACTAAGAAGATCAAAGGTATTTCAGTTAAAAGACAATGAAAGAAGAAAAAAGTACTGAAACTAAGGGGAAAGACAAATTACAAAGCCATTTAGTTCTGTGTGTTGGAATTCAATTTGTTTAGATGGAAGTCATTCAAACCAACGTCACACAGACGTTCCAGTCCTGAAAATTCTTTAAATGTGTGGGATATTAAGCAGGAGCAAAACCTTTCCTCAGCAAAATGTCCCGTTAAAAATAGTATATCAGAGAATGTGGGATGCCAGCTGTGGGCCTGGAGCTTAATTAATTGATTACACTTTAGATACCTCAAAGCAACTCATGAAATAAATCACATTTTAGAAAGTTTTATCACAGCCAGAGAGTTGGAGCTCCTAGCATTTGTAGGCCCTCTTCAGAGGAGCCCAGAAAATGCTTACGGCACATTCTCAGGGTACAGTCCCCGTTTATAACCTACTCCTACCTTTTCTTCTTCTGTTAAAACAACCTGCCAATGGAAATGAGGCGGAGATAAAAATCAATAACACATGCTGGAAATCTGCAGCATAGTCAAAACATCACATAGACTAAGGAAGGATAAGAAAGTAGGTCACTGAATTTGGAACCCTTTAACTTGCATTTGATGAAATATCAGTACAATAATCTTCTCAAATAAGTTTTTCTGACTCGACGGTTTGAATGCTGACAATGCCTTTACCTTCTTAATGAAACTGAAAACCACACTCTCTGAAAAAAAAAGAAACTATGTGCCCAAGCATGTGAAATTTTAAGTCTTCTTATTTTTCTTGCCTTCTTATGTTATCCTCTATCTTAAATTTATAGAGGCATTTCTATGTTTCTGTTTTTTAATAGCATCTTACATTATATAATGAGGTATATAATAATATCCACCTCAAAGGACCATGATGAAAATTTAAGGGAGAAAATATATATATTTGTGCCATCATGTAAGTACTTAGCATATCATAATTTAATCATTTAATAAATGGTAATAGATTATTACTTAACAAATCAACTTGATTTTTCCATGGATGATATTCTGTTCTGCAGGAAAATAGTGATCCCTAGTACACTTCTTTTATTATAACACAACAAGCTTATAATTTCTATATACCTCCTTGAAGTTCCTCTCCAGGATCCTAGCCTATTAAAGATGCTCTGTATTAAAACTTCAAATAAGCATCAAAAAAACAGGAGCTTCATTTCGTTATGAAGTACCTATTCAGTGAACAACATTTCTTTGATCTTTTGCTTTTCTCACCTACTTCTAAGCCCTTGAAAGCATGTTATTATTCATTTCTTGGAACATCTGTCTAGAAGAGCTTTGCTTGACACTGTTATAGGCAAATAAGTGGAGAGCTAAGAAACTTCTAAGGAGGGATTCATTGTAAAAGACTGCTTTTTGGTATATAAAATGTCCAGGAGGCGATGGCCAGAAGTTTAATATTTAGAATAAAAAAAGCAGGGTCCTAAGTGAGCCAAGTGTATGGCATGCAAAATGCTCCTCAGGTTTAAAAATCAGCTAGGAATGGTTTTACCTAGAATTTGTAACAGCTCAGAAAAAAGTAAATACAGTAGACTACAACTTACAATGCCACTCCTGGTTGCCTGTCAATTTATCTGAACAGTAAAATACAGAGTGCAGCAGAGGAAAAAGCATAAGGACAGAAAGTGCTGAAACATGGTAGTAGATTAATTTAAGGTTCTCCAAATGCTCACTGCCTCTCCCTGTCCCCACCACCTGCGTGGAAGGAGTCTATTTCCCCTTGCTGTTGAGGTTGGACCTAGACATGTGACTTGCCATAGCCAATGGGACATCAGAGAACTTTAGGCATGTGGAGAACCATGAAAGGTGCTTATGTGGTTGTGTTTATCCATAGCATTCCTTCCTTTCTCCATGAGAATACCATGCATCCTAGTGGATAATAAACATATAGAGCAAAACTAGGCCCATCCCACAGCCCTGCACCGAGCTCAGAGAAGCCCAGCCTAGATCAGCTGACACCCCCCACCCCCAGGCAACTGCAGGTGTGTGAGTGAAAAATAAGCGCTGATCTTTGTATGCCAATGAGATTTGGTGGTTGTTTATTATGCAGCAATATTAGAGCAAGCGTTGACCGAGACAAACCCGTAAGAAAAGGTATGGGATTCTAAGCCGTTCAATTCTGGCACAAAAGGGGATCTTCTTTCTTATTTGCAAATGCCAAGTTAAATTAGTAAAATGTAATGTAGGGCTTTCAGCATCTTAGATTCCACCTTTCTTTTTCTGTACAGAAAGAACCAGAAGGCAAATGTTGATACTGTTTTTGCAGCCACAAGGAAGAGACAACGCCAGAAGTCACTCAGAGCTAAAATTGCCAAGAATGATTCAAATAATATTGTCCATCATGGCAACATGTTGCAAAAGAATTTGAAGAGTAGACCCATCCTGGTAAATGTATTATTGAAGGAGAATTTGCTCTACTAAAAGTAGTCTTTGAGTAGTTAATTCAGACTCTAACTATACTTTCCATCCATTCTTTCAACAAAAAAAATATTTAAGTGCATACCTATTTAGTAAACAAGTAACATGAAGAACTCAAAATTGAATAAGACTTGCCCTCAAGAAACTTGTAAGTCGAGTGAGGCAGACACACAAATAAAGGTAAGTTGGCACAGGATTTCTTCAACTGCCAGACAGGGGAACCAAGTACAGAGGAGTCAGAGATCACCTTTAATAAAGGTCCTTGGGAAACTGGGAGTGTATTTGGTCCTTAAAGGAAAGGCAAGGTTTCATTAATACTTTTTCCTTTGTTTGTGTGGTCTTTTCCCTTTTTGGGGGGGAAAGGGTCAGGATATTAAAGTAATACATATTCGTTTTAGAAAATTTGAAAAATACAAAAAGTACAAAAGGGGGAAATTGAAATGATCTGTATCCCTACCACCCTAGGATAACCACTCTTTTTCCTATTAAAATAAAAAGGCAACTAGGCTTCTTTTTTCATTGCCCAATTCTCAGAGCCTACTTTTCCTCATCACTGTAGGTAAAACCACACACACACACTTTCTTCCAGGGCAAGTCTCTATGAGATTCTCCGGTCACTGGTTTTGCCTGGGACATGGTCGAGCTGCAGGCACAGTTTTTTTTCATCTCCAGAAAATATTTTCCCATTACATCTCTGCTTTGGATCTCAGTTCTACCGTCAGAGAGCAACTGCCTGTAGGCTGGTTTCTAGTCCCTGTCCTTTTCTCTTCTCTTCGATAATTTTTATCTTTAATTTCTTTTTCCTCTGCATTCTAGGAGAACTACTCAAGTTTTCACTCCACTTCACTGCTTACATTTTGCACCACACCAATTCTGTTCTTTACTAACTTTAAATGAGGACTTTAAAATCTGCCATTGTTCATTTTGTTTTGTTTGGGTTTTGTGTGTTTTTTCATCGCTTTACAATTGTTCCTTATTTTATCCATCTCTTTCTTTTTATTTCATCTTTGCTTTACCCTAGAGGTAATATCGTCTTGGACTTACAACCCAGATGACAGTCCTGTGTCCTCTGGGGTCACCCCATCCTTAACAACCACAACAAAAAGTCTAGAAGCCCTATTCTGTATGCTAGGAAACCCAATATCCCACCTACTATCTCCAAGAATTCTTAAAAGAATTATATTTCTCCTAATGAACGGAGGCTTCGAGTTCCTGTTTCCATAAGATTCTGGATTCTCAGCTGGTATCTTGTCTCTGGCACGTACTGCCCCCTTTTCTACTATGTGTTACCTCATTTCCCTCACCATCCAATTCCTGCTTCCCTTCAAAGTGCACTCCAGTCACAGGGTTGATGTAGCCAATTGTCACTGAAGGCTTGAGGTACAGAGAACAGTGAAGAACTTAAAATCAAATAGTAGGCATCCCAGTTCTTAGCAATTCCTGGGTCATTCCTTCCAGAAAAGCCCAGCCTACTGTCTTGATGTTGGGACTGTCTGCTCTCTTCTTTTAAGCTTTTTCATCTCCTCCCCATTTCTGCCTCACCACACTCCCTAGCACTAATTTTTGTACATTTATACTCTTGGAAGGAAGCCAAACCTTTTCTCTGCGTTTGCTTCTATTCGGTTGAACCTTAGGAAATCCCTGAGAGTCAACTGTTTTTCACTTACAAAATTGGCTATTTCAGAGGGTTCAACCTAAATATCTTGCTATTTTCTGAGCCAGGCTTTTACTCTGGGGCTTCCAGAGGCCACTCTTGTCCTCTGGTTCAAAGGCATATTTTTTCCATTGGCCCCATTAAGCTGCGTTTTCCCTTATTCATCCTTGAGCAAGGTGGGATTTATTGCAACCTAGGAGCAGCACTGTTAAGGTCACTCCCATCCTTAGTGTCCCAGAATGTGCTAGAATCCACTTTCAAATCTCCAGCTGGAAACAGAGCCCCGTCCAACTCTAATCTCTAGTATTCTTGCATTTAGGGATTTGTAGGAGGCCCAGGCCCAAATGCCTATTCTCTGTCACTCTGAGCTGAGGTAGCCTATGGAAAAACTGTAACTCCTAGTATGGCCCATTTTAACAGGTGATTCTCTCTGCCCTGACACCTCCCTAAGCCACCATCCTCAGAATATAATGGGACACCACCAGTTCCTCAGCTGCCTGCTTTCCCACTCATTCTCTGGGTTTGCTGTAATTGCCCAACTACCTGGACACAAACAGTTGACTGGCAAGTGGAATGACCTGGTCAGTACAGACACTGAGTCAGGGAAGAGATGGTGGGAGAGTTCTAAATCATCTTTCTAGATCTTCTCAGGTATTCTCTTTTATGAAGCAAATTCAAGGGACAGTGAGTTGAGGTCCAGGTATTTTTTCAGTTCACCTTTGAACCTTTGATGGTTTTAAAATCCTCATCCATTTTTTTTTTTTTAACTTCAGCATTAGGTTTTATGTCAGCCTTAATATTTGATGCTGGTAAAACTTTTCATCTATGTCTGTACTTTACTGACATATTACAAGAAGCTGAGAATAGCTACATTCAAATACTACTTTAAAGAAAAAACTCTGAACTATTCATCAACAAATTTACTTACTTGCTTCCTTGCTTCTTTATTTATGAAAGGTTTACATAGTATTTATTATGTGCCAAAGATTATTCTAAATACTTTACAAATATTACCTCACTTAATACTCACAACCACCCCTGATGTACATCACCAATCCTTTTCCTATGCATGCAGATAATATTGGGGTCAAACCACATAAATAATTTTGCATTCTGCTTTTATCAAATTCATATTGTAAACATGTTCCCCATTGTTAAAAATGTTTTTCAAAAATATGGTTTTAATTGTACAAACTGTTGTATCAAACAAATGGAGCACAATTTATTTTGAAGAATATTCTTTTATTAAAATCTTTGCATTTCTTATTTTTTCATCCATTCAGTTTTTAGAAAAGAAATTGCTGGTTTCAAAAGGATAAACTTGGAACAATATATATTCACTTTAGATGTAGATGAAAATATCAGTTTCATAACATCTTCCCCAGCCCCTGATAGTATTCCTCAACTCCCTATAAATAGAATGCATGAAAGGGAACCGTTTGTGGGAAGTGAGGGTGTGTGTCAGAGAAAGAGGGAGAGAGAGGAGAAATAAATAAATATGGGGAGGATGCAAGAGATATATGTCTTAATAAGAAGTCCAGAGATGGCACAAGTTGCTGTAGCAACTAATATATGCTGTCAGGGGTGAAGTAAGAGATAGAAAAATTATAGTTGATAAATAATATTTTAAGAACTTGTACTTAAATTATTTAAGTGAGACATTATATAACCTCATACAGTTAAAATCAGAAATTGTGAAAAAGTTACCAGCAAAACTTGGTACCAGTATCTCTCTTTTGCAAGGAACCAGAGAAAAAATATACACTCCTATAAGAAAATCAGTGGCAGCATTCTTTGTAACACTCATCATCTATCCATTTGTTTAACAAACACTTTTTTGGTGCCTACTATATGCCAGCAGGTTGTAAATGAAGAAATGAATGAGATAAACTCCTTGCTCTCAAGAGCTGACTGTAAAGTAGGGAAAACAAATGTGCAAATAAGTAATTACACTAGAGGATGATAAGTGCTATTCCCAAGATATCTACAAATCCAGAGAGAAGGAAGGGACTAGATCTTCCTAGGGAGTCAGAGCAGACTTGATCCCAGAGATGAGTATTTGAGCTGGGTATTGAAGGGAGAATAGGAGTTTTCCATGCAGAAAGGGAAGGAAGGACTCTCCAGGGAGAACAAAAAACTTGGACTCTGCCCCATAGTCAGACCATACCAACGGCTGAGTCTTACATGGGTTACAGGAATGTACAAAAATACTGCTTCACTCTCCACACTGGATGGCCAGGTAGGACAGGGGCAGCTAGGATCCCTGGGTTAGTCTCCTCCTGCCCTCAACAGTCTCATTCCCCTGATTCCCCTGTGACATAGACATGTTATGTTTTACATGTGCTGTGATGCAAAAAATGTTAGGAAGCACTGCCCCGGGTTGCTGAGAGGTGACAGAAGTTTGTAAGACCACTTTGGGGTTTTAGCACTTAGCTCTGGCAGCCTCTGAGTTGCCTGGCAGCTTCTGTTGGGTTAGTGCAAGGGGCTTGCCACCCCTCATTTCCAGTGCCTCCTGGCCCGTTGTGCCTCTACCCGCCCACAAGCCAAGCTACTGCCTGTGTCCCCTGGCTGGCGGGGGGTGGGGAAGTGGTGCACAGGTTGGCACACTGCCTCTCAAAGGCAGCTCCGCCCGACCTGTGTACGGCATCATGTGGCCCCTGCCTTACTTCCGCCACCAGCCAAGTGGTGCAGGACTTTGGACATGGCTCCAAGCAGCTGGGCATCTCCACAGCTAACTTTCCTGAACAAGTAGTAGATAGTCTTTCAGCTTATGTGTCCACGGGCATTTATTATGATTTATTGTGGTGGGGCCAGTACTGGAAGCAGAGATGTCCATGAGATGGTGGTGAGCAAAGGACGGAATACAAGAATGGAGTATTACACGAATACAAAGAAGTCCATGGAAACGCATGTCATGCATCCCTTCAAAGAGGACTTCTCTGGGGAAATCCTCAATGGGGCCATCGTTGGCTACTTCCAACCAGAAAAGAACTTTGATTCTTACAAGTCACTTATGTCGGCAATTCAAGGTGATATTGAGAAAGCTAAGAAACGACTAGATTTACCAGAACATTAAAAATTCAAAGAAGACAACTTCTTTCAGGTTCCTAAGACCAAAATAATGAAGGGCCAGTGATGAATGGCCATCTTATTTATTCATTCACTGTTTTCTAGTATTTTACTGCTCATAACTAGGCAGTCTCAACTTGGTTGTATTTTACAAATCAAACATTTTCCTACAGCTGTGAACTAGTTTGAACAGTGCAATGTAGTTACCATATTATGCTTCAACTGTTCGTTTAAACCCATCATGTTACAGTACTAAAGATTCATTTTAAAATCAAGATTCTTTTTATGTAATATGTTGATTAAAATTTACCACTAGAAAAGTCTTAAGTGTCGTATAATGGAAATGAAATGTATATAGCTATGGGTAAAAACGCAAGTCACTAGTTGGAGATGAAAACTATAATTCCCATGGTAAAATACTAGCATATACTCATACAGCGTGTCCTGCTCAACAGAGAGGGCTCATAAAAGTCAATGTACTAAATAGAGGTTTGATAGTTTATTATAAACCTAAGGGGGAAAATTCATACTCTGTGTTTTTGATATTTTGTGCATTAATATATTATTACAAACATGAAGACCTGTGAAATTTTATCTTATTAGTCAGTTTTTTTATGAGGTCAAATCAGTGTATTGTGTTCATTTTTGTCACAACTGTCTCAGATCCAATTGGTCTAGACCCCCTGTACCTATCATGTTTTGTCTGTGTTTCAAAACATTAAAATTAGTGTTTTTCAAAAAATAAAAATAAAAACCAGTTGGTGTTATGGCAGCCAAGAATGGAGAGAGACTGATTATCAGGAAAGAGAAGTAGGAGGCATGTTCCGATATATTTCCCATCTCACCATATAGGCCCCTTTCTTAGGAGGACCATATTCCTGCCCAGAGATGTCAGGCTTAGCCACCTGACTTGCTTTGGCCACTGGAATATGAGTGAACGGACCCTTTCCTTCCCTATAGAAGCTCTGAGAGCATCAGGAAGGCACACTGTTACACTGTTTTCCCTCTGAAGAGGTTAGCACATCCCAACAGAGTCAGTAGTAAAGAAGACACAAAGTAGGGTTGCAGCTGACCCTCAAAGGCCATGAATATAGGTGACATGCAGGGCAGCCTGCGGGGTCTCAGCTCCCGCTTCCCACATAAGAACGCAGGATATGGTGAGGCCAAAAATGAACACCCACAGAGCCATAGGTAGGGGAGTCATACCACTATATTCTGGCTGGCGGCTGGGTTGCAGACACAGGAAACTGGAGCCACAGGATTCACAACCCTCACTGCACCACTTGCAGGCTCAGCCACCATCTTCTTGCTAGCCCTCCCCCCATTTTTCCTGCTAGTGTAGCCACGGCAGTTATATTAGTGGCCAATGGCTCACTGGTTACAGCTGACGGCCAACTAGCCACAGCTGATGGCCATCCAATCACAATTGATGGCCATTTACTACCTAAGCCAGCACTTTCTATGTGAGGCCGAGAGCCTGGAAACTGCTTTCTGGGGCTCTGTCCCCACAATGTGCAAAAATAGATCTTTGTTGCTATAAACCACTGCGATTTGGGGGTTGGTTGTTACAGCTTAAGCTGAGTGACAAAGAAGCTAATGGGCTAGCCCAAGCTAGAGAATACAAGTGCCTGAACTGACAACTAATCTTTTCAGAGTCAGTATATCAATCAATGGAGCTTCTAAAATGATTAAGTCAGAAGAGAAACATGCTGTATTCCAACGGTTCCCAATCAGGGGTATGAGATTCACTTGGGGATCTTTTACCAGGAAGACATGTCTGCCCAAGGCAGATTGGAGCATATGTATTTGTGCTTCTCCAAACTTATATTCTGCAAATATCTGTTCAGCATTTATTTAGTCTAAATGGGAAGAAGCTGACTTCCTCTTAGTAAAGCTTGTTTCTCACTTTCTTCATGTTTATAACTCAAATGTTGACTGTCTCCTTGTCATCTTCCTTAAGATTCCACTCCAAAAAAAAGCAAAACAAAACAAACATGCAAGAGAATAGGTAAACACTGTAGAATTTATAGATTTCATTGAGGAGATGGAAGAGAGGGCTTACATTGCATAGCAGGCAACACTTTGCTAGAGGGAGAAAAAAAACCATTAAATGATTCTTTTCTCCCAAATTCTCTTCTAACCTCATAGCTAAAACTTCCCTTCATTCCCCAGCCCCCACCCCTATCCTGAAACCACTGCCCATTGCCATCTGTGAATGCACCAAAAACAATACTAGTTTAACCACTGCTGCTTAATGCAGGCAATGTGCTAAGACAACTGGTTAAAGTGAAATCCAATCCCTGAAGTCATTCTTAAACATGCTGCCTTGAGCCTTCTCCCTCTCAAGCAGTTTAGAAGAAACAGCCTGGAGGTCAGCTACACAATGTGTGAATTTCCACCACTGGTGAAGTTTTAGGTTCACAGTAGTTTTAAAAATAAAAAAGCGCTTTGAATGTGTGACACATTTAGATGATGCCAGTCCTTACTTGCCTCTTAATTTGAAGTCATTTAATTAGATGCTTTTCTCAATAGGACAACAGGGAAGATGGAGAACCTGGAAGTTGGGAGAGGGGCTCGAGGAGGGGAATCTGAGGTCACCTAACCCAAGCCTTGCCCATTTCACTGTTTGGTCCAGGATCAGCTCTGAGACAGCTTAGACATGGTCAAAGTCACTCCTCTTAAATCTTCAGGTGAACCACGAGCTGAAATCTGAATAAATGGTCTTTGCAACAGTGTGACAATCAGAAATGTAACAATCAGAAAGAATGCCAGGTGCTCTCCTCACTCACATCCCCACAAGGGGTGGCTTACCTTTTGGGTTAGGTCACTGGCTTCATTGATGTACCGATCTCGCTCCTTTTCCAGCTGAAAGATGATTTTTCTCTGTTTCTGAGCCTCATCTTTGTAGTTCTGGATTTCTTCCTCCAAGTTCCTCTTGGCTTGTTCGTGGAGCTTTACCATGTCTAGCTGTTTCTGGGTCGCATTGACCGCCTTGAGCATGTTCTAAAAATAAGGACAACAGAGCAGCCCCATTACTCAAAATGTTAGGGGTTAAATTTGCTCCCTGCCTCAATCCTGATATAATTAGATGTGTTGTTTTGGAAATGAGTAAAAACAATCATATTCTCTACAGCTTATTAAGAGCTTATTGTGTTAATTTTGCACAAGGTACTTTAAACACACATATAAATGCACGAAGCGGCCACAACATCCCTAGGAAGTGAGTATACACTGTGAATGTACTTAATGTCACTAATGGTAAATTTTATCTTATGTGTATTTCACCACAATAAAAAAAAGAACAGTTTTGTTTCTGTTTTTGTTTTAAATGCAGATGTTTATGTCTCAATTCCAGAGATTCTGACTCAGTGAAATTGAGACGGAACCTAGGCACCTACATTTAAAAACAAAAGAAGCTGTATTTGTGATTTTAGAAGCTGAAATAGAAACACCATGGGTTGGCTGCCCAAGAAGCCAGGTTGTCCCCCAAAATACAGAGTTAACAGCAATACAAGTCTGACAGCCATGCTCATACAAGAGGAACTGCTTCTCTAGCCACAGTTGAATGGACCAAATGACCCTCCCCAGGGACTTTTGAAATAGGGCCTTTAGATTTTTGCAATTCAGTATAAGATGTACATGTGGGAGTTGTCAGTGATAACCATTTTTCTGCCATGTGGACTGGGAAACAGAGCGAGACAATCTTCACTGAAAGAGGGGAATAAAGCAAAAACTCAGCAGGAAGTCTAGCGGTAGAGGGGTAGGGGGTGGCTTTGTGTGTATCCCAAGAATGCCAGACCAGGTTCCTAACAGTTCCCGGAGCCCAGATGTATCCTTGGGTTCCATGAGACACCTCGTCATCCCTTCCCAGGTTCTAACCAATCAGACCTGCAGCCAGGTCTGAAAACTACTGAAGTATAAACGGGTAAAATGTACATTAAACCTTGCTTAGGTGAGAACATAGAACATAGAAAAGATCAACTTTATTTTCAAGTATTAAATTAAACATTTGCTCTGTAAAAGACAAAGCCACTTCAGCATTGCACTGAAAGAACCAAAACATGTTAACATAGCCGCCTGTCAAAACTATGTCACTCCTTCAGTCAACGAAGGTGGCATTTCAAGTCAGTAAGGTAAGAATGTATTATCAATCAATGTTGATTGCATACCTGCAGAGGGTTGGGCATTGTGCTAGGCCCAAAGGATGCAATGACCAGGAAAGAAAAGGAAGTATACCCTGCCCTAAGGGAGGAATTGACGTGAATCAAATCAAACAGATAAATGCAAAAATAATGTGCTACGTGTCCTATCACGGCAGAAAATCAATTGGTTGTTTACCAGTATATATAAAGTATAAATGGATTAAATATTGTACATGTGAAAACTAAATGTAAAAATCTATATCCAATAATATTGTTTACATGTAGAAATTTACAGAATAAAGGAACAGCTTCCAGGATTATTTTTTTAAAAATTTAATAATTTTCTTAAGGTGTTCTGAATGTAAAGATATCTAATCTCCCAACTATTTCCTGAGATTTCCTAACTAGTCTACTTTAAGCCAAAGGGTAATTTATTTTGTTAACAGTTATTCAATTCTGGGAAACCTAAAGAAGTAATGAACAGTCAGAATGAACACATCTAGGCTGTATCTACTTTGATGAGATGAAGCTATCTTGGCTGAAAGCCATCAGGCTGTCTGTTATGGAAGCCACCTCCCAACTCTACACCTGTCCAATCACTTTTTGGAGGAACATCCTTGAAAGTAGTTAATCTCCTAAGATTGACTGTCTATTGAGGGAAGGAATCCTCTGGAAGGGGCAAGGAGAGGAAAGAGGTGGGGGGAAGGGAGGTCCTGCCTCGAATGGAAGATCTTCAGGCTTCAAGCTTCCCCAACTCCTCCCTCAGCGTTGGGCCATATTGAGTTCAAAGACTAGGAGAAATGAGGGCTGAAAACAAAAACCAAAACCTACAACGATCCTGAAAAGATGAAGGAAAAGTTAGAGACTTTTTATATCACCAGCCAGCCATCCCTATAACCTAACACGTCAAAGTTAAAATTTTATTAGCACTCACCTGTATTTTCTGGATTAGCAAAAGTTACAGATTATAGACATTAAATTGAGAAACTGGGGCAGTATAGGACGCTAAATAACACACCAGCAATAAAAAACAGAGCCCACAAACACTCTGAAACCCCCTGCTAGTTTACATGATAATCCTCCAAAGTTCCTTTGTGCTCACAGGTGATAATATGATTTCAATTCAAAATCAGTGAAAGCCGGGCTGCAGACAGCTGCTTAGAGGAAAACGGAACACTATTGTTTATTCTAATCTACTTTGCTTTGCCTCAGAGTTTTCTTTCCCCGTACAACCTGTTATGGGCAGATATTGTAGCGCTAAAGAAAGACACTCATTTAACCAGTGTTACTGGAACAAACTCACCTTATTTAATATGTCCCTTTCTCTCAGAAGCTCATCCATTGCTTTCTTATCAAGTTCTGCTTGTTTCTTTGAAGCCTCCACCTCTAAATCACCAGAAAGAAAAATAATAAATAAATATGGAGTCAACCTAAGAAAGTATCTGCCAAAGCCAAAGTGATACAAAACTACCTTATATGTTTACCTGTAGCTATAAAAATGTTTGTCAACTGTTACACAATCTTCATTATTACTCAGTGAGACAGGTCTTCCTGTTCACTAGACCGATGGAAACTGAGGCTTAGAGAAATTAAGTCACATACCAAGGGTCTGCAGCCAAAAGGTGACAGGGCTGAGACTGGGAGTACGATTTCTCTGACTCCAAAAAGTTCTTACTCTTTTAAAATCTTGTTATACAAGTAAGTAGAAATACAGAAAGAAATTAGAAATAAAAATAAACAAAAAGAAAATATTCAAATCAACCACACTCTATTTAGGATTTTGATATGTCTCTTTCCAGACTTTTTCCTCTGCAAATATAAGTGTGTATATAAGTATGCATACATTCATATATATACACCAAAGGGAATAATAGCATACATGCTTTTTGTAACTTGCTTTTATAATTAACAAACATAAAATGAATGCCTCTCTATATTATAAATGTGCATCTACATCAGAATTTTTAATGACTCCACATTTCCCCATATGAAAATGGATAACTTATTTAGACAATCCTCCTTATAACATTTAAGTTGCTTCCATTTTATTTATTTGTAATTATAAGCAATAATCCTGGGAAAGTTCTTGTTCATTTGTTAATCTAGAAGAGGGAGTCCTGGATCATAGGGCAGTAAACAAACAAACAACAACAATAACAAAAAAGAATACATTTCTCTTCTACTGCCAAATTTCTCTCCAGAAAATTAATAGCAATCTAAATCCACACCAAACCACCACTGGGTATTATCATTCTCTTTGATCTTTTGATAATCTGATAGATCATTAAAACTAATAGGCCTCTATTTAATTTACATTTCTTTGATTAGTAGTGAAGTTGACTACTTTTTCATGTCTAATTACCATTTATTTGTATTGCTGTTTTTCAAATTGGCCACACATGCCCTTTGCCAATTTTTTCATGAATTGTTTGTCCTTTTTGTGGATTTATAAGAACTCTTTATATATAATAAGGATACTACCTCCTTGACAATATTTTGGTCAATTTGCTTTATAGTATATAGTCTTTGATACATATAAAAAATTAGCTTTTGTTTCACTTAAATAAATCTCTCAACCTCAGCCTTATGCTTTCTACATCTGATGTTAACTTTTTTTTCCCAGAAAAGTCGCTTGTTGTCATGCTACCATTTTCTTAATAACCCAGACTGCACCCTGGTATGAAACAACACCTTTATCTCAAGTGATAATCCGGGGTTTTTCCATGGCCTTTCCAGACTTTTTCATTGATCTGTTTATTCGGACATCTTCACTATACTATTTAATTTTTGAAGCTTTATAGTATACTTAAATAACTGGTAAGGCAAATGCTTCCTCATCACTCTTCCAGAATTTTATGACTATTGTCACATGTTTATTCTTCTGGAGGAACTCTAGAATCAGTGTTCAAGTCCCAGCAGTATAACTCACTGAAATTTTTATTGGAAAAATTAAATGTATAGATTAATTTAGACAGATTTATTATCTTTATCATATTAAGTTTTTTCATCCAGGAACTTGGTGTAGCTCTCCATTTTTCAAGTCTTCATTTATGTCCCTCAGTAGAATTCTGTAGTGCTTTTAATACACAGGTCTTGCAGATATCTTGGTAACTTTACTCATAGATATTTTATTACTTTAGTTGCTGTTTTGAAAAGAGGTTTTTCCATCATGTATTCTGACTCTTTGTACGGAAGAATGCTACTGATATCTATATATTAATATTTATTTTATAACCTGACACCCTATTGAACCCTCGTGAGTTCTGGCAGTTTTTCAGTTTGTTTCTTGGGTTTTGTGGTAGCAAAAACATATGGAGGACTCATCCTCTAACTATTATGTCAAGTGCCATCCTTTGATCAGGCACATCAAAAGGAAGAAAACCCTAAGAATAAATATCTATAAAATAACGAAAAGAAAGAGTATGATGACTTTTGTAAACATGATGTAGCGATGAAAAATTGGGTTCCACACTGAATAGATGACTTTTTTTTTTCCCAAAGCTTAGAACTATTGCAAGCAAAAATACAGAAATTAAAATTTGGGAATGTTTTGAAAGTCACTAAGCCAGTTACAAAACAAGCTCTGCAAGTTTTTCTTCACATGAGTGTATGTCACTGTAAACATTTGATTGTAAATTCGTGCTACACTGCAAGCATCCTGAGTGCAGGGACCTCCACGAACCCAATGTCTAGCACAGTGCCTGCACATACTCATAAAAGACACTCAGTTTTTTGAGTGAAAGAATAAATGAATGAATGAATGAATGAATGGGGAAATTGTCAAGATAAGCTGCAACTGTGTCTCAATAAAAGATTTTTTTGCCCATGTCTTAGAAGGAAAAATACCTACACTTCTCAGAGGTTTACATGACAAATATTTCTAATAATGTGATCTGGAGATTTAGATTTTACCTAACTTTTAGCAAGGCAATGTATGCTTTAATGTTTTTGCATATGTTATCTCAGTCAATTATTTACAACTCACAGGAGCACATGAGGTGAATGCAGTGTTTCCTGCCTCACATGTTCTGGTATAGTCAGAATTCAAACCCAGATCCTCTGTCACCTAGTCCAGGGCTTTTTCTGACACCTAATTTGACTAGTATACCCTGTTTTCAATTATATTCTTTTCAGAATGAGATAGTATTCTATCTTATTACTGGTATAAATAGTAATATCTGGATAATAATAGATAACATTTAGTAAGCACTTAGTACGTGCCACGTGCCGTCTGCAAGTACGTTATGTGTATTAGCTCATTTCATCCCCCAACAGCTAAATATGATGGAGGTGGGATCTACACCCAGGGTTTGTATCCTTAATGATTATTCTGTGTTACACTGCCTCCTATGGCACTTAAATATTTCCTCCACAGCTCAATGTGAGAGCTGATAAAACAAGTGTTTGCCATATGATAAAGTACTAACAGAGAAAAAAAAGAAGCCATTTATTTTTGTCCCATTGCTTCTCGGTACAATATTGTATCAAATACTGCTAATGGTGGACATTCATTTTCACATTTTCATTTATCCCCTATCTTCTGTGGGGAAAGGGACTAAAGCTAAAAGTCATATAGAACCCAGACCTAACAGTATAGATGTTATTTACTCCACTGACAAGTACTGAACAAGACTTTGGGCTGGATTTATACTGTGCCAATATAGTCTGTTGAAGAAATTTTGAAGGTATTGAAAATGATGTCCCCTCCATGTTGACTACCTACCCGTTGACTACCTACCCGTTTCAACACTGTTTTACTGATTTCATTTGATATTTTTGTGTTTGTATGCCTGGAGCCCTAGTTTGCCAAATGACCTTAGTCACCAATGAAATGTTTATAAGCAAATTTTTAAAAGCACAAAACGTTTGCTGGTTTACCTCTCTCTAATCCCAAGATCTGATTTTTCAGAGTTTCCTTGTGTTGTTCTACTTCTGTCTTTTGATCTTCAGTCTGGTGCAATTTCTTATGGATTTGATCTTTGACTTTGTTGAGCTTCCCAATGTCAAGTCGCATTTGATGGACTTCGTCCTCTTTGGCCTGTAATTAGTGAGAGAGAATTAACCAGGGATACTCAGTAAATAAAGGGCTGGTGACTGGATGATGGTAAACTCAGAACCAATAAATTCTTCCTATGTCATTGTGAAGTTGTTCTATCGGATTAAATCAAAACATACACTGTTTAGTTCTGAGGGAAATTGAAAAACTCTATTCTCTGAATAAAATATGTGGCTATATAAACTAAAATAATGAAAAGACTGATTAAACCCGATGTCTCAAGGCACCAGTGAATGTTGAATCAAACAAGGTAAGAATGCTGAGTTGTGTGTGTCATGAATGTGTGGATTTTGTGTACAGATGCTATATTCAAGTAGCAATTTTCTCATAATGTGATCTTTCTCAGAAGGTTATTAACATGCTACAAAATATTCAAATACTCTTTTGGACCCACGTGGCCACTATAGCGCAATTACATGCACTAGAGAAGGGGTCCTCTTTCCTCAGAGGATGTTAGTCTATGGGTATATATATGGAAAGGTGGACAGGTGGGTATATATATATGGACATCAATTAGCAAGTCTACATAATGGCAAAAGGTACCAAAACAATAATTCTAGCATTAGGAAAGCACCAGATTGTAGCCTATAGACGTCAAGTTTTACGAATTTTTTCAAATTCAAATTAAATTCTTTTTTATTTTTTAATTTTGTCATTCTTAGAAATTACTGGAAAAGCAACCAGTGCTTCTTCCACAAATAAAGGTTAGCAATTATCCCCAGCTCTTGACAATGAAGAGACTGAACCTAGCTGGGCATGTTACCATCAGACTATTGGTGGAAGCAGAATCCCATAGGCTGAGGATCTGATACCAAAAATATATCATCGTTCAAGGTGCCCCATTTGTGTAGTCAAAGGAGAGAATTAATGTCATGAGTACTTTCACTTTAATTTCACCTTAGGGCCTCATATATTATTTTGCGTTAAGTAGTCATTTCATTTCTGCTTTAACTTACAGCATTCTCATAAAGAATGGTTTCAAGTCAAACCATTTAAATGTTCCTCAGCTTAAGGTGCTACAGGATCCAAATTAGTTGACCTAAGACCTATTTCAATTAGAACAACAAGATACTCTAATTCAGTAGTTATTAATCCAGACCCGATGGTTAGATTTCAGAAAAATCCTGGAAACCTCTGGGACTGTGTGCAAAACAAGATACAAGATGTAAGTGAGTGTGTGTGTGTGTGCGCGCGCACTTTTATCAGATTCTCAGAAGGGACTATAATGCAAAATTGTATGATTCACTACTCAAATCTATATATTATCCTTGATCAGTCACTCTTTTTATACCCAGTATTCTAACATAATCAGAGGAGGGTTTACGGATTCTTCAGAATTAGTGACAAACATAGAGTTTCTCTGCTAAGTATGGAGGCATAAAATATGTATCCAAGTATAAAACTGTTGTCCAAACTTAATTAGCAAGCATACTTCAAGGAAGAAAGGGAGAATAGGAGCCTGTCTTTAAATTTGTAAAGGACAGAGTGAAAATCCTGCGTCTACAACCTTAGAAGTGAATACCCAACAGTACCACTCCATCCCCCACCCCTCCCATTCCACCTTCTCCATACAAGTAATAAAATATAATCTGACATCTTTGCTACTTGCTCTTAGAAATGGTTTCTAGCTCTGGGCAACTGGTTTCTTGCCAGGCTAAGTTACAGAGATGAACATCTGAGCTCGGTTTGGAAAGCATCTGCATAATCATGTAATCAATAATCAGGTTTGTAATTTTATAAGTAAGAATGGAAGGTGTCACACTATCTGCTCCCAGGCAGGAAGCAATCACGGTAGACTTACGCCTGCCTCTGATGTATCAGAGCTGATAAAGGTTATAGAACCAAGGGCTCTGACGGCACGGCAAACCTATATTAATAGGGAAAGACGGAGGGAGTGCTAGGTAACAGATAGGTCACTTGGTGTTTACTTTGAGCTCCAGTGCCTTCTGCTGGTTTTCCTGGGATAGCTGTTCACAAGTCAAACTGTGTTGTTCGTTCTCTTGCTGAAGTTTAGAATTTCTCATCTGAAACTGCTCCAGTTCCTTTGCAGCTCTCTCATTCAGTATCTGAAAAATGCAGAAGGAGCTGATTGTTGCTTTTTAATCTGATTACAATATCTGCATATATACCCACAGGAGACCCTGCAAACCTCCTGGGACAGTCATAGCAGCCACACTTTTTTTTTTTTTGTCTTTGTAGAAATGGTTCTTTATCCCCAATGAAAGCACTAACGCACTCAAATATGATGAATGTTAAATGGCTGAGGAAAATGACGCTTTCTAATGAATAACACAGAGAGGAAAATTTTTTTCTGAGAGTCTTGGGAAGTCTTGTTCACAGGTGGTGGATAAATATTTTAATGCCTGTTTGCCATTTGGCAGGCTTCATATATGCAACAATTGCTATAATCATTGCAAATGAGCTAGAGATTCAAACGAGTTTTATCTGCTGTGGGGCTCAGAAACTATATCTTCAGAAGCAAATTCTGCATTAATATGCCCACAACATTTTAGGGAATAGAATCCTTCACTAATACCAACACAGAGACAATTTTCCTTTAATCCAACTTAAGTCAAAAACCTGGAAGAGCAGTGAAATGATTTCTATCTGCCTGACTTCAGTGTCAGCCAGATTTTCCTCTTCCCTACCTTGACTATACGTTTCATAAAAACAGAGGATTATATTTTATGGCGGCCATTTCTATTGGGAAAAAATTGGAAAGATGAAAGGATATCAAATGGGCTGAAGGGGAAAAAGAAAGCAGATGGACACTCCAAAACAGAGTTGACCCTTGAACAACACTGAAATTAGGGGCACTGACCCCACACACAGTCGAAAATCCACATAAAACTCTGAACTCACCCAAAACTTAACTACAGTCATCCCCCAGTATCCACGGGGGAGTGGTTTCCGGACCTCTGAGGATACCAACATCCACAGATGCTCAAGTCCTTTCTATAAAACGGTGCCAAACAATGCATACAGTCAGCCCTCCACATCTGTGGATTCCCAACCACAGACTCCCAACTGTGGATCCAAAATGCTACTTTCAATCCATGGTTTGTAGAATCCGCGGATGCAAAACCAGCAGATAAGTAGGGGCAACTCTACGTTTATTGAAAAAAATTCACATAATTGTGGACCCGTGCAGTTCAAATCCCTGTAGTTCAAGGGTCAACTGTATAATTTCCATGCAAGCAAGAGTTAAACATGAAAAGAATCCATCTAATTTCCCATTAATAGGGACTAGATAAAATATAGCCAGCTATGCAAAAAATGAAATTGTTTTACATGAGATCTGGACATTGCTGAACAAAGCACTACAGTTTTATCATCATGTTCAAAAATCTTCCAACTTTCATTCCCAAAGAAGTCTCATGTTTTTCTCAAGGATAATGCATGTTGTATATTATCTATTTTATTTCTGACTTTATGCAAAATAAATGAAGCAACTGACAAAGAAATGTATTCTAATACCTATTTTTCTAAATAGAAAAATGCTATATGGCTTGACAATTCTTTGGAAACTTCCTCAGAGAAAATATTTTCAAGAAATGAATTTGTTTCAATTACATGAATTGCTTCTTTAAGAAATGAGGAAAGACAGGCTAGCGCTATTACTATTTGAGTTGCCTTAAACCACTATTACAGGGGAAATGTTAAAAAAAAATAGTACCATATTTAAAATGCATAAAGACTGTGTAGGGTTTCCTAAACTTGAATAAACCTATAAAAGAATATATAAAAGGATATATAAAAGAATATATAAAAGAATAAACCTATAAAAAACTAAATCATGTTATATTCACACAATAGAATACTATACAGCTACAAGAGTGAAGGCTCCACTGAGCGCTGTCCAATAGGACTTTGTGCAATGATGTAAATGTTCTCTATCTGCAGTGTCTAATATGGTGTCTTCTAGTCACATGTGGCTATGGAGCACTTGAAATGGGGCTAGGGCAACCAAGGAACTGAATTTTTGATGCCATGTAATTTTGAATAACTTACATTTAAATAGCCATGTGTGGCTAATGGCCACCATATTGGACGGTGCAGTTCTATAACTACGTGGCAACAATAAAAATGAACCTCACAAACAGAGTATGGAGAAAAAGAAGTTAGGACAGAAGAAATGATTTCATTTCTGTAAAGTACAAAAACGGGCAAAACTAATCTCTGCTTAGAATTCAGAAAAGAAGTGGCCTTTGGGGGACAAAGTGACCAGGAGGGGGCACAAGGGGACTTCTCGGATACAGTTTCTTAGATTGGGTGCAAGGGACACAGAAGTGTTCAAGTGGAGAAAATTCATCAAGCTGTACACTTGTCATTATATACTTTCCTGTGTGGAGATTATATATTGATAAAAGGTTAAAAAGAAATTAATTAGCTGTTGGAGCTGACAAAGAAAAAGGAGGTCTACCTATATCTACCTATAAAAGAGGGCATATCTATCCACAAGAGCCATTCAAAGTGCTAAGTTTTTGTTACCAACATCGATAGTGAAGGGAGTTTGCTGTTTTCCAAAGAAAACTCAAAATGCCCCAATGGGCCACAAACCACAGCGCCATTCTCGTTTCTGCAAGGACCCACCAAGCAGCCCACACACAACACACCTTCTGCTCCTTCAGCTGCTGCTCCAGCTTCTGGAGCTCCTCCTTGCTCTTCTGCACATACTGCTGCAGGGCCTTAATTTCCGTCTGCCTGGTGTCCATGTCTGTCTGAATCTGCCTGAGCTCTTTCTCCAGTTTCTCCTTCTTCCGAGACTCCCTAGAAGTTTCATTCTGACGTTGCTGGATTTCTTGTTGGAACTATGGGCACAGAAAGAACAGGAAGGAAAGAATGAACTCCTCGCCAGGACAGGATTCAACCTCCCTCTCTTAGATCCTTCATTTTTAGGGCAGCCGCTTTGTGGTAGCATTTCCCCTGTAGGATAGTCATCTTTGAAATCCAGTGTTCAAACTTTTCAAGAATATTCTGTATTGTTTTTCAGAGCCTTGACACCAAACATCCACCGTGATAGTGGGAACAAATCCACAAAGAATGATATAAAAACCGATTAAATATGGAAGCCCAGAATCCTAGAGAAGTTAAACCGGGAAAGAATTCATCCAATTCTCCATCAATGGGAACTAAATAAAATGTAGCCAGTTACCCTAAATATGAAATTGTGTTGTACAGGAGTACTGGATATTGCTACACAAAGCACTATAGTTTTATCATGATGTTCATATTCAGTGAAAGGCCTTTCTCTTGTCTCATGCTCAAAGAAGTCTCATGTTTTACTCCTAGAGACATGACTTGTGTATTATCTATTTGATTTCTGACTTAATATAAAAGTGTTCAGGAGGGTTCAGCTAGATGGCTTCTTTACAAAGAAAAAGGGCCAAGGGAACTACTTCCACCATCCCCAGATGCTGGATACCCTGGTCAGCACAGGGGGACATCTTCCAGAATTGTAAGCAGTGCCCTGCCTTAGTGACTTCTCAGAGAATGTTGAGAAGAGGGACTCAAGTAAAACGGCTCTTGTAAGAACAAACCAGAAAAACAAGCAGAACAGGGGATGCTTCATTTGGGCAGCGGGGTAAATATGAAAGAGAAACAAGACAGGGAGACTGAGGAAGGACAAAATATCCTTCTGGAAGGTAATGTTCCTTCTTCATGCCCTCCATGGCAAAGCAGACCTGACTGATGGTATGCTCGGCCTCTTCTTTGTGTTGCTCCAGTTCCTGCTGCTGTTCAGTGGTCTGAGCTAAGGACTCTCGTAATTTCACCACTTCTGACAAGAGCTGATCTCGCTCCTTTGTCACTTCTTCTTTGAACTTCAGTAAATCTCGGATACTGAAAAAGAAGAACACGGGAGTCAAAGTAAAGGGCCATCTGCTCAGGAGTCCTTCTTATCATCCGCTGAGCTCATTTTCATGGGAAAGACTTCACGTCAAAGATGAAAACTATCCAAGCATGAAAGAGAAAGATCTTTATGCCCTCACATGCTGTTTGTGAGTTGTTAACTGAAAAAGAACTTCCAATAATAACATAACATGCATAACATAATCCCTGTTCTTATATTTAAAAAATTACAGTGTGTGTGTGTGTGTGTGCGTGTGTGTGTGTGTGTGTGTGTGTGTGTGATAGACATTTTTTTTATGGAAGTCAAAAAATAGACACCAAAATGTTTACTGGTTATCTCTGAAAAGTAGAAATGACGGTGGAAGAGTCAGGGGCTGGGGGTGATTTTTACTCCTTAGTTTCCACACCTTTGTGTTATTTTGACTTTGTTACAATAAGACTGTACTGTTACTGTCAACTCTTGTAATTAACACTAAGGAGATGTCAATTTAGGAAGTTGTTTGTTTAATATATCCACTGGAGGCCTATGATCACAGCTATAAATTCTAAAGTAAAGTATAAATGTAAACAAATAATATGCATTGCCATTTTTCTATCCATTCACCCATACAGTTTCTCCCAAAAAAATGCAATCCATTTTCCAACAACAAAATTTGAAAAATCATTCATGATGCCAGTTTTTAGAGAGTATGTGATAATATTTGTTGATTTGAATTGTAAACCAGTTACTTCCACATTTCAAAAATCATTACATATAATGTGGTATGACTTTCTGCAGAATTAGCATTCTGAAAGTAGAAAAACTATATCTGATAAGACTTGTGCCGCAGAATTAATGTAGAGCAAGGCAGCTACTTTAGAGCTGAGAAAGCAGACAACTTGCATTTGAGGCCCTTGCAGCTGACAGGCATCAAATTACTGTTGGGAACACAATAATTTGGTGATGTTTATTTACCAACAACTTTGATATAACATACAGGAACCTTGAAAACCACATTAAAACTCTTCTTCAGAAATAAAACCTCGAATTCTAAGGATACTATGAAGAGAGAAGCTACGCCTGAATGTACAGGTTGAAGATAAAATTTTGGGCTGGATAATTTCTTCAGATCTCCTCCTCAACCATGTGCCATTTCTCATTACAACACCTCCCAACTGAATCAGTTCCCTCACATTGCTCTTCAATAGTTGCTATGATTATGGTTGACTTCTTTAATAAGAAACAGTCCATTAGGATGGACACCGCATCTCCTATTTGTTTTTACTGTTCCCTCCCCAATACCTGCACTTAGAACTATCTATCACCATTGGATAAGTGCGTCTAGAAAGCATAAGAAACCCAGATGACAGTTAAATTTGGTGAAAGAAGCCTAAGGAAATGTATGTTCGTTCTTGATTAATGCCAGGTTTTTCATGACCTGCACAGTGCTAGACTCCTGGAGGGAAGGGAAAGGTGTCTTTCTTCAGGGAGTTCCCAACCTAATGGGCCCAGAAGCACATCAACAAAGAACCTCAGTACAATGTGATCAGTGCTATACTTGAGGCAGATGTTGGGTCCTATGGAAACAGAGAACACAGTGACTCTTCTGCTTGATCGTTGAATCTGAGGGTGGGGCGGAGCTTAGAACAGACATGCTGATGAGGAGGAGGTTAAGATGGTGTTTCAGATGGGTCTTGAAGGGTGCTTTGTTGCTTACTACGTGGAGAAAGACAGAAAAAGCATTCCTGGCAGAGAAAACAACATGTTCAAAGGTACGGAGGCCTGAGTAAGCAAGGTGTTGCTGGACATGAGCATCCTAGCAAGGATGACGGGGGCAGATCTAGGAGGGCCCTGAAAGACGTGTTCAAGATCTGGGGCTTTATCCTCTGGGGATGGGGAGCTATGGCAGGTGTTTATGCTGGAGATGGAAGTATGCAGATAGATGTTTCAGAATCATACACCTGGTATGTGGACGATGGTAGAGAAGGGAAAAGTCTCCCTCTTTGAAGGCAGGGAGACCAGTTAGGAGTCTACTGCCAAATCCAACAGAGGATGGGAGGCAGTAGCACGGGCAATAGAAGAGGGAAAGGCAGAATCACGTGATACTTAAAGACAACCAACAACAAGATGAAGTTTTAAGGGCTGAAGGAGGGGCAGAGGCTGTTTTCTGGCCAAGAACCTGAGAATTCAGAAGGATGGTAATGCAACTAATCGTGGGGTGGGGGAGGGGTGGTACGGGAGCTGGAAATCTGGGCAGAAAGGCGGCCAGTTCCATTCCACATAAGTTTGAGAGAAATAAACCTAAAACCTTTACTCATTTTGAAACCGTGATCTTGATTTTCATAAAGCCAAAAGTTGAATAGAACCACAAATGAGGAGTTCTTGGGTATGGAGAAAGGGAGTATTAAAAAGAAAAAAAAAAATAGCAGTAGACAGAAAACTCCAGGAAACCCACAAAGAAGGAGAGTCGTGTATCACAAAGGTGACATTGGCAAGCCCCAGGCTGTCTGTTAAAGGAGTCCTCTACAAAAGCGAGTTCAACAGACGTCAAAAACGCATCACCTACTTGCTGTCCTGGTCCATTGACAGTCCAGATCCTTGCTCCACTAATTTGGTTAGGTTCACTATTTCCTCTTTCAGGGCAAGAATCGTCTCCTTCGCCTTCTGCTCTTTATCATAGGCTGAGTCCACCATCTTCCAGGCCTTTTCAATTTCCTAGGTGGGCCACAGGACGTCAGTGAGAAAAACCAAACTAGGTTCCAGATGTAAGACAAACGGAGTAAACTGAGAATAATAAAACAACTGCAGCATAGTAGTCACTTATGGGGAGAGAAGGGTACATATTATACGTTATGCATTAAATTTATATTGACTTACTGAATTGTTCAACATGAGCCAGTCAATACCGAACAGCAGTTTTTAGGAGGGGTATTGGAAAAGTGTCTTTCTTCTTGAGTAGATGAGAGTAGCTACAGAGCTCACAGACTGCAAGGGCTGCTCTAAGTAAGAGGATGTTTCAAATAAAAATGTTAAGATAGGTTTACAAAATCAAAACTGACAACTTCTGTGCTTTTCAAGTCCAGATAGTTTATTGTTTTAAAAAATAAGCTTTATCCCATAAGGAATAATCTTGGATCCAAGCCCTAAATTGGAAGATCTTGATAGATTCCAAATAAAAAGTATATTTTCCCAAGTGAACACCTGGATGGCAATGTGAGCTTTACAACAACTCATAGCAAAGTGGTCCGTGCTGTCACCTAATTGTACACAACAGCCTTGGTACTTCCCATTCCCAGAAACTCAAGCTCAGGCCTTCTCATCAAATGCTTACAGGGGAAAAACAAAAGCCATGGCAGGGAATGGAAATAATGACTCATGCAGCTTTGGCTTCCTTACTATTACGAAATGCAGTGCGGACCATAAACACTTGCAAGTGAACTCCAGCCATTCAAATAAGTGAACAAAGCACAGTAAATATTGCAACAGTCTTGAGTTTTACCCTGCCACGTAATTTCCTTGCAAAATTTCATCCAGTGGAATGTGAGTCCTTTATACAGGTAAGAACCTATTAGCTTAAGGAGAAAACATTCCACTTTCGTGTTAACAAGCAATAAAATGAGTGGTAGAGAGTATTTAATTAAATAAATTCATGTGATTACAATAGAGATGACTCTTGGGTCACTACAGCACATAATTTAGCAATTCAAAACAAAATGTCAGTTTATGAGATAGGCTTTTCTGTAGCAACCATATATACTATTTTCAGCAAAACAAATGAGGGATATTTAAATGAAAATGTGATTATATGAAGACTTGTCCAAATTTACATCACCGATTAGATTTTAATCAATTCATGACTTCCATCTCCAGTTTGTAAATTTAGAGTAAAAAGTAGGTTTTTAATCTCTCGCCATAAAATGAATTAGAGCCTTCTTAAGTTGGTTTTTCAGCAAAGAAAAAGACAATAGGGAGAAAAGAACGACTCAAAAAAAAAAGTCGTTTCTAACAAAACGTCGTATTTTACACAGGTCTTAGAAATTCTTTTGAATTGGCTGATGTTTAACTGGATGATATCAAGGCAATTATCTTAAAACTTTGTGAATGATTTCTCATCACTGGGCTTTTAATTATAAATTAAAATGTCTTAACCTCTGATCTCCCTGAAATCAACATGGAACATTTATGTTTTATCTTCAAAATAATGCAAAACACTTGAGGATGGAAAAGTAAAGTGTAAAACAAAGTCATACTTCCCCAATTACTCCCCCCACTTCCAGTCCCCTCTCCTCCCAGAATCCCTGTTCTTCCATCATGAGGAACTGGGGTGATCAAGGAAGAAGCAAAGGGATAAGAAATATGATGAAAATGATATTTCTGAGAATTCCTAAGGTAATCTCTCCTAAAACAGTAGAAAAAGTAGAAATAGGAAAATATCCTTAACAAACTATCATCATGAGATATTTAATTACTATTCATCTTGTATCAAACAAGTCATACTGAGATTCCTAATATTGAACTTACTTATCTCTAATTTTTTTTTTTTGTTAACCCAGCATTTCCTAAAAAACCAAGCCAGTAAGTAATGTTCTACATTGTTTCCTGAATAGTGAAATTTTCCCAGGCTAATTATTTTCTTTAACAATGAACATTATTCCCTAGACTTAATGAATATATAAATCATGTAAATTTTTACTTAATAACTCATTTACTACCAGCCAAGAGCTGTCAATATAATGAACAGATAATGTTTTAAATATAGGATGTATTTATGGCAGCTCTCCTTTGGTCCTATTTCTAAATCACTGACCTTCTTCAGGGATGCAATGGTGGTTTGATCATCCTGAGAGAGCTTCAGGGCAGTGGCAACCTTCGCGGAATTAACCACAATCTCTGCATTGAGCTCTCTGCATTTGGCCATCAGACGCTTTTCATTGTCATAAGACTTTTTCATGACAGCATGAAGCTTCTCATATTCAATCCTAAATCTCTCCAGACTTTTGTCTCCTGAAAGTTCATTGAGAACCTCCAGAAAATCCTTTTCAATTTCTTCAAATGCAGTTTCTTCCAGCATGAGTTTTTCTCCCTTTTCCTGGACAGAAGAGCAGAGATGGGAATGAGCTTTGCAACATTTACACCATTACTATTCAGGAGTTACTGTTAATATCCATGAATAAAGGACCTTCACATAAGCAAAATAAAATGCACTGTTAAGTAGAAAATTTAAGTCTGTATGATGGGAAGGGAGCAACTATATGATATCCCCTGATGCATACATACTATGTAAAGTATTTCCTACCACATGGTGTTGTTACAGATGAGATTAAATGGGATCATTCGTGTTGAACACTTAGCCAAGTACCTGGCAGAAAGTAGGTACTCAATAAATTTTCATAGCTTTTATGATTATTCCAAGCCCTGATTTTTTTTCATTTCATTCTATTTCTTACTGCCCCAAAACTGCAGGGGGAACCCATGACAGGTTGAGGTCAGACTTAGGGACATCTTGGCATAAATACCATGAAATAACACATATTCACAATGAAGCCCATGTGCAATATGGACTAGTCTCCTAAAAGATATTCCATCCATTTTATCCCTTAAGAAAATTAGGCCAGGTCATCTCCACAAGTATACTGAAATGTCCCCTGTGGAAGGCTCATGGCTTTTTCCACATTTGCTTTCCATGATTAGCTGGACAACAAATCATTTAAAAATATAAGCCCAGACATGCAAATGTAATTCAAGCAAGTCTGGCTATGCCTTACATAAGAACGCAGGAGTTAGTCATATGGGAATTCTTATTTCCCTGGTGCATGGGTAGAATTGTGTGTCCCCAGAAAGTTATGTTAAAGCTCTAACCCGCAGTACTCATGAATGGGACCTTATTTCAAAGTAGAGGCATTGCGTATATAATTAGTTAACTTGAGGTCATACTGCAGTAGGGCGGGTCCTAATTCAATATTACCAGTGTCCTTGCAAAAAAGGGGGTATAGAATTATAATTATGTGTGGCAATGGCTGTTAACACTAAACTTACTGTGGTAATCATTTTGCAGTATATACAAATATGTAAATATATAAAGTATATAAAAATATACTTTATATAAAAATATATAAAGTGTATCAAATCATTATCTTGTACACCTGAAACTAATACAATGTTACATGTCAATTATATTTCAATAAAAAGCAATGGAGGGGATTTGGACACAGAGAGACACACACACAAGAAAACGCCGTGTGAAGACAGAGCCAGAGATCAGGCTGATGTAGCTACCAGCCAAGGAAAGCTAAAGATTGCTAGCTACCAGCACAAGCTAGGAAGACGCAAGGAAGGGTTTTACTCAGAGTCTCAAAGGGAGCATGACCCTGCCAACAACCTGATTTCACACCTCTCGCCTCCAGAACTATGAGACAATAAATGTCTGTTGTTTTAAGCCACCCCGTATGTGGTACTATATTCTGGCTGCCCTAGCAAACTAATACAGCTACTGCTTGTCAGATACAGCACAATAACAAAAAAAGAATGTGCATGGTTAATATATTTGTTTATTCAGCAAATATTTATTGAACATCTGCTATATGTAACTTGGAAGGTTGGTGCCTGTAGGAGATACCAAGGTAAGGAATAAACAACCCTCCCACAGGAAATTTATACATTAATAGTTGATGAGGTGTGTTTTCAGAAAATGGAAGTACATACAGAATTTTATTTCTGCCATAAAATGGATTCAAAGTTCTACAAGGACCTATACGACGACAGAATTACTCCCAGCAGCAAGAATTAAGGCAAATTTTATAAAGGAAATGGGTATTGAGCAGGCCTAGAAGAGAGAGTGGAATTTTCACAGGTGGATACGGAGAGAAAGGATATTCCTGGCAAATGGCAAAGCATGAGCAAAGGTTCAGGACCAAGCAAGTGTCCAGGATTTGAGACTGGTTAAGAAGTTCAAGTTGGCTAAACTGTAAGAAGTATGACAGGGAGAAGGAAGGAGAAGACTAAGCAGGAGTTAAGGACTAGGAGTTAAGACTGGGAGTTATGGACAGACTGTGGAGGAGCTGAATGGCATTCTAAGGAATAAGGAGTGAATTATTTTCTAGGCCACAAGAAACCACTCAAGGCTTTTGAGCAAAGAACTGATAAGGTTTGAAAGATCTCCTTTATGTTTGCAACATAATGCTTTAATAGTCTACGCTAAAAAGGGTATTGGCATCAAAGCTCTATTGCTAATCAAAGAAATCAACTGAAATCATCTTTAAGCCAAATAAGAAAGCAAAATTCAACTTCACCCCAAAGATTTTGGGCAAGTAGTCTAGTTTCCCTTCTGCCTTGACAAGACTGTCTTGCTCAATAGGGAGAAAGTCTACCTATTTTTGATTTTCAAAAATATTTGTACTATTGATTAAATTTCTAAAGATGACATGTAAGCAAAATAGAATCCTCATCTTAAAATAGATCTATAACATTTTGTGTAACAATATTAGTGCTAATGTTAAACTTAACAGAAGTTTTCTTCCTAACTAAAAAAAGATTATTGCAAAGATCACAATACAGCAATTCCGCAAAGGAGGAAAAATCATATTAAGAAAATATGGAGCTGCTGTTGTTGTGTGCTTTCCCCTTGCTGATGCTAAACATGAGCACACAGAAAAATATATGACAGCAATGTTCTCGGTTCCATCTCTGTAAATGGTATTAATGTCAACACTTGATCACCAGCCTAATGATTTGTTGGCAGACTAGGTTTTCCCTGTACACCTGGCACTTAGCACAGGAATGGAAAAATATCAAAGAAAGAAAAGTTTTAAAGAAACTTTTATGAACATAAGAGATTTTCTTCATATTGCTATTTAAAAACATACTGCTATTAAAAGCAAATCAAAACTAATCTCTTAGCTGTGACCAATAGCCAGCTGGTATTTATACTGTTATGGCATATAATGGTATCTACTTCAGAAGCATGGTTTCAGCATGAACTACTCAGAAAGAAACTGTGATGCTCCTTCATTCAACACTTACCTGTTGCCAGGTAAGTTTCTATCTGCCAGGCACAGTTCTAGGTGTTGGAAATGCTGATTAGTGGGGAGAAAGAAAAGAGAGCTGTAGTGAAAAATGAGCCCAGAGTGGAAATGAAGATTTATGAAAGCAAAAGTGAGAAAAAGTAGGCTGAGATCAAGTGAAATGAAAAATAGAAGGAAGGAATAGGGGAGATAATGAAAGGGAAGGGAGGCTAAGCAACAATTATTTCACAGTATTGGTATCTGGGGCTTATGTCTGAAAAATGAAGAAGAATGAAATAAACCAAAATTACTAGTGAAAGAGAATAGGAGGACATATGCAAAAGCAAATAATAGGGAGGAAAGGAAAACTAGAAGGAACAGGAGGAGGAAAGGGGAAGAAAGACATGAATGAGTGTGGGTGCTGGCTATAAGTAATGTGGCCCCCAGCAGTATGGATGTACAAGAGACATGAGAGTGATGGCACTCAGGGAGTCAGGAAGACAGAGGGTATGAAAGGGACTGTATGATAAGGAGAGGGAGCTGTTGACCAGAGGAAGATGGAGTTTAGAAGGGAAGACCAGATATGGAGGAGATGGAATGATACGGGGATGTGAACAGTATAGAGGAGACAAGAGAAGCAATAGGAGTGGAAGAGGGGTGGGGGCATAATGGTGATGACAGGAGTTGGGACCAGGGCTGGCCTCATGGGTGTGTGACCTATGCAGTGGCACGGGGCCCCTTGCTCAGACAGGCTCCATCCCCAGTCAGTTTGGTACTCTTCTGTCTCATCTTGAAATTCTTAATAATTTTTAACAAGGGGCTCTCAATTTTCATTTTTCATTGTGCCCCACAAATTATCACAAAAGCTGATTCTGAATGGGACTGACCATGTGATGGGTGAAATGGGGGAGAGCTCTGATGGGGCCATGAATGATTTGGGTAGGGCCAAGATGGATGGGGATTATGAATAGCAAGTGATGACAGGGAACGAATGTCGAATTTATAAATGAGGGTGCTAAGGGACAGACAGGGGGGTCTTTAAAAAAATGAAGAAACGACGCTTCATCAGTGAGACTGAAGATGGTGTGTACTACAATGTGGGGGAGTGAATGGAGGCTACAAGAATTTAACACAGTGGTCAATGATAACACAGGGTGGTGGTGATTGGCTGAAGAGCTTAATGAAGATGTGTCACCACAGGTAATCAGTTGATGGGGAATCATGCTGTGATGGGTGGACAAGAGTCAGTGAATAGCGGTGACAGTGATGCCTATGAAGCCTTCTTGTACGTCCCCCACCCCACCCCCCAGTCCGTGAGACATCAATATGTCTGTGTTTCTCTGTGGTATCACCTCATGTCTCATAATCTAAGGATGGGTGCCTGTCATGAAATTTACCACCCGGTTTAGCACAGGGCCAATTTCTATTTAATATCCGGGGTGAGAGGTTTCCACCCAACTAAAGGAAAGACAGGAGGTAATGGGGCCAGAGGCAACTGGGACAGGGGAACGGGTTGAGGCTGCGGGTGGGGATAAGATGTGATGGGGAGAATACTGGAATCAGTGGATAAGTCCATACAATAGGGAGGGGTCGAGCGAGAAGCGGCAGAGAGAGGGGGGCTTGACTCCTGACCTCAGCCATCCTGACGTTCTCAGAGGCTGCTGTGGAGATCGCAGAAACTGGGCCCGAGTCTGAGGAAGGGGCTTTGCACTGCCCCCAGCGTCTAAAACCGCACCACCTTATTTCTATTCCCCGCCGGGGGCGAAACTCGGCGCTCAGCGCGTCCCCCTGTCGCCTGGCAACCGCCACGCCCTCTAGAGGATGCTCGAAGAGGGCGGGGCCCCGGAGGCCCTCACGCCGAAGTACCTCGGAGAAATACGTCAATATCCCGAGTGGGGCGGGACCAAGGAAATAAGAGGGCAGTGCTTCTGAGAGTCTGGGAGGAGTCACAAGGTGTGCGCAGAAGTCAGAAACACCAAAGAGAAACCAGAAAGCGAGTGGGAAGAGGCCACTGAGAAAGAGGGAGCTGGCAAAGGAGAGCCGAAGACTAACGCTTACAAGGAAAGATGGATCGGACGGTTCTGGATGCGGGAAGGACCAGCAGCCACACTCCGCCCTCTGTGGCACAGCGATTAGGTCACGGGAACAAGAAATAATCTCAATTCGAGTCAATTGCATCCCTTATGAAGCAGTTACTGTGTGCAAGACACCTGCAGGGAAAACGCAGGTAAAGAAAACACAGGTCCTGACTTCAAAGGGTTTCGTTACTAGTGGTGAGAAAAACAGGATGTAGAGCTCAAGGCACCCTGGGAAAACGTATTTGGGGCCACATCATGAAAAACTGCCTAGCATCTGGGGCTCCTCTCTCAAGACCCTTTCTTCTCCTTCCCCCTCTCTCCTCCTCCCCCTTCACCGCCATACCTTTTAGACTTCAGGTACAGTGAGTGGGAGTAATTAAACTCCTTGGTTCATAAGACATGCAAGGCCCCTCTCGTTTTATTTTTCCTCCTTTATCCCCATCTCTACTTCCATCCCTCATCCTCAGTTCCATTGGCATTCACGTTTCTGTGCTTGGATATGTATTTCTGAAAAATGTATACCATTTTTGTTAGTGCATTTTTAAATGTTTATGAATGGTATTAGACTAAGCATCATCTTAGTCTACTTTTTTGTCTACTTTTTTCTAAGCATCATCTTAGTCTACTTTTTTGTCTACTTTTTGTCTACTTTTTTCACTCAATATTCTTTTTCAGGATCTCTCTCTGTTTCAGTTGGTATTGTAATCCCAGTTCATTGCTTCTGACTGCTGCCTACTATCCTTTGTTGGACATCCACTCGATTTACTTCCATCCCCCAACGTGATGGATACCCAGGCTGCCTCCACATCTCCAACACCACAGTCAGCGCCGCGGTGATCGTCCTTGTCCATGGTCCTTTATGGACCTGTGTGCAAATTCCTCCGAAATGCATGCCTCGGAGTGAGATTGCTCAAGTTCAAGTCACAGGGGATGCATGGGGCATTGCATTCGGTTATGCAACTCGTCCTGCACAGACACCCAGCCAGGGAGCCAGTGGGGTCAGAAAAACAGTCCCTACTCTTCCACATGTCATGTGTCCAGTTACTGGAGGAAGATATCTCCTTTTCTTTCCACAAAAGCCCACGCCAAAGTACTTCAGAGAAATACATAAATATCCTGGATGGGGCGGGACCAAGGAAATAAGAGGGCAGTGCCTCTGAGAGTCTGGGATTGCTTTACTTATAGCCAGCACCCACACTCATTCAAAGCGTTTGGTTACTAGTGGTAAGAGGTGAAGGCTGTGACTATCCAGAGGTTATGTCGTTTACAAATTCATCTGCCCAGTGGCAGACTCTATTTTCCAATGGCACAAAGGTGCCTAGTAGCGTGGTGGAAGCCCTGGGTACTTAACTTCACCAAGATTCACCAAGTACACCAGAAGGGCTGCCCTACACTTGGTATAAGGATTTCTTTCCCCCATTCCCATCCTTGCAAGTATGTGGTGGTTTGTTTATTTATAAACACTAATATACTGTTTACTAAGTGTCAGATACTATTCTAAGTGCCTTAAATACTGACTCATCTAATTAGTCAATTTTTAACTTTCTGTCAATATCATCCAATAGTGTCAACACATTTTTGTTTACATTTGTATTTCTTTGACTACTAGTGAAATCGAGCATTTCTTTACACATTCATAAGCCACTTGGGGTCTATCTACAACATTTGTGAACTATCTATAACATTTGCCTTTTTTTTTAAGGAGGGTGCAGCTCACAGTGGCCCATGCAGAGATTGAACTGGCAGCCTTAGTGTTATTAGGACCACACTCTAACCAACTGAGCTAACTAGCCACCCTTGCCTATTTTCCTAATGGTCTTTTTTTCCCTTATGATTTGCAGGAGTTCTTTGTAAAGTCTAGACATTAATCTGCTTTCAGAAACTGGAAACTTTGCCTGTGACATTCTTTGCAGAACAATAATCCTTAATTTTGTAACCCTTCATTTTTTAAATTTTTTTTTTTTACTTTTAATGTGCTTTTCCGGTATGATTTAAGAAGTCCTTCTCAACCCCAAGGTCATAAAGGTATTCTCTGTCATTTTCTTTATTAGCTTTAGAATTTTACTTTTCACACTGAGTTTTCTTATCCATTTGGAGTTCACCTTTGTATATGGTGAGAGGTAAGCATCCGATTTTGTTTTTCTCAATGGAGTGCACAAATTTGTTCAACATCTTGGTTCCTAAATATACCTGGGTCTGTTCTGAGCTCTCTCGTTTGTTCCTGTTAGGACAAAATATGGCTGAGACATGATGTGCATAGAGGTGGTGGATAGTAGCTGATGCTGAAGAAGCAGTCAGAACCAAACTGTAAGCCAACAGAAATGAGGTGGAGATGCGGCAGGCATCACAGCTCAGGCTGCTTGGTATGTTTACAGGGAACCTGACTACATGCTGAGACCACCACCTATGGGACCATGATCTAGAGACACTCCATAACATTCCTGAAGCTACACAACATCAGAAAATAACCTAGAAGGCCCTGTACAATTGTGGGGCTCTGTGTCTTCTCGTTTCCTAGGAATCACCTAAAGGACCATTGCAGAAGCAGGTGGCCTGCTAAGGTGATAGTAATTCTACCCAGGAAACACTTTTTTAAGTATCTGCTACATGACAGGCACAAGGCTGACACAGGAACCACAGAGGTGACTAAGGCAGAATCACTGCCCTTGGAGTTGAGGGAAAGAAAGGAAAATCTACAATTCCTTCTAACATAACATGATGGGATCATTTAGAATGTGCCTTGTCAACGGAGAGCACTATGGGTGCTCAGGGAATCTAGACACTGATACTTGGAGAGTTATGTATGAGGTGGGGAAAGAAAGACCGAAACATGGGAAATCAGCGAACCACAGGAAGTTGAAAGGAATTAGACATATTCAACTGACAGGAAAGACAGGCAAGTGGACATCAGCACGGATGAATGAATGGATGAGCACATGGGTGGTTGGACCAATTAATTTATGCTGGTGAAAGAAAGTGCTTTGTTTCTAATGTTTCAGGTTACTAAAGAATACTCACCACCCTGCTCCTCTTTGTTGTTGTAATACAAAGGAGCACTAGGTGGCATCATACTATCAAAAGTCCTCACCTTTTAGAGCCTCTAGGAATAACACATCCACCAAGATTGGGTCAACCCCTAATTTAGACAAATAAAAGTGCTTCCCTCAATCTCATTTCTTATTGTACCCACTTAATTGATTTATTGAGCACCTACTATATTCCCAGCCCTCTGCTGCATACAGTGAAAGATATAAAGGAGTTGAAAGGATCTCCTCCCTAAAGGAACATAGGGAGAAAGTAAAACATGCATGCCACCCCTCCCACATGTGCAAAAATTTAAAACAGTCCAAGGCAGGATGTAGTAAGCACTGAAATGAAGATGTCAAGACATACTTTCCAGTGTAATCTGACCCTTTTGACCTTCTGGTGCCTGCCCACCACTCACTCCTTGTTACACTGGATTGCTCAATTCCTCATAGACGTCATGTTCTTTCCCATTACTTGGAATTCACAAACACCAATTTCTCTGTTTAGAATGCTCCACCCTCCCCCTTTAACTAGCTGACTTCCATCTATCCTTCCTACATTTTTCACTTCTTCAGGGAGACCTTTCCTGACCAACCCCTTAATACCAGACTACCTTTTCAAGTACCATGTGCACTACTTCTTGGACCATCTAACAATGGTAATTAATTATGGATTCATGGAAATGGTTGTTTAATATCTGACTTCTCTACCAGGCTGTCAAACAACAAGAGGACCAGAGTCACATATGTCTTGTTCAGCCCTTGTCTTTACTGGTGTTATAGGCTGAATTACGTCCCCCTAAAATTCATGCATTGAAGCTCTAACCCCCAGTACCTCTGATGTAACTGTATTTGGAGATAGGGCCTTTAAAGAGGTGATTAAGTTAAAATGAGGCCATTTGGGTGGGTTCTAATCCAATCTGACTGATGTTCTTAGAAGAAAAGGAAATGTGGACACACAAAGAGACACCAGGGATACACACACACACAGAGGAAAGACACAATGAGGAGTCCGTCTGCAAGCCAGGCAGAGCGGCTACAGGAGAAACCAAACCCTCCAACATCTTGATCATCAACTTCTCACCTCTGGAACTGTAAGCAAATAAATGTCTGTTGTTTAAGCGTCCAAGTCTCTGGGACTTCATTATGGTAGCCCCAGCAAACTAACATAAATGACCATCCCTCCTCCCAGTATGTAACTATTAAGTGAGGAACTTGAATGCGTTCCAAAATAAGGAAGACCAGTAAAGCATGGCATTATTAGGGAAAGGTACATGGTAGACATGGCTCTTGAACTTGACCGTAAATGATACACATGAATTATAGACATGGAAGGAAAGAGAAGGAATTCCAAGTATGGGAAATACCATTGGGCAGATACCAAGACAAGAATGCAAAATCCTGTGATAGGGAGGGTGGGGTCTCTCTTAGGGGCCAGTGGACACTAACATTGATAAGGGGGTGTGGATGAATGGTAGAACTTTGGAAGAATAGCAGAGAAGCGGCTGCAAACTCAAAGACAAGGGACAGCCATGGACACACCCATTCACTCTGCCCGAATACTTGAAAATAATGATCATTGAGCTCTGACACCTCTGCACAGCTCCTTGTTTAAACCTGGATGTAGGTGCTTCCTGGAGCACCCTCCAAGGACATCTAAGCAGTGTGCTATGACTCGGTAATAAGAACAGCGTTATGTATACAGTGCTCACCTCTTCAGCCGCACCCAGGAAGGATATAAAGTGAAACTCCGGAAAAGCAGAAAGAAACACTGATGTGAGCCCAAATGGAAATCCAGCCTGCAATACAAAGCAGCTGTGCCCTAAAAGGAACCTACTCCTCTAATGGATCAGAGAGGTCCTAGAAGCCATTTTGGGGGAGTCTACACAACCCACAATCCTCTAGTGAGACTCGTGAGGATATTGTTACTCGTAAGACTAGTAGCCCCCACCCAGAAATATGTTTCTCCCTGAAGCCAGAATGTTCTAGACGGCCCTACCTGCTCCCCAGGGCCATTCCTAGAAGGGTCATGAGTGGAGCTCTGACCCACATAAGGCCAATTCCATTATTTTTCCTGGGGATTTACAGTTGGGACCAGGAGTTGCGAGCCACTCGGTGCTGGGGGCCTGGAATGAGGATGTGAAACTCAGGAGAGGCAGAGAAAGGTGGGCTGCATAGAGGGAAGAATAAATCAAGGGAACAAGGAGGGGAACTCATAGGCCCAAGAGAGAAAGGAAGAGTTGAGGGAGAGGAGGTATCCTTGGTTGTGGGAACCCCTTCAGATTCTGGTTACAGTCCCTGAGGAGGCCCAGCGATACCTGTGCCTTAGGTTTTTGCTAAATAGTTTGCGTCCTCCTAACAGTCACCTTATTTGTTTTATCCAGTTGAAGTGATTTTCTATCTGCCCCCATTACAAACAAACAAACAAACAACAACAAAAAGTCCTGACCCACACAGATCCTATTTGTACAGGCATTCTTGTGCTATATCTGAATTTAGTGTCCGTGACATCTAAAACCTGCATTTGGGGCCCCAAACAATATGGTAAAAACTGCGCAGGTCATCATATGTAACATTTCTGCTCCAGGCTGTTGGGAAGATTAAAAGCCCACGTGTTGCAGAAAATTGTTATCATTTATCAACTGACCTCATGCTCACCTTAGATGACAGAGCACAGCCCCAGTTCACTAGTGCTTTCTAAAACCGTTGAGACCATATTTTATTCCTGTAATCTGCTCCAGTTCCAGCCTGCTGCAGAGCTAACTTAACGGAACATTTGCAAGGCCTTTGACATCGGTTCCCAAAGGGTTTCATACAAACTCCCCTCTTGATACCACAGGAGGCAACGAAGCTCAGGCACATTTATTAGGAAGGCTGAAAAGTCAGGCATGAGGAGGAAGCAGCCGGCAATCTGCCACCGCAGATCATTTTTATCAGAGAAGACACAATGTCACAACCACGCAGCCATCTTACTTGCCTGGAATTTTATTGGATTAACAGCAACTGCACTTCTCCCAGCCAGATTACTTTTGGGGGTGACTAGTTAGGCTAATGTGGGAATAAATGTTAGGAAAATTTGCCTTCATTGGCTGATGTTATCTTTCGTCTGTTAGCTTTTTGTTCCCCCCACATGAGAGACTGCATGTGGGGTTCCCTCATGTGAGAGACTGCACGTGAGGTACTAGTTAGCTTTTGATTAGCTTTTTGTTCCCTCATATGTGGAGGACTGCATGTGAGGTTTGGTTTGTTTGTTCCTTCACATGTGGAAGACTGCATGTAACGTCTGTCTGTTCGTTCCCTCGCATGTGGAGGGCTACATGTGAGGTTTTTCTGTTTGTTCCTTCAGATGTGGAGGACTGCATGTGAGGTTTGTCCCAGAATAACTCTGAGTTGTTTTTTAAATCTATTTTGCCCACATCAGCAGATAAGGTAGAGAAGTAACTAAGTTATATCAGAATAACGTGACAGGCACGTTGCCAAGATTTGGAAGGCCTTGGGCCGATGGTCCCAGACAAGAACAGTAAGTGTTGTTTGTCCGAATGAACTGGCCCTTCAGGCAGATTAGCAATATTCTTATCACAGTAACTGCCTAACCCTCCCGGGAACTGGCCATTCCTGGAGGGGGAGGCAGGAACAAGGAGCTTGGCTTTAAGATACATCTGAAAAAATATATAAGACAGACCTCAGTTGGCAGTGTAATTTCATCATCCATCCTTGGTGATTCTTCATCATTCCAGCATTCCTGGGAACTAGCAAGTAGCTGAGGGAACCGTCTCAGCTTTCTCAGCCGCAGACCTGACAAGGTTTTGATTTCTGACTTTTCCAGTGCTGTTTTCCCTTGGTTTGGTGAAACCAACGTATATATGTTATATATGGTATATATGTTAGTCTTATCTGCCCTTATTTTCTGTTACTAGCCCCTCGTTTGAATTGCCTTTGTCTTTTGCTATTGCATGTTGCTAAATAAATTAATTAGCCCTCTCTAGCGTGCTCCTCCTCTTTCTTTTCCCCACTCATCATTACAGCTAGCTCATTCATTCCATCTTTGCTTCTTGCCCAAGAGGCCAAGGTCGCAGTTTGATGTCCTACCTAGAATTAGTGGTGACTTATACAAACTAACCAGCTAACCAGATTGGTTAAAGTGACTGAGGCTCCCCATAACCTGTTCACTCAAACAAACTCAAACAAACAAACAAACAAACAAACATATACATAAATTGAATAAGTGAACGAATAAGCAAATAAATTAATGAATAAAATTGTTTTAAATCAAAGCACAAATCCCTGTGATGGTGGGTCAATGCTCTTATTTCTACTCTCCCCTAAAAATGCCATATTTTCAAATACCTTTAGACTTTACATATGCCGGTCCCTCGTCTGAAATATCCTGTCTCCTTTGTCCATTGAGTTTTTCAAGACTCAGCTCTGTGTCCCCTCCTCGGGGAAGTCTTCTCCTGTTAGGCACTCCTCTTCTATGTTCCCCAAAACCTGAGTGTCCTTCTGTCGATACACTGTACTATAATCGTGTGTTTATTTCTATGTCTTCCCCACAAGATTGGAAGGACCAATCTTTTCTTTAATATATCTATATATCTACGGTGCTGATACATAAGAGACACTGAAAATAGAAAGTTTGATGAAGAAAGTTAGGAAAGGAGGGAGAGAGGGGTGGGGAGAGAGAGAGAGAGAAGAAGAAGAAAGGAAAAAAGAAAAAGAAAGAAAGAAAGAAAGAAAGAAAGAAAGAAAGAAAGAAAGAAAGAAAGAAAGAAAGAAAGAAAGAAAGAAAGAAAGAAAGAAAGAAAGAAAAAGAAGGAAGGAAGAGAAAGAAAGAAAGAAAGGAAGGAAGGAAGGAAGGAAGGAAGGAAGGAAGGAAGGAAGGAAGGAAGGAAGGAAGGAAGGAAGAAACAAAGAAAGAAACAAAGAAAGAAAATAAGAAAGAAAAGAAAGAAAGAAGGAAAGAAAAAACACAATTAGCTTATACACTCAGACACAGCAATTACTCCTAGGAGTGACTAGTAACTAAGGGAAGTTAAAAGCTATTGGGACACAAACATTTAAGATTCTAAGGTAGTTAAACAAAATCATCTCCAAGTACACACCAGGTTTCCAAACAGAAGTATTAAGAATTAAAATTAAATACATTTATCTCATTTCTGTTCCCATCTTGATGCAAGTGGCAAATAACCAAGTCTTTTTCCCCGCAACAGGGCCAGGTGCACAGTAGGTACTCAATAAAAGTTGATGTCCTGCTTCTCATAGCAGCAAAGACAGGCAACTATAAAATGAAACTCTGCGCTATGTTAGAGGAATAGACTCTCTTTCCTATCCTGTAGGTGGGTTACTTTCATTCCAATATCTACTGCCAGATCTACTGAATAATTTCAGCAGCAGAAAATGCCTGCTGAGCATCTACTCTGAACAGGTGTTCTCCGAGGCAATTCAAGGGAGGCAAAAGGCCTGGACCAACCCCAACCCCAACCCCACCCACCCCAAGTCGCTGGAAACCCAATTTAGGCTAAGCAGGATAATTCACACCTGCTGGATGGCAGAAACCGGTCTAAAATATCACTGTATTTTAGAATCTAACACCAGAGTCTGAAAACTTTTTCTGTAAGGGACCAGATTAAGAGATATTTTGTGGCTTCACAAGCCACATGGTCTTTGTGGCAGCCACTTGACTATCACCATAGCACAAAAGCAGACACAGACAATACTTGAATGAATGGGCATGCTTGTGGTCCAAATAAAACTTTATTTACAGAAACAGGTGGTGCTCTAGAGTTGGCCTGCTGGCCATGCTTTGCCAATTCCTAGTTTAGCACAATGCTAAATAGTAGGTGCTCAAATATTTATTGAATAGATGGATGGATGGATGGGTGGGTGAATGAAGGTTTTCCTATGGTCAGAGCATGGTGATTGGTTTTAAAGTCCCAATGTTTCATCTTTAGACATTAACTATAGTGAGAGCAATAAATACCGACTGACCAGAAATTACTTGACAGTCTTTCCCACTCCAACAAATGTGTATGGATGGAAATTTAACATGTATAAATTACTAACAGTTTTCAAAACAGAGATGTGAGCTACAAGGGTAGTTTAAAGAAGCATTTTTTTCAAACTGTGGATCATGACTCATTAGTAAATTGTGGCCTGCATTTTTTTTTTCAAAAAAGGGTAAGAAATAGAAATAGACAAAAAAGGGGGGAACATACCAGGGGATATTACAAGTACAAAACATAAGGATTGTTTTTTAAGAAAACTATCTTTCAATTATAACACACTGGTGTGTGTAAGTATATTGGGTTCTGAGGTAAATGTTGTATTCTTAAAATACTTTGGAAAATATTCTAATGATTGTAATCTCATTCTTGGGGAAATTCAGTGTAGTTGTACATTTGAAGGGGATTCACTTTGAACAAATTCCCTCACCACATGGGTAGCGTTGTAGTTAAGGGCAAGATTCTGGAGCCAAAGTTTCTGGTTCAAGTCCTAACTCTGCCACTTATTAGCTGTGTGATCTTGAACAAGTTACTTGGCCTCTCTGGGCCTCAATTCTTCATCTGGTAAATGGGAATGCTAATGATACTACATGAGGTTACTATGAGAATTAGATGAGATGTTATTTGTAAAGTGCTTAGAGGAATACCTAGCACATAATATAAGTTGTAGCCATTATTATACTGTCTCCAAGCAAAAATGTGATTTTGAGTGTGGACCTAACTTCTCTGGGCGTCATTCTTGTTGGTAAGTAATCTCTAAAGGCCCTTCTGGCTCTAACATTCCTAGAAGAGATGGAGGGGTTTTCAGGACAGACCTTGAGGAAAGAAAGAGCCAAATGCAAATCATCCATCCTGTACAGCTGACACCTTTGTGGTCTCATCTCAGCTGAACAGCCTATTCCAATGAAATAGCCTGTAAGCCAACTTGTTATTATCTCTTGAAATTGAATGCAAAGGTTAATTCAGGACAATGAGAGATTGACAAAATCAAGGAAAATGGTCTTTTTTTCCATCCATTAGACCCTTTATGACTAGCATGGGCTTCCTGACAATCCCATTGTCATGTATTTTATTCCATATCCTGGGATAACCACAGCTGGGGGTGAACAGGAAATCTGTCCCCATGTTTGTTTTTTGGCATTTATTGCCAATGTTCCTGACTGTGAAGTATAGTGTGAGACTGCCCAGCCGTTGGTTCAGTGTTTGTCACAAGTCAACTTTCACTGTGGAATGTGAAGCCACATCAAGCCCCTAAGAGCATGAAAAAAATTCCACTTACTTCTACACACACATACACACACACACACACACACACTCACACACACACACACAGAGCCAACAGAAAAACAGGTGAAGTTATAACTGACTATTCACAAATAGAGAAGTAAAATTGGCAAGTAATAATGTTCCATTCAGCCTCACTTATAATAAGAAATGCAAATCAAGACCCTGAAATATCTTTTTTCACTTATAAAAAAAGGAAATTCATTAAAGTTAGGAAATAGCCAATGCTGAAAAAGATGTAGGGAAACAGGCATTCTCATACTTTATTGGTGAGAGTCTAAATTGGTGAAACACCTTTGGATGACAGTTTTACTATATATATATATATCAATACGGTAAGTATGTATAACCTTTGACCAGCTCCAAAATATGAAAGCAGTGAGCCAAAGCAGTCAACTATCTACAGACTTAAAAATAAAGCCCTATTTGTTTAAGCATCTTGTAGTTTTAGTCAGGTAGAAAATTAAATTCAAGTATTCTACACTTGCAACCAAACACATTCCTAAGTGACAAGTTTTGAAAAACTAGGTAAAAGAGAACATCTTTATCTTGCACTGACTTTAACATGAAACTTGCTATTATTTCCCTCATGAATTTTATCTAATGGTTTTTCAGCATCTATGGTGATGACCTTCCAATTTTTCCTTTTTGATCTATTCATGATATATTTTTTTGATATGCCATTGGGATTCTGTGTTAATATTTTACTTAGGATTTCCGAAACAGTATTTATAAATGAGATTAATATGTTGCTTTTCTTTATTTTCCCCTATTTAATGAGTTATTTTTATTGGAATTTTGACTGATATGTTATTACTGTGTTAATGAAAAAAGAATTCTAACCATTGAGGGTTTTTTTTTAATGTAAATGGCTAAAGTTTTTTTCTATAATAGTGCATTTGTACTTTTTCAAATTTGCCTCTTCTTTTTTTCAGCGTTATGTTCTATCATTTTGACTCTGTAATTATTGAACATAACAATTTTATCGCTCTCTTCCAAATTGTTTTATTGTCTCAAGTTCTTAAGGGGTTAATTCTCCTGTTTATTGGTCCAATCCCTCATGTGGTCCATTTCCTAGTTTGGTTTATAAGTTCTTATTATAAACTCATCTTCAATGGGAATTGCTTATTCTGTGAGAGATCAGAATAAACAACTGGGTTTTGCACGTTTCTGGCGGGACCAAAGGGATTCATCACTGTGAAACCAGCTTTTATATTCTTTGTTGATGTCAGGATTCCCTCACCACATGGGTAGTGTAAATTAGAACCTCACACCAACACATGGCATAGTCAGGCTAGTGGTTTCAGTTTCAATAGCAGACATTTTTTAATTCATCCGGAGAGCCCCAGACAAACCACAAACTTCCTTGCTGTGGCCCTAGACCAGTGGGAGGATTTGTTTTCTCCATCCTCCAGTCACTAAGAGCCTTTCCAGGGTCCCAGTTTTAAGCTGGGTCCAGGTCCAGGTCTCTACCTTTCTAGACCCTAAGGCCTGAGTGGGTACTCAGTGCCCAGTCCTTAGCCATTCGGGTTTATATTCACATCAAATAGCCCTATGCGCCTCAAAGTTCCCTCTTCCTATCTCATACCTAGAGATCCCCCTTTCTTTCTTTCAATTGTTGATATTTTTTTCAGCATTTCTGTGTTTCCAGCAAAGGTTCCCTGACTTCTTGGCCTCTCATGTTCCCAGAAGTTGAATCCTTTGTCCTTTCTGTCTTTTAAAAACCCTTTCTAGAAATCCAGGATGGTGGAGTAGATAAACACTGTGCCTGTGTCCGTCTGTGAACACATTAAAATTACAACTAAATTACAGAACAATCAACCTGGAGAACCATCTGAAGTCTAGCTGAACAGAAGTCCTCTAACTGAAAATATAAAGAACAAGCCACGTTGCGACTGGTAAGAGGGGTGGAGACGCAGAATAGACCCCTAATGTCCCTGAGGCAGTTGAGAATCAGAAGTATCTCAGCCGTGGAGAGTACCCCCAGAGGAGTGAGGGACCCCAGCCCCCCACACCAGGCTCCCCAGTCCCGAGTACCAGTGCCTGGAATAGGAGGCCCCATAACATCTGCTTGTGAAAAATAGTAGGGATTCCAACCATCCATGGACGGAAGGCAGCGGGAAACCCAGACATCCTCTTAAACAGCCCACACACAGACCCACTCATTCATAGGCACTCACCTTGGGCTCCAGAGAACAGTCAGCATTTTCCTGGTAAGGGGTCTACTTCCGGTGCAGCCAGCGGATAGGCGCCATCTTTCCTATGTTAAGCCCACCCCCACAGGCTAAACCTGAACCTGATTGGCCTGGTGAGCTCTGCTACTCCACCCTGTTGACCCAGCTGGGACCCTGTTCCACCAAACTTGAACACCTCCAGAGGCACTTTCTCCAGGAGCAGCCACCCCTCCTGCATTGCACGCTTTCTGGGAAAACTATTGGAGTCCATAGGCCCCCAGTGGACAGTGACTGGCCTCGATGTGCTCTGAGACTTTTGCTGAGTGGCTCCAGGCTCAGCACGGGCACCAAACCAGAGTCTATGTTAAACTGGTGACCACAACTCTTCCCATTCTAGTGACTCCCTGAGACCTTGTCTCACTTAACTCATGTACCACATGAAGTTTTATCAGTAGCTGAACTTTAAAGGAGTTGGCAGGTGGCAGCAGGCCTCCAGGTGTCTTGGCTTTTTGCCGAGTTACCCCAGGCTCCGTACTGGTGGCAGCATCCTTGGTTCACAGCATGGCCTCTCCCACACACCTCCTGGTTCAACACAGGCAACGAACAACTATGGATTATTTTGTAGCTCCTACCAGGTAGCCCCCAACAGTCACAGGCAATAGGTGACATGGGCCTGCACCGGAGCTACTTCGAGGGGACATGTGCCTCCATATGTCCATTACAGCATTGTTTATAATGTCCAAGATGAGGAGGCAGCCTGGGTGTCCGTTGATGGAAGAATCAATAAAGAGGAAGTGGTGTATATATATACAATGGAATATTGCTCAGCAGTGGAAGGGAATGGCTTCTTGCCATCTGTTGTGGCACGGATGGACCTGGAGGGTTATTATGCTGAGGGGAGTGTCAGATAGAGAAAAACAGATGCAATGTGTTTTCGCTTATATGTGGAATCTAAGAACAAAATAAACAAACAAAACAGAAACAAACTCACAGATACAGAAAGCATTTTGATGGTTACCAGATGGGAGGGGCTTGGGGGTGTGGGTAAAAGAAGGGGAAATGTAAGAAGTAAGAAGTAAGAAGTACCAACTGGTTATGACAAATTAGTCATGGGGATGTAAAGTAAAGCTTAGGGAATATAGTCAATGATATGGTAATAATTATGTATAGTGCTAGGTGGGTACGAGACTAGTCAGGGGGATCACTTCTTAAATTATATAAATGTCTAACCACTATACTGTACACCTGAAATTAATATAAAATAATATTGAATGTCAACTGTAATTGATAAATTTAAAAAGGGAGAGGAAGAGGAATAAGAGGTCCAAACTTCCAGGTATAAAACAAATAACTCATGGGGATGTAATGTAGAGCATGGGGAATATAGTCAATAATATCGTGATAGCATAGTACAGTGTCAGATGCTTGCTGGACTTAATCATAATGATCACTTCTTTAGGTGTATAAATATTGAATAACTATTGTGTATCCCTGAAACTAATATAATATTGTATGTTAGCTATATTTTTAATAAAACTCTTTAAAAAACAAAAACAAACAACCTTTCTACAATAAGCACATGGTGCTACAGAAACTGTGCAGTGGGGGTGGGGTGGTGTCTAATCCAAGCATTGGTGTTCACAGAAGACTTCCTGGAAGAGAAATCCGAGACAAGAAGACTGAACTCACGTTAGCCAGACAAAAAAATAAAATAAAATAAAAAAAGTGTGCATTAAAGTTGACAAGTTAGAGTAAGAGGTGGGGTGAGTTATAAGCAGAAGATAGAGCACGTGTGAATAGCCAAGGGGGTAAAACAAACCACATAACACATTCTGAGAAGCACAAGTTCCAAGAACTGCAAGGAGTTTGGTGTGGAACATGGACTGAGATATGAGGTTGGTGAGATAAGCAGAGGCCAGCTCGTGAAGAGCCCATGTGCCAGGTTAGGACAGTGGACCTAATGCTGAGAGCAGAGGGAAGCCAATGAAGGTGACCATCAGATCATGGAGAGTGAAATCATCAGATTTAACAGAAATACAAATCTAATAAATGTTTGTTATATAAATGAATATGCACAGCCAGTTAGAAATTGCTGAAACAACTTTGCACACAGGATGACAATCCCAGAGAGCATCCAATCACTAATGGTGGCGTTCCAGCAAATTGTTAACCCTGAACTCTTACCCCAAGGATTACAAGGGAGCTGGTGTGCTCAGTCCAGTGTCCCCCACCTCCCGGGAATTTCCCTCACCTGCCTTAGAGATGAGTACTCCACTCATCCAACTTGCAGACATTTTGTAAATACACAGCTCTTTCAAGAACATTTCCTCAGATCTCCCCATTCCCCACCTCTCCCCACCAGCTCCCAAAACTCTGCCATAACTGTGCCTGATGTAAGGAAGGAGCTGTGAGCAGAAGCTTGAAAACAAAAGTAACCTGGGCCAAGGGCCAGGGGCCTATTTTTAGAACTTTTCTCATCGCCTGTTTATCTTTCAGACTCAGCCTAATGTCTTCCAGGCGAGTGTTAACGTTCCTTCGCTGGCTTGAGGACCAATGATGATAATCATTTGGACAGTGTGTTCTCATAATTTCCCTAAAGTGCCCTCACTGGCATTTGACTCCCCCAAAGCAACTTCGCGTAGGATTTATTCAAGTCTCTCCGGGCCACTTCTACTGGCTGTGGAATCTGGGCAGGTCACAAATAGGAGACAATAGGCTGTGGATTTCATAACCCGTTAAGTGCGTGCTGCTGGTGCTGCCCTCCGGGCCTCAGCTCCCTCCTGCCTAAAATAGGGGTCTCACAATTGTGTAAACAAGCGTTGGAAACTAAAGCGCCCTCTACAGATAAAAGCATTTAAGTCATCATTTTCCTTTGTACCTGGTTACTTAGGGAGAAAGGCAACGAAGCATTCATTTATCATAAACTTTGGTGAGTTATTTTAATCTATTCAAGCTGCAAAAGAGAAAAGGGACGGGGTTGTAGCTCGATTTCCATTTCCTTCCAGGGACAAAAGAGGTAGCCCCAGGAATCCGCGGCTTGTAAAACGCGCCGCGGAAAAGGCACAGTTGACTAGCTGTGACTTAACCCCTTCCATTCCGCCGGCCCGGACTGGCTTTTAAGGACGTCCTCCTCAACTCCCTGTCGACTCGCCCCAGTTTATTCCAGTGGCCAGATCTCATCTCTCCCGTTCACCCTGCAATTCTCCTGTGCCCTCTGGAGCTCCTGGGGGTGTCAGTGGGCAGGTTTCCGCGGCGGACCCTGGGCCCGGCCTCTAACTCGAACAGTCCTCCTTAAGGAGCTTCCGCGGCCGAGAGTAGAGGCGGGTGTTTTGTTCTTATAAGGAGGAAAAGTTTCAGTGACATCCAGGAAATGAGTAACTCCGACGCTCTTTAGAGCCCGGCTGATGGAGGCCAGAAGGCGGGAGCCTGCCTGGGTATCGCCGCCCCCGACCCTCTAATTGCCCCCGTACGCTGCACCTCCTCCGCTGCCAAACTGTGGGCCCAGGCCCTGGGGACCCGCGAGTGCAGCCTGGGCCCACGCGGTCCTCCCCACAACGGGGAGCGGGAACGAAGGCTACAAGTAAGTTTGGGTCGGCAGCCGCGAGGCTCTGCGTCCTCCTCGTGGGTCAGAAAAGGGGCGATGGAGACGGGTGACGAGGCGGAGCTGCGCCCCGGGTGGCGTCTTGGGGTGGGGGCGCCTGCTTGGCCCCCCACACTGGGACCGACTGGAGACCCGGGTACGGCATTCGTGCCGAGGCGGGGCCCCCGCATTGTGGTCTGGGGTTCGTGCTTCCTACTGCGCCGCGCGAGGTCCCGCGCTCCACTCTCCGCTCCAGCCCCAGCCGCGGGCAGCTCCTCCTCCTGGCGCCCGGAGCAGGATCACGTCTTTGTTCCTACTGCCCCGACGATCCTTACTTTTGACCATCTGAGCAGAGTGCTAGGGCAAAAAGACAGCCCCCCTCCCCCCCACCCCCCGACCCCCGCCGCCGGTTCTTCAGCCTCTCCTTTCCCGCCTTTCTTCCCCTCCTGGAAGGAGGCAGCAGGAGTGGAACTGGCTTATTCTGTTTAAGGTAGTGAAGCTAGGAGGTTGCTGGGGCGGGATAAAGACCCCACCGCTTCCTCTTTCGGAACTGTTAGTGGAGGAGACCCCACGCTGTGCAGAACTTTCCCTAGGGGCTGCAAATAGTCTCTGCCACCTGACCCTTAACTCATCTCAATCCCTTCCCAGTGCCTCCGCCTTTCTAACTGCGGGCTGAAGTGACTCAGAAGCCCCACCACCGGGCTTCCCATCTAGAATGCTCCTTCTCAAAAAAAAAAAAAAAAAAAAATGCTCCTGCCCAGGAAGGGAAAATGTTTTACTGAACCTCTTAGGAACCTCACTTTGCCTTTTGCCCCTCCGCCTAATGGGAGACGCTGTCCCCCATCCTCCACCCCCTTCAAAAGTAGAAGAGCAGCAGATACTGACAGATCCTGGCCCCTGGTCTTTTGGATCTAAATCGGTTTCGGAGTTGTATTCTGTTTTCTTGTTCCTCTTTTGGATTTGACCCAGGGCCCTTCCCTTTTACTAACCAGTTCTACCTTGGAGAGGCTGAGGCTGCCAGGTAAAGCTAATCTGTGCTCTGTGCAGTCACAGGCCCAGGTTAGCTGGGAAACTTACAAGGCACACCTAGGTAGAATTGCTGCCATCCACCTCTTTATTGACATTTGTGTGCTTTTGAGTCTTCCTTCCAACCTACCTGTATGAGTGGCTTCCATTGTTTGCGAATTCCGTGTCTGCTGCTGCTCCAGGCCTTTCTGCCCTCCTGTTTCCCACTTGTGGGTAATCATGAAGTGGTTATACCAATGCTGCTCTCCCTGGGTGGATTGAAAGGCTTTTGTTCAAGTGCCATCGTCTAACTCCGTAGTTGTCAAAGATGCAGCAATTTCAAGCTTTTGGGGGCAAGGATCTGAACTTTTTAACCTGACGCCATCATCCCAGAACCTGTCACCTTACCAGGAATAGTCTCTTGACTCTTCTCCCATGAGGGAAACAAAGAAGAAGGGTATGTGGGTGACCTTTGCATCTGAGGGCACGTTTAGGGAGGAACTTCTGGATAGAGGATTCTGGCAAAATTGCCCACCAGAGAAGGTATTGTCTGGGAGGAACCTGATTTTGTATTTTTCCCTCTTGGATCCTTTGGGGTCAAGAAAGAGAAAGAATATGGGGGAGTCTGTCTGATGGAGAACGTACACATCTGGACAGGAGGCAGTGATGAGCACCTCAGGCATGGAGCCCAGGAACAGTAGAGCTGGGCTGCGGGAGGCCAGGAGCACCGTTCTCAATGCCTCTTCTTGTGAGGGACACCACTGCCAAATGGGGATGTGTCCAAGGAGAGGGGGGGGATGGGATGGAGGGCCTAGAAAGTGAGCTGGTGAGGGCGCTGGCACTATTTCCTCTAAGGATGAGACTCCTCCGGCCTCAGGGCTGTGGCCTTTAGGAATCTCAAGCATTGTCAGGAGAAAAGAAGACTTGCTCTGTCCCGCCTCAGAGACTCACTAGTGAGAAGCTGGGAGATTGAGGTTACTCAAAAGGAAGAAAGAACTTGTCAACAACCAGAGATAATGTGCTGCCTCGTCACTCAGCTGAGACAGGTGGCCATCAGCAATTACAAAAAAGAGGGTCCCTTCGGAGTGTAAGATTCTGGGACTCTATGTGTTTGGGTCTGAGAGTCCCCCAGTGGGCATGAGCTGATAGAGCAGCCTGTGGGGCTTTTGAGGGAGACCTTAACCAAGTGTCCTCAGTGAGGGCAAGTGCTCAAAGTGAGCTGAGAAGCAGGACCTTCTGTATAGCTGAGACCAGTCCATCTGAATCCCCGTCTAATCCAGTCTTGATGGGAAAGAGGACATCGCCGTGAGAATGCCAAAAGCTGATGAGAATAACCTCCAGGGCTGCTACTAGCCTGTTTCATCCTTTGCGTGAATTAAAATAAGGTGTCCCTCTAAAGAAGAAAATGGCAACTTGGTGCCATTTAGAAAAAGGAGTCTCATGTGGGTGGACACAGCCAAGGCACGTAGCTGGACAAACAGAGTGTGTGAGCTGGATCCATCCTCAACACCCCCCAGCCGGGTGTTTTTGAGCAGTACACCACCTGTACAACCATACACAGCAGCCCTGAGAAGCAACAATTATTGAGAACCTAACATGTGCCAGGCTTTTTTTTTAAACTACTTTGCCTGTGTTAACTCATTTAATCTTCATGGTAGCGCTATGACGTAGGTATTGTTATCCCCGTTTTATAGATGAGGACACTAAGGCACGATGTAGTAAAGTGCTCAGGAGCCTGGAAGTTGAGTCCCAATCGCTGAACATTCCCAGAGCAAGAAGCAGGTTAAGCTTAAAAAGCAAGTTTGCTTGGGAGCCCTCAAGGGAAAGAGGGAAAAGCAGTTGCCTTTTTCTTTCTTTGTCAAAGGAAGAAAGACCTGCTCCCAGCTCAGGAAAGATGGAAAACCCATCTGGCAGCAGAAAGGCATGGAAAGAAAGGCAGGCCCCACGACGAAGGCTGATGGGAGGCCTGGCCCAAGCATCAGATGACTTTCCTTCTCCGTAGCTGGGCGGTGTGAGGTGGCAAATCCAGTTTGGGACCTGGCATGAGGGTGATGAGTAAGTGCCACCTGGGTGTGGTGCAGAGGGAAAGACCACAGCTACACAGGGCCCCTGATCTACGTACGTAGAAATCTCCCCCAGGAATGGGACAAAGTGGGGAGTGTCTGAACATGCTGTCCTGATACTTCCCCCCCACCCTCCAAATGGCCCATCCTGTCCAAGTCCCGTTCACCTGCAAACACCCTTCCTAAGCTCATTCAGGAAGCCTTTCCCAAAACTCTTACTTCGCAGCTCCATCTTTATGATTACTTATTTTCCACCAAGAAACCTGGTCCCTAATCTGAATAGCTGCTTGGGGAAGTGGCAGGGCCAGGACTGGCCGCTTACTACAACCCCTGTGTGAACGTGGAGCAGTCCTAAGGCAGTGCTGGCTTTGGCCGCCTCAGCCACCTGGCCTGCCCAGCTAGCCTCTTTGGATTTAAAGGGCTTTCCCTGGTCTCTGTCCAGGCCCCCTCATGGCCTATCTTCATTCAGTAAGCTGCAGTCTCCAGGTGTTCCAGAGCCAGTGACATGTGACCCATGTGGGCTTTACAGGAGGGCAGACTTGGGTTGAATACTGGCTCTACTGCTCTGTAGTTGGGTGTTCTCTGTATTTGGGTTAAGTGCCTTGACTCTTCCAAGCCTCAGTTTTGTCATCAGTAAAATGGCAATAACCCTTCATAGCGCCTGTGTGGAAAATTCTGGGCACAGTGACTGGCACAGACCAGCAGTCTGGCTAGTATGAGCTCTTAAAGACCATAGAGGGCAATTGAGAATCTACATTCTTTGCCAGATTGGGACCCTAGCTTCCCCTTGAGTGCCACTGCTCCCTCCTCTGAGGTCTGGGCAAAGGGCAAGGTCGCAGGGACCCAGACTGTTCCAGATGGTGAGAAGGAGCTCATCAGTGCCCTTGCCTGTGGTTTTTGAGAGCTGAGGACAAAGCTACTCATTCTGACCTATCAGCTGACTCTGGGAGAGGGAAAGTCGGGTTTGCGGCGTGGCCTGTCACGTGCATCCAGCGGGGAGAGAAGTGTGAGAAGGGTTTCTGGGATACGAAGGGGGTCATTTGGGAGTGCCCAAGAGGTCCATAGGATCCTCCTCACCAGTTGGGGCCTGTGATGTTTTCCCTCAGAAAGCACATCCCCCTCTGTTGATATGGCCCACCCCATGACATCAGCAGAATAGAAGCACCTTGCCGGTGACATCACTGTTGCCCAAGGCAACACCTCCACCTTAAGGTAGACAGGGAAGAACAAGAACCAGCCCAACTGTAAGACACAGGTTGAAGGGAGGGAGCACAGAAGAGGTAACATCCATAGGTGTGTTTCTCAGAGGATGGGCAAGGGGAAGAGGGAACCAGTTGGGGGGGGTGTCTTCTGGCCTTGGGTTTGGCCCAAGGGAGTAGAGCACAGTGCTGATAGCTCAGTCTTGTTTTGTTCTCTGTACTGCGACTAGGATGGGAGTAAAGAGCATGACTCCTTACAGCAGCTTCTGGCAGCTTCCATGGCTCTGAGCCTCCCTTCTACAGCCTGAATCTGAAGGGAGAGAGGAAAAGTAGGCTGGAGCAGGGATGAGGAAATCAGAAATGTGGCTTCCCTCTTCATTACCCTCACCCCCAAAAAAAGCAAGAAACAAGAATGCCCGTGTCCTTACTCCTTTGGGGGATGACTAAGAGAGAAGCTTCATTCACTGACTGTGAGTATTTATTGTGCACCTGAGATAGGCCAGGTGCTATGCTAGGGATTCAGGGGCAACATGGAGCTTTGTGATCGAATGCACACAGCGGAGGAATGTCTGGAATCCATTGCCCCAGGAGTCATTGCCAGCTGGAAAATAGAAGAAAGGTCTCACTGGTGACCTCTCACCCAGCTCTAGCATTCCCTGTGGGATTCCCGATGGTTCACAGTGGTTCAGTGAAACCTGTGAAATCTTCCTCCCCAGTCGTTCATGCAGGAATTCGGAGGTGTCTGAGACATACCTGAGACTTTGGGAGTGGTATTAGAGAGGATAGCTGCAGGTGTCTTCTGTGTCCTGCCAAAGGCAAAGCCTGGCGTCAGCCCTGTTTATAAGGCTGAACTCACTTGGCAATTCTGATGCTCTTAACTTGGTGACCTGTGGCTTCAGCTGTGTCTCGTAAGGTGATGTGTTCTATTCTCCTTAAGATAGAAATTCCTAAGCAAGGACTGTCCAATGCCAACACAAGTGAAAAGAACTCCTTGCCCTGAAGAAAGGTGAAAAGTAGATGACACGGTAGCTTTCCCTCTTAAAGAGGGTTCAAAACAGGAATCTCCTTGTCTTTCAACTTGAAGGTGTTTGATTAAAGTTTTTGCTTTGTGCAACTGGCCATAACTTCAGACAGTCTAACATACATGTAGCTTCCCTGACATCCAACCAGCATATCAGTGGCAAAAGTAATTGCCCTAATTTTTGTATGAATTAGCTTTTTCAAGGTTATAAATGAAAGTGAGAGTATCGTTGCCAGAAAATATTATTTGCAAATTGTGCTTCTATTTACAAATCTGGTCCTCAAATCAGTTGTCATGCCCTTTTGTTCATAAAACTAGAATAGCCTTTAAAAAAAAAATAATGGTTTCATTCATTGAGCACCTACCCTGAGCAAAGCCCCATCTTAGAGGCTTTGCATATATTTATTTCTCTTCCTCAAAACGGCCCAGTTTTACAGGTGAAGAAACAGGCTCAGAGAGGCCAAGCAACTTGCCCAGAGTTGCAGAGCTGAAAACAGCAGAGGCAGGACTCAAACCCAGATCTGTGCCTCCCAGAGCTTTAGACTCTTTCTGCCACTGCTGGCCTCTGCTGGACATCCTGGCCCAGTGAATGTGAGGGCAGCATACAGAATCCCACAAAATCTAAGTGTCAAAGGTGAGAAGATAACAGGCAGACCACCAACTCCAGGTTCCCTCCTGCTGTGACGTGCTCTGTGATACTAGCTGATGGAGCTCAGTTTCCCTGTCTGTTAAATGGGGACGGCAGCAGCCAGTATCAGATAATATTCAGAGCCCTTTGAGATCCTCAGATGCCATTCCCACAATTTTCAAATGACTCACTTACGCGTGAGGAACGCTACGCAGTGGGACACTTGCTGCGGAGGAGGAGGAGGGGCTCAGCTTTGAAGCTATCCTGGCTGCTCTGTCCTCCCTCCAGGTCATCCCTGGATGCAGGAGAGTCTCTCACCAGCCTGGATCAAACCAGAGGGAGGGCGCTGTCATAATTCTGGCCCTGCTTGTTGGTGCAAAATCACGTGCTCATAACAAACTGTTCTCCTGGGAGCATGTTTCAATAAATAGCCTTCTTAGTAGCAGACAGGGGACATGCCTGAAGTTCATGAAAGGGTCCTTTGTTTGCTGAGACTTTGTTCCAGAGTCGCAGGGGAGGCTGGACCACAGTGTGGCTGGGCTGGAGGGGAAGAGAGTGGGGGATTCCTGGCACCCCTGTCTGCTGCCCCAGAATGCCCCCAGGACATCCATGCCACTTCCTCCCTGTTGCCTCGCCCCAAAACACACTGCCCAATGTCAGAAGAGCCTTCACTCCCTTTCCTAATCCACTGCAGAGGAGGCTTCTTGGCCCTTTTGGCAGAAAAATCATCTCATCCCAGATCCCACCCCCAGAATCTCTTCATTGAGTCTAACTCCGTTTCATGCCCAAATTTAACCTAAATTGTCACCTCCCTTTCCCTAAACAGTACTGGGGAAGAAGCCCATAGGTGCATGTCTAATGTTTCACAGAAACCAGGTCAATGAGCAGCATCATGGGAAGACTGAAGACATGGAAGTCATACAATCCTGGGTTCGAATCCTGGCTCTGAGACACTGAGCGAGTGGCCTCACTTCTCTGTACCTTAGTTTCCTTATCTATAAAATGGGGATAGCACCTCCTTCAAAGGTTTAGACATAAAGCGTTTTGCATAATGCCTAAATCCCAGTAAGTGTGGTACATTTGTGGCTATTTACCAAACTCTCCCATGGGTAAGAGGGCCATGCGGCTTGTCAGGTTTTCTCCAGAAAGGGAGACTTGCTCATCACTCTGCCTAGGGTTGCTTCTCTGTTCCTTCTTTTACCTAAATTGCATCAAACCCTGAAATTCTCCATTTACCTTCCATTTCTGTAAGACATCTGAGCACGGAGGTGGGTGTCGGGGGAGAGGCAGCTGGGGTCAGATAAGCTGATGTCGGGGTTCATTCCTGGGCCATTTTCTTGGTAAATGGTGATGGTGAGTCAGCCTGCAGTTGGATGAACGCTGTCCAGACCTAAAGCAGCTGCGGTCTGTCTCTAAGGGCTGGTCTGTCTCTAAGGGCTGCGTCTGGAAGGGTTTTTGCGCATACTTCCCAAGGCACTTACTGCTTGGCGCTTTGCTTTTCTGACCACAGGGTGCCTCCCAGGAAAAAAGCTTAGAAGTTACTTCATCCAGGACTTGCTACTCTACTTCTATTTCAGATTCCTACTTCTGGGAGTAAAGGCAATAAGGTTCTTTCCTAGTCCTGACTCCATTCACTCATTCATTCCGAAAGTATTCATGGAGCGCCTGTACCTACACTGCTGGACATCAGAGACCAACACTGGCCTGTCCTTTGAGGAGCTCAGAAGGAGTGGGGGAGCTGTCAGTTGATGCTGCCCAACTGGAGGGCGGAGCTGAGCTTCCTAGGTGCCAAGCTGCCTGTTCTCCCTCTGTGGCAGCCCCTGGGGCCTTTAGAAGAGAACAAGGAGGTGGGGGAGACAACTTAGCCATGTCCCCACACTTCTGGCGTTGCTGCAGGGATGCTGGTCACCCCCTTCTTCCCAGAGGAGTCCTTAAGATGCACCCACCGGGATTTAACAAATCAAAAGGGAGAGCTGGCCTTATCACCAATACCAATGCCAGCGGCAGAGTCCTTTACAGGGCACTACTGTGTGACTTTCATGCCCTAAATTGGTACTATTGTCACAGCAAGTAGGAGAGCCAGGATTCAGACCCAGGCCTTCTGATTCCAGAGTGTGCCCCGTTGGCTGCTATAGCTAAATCTCTACCAAGTGTTAAGCTCTTCTGAGCTGAAGAGCTGTGGGCTGTATCTTTCTGTGTGGCCTTGGGGCAAGAATATGCCCTGGTGAACTTGGTGGTATCTGTGGCTGCTTGCTGCCCACCCCCCACCACTGTATACCTGTCACTGGTTCAAGGACCCCTACTATGTGCCAAGCGCTGCCTCCAGCAGAAGCCAGGGCAGAGCCTCCATCCCTGTGGCTGGAAAACGACGTGGTTGTAGTAGGTTGTTGTTTTGTGTAATTCACAGGGAGTGTGACTCTAGCGTCATAGGTGATTCTGGGGGTGATATTGCTAACTGTTCCTGGCCTTCTGGTCTAGGCCACCTGCTTTCCCAGGAGGAGGAGGACTGCTTTGTTCTGACTGGTGTGGCCCTGGTGTGGGAGGGTAGGCCCAGCTCTTGCTCAGCCCAGGTCCCAGCCAAAAGGCCGACCACAAGCTCTTAAGTTTTTTACAACTGGCTTGGCCTTCCCCTTGCCTTTGTGTCTCTTGCTGTTTTCCCGTTTATTAAGATGAAAGGGGTTTTAGATCTTTGCAGGCACAGAGCGTGAGTGTGTGTGTGTGTGTGTGTGTGTGTGTGTGTGTGTGCAGGAGGCCCATGCCGCTTCCTTTCCTCCCCACTCCTCTCTCCCTCTCCCTCTCTCCCCAGCCCAGCTGGGGCCCAGGCATTGTGTCAGGTACCGCCCAAGTCACAGGGGACCAGGGTGGGAGAAAGGCCTAGGAGTTCACTGTGTGGGGCCAGAATCTCTCCTAGCCAGGACATGACTAAGAGGTGGTGCGGTGGGGAGGGTGGGGAGGGGAACTGGCTTTTCTGTGGCCATGGAAAAACCCTGGGGAACCGTCATCTCCATGCTGAGAAGCCAGGTTGTCTTTCTGAGCTGGTCTCTCTTTGTTTCCATCCAGGGGTAATAAGGAAGGTGACTGCTTGACACCAGCAGTCTGTTTAATTCCATCCATCCCCAGCTTGTCTGTGAGAGGGGGCAGCGGGTGTCCAAGGGAGGGCTTTGTGTCTTTGTTGTCATTTGTATTTATCCTCAGATTCCTGCTACACCCCTTCAAGCCAGTATGTTTGCTGTTGTCTGGACCCTGCTTTCTGTCACGCAGCCTGCCCTCCCTGCCCCACAGTGAAGTGTGCTGGCCCCGAGCATTGACTGCTCTGCTTGAGGCTGGGGGTGCAGAGAACACAGGGTGGAGGGAGAGACAGGGGACAAGTTTGGGGTGCCCTGGCATGGCTACCTGAGGTGGGTGTTATTGTTCCCTCCTCCAACGTGCAGGCGCACTTGTGGGTGAGATGGGGCCCACAGACAGAGGGAAATTGTGAGAAATACAAGCTGAAGCCAAGCCAACGTCTGACAGCAATGAGGGCTGCTTCACCACGGGAAATGGTTAGCACGGTGTTCTATTGTTAGCACGCCCATGTGATTTCAGGTCTAGAAATCTGAGGAGGGAATTCCAGGGGTTAAGGGAAGCCCCTCAGTGCACTCTCTCTGCAGGAAATGCATCCTTCCTAGGAATGGAGGGCGCTGAAGCGGGCCTCCTATTGAGAGTGGGTGTGTCCAGCACTCAAGGTGAGCACGCTGGTGGGTCCCCAGGATGGCAGGTCCCCAGGATGGCGTGTCCTTAGTGCTATGCAGGCAGCCTTGCATTTGGCCTCTGCCAGGCACTCTGGGGGATGGCAGCACAAACAAGCCCTGCCTGGCCCTGCCCAACGAAGGCAGTGGGCTGAGACCAGAACTCAGCCACTCACTGATGAAAGGGTTTTCTCCAGAAAGGGAGACTTGGGGTCACTGGGAAAATGGTGGGGGTCCGGAGCTGCAGACCTGGCATGGGTCCAGCTGCTCTGCTCTCTTCCTACTTGTGTGGCCTTGAGCTCCTGCCTGGCAAATGGGGCTGCTGCCCAGGTGAGAGAACTAACTCAGGATGAGTCCCCATCTACACAAGGCGCCAGGCACTTGCCTGCACTCAGAGGGGCTTCACAAATATTCCCTCTCGCTCCCCTTGTCGTCTCCCTTTCAAGAAAGAAAGATTTGTCTCGGAGATGGGGGTGGGGAGGGGTCCGGAAGGCTCTTGGAAGCTGCTTCTGAGATGGGCTTGCGGTGAGGACTGTAGGAAGGGTTTCGGCTGCAGACGGGAGGCGTGGACACAGTGCGGGGGACGGTGGGGAAGTGTAGGGGGTGGTCAGAGACCATTATTTGGATAATCTGAAGTGGCAGGGGCAGGCCCGAAGAGAACCGAGGCAGGCTGGGGCCAGGCCATCAATGTCAGGCTTAAAACTCGGTCCTATGTGGCACGGAAACAGGAACCCTCTGAAGTGAAGACAAGAGATCGCCAACGCCAGGGAGGCTCCCTCGGCTGGCTCAGAGGGACTGACTCCAAAGGGCCATGCAGGCCGGGCTGGGGAGCCCCGTCAGAGTGAAATCCCCAGGCTTTGGTGCAGAGCAGACACTAACGCAGAGGTGGCTGGGAGAGTGGAGGTGCCGAGCAGGACTGGGAAGGCCACTTGGGGGGCCTGGATGGGGAAAGTGCATTGTCCTTGAGATGCGTGAGTCTCCTGGGGCTGCCGTAACGAAATACCACAAAATGGGTGTCTTAAAACACAGATGTTTTCCCTCAGAGTTCTGGAGGCCAAAGGTCTGCAATCAAGGCACCTGCAGGGCCACACTCCCTTCAGTACTCCAAGGAAGACTCCCTCCTTGCCTCGTCCAGCTTCTGGTGGCTCCAGGCCTTCCTGGGCTGTGGCACAATCACTCCCACCTCTGCCTCCATCTTCCATCGCCTTCTCCTCTTGGTCCGTTTTCTCTTTTTCTGTCTCTTTATAAGGACACTTATCACTGGATTCAGGGCCCAGCCAGGTAATCCAGAATGATCTCAGCTCAAGATCCTTGATTTAATTACACTTATAAAGACCCTTCTTCCAAAGTCACGTTCACAAGGTCTGGGCATTAGCACGTAGATTTATCTCTTTGAAGACCACCATTCAACCAACTACAGTGACTCTTGGATTTGAGGTGACCTGAGGAGAAAGGGGGATGTGGGCCCAGACTCAGGGCTGGCAGGGAGCCCCTCCCTTCCTTGTCTCTGTGACCTGCCGACGTCCTTGTCATCCCTTGGCCTATTCCCCCTCCACGACCCAGCCCAGTCAGTCTGTTTGTCTGTCTATCCCAAGATGCTGTGATTTTCCATGATGTCCTGTGGGTCAGGGCGTCTGCTGTGAGAAGTCAGGCAGCCATGTCCTTCCTGGGAGATTGATGGCTTCCCTGCCTTCTATGTCCTCTGGAACAGGAAGGATGTGGGCTCTCCCACCCACGTCGGCAGAGTCCAGGCCACTGTCCTTCCTGTGCCTGAATTGGCTGGCCACATGACCTCAGTCCAGAGGATGGGATTGGTATCCTGGTAACTTTTTGGAAACGCTTGCCTCTTCTCAGAGTGGGCCTTGAGGAAACTTAATGCTTTGGCAGGTATGACCAAGCACCCTCTGTGAATCTGGCCAGTGTGGCCAGAGGCTGTCACAGCAGAGCTCACCTTGTGAGAAGGCTGCTCCCCTCGCAGTGGATACTTTCCCACAGGCTCATCACTAGGTCCAACCTCAACTGGGCATAGGGACGGGGGTCTCTTCTCTCCGCTTTTATTCTGTCCTGCTCCCGTACCCTCACTAGGGCCCAGTCGTGACCCCTGGGTCCTCCTGAGCCTCGGTCCCTCCTCAGTCTGTCTGTGATCTTCCCTGGGTTAGGAAGGGGCAGTGGAACTCTAGGGACCATAGACCTTAGTCTGTAATACCGAGTGCTCCCAGTGCATACCCATTAAGCTATAGGGTCTCTTTCTCTTTTCTTCAGGTCCCTGGGGAGGCCATGGGGAAAGCATTTGTATAAGCCCTGAGCAACAGGTCTGGCTTCTGGTTAGCCCTCATAAATGCTCGTTGTGATTATTCTGAGGATGGCTTCTGGGACCAACTGGGAGACATTGGAAGGAACTCAGTGACCAGTAGGGTGGCAGGTCCGAGGAAGTTGAGCCTAGTTGGACAGACTAAGGGCCTGCCCAGTGGGAGAGATGGAAGGTGGTGGGGAGAGTGGGGGGCACAGGGCGTTGGGGAGAAGATTTGCAAAGATGCTGAGGAGGTACTAGGGGCCCAGAACTGCATCCTTTCTACCCACTTTCTCAATTTTTTTTTTGTTGGGCCTCTTCCTTCCTCTTTCCTTACTTCCTTTTTTGGCCTGCTCCTGATATCTGCCAGGACCCCACCCCCACCCCCAATGCTGCTCAGCCCCCATCTCGCCCCCTACAGTTCCCCTCCCACATCTCTATTTGGGGTACAAGTGAAAAGAGATGTCAGCCAGAGATGCCCCCGTGGTGGCTCTCTGGCCTTGCTCTTGGGACGTGGGCCAGCTCTGCAAGGCTCCCTGTTCTGGAAGAGCGGGAGTCAGTCATGTTGAGCAGCAGTGTGTTCAGAGGTGCTCTTATCAAACCATCTGTGCTGAGTCTGTCCATCCTCTGGTTCTGAGTTAAGCGAAGAGGAAGGCACTTGTGGAGACATGTCACTCCCACAGCCAACCATCACCTCCCAAATTCATAATAACTCAACTCCCACTGACATTGGGCACCTGCAGTGTGCCCCACACTGAGCCTGGTACCCTGGCTGTGGACCTTGCTAGAATTGTAGGTAGGAAGGCAGGGACCAACTGGTAGGTGAACTGACAAAGGTAAAGAGCAGGAAGGTGACTTGACATGATGGAGTTCAGAAAAGAGCGGGGCAGGCCTGCACTGAGGGGCAGGCTCCCTGGAGGAGGCGCCCCCGAGCTGGCCTCGAAGGATAGTGCTACTGGACTCAGTGGGGAGACTGGTCTTACCCCAGTATGGGCCATGGGCTCTGCTAGAGAGAAGCGTGGAATCAGGCATGAGGCAGATAGGCCAGGCCACGGGAGGAGAGCTTCCCCAGGGCTTCAGACAGACTGCTCTTGGGGCCCGGACTCCAAACCAGGATTCAGGGTCAAGCTTGTGCTCTGTATTCAACCGATCCTTTCTCACCGTCCTTTGTCTCCACGGCCTGGGAAGCTTGGGGGACAGCTGATCTGGATGATTTTGGTGGTCACCACTGGCAATGGTGCCAAGGATGTGCCACTGGGCAGTAGGGGGTGGCAGGACTCACTCATCCCCTATGGGAATGTTGGGAAAGAAGAGAGGAACAGAGTCAGTGCAGACAGGGAATCTTAGAAGCCACCCCGAACTCCCTGACCATCAATCTCTTCATAAGATAGGGATGTTGCAACTAACTAACTGATGTTCTGAAAATTAAATAACAAAACACATGCAGAGTACTTAGCTTCCTAAATGTGGGCTGTTAATGAAAATATGACTTTCACTACTCCTTTCCTGTCTATGCGGGAATCCCTGTGAGGTCCACAGGGTGATGGCCAGCCTGCCTGGACCACCTCTACCTGCATTACACCCCACCTCCCAGTCAAATGCATCTCCTCTTTAGGCCTCGGTTTCATCATCTGTAAAATTGGCATAGGTTAGTATAACTCTAAATTCTGACACTCTTAAATTTGTGGCTTTATTGCTCCCAAATAACTGTGTACCTCCTTAGCTGGGACTGCAAACTTTCAGCACAGACCAGGCAGGCACACAGAAGGGATTCAGCCCAAACTTATGGAGAGCTTGGGTTGCCTTGGCCCCTTCTTTCTGGGAGGACCCAGAACCTAAGTAGTGAGGAAGGGACCCCTTGGGGCAAAAAGTGCCCTCCTTTGCCATCAGCCCGCCTCTTATTCCATTCTATGGAAAAAGGAAGCACATCAGCTGCTGCTGTGGGCTCAGAGGATGGTGCAATGACCCTGCTGCTTTTGCTGTTGTAATTAGCAGAACTAATTACCTCTGACGGGCTGGGCGTGGGGCAAAGCCTTGGGGAACTCCAGGACCTGGATTGTGGGGATACTGAGGAGCCCCACCCTCCTCCTTGGAGGCCTGCCGCTTTGGGCAGGGGTGAATTCTGACTTGAGAGGGCATTAAAACCACTAGCGGGCTCAGGAACACACAGATGCTGGGCTGCAGCCCTGGAATTTCTGATCAGCAGGTCTGAGAGTACACCCGAAAATTTGCATTTCTAACAAGTTCCCAGGTGAATCTGGGGCTGCTGTGCTGGGAACCACATTGGAGAGCCACTGTCCCAGGGACTGCTGGGCTGCTGAGGAAGGGGTCTTAGGCACCCCTGCTGCTGAGGCTACAGTCAGCCTTGGGTGGGGGAAGGCGGGGGATGGGGTAGAAGGCGTATTGATGATCATGTCATGGGGTTGGACACTGGCTTCCACTGCTCCGGTTTGTTACAGAAATTGTCTGGAAGGAGGTAGGGAGGTGGCGATGGAGCCGGGGTTGCTCACGCATAGCTCCCCAGGAGGTGGGCACAGGAACAGTCTATAGAGCAGGAATGAAACTCTCTCCCTCAATCTGTTTGTAGCCTGTTGCTCACACACAGTTTATGCCCCACAGCTCATTCTGTCCTGTGACGTACTTGGTGGCTGGCTGCTTCCCCACGTGGGTTGTAGTGCTTTTACTGCTGAGGATCATGCCACGCTCATGGTTGTGGGCCCCCCAGCACCCAGCATGTTCCCTGAGAGCAGAAGGTGCTCTGTACCCATACTAGCACTGTGGAAAGAACTTGGGCTTTGCCGGTAGAGGCAGACAGAGTAAGTTAAATCTTGACCCAACTGTGCCTTTTCCAGTTGTGTGGCTAGAAAATAACCTTGTCTCTTGGGCTTTGATGAACTCATCTGTGAAATAGGGCTAACCCACCACTTAGAAGGTTACAAGGGTCACTGTGTACAGTGCCCAGCACACCTACTGAGGCTGATGAATGGAAGTGTGTCACTGTTAGACAATTCATAGTGGCATGCACTGGTTAGGCTTGGTGGAGGTGCTGTAGGGCTCGGAGGATACACAGGAAGGAGGGGCCATCTTGGATTTCTCCCGTAGGATCTGGCCAGGCTCAGAGTAAGGGTCTGAGTAAATCATCAATGGTTCTGGCCGACCACCTGCAGTCCTCCGCCCCAGCCCCTGCTACCCCGTGACCCTGGCGCTTTGCCAGGCTAAGTTTAGCTGTGACCTGCATGGGCTGCCATGCTCTGTGGGCAGGGGCGGGGGTGGAGAGGAACTCAGCAGGTTTCCTGCTGACTTCCTGACAAGCAGATAGATACAACCCTCAGAGTGACCCAGGTTTATTTTCAAAACCCAACCCACCAGCTGGATATTTCTGACTACATGTGGGGGGCAGCCTCATAGAGGTGAGAGCTTTGGGCCAAGGTGGAGATAGAATCCTTGAAATTGGAGGGGGGGGGGGGGGGCTTTGGGAATAAGTGAGTGTGTGTGTGTGTGTGTGTGTGTGTGGTTTTGTGAGAGGCTCCAGGCTACCTGTCCTGTCCCCATGGTCTCCAGAAGTCTTCACTGCCCAGATTCTCTCCCTTCGTTCTGCTGACCCTGGGCCCCCAGGGCAGTGTTCCCTGTAAGTTGGTTTGGGGAGGGGAGGTAGCAGAGACTTCAAACTCAGCCTCATCTAGTGGGCACGAAGCAGCCACAGCCCAGCCTGTTCCCCATCCCGTAGGTGGCGTAGGCAGAGCCAGCCTGTGCAGAGGTAAATAAGGGGCAAAATGACTGCCGGGATCCCTCCCTCCCTGGGAGGGAGTTGATGTTTTAAATAAGGAGTGAGTCAGAGGGAACTCCACCTCCAAGAGGATCCAGGGCTCAGAAGGCTTCTCCCCTTTGCTGGGGGGCAGGGTGGACAGAATGGTGTGCCAATCAACAGCAGTACTGGGGAGCATAGGTGCTTTCAAAGCACTTTGGAGCGTGTGGTCCTCCACGCCCCAGGGACTTAGGTAGGGCTGCTGTGCTTGGCAGGTGAAAACAGGCCACTGGAGGCCTAGGGGAAGAAGCTGGTATTGTGAGGTGCTACTCTTTGCCAGGCACTGTGCTAAGCCCCTTAGATGGATTATCTCACTTATTAACCCAATCTCCCTATGAAACAGGCCTGTTCTTAGCTCCATTTCAGAGGTAAGGCAGTGGAGCCCCAGACACGCCAAGTGACTCACCCAAGACCTCTCAGCAAGGAGCAGAGGTTGAAGCCCAGGCCTGCCTGCAGCCCAGGCTCCTTCCACTATTTCCATCAGGCTCCTGTTGAGTCTTGTGTGTAACTCTACTCTACTCAGTGTTACTGTGGGCTGCCTGCACGCCTGCATCCTGCCAGAGTTCCTTGTAGGGTCATCTGTATGGCCCACTGCATCTGGAACCCCTGCAGGCAGGTTCATCTGCTATTCCCATCCCATCACAGTCATCCTTTTATAAGAAAACTTGCTCAGAGGCAAGCATTTTGCTAAGTGTTTTATATGCGTTCTCTCATCAAGCTTTACAATAGAGGTATTATCCCATTTTATAGATGAGGAAACTGAGGTTCTGAGAAGTTGAGTGATTTGTCTAAGGTCACATACGTAGTGGGGACACATGCTGGGTGCTAACACAGCCAGTCTGTCTCCTCCAGAGTCCATCCTATTACCCTCTCATACACGGAGTCATCCCTCCAGTTGGTCTGGAGTTTTGAACTTTGCTGCTCCAGTACTAGGAGGCCTTTATAGCCCTTCATCCTCCCGCAGGTATGAGGATGGACTCAGGGAGCCCTGTGGAAGCCGTCGGGTAGAGAGGAGGACTTCCCAGCTGTAGGGCTTGGCTGTGGCACCACTCCCCAGTTCGTGGCATCCTATCTTGAGTTGGCATGGAAACTAACATCCGGAGTTGAGAGTTGCCAAGGGCTATTACTGTGACTTGTTAGGGCCCGCTGTGCCTAAAGGTGGCTGCCTATGGTACAGAGGCTCTAAAGCGCCTCAAACCCCCAGATTATCTCCTAACTGGCTGCTGCCTGAAATTCTGCTATTAGTACTCCTTCATCTTAAAACTCTGATCCACGTTAATCAGCCAGCCTCATGGCTGGGGCTTGGACCACCCTAGCAAAACTTGCCATTGATGTTTCTCTAATATAGAAGCCAGGGCTGACCTGTTTCTGCAGTTACCTAACAAGCTGCTCCTTGTCTTGGGGAAGAAAACCTGGCTAGCTGCCCCCGTACTTTTTTATCACCCAATCCCCTTCCAGTCTGACTTACTCCACTTTCTCCTGTCATCACTTCCTCAAGTGGAAACAGGTAAGTACTTTTCAGAGTTCACCGCTGAGGCCTGACCGTGTCTGCACACTGAATTCTGCTCCTGCTGGACCTTCCTCCCCACCAACCCGTTTGGTACCTGCTGACACATACAGCTGTGTATAGGCTGGAGTTACATCTAGGCAGCAGGTTTTGCCCACGTAGAGGAACTCAGGTCATCTACAATGTGGCACTGCCAGGTAGAACCTGCAAAGGTGCCCTTACCTGGTGACAAATACCTGCTTGTTGACACCATTAGGGTAAGAACCACAGCAGGTGGTCTTCAGGGTGTCAATTCAAGATCAGGGAATGGGCTCAGGCAAAAGGAAGAAGCTCCTATTAGCATGTGTTGGCATGGGGGGCCTCTATATTCTCTTTGTTGTCCAACAACTGATTTCTTTTGGCCATTTGCTCTTCTGGCTGAAGTCTCTGGCAGGAAGGGAGCAGGGCACGGGTGGAAAAGGCCCACTGTTGCTTCCTTAAGGCTCCTGCCAGAGAGAAGAGAGGATATAATGTAAGGCTTACACTGTAAGACAAAGCTTCTCAGGCTTTAATATGGATGGTGTTAAAATGCAGATTCTAGTTCAATAGGTCTGTGGTGGGGTGACATTCTGCATGTGTAGATAGTGCAGCTGCTCAGTCTGAATAGCAGTGATTGTAAGGGGTTAGTCCTTCCCCCCAAAGTCACTGGATACCTGAAAATCCATTTATCCTGGAGGAATGGAGTGTCTCCTTTCACAAGTAAGAAGTTGGATCCAAGTTCAGGTGACTGGTGAGAGGAAAGCCAATGACTCAGTCACTCTGGTTGTCTCCAAGATTGTCCTAGGGGAAGACCCAGGAGAAGGGCAGATCAGTGTCTGAATTTGGGGTGGGTCTTCCAGATCAGGTTTACAGTGAAGGAAGATAAGGGCTCAAAACTGCCTCAGAAACAGTTGCTGTTCAAGGAAACCATGCCATGTGTCGTTCACTGTGCTGGGTAGGCAGTTTGCATGGATCACCGCATCCATCAGTATGATGACCCTGTGGGTACTATGGCTTTCCTCTTGTACAGTAAGGAAACTGGGGCTCAGAGAGGTGAGTTAACATGTCTAACAGCTAATCAGTGATGGCTGGCTTTGGAACCCAGCCCTCTTATTCCTAACCACTAGGCTTTACTGCATTGAGAAAAGATATATTCGCCAGGAAGCATTCACTGGGAGGAGAAGGGGATGCCTTAATTCGGGACTATTTTGGTTTCAAGTGATGGAAAAACAAATTGACTTCATCACAAGGGGAAATTTATTGATTTGAATGAGTCCAGAAGTCATAGCTTCAGGACTCCAAGGGGTCTACTTTCCTATTTGTTGGCATCTTTCTCAGGCACACCCTTGGCTTTGAGGTAGCTGGAGAGCCAACAACACATGGAATCCTATTCCCGTTGGTCCCAACAAATCCTACCTCTGTCTGCCATTGGCCCAAATGGAGTTACATGCTCATTCCAGAACCAATCATTGTGGTCAGTGGGGAAGGGGGAGCGGAACTAGTCTTGTCCTAGGTTATATGCTCACCCCTGGAGTTGGGAGTGGGTTTATTCTCACCCAAGCCATAAGGACTGGGAGTAGGAAAGGGTTGGTTCCCAGGGAAAGTGGGGTGCTTGCTACCAGAAAGAGGAACGTCTGGGCAGACAGAAACAGAGGTCCGCCACAGTGGGTGTTCAGCCAGGATTGCTGGTGTGGGACGCTGGGGTTCTTGTTCCCCAGGCTAGTCTTGAAGCACATGAGGAGATGGTGGGTTGGTTGCAGGGAGAATAGTAAGACATTCATCAGCTCTGCAGGCTAGGGGTTGGTGGGAAGGTCCAGGGAAGATGTGATGTTGAAGGAAGCTTGGTGTGACTGTCGGTTTCTCTCTGTTCCCAGGAGAGCTCCAGCCATGGCACTGGGGCTCTTCCGGGTGTGTCTGGTGGTGGTGACAGCCATCATCAACCACCCACTGCTGTTCCCACGGGAGAACGCCACGGTCCCCGAGAACGAGGAGGAGATCATCCGCAAGATGCAGGCGCACCAGGAGAAGCTGCAGCTGGAGCAACTCCGCCTGGAAGCGGAAGTGGCACAGCTGGCGGCCGAGAAGGAGGCCCTGGAGCGGGTGGCAGAGGAGGGCCAGCAGCAGAATGAGAGCCGCACAGCCTGGGACCTGTGGAGCACTCTCTGCATGATCCTCTTCCTGGTGATTGAGGTGTGGCGGCAGGACCACCAGGACGGGCCATCGCCCGAGTGCCTGGGCGGTGACGAGGACGAGCTGCCGGGCCTGGCGGGCTCCCCGCTCCGAGGCCTCACCCTGCCCGACAAGGCCACGCTGGAGCACTTTTATGAGCGCTGCATCCGGGGGGCTACAGCCGACGCGGCCCGCAGCCGTGAGTTCGTGGAGGGCTTCGTGGATGACTTGTTGGAAGCCCTGAGGAGCCTCTGCAGCCGGGACACGGACATGGAGGTGGAGGACTTCATTGGCGTGGGCAGCATGTACGAGAACTGGCAGGTGGACAAGCCACTGCTGTGCCACCTCTATGTGCCCTTCATACCTCCCGAGCCCTACCGCTTCCACCCAGAGCTCTGGTGCTCCGGCCGCTCAGTGCCCTTGCATCGCCAGGGCTATGGCCAGATCAAGGTGGTCCGGGCTGACGAGGAGACGCTGGGCTGTATCTGCGGCAAGACCAAACTCGGGGAAGACATGCTGTGTCTCCTCCACGGCAAGAACAACCTGCTGCGGCCCGGCAGCGAGGTGGAAGACCCATTGTGTGCGAAAGGCTCCCCATACCTGAACACAATGCAGGTCATGAAGTGGTTCCAGACAGCCCTCACCAGAGCCTGGCACCGCATCGCCCACAAGTATGAGTTCGAGCTGGCCTTTGGCCAGCTGGACACCCCAGGGTCCCTCAAGATCAAGTTCCGCTCGGGGAAGTTCATGCCCTTCAACTTGATTCCTGTGATTCAGTGTGATGACTTGGACCTGTATTTTGTCTCCCACCTTCCCAGGGAGCCCTCTGGGGGGACCCCGGTGTCCAGCACTGACTGGCTCCTGTCCTTCGCTGTCTACGAGCGACACTTCCTCAGGACCACATCAAAGGCACTGCCCGAGGGTGCCTGCCACCTCAGCTGCTTGCAGATTGCTTCCTTCTTGCTCTCCAAGCAGAGCCGCCTGACTGGCCCCAGTGGGCTGAGCAATTACCACCTGAAGACGGCCCTGCTGCACCTCCTGCTCGCCCGGCGGGCAGTGGACTGGAAGGCCGGGCTCCTTGAAGCTCGTCTGCATGAGCTGCTCTCCTTCCTGGAGAAGAGCCTGCTCGAGAAGAAGCTCCATCACTTTTTCATCGGCAATCGCAAGGTTCCTGAGACCATGGGACTCCCTGAGGCTGTGCGAAGGGCCGAGCCTCTCAACCTCTTCCGGCCCTTCGTCCTGCAGCGAAGCCTCTACCGGAAGACAGTGGACTCCTTCTATGAGATGCTCAAGAATGCCCCAGCGCTCATTAGCGAGTACTCCCTACATATCCCCACAGACCATGCCAGCCTGCCCCAAAAAGCTGTTGTCTCGTAGAGCAGCCAGGACCTCGAGGGCCAAGACACAGGGCATCCAACCTGTGTACACCCCTGGGGGCATCTGCAGGCCTTCTCCTAGGAAGATAGCAGGCTTTGTTGGGAGCCCTGGCACAGCCTGCCAGGAAAGCCAGGCCCTATCACGTGGAGGAAACAGAATATCAAGCCGGGAGCCGGTTTGCTTTCATGCTGTTGGGGCCTGCTGGTGAAGCTATTATCTGGGTTTGGGGACTGACCCTTTGCAGCTTGCTTTGGGATCATCACGAACGGCCAAGATGATGATGGAACACTCTGTAGACACTGAGTTAGAGAGAACGCAACAACAATTTGGGTGTAATGCTTTTTACATCCTAGGTCCAGTCTTTACTTGAATATCAACAGGAATGCGGATCGGCAGGAATGCTGACAGGGATCCATGTTAAGACCCTCACCTCTATTTCCAGTGACACTTGACCCCAGGCGTCTGCAACCAAAGCAGTAATAGGGACAGGTGTGGGAATTCGCAACCTTCCATCCACAGCCTGTACAACAAGGGTCCCACTGTGGCTGCCATTTTTTATATTATTTGGAGAAAAGATCTAGTAGAGATTCAAGGCCCCAAGTGGCTAGTCTCTGTTGCATAGAGGTGGGTACTTAGGGCAGAGAAGTTTAAGTTGACCACTGTTTCAGCTGCACATGTCATTCAAGGTGCATACCCTTCTCCCTGCCCCTCCCCCAGCACATCACTGTGGGTGCCACATACCATGCCAGGTCCAAGCTCAGTGGCCCCTCACCCCTCTCTATTCTCTCCACAGCTGATCTCTCTGACCATTAGTGAGGTACAGGAGGGCAGACGCTAAAGGCCGAAGCTGATAAAGAGAGGCACAGGGTGGGGTGAAGGACAGCCTGGCATCCAGGGTGCTGGGGGTTTGGCTTGCAATCTGGCCTCTGATACCCAGTTCAGAGGAAGTTGCAGAGCTGAGAGGTGAGGGATGCCGTAGCCGAATCCTCAAGGTACCAATCCTAGAGCCGGGCAGGCCTGGCAACAAGAGCTGCCGTGGAAACCCAGCTCCCATCTGCAGGCCCCCAAACCCCCTCAGCTGTTCACTCCAGCAGGGCTCCCTCACTGCACAGAACCCCTTTCTGGGTGGTTCTTGCTGGTTGCACGGATGACCAAGACCCAGAGAGCCTGACAGATTCAGCTGACTGGAAACACAGGAACAGCACTGCGGGCACAGCCCCAGGCTTCAGAGGCCACCTTGGCGCTACTGGGAGCTGTGGTGACTTGCAAGCACCAGAGCCTGCAGTTGGAGCTGGCCTCTGTCTCCGAGCGTGGTTTAGAAGGGTTGGGAAACCATTCCCCCACTTGTGGCTTCACTGGTCCTTTGGGATTTCTTTTTTTGGCATTGCCTCAGTAACCCTTGAGAGGGTCAGAGCAGCAGCAAGAATGAATGTGCCTTCCCCAGCACCTGGGTTCGTCTTTCAGGGTGTAAGCTGGCCATGCCTCCAAGACAGTATACCCAATTCCATGGAGGTGTCAGGCTCACCACGAACTGAAGAAAAGATCCTGTCCCTACCCCTGGAGTGCTGTCAGCTAGCCTCAGTGCTTAAGAAGATGGACAGTTTTCCCAGCAGGCTCTATTCAGGGTGGGAGGCTTAGCTGTGATGGGGCACTGACGTCTGTAGAAAGCCTGCCGTGTGAGCTGGACGTAGACGGAACAGCACTGGGGTCTCCCCTTTCTCACCCCCGAGTCTGCTAGGATGCATTTCCAAAATTGGGGTGAATTTTCTTATTTATTATCGCCTCTTCATCCTATCCCCTCTTCATCCTATCTCATTGTGCTTAGAAGAGATCCCAGCAACCAAGAACCAGCCTCCAGAAGCCAAGACCAAGCCTGACTCTCCTTCAGCTTCCCCTTTGCTTCCAGAAGAAAATTCATTGAAAAAAATACCTTCTGGCTTCTTGTTTATACAGGGGCCAGAACTCAGTGGGAAAATGGAGATATTTTATGCATCCAAACTGCTTATGGAGCAGAAAGTAGCAGGGCTCTTGGTGTTTCATGCTGCCTTATTTATATTAAAGGAAGAATTCTTGCAAGGAGTAGTAACTGGTCACGTGCTTGTTTTTAACTTCAGGAAATCCGTGAGGTTCCTGAGGGAGGTAAATTTCCTATTGACGAGCAGAAACTTTCACTCCTTTTTATCTTTATGCTTTCAGGAAACTTTTTAAAAATAGCAAAACAGAACATTTCTAGCCCATCTTTGAGGCAGCCTGGAGAGTTCCAGAAAGGTCCTCTGAAAGCCGGCTCTAGGGTGGAGTCCAGCACCTTGTTTGATAGAGTTTGGTGTGTGCCAAAAAATGTGGGAGCTGGAAGTAATGTGAAGCTTTTGGTTTTCTAGAAAAGCGCCTGTCTTTTAAATGGAAGCGTTTTAATCCTTCAGGGCACTTAGGCCTTTCCCCTATGGACAACCCAGCCATCTTTCTCCGAGGTACCTCTTTTCCTTCCCAAGGTCGCGTGGCTTTTACCCAGCATCTGCTCACTTGCTGTGCAGAACGTCCTAGGACTGCATTGTGCTGAGCCTCTTGACAAGGCTGAAATGAGTAGTGTGGCCCAAGGCCAAGACGTTGTTAGGTTGGGAAGGGTCTTGCATCCTCAAAAGCCCCAGCCCCTTTCTGCCTTGCTAAAGCACAGCCCGGGTTGAGAACCTGGGGCCGGCACTTTGGTTCATAATCAAGGGTGTCATCAGAATTACCTGGAGAGCTTGATCAAATGCCCACACCCCACGTTGAACCTACATGGCACCCAGGTAAGGCTCTGCTTCTAAACTAAAGCTCCCTCAGTGACTGATGCCATCCCTAGTTGATTATGGCTTTACACGCCCTTTCAAAATGGCAAGGTAAAGAAAACTCAAGTGGACTGCTTTCCTGAGAGAGCTGTTGGCAGACAGACCTACATAAAGCCCACAATCCTGCTTGGGATCACCCAAGTGGCATCAGCTACACCACAGCTTCCCACGAGTGCACCCACACTCACAGGGACAGGAGGAGCAAGGAGAAGATGGGGGAGGCCAAAGCTGGTGAGCACCTCTTTCTAGCAGGCCATTAACAGTCCCCAAGCATTTACTGGGAGCTTCACCTGCGCAAGGCATTGTGGGGGGAAAAAAAACTAGGACCAAACTTGTGCCCTGGGAGGGACAGAGTACGGTGGCCTCCCAAGTACTCACCTATGAAAATCATTACAAGAAAGATGGAAATGCACTACTGGTGTGGTCAAAGGAGAAGCTATGTTAGGGCGTGCTCTAGGTGTGGCCCCGCACTAACCATGGGTATCACCTGGGGGGTTTCTGGGCCCTCCCGCAGACTTCAGTGGAATCTCTAGGAGTCCCACAGGAATCTATTTTGACAAGTTTGCCAGGTGATACTGAGAGCCCGAGAATCACTGATAAACCTGTGTGGATTAGGGCAGGGCCTGATAGGGCGCTGCCTGATAGAGATTCTGCAAGATAAGCAGGGGTGACCAGGAAAAGCACTCCAGCCAGAACCATGAAGTGAGGGTGGGAAAGCGTAACAGATGTAGGCAACATTTAAGTAACACCTATTGTGTGCCAGGCACCTTTCTACGTGCCTTTACATATATTAAGGCATTTAATTCCTATGTCAACCCTATGATGTGGGTGGTGGTGTTATCCTCCCATTTTCCACATGAGGCATCTAAGAGTTAAGTGACTTGTCCAAGGTCACACGGTGTTAAGTATCAAAGTCAGGATTTGAATGCAGGCAGTGCTGGAATATATGCTGATACATACTGAGAAATCAAAGCAAATGAGTTTGAAACTTGTGTGGGGCTGACCACGGGAAGCCTTGAACGCTAAGCGAAGGTACATTTGAATGTCATACATTAAGTTATTTCATAATAAAATTTGGACTTAATACAGTGGCGAGCTACTGGCAATTTTTGAGTGAGACAGTAACTTGATTCCCCCAAAACTACTTAGTCCTGGACTGTGTGATCACTATGTAAGTTGCCGTGGGGGTTATGGCTGGCTTCAGGTGGGGCTGGTGGCAACTGTGGCAATAGGCAGTGACTATCCCAGAAGTCCTAACTTCAGTCATTCTGAAGGCTGTGATTCAGAACATTCTCACGCTCCCTCCCATCTCCATCTCATGGGACAGAGCTGGAAGGTTGTTTGGTTTGGCCAGCAGATGGGGAGCAGAGAGCCAAGAACCACAGAGTGAAGGAAATGAGTGCCTTCAGCTCCTTCAACTCACCTCGTCCCCGCCCACTTTCCCCTCCTTGGCCTTGACCCACTCTACCACCCAGGAGGGGCATCTTTTAGTTAACTTTTCTCATCACCATCCAAAGATAGCTTGTTTTTCTAACTAGATTTTTTAAAAATAAAAACAATACAGTCATGATAAAAAAACAATCCAACCACTGACAGAAAAACAAAGTGACATAAAAGCTCCCACCCCTGACTTCTCGGTCCATTCCCCAGCAATAACCAATGTGAAGTTTCTTGTATATACTTCAAAATTTTTTCTATGCGTGTATCACGTGTGTGGTTCTTATTTACATAAATTGCATCACACCATCTAACTTCTCTTGGGTTATCTTTTCTGAACATTTATTTGGCTGTACCATATTCTTTAAGATAGCTGCTTACTATCTATCTCACTATGTATGGATATACCCTAACTTATCCAATCTCCTCCACTGAGAAATACTTGGTGTCTACGTTTTTTGCTATTATAAACAACACCGCGGTGGCCATCTCTGTGCATAAAGCCTGCTTTCAAGTGGTCTTCCCTCTCCTGGTAATCGCTGTATTCTGTACTCACCAACTTGCCATCTCTAGTCTTCACCAAGTATCTCACCAGAAAAATAAACTATTGCGTGGGATTTATTCAGTCACCATGACTCCAGAGTGAGGAAAAGGTATTTTTAACCAAGCACAGCTTGTGTTCCACCCTGGGTCACAGAAGTACAAGAGTAGGGCCCTGTCCCCAAGAAACAGGGTCTAGGATGAAGACGAGACCAATGACCAAAAAATCAGCCCGAGCACAATGAAGGGTGGTGAGCAACTGAAAGTGAAATGATATGGCTCTGAGACTCGCATGGCACGTGCAGAATGGAAGAGCAGCCAATCAGCTTTGGGTTTGAGCTGTGACTCCCTCATACACAGGAAAATGTGAAAAACCTCCCCAAACAAAATCAGATCCACACAATTGTCATTCTGTCCCCAAATGCTTGTGTTCCGGTCATCCGAGTCCAGGCCTGGCTTATTTCCTCCTGCACAATGTGGGGCCCCTGCTTTATAGGTGAGACCGGCATTTCCCATCTCTCTGATGTCCCTCAAAGCCCCACGAAGAAGCCAGGAAACAAAACCGTCAACCATAAATTATCTCCCAACAAGAAAGAACCACATAACCTCAGAAATGTTCCAAGGTAATTCTTTTTCTTGACGGGAAAAGGTAGGTCTTAAAAGTGCAAGGCGAGATTTGCAGAGCAGCGGGGGGATAGGACGATGGGAAGAATCTGATCCCATCTATTTCTGTAAAACCCTACATTAGTGATATTTTAAGGTTCTCCTAGGGTAACTACTTAAAATAGAAATAGAAAGCAAAGACCCGTTTTCTACCACTTCTCACAAGCCACCCTTGGGCCAGAGATGATTCACCCAGCCCCCATGGCCTCATTGCGCACCTACTTCTTCAGAGTGGACTGAGCTGCATTAAACCAAAAGTCTCTCGGGACAGAGGTCGGACCCCCAAAGGCTAACAGACTCTGGAGTCTGTCCAAAGTCATGTCTAGTGGTGAATCAGCCGCCCAGGAGTCAAACCTGCAGGTCAGCCCCAAGATCTAGCGAAGGACACGAGTCCGCCCGTATTTTCTCCCCACTCCACAAATCAGGGCCAACAGAGACCACAGCAGAAGCCTTAAGTAGAACCAGAAGCAGGGCCAGGAGGGTTGGTGGTGTTCGTTCCTCTTAATAGTCACAGTTCTGTCTGGAACGATTCCTAAGGAGCCCTCGCCACACATTGGTTTCCTCCTTGCAGCTCAGCAAGTCTCAAAATTGCTATGAGCCTTGGTTTTGCCTCAGTTTCTTTTCCTATAAAATGGGAATGCTGTCCACCTCATAGAGCCATTGAGAAGACTGAGTAAAAAGGGCACATGTGAAGCATTTAGCTTAGGGCCTGACAAATGATAAACTCAATGACGACGAAAACGGTAGCCGTTATTATCCTTGTTCTTAGGAGGGCTCCTTACAAATTCCTACTTCCTGTTTCCCTACTGGTGACAAGGCTGTCCCTCAAGTAGCTCCTCCCACCCTACTCAACTGCATGTGAGTCTCTGTTCCCTGGGCGGATCTCAGCACACAGCATGGTCACCCACAGGAACTGTTTCCTCCACACCCACCTTAGGCACAGGCACATGCTAAGGAAATATTTTGCAGCTGACCAAAGGGTGCTAAGCCCCTTGCATGGATGATCCCATTGTTCTCCAACAACTCTATGAAATAGGTACTCAGTGGTCCCATTTTGCAGATAAAAAACAGGCTCCGTGAGGTAAAGCAATTTGCACACAGAATAAATAAGTGGCACAGCTAGGATTTGAAACTGGTGCACCTGATTGCACAGCCCTGTTCTTATCCACTATGGCACACCACCTCTTTGCACAAAGAATTTTGATATGAATTTTGCAAGAGAAAAGCTGGTTGGAAAAAACCAAAAAGCTGCTCTGAGGAAGACTAAAGAGTGAAGCCAACAGCATTTGCAAAGGCTCAGGAACTCTGAGAAGCCAGATGTGAGCAAAATGTTTGAAAAGACCAAATGTCCAGCCTTCCAGGGACTCACGGATGAAGATGGATGGGAAATGAGTCTCCTGGGTGGGCACAGTGTTCAGTGTGGAGAAGAAAGAGGGAAAGGGGCTGGAGGCTAATCAATGAGAAACACATTGGACTGGATATTTGGTTATTTGTGAAGACTTTAGATAACAAATGGAACTTAAACCATGGGAGAGTCAAGCTTGGTTGTCAAGGCAGAGCAGCACCGTTCCCCCTCCATCACGAAGGCCATTGACTTTGACAAAGGACACGTGGACCAGACAGGACATGAGGAGGAGTAATCAAAGGAGAGACACGCCACCATCACCACCACGAAAGCTCCACGGAGCAATATGGAGGCACACACCCTGCAGTGCCAAAGGAACGCTCTAGCTTATACCTCATCCTGTAGATCGAATCCACTCTTCATACTCGCAGTCACTCTGTTGTCTAAGATCGGGAAAATTTAGAACTATAGGTTGGTGCAAAAGTAATTGCGGTTTTTGGCAATTATTTTTTAATCTTTGAAGCTACAATTACTTTTGCACCAACCTAACAGAAGAAATCTCAAGTAACATTTAGTCACCATCTCAACACCACCACCATCAACACTGCCAGCTGTCCAGGCCACCCCTACTCCACCCCCCACCATGTCAGGATATAATTAGACTCACTCCAGATGGGCTCCAAAGCAGAACCTCTAAGGAAGGAAGCTCCACACGACCTCCTCTGGCCATCGGCTCAGATGGTAACCTCACCTATGAAGTGAGGCTCTTTCAAATGCTGTGGTTTAAATTGTTTTTCTCTTTTTTCAATCTGTAGGACATAGAGGACAGCTTTAACTTAAATCCTTAAATTTAACATACTTTTATAAGATATACACCAATTATTAAAAGCGGTTATCTCTGATGTGGTTATCTGAGACATGAGATGATGGAAGACCTCCTATTTTTTTTCATTGTTGTGCTTTTTTTTTTTTTAACTTTGATACGTTATTTCTTCCCTTTCCACCCAGTTCCCACCCCACCAATAAAAGAAGTGGTACCGTGTTTCCCTGAAAATAAGACCTAGCCGAACCATCAGCTCTAATGTGTCTTTTGGAGCAAAAATTAATATAAGACCCCATCTTATTTTACTATAAGACCAGGTCTTATATCTTATAATACAAGACCTGGTCTTATTTTAATTTTTGATCCAAAAGACGCATTAGAGCTGATTGTCCAGTTAGGTCTTATTTTCGGGGAAACGGTATTTTAAAAAGCTCCTCATGGAGCATTATTTCATTGCCTCTTTTCTCCGCGCTAAATCCTAGTTTCATCCAGAGGCTGACAACTCAGATTCCTCTGTCAATCAGACGGTGACATAAAGGAATGAAAAAGTGGAAGGTGGAAGGCAGCGCAGGTGACCCTGGCAAATTGCAGAGCACAAGTGGCAGAAAGGCATTCAAATCCCAGATTGGGCTGTGGGCTGCCAGCCTGCAAACTTTCCCCACAAGTACTGCTGTCCATACTTTATTTCCTGGTTCTTCACGCTTTCTAAATTAGTATGTGGAGCCCAAAAGAGAACATCTTTGGTTTTAACCATCAGAGACATGCACTGACAGCAATTTTGGTCCTGTGGCAAACACTTGCCAGCATACAGGATTTATACCTGCCAAGACTGATCAGTTTCCACCTTCTCGGAGAGGCCACAGGCGCCATGCAAAGATCCCAGGGAAATGTGACTCACAGACCTTACTCTGCATTGGCTTGAGCACCATGGAAACCGGGCACCCCATCCTGAGCAGATGGCACAGCAGACGGCCCTAGTCACGCGGCGCCTGCGATGGCAGATCAGGCCACCTCACCAAGCAGGCTTGCTTCTGTCGTACTGGCACGGAGTCACACTGGTAACTATTTACATGAGTCAAAATCCACCCCAAGGCAGCAGATGGCCAAGCCAGGCTGAGACAGGGGGCGCGAGGGGGAGAAGGGGAGGTGGAGAATGGAGTGGTTTGGGCTGTCAGAGACAGCTCCTCTATGGGCACCAAAAAAATCAAAATACTCCCCTTGCTGCCTGGTCGCTCAGCCTGGCTGGAGGCTGGGAAAAGATCAGGCATGAACAGAGCTGAAAGGATCACAGTCTGATCCCTAGACCCTGAGACAAAACGGTATTGGACACGTCCGTCCCACTCCTAAGGCACCTTCCAGCAAACCAGGCCATTCTTCTTGGCTCTTTGTCACCTTCAGTGTTGAACACAGCTGGACTGAGCCAGCAGAAAGGCCAGATCCGGCTGAGACAAGCATCCCTCCTGCACGACAAGCAACTCCAGAGCACTAGGTTTAACCCCACAACCAAGACAAGCGGACGAATCAGGGGCTCCTGTGTCTCTGTCATCTTTATCCTGCACAGGGCCCAGGGCTATACACAACAGGCAACCAGAGGCATTTGTTGGGATGAATTGAAAGAGTATGTGACGCAAATCCAACAGAGTGACCTTTGCCTGTGACCGGGTTTGGGGCTTGTATATTGTTTTAAGGCAGGATGTCGGTTACAGAACATTTTGTGAGCCATCCTGAGCCCCGACAGCACCGGTGAAATTCTGACGTCGTTAGTCCAGGGTGATAACGGGTGTTTCATTTCCTGCTTTGGAATTCTTTCAGTCATAAGACCCTCAGTGTCTCTCCCAGGCCCACAGCCAGATTTAGAACAAGAATGATACTCATGCACGCCCACGTGGACTGCAGCTTTCGTGTGCCAAGTGGAGAGGATCTGAACTTGAAGTGTTTTCTTCTTCCTTCTCTTCTCTAGCTTTCGTCCCACCAGGGCGAGGAGGGTGTGGAGGGTGCCATTCTGTAGTGACAAACGCCAATGATGGATGGGCTTTGGATTCACCATCAGTATCAAGAGCCTGGAGGTCAAACTGGGCAAAACCGAGGAGCTGGGAGGCACACCAGGCTCCCAAAATGTGCTTGGACATGAGCATGGGGCACTATATTTGTGTGGGCTAGATGAGTCATGCAAGTGGTTATTAGAAAGAATACATTTTCTTTGTTTATTGGGAACCTCAAAGGAAATGAACAGAGATCGACTGACCCACCAAAACAATTCCTGATACAGAATCATGAATGCTTGGGGATTCTGGATGGTGAAGGTGTGCACGGTGAGGGCTCAGCAACTTAGCCCGTAGTCAAAGGCTTCAGGGTCGTTCTGAAAATAAAGATTCAAGAAGCCCAGAAAAATGTTCTTATCTATGAGAAGCGCACACACTGCCGGGTCCTGCTTCATGGCTTCTATCCAGAGCCGAAGTGCTGGGGTGTGGGTTACACAGCTGCAGGACAGAAAGAAGTGTTAGTTCATCTGAAAGTGAAGGCGTCGGGAGAAGTGGCACGTGTCACTTTTTAGATTTGCAAGATATGAAAAATGGGTTTCTTTGGGCAATAAAGTTATTTTAGTGACCCTTATTATCAACTGAGTACGATCACTTCCCGGAGGAAATGCTTATTTTGGGAATACCTGTGTGTGCTTCTGAACAGTAGACAATGTTGCTGATTTTAACACTACAGTTACAATACTTGTGGACTAATGGCTCTGGGAAAAGAAGGTGGCTGGGCCTCACTAAACCAACAAAAAGACAACCCCCTGAAAGAAACATTCTTCTGGCATTCTCAGATTTTATGTTAGGGGGTTTGAAAACAAATAAAGACAAGTAGTTTCCAAAAACACTTTGAAATAAATGAGTAAAACAATCACCAAACCTTGAAATAATGGAGCTGACTGGGCCCTCTCAAAGGTGGATCAGGAAGTTTAGGTCTAGGATAAGTCATGTGACTCGCTCCAGATAGTACAACTGGTTAGTGGAGAATCCAGGAGTAGAGGTGAGGGTTCTGAATCTGTGGTTCAATACTCTGTCCCCAGAGGAGACAGGTTTTTGTGCTTATGTTGAGACATAGTTTAAAATATCCAAATATATGATATCTGATCTTCCCTAAGAGATAGGTGAAGTGGAGAGCACAGGAGATGATTCCTGGGTAGACTCAAGCCTGTGCATTATGAGGACACAGACTGGCTCGGTAGGGCCAGATTTCCAAATGCTAGAAATGTCTAGCACCCCGCCAGGTGACTGGCTGGGATGAGAGCAGGTGCCGGCACAAGTCCAACTTCTCCTCTGAGCATCATGGGAACAAAGCACGGCTTCTGCCCAGGGACCCACAGTCTCCCTAAGTCTCCCAGGCCGTTTCTTCTACCTTAAATATTCCTACATGTCCATGGTGTGCGGGTGGCCATTTCATTTGTTTGTTTTAACACCAGGCAAATATCCCTCTTAAAATCATTTATTTTTTTTAAGGATATTCCTATCTGGAGAAGATTTCTCAAGGAACTAAGATGTGAGCAAGGTGTATGGTGTCCCCGGGGTGACTGAGCAGGACCAGGTGCAGAGCCACCGAGGAAGCCGACAAGTCACCGAAGCCCTGTCACTGAGACTCTCCATCTGCTTTCACCAGCGCCCTGAGCTTGCACAGGCGGGTGAGGACAGTGGCTCTGAAGCACTATGGGAGGTTTCTGGACTCAGGGTCATCTTAGCAGAAATACAGGGAAAGTTTAGGTCCACAGTGGCAGAAGTGCACAGATGCATTTTGAACAAGGAAACACATAGTTTTAAACCTTAATTTCATTTCATATGCATTATGAAACATGTCTGAAAGAGGGTAAATGGCACACAGATCATTTCAACCACTGTTACCCAGGAGGACCCTAGGAATTCACGACCACACGGCCAAATGTCTTACTCAGCTATTCCATACACATCCAGCCGCTCAAACCAGGGCCAAAAGAGGTAATCAATCATGGATATACAGTCTCCACCAAAGAAGATGGTGTTCTGATAGCCAAGAATCTAAAAGTTTAAAAAGAACAAAACCAGGTTAATTTACAGATCTGCTGGCATAGTTACAGACCCTAAATACAAATATCAAATTATTTCCCAAAGAGGGAGAACTAAGGCTTTGGTGCCTCTTCCAATTTGTTAGGTGAATGCTTCCTCCCTATTTCTGAGGTTTCCACCACCTCCTTTAGGGTCATACTCCTGGCCACCCCTAGTCAACACTGGGGGGATAGTGCGGCTCATTGGAGAATTTGGGAGGATGGCACAGGCTCTTCCATGTGCTAAGCTCTCCGTGGACAGCTCAGCCCCTGGAAGGGGGAGGCCCTGCCTCAGGCCAGCACTGCCCATTACTGGGAGGGAAGGGGGCCACAGTGGGAACCCCACTTGTTGCAGTTGTGACCCCCATTCTCCAGGATCCACTTTATCTGTAATAAAGGGGATACTGGAGTCTCCATATGTCTTCTTCTTTTGCCTTATTTCTCAATTGATTAAGGCAGGAAAGAGCAGTGCTATTTAATGGATTCCTAAAATCCCAACATTGTCTTTCTATCATATTGTCTTGTTTATTTGAGCACTTTGAACTTCACACTTCTTGGCCACTCAACATTATCAACTTTTTATATTAAAATAAAATTTCTCATTCCCAAATGGGACAAATCAACCCAGGGAGATGGACTGCAAAGTAAACAGATAAACTCTTAACAGATGGACAGCCAAAGACAATTTTTAAAAAGGCATCCGAAAATTTAAAAAGCAAAAGTGCTTAACAGAGGTTATTGTTGGGCCAGGTCTTCCCAAAGTACGGTGCCAAATACCTAGTTACAGTGAGCAAATGACTCTCTTTGACCTATATAACTCATAATCAACTAAATACTTCCCAAGAGCTATATACCTAGATTCCTATATCCTTTATCTAGATTTCTATGTTCCTAGCTCTATCACACAGGCTTGATTCTTCACACTCCAGACCAGCTGTTGACTCTATGATGTAGTCGAAGGCTGTAGATTAGAAGGTGAGTTCTGGAGCCAGCAGACCTGGTCCCATGCTGGGTTCTACCTCCGATTCAACATGGAACACAGGGCAACTTATATAACTCCTCCACCAAGCCACAATTTTCTCATCTGTAAAATGGTGCTAATGTTAGCGCCCACCTTAGAGGTTACGGCGAGGAGTGATGTGTCACATATGAATAAACGTGCTGTCTTGTGATGAGAAAGCATAGAGACCCCCCAAAGGTTACCCCGACAGAAAGCAAATGCACCCCTGACAGAAAGGATGAATGGCATCCCCCACCCACCACCCGTCTCAGAGGACAAAGAAAATCTTGTGGCCCTAAAATCTAAGCCTCCCAGTGTGGCACGGAGCAGTCCCCCTGACTAGTTGTCCGGGAAGTCTAAGAAAATGTTAGCTGGCATCACTGTTCAAAGAAACTGACAGGATGGTACTACAACAGCAGAATCTGCCCAATGAAAGCTCAAAACAGAGGCTATTTTCAGTCATGTGTAAAGGTCTGACTCACAGAGGAAAGAAGCAAAGCGTTCAGTTTGTAGGAATTCCAGAAAGCCCGGGACTTTATGTTCAGAAATGATCATCATTACCCAAACTTTTATCACTGAGTTTGAAATGTACACCTCCAGCTTATTCCTGGCCTTCATGGCACAAATCAGAATCAAATCTAAACTGATCGATCTAGAACATCTGTATAACTCTACTGCTTTACAGAGCAGAGGTGCTCTTGGGAAAATCCTTGTCAAAACAAGTTACACATGGACATTTAATGGGACCCATGATGGGTCCTTTGGTAAAGTGATGAGACATTTTGAAAATAAATAACTGCTTAGTAAGTGATGTGTATTTAGTATATATTTCTAAAGCTTTTCATTTACTCAGAGTAGGAGTATGCCTTTAAATATATATGATCTTACAGATATGATCAATTTATATATAAACACTCATAAAGTAATTCAAGCTCTATCAAGGTACTTTGTATAATAAAAAGTCAAGATGAGCATATGGATGAGGCATCAATTATCTTCTGTCAGCTTCCCCCAAACTCCTGAAAAACATATACACATTCTCTCAGACATTCTTAAATCTAAGTGTGACTTGGGACCACCCCCATCAAAATCCTTGGAGTTCTTGATACAGCGGCAGATTACTGAGCCCTGCCTCTGACAGACAGACACTTCTCCACCAGATTGCCCTCAGAGCAAGTCTAAAAACCCCAACAGAAAATCTGTCTTCCTCTACACCAGCACAAAATACTGGTTCCTCTATAGACACACCCCACTGATACAGGAGAACATACTGGCCAGGCCGCCTCAGAGGTTAATTGAAGTCTTAGGACCCTCAATAGAGCTTCGTTTTATGGAATCCTGATCCCCTCCAGACATGTGAAATGACTTTTCCCCCTAAAATCACAGAGCATCAGTACTGGAAGAGCCACCGGAACTCATCTAGTGTGACTCCCCACCCGTTTTACCATTTTTTATACCATGCTCATCACACAAAAGATTAAGGTATAGTGTAAAAAAAATGTGTATAATACAATATTAAATACGAAAAATAATAAAATGCTAGGATCAGGGAAAATAAAAGAACAGAAGGTCAAAACAAGGAAGGAAAATGGCATGAAGATATCAAGCCAAGAGTCCTGCAGAGTTCCTTAAAGCTTTGAATTTGATTTGAGTTTCCTGGCAGCCCAAGTGGAGAGGAAAGCATGCTGGTAAGCTGATTCTTGTCTCTCACATGGAAGCACAAGAGACTCTCACTTTACATAGGAGGAAACTTGTCCCAGGGAGGTAAAGGGATTCTCTGGTTAGTGCCAGAGCGAAGACAAAAACACCATTCTCCTAATTCCCAGACTATTGTCAATCCTTGTGTCATTCAACTTCAGATATATATGTATGAGGACTCTAATCACGGAAGCTTACTCCTTGTGAATTCTTTGCTTGTTCTTTAAACTTAAGTAACAGCAAAAAGCTTAGAATCAGCAAACTCTGAAAGCCTCTCCTCCTCTACAGCCAAGGATGGGCCCAGCTCAGCTCAGCTTCCCTGTGACAGCTCCCTCCGCAATCCTACTCTTCCTCACTCTGTCAATCAGGGGTTCTGCGAGAGTACCTGACAGGGAGGTGAGCTGAACACACATACTCGTGGTGAAAGAGCTTGCCAAAAGTGTCTCCTTCCTGTTTTATTCCATTGATAAGAAGGTCTTCAGGCAACTTTACTAAAACAGTTCTTCTGTGCGCTCAGTTTAAACTAGTCTCTTGCTTATAGTTGATTAGCACCCCTGACGAGTAGGCAGAGGTAAAATAAACTGGCAGCCTTATCTTTTCTAAGTGTTTTGTCATGAGCAATGGAATGTGAAGATGCTGCTATACCTGGCCCCACTTACTAGTGCTTATGTTAATATCTAATGTCATTTTTTTAAAAAGCTATTTTGAGTTCTTTCTGTCACCCACTTGCCATACATATAATGACGCTGGCCATTCTTTATGTTAAATAGCTTCTTCATAATAGAATCACTTTCAGAACTATTGTCCTTGGTATCACCAAGCAAGGCAAAATAGCCCGCTTAGTGGAGATACTTTTCCTCCAAGGTCCCAGAGGTCCCCCACAAGGCCACACATGGGGAGGAAACTGAGGCTCTGGCTTCTAGCCCTTGGGTTTCCTAAAAGTATTAACACATCTTCAATTCACGCTGCAGAACTGAGATATTTGGGGGAAAACCACTTGTTGTTCTGGAATAGAAAATATTTTTTAAAAATGTTCTGTCCTCGGCCGGCCCGGTGGCTCAGGTGGTTAGAGCTCCATGCTCCTAACTCCAAAGGCTGCCGGTTGGATTCCCACATTGGCCAGTGGGCTCTCAACCACAAGGTTGCCGGTTCAACTCCTCAACACCTGCAAGGGATGGTGGGCAGTGCCCCCTGCAACTAGCAACGGCAACTGGACCTGGAGCTGAGCTGCGCCCTCCACAACTAAGACTGAAAGGACAACAACTTGAAGCTGAATGGCACCCTCCACAACTAAGATTGAAAGGACAACAACTTGACTTGGAAAAAAGTCCTGGAAGTACATGCTGTTCCCCAATAAAGTCCTGTTCCCCTTCTCCAATAAAAATCTTTAAAAAAAAATGTTCTGTCCTCCAGTTCATTGAATGCTGACTACAGAGCGTTACCTTGCTTTTGTATGTGATAAGGAATAAAGAGTGTGCAAGCAAATGAAGAGGGAGGGAGTGTTTGGTATGACAGGGTACAGTATTTCCAACCCCTGAACGTGAAAAGCCTGGAAGGACCCCTCATCTTTTGCGAGGGCCTCTCGGGCTCCCCCAAGGGTCAGAAAGAAGAATTGCGCTAGAGTGCGAGTGGAAGGAACAAGCGCACAGGGCTCCCCCTTGTGGCCATAGGTGGTGAGGCGCACTGACTGTGCTCCCCCAGGAGGTTCGCAACTGGGAAAATGACATCCCTAAGATCAAGACCACAAAGAAAAGCGCATCCCAGACTTCCTCAAACCAGGCACTCTAAAAAGGTTCAGTCTACAGTCCTGGGCTCTTGGATTCAGCTTCAATAACGCCTACCCTGCATCACTGTCATTTACACTATTGCCAAGAAATCCTGGCCTCTAACAAGGACAGACAGCGCATGGTAGCTCACAGCAGGCGCTGCTGTACTTGCTGGAAGAGGAGAAAAGCGGTTTTTCTTGATGAAAATAGTTCTTCGGAAGCCGAACATCCTTCTCCCTCTCCTCAAAGACACAAAGCCACCTGCCAATAAATCAGCAATGCAGGTCCTAACCCAGAAGCAGCAGTAAGGTACTCAACTCCAGAGGAGCAATCTTTGGAGTTCATAAAAGATAAGGGGAGATACTCAAGATTTCGAATTTCAGGTCCCTGCTACATGGACGTACAGCTGAGGCTGCGTTAACGACAGTGAACCGATTCCCTGTAATACAAACCAAGGGTATAGAACAAACAGAGTGTAAGTAAAACCATTTCTCTTCTGGAAAGAAAACTTAGATGTAGTGTCTGGCAAAACGCGACCCCCCCACCCCACCCCCTCCCTGCTATTCACCACTTAGGAACTACAGTCCTCTACGAAGATTCAGAATAACACTTGTCAACATTTGGGGATTGAAGGACCACCCTGAAAATTTTATGCTGGAATCCTTTAAACGGGGTTAATACTTTCATCAAAATATGTCTGTAATGTAGTGAGGGGAGGGGAGCCAGTGGATGGTGGATGAAAAGATAAATGAATATCAAATCTCTGAAGGCAGAGACTTCCTATGTATAAAAGCAGTGGAAGAAATCACAACAGAAAGACACAGCACAATATTTTTAAATGTTATATTTCTACACGTACAAAAAAAAAAGACAAACCAAATAAAAAGTGGTAACAAAAGAAAACTAAAAAAAAAGGTGTCCTAAAAACAGGCATATATCCTTAATATATAAGGAACCCTTTAAAATGAACTGTTACAAACCAGCAAGAAAAATCAGTAAGACCTTGACAGACAGATGGGGAACAGACCATTTCCACAAACAGAACACAAAGAGATGGCATACTTTAGGGGGGAATCTCCCACTTCACCAGCAATCAAAGAATACACTTTAAATCAACAACAATGAGAAACTATTGTTTCTTTCCAAAACAGGCAAATATCTTTTTAAATCTCCCAACAATGGAAAGGGGAGAGGGCAAAGAGCATTTCCATACATTGCTGGTAGGGGGTAAACAGCACAAGTCTTTGGGGAAGGATATAGCTACACACAGCTCCTGTCTGTGAGCTGTTCATCCCCTTTGACCTGGTAATTCCATACTTAGGTAAGTCAGACCTAAGTATGTTCTAAAACAGAAAAAAACACCTTTAATGCAAAGAAGCTGCTGCCGCCTGCAGCATCATTCAGAATGGTGAACGACTAGACACAATCTAACTACCCCTAAGGAATGTGCTGGATAAATAAATTTATGGTTTATGCATATAGCAAATTATGAAAAATGAAAAGTTATTTTTCCATTAAAAAATTACACATGTAATAGAGAAATGCATTCTCATTATTAAAAAAATATTCAAACACAGAAAACAGTATTAAAGGCAAACCTCTCCTTTCCCCACCCCTGCCCTTAACCACTTTTCTTTTCCATCCCAATTCTAATCCCCTTCCTAGTAGTAGCCTCTATCGGGAGTTTAATGTGTATCTCTCCAGACATTTTTCTAGGCATTTATTTACATATATACGTGTGTGTATCTATATATACATATGGTTTTGTTTTCTTCTGACAAATGGGATCATACCATCTGCAGTACTATCTAATTCACTTAAATATTTCTAGCTAATCTTTTCATGTCAGTACACATGGATCTACCTCATTCCTTTTTTTTTTTTTTTTTTTTTTTGTTGTTGAGAGCCCACTGGCCCATGTGGGAATCGAACCGGCAGCCTTCGGAGTTAGGAGCATGGAGCTCTAACCACCTGAGCCACTGGGCCGGCCCCAAACTCATTCCTTTTTAATTGCTCTACAGAATTCCAGAAGATGAACATAATTTATTTAACCATTCCCTGTCTAATGTACATTGAAGTTTACAGTCTTTTCACCATCACAAATAATGCTGCTCTAATAAACACACACACATATGTATACATATATATGCATTTATAGAGCTTATAAAAACATGAGGGAAATCCTTACATCATAATGGTAATCAAGTTCCATATACAGTACAATTTCAACTACATGATAATATACATAGCAGAAAAGGACAGAAAACAAAAAAATAATACCAGTGGTTGTTTCTGAGTAGTGGGGTTATAAATTTTTTTCTTAATTTCTATATTTTTATGTATTTTCCAAATTATCTCTAATGAACAAGTATTTATAATTGGAGAAGAGTAAAATTAATTTTAAATAATAATTATTATTATTCTATTATTTATATTGTGAGAGAGAGTATAGTGGAAGGTTATTAAAAGAAATACAATACTAGTTTACCTAGAAAGCAGTTCTCAGAATTGGACAATGAATGAACTTACAAACTAGTAACATCACTCAAACCGCTTAACTAGCCATTGTGAGTAGAGAATAATAATCAGTCCCCTAGTATGGAAGAATAGTGGGTACAACTAAAAAAATGGCACATCAGTGGACATGCTAAATTAGTTGGCAAATCCAAGAGAGTTCACAACATACATCCAACTTGTATACCCATAAAAACTTGTATACCCATCCATGTTCACAGCAGCATTATTCACAATAGCCAAAATGTGGAGGAAACCCAAGTGTCCATCAACTGATGAATGCGAAAACAAAATTTGGTATATCCACACTATGGAATATTAAGTCATAAGAAGGACTATAGTTATAGTGGCCAAGAAATGGAAACAACCAAAATGTCCTTCAATAGATGATTGGATAAAGAAGATGTGGTATATACACAACGGAATACTACTCTGTCATAAGAAAAAATGAAATAGTGCCATTTGTGACAACATAGATGGATCTTGAGATCATTATGCTAAGTGAAATAAGTCAGACAGAAAAAGTCGAGAACCATATGACTTCACTGATATGTAGGATATAAAACTGAAGGCAACAAAGGAACAAGACAAGCAAATAAAGAAACAAAAACTCATAGACACAGACAACAGTTTGGTGGTCACCAGAGGGTAAGGGGGTCGGGGGGAATGGAAGAAGAGAGTAAAGGCGGTCAAATATATGGTGATGGAAAGAGAACTGACTCTGGGCAGTGAACACATAATGCAATATATAGATGATGTATTATAGAATTGTATACTAGAAACCTATGTGTTGACCATTGTCACCCCAATAAATTTTAATAAAACAAAAAAAGGAATAAAGAATGAACCTTGAAAACATTATTCTAAGTAAAAGAAGCTCACGAAAGACTAACATTATATTATTCCATTTATGTGAAATGTCTAGAACAGGCAAATCCATAGAGACAGAAAGTAAATTGGTGGTTGCCAATGGCTGGCAGGGTTGGGCTGAAATGGGAAGAGACTGCTAAAGACTAAGGGGTTTGTTTTTAGGATGATAAAAATGTTTTGAAATGAAATAGTGATGATGATTGCACAACTCTGTGACTATACTAAAAACCACCGAATTGTACACTTGAAAAGGGTGAAATTTATGGTATTTGAATTATAGCTCAATAAGCTGTTATAAAAAATAGCTCATAACAATGAATTTAGTTTGTAGATGTGTTAGTTGGTAAAAAAATAAATTTAGGGCAGCCGGGTGGCTCAGTTGGTTAGAGCGTGAGCTTTCAACAACAAGGTTGCGGGTTCAATTCCCGCATGGATAGTGGGCTGCGCTCTTTGCAACCAAAGATTGAAAACAGCGACTGGACTTGGAGCTGAGCTGCGCCCTTCACAACTAGATTGAAGGACAACGAGTTGGAGCCGATGGGCCCTGGAGAAACACACTGTTCCCCAATATTCCCCAATAAAATTAAATAAATAAATACATACATACATACATAATTTAGCTTGTAAATATTTTGCCAAACACAAAAGGCTATACAAAATTATTTTCAGTGAACAATTTGCCAGATATACACTTTCTTTCCTTCAAGTCTTGGTGACATCAAAGGAGAAGCAAACAATTTATAAATAATTTTATTATTGAAATTAATAGAAATCAAGAAAGAAAAAAAGCAAAACTTAACTCAGGCCATATAATCTAATTGGGCAAAATGTATTCTTTGTGGGGAAAAGAAAGTTCAGATTAAAAATTAGTATTATGGGTAAAATTTTGAATCAAGAAAATATTTAACTACAGATGCTCCTAGGTCATGTACATATAATTTATGCAAATTTGACCTCATGCAAACTGCTCCATGTATGAGGCTTCTAATCAAATTTGGCAATGTCGGAAACTTTGTACAGAAATGCAAAGTAAAATAGCACAAAGCACGCCGGAGACAGGCAAGAAATAAAAACAGTAAGTGTCCTGTGGCCACCAGAAACTGAAGGCCTCAGTTCCTGGGCAGGTTGTCAGTCCCTCAGTGTTATTCTACGTTACCCCCTTTTCATTCTCCTTTATTGAGTTCTGATGATGACTTAGTAAGGGTTCAAGCAATAGCCAGGATGTAGAATTCGTAAGCATAGGGACACTGAATTAGAGCAAAACTCCAAAGCATCAAAGAAATATGGCTGAATCCAGCCCTTCACTGCACTTGAACTTGATTTAACTACTTCCACAATGAAAATATTTAGAATGAAGGCACTGGCAAAAAAAGAACTGCTAAAGGTGTTGCCACATTCGAAGCCACAAAGTTAAAATGAAGGTGGGCTCAGGTGCTATTTTGAAATAGAGAAGTCAATAATAAAGCTTTACAAAATGTATGCTGCTTAGGCTAATGATTCATAAAAGACTAGCAAATGGGTTTGAAGACAGAAAGTGTGGTTAGTGTGGTTACAGGAAGGCATCCCAGTAGTTTTAAAACTCATGAAAATGTTCAGAACAGGAAAGCAAGTGGGAAGGTCGCTGGTTCAATAATAAAAGCAGCAGTAATGTATCTCAAATAATTGTAAAAATATTATTTTTAAAATGTGGTTCTATAGCAATCACAATAAATCTTTATTTTTGATGCAACTGGACTTTAAAAAAAAAGAAAATTTAAAAGTCGGCATTTTTTCCAAAAGGAGGAAGTGTCAAGAGTTTAAGGCTACGAAAGGTAAACTGGGTCATGTGCTCGAGGATAACAGGGCAGAAGGTGATACACTGCTATCTTGCTGATCCCTCAGAAAGCCCGTGTGTAGTTAATATATTTTCAGATCACACAAAGTCTTGATTGTACAAAACCATGAGAAAGAGTTGCATAAGCCAGGGGACCAACTCTATTAGAATTACTCTGACAAGTTTCAATATACTAGTATTTACAGGAACGGATCAAATCATTCACGCTCATGAGCATGTTTCAGATTCTGGTACTGCCTTACTTAAATTCTTGCTAACAGTTCAAAGGATAAAACCCACAATAAACCTAGTAGAACACTGCTGACTACTCAGTGAGTGGTTCTTAAGGAAAATCTGTGAAAGCCACCTACACCTCGTTAACAAGTTGTTTCCAGAACTCAGCGACTGAAGATAAAGTGGAAATATGTTATTCAGTGATGTGCTAGAACTGACTGATGACCCACATCTCTTCCAAACTCTGAGTTTAGAGACATCACATTCGTAGGTTAAAATCAGCCCTTCGTGGGAGTATGTACACCGCTGAAATCAGCAAATCCCACAGATCAGGGCATTTTCCTTCTTCTTTTAGAGAGAGATCATTGTTACGCATTTCACACCACTGGCTATATTCTTAATATCTCTGGTTAAATGGTGGCCACAAAGGTAAAACACTGAGTTTCAATTCTTGTTCTTATGATTGATGCATTTTATAGCTCTGTCAAGTGTCTTTGCCTCCTCTGTCTATCCCTAACTTCAATAAAAAGAGTATTATTCTTCAATCTGCAGAGTAGGGATGATAGTACCCTTTACTTGACCAAGGTTGTTGGAAAGACTAAACAAGATGGGGTGTGCAAAGCACCTGCAGCATGAGGCCTGGCACAAAAGTGCAGTTCACTTCCTGTGGAAGAGCCCCAACTAAAGAACTGCTGCCCTATCATGTGATACATTTATTTAGCAATCTGTAATTTACAAAGGTCACTCATCATCCAAATGCACAGTGGGAGGGAGACAGGTCAAAATGTGTTTTCAATTATCTTTGAATTCAAAGGGTTTTGTTGCCTGGCTCCTTTCCCTGACCCAGCATTTGTCTGTAAGAAGGTAACCAGGTGTGACAGAATCAGATCAGCTAATCTGTGGAATAAAGACCTTAAAAATTCCTATGCACAAGAACTTTAAAGCTTCCTTTTTGAAAGCAGCAGTCCCCCTGCCTCCCCAAATGCTATCTTATTAGATGTTTTGTTAAACACAGTGTCAAAAACAGAGCTGTTCTGGGTGAAACAACCAACCAGGCCTCTGCAGAACACAGAGGCTCTGAGAACACATTTTTCCAAACACTCCTTCATTCTATAAATGTGGAAACTAAGGCACAGAGAGGTCCAGAAACTTGCCCAAGGTTCTGGAATCTGGTAAAACCAAGCCTAGGATTCAAGACTCTTTCCACCATGTCATACTGCCTCCTCAGAACAAAGACCAAAGGTTGGCATTTCTTACACATGACTATTCATCATCCAAAAATACTGCAACTGTACAAATCTAAGACAGGCAACTGGAAATATAAATAAATTCAATCTGCTTCCACTTGACACAAGTCAAATGGAAGAGTATTAATAATCAGCCTTTCCTTGAGGGAATAAAAATAGCATTCTCTGGCTGCCAACGGAGTTACAAACTACTCATAAAGGGAACGTATCAGTTTCTGGAACAAAGATAAAGGAAATCAAAGAACCAGATTACTCTAGATGTAAGGGGTAAGTAGCCCTATCTCTGCTAGGTTAACGAAGGAAGGAACTGCTGGCAGAGACTGCTCCTTGTCCACCCATACCCACTTTCCCCTTCTTTCTTTATTACAGAACCCTGATTTTTATTTAGGGTGTCCCACCTAAAACACTAATTTTCCCAGCCTCCCCTGCAGATCATCGCTATGACCCTACAATTAAGTTCTGAGCAATGAGATTTAAGTAGTCGTTGGGTAGGACTTCTGGGAAAGCTCTTTAAAGGGCCATGGCCTTTTGCCATTTTTCCTTTCTGTTCTCCTTCCTACAACCTGGAACTTGGATGTGATGGCTGTAGTTCCAGCAGCTATCTTGTCATTTTGAGGATGAAAGCCTTGCACTAAAGATGACAGAGCAGAAAGAGAAAAAGAGTCTTGGTCTCTGATGACTTCAAGAAGCCTTCAAAAGAGCCCTGAACTGCCCTTCCTCTGGCTTTTTTGTGTGAGAGAAAAAAACCCTTGTAAGGTAAATTTACAGTAGTTAGGTCCCTTTTACCAGCAGCCAAACACAACCCCTAACAGATACAGACCTTGGCCTCATTGGCAGAAGCTACAGAAGCTATGCAGAGAAATACTTAAGGAATGTGGTGACTCCAGGAAAGGAAGTAATGCCTCCCTCCCCCACTCCTTGCCAGATTTTCAAGAATAATTCCAAAACAGGGTAGTGGAAGGCAAGCACCCACACATTTAAATCAGATGACTAGTAATTGAACTTACTAAAGTCGGGCAGAAAGAATAAACCTGTGAAAACAGAGGGTGGCAGAGGAAACCAGATTAGCAACCCTACATCTCTTTTTCCACTGGGTCTAAGCAGAAGAGGGGCTCCCTTTCATACCTCTTCAAGGTTGCTGAATTCCTGACGAAGGGCTAGCTTCAAATCAGTGCATTCTCTCCCGCATCTCAATGCTACCAGACACTCCTTGGTCAAATGTGGGACCTAATCAGAGGACACAAGTTTCTTAGTGGAGAAGTCTGTGGGAACTCCATGCTCCTGCTCTGCCTAAAAATGCAGCCAAAGCTTTGTCACTCCAGCTTAAAAGGCCAACATACACATCCAGGCTCCCCAGCTCCCTCTGAGGGGCATCTCTGTGGTTCCAGGAACCCACTTGTCACAACACCCTGGTAAAACAAGGTGCTTTAAAAGGGGATCTCCAGTGCTCCTTACTTGATCAGTTACTTCCATGATGTACAATCTTAAGTGGGCACTTAACCTCTCTAAGCCTCAATGGTCTCATCTGGAAAATGGATACAGTAATTAGCACCCACCTTAAAGGGCAGTTGGAAGTGTGACATGAGTTAACCTGTACTAAATAGTTATGAGAGTGCTTGGCATAAGTACTCAATATACGTCAGTTATTTTTTATTTCATTTCAAAGAGAACTATCTTAAAATTTCTCCATCGTTTTTTTTTCTCCTATTATTAACAGGTGCCCCTTGTCACTCTTCTTCACATTTCCTGGACAGTCAGCACTTTTGCTCTGCATAGAGAGCAATCCCCTTCTATTCATTACCTTCTTTGCACCTCTGAAAGCTTAGAAATATTCCCTTTAAAGCACCAACACTTTTCAGCTCTTTCAATATTCCTATCTCAAGTCACACAGTTCTAATTATGCTATAACCATACCTCTTGAGACTGCTAGTTCAAATGCAAAGACAGCTATCAGGGAAGTAAGGATCAGAGGTGATAGCCCTACTATAATTCCATACCACTTATTCTCCAAGGCACGCGTAGTATTCAAACAAAACAATTTCACCAATGCTTTGGCTTTTAAAATGGACTGAGGTTTGGGATAGAAATACAAAGGACAATCGAGTGTAAGGTGCTTTTTTAAAAATTAGATATACCTTATAGAATAAGTCCAGTAACATCTTTTGTCGAGCTCGCTCATAAGGATCATATGGACACAGCTTCTTTCCAGGATAAGCATCATCCAGGTACTCACAAGCGATGACAGATTCATAGATCAGTTGACATTTGCTGTTTTCCAGAACAGGAATTTGGCCAAAAGGGTGCTTTGTATAGTACCAGTCAGGCTTGTTTCTCAGGTTAATGTTGACAACTTCATGTCTTAAAAAGAAAAGGGAAAACAAGACAACAAAAAGGAGGGGCTTATGTAGGGAGACACTCATCTTGAAAGCTGAAGTAATCAATTTGTAGAATTTAAATTTGCAATTAATTTTTGCAAAGTCTAGGTCTCTTCCAAAGAAAAATCCATAACGACATCATTGTCTTCATTCCTACAGTAAAATGTGTTAAATGTTATTCTATGCCTTCTCTCATTTGCTCCTGGATTCCTGGCTCCAGGAGGTTGAATCTCCTGCCCAATATCAGATCTAGGAAATCTGACTCAAAGCTCATATGCATAACCAAGGCACTACAGTTCAGCCCTGGAACCGAGCATAGCACAGTTCAGTGTACTCTGAGTCGTCCTAAAAGTCTCCTGCACATGCACAGCTCCGCATTTTAGGGCCGCCTGCTAAAGATCCCGCCCTTTTTAACCATTTACTGGCTTTGCCTCAGACGAAAAGGACAGGGCATCTCCGGATTTGAAACCTCCCCCCACGTCCCGCGCCTGTGGGGCGCTGACCCGCCGCTTTTCACCTGATGCCTTTGGCCCGGAGGACGAGGCGCGTCCTGTGAGCATAAGGGCAGAACCTCATGCTGTAGATGCGGATCAGGCCCTCTGGTACCGGCCCTGGGTAGACGCTTCCTGCCGGGGACATGGGGGGACGATGGAGAGGGGGATGAGCAGAGAGGAGAGGGGCGCACTCGCCTCTCTAGGACCCTAAGAAGGCTGTACGCGCTGGGCCTCTCGAGTCCCAGAAAGGCACATGGCTTTTGTGCAGAGGAATCCTTCAAGTCCCTCCCCAAACCGGTCTGGGGCCAAGGCCGGGCAGATCCCTCTGCAGAGCCCCGCGGCTCCCCCAGCCCCACGGACAGCTGTCAAGAAGACTTACCTTTCCCCAAGGTCCTGCTCGCTTCATTGGCCATGGTCTCCAGGTTGCTCAACGCGCAACGCCCAACGCAGCTGCCACAGGTTCCAGAGACACCTATGCTCCCGCGGGCCCCTCCTGCCCAAATGCAATTGTGAGCAACGGGGCTCTCGTAGGGCAGAGAGCTGGGACGTGAGCTAGATAGGATCACAACTGCAGAGGCATCGCCCCAGGTTCCGAAGCTGAAGAGTAGGAGTGGGCAAAACAAACACCCTGAAAAGCACCCCTTGCTTTGAACACGTGGGCATAGCATTTCGTGGGGTCTCTCTTTTCCACATCTAGAATCCGTGAAGAATGGGCATTTCAACTCCAGCATGTATTTCAAGGAAATTTAATAAAACTTGACCAGGGTAACGCTGTTTTCTTTCCCATTCCAAGCCCTTCCTTCTGCATCTCTAAGACAATTGGCTACATCCTCCGTATAATTAGTACTTCAAACAATAAGTACTAAAAAAGGCCAACCTTTTTCATGACATAGCAGATAAGAAGAAAACTTGTTAGTGCTGGGATCTTGCACGACCCTGAGAGTGTCTCTTTAAATTTTGCGCCCTAGCCATCTCACTTGCCTCACCCGAGTTCTGGCCCTATTTATGAAATTTTTACCCAAACTATGAAAAACAGGTAATGAATTAGAAACAAGATACCTAGAGGCAAAGAAAACTTTGTGATCTCTCCCCATTCCTCAGCATAAAATTCAGAGAAGATCCTTTATATTTGCTAAGGATGTGTTGCCAAAAGCCCAGCAATACAAGGGCCACTTGGACAGCTAGTTCTTCCATCTACATGAGATGGAAAGATAATTCCTTTCATTTTACAGGACTGAGCTGAAATGGGAATTGTTTGGGAATGTATTTTATGGGGTTTGAGAGGTAAAGAAGGAAAGAAAAGTATATGCTTCGCTCACACTGACTAAATGATTTCCATGGGTTACCTTGATTCCCACAACTACTCAGTTAGGCAGCTGTTATTATTCCTATTTTACAAATCAGCCTCAGAAAGATGGCATTATTGGCCCAAAGTGACCAGCTAGTAGAGTTGAAGAACTTTAAAAGTCCAGAGCCTGACTTATTGTCTTGGCCTCTAAAGCTGGTAATAACAGTGTGGAAAGGAAAGATGTAAGTCCTGGAAAAGATACAGCACACAATAGCTGCTCAACAAATAGTTGAATCTAAATATATTTTGTTAAAATGTCAGAACCTAATTATGTAGCTTATGAATGGGCATCTTTTGTCCTTTGGAATTCCAATCTATCCAGAAACCCTTGGTTAACAGTGTTAACATTTTTTTCTACTGAATAAGAGTCTTAGAAAATCCTTGGAATAGTTAACTATATTTTTTCCTAAGTCATTCAGAGTAATTTTACGTGAAATATGGCAAGTTGTTCTTGCTATATAAGAATTGGGGAACAGCAAAATGTTTTAATAAATGTTCTCTGAAAAGAAAGTGCATATATTAGCAAGAAATCTGGTATTAGAAAAGAAAAATTGGTTCTTGACTTGCCATGCCAACAATTTTGCATTTTGGAAGATGCAGAAAGTAATAGGACAACTACTATTATGGGGCTAATTTTGATCAAAAAGAACAAACTGAATGGTAAAACAGAAGCAATGAAAATAATCATGTCATATGAAAAACTTCTGATAGACAAGGAGATGACTCCCGGGCTGACAAAAGTATTCTTCAGATAAAGAATGCAGATGTCAAATAGTTGAGAAATAACTATACCACAATAAGTTTAGTTAACATCCATCTCCTTATACTCATATAGTTACAAAGAATATTTTTTCCTCATGATGAGAACTTTTAGGATATGCTCTGTGGGGACAGAGCCCCAGAAAGCAGTTTCCAGGCTCTCGGCCTCACATAGAAAGGTGCTGGGCTCGGGGTAGTAAATGGCCATCAACTGTGATTGGGTGGCCATCAGCTGTGGCTGGTTGGCCATCAGTGTAATCTCATGTGGGGAACGGGAGCAGAGACCTTGCAGGAGACCCCGCATGACAAATGGCACAGCGAGCAGGGTCCCCCGCACGACATACTCTCGTAGCAACTTTCAGATATGTACTTGATTCTGCTTTCCTATCCCTGTTTCTATTTTACAGGGTGAGGGAACAAAGACAAAAGATTTTTAAACATTTTGATGTAGTTACATTTGAATGAACTAAGGCAGATTTTCAAGATCCTGTAATCAGCCAAAGTCTAACATTTGTAAAATCAAACAACGCGGTACATCAACACTTTTGATTAAATCCCAAGCATAATACCAGTAGTGGTATGTCAAAAAGGTGGATACTATCCACACCTGGCTCAACCTCTAAATGCTAGAAGTGATTGAGTAATGAGACTGGAGCGGGAGCAAAAGTAAACTCTTATCTCACGAATGGCCTGAATGACTAAGCATTCAGGCTTGATTTGAATCTCCTGCAGCACATACCAGCTGTGTGACCTTGGGCAAAGCACAACTTTCTATGCCCTAAGGTTCTCATTTGTAATTCAGAGTTGATGGTACTAACATATCAGGTGGTTTGGGGAGGATTACCGGTAATTCAGATACTGGATGAAAATTGCGTGATAGTTATTACCTAGTAAGCATTCAACATTAGCTATTATTTTTAATATTAGAATGCAGCATGTAAGACCTATAGTCCTCACAAAGACAGGCCATTCCCTGGGACCAAATTCCCTTGCCTGCGGGTGCCCTATAACGTAGCATCTACACCGGAGGTGCCCAATGCAGGGCTGAGAATTAGGGATTTTCAGTCCTCTTTACCTGTCTCCAGCCAAATCAGAAAAATAAAAATAAAAAATTAACATTTTTTTTCCCTTTGAGTTAAAGGTATTGCTTTAAAGACCTGTTCTTCATTATGTTAAGTGAAATAAGTCAGAAAGAGAAAGACAAGTACCATATGATCTCACTTATATATGGAATCTAAAGAAAAGACTATGTGAATGAACTAATCAGAGTCAGTTTTGGGGACGCAGAGAAAAAACCGAGAGTGGTTAGATGGGTGTGTGGGAGGGGGTTGGGGATAAGGGGAAAGGTGAAGGGATTTGGAAGCAGCTGGTAACCACAAGATGGCCTCAGGGTTTTTCTTTTGAAAATTAATTTGGGGAAGGTATTCTATAATGTTGTAAAGATTTTGTTGGGTATCCGATGGACATGCGTCCTATTTGGGAGACCACCTCAGGGATACTGTGGATACCTGATCATGGCATTGTACATCAGAAGCTAAACATTAATGAATGCCAACTATAATTTTATATATATAATGTGATGGTTCAGTGTGAGGTCGGAGGGATAGTGGATGGGGGGAGGGGGGTTCACAGTATGAGGGATATAAATGATGAACGTCTAAGTATTACCTTGTTTTGTACACCTGAAACTAATAAATAAATTAATTAATGAAAAAAAAAAAATAAAATAAAGACCTGTTCTTTATTTTTAGATTATATAGCCCTTGCACTTTTTTAAATGTTAAATTCTTTGATGAAATAGTACGGCTTTCTTTCAAAAAAAAATATTAGGCAATATTAAAAGTTGGCAATCCTACTCTGGGCCCCGAAATCGTGAAAAATCCTAAAATTCAGAATTGACCTTAAACCCCTCTTGCCTTCACATGCAACACTGGCCGGACCAACCCACCCGGAGGAGTTGACAAGAGAGACATCCCGAAGCTTTACCCCCGCGAGGCAGACGAAGCCGGAAGTAGAGCGACCGCTGCAGGCGGCAGAACCCGCCCCCTAGAACGAGATCCTACCCGCCAACTGGCCACGGCACTGGGAGCTTCAGCCAACCCTCAAAGCCTTTGGAAGGGCTCCAGCCAATCAGTGCCGAGCTGAGCCAATGGGCAGCCGCGTTACAAGCTCCTGGATACCGGAGTCGTGGGGACTCGCGGATGTCTGATACGGGTCCGGCAGAGCTTGGGCGTTGGTGGCTGTCGAGGGTGGGCGGGCCGAGGCCGTTTGTGAAGTCAGCCGGTTCTCAGCCGCCAGTCGGTGCGGGCCCGGGATCTTCTGCATCACCATGGGGTGGGGGCGGGGGTGGGGGGTGGGGGGATGAGGGATGCTCATTTCACATGTGGACTTCCCGGCCCATCCCTTACCTACCGAATCTGAAATCCAGCGGTGGACCTTAAGTGATTGCTATGCGCTCTAACGTTTAAGTACAGGAAACCAGGCTCTATTGGGACAGGCTGGTCTATATAGCCCTCTAATTCTGTTAGTATGAACAGAATACTGGGTGTGTTTTCCAGATATTTCTGCCAGCGTTTTAAGGCCTCACTTAACCTCCCGAGCTCAGTTGAATCATCTGTAGAATGAAAGACTCCGACCCACCTTCTCATGGAGATGATGACAAAAAATTAAATAGAAGCCCAATTGGCTATGGAAGTGTATGGAAGATGGCATTAATATTTCCGAATGTGAATATTACCTATTACTCATCCAGCCTTCCATACTGAATTGAGGGATGTGGTCCTCACAGTATTTAATTATATATATGGGACACCTGCTATGTGCCCAGCATGGAATTTGGTAAGAAGGATTTGAATGGGATAGAAATTGGAGATTGGGAGACCACATAGGTCATCTAGTCACCTGGCTTTGAGGTGATGTGGGTTTGGTCTTCAGTGGTAAAAATAGGAATAAAGGAGTGAAATGCCATTGATGATGGAAAGGAAAGAATGAGGAATTGAAAATTTCTCAACTTAGAATTCTGAAGACAAACTTGAAAGGGCATCTTTGAAATGACAACAGGGTATCCAAGTGGAAATGTCCTAAGGGTAGTTAGAAATCTAGATTGAAATCTAGATCTCACTAGAGATAATGATTTAGAGATTTTCAGCATAGACTCTGTTAGAACCCTTAGAGTCATGTGAGCATCCGGAGCAGGAAATGTGTTTACATTCTGCAGGAGGGCCTTGAGGAAACGTCACAGTTAAGCCATGATGTCAACTCAGAGAAGGTGATCCAATGACACGTGAGAGCACTCGGTAAAATTAAAGCATGTTGTTATTCCTATTAGTGAAGGAAAATATCAGACATATCTTCATTGCTGACTCTTGCCCCCATCAGAGCCCATAGTCACAGGCCTGGAGGCTGTCCTGCAAGTAGAGATCTAAGAAACCTCGATAGGTCTTCACATCAAGGAGGAGCGCTGATACTGTGGGATCTTTCCTCATGGCTGCCATCCAGAGCTTAAGTTTTGGAGTGTGGTCTACACACCTGTGGGAGATGGAAAGAATGAAGGCATGAGCTAGACTAAGTAGGAAGGCAATGCAGTCTCCTATATATCATCACTCTGCAGTTTCATTTTTTCCTCTAACCTGTTAAAGTAGTTCTTTAAAAATATTTCTTTAAAATTCATGTAATCATAGAATACAGGCAGGCCTTGTTTTATTGCACTTCTCAGATACTGCGTTTTTTACAAACAAGGTATGGAGCAATCCCCCATTGAACAAATCTATCGGTGCCGTTTTCCCAAGAGCATTTGTTCATTTTGTGTCTCTGTGTCACATTTTGGTAATTCTCAGAGAATTTCAAACTTGTTCATTTTTATATTTGTTATGGTGCTCTTTGATCACTGATCTTTAATGTTACTAGGGCAAGACTCTCTAAAAGATTATGACTCACTGAAGGCTCAGATGATGGTTAGCATTTTTAGCAATAAAGTATTTTTTAATTAAGGTTATGTACATTGTTTAGATATAAAGCTAGTGCACACTTAACAGGCTACAGTATAGTGTAAACAACTTTTATATGCATTGAGAAACCAGGAAATTTGTGTGACTCACTTTATTGCAATATTTGCTTCATTGCAGTGGTCTGGAACCAAACCTGCAATATCTCCAAGGTATGCTTGTATTAGATTTGGAACATGTTGTAGAGGTCTTTGTTTTATGGAACAGTAATTTTAAAGTGAAATGACTTGTTCAGTTAATGTAAGAACTGTTGCAAACTGAAACTGGTAACTTTTTTAACATGAAAGACAACCCATCTATGGCCAGATTGTAACTAAAAGGAAGGGATTAAGAAGTACAAATTGCCTATTACAAAAAGAGTTACAGGGCTATAAAGTACAGCATAGTTAATATAGCCAGTAATACTATATTATATATATATGGTGTCAGATGGGTACTAAACTTATTGGGGTGAACTTACTTATAAGTTGTATAAATGTCTAATCACTATGTTGTACACCTGAAACTAATATAATATTGTATGTCAATTGTAATGAAAACTTAAAAAAAGAGAGAGAGATCAAACTTTTTTTGCCAGCGGGGAAGTGGTGATAAAGGTGAAGGGGGATATAGTCAATAATATTGTGGTAAGTTTGCGTGGTGACAGGTGATTATTAGACTTATTGAGGTAATCACATTGTAAGGTATATAAATGTCGAATCATTACACTGTACACCTGAAACTAATATAATATTGTATACCAACTATACTTAAATTAAAAAAACGTTTTTAATAAATACAAATTTTTTAAAAGAATAATGAAAAAAGAAGTAACCCTGAATGCTCTAAGCTCTGAGTTGGGAGTAAGCCAAAGTGGCTGCCAAACTTCAAAATACGCAATTTGGAAAACAGTATGGGAATCTTACTGGTAAATGGGAGGTAGCGTTGATCATACACTCCTGCATGACAGCCTTATAGAAATGTACATCCTTATGGATTTTTAACCGGGAGGGAAGGAATAAATTACTTTTAAAACATTTTACTACATGTTACAGAATTCCTGCCCCTCCTAAATGTGGAGGTGTGGTGAGTATAGGTATGTAATATGCCCAAGTCTTTCCTCCTGTCTGCTTGTTCCCATTCATACCAGTTGTATGAAATATTTTTATTTCTGTGCAGAAAAAAGGTCAACATATACTATTCCAATTATCATTATCCTAAAATATACACAAAACATTCAAATGTCTTACTCAGTTAACTCCAGTCCTTCCAGCCGTTCAAACCAGGGCCAGATGAGGTAATCAATCATAGAAAGCGAATTGCCTCCAAAGAAGGTTGTCTTCTTATTGGTCAGAACCTGAACATTAAACAGCATAAGAGTACTTATTGTGCATCTAGTAAAACATCATCAGAGATGACACAGGTGAGTTGTGTAGAGTGGTGAGAGCAGCAGTATTTACCCTGACATATCCAAGTTGGCTTTTTGATCAGTTTAAACTTTAGAATCTGTTGGTTTGAGATGAAGCAACAACAATCAACAAAATAAACTGGAAAATGGAGAAAAATAAAATAAGGGATAGAGTACAAAATTTTTGTAATAAATAAAAGACTGGTATTCAGAATATAGAAAGAACTCCTGGGAATCAAAAGAAAAAAGGCAAACACCCATGAGAAAATTGGGCAAGTCTTGTACTTCACAAAATAGTATGTCCCAGAGGCCAATGACCACTTGAAAAGGTGCTCCAACTACTGTTAGTTATCAGGGATGCAAATTAGAACCAAATGCAATACCACATTCTAATACATCTATTAGAATGGCTAAATGAACAAGACAAAGTTAGCAAAGGTGTGGAACCACAGCTGATAGGAATATAAATTGGTACAACCATGTTTTAACAGTATTTCTGTGCACTCTACTAAAGCTGAGTGCATATATTCTCTATAACCCAGTAATTCTACTTGGAAATGTGAACATATATTCACCCAAAGATAAGAATGTTCACTGCATCATTATTTGTAATATAATTTGTTATAGCCCCAAAGTGGAACTGTTTACTGTCCATCAGGAGTAAAAAGGATTAAAGAAAAATTATGGTACAGTCATAAATAGGAACACTATACAAAGAATAGGAAAGAACTATGTATAACATACCGGTATGTGAACTTCACGAACCTAATACTGTATGAAAGAAACCAGACCCAATTATATGATTCCATTTGTATAAGGCACAAAAAATAGCCAAAATTAATATTCTGTTTCTTGATTTGGGTGCTGGTTCCATGGCTGTGGAAGCACAAACAGTATGTTTCTGAAATTTAAGAAGGTGAATTGGTATTACAGTTTGTCAAAGCAGGGAACAGAATATTTTCTGGTTAACACCAAACCAACTTTTATAAACTGTAGTTTTTCTCAGGGCCCACATAACATTCTGCGTTGTAGACTGATTGGATCTACTTGAGTATTTGGAATGTCTCAAGGCCAAGAGGAAGACTCAATTTAAAGGCCCCAATGGCAGCTCTACCTGAAAGGAGGTGAAACACAAGTGTCTGTAAGATTCATGGCAAATGCTTTGTGGTGGAAAATGTTTATTACATAATACTAAGTGGAAAAAGAACACAGAATGGTATCTATGCTCTGATTACAGTTATGTACATTTTTTTTTAATATATGGACAAAGACCGGAAAAAAGAAAATAGGTGACACATTGTAGAAATGTTGGTGAATATCCCTTTTTCCTTCTTATTTTAATGTCATTACAACAAAATGTTTTAAAAGCGAGCTCATGATACAATATTTTTAGGTGTTTTGGTTTACATCTTAAACACAGTGGCTTATGGCAATCTGTTGTAAACTAAAATTTTTTACTTGGTATTATTATTACTAATTGCTATACAGTGTTTGGGAAATGGTAATATGAAGAAAAGACTAGAAGGAAGAAGAGAGTAGATACAGTGTATCATTTAGGCTGATAAAAGCTAGGAGAAGTGATTGATTACCTCCTCAAGCTTGCTGAATTCTTTACGAAACTCTTCTTTTAGGCCAGAACGGTCTTCCTTATTTTTACTTCTAAGAAAGCTTCCCACCAAAGGTGGTATCTAGACAGAGAACAATTTCTTAGTTTATCATGGGAGGCTAATTATACCGGCCTCATATGAAAACACAATAGAACCCTCATAGTCCCAGTATCAGTGTTCAAGAAACTTCAAGGGTGCACTAATTCCTGTGTTCACAGAGATTATATGCTGATCTTAGGAACAGTCTTGTGGCCTAAGATACTGTGTTGGTCAGGATTTTATAAGTTCCAAATCATAGAACACACCTTGACAAGTTTGAGCCAAAAAATATCTTTAAAGGACACTAATTATCTCACTGAATTGTTGGGAGGCTGAACAAATAGGCTTGGAACTAAACTGGAACATTCCAAAATCATGCTCAGACTGGCCTGATGGAAAGCAATCTGAAACTAGTTTCTAGTGCCAGTGAGCTGAAACAAGAGGTTACAGTTTGAGCGGCTGCCAGTTAGCTGAAACTAGAGGTTACAGTTTGAGTCACTGCCAGAACCTGGACTCTCAAGTAACTAATGCCACTAGTACCAAAACTGTTTCTACCCCGGAATTTAATCTTGCAACCACCCACCACAGTTCCTGAAAGCCAGAAGCTCTGCCACCAGCCACCAGCAGAACCAGTGCCCCCCACCAAGCCTATTTCCTCACATGGCTCGTTTCTGAATTGAAGTCTACCATGTGTCTATCTGACTGGAGAACCTAGGTCCCGAGCCTTGGCCCCAGCTGCAGAGAGAACTAGGGAAGAGAATTTTTCTGATTTCTACCTTGGGGAAGACATGCAAAGTCTTCAAAGGGGACTGCCTACCTGAAGACCTGACAGGTGTAGTGTCACATGCTTTAATGCTAGTGGTGGGTGCGTGTTTTAATACTTCGGTCCTTGATATCATCTAACCGCAAGAGAAGTCCACTCATCCCAGTTTAAGTAAGCAGGCACTCATAAAAATATGGATACTCGTAAAAATACGAATCTCCTGAAATCCCACTGATGTCAGTATAGCTTGCCCTCATTGGAATTGAAGATTTGCAGGCAGCCATTCGTCCACATTTCTTTGTTAATACTAATTGCTTGAACTAATATACAACATTGACAGTAACTAAGATACAAACAGTTCTTCTACAGGAATGCCATTGACTCAGCTGAGAGCTGTCTCCAAGACTGAGTAGATAGGTGCTCACTGCTAGACACTGTGGTTAGAACAACTAACACTATTTACCACGTGTCGGACTCTGCTCTCAGTGCTTTATATGAACTGCTTCTTATCTATGAGGAGGGAGCAACTATATTCATTTTACAAATGATGAGCTGAGGTACAAAGGTAAAGCAAAAAGCAACTTGCTAAGAGTCACAGAACATGGAAGTGGCAGAGCTGGTCACAAACCCAGGTAGGCAGTGAGCCAATAGTGATCGAAACACTGCCCTCACCCTCAAGGAGCTAATAGCTCTGGTGTAACACACAGGCCAGAAGGCAGGCAGTCACCAAAAGAGAAATGTTAGTATATATGGAAACAGAGCTGGGCATTCCCCCAGTCTGGACAAGCTTCTGGAAGGCAGCAGCATCTGAGCAGATACATGAAAGAGGATTTGGAGATAAGCAGGCAAAGTGAGAAGAGTCTCTCAGCAAGAGCTGATAAGGTGGCGAGTTTGGGAAAACTGAAAACATTCAGTATGGCTGGAATATAAAGTGTTAGGAGAAAGGTGAAAAGGGGTAACTTTGGAAAGGTAAAAAACTAATCGAAAAAGGGCTTGCAGGACACGTCAGAGCTGATAAAGAGTATAATCCTTTCTAAATTACTGAACCATAAATGACAGCACCGAGGTAGCTTAAAAAGCAAAGGTTGTTTTCAAACAGGAACTGAAATTTCTTATACACACACCTTAGAAAATAATTCAAAGGTCATCTTCTGGCATGCTTTCTCATAGGGGTCTTCCGGCAACAGCTTCTTCCCTGGATATACTTCATCCAGGTACTCACAGGTGATGGCAGATTCGTAGACCAGTTGACCCTGACTATTTTCCAGAACTGGCACCAGACCAAAGGGATTCTTCTTAAAGAACCACTCAGGCTTATTTTTCAGATTGATGTTGATGACTTCATGCCTAAAAGACACATAGAAGACAACAAAGAGAGTAAAACATTTTTTGTACTTCTGAATAAATCCTCACTGGTCCTAATACCCACTAAGCTGATCAGACCCCAGATTTAGGAGTCAGCTCAGCCTTGATTCCTTCCCCCCACATCCTCTTCCTCAAGTCAAATGGACCAGCAAGACCTGTCAGCTAGACCTCCAAGTCATACTCTGATTTAATCACTTCTCACCGTTACCACTGCCACCTCATCCAAAACATCATCTGCTCCCTGGGCCTCCGCAACAGCCCCCCACCAGCCTCTCAGCTTCCACTGTGGCATGTCTACAGTCCATTCTCCACACACGGCCAGGTGGAGCTTTGACAAGCGGAAATCACATCAGCCTGTCCTCCTGCTTACAACCTTTCAATGGCTGCTCATTGCAAAGAGGATAAACTCTAAACCACTTTCTATGACATGCAAGGCACGTTTGATCTTGCCCCTGCTTACCTGTTTCCTACACCTTTGCCTCTAGTCATGGTCTGGCCACCCTAGCCATTTTCTATTCCTTGAATTTGCCAAACAAGTTCTCACCTTAGAGCATTTGCACTTACTGGTTCTCTGCCCTCTCTGCCTGTCTTCCCAGGTCTAACACCACATGCTCAGTTCCTTGCTTTTTACAAGTATATTAAGGAATTTAAAAAAAATCCACCCACAAAATAAGCTTTCAGATTAAATCTCCATGCATTGATACATTTTTTAAAATGTTGCGTGGTAAATCATACAAAGTAAACCCAAAAGAAAGAAAACAGGTGAACTCTGGAGCTATATTCAGATTGTAATTATATCTTGTATCTTGCCTGAGAGATTTTAGGGGAAATAAGAAAACGGAAAGTTTCGCATAATCGTTAAAGCCAGGTCCATATAATTGTCAAAGCTGGATAACTGTTCAATAGAACAGATTACTCAAAAATAACATACACTAACACATATTGGTTCCTATTTCCCCATCCACCCCAGTAGCTAGAACAGCATTTAGTTTGAGGGTTTAAATATGTAATTCCCCCATGGAAACAAAGGATAACCAGATTAAATGCAAGCATGTGTGTGTGCGTGTGTGTGTTAAAAGGTTCATGTGCTGAGAGACAGTGGACACTCAAATACAAGACACTGCAAGAAAAACCAGGCCTCCTGCCAAGGAAGGAATTGTCAACATTTCTGAAATTTTATACTGTGAAAACAAAAGGTAGATTCTGGGCTTTTGTGATAAAGGTTCTCATAACACACATGTATTTGGTGGTAACCTTGCATTGTGAGCCAACAAGTCAACACATCTGCTACAAGTTGGAAAACGTACCTTTTAGAGAAAACCATACTTTGTTAGGTTATACCATGTGGTAAAAATCTAGTACCTCTGACGAAAGTCTTCTGGGACTCAAAAGCGATCCATGAATGTAGTAGACCTCTGCTGTTTGCACTACCTAGTAACTGTTATCACTCTTCACCGCCATACACATACTATGATGGTAAAGCCATTTCAGTTTTCCTTTGGAAAACTGTCCCACTAAGTAAGGTAGGGTTGTTTTCAACCCAGAGTTACAGAGAGGCACTTACCTCAGGACTTTGTGCCCCAAATCCATCTGTGTCTTGCTCTTGGACTTTTCAATTATATGAGCACAAAGTAGTCTTTTTTTCAATCCAATTTGAATTAGATTTCTCTTACTTGCAATAAAAGAATTCTAATACAGTGACATTACACTATTGGATTAAATACAGTGTTTGGGATAAATGTTACTAAATGTTGAGTATTTTGCTATGTGTTCAGAATTAATTTCATCCAAATAAGATGCCAATCTTAGTGAAGTGATGGCTGACCTGAAAATAATATTTTTTCTTTAGAATGCATCTTACATTTCTTTTAGGGAAAAGAATTGCCTCCCTAACTCTCCCCCTAGAAGTCTAAAATTTGTTTGTAAACCCTAAGCACATAGATGGAAAATTTCTTTAAAATGGGGGCTATGTTTTAAACTTATACACCACAGATATCTGATACCTGTTCCATAGATTGCAAAGGGAGGCGGTTCCAATGGATATTTGGCATAGCCAGAGAAAAGCAAAGCGACTATTGCATAATTCTTGTGGCTAACTCATATGTCAATAATCATGCTAGTTTCAGTGAGGCTTCGCAAAAGAAAAGTTTTAGGCACAGGCCCACAACCCAACCCGGTAGGACTATGTACTGTACAGTTAACTCAGCACACTGCTAGGAGGGTCAAGGTCTGGAATGGTTATCTACTTCAACAATTCGATATAGAAACATGCTCACAATAACAGCAAATAGTATCATAAACCGGTCAGGAAGGGAGAAGTAGGGTGAGAGTGAAAGGCAGTGAGCCAGGAATCAGGGATCTACCAGAACTTAAAAGAGCTCTGGTAGATCCCTATCACTAACTTTACTGGAACCCCAGTTTTTCTAAATCCATAAAATGGTTAGGTTAGTCTAAATGGGGAGTCCTAGACTTCTGGAATCTGTGGCATTCCCCTCACCACCACCACCTCCCCAACCCCACCCCTCGAGGAGAGGATCCATAACTTGCTATGTCCCTCCCAAAGGCTGAGAATAGTAATTATTTTGCAGTAAAGGAAGCTCTGGGGACCCCATCAGAGATTCCCTCCCCAGCCGCCCGCAGCAGCTGATTCCCGGCCGGCTAGCGGAGCGGCCTCCGCCGTGGTCCTCACGGGATGCCCTTGGCCTTCAGGACGAGGCGCGTCCTCTCGGCGAACGGGCAGAACCTCATGCTGTAGACGCGGATGACGCCATCCGGGACAGGCCCTGGGGGCGCGCTCCCTGCAGGGGAGAAACAAAGGCGGTTACGGCCCCGAGAGCGGCGGGGATCCCCCGCCTCCCGCTACCGGTCTCCGCCGCGCAGAGGTCCCCTGCGCTGCAGCCCTTGCCGGTTCCCTGGAAGGAGAAGGCGCTTCCGGGAGGCTGGACTCCAGAGCGGCCGAACTAGGACCCGCGGCCGGGGGTCGCCGAGATCTCCCCTGCCTCCCGCGGCGGTCCGCTGAGCCTCACCCTTCTCTAGGCTCCTGGCTGATCCTCCAGACATCGTGGCGCAGTGCAGACTGACCTTGGCGCACGGGTTTCCAGGCTATTCAGGAAGTAGCGGCCCCTCCCTTCCTCTCTCAGAAGTGCGGACCTGGGTGGGTCGACAGCTCCGCGTGGGCTGTGTTCCCAGGACCCAGCACTGCCGGGGTGCGTGGAGCGAACCCACGCGCAGCGAGCCCTGTGGGCGACCCAGACCGCCGGCACCAGGATCTATTTCCCACCCTCTGCAAAAAGCAACGCCCCGCCGCCGGGGTTCCAGTGCCTCGAGGGAAATCGCCGCCCAGACGCCCACCCGTTGCGCCCGAATCCAGGGCCAGCCTTCCCGGTTTGGTGGGGGTCGCGTTTAAAACTCTGCAGCTGGCAGTTGTGCCAAAGTGTATCGTGCTGGCCAAGAGATGCCCACGTCGAGATGCACAAAAGAAACGCTCAGAGCCATTCCCAACCCGGTACGATGATGTCCGCCCTCCACACGAGTCCACGCCTGACCCTGACCTCCCGGATTCCACGCCCCCTCTGGGAAGCGAGCTCCAGCAGCCCCCAGGTGGCTCGCAGATCTGGTCCCAAGCTACCATCAGCTGCAAAGCTACCCCAACTTCAGGGCCTGTGGCCTGGACCCAGCACTCGCTCTCCTTTCCAGAACGTGCTCTGGAACAGAAGCACAGAACGTGCTCTGGAACAGTAACAGAAAAGTTACTGTTAGAGGCACAGTGAGAGGTCGCCCAGCCAGCCACCTGGACAGCCTTTTCCTTTCTCTGTCAGTACTAGCTTAATATGACTACTGGGAGGGCTGCTGTCCCTACTGTCACCCACAGGACACATCCTCTTAGTTTTAACCCAAAGGAAACAGCACAAGTCTGGATGTACTAACCTCAGATGGTGCTGCTTTCAAAAATCTATCAATTTCTATTTGGAATCTCTAGTAGGGGCATAGTCTCAGAGTCAGTCAGGTGGACTGAATAAATTTAGTCCCATAGGTCTATGAAAAATACCTGGCCAGAGCATCTGCTCAAACAGCTCCTCTTAACTTAGGGGTTAGGAAAGAGGGTTCCAGGGCACTTGGTACAGATACCGGGAAAGCGTTGTCAAAGTTTTGCTTGTCTGCATAGATTTGAAAGCTGGTAACTCCTGTGCCATTTATTTGTGGGGAAAGGGGGTGGTGGTGGTCTGTTTTTGATTAGCTCTATTATGGGAGAGGCATGGAGTAAGGTGATAAGTACGCGGATTTCAGAGCCTTCCTGCCTGGATTTGATCCTGACTCCAGCCCATGTTAGTTTGCTAGGGCTAGGGTAACAAAGTACCGCAAACTGAGTGGCTTAAACAACGGAAATCTATTCTCACAAGTTCTGGAGGCTAGAAGTATGAGATCAAGTTATCAGCGCAGTTTTTCCTTCCGAAGCCTGTGATAATCTGTTCCATGCCCCTCCCCTAGCTTCTGGTGGTTTGCTGGTAATTGTTGGTGTACCTATAGAAGCATTACCCCATCTCTGCCTTCATCTTCCCGTGGCATCCTCCTTGTGGGCGTATTTGTGTCCAAATTTACCCTCTTTATAAGGACACCAGTCATATTGGATTGGGGGGGTGGTCAACTGTAATCAAGTGCGACCTCATTTCAGTTGAATTAATTACAACTGCAATGAACCTATTTCCAAATAAGGTCACATTCTGAAGTATTGGGGATTACAGCTTCAACATATTAGTTTATGAATTAGTAATTTGACGTGAATTTATTATGAAACCATATGAATTATAATAACCCTTTATTAAACATGTGAATGTGGGAAAGTTCTCTCTTTGTTTCAGTTCCTTCATCTGTAAAATGGGGTGGAAAAAGCTAATGCCTCTCTTATAGAGTTTAAAGAAGAATTAACTTAGTAAATATGTAGAAAGCACTTAGAACAGTTCTTGGCACAGAATAAATTTTATATGTTTGTTACTATAGCAAATACTATTGAGACAGGTTAATTAGCATTTTGTCAGGTAAATAGGGAAGTCCCCGGTAGAATAAACAAAGGCAGCCATATCCTGAAACTCCAGGTTCTGAAATACTCATTCACTCCACGACAAAAATGTAATTGAGCTCTGAGGTTAATACGTTATGTCATAAATCCCTTTAGACCAGACAAACAGAACAAATCTGATAGACAGAAATCTGTTATTTCATAAATCCTTTCAGACTGGACAAATAGAGCAAATCTGATAGACAGAATTCATTTAGAAGGCACCAACCCCCTTCCCCAGCATGCAAGAAAAAATATAAAATGAGAGCCTTTTGCCTTAGCCAGTGGACATCCCAGTTTCAGGTACTCCCTCTTGCAAGAGAGCTGCACTTTCGCTTTGATAAAAATCTTTGCTCCTCTACTTCTCCTTTTGAGTCTGCATTCTCGTTCTTCTGGTACATGAGACCACGATCTCCGCCACCGGACACCAGGGTCCTATATCACTAAGTGAAAAAAAAGCAGACCATATTTTTGCTAAAACATGGGTCTTGCTTAACTCTTTTAGAAAATTAACATTTTAGGAGGTCTTTTAGCACATTAATATTATGCAAATTTAAATTTGGCCTGGCAAAACCTCTGATTGGCCAAACTAAAAATTTCACATCAAGGTCTTATTTGAGAATTTTTACTTAGAATGGCCTGTCCCCTAATTAGTATGAACAGTGTAAAATTTTGTCATAAGGATTTGAAAGATCCAATTCATCAATAAAGTAAAAGTTAATTCCTCAAAGGAGAAAATTGAAAAGAAAATATATGTCCCAGGAAACTACTGTACTGTAGCACTGCTCTGCATGATAGTGGCTTATCTCCAAGCCCTTTGTGGTTATGCGCATAATATGTAAACATCTGGGAACACACTGCTGTTAGTCACAAGGAAAAATAGTATCTCACCTTTTTGCAGCTGTAATTATCAATAATTAACCTGAGTGGGCTCACCTCAACTAATTCTGCTAGGTAGAGATCAAGAGTTAGAGGTCGTAGTGATAAGAAATACCTTCTAAATATCATTTGTCTTTAGTGACCATATACACACACTTGACACAACATTCTTCTGTGACTTTTCAGGAATGCAACTTAAATAATTTTATACTTATTAATATATAATAAATTGATATCGATAAGGTGTTTTTTACAAAGTTAGGAATATTGAAAGTCACATGAAGTGTTTCACTGTTATTATTTTAATTAATTATATTTAAAATCTCTTTTAAAAAATTAAGATCCCTTAATGTGAACTCATGAATAAGAATGTTTCTTTAAAAATTAACATTCTGTGACAGTCCATAGCAGGGAGAAATAGCCTTTATCAAAGAGATTCCAGTGAAAGATTCTGGCTGAATGATTGAGTGAAAGAATTTGTAGGGCCCAGAGTAAGGTCAAATGAAATAAAAAATTATAATCCTCGCAATAAGAAGCCATACAGGAATAAATGGTCTATAAAGAAAGGAGCTTGAATGATATATATGTATATATATATATATATATATATATATATATATATATATATATATATATATATATATATATATATATATACATATATATATACACACACACACACACACACACACACACATACATACATACACGGGGGGGGGGTGCCAAAAAAATGTCTATAAGTGGATACTTTGGTCAACGTTGCTCAAGCAGTAGTTCCCCATAATCAGAAGTGTTTGGACGTTGATGGCAACCACTTGGACATTGATGGTGAAGCAGGGCCCAGTTGGGACCACTCGGGACATCCCCCCCTTCACCTTTCCTTGACCTATAGCTTAACAACCGACCATCCCACTGCAGTGGTTAGGCTCGATGCAGACTCCCAGAACTCAGGGAACCTTTAGAGGAACGCCCAGATTTTCCCTTAAATACCCCAAGCTGATCTGAGAATGTTCAGGCAATTTTTGGAGTTGTTAACCTGCTGCCTTCTCAGACCACCAGTGCTCTGATAATAAATGCTTATTCTATGACCCAGCTCCTGTGTCGGTCTATTAGCTGAGCAGCGAAGGCAGCACAAGCCCCGACTCTGATGGCCTCCGGTTTCAATGGTAAACTATGGTCTTCAAAAACTTGGTACTTAATGCTCTCCCAAAGGGCTATTTTAAGTGATATTTGTGCCACAATTCAAATTGATTCCTATATTTGTAAAGTAATATATTTTATTACATTTATAAACTGTTTCCTCTTTCATCAGCTCCTACAAAGTTTTCCTCCTACATTATGTAATCTTTCACTAAGTGCATAGATTGTCAAACATATGTGACAGAGTGCCACCCATGACAGCTACAAAGGGTGCCCCTGCCATGGGCCTCATGCTTTAGAGGACCCATCCATCTGTAGAGCACTCAACATTCCCCGAGGACTCAATATTCCCCCAGCACGGCTGCCACCCTAAACAACCCTAAGGATCTACCATTGTGATTAAACCCCTTCCCCACCCTAGAGAAATGCTTCTCCACTTTTGCCCCGGGTCCCTGAAACAAAAGACTACTTACTGAGTTTGAATGCTGAGAGGTTTGTGTGTTGTGCCCTATCCAGCCCAAAATGCCAATAGTACTGAACCTGAGAAACCCTGCGTTAGCTTCCCTTGTCAGGACCATAAAATCAACTTCTAACATCTTCCTATTTCTGTTCTCCTACCAAATTGATAATCTTCCTGCAGACAGAATAATCTTTCATAAACATAAATCTGATCATATGATTCCCATTTAAAACCATGTAATGCCTTTCCAGGGCTCTTAGCCTAAGGACCAGAATTCTCAACTTGGCCTTTACCTAGATGGCCCCGGGTATTTTCTGCTTATTTCCCTTCTGCTCCAAATCACACTGCCCTCCCCAGTTCATCCAATCTGCCGTCCTGCCTTAACGACTTTCCAAAAACTGCTCTCAGCCCCCGTTTCCCCCCCCCTCGGGGGCTTCAAATAACGTCTGGCTTGGTCAGCACTCAATATTAATTTCTGCTGGTGATATTAATATTGTAAGTATTTGCCACAGGACTGGCCCCGCCACTCCAGCAACCACTCCGAAGGGCCCGCCCCTCGCTTCGTTCGCCGCCCGTCCATTGGCCACCACGAGGCAGCGCTTCCACCAATTCGCTCGGCTCTAGAAGGAACAGGCCGAAAGGGCAGAGCCAATGGGAGCAGGGGTTACGGTCTCCTGGCTACAGTGCAAACAGTGGAGGCTGCGCGGGCCCTGCCGCTGGGGGCCTCGGAGTACCGGTTGCAGACTGGATCCGGAGTCCAGCGTTTGCTGCCCGGCGACCCGCGGAGAGAAACGCGGCCCATGGCACAAAGCCGGGAGCTAGAGGAGCGCCACCTGGCCAACTCTGGCAGCGCGTCCCTGTCCGTGAGGTGTGGCGCCGCTGCCCCGCGACTGACTTCGGTCTCGCGGAAACTTCTTGGGACCTATACCATCTTCTTCCTCCCATTCTTTAGATCTGCTCTCTCCCGGAAACTTCGACCTCTTCTCAAACCCATCGCCTGCGAGAGACTCCCTCTCTGTGTGACCTCTTCTCTCCATCCCTTTATTCAGTGACCGCATCTCCAGTTGTGTTTCCCCGCACCTCCGGCCCCCAAGTTTCCTGCCCCTCTCTCACTTACCCAGTATTGCTCTCCTCCACTGTTCCTTTCTGCCTCCTCTTGTTGGCTCAGTATTGCTGTCAGTGATCCGTTTTCCCCAGACCTTTCATAAGTACCCCCCACCCCCACCCCATCCCAATGACAGCCCATCCCATTCTTGTAGTCTTTGGTGATTTCCCCCCAAATTTATGGCCGTCAGTCCCTTCCTCCTAACTGCTAACCACTAACTTGGGATTTATTTGCTTTTATAGTGGTCTTTGAAAAGCATAAAGCGCTGCACAGATAAAGGTGGTGTTTTTCCCTCTCCATATTCTAGACTGTTATCTGTTCTGTTCCACACAGCATACTCCGCCCGGTCCTGGCTGTACTCTCCAATCTCGAAGTTTCTTACCAAACCAGTGCCCTTCTCTTGCCTTCTCCACCATCTATCTTTAAGGATATCTTTAATATTTAAATAAAACTAGAATCTCCCCTCATCTCAAACTCTCCTAACTTCTAGCATACACCCACCACACACTTCTTACTTAAAAGTATGTTGCTTTTATGTTCTAACCTCCTCATTCATGTTGACTTACTTCCTTTTATTTTATGCCTTTTTCTCTGTTTTTAGATCTAAAATATGGCTACCCATGCTTAATCTTTGTAAAAAGGCAAATTTCCTACTCCACTTACAACCACAAAGCAGGCTGTCATATTCACAGTGGGTTTTTTAAGTTTATTTTTTAAATCAAAGCAAATTACAAAAGAAAGGCCCAGGATATACCCTGTTTTCAGTTAGGTCAAGCTTCTCTCTCTGCTGTTTTCACTTTTTCTTTTTTCATGTATACAAGACCCCAGAAATCCTTCTGAGACTTTCTCAGGTTTGATCAGAGGATTTGCTTCACTGAAAAAGTTCTCTAAGAAGGAACTTGAGACCTATAGAATTTTTGATCTACATTTAAATTTCTATAGAGCCTGGACTCAAGCTGTCCTTAACTGTATAAGTGTCCAGTATAAGTGTCCTTTTATCTCAGAGATTATTTTGGGCAGAAAGGGTGAAAATAGGATAGATGTGTTTCAAAGACTTTGATGACCTTTTAATTCCTTTGTCAAAAAAAGAAAATATTTGAAATGTATTGTATTGATGGTGACATATCTTTTCCCTAAAGATGGGTGCAAGGATTCCCTAAGCAGAATGTTCATTTTGTCAACGATAGCACCATTTGCTACCCTAGTGGGAATTTTGTAATATTTATTAATATTGAAACCAAGAAAAAGACTGTACTCCAGTGTATGAACGGAATTGTGGGCGTCGTGGCAACTAATATTCCTCATGAAGTTGTGGCTTTTTCTGACCGGAAGCTAAAACCCCTCATCTACATATACAACTTTCCTGAATTGACCAGAAGGACCAAATTAAAAGGTATCTTGTAAGACCCTTCCTCTGCCATAACTGAAAGATTTTGTTAGAAGATATAACCAAATTTAGTTCTTATAAATGAAGGTTTTTTTGGAGGAGGTGTGTGTGTGTGTCTGTGTGTGTGTTTTACACATTTTTAAAGAAGGAATCAGGCTGATCACAAATGATTAAGTGGGCTAGAGCCTTGCTACTCAAAGTGTGGTCTGCTTGCCTTCTACAGTGGCATCACCCAGGCTGCTTGTCATATGCGCAGAAACTGCTCTCATCCCAGACTTACTGACTTAGAATCTGCATTTTAACAGATTCCCCAGGTGATTCATATGCACATTATGCTTGAGAAGCACTACCCTAGAAGACTCATTTACAGCACTAAATGCAGTTTGAAAACTTTTTCCAGAACAATTTTTTCTTTCCTGATGATTTATTGAAAATCTAGGTGAATTGATGTGGCATAACTTGTAAAGATAAGTCTCTGAGCCTCAATTTTCTTTTCCGTGAAATGGGAATAATGGTAGCATCTACAGTTAAGGCTGTAGTGACACTAAATGAAATTATATGTATACCTATGTCATGTATGACATATGTCATATATATGTAATATGTCAGTCAATGTTACCTACCATGTAAATTATCATTGACTCATTCTTAGATACAACTGACTCAGATGGGGCTGCTGTACATCTACTGGAGCCTCCATCTCATGAGCCCCTCATTTAACACATCATAGACAGAAATCTCAGGAGAGCTTAAGGCTGATCTTAGTTCTGTAGCCTGATGGGTCAATATGTTTTTGGGTCAAGCCAGGGAACTTTACTATAATTTAACATCTTATTGGTGGGAAATTTGTGTTCTCATAGCTTAAAACAACTTTCAAAACATAACACATTCGTACAATAGGAACCGTGTGTGTGGATTGTACCTACCCTTCATCTTTAAAATTTCACCAGCCTGGTTATTTGGCTATAGCCCTATCCAAGCAATTGAAAGGTAATCCAAACCAATAACCAACATTCATATTGAATTAAACTCTAAAGGCATTCACAATAAAATTAGGAATAAGTCGTCAAAGACACCTGTTATTACCATTATTATTTAATATCAACGTGGAAGTTCTAGCCAATGCAACAAAATATGAAACTGAGAAAAAGTATAGCTATGGGAAAAGAGAAAATGGGTAATGCAATAGTCTACTCGGACCAATCAAAAATGCTCAATAAGATGCTGGTTTCAAAATAAATATCCACGCAATTAGAAGATTTAAATACTTAGGAATAATTCAGAAGAGAAATGTGATTGACGTCAGTGAAGAAAACTACAAAAATCACTGATTTAAAGTATTTAAATATATTAGAGATATTCCCGGATGGAAAGCCTGGTTATTATAGATATATTTCTGATATTCTTCCCAGAAAGTAATTCATAAGTTTACCATATGTTTTACAGAGCCAAGAGTGCTTAAATGAAATGATTTGAAAGTTCATCTGGAAGAACAAAGAGTAGAGAATGCGAATAATTTGAAAGAACAATGGCAAGGCAAGAGGGCCTTTTTACCATGAGGATGCTATAGTAATTAAGAGTGTGGTATTGATGCAGGGATCACAGGATCAGTGAAAGAGTTGCAGACGGGGGACAGATTCTAGAATATACTGGGGGTGCCAAAAAATGTGGGCGCATGACTTGTATTCATCTTTTGCTATCGGTATATATCGAGTATTACAATTTTGATATAGTTTTTTTCCTTTCTTAAAATGTATACATTTTTTGGTCCCTCTTATTATAAAGCTAAGTACATGATAAAAGACACTCCTAACAGTGGTGTTAGGAGAACTATTTGAACAGAAGTATCAAATTAGGTACCCATAGTATACATCAAAACATGTATCAGCCGAAAATAAGAGTTCAATATCAAAAAAAAAAAAAAAAAAAGAGTTCAATATCAACAACAAACCCCTTGAAAAGTAGAAGAAAATATGGTAGAAAATTGAAATGATTTTTGGATGAGGAAGAACTTTTCATAGAAAGGAAAAAAATAGAAAGATTGACAGATTAGATACAAATTTAAAACTTAAGGAACATCAAAAATACCATGAAAACTTAAAAGGTAAATAAACTGAGGAAAATATTTGGAATGACTATGATCAAATATTTTCAGAGCATTTATGAAACAATAAGAAAAAAGACAAATATCCCATTAGAATAATGGAAAAGGGACTTGCCGACACCACAAAATACATATTTTTTTCTTTAACTGTAACTTTGCTTTTTCTGGCTATAATAATCGTGGATTAAATATACATAATTCATTTTTAAAAATGAAACTTGGATCATACATAGTATTACTCCTATTGGTTTGTTGTTGCATGTTATTGAGCATTTTATAATTAATAATTCTTTGAAAATGTGAATTTTAATGTTTGCATAATCACTTTATGGGATATTTTAACTTATTTAACCATATTCATGGTTTTGGAAATTGTAGGTTGTTTTCAGTCTTTTGCTATGACAGTGCAACTCCTTTGCACACAAACCTTTGACCGTATTTCTGATTACTTCTTAAAAGTGAATTCTAGGTCTTGAAGTGGGTTTAACTGAGTCCGATAGAGTAAATATTTACTTCCCAGAAAGATTGTATCAATTTATACTCCCACCTTTAGCAAAAAAGTGCTACCAATTTCACTGCACTCTGCCTATCAAGCATCGGCTTTAAAAAAAAAAAAAAGTGACCTTAATAAGCAGAAAAATCTCATCTTGGTTTAAATGACACTTTTTAAAATCACTATTGAAATAAAACATTTTTTGATGCTTAAAAAATACAAGCTTTTTTTCATTTGTTTGTTTTTTGGTAGATCAGACTATGCTAAATAAATTCAATAAATGACCAAGTTTAGCATTATATTGTGGTCAATTAAAGTGAGAAGTGTAAAAAAGCAGGAAACAGAGCCATTAAAAATACACAGAAGTAGCAATAGGGACATGAATATAAAAAAGACAGGCATAGGACAAGGCAAAAAGCAGCAGGTAAAGGAGAAGGAAAACCAGAGCCTCATATGCAGGGAGGCAGAAGAAGACACTTCGTTTTAACATCCTCATGATGCACGTTTTAAACACACAGTTGCTAAGACTTTTAAAGTCATGTTTCATTTCTTCAACTCTAGGTATGAATTAGAATAGAGCTTTTTGTAGTACTTCTAAGAACTGGAGGATATTAAGCTAAGGGCCAGATATGGCCTAAGGTATAGAGATATGGAAGTAAGCTATTAGGCGGGTGCAAAAGTAATTGCGGATTAAAAGGTTAAAAACAATTGCATTCATTATTGTTCAGCTTCAGGTGTATAATGCACTGATCAGACATCTCAACTACAAGTTTGTATGTGTATATATATATATATATATATATATATACACATATGTGTGTGTGTGTGTGTATGTGTGTGTATGTACTTACAAGAAGCGGAGTACAGCATTAGGAATAGAGACAGTGGAAATGTAATGGCTCTCTGCGATTTCAGAGGGATAGTGGATGGGGGAGAGGGGTTCACATAGTGTGAGGGATATAAAAGATAAAAATCTAAGTATTACTTTGTCTTGTGCACCTGAAACTAGTAAAAAAAATTCTAAACTAAAAAAAAAAGAATTGCAAAAACCGCAATTACTTTTACACCAACCTAATAGAACTACGTATTACATCTCCCCCAAGATATTTAAAGTTGTTTGAATAACTTTTCTAATTACAATGTTCCATATATTTATGGACTATTTTATGGATCGTGGGTCATTTCAAATCACATTGGGATATACATGGTGCAGTGTGCTTAGTTCCACCTTGAAGTCTCGAGAAGGTGAATTCATAGTCTTAATTCTCTCTAATATCTTTTAAAAATGAATCTTAACTTTGCTCTTAACTTTCTGTTCATAATGTTAGAAATCAGCCAGGAGATGTTATTTAAAGAGTTAAATGCTTTTGGATTACGTGAAATTCATTAGAAAAGGGAAATGAACTATAGACTATAGTTAATCTCAGAATATGATCATTATTTCCTTGTAATGGATTTTATATTTTAGGCAATGTTCTTCTGGACTACACTTTACTTTCGTTCAGTTACTGCGGCACTTACCTGGCTAGTTACTCCTCTCTCCCTGAATTTGAATTCGCTGTGTGGTAAGTTCTAGCATTCTGCAGAATTCCTTTCATTTGGGTTACATTTCACTTGTTATAGGAATTTACATAATACCTGTACATTGGGTTACTTGTCCTTCTGGATTTTATCACAGGACATATACATGAAAAATCTGAAACAAAAAAAATGGAAAGAATAAAAGCCCTAATCAGAATATTTAATATAGTTACTAGTTTTAGGCATAAAATTTGGTAGGGCAAAAGCTAAATGAACGCTAAATTAACTATCATCTTTCTCTTTTTATTAACGTATTATAGTAAGTATCTCTTTGTCAGGTAAAGAAAACAATTGTAAATACATAAAGTTTCATCTTTTTAAAAAAATAATGGTAACTTTGAGTCATTTGCATATTTCCCACTAATGTTAAAGTTAAGATGGTCTTTATATTAGAACTCAGTTTGAAGTAGTTGTTTTTAGAGAGATTGGAACAATTATATGTTCAGAGCGTGGAACACTGTACCACCTTTTCCAGCTGTACAGGAAGTACCTGTGCATAAGACACATCTGGGTCATTCCATGTGGCCAGCTTCAAAGCTGCACTCACTCTTTCATCCATAATATAAACTTCAGGGAAGCCTTTTTTAGGGGAAGTGCCAAATGTTCCAGAAATGATTGAGGCAACGCCTTACATATCAGTAGATGATCAATTGGATCAACGTGTACAGTACACCCAAGATCTCTGGAGTACTCATATGTAGAAATTTAGACACCTACACTTACTTTTCAGCAAGCATGATGATATATTCCATTTTCTCAATTTGGATGAGTTAAACACAGATTTAATAAGGAAGATTAAAATAGCCTTGGCAACATATGACAGAGTGATGTTTAAAAAATAGTTGTTTTACTTTCTTAGGTACAGTATAATGATAAGCATGATTATTTATAAATTTGATATTAATGTCATAGTTGTGTATAATAATGTCATAATGTATAATAAATTAAGTTACAATTTATGTAAATTGTTTTCAGATAATTAAATATTCTCAAGATAATGAAATTCAAATGACTTATTTTTCACCAAATGCAATTTTTCTCTAAGGAACTGGGAATCGAGTGTCATTTTGTGCAAGAAGTCACAACTCGGTGTGGATGTGAGCCAGATGACTTTTAACCCCATGAACTGGCATCAGCTGTGCTTGTCAAGTCCAAGTTCAGTGACTGTGTGGACCGTGGAAAGAAGTAACGAGGAACATTATCTCAAAGCAAAGTAAGAGACTTCATTACAACACAGTAAAGTGGTGGTCTCTATTTGCATTCATGTAATGTGATTGGATCAATTTGATGAATTAAATGGTTTTATACATACATTTTAAGTTATAATATCTTTCTACATGTATAATGACCTTGGAGTGGTTGCATTTCAAAAAGATTCTCTATGACTTGATTTCCCACTGAGTTTCTTGTAAATATCAAGTCCTCCTAGAGCTTTTTCCAGCATGATTTAATTTTCCAAAATTTTATTTGTGCTGACTGTTTTCAAAACATGCCTGTTGTATAAAAAGAATGGTTATGACCTTTTGCTCCTATTACTTTGATGTCCAACTGGAATTTCAAACATAAGAAACTTTTAGCTATGGAGATTTTATACATAGATTATACATCTTCGGCCACATTATCTACAAACAAAAGGGTAGTTGCATACAGTAAAGTCATGGGAGTTACCTATTTAAATAGAACTGGGTCAAAGAGAAATACTGTGACCAATGTCCTGGTGATGGCTGATGATAATGGTATCTTTGTTGAAAAGAGTTCAAAGACCCGAGATGCCCCTGAACTGACCATACTCCCCCAAGTCAAAGACTAAAGAGATGTTGGCCATGTACATCCGTGAAATTGCAATTTTTGACAAATTACCTTCTTAAGAGAATTGTAAAGCTTGTAAATCAAGTTTTGTAAATGCAGAACCCCGAGAGAGGGCACTTCTTTCTCCTCAGTACTTGTTATGTCTCAATTTCATTTTTACAAGCACCCTTTGAATAGCCACATCTGTCTCTAAGCAGAGTTGACATCCCTGTAGGCCATGACTCAAGCAGATCTTTGCCAGGGCGGGCAAGTAATTTATCATACGCTTCTCTATTTTTGCTTCCCTTGGATATTCTCTTCTAGTTCTGAATGCTGACTTGTGGTTTTTCTATAAGCAAGTGAGTGGATTTCCGGTTGAGAATGCAAGCAGAATACTTAAGCTTCATATTTGAATAGTAGGTACTGTTTTACATGATCATTTTGCAAAATTATTCACCACTTATTAAACATAACCAAGGAGGTTTTGAATTTAATGCATGAAGCCATGAATTCTCTAAATTCATCTTGATAGCCATATTATGGATTAAAAGTAGATACATGGTAAATTTGAAAATGAATTCTTGATACCGGGGTCACAAAGGTAGCTGAATACAACCTACATATATGTTCATTTTGGCCCACAGTGTTTTTTACTTGAATTGATTGCCAACATTGTAAACTTGAGAGATCTTCATAAATATCCAGATTATGATATTCTCTTGAAATTTTGGAACCAAAATTCTCACATGTGAGCAAACACCCTCTTGACTGGAGCTGGGTGGTGCCTGCCACTTTTAGGAGGAAAAACAATTTCACATTTGCCACAATTGCCACCTGCCACACTTCACCTGCCTGACCCTGTCAACATTCAAATTTACAATCCTGCTTTAGATGTTAACTTTGGAAAATTTTGAAAATCCCTATGTATTTAACTTCTAACGGTGCATTACTTCTCCTTTTATGATATATATTTTAAAATCTACTGTTTGACTTTTATCTGTTTTATTTTGTTTCTTTTTTATAAGTTATAACACCTCTCCACCTTGCTCACCAACAATATACAGCAGTTACATTAATGACTAGTTTCTGCTGATCTGATTATCTGTTTCTTTTTTTTCTACAGGTCAATAAAACTACCTATGGAAGATGGGTCAATTTTTGATGAAAAGGACTTAATTTTTCCCAGCTCGTTGCCAAAGGATCTTATCTATGGACCTGTGCTCCCAATGTCAGCCATTGCTGGGCTGGTAGGCAAAGAGGCAGAAACTTTCAGGGTAATTACCTGGCACCTCTTCCTGTTTACCTTCCCTTATCCTGCATGAGACCTGCAGGATAGAGAGGATCGTCCTGATTTTTAATACAGATTAGCCCTGGAGACCACAAGAGACGAAGACTCTGGAGTTACGAGTTTGGGTGACTGGGAAAATGGTGCATTGCTGACTGGAACAGAGAGCCCAGATGTGATTTCAAGTTGGACATACTGAATTTTGGATGCGGGGAACGCATCCAGGTGGAGATGCCAGGTGGAAGTTGGCAAAGTGGACCTAATGTTAGAGAGAAGTCAGGGCTGGAGACACACATATGTCAGTCATTCCCACAGACAGGCCAGTGGAAGCACTGAGGGGAGGGGTGTGGTGAAAAGGAGAGAAAGTGTGTCAGGGAAGTGAGCCAGAGAGGAAACTGAGAGTTAGAGTTAGAGTTAGGAGGAAGAAGAGGAGTCTGAGAAGGAACAGTCACAGAGATAGGCGCAAATCAAGGAGAGAACAAGGCTATGGAAAACAGTGGAAGGAAGTTTCAAAAAGGAGTTTGTCAACATTTGCACATTCTTTCATTCATGCAATAGATTTATCAAGTTCCTTCTATGTAGCAGGAACTGTTGTAGGGTCACAGGGTGACCAACCAGGCATAATAATCCCTGCCTCAGAATTTACATTCTAACAGGAAGACAGAGCAACAACACCAAAGGAGAGAAATGCATTAAATCATTGTAAAATGTGATAATTACTATAACAGAATAAATGAGGGATGGAGGTGAGGACAAGATTAACATATGCTGGTGAAGGAAGGCCTCTGAGGAGATGATACTTAAGCTGAGACTTAAGGACTAGGAGGTTTTACTCATGCTACAGGGTAGAGTGTTTAGGCAGAGGGGGAATTGCATGTGCAAAGGTCCTGGGGGAAGAAAAGAGTTCAGTATGTTTGAGGAGCCAAGAAAGGGCCCGTGTAGCTAGAGCACAGAAAAGGGGGAATCAGGGGGTGTGAGGTGCAGGTGATGTTCAAGAGGGAGGCAGGGAGCAGAAGTAGCACATGCAGGGCCTTTGGGATGAAGGTAAGGAGCTTGATTCTAAGCCTCTCCAACCTGTATTATGCTAATGCTTGTGTTAAAGCTCCAACCTGAGGATAAAAGAGATAAAGGTTCCCAAATGTTTTTGACCACTGCAGAGAATTAAGCTGTAGATGTTCAAAATAATTCAATGTGGTAAGTAGTTTATTAAAAAAATCTCTGGCAAGCAAGAGAAACGGTTGTATGCTTTGTGTTTCCTCTAAAGCAGGGGTGTCCAAACTTTTTTCAACGTTTTTTACCAACAGCCATATGTGGTAAAATACACAAACAGCCGGGCCACTCACTCGAGGTGAAGTACGTATTGCCTCACCTGGTTTATTTAAGTAAAATAAATATATTTTTGGAATTTGCTGGCCAATTAACAATGGATTGTGGACCGCAGTTGGCCCGCAGGCCGCAGTTGTGACACCCCTGCTCTAAAGGATGACACTCGCTTTTTAAATTACAGAAAATGACGAATTCCTTTTAATAGCACAGATCTTGCCTTGGAAATACAACCACACGCAGCCACAGTGGGGCAGCAAAGTAAACACAAATAGATCAAACATCAGGGTTTACAACTTGAAAAAATGTTTTTCTATGTTTAGTATATGATGGTTAAGACCCCAGATTTTCATCTCAAATCTTTTTCTGTAGTAAATCTCTGTAGGAGCCCTCATTTTTCACATTTTGCACCAGCATGATAAACCCTACATAAAACACTTAAAATTCAGGCAATTGTCCTTATGATTTGAAAAATGCTATGAAATGCCTTTCTTAAATACTTAAATATGGAGTTACCATTTTAAAAAATTCTCATAATGAAACAGATATCTTTATTTCCTAGCACTTTTGTACTCAGTACATTTTAACCTTTTTCTGAAAACAAATTTAATGTTAAAGTTTGACATCTCTAAATCATACAAGGAGTATTAATAAAGCCATATATACACTTTGCATTTAAATTAGAAATTAACTTTCCCAGTATTTATTTTTTCATTTTATAGGTAAAGAAGTTGGGAAAACTGGCTAAAGCACTAATTAATGTTTGTACAATGAGTGAGAGCATAACCAAAAAATAGATTTCAAATGTCATGATTTTGCATCTTCCTTTGAATAGCATTTTTTGTGACCTAGGTACCAAAGGCAAAGAAATGAGTAATGACTTGATCTATATAAGAGCCTTAAAAATTGACAAGCTGTGGACTTTTACAAAATTACAAACATTAAATACTCTCATATCTCTCTTGTAGCTAACACTAGAAAGGCATAAATAGGCCTGTGTCACCTTACCCAACTTATTTAGGGCATTAGAAAGGGAATCTACTTGTAGCATGAGGGAAATCAAAGGCAGATGTTATCTGGCGAGAAATGGGATCCAAAACAATGAATTTAATCTCAGGTATCCAGTTTCTTTTTTCCATCTACCTTTTTTTTTCCTTGAAAAAAAAAAAGCAACAAGTTGTTAAATACGAATCTCTTTTATAAACTCAAGTATTCTGAAACATACTTATGTGTTTATATTTTCTAAAGCGATATTAAGTCGGACTCACATGTTTTATGTTTGGTCTTCAAGTGACCAAAATGTTTGGTTTATGATTTCAGAGGACTGAACAAGGAGATGACGTTATCAACAAATATTTTTAAACACTGTTGGCACCTTTTCTTTTACAATGCTCAAGTTTTTTAGAATTAAAAAGCACAGAACATATTTATTGATGAAAGGAAGTAATAGGAAGCACAAGTTTATCCTGAAATAAGAAAAGCCATGGGGTGACCGGTTAGCTCAGTTGGTTAGAGCATGGTGCTTGGTGCATGGAGCACCAAGGTTGCCGGTGTTCGATCTCCACATGGGCCACTGTGAGCTGTGCCTTCCGCAAAAAAGAAAAAGAAAAAGCCACATACAATATTAGTTTAACATTCCAAGGTCATAAAATTCCAATTTTTAATCCTCACTTTCTGTCGCATATGCAGATTCACTGCTGTGAGAACCAGATGTGTGTGTGTTTTTAAGATTTTGAGACCATTGCTATACCAGGAAGAATCTATTCCTCTGTGATTTATAGTCTTTAAGGTTATATGTCATCAAGACAGCCCAAGAAACTTTTAAACAATGGTGATTATATCACGGTGTTCAGTGAGTAATTCTTTTCTATGAGTTAGGTCTCAGACACCACAAAAATGTCATTAATCAGCAGCAGTTTAATCCATTTGGCTAGTTTTGTCCCTTTTTTTTGGTTTACTGGGTGACCACATTGTTATTCAAGTATGTATTTTCTAACAATCCAAAGGTATGAGGGCATGAAATAGACCACCTATACAAAGTTAACCTATCCTTTTCAAAATTACCGTGATGATTGCTCCTATGTATGATTTCTGTCTTAGTCATGTTTCAAGGTCCATCCTAAATGATAATTCTCTGTACTTCCTTCACTCCACCAAGAAGAACCAATTGCTTTCTTATGCTTGTGCCCATAATATTTAAACACTCCTCTACTATAACCTACCATGCTTTTTGATTCTGATATTTGTGGATATTACTTCTTCCTTCAATTGGTGACTGTTATACTGAGAAGAGGAATTCTTTAGGACTTGGCACAACACTCAATAAATGTTTGTTGAAATATCAATTATGCAACAAATTTATATCAGTTGAGAATCTAGCAGAATTAGTTACTTTAGAAGTTTCAAACCTGCTGTGCATTGAAACTACACACCTTTTCTAAATTAAAAGAGTAGTATATAATATACATATTATTCAATCAGTTGAGTATGTATTAGAAAGGTGGCTTGCATACATTGGGAAGTTTTGAAAGGAAAAATCAATGTCTATATGGTTTGAAGTATTCCCCAACTGTGAAACCACTTCCAACTTACCCTGCTTTATTTTTCTCTACACTTTTCAATACATATTATTCTATATATGTTACTTCTTAACTTATTTTTACTCTGTTTCCACTCATCAGGATGTAAGCCCTATGAGAGCAGGGATTTTTTTGTGTTTTGTCCACTGCCACATTCCTGTGCCTAGAACAGTGCCTGGAATGTAATAAGTATCCAATAAATACTTGTCAGACGCACGAATAAATGAATGAATAAACATAGAACTCTCAAGGAATTTAACAATTCTGGTAGTTTACCCAAGGGCTTATTAAAAATGTTGTCTGTTCCTTAAAAGGATATGTGACAGAGATCTTTGTGGTCTTCAAAGCCTGAAATGTTCACTCCCTTGTCCTTTACAGCAAAAATTTGCCTTAGATCTTTGGTCCATATTATTTTCAGTCCTCAAAGCCAGCTTTTCTTCTAGGTACGTCCCATAGATTTTTCTTTGAGTTTTCCGTGGAATCAAAGTCATGTAGGAGGCCTCATGAACAAAATCAGAAAGGCCACCAGAAACAGACAAGAGCCCCTCTTCTCATTCCCCATGAAAGCTAACTAAGCAGAGAATCTAGGCCAATCTCTCCATAGCCACTGCAGGAAAAGCACATCCATGCTCCCTGCAGAACGAGGAGGGAGAAATGGTGACAAAAGTCTTCCTCAGAAAGGGTGATTGTAGCTAGACAATGACTTACTTAGATTCAAGATACAGAAAAAGTCCACCAAGAAACAGTGTAAACGATATTACTCAAAACTTTCACAAAAATCTGTGACACTAGAATTCTGAATGTGTTGGCAAATATGACTTATTTTTTTCCCTAGTAAATTAAAATGTAGTGAGAGAACTGGAGGAAGGAAGGAAGTTCCCTTAGCTCTTGGCAAATGTACCAATAAATATATGTGTGTCCATATTTATTTGATTCCTGTTGGAAATTGTTTTGATGGGTATTTCTCTGGCTCTTGTGCCATGATTGTTGTCTTAACACAAAGTTTCTAATCTTTCCCTGAAGCCCAAAGATGATCTATATCCTTTGCTTCACCCAACTATGCACTGTTGGACTCCAACAAACGACCTGTACGTTGGCTGTGAAGAGGGTCATCTTTTAGTGATTAACGGAGAAAACTGGAAGGTGACTATACTTAATAAGACAGAAGACAGACTACCAATGGGTAAGAACCTGTTTTGTTTTATATTTCTAAAAGTGTAGCCAGTGGTAATGGTTTTTTATTCGATGATGGAAGTTTTGTTTCCAATTTTCCTTTTTTAGAGACATTTTTAATTCCTTCTTCTCCCTACTCCTGTAGTTAGTTACCAAGTCCTATTCCTTTTAGCTAGCCAATGTTTATTAAATGTTCTATGCTCTAGACATTCTGTCATCACTCAAAATGGCAGATCTCATTTAATTCTCAAAAAACCTTTACAAAGAGATACATTTTAATTTCCATGATATAGATGAGGAAATGGAGGCATCGAGAGGTTAACAAATATGCCTGAATTCACATAACTGGTAAACTGTGGAGCTGATACCTGAATCTGGTCAACAAGACTTCAGAGTCCAAATTCTTAGCTACTATATTCTATCCTTTCCCCTACATATGCCTGTTTTGTTTAATAAGCTAATCATGTTCTTTCCTGCCCTCTCCCCCTCTCTACTCCCTTCTCTATAATGGTGTTCTCTTTTAAATTCGACCGCCATCTTGAAAATTACCTTTATGTTGAGTGGTTAGAATTCATAAGAGAACCTATCTATTCTCTTTAGGCCTGGTGTCCATTCCTGGTCCCATCAGCTCTGGCCAGAGTTGGGCCTCAGTCACAGAAGGGTATAGGTATAGACTCTTCGAGAAGGGAGCATTGCCAAGGCAAGCTCCCCAAACCTGTCCAATGCACTCTCTATTCCACTTGCTCTTATTATTTCACTCCTTGATTTTTGCAGCAACTTAGGATTGACTTCATTGACCTTAATCTACAACTGACCCAAACCAGGCAGCTCATCCCTGCCAAACTGCCCTTTTTGAAGACCATTTTCAACATGTTATTCAAGGACTGCTCTGCCTTGGTTTTAAGCTCTCTCTAATCTGACCCTACCAGCTCCATTGGTATTAGTTCCTACTATTCCCAAGTGTGAATTTTCTGTCTAGCTAGTCAGTTCTTCCATCTCATTTCACAGACATGCCTCCTAGCTTATTCCCGTGACACTGCTCTCTGAATCTTCCAGTTCCCAGCTCAAACACCACATCCTACAGCAAGTTTTTCCAACTGCAGGGTCCTTCATCTACTCCCTCCCCCATTCCTTGATTCACACTTCACTGATAAACCTGAGACCATAAGGTTTGATTTTCCTCCCCCAGGCCCACTCTCTTCCCTTTGCTCTCATTTGTACCCTCCAGGCTTAGTTCGCTCTCTAATCTCTCATCCACAAAGCCATCCAACATATCTCTAAAACGTAAGCCTCTTTTCTGGCCTGCCTTTCCAGTGTCACCTCCTCCCACTTGAGCCTTTTTAGAAGTCCTCATCTTTCCTGTGCTCTCACCCAATTCTGCCTGCTGGCATTTCCAATTACCTTTGTCTGGGATGTCCTCCTCTTTCTTGTCTACCTGGTGAAATTGTCCTCTGTCGAGCCTTCCCTGTCCTCACCTCAACCTTCAGGCACAGTTAGGTACCCCTGTCTGGGGTTCCTTCAGACTCACTGCTTTGTTGCAGCCTCATCCTGTGCCATGACAATGCCCCAGTGCATGTCTGTCTTTCCCATAGTCATCAAGTCTTGGAAGTCAGGAACTGTGTTTTACTCATTCTTTGGCTCCAAAGTGTAATCCCAGAGATTGCTGCAGAGTAAGTTAGCACCTACATGTGTTTGTAAAATGAATTATAAAACAATGTTTCTCGTCTCCAAACTCCTAGCACATTTGTAATATGCTATACACAATTTAGGATTTAATCATGTGTAGTCTTATATTGTTCACTATTTCCTTCCTGTATACTGTTTCTAATAATGTTCATAGTTTATTATAAATGCTTTCGAGTAGACATTTATCTAGCCTCTACAATGTGGGAAACACTAAGCAAGGTGCTCCAGAGTTGACATAGATGGCAAACACGTAATCTCATAATCTCCACCCGCCAGGGATTTATGTTGTTAAAGAGAATACGACAAGTAGTCATGTAATTCCAGCCAGGTAGGTTAGGATCATTTCACTGAGGGAGAACTTCACAAAGTGCTGTGGGAATTCAGAGGAGGGGAACAGGCCAAATGAAGGTTTGTTGTTGCTGTTAAGTCATTTTGAAGGTGGCATTTGAAATGGCCTTGAAGGAGGGTTTCGCAGCCAGAGATAAGGGTAGGTGGACTTTTGGGCAATGATATCTGTGTAGACAAAACAAACATGGGAGAGGTGGAGACACAAGAAGTGGTCCAATTTGTCTGGAGCATCAAGTTTTACACATTTGTAGTGGGGAACGAAGGGACGTCGATGCTATAGCTAACCTTGTGTGTCCGGCTAATATATTAAGTATATACACCTCTACTTAATTCAGCTGATAGTGGGCAGACATCAAAAACTCCTAATAGGGATATACCCTAACTTGAATTGTTCTTGGGGACATTAATTTAGCCATCATTCAGGAAAGGACAATTCTCGAAGCTGGTGGTTATCCTCTAGGCAGCAGGCACCTAGACTTGGGGAGGAGTCATAAGAAGCTGGACTCCAGTGGTAGTTGGATTGGGAAAAGTGGGACTGCTGGGAAGTATATCGTCCTTGAAAGAAAGGACAGTATGCTTCTTAGCATCTGGCAAAATGCCCAACATGTAATATGCAGTAAACAAATAATTTGACGGATGCCATCTGAGCTTTTGATCTTGTAGTTCTCATAGGTTATCTATATAACAAATAATATGTTTTTGGTATTTTCCACCAAGGAAAATAGTTTATTTATAATTAACATATAAGGGCAATGTATGTTACAACATCCAAAGGCAATATTTTATTAATAACAAATGCTCTAATAGAACTTTTTACTTTCTTTTATCCACTGACCTTTATTTACTAAGGTATGAATTTACATACCATGAAATGTACAAGTCCTAAGTGTATAGCTTGATGATAATAATACAGTTTCTTTTTTTCTGGCCTCTTAAACTCTCTGACAATGCTTTCCTAAAAAAGAAAAAATATTTACTAAATAATCCTACGATATTATATAGATCTGATGATACCAACCTTAAAAAAACTCATGTGATTTTCATCAGTAATCATTACTAAGCAGCTTTTATTACTCATTGTTTGGGAGGTATAGCACATATTCTAATATGAAGTTGATTTTTAGAAAAAAAGATTACAAAGAAATAAATAGTCCTAGGAAAGCAAATGAAATTAATTACCTTGTATTGTACTTTTAATTATGTGTCAACTGTTTTATCTTGTTTTCCTTTTCCAAAAGATGAAAGAAATTTTATCAGTCCAGCCACCTTGACATATCAGAAGGGAGGCGTCCTTGCTTCTGGAATTGTAATGTATTTTTTTTTTCAAAATTAATTGCTTTCAAGAAAATATACAGTTTCCATTTGCTGCCATCTATTATTATAAGCCATAATTTGGGATGTCAGATTCTATCATGTTATTAACTGAAATTGTGTCCTCTTTTGATGCTATTATAAAACGTTTTATTATGAAGAATTTCAAATACATACAAAAGTAGCATCACATTATAATGAACTACCATATATCTATCTTATTACAAATAGGCAAAAATAAAATTTTAAAAATCCGTGTCCCTTCCTCCCCCCCAAAAAAATCCTCCTAATATACGTCCCCCAATTCCGTGCCTGTTTGTGCACTTAATATATTAGGTTGTTAGGCACAAATGTAACCTTTTGTCTAAGCTTCAGCTTAGCCTCTTGTGTGTGTCCATTTTGCTTTCCTGTATCATAGTGTTATTGTCTATGTCAGAATTACTATTAACAGCCTTCATTTACTTGGTGCTTGTTTTGTGCCAGGCGCCACAGTAAGTGCTTTGCTGGTATTGTCTCATTGTTCTTCACAACAACCCTATCAAGTAGAAACTATCGATGAAGGAACCAAGTCTTACCGAGTTCATTCAGCCTCAGTACATACGAAAAGTGGTCAGACCATGTTACTTTTCCATGCTGTGGTAATCAATGCTAAGGTTTGGAGCCAACCTAGACTAAACTCTCAGGTATACTGGGAGCTGTCCCGAGACCACTGTTAGCGTAATCTCTTCTGTTGGCACAGAGTATACCCCCAAAACCCTGAGGGCACCTAGGCAGTGAGGTCAGGGTGAGAGATGTAGCTCCACCAGTGAGAAGCAATCGGGAGCTCATAAACGCAACTTGTGATCCCCTACCCCGAACCTTGCAATGCACGGTACCCACCTCCTACATTTAGTCTGCGTTTGTGGCCTTTTGTGACTCTTGTCCTGGGGTTTTCTTCAACTTAGTTTAAAGGAATGATTGGAGCATCTGCTCTATTGAGGGATAGAGAGTGAGGACAAGCTTAGACAAAGCACCTGCATGTTTCCCTCCCTAGGTTCCCAGTGTCTGAACCCAGCCATCTCACGAATGCCTCCTTTTAGTTATACTGGGGTCTGATCTAGAAGGATGAATTTGTCCAAAGCCTCTTCATTATTGTAGAATTAACTCAAATTCCCCATGAGAGTAGTTAAATCAACCTAAATCTGGTTATAACCAAGCAACCCAGTTTTATTGGACACTTGCCATGTTTCTAGCACTGTGAGAGAAACTGGACAGGAGAATACAAAGGAAACAGCACATTACCTACCTTTGGGTCATTTAAGGAGATAAGAAATGCACAAAATGATTAAAAAACATACATTAAGACTAGTGTACTTACTAAGACTAGAAGTAAGGAGACTGCCATATATGCACATAAGCCCCACAATAAACTCTGCCTCATTTGTCCTACCTCCTATGTAATAAAGAATGTGATGAGAATACAGATGCTAGAGAAGTTCAAAGAAAGGAGAGATCAGTAAAATTTTAGGTAATTGCAAAAGATGTCACAGAGAGATAAAAATGAAACTTGACCAGGCAACATGGTTACAAGTTATCTAAATAAAAATAAGAAGACAGCAGATTCTGGATAATGTAAACATAGATGATGATTCAGAAAGTAAACAGTAGGTGGCAATCAATAAGCTTTAGCTTGTCTGATGAGGGAAAGTATATTGTGCATTGACTCAGACTGATTTTCTGCATTTATTTCATTGTTTTTGGTCTCTAGGATGGCTTTGTGTATTCTTTTATTATTAAGGATTCATATTACAAAGTAGAGGATTTTCTTCAGGTTGAAGGGCCTGTGGAGCATTTGATATTTTCTCCCAGTTACAAAAGGTTGCTGATTCAAACAGACAAGGTATGCTAGATGGTTATTTCTTAATATGAAAATTTCAGATATTATTATCATTGCATGACAGGAATAAGGGCAGAATATGCTGCATAATGATATTTTACTAGTCAAGACTCTTTAAGTTGCAAATGAAAAAAAAAATTTTAAAGGCCTTAATAACGAAGGGATTTTTGTTTGTTTTTTTTTTTGCATGTCACTGAAGGGCAAAGAGTTGATCTGAATCCAGGGCCTCCCATAATACCACTGGCCTTGTTTTTTTACTATCTGTTGACTCTCTTTCCTCTCTGCTGCTCCCCTTCCCATGCAGCCTTTCTTTCCCCTATAGTGTCACGAGAGCTCCCTGTAACTCAGTGTATCTTTCTATCTTTTCAGTGACTCTGGTAAAAAGATATGAGATAGAAAAAATGTCCTAGAATCTAGACTCGTACTAAGTTGGGTCACTTCTCTCTCCATGAGTCAGTCACTATGTCCACATGGATTCTAAGCTCTGATTGGCTGGGCCTAAATCACATGCCTACCCTAGGACACTGGGTAGAGTCAACCCACCCAAACATAGACTGAGATCTAACAACCGAGGGAGTATGTTTGAAATCCAGAGAGGAGAGAAAGTTGGGTAGAGGCAATATTTAAAGAGATATTTTTCAGAACTGATTAAAGACATGCATTTACAGATTCAAGAGGACCAGTGAATCCCAAGCAGGATTCATAAAAAGTCATCCCCACTTTGAAATTATCAAAGTGAAATTGTTGAAAACCAAAGATAAAGAGAAAATCTTAAAAGCATTCAGAGAGGAAAAAAAAGATTATTTCAAAGGAATTTCAATTAGACTAACAGCTGATTTCTATGTGGCAATAATGTGACTAAGAAATAATGACTATGTCTTCCATGTAGTGCAGAGGTCAGCAAACTATGGCCGAATCCCCCAGTAGAATGTAAGTTCCACAAGAGCAGGGACTTTTTGTCTATTTTGTCCTCTGATGTAGCCCCAGCATCCAGAGCAATGTAAATAAAAGGTGAGATCAGTAAATACCTACCAGATTTTAGACTCTACAGAATTGTATTTTTTAATATAAATAAGAACAAAAAATATTCATGTTTAATTCAAATAAACTTGAAGAACTTGTGATTAGTAGAAAGCAGACTTCTTATTGCTAGTTAAGTGATGGTAGCATGTTATAGTTACTTGGCAGAGATGTAGAAATGTATAACTTACAGGATAGATTTTTGTTTTTTGAGAGGTGAATTTGGGAGCTGAGAATGGTAAACAAGTCATAAAGTGACAGCTTTGGTCATACCTCCACAATTACCATAAAGGCTTATTAAAAGTTTTCATTGAAGTTTTCATCTACCATGATCTCGTATGTGATGGGATTTAACTCGTCTTAACAACTTTTTCCACATTTTCCAAGTTTTCTGCATCAAATTATTTTTAAAGTCAGAAAAAAAGCTTTTGTTATGCTTTACAACTTAAAAAATAAATGCTTGGAATTGGAGAAAAGAAGAAAGTCCTATTTATTGATTATTTTAAATGATGAATGAATCAACAACAACAAAAAAATTAAGCATCTAGATTTTAAGTTCCTCAAGGTCAGGGCCTTCCTAAATTGATCTCTAATGTTCTATCACCTATTCCTACGTAGTGCTTTGCTCACAGTGGGCATTTAATAAATATTTGTTGAACTGTCCACACAACAATTGCATTAATTTTCTTTTTTTCTCTTTCTTTTTCTTTCTTTCTTTCTTTTTCTTTCTTTCTTTCTTTCTTTCTTTCTTTCTTTCTTTCTTTCTTTCTTTTTCTTTTTCTCTTTCTTTTTCTTTTTTTCTTTTTTATATGTTTAACAGGGATCTGTTTATATTTACACTTTTGGTGAGGAGCCAACCTTGAATAAAATCCTAGAGGCTTGTGATGGGAAATTTCAGTCAGTTGACTTTATCACACCGGGAAATAAACACTGTGTGGTAAGGAATATTTTATTGTTTCACAGTAAGATTTAAAGATGAGATTTTGGAAGTTCATGTGTAACCTGATGCAAATAAGAGGCGGAGGGTATTCTTGAAGATGTGGTAGAAATGCCAACCACTTTCATCATTAAGTCTACTCTCCAGTTAGAATGACATCATTGTATTGGGACTCCTTAATTAGGGGTCTGCAAATGGCTAAAGTAATTGAACTTTTAGGAGCCATCCTGTTTGTATTCACCATACAAACTTGCCAAGCCAAAACTTGAAACACATTCATTGCTAATGAGTCATCAACACTCAAACTATTAGTGTTTATCCTCTTTCAGAGTGATGCAGACCCATATGAGTAGGAAAGTGAAATAGTTGCCATGCACTACATATGAATTCAGTCTACTTAGAAAAAATACATACCCTCTACATTTAGAAAAGAAATGTTTTTCCTGGTGTTTAACTGTTTACCTATTGTTTATCTCAAGAAACGTATTTCACTTTTCATATGATTTACCAACAAATCCATTAAAATCTGGGGAGTTCTAGCAAATAAAAAAAAATACATAGGTATAGAATAGGTAACACATCAGGTGTCTTCCAATCTTGAGATTCTAATTATATGATTTTTCTTCCAGGTGTTCTCTGGGAAGAATTCTGTCTATTCTATGGCTGTTTCAATTCAATTAAAAATATCGTACAGTATTTTCATATTTTGGATTTAGATACTTGATCCATATTTTTATGTTACCCACTCCCTAATATTAAAAAACAAAACAAAATAGCACTTAAATTATATGACGTTGCAGTTACTTTAAGCTGCTTTCAGCCTTGACCCTGTGAAAGAGTAAAAATTATTTGTACAAATGAACAATGTGAACTTTAGGTTTCTAGTCCAGCATATAAGGAGCCTTACAAGAAAATAACTAAACAAATTTAAAATCAACAATTCTTCTTAGATCCATCAAAGAATTAAAGTCATAGGGAAAACCTCTGGCCCCAAAATTATAGACAGACAGGCAGATACAGAGAATCACAGCTTTGGGAGAGATCGCCAGAAGTAGAAACCACCTCTGGAGTCAGTACCAGGGGGATTACAACTGAACAATCTGCACATCTCAGACCTTATTTAAGATGTCTCATGGAAAATCCAAAGACAAAACAGGAGGCAAATTTTTTTTTTTTTTAAAAAAGGACACCAGAGGAGGCAACCAAGATGTCCTTCATTAGGCAAATGGATAAACAAACCATAGTGCATCCACACAATAGATATTATTCAGCACTAAAAAGAAATAACATATTAAGCCATGAAAACACACAGAGGAAACTTAAATGCGTTTTGCTAAGTGAAAGAAGCCAATCTGAGAAGGCTATACAATTCCCTCTATATGACATTCTGGAAAAGGCAAAACCATGGAGACAGTAAAAAGATCCGTGGTTGTCAGGGGTTCAGTGGGGAGAGGGAGGTTAGGGAGAGATGAAGAGGTGGAACACAGAAGATTTTTAAGGCGGTAAAACGATTTTGTATGATACTGTGATGGTATATACATTTCATTATACATTTGTCAAAACCCATACAACGTATAACACAAAGCATGAACCCTAATGTAAACTATGGGCTTTAGTCAATAATAACGTATCAGTACTGGCTCATCAATTATAACAATTCACCATACTACTGCAAGATGTCCATAATAGGGGAATTGTATGTATGTGGAGCAGAAGGTATGTACAACTCTGTACTCTCTGCTCAAATTTTCTGTAATCCTAAAACTGCTCTTAAAAGCAAGGGCTATTAAGTTTTTTTTAAATGTATTATTTTCTATTTCTAGGCTCATTCACTAGGCAATAATCCCACTGAATTTCCAAGTAACTTTTATCTCAATTACATTACACATAAAAAATTATTTCACTTGTTTAATTCTAATTGGTTTTTATGTCACTCAAATTATATTTAAGATAATAGTTAATATTTGTTTAAATCAGAAGTATTGATGTTGTGATTGTAAAGTAATTATAATCCACACAAATAAAATGAAATTTTATACTAAATCATCTAAGTGATTGACATATTAGAAAGGGATTTTTAAAAAGTAAAGAAAAAAAGAAAGAGGAAAAGAAATTGGAAAAAAAAGGAATTTAGAACATGTTTCCATAGCAGTCTTATTTTCTATTTAGCATTTTATTTTTCTTTTCTTTTACAGACACTCACATATTCAGGGGAAGTTTGTATTTGGTGTATGGAGGATGGTGCTTGTGTCAGCAGGATTTATCTGAAAATCTCAGTAAGTGTGCTTTATAAATGGACTTTTAAAAAATATATTGATTTCTAATCCAAACTGCTTTTTCATATTCACATGTCAATGGTCTGTGGCAATATTTGTTACCAGATGCCTTATTGCATTTTTGCTTATATATTTAGAATACTTCCATGGTAAATATTTCCTGATGTCTTACTAACATCCCTGAACTAATCACTGTGGACAGGGGGATGAGAAATGTTAATTGGCTTAAGCTTAGCCCTAGAAATGGGAGTCAGATCTATTCCACTCAATGCTGAAAATAGAAGAGAGGTGGATATTCAAGAAATTTTCTAGAGGAGGGTGGGTGTACGAGTGCTGGGTGGCAAACCATAGTTTCTCACAATACCTGCCATAAGGTGGCCATAAGGTGATACTGTCATGTCTGCCATGTTCTCAGTGCATTTTACATAAAACACTATTTCTAAAATAAGAGGACCAAACAATGGTAATACAATTTTTTATTAAATTATCATCATTTGCTGTATTACACAGTTCTAGATGAGATACAGGGTTTGGTAGTAGATAGGGAAGTTATCTACAGTCCTTCCTTTCCCTTTGTAAAATTAAAATCTCAATGATAAAACAAGATGCAGCATCATGCTATACGTACGAGGAGGATTACAGGATGCAGAAGAGACATAATTCAGTGGGATAAATAAAATTCACCCCAAATGGTAAAGATAAAAATTCTTACCTAAATGACTGAAATAGGAGTAGACTCCACAACCTGTGTGACAAAGGCTTATATATATTTATTTTTATTAAAATTACTAGAACTAGTAGAGGTCTTGAAGTTCATCTGATCACATCTCCTTTTACAGAAAAGAGACATACAGATGTTTAACAACCCACCCAAGGGCCTGTACAATCAGGACTGACCTTGTTCTTCTTGGCTAAGGAGGGAAATAGGCACCATTGGAAGGCCTGCTTTCTGCTTCAGACATCTTCTCTTCACCTGACCAAAGGGAAGAGATTCCAACAACTTTCACAGTTAACCTGACAAACCTTCACTGAGCTTCAAACCACACGTGGTACACTCATGCGGTTTAGCCTGCACTGGGGAGAGTCGGCGGTTTTTCCTCACGGTGGAGGATACGGCTGCCCTGTGGGGAATGGGAAGCAGACTGACCCAGTTATGCTGAGGCTGGGTCTCCCTGCCTGAGGCCGGGACTGTGTTCCCCAGGAATGTTTTAGGTGGTGCTCCCCAGAGACACTGGCCCAGCACTGTGATGGCAGGATACCTGGATCCAAGCTTCCCTTGATGGTGCCTATGAGGGTACATGAGACCCTCCAGATATTGCTGTATATTTTTATCCTAGCCCACTATTGCCCTGGAATGGAGGATAATTTCACTAAATATTTTGAGAATGCAACACAAACGCACATAAACGCACACACAGCTCCCATAAAGTCTTTCAGTTTAAAAACAATCAAAAAACCTCATTATTTTGTTTCTAGTGTCACACTGAGATACCACTAGACTCAACTGGGTTAAGCCTTGGAAAATTCACTTTTAAACTAAAACAAAAACTTCCTCAATTGGGAAACTGTGCATTCTACTGAGGCAGGACACCTGAGAGCTCGTCTGAGCTTTGACACCAGCTCTGGGATCCTGGCACAAATCGTTGCTCTTTTCTTGGCCTCCATTTTCTACTCTGCGAAACGATTCTCTCCTAAGATCTTTCCTATCTCTAACATTCTATGATGTTATTCAAAACAACCTACAAAGTGTAATTTATAGAGGAATGAATCTGATTTCTTAAGTGTCATGAAAGCAAATTTAGTCTCTTAGACATTATATTCTGTAAACGACTGTGAGAGAAGCAGGAATCTGTGATGCATTTCTTTGGTGACTGAATACACAGTCCAGTGATAATGGTTATTTTCTGAAGGCTTCCTCAGTCATACCAGCAGCCAAGATCTACCATTATCCAGCAGATGAATGCTGATTTTTAAAAAGTGCGAACATTTTATAAAGATGTCCAAAAGATGCTAGGAATGTATTTTAAATTTCTTATTTTATTTTTCATTGTTATTGGTATAATTGGTGTAATTATTTCACTTAGGGATAAAAATGAATCCATGGTTTAAAGTTCAAGAAATTTTTAAATATTTTTATCATTCTAATTTTAGGATAAAAGACTAAGATGTACAAAGTCCTGTGACTTTTTATGCAATCAATTAGCTAGAAATGTTGAGTGTATGCTTTGTCATACCACATCACACTGCCCACTCTTCTCATTCTGCAGGCGTGGCAAATAAACTAGAATTCCAATACGTAGGGCAGCAGGCTTTGTTTGTCGGCTTCGTGAAGTTAAGCATCTGTTTATTTTAAACAGGCGACGGTTTTGGCTTGCTCGCCGTCCTCCCTCTCTGCAGCGGTGGGCACCGTAGATGGCTCTGTCCACTTCCTTGACCTCCGGGACACCAAATCCCCACAGGCCGTTCACAAGGTCTTTCTCTCTGAGTCTTCCGCCCAGCATCTCCTGTAAGTACTGCCCGCTTCTGGCAGCAACTTTGTCAGGCCTCGTCTGTTGAGAACTCCAGGGAAGCCATAATTCCTTTAAATTTTCAGTGCTACATGTTTTGTTTTGAAAATTAATGTATTGACTGGGTTCAACGTTCAAAAAGTACAGAATGGTGTGTAGCGAAAAGTCGCTCACCCCACCCTTGGCCCCAAACACCCAGGTCTCCTCCCTGGAGGCCATCTGTTACCAACTTCTCATGTCTTCTTTCCAGAGATAGTTTATCCAGACACAGGCAGAAAATTAAGTCCTTCCTTTTATTTACACAAATAATTTCCAAGCACTGGGAGGACGCCAGGCACTTGTATTGTACTAACTTTATGTGATAGATACTTGCATTGTCTCCATTTTACAGATGAGGAAGATGAGGAAAAAGACTTTCAATAAGTTGCTTAATATCACACAGGTGTAAATGGCAAATGTCGGATTTGAACCCAGGCAGTTGGGCTCCAGAATCATTGCTTCTGCTCTAAAGGGGAGCGAACCATGTACAATGTTCTGCACCTCATTTCTTTTCACTTAATGGTGTATCTTGGAGAATATTTTCTATCCACATAGAGAGACCGTCCTCATTCTTTTTTACTGGTACATAATGTTCCATTATACAAACATCCATCATTTTGAAAAGACAGTATATTGATGGGCATTTAGATGATTTCATATATTTTGAAGCACTACTTTTAAGAAGATAGCATGGAGACATTGGATTTGGACACATGTGTTATTATCCTTTTATTAATTTATCAATAGGAAATATTAGTAAGAACTGACATTTGTGCCTTGCTTTGAGGTCACACATTATACCTCATTGAATGTGATCCTCATCCCACCAGTCAGAAAGGTATTATGCTTGTCCCTGTTCCACAAATGAGGGAATTCAGGTACAGAGACGTTAAGAGGAGCGTTTGCCCCCGATTACCCAGCTGGCGCCTGGAGGAGTTGGCTTTCCACAATTTGCTCCAAAAGACACATTACAGCTGATTGTCTGGCTAGGTCTTATTTTCGGGGAAGCACGGTAAGGGTCTGTAACCTCCCTCTGTTTACACCCTTCTCCTTTCTATCATATTTTTGGTGCCTCTTTTTTTGTCAGATGCTTCTCTCTTACCCACATTTGCGTCTTCCTGCTTTTTCTAATTTGATGAAAGTCTTTTTCTAATTTGAGGAAGAGAACATTCTTCCTCTTCCTGCCAGGTACTGGTCCTGCAGTGTACTGAAACGTCACACTCATCACTAATTTGAGGATTGCTTATTTCCACTTGAAACATCGAGAAAGCTCTACTATCATATTCCATTAATGTATGATGAAATAGTTGCCCATCTTTAGTGAATCTTCTTGAGTGTATTTATAAGTTGCAATTTGTAAATAGCATTAGCCTAGAATATAATGATTACATTTACATGTAATCACTTGGCTTTTATAAGGTCAGATAATATTAAGAATCACAGACCATAAGAATGACTGGTTTTAAATGTATCTCTGTGCTGTCATTCAATATGTTTGTGCACCATCTTACCGTGTTTCCCTGAAAATAAGACCTACCCAGCAATGGGTAGGCAGGGGAGGTGAAAGAGAGGGGGGAAGACCTAACCAGAAAATCAGCCTTGGCATGATTTTTCAAGATGACATCCCCTGAATATAAACCCTAATGCGTCTTTTGGAGCAAAAATTAATGTAAGACCCGGACTTATTTTCGGGAAAACGCAGTATTAGCGAAACAAGTAAAATCAGATCTCTTCTTTTCTAGTTATGACCAACGGGGATTGTATCTATTAGTTGGAACATCAGAAGGATACATCTTTGTTATCAATGCCAACCCTTCAAGCGTGTTTCAGATTCTTGGATTCGTAGGTACTACATAAAATGCTTACTAAAATATTAGTCGCTTTATTCCAAAGAATTCAGGGTTGTGAAAATGGGGCTCTAGTGAGACAATTATTTGTGGTGTATTTTCTAAAAGAGAAACATTTAAATAACTGTTCAAATTTACTTAGGAGAATCCCCCCACCATATTTAGAGGTTTTTGGTACATCCGTTTGCTACATAGTTAATGCAAAAAAAAATTTCTTGACTCAGTCAGTGCATTAATTAATGAAATGACCGAATATTTCTAACGTTATTACAAAGGGGGTTTGGGTTATTTGTCCCTGAAATGTTTTTTAAAATAATATTTGATCTCTATTCAATTAAGATATCTAAAGAAAGTTTTATTATATGAATGTTTAATGTTTCTTCTTTAAACAAAACGCTATCCAGCTTTTTCAGTAGCGTTTATCCAAATGCCAAGATAAACAACAGGTCTGGTAGGCGAGATGGCGTTTATGTGATGTACAGTAAGAACTAATACATGTCTCTCTGGCTTCAGTACTAAATACATATGTATATTTTCCCCCTAAATATATTTTTTAAATTCATTCATTCCTTTTTATTTTTTAAATTACTGAGTGCCTGCTAGATATAAAATGCTGAACCTAGGTCTGTGGGGCATGGAACGGTCAAGGAAACAATTTAGTGAGGGAGGAATAAGCAGAGTGCTGTGTGGGCTCAGAGGAAGAAGCAATTAATTCTGCCAGGTATGAGGAAAGGAGTAGAGATAAAGGGGGGCATAAATAAGAGGGGGTGCAGAGGATTGGGGGGAGTTTTCTGAGGGTTGAAAGTAGTGGAAGATGGGGCATGTTAGTATTTCATCTCAAGATAAAAGTGTGAGCAAAGGCACTTGGAATGGTAAGAAGTCTGGTGCAATAGGTAAACAGAAGAGTTTGCTGGATGATGATTATGATGGCGAAGTCTGAAAGAAGACTAAGTGTCTTGAGTATCATTCCCGGGAGTCTGGACTTTGCTCTGTTGTTCATGAGATATTATCGGAAGGTCAAGATGGGACTTGCATGATTTGACTCAGTTTTTGGAGGACGACTTGGGCACAAGTGAAGGATGGAGCAGAAAGGCAAGAGAATAGAATAAAAAAAAATGAGTTAGGCAACCATTCTAGTCACCCAGGCAAGGTCGATATTAATCGTGATAATAGCCAACACTTACTGAGGCATTCCTTACCATATAATAGCCAGCGCTCTAAGCACTTGGCATGTGTTAATTTATTTAATTCTTACAGGCAACTTTTATAAGGTAGGGACAGTTATTATCCTAATTTACAGATGAGGCAGCTGAGGCAGAGCAAGGTAGGTTAAGGACTGCTCAAAATCGTGCAGCTAGGTTGTGGTGCAGCCAGGACTCAAACCCTGGAAATGCGCCTCCAGGGCTCGGGCTCTTACCCATAGCGGCTACACTCTATGCAGTCTGAGGCTACACCCATGCAGCCTCACCCATGCAGTCACAGAAAGAAAAAGGAGGGAATAGCTATGAGTGATAGGATTGGTAGGGCTTGGTATTCAGTTGTATGTGCAAGGGAAGGATTGGCAATGACTCCAGAATTTCTAGCCTGGATGGTGGAATCTTGTCATGTCACCCATTGAAAGAAAAACTCAAGAAAAAAGAAAGTTATGGAGGTTGAGGAATAGGGTGATCTGACAAGCTCTGTAGATTTGAAACCAATAATAAGCTCTTCATTTGGGGCTCTTCAGCATAAGTTTGGAGATGGAGATTTGTAGTTCACAGCTTAGTGATAGAATTCTGATCTTAAAATCATGGAAGCTGATGAGATGGCTTAAGAAGACAGAGTAGAAGTGGGTGGGTGAAGAGGGTTAGGGGATTAGGAGGTACAAATTGGTAGTTACAAAATAGTAATGAGCATGTAGAGTATAGCATGGGGAATATAGTCAGTAGTATTGTAATAAATATGTATGGTGTTAGATGGCTACCGGATTTATCGGAGTGATCACTTCATAAGTGATATAAATGTTTAATTACTGTGCTGTATACCTGAAACTAATATAATATTGTATATCAAATGGAATTGAAAAATTTAAAAAACACACACAAAAGACAGAGTAGAAGCAAACCCAGTTGCTTAATGAGGCCAAGCGGGTAACCTAAATATGTAAATTAGATGACATGGAGTATGGTAGGACCTGTGGCTGACCTCAGAGTAGACGCAAGTTGTGCCAATATATTCCTTTTTTTTTTTTTTTTAACACATTTGAGTGTGGGGTGGAAGAACTACTTCCTTTGAAGTTGTGGACAGAAAGAGCTTGAAGGAGGAAGGCTGGAGGAGGGTGTAGACTGCAGTAGAAGTGTGAGTGTGGTGAGGGCTGGGACGAGGCCCTCGTGTATTTGCCAATCATAAGTGACCCCTGGGAGAGCAATTTCTTTGGAGTGGAGAGACAAAGAGGTTAGGGAGAAAGTGGCAGTCAGAAAATGAAGTCAGGAAGTGGCAACTCCTGATTTAAGAAGTCTGCAGTACAAAAAGGAGAATTAGATGGTAACTGTGGTGGGTTCAAGGAAGTTCCTAATTTGAAGATAGGGAAGTCTTGAGAGCTGAATAGAAGAAACCATAAAATACACAAGAAAATAAAAAGGTAATTGACAGCACATGGTCTAATAGGACATTGGACGCATGAGCTCAAAATCACAGACGGAAAGGGTTACATTTTGTTTCTACAAAAATGTCAGGAAATGAAGGGGGAGGATGGGAACAAACAGAGAAAATGTGAAATTTGGGATAAGCAAGTTGAGGTCAAGTTTGTGTCATGCTTTTTGTCTTCCTCGCCAAGAGAAAGTCATCCACTAACACCTGAGGGGAAGGGCTGATATTGGGGGCCTGAGAAAGTGGACACATGCAGAACAGCCCTCATGGAGAGTGGGAGTAGTGAATCTGGAGAGAACCCACAGTGGGCCTCAGGTATGACCCCTTGCAGAGGTCAGATTACCTAGATTTCTGGAGGGCAAACCCAAGTCCTATGTATATCTACCACACCTGCAATACCTTGCCTACAGATGAAAAGAGAACACTGATGCCTGAGTTTATCTAATATTGGGAGTGAGCAAACCAGCTAGAGTAGACATTCAAGGGACCAGAGCATGCAGGTGCTGCTGAGTGGGGTGCACATGGCAGACTCTGGAGGCCTTTTGGGCTGGGAAAGAAGCTGAGCACATCTGAGCTGGGTTGAATTGGCCCGCTGAGACATAATCAGGAGAATCCTCCAAAATATCCTCATCACTTATGTTTAAAGGTCACTTTAAATATCCAGTAAATACATTTGGATCTAAAGATTTAGTAAAGGCAATTCTATAATACGATCTCTTACTTGAAAGATAAAAGATTCTTTAAACTTGTCAATGACCACTTGTAGTATTAATTTCCATTTGCTTTCAGAGGTGGGCAAAGACATTTTACAAATATCTACAGTGTCTCTTTTGGACTCAGACGTAGTGGAAGTGATGGCCCTTTCCCCACTTCCACAAACAGGAAGAAGCAAACTGGAAATATTTACTCTGCCTAAAATACTACCACAAGGTAAAGAACAGACAAGCAATCAGACAAGTAGTTGCTATAGCTGTTTTTTTTTCCTAGTGATAGTGGTTTTTTGGTTTTGTTTTTTTCCTCTTAACTTGTGAAGAGATAAAATGGCCACCTTTGGAGTATTTTACAGAGTGAAACAAATGTGGCTGCTAAACAATGTGAAATGTGGACTTTCTTCTAGGACTTGTCATTCATGTGAACCTGTCATATTACCAGAGAAAGGAAACAGGATCGACTGGCATTTTTGTCAAATTGATTTGTCATTTTGTGACGTCTCTTTTTTGTACTTTTAAATATACATAATCAAACTCAGAGCGGTTACTGTAGAGTTACTTTCACTGATAAAATTATAAAGAAAGCTTTCTGGATAAAGAGGTCTGATAAAATAGATACTCTTTGTTTTCGATAACTATCTGGGTAGCTATTTTGCAAATATATAATTATGGAGAATAAGAGAGCCAAAGATGTCAGAGTATTTTGATATTTTAATTAACCATATTTTAGAGACCATCATGAGTCTCTTTTAATGGTCTATCTCTACTTAATTGATGAAATTAACCCGGGCCTTATAAAAGATATTTTACACACTATCAGTCATTTAATCCTCAAGTATTTCTAATGAAACCAAGTTGTTTTTAAATAATTTTTTATCACCTAATAGGCTATGCATTATGAATTGACCATTTAAATTTTTTGTTTCACTTTTCATAATTGTTCGTAATGATAAAAAAATTAAATCAATATATGGTGCATATGATCTCTTTTCTTCCCCAAATTTTATAGTTTCTACAAGCATTGCTGATCAAAGAGGGAGGATGATAGATGAATTAATTCATAAATTCCTGTATGAGATAGAGCACACTCTGTCCTCTGCAGTGTTGGACTTTCAAAGTAAACGAGTATATGGCTTCTGTAAAGAAGTACCATACATCTGCAGCTATCTTCTTCCGGAGCAAGTATGCCAAAGCTTAAGCATGCTATCGTTTTTCTTACCATGTTTCCCCGAAAATAAGACTGGGTCTTATGTTAAGTTTTGCTCCAAAAGATGCATGAGGCCTTATATTCAGGGGATGTCATCCTGAAAAATCATGTTAGGGCTTATTTTCAGGGAAACACAGTAGTAATCAAGATTGACACATTGTATGAATTAGATGTGATCCATGCTTTAACATTATAGTCCAGTTAACAAATGGCTTTTTGTAGTAACACAATTTCCTTGGATTAGATGTATGTTAGCATAATTTGTTAATCCATCATAAAATGTTTGAGCAACCTCATACTTGTGCTACATACTCGTATATCACACTTGTCAGATAAACATGAAGATGACACAATATTAGTTTAGACCTTGAAAAAACAATCTAGCATTAGAAAATCTATTCCACAGGTGTCAGGGGCTAGAGAGTTGATGATTTTCAGTGGAACTTTGCACTTGAGCCCTAAGTAGAATTGCATAGAATAGTTAAACTATGTTTCTGGCATCCTTTTGTCACACTGTCTTCACACTTCTCCCATATGGTATCACCTCCTGTTGCATACACTGGCCCAGATTACCTACTGCCCTTCCTCTCTAAACCCTTTAATCAAAGCCCTTTTCTCCTGGAATAGCCGATGTCAGGAAGGTGTGACACAAAGAAATTTAGAGAAGGAAGAAATGGCTTATGGTAAGAAGAATTCAAGAAAAGCGTCATGGGGGAAGTGATATTTGAGCTGGACTTTGAAGAATAGGTTAGATTTATGCATGGAGAAATGTTGTGGGCAATCTTAGCAGGGAGCTGGGTTGCTGAGGTAGGGAGGGGGCGGATCGGTGGGGATGTGGTGGGGAAGGGCGCTCCAGACAAAAGTCGTGGCGTGTGCAGAGGCTTGGAGGGGGAAATGCATGAAACACATAAGGGGCATAGTGAGTAATTTATTTTGACTTGAACGTGGGGATATGTGAAAATGATTAGTGAAAAATAAAGATTGTCAGTATAGTCTAGGATCTTTAATGGTAGCTAACATAGAGAAGACTTCTTAGTTGGCTGAAATGAACTTTTATTTGCAAACAAAAATGAAAAATATGATGAAAATACAGGTGCCCGCTTTATCATGTATCAGTTTATTTCCAATGACAGTTTGTGAATTTGAATCTGACTGTATATGTACAACTGCAAATCCGAAGGTATCGCTTCCCTGATCTTTTCCATAATGTGATTATTTTCTTTGATTGACAGGGCCATAGCGGTATTTGCATTCTTAAGCCACACCAAAAAATGCAATGCAAACATTATGGACCTGGAATGCTCTCTCTGTCTCCACATGGATCGTGGCTCATATCAAGAGCTAAATGTGGAACTCTGTGTATCCGAGACATTCACACTTTGGTAAACTCTTTTTTGTTGCTGTTGTTGTTGTTTAAATCATGGAACGTATATCTTGATCTCATATAAGAAACAAAAGCCCTTAGGAAAGGAATTGGAACTCTTTCTTGGGTAAATTGACTGATAACTTATTTACCACTGATGGTGTTATTGACTCTAACCATTAGGTGTATTTATGTACTGAAGTTTGAGTCTCTGAGGGAAGAAACACCAACCAGGGATTGAAGTCTGCAAGGAAAGAGGTGGGGCAGGGCTGTAGGTGAGCTCCAGCCGAGCTCCACCACCACTCAGCTGTGTGTGTTGGAAACTCACTGAGCTTCAGACGCTCCTCTGTAATGGTTAGGGAAGGCTTGCTTGCTGTCACCTTGTGGTGAGAGCCAGTGAGAGGATGTATGCAAAACTGCCTTGGAAATAGTGAATTGCTATGCAAACTTAGGGATGATTGCTGCTATCTCGCTGGCCAGACAGGCCTCTGAGCTGGTTGCTGCTGTCTCCACCAGACTCTTCATGTGATGCTGGAACTGAGTTGTCTGGTCATTATTATAATTCAGTGTGGTCAGTGATTCTTACTGAGGGTTCTACCCCATATCCCTGAAGCATCACAATCACATGACACATCCCCCGGGTCCACAGAGCAGCTGGTTGTGCCCATCCAACTCTCCTTGCTCAAGCATTTTTGGAGCACAGTTGGGCAAAAGTGATATTATTATTATACAGGAAAAATCTTAAATCCCTTAGACATTATTTTTAAGTGAACAATTTGCAAACTCTGTTATACTGTCTCATTTGAATGATTTCTAATGTATACTACAACTGATAGCAGTATAATATGGCAATGCATCAAAGTTTTTTTGGGTGATTCTATGTAAAGCACCTCATATATGAGGTTATCCATGGTAGCACTTTTTTTTAAAGCAACCTCATACCCATCAACAGAGGACTGGATAAATAAATAATGGTACATAAACAGTACATAAGTAAAATATGGAATACTATGCAGCTATAATACAGAATGAGGAAATCCTTATGGAACAATATGGAAGGAACTCCAAGTTACAAAGCTAAGGGGGAAAACCGAGGTGCATAATATATGTATTATGGTACAATTTAGGTTAAAAACTGTATAAAACTTTGTTTATATGCATAAAAAAAAGCCTCTGAAAAGATATTGAAAGTGTTGTCTTTTGGGGGTGGTTGGGGAATGCTGACAGGAAGGAGATTTCACTGCATATATTTTTATAGTTTTTTTAATTTTGAACCATTTGAATGTATTACCTACTCAGAGGCTTTAAAATTTTTTTTAAGCATCAAGGTTGAGAACCAGTGTGACACAGAAATCCCAGTTTTTAGTCAAGGGGCTCAAACTGTTGCCCTGTGTACAAAATGAGTGATGTGTTTTGTTTGGGTTCTAATTAAACTGGCTTAATTAGCACCCTCCATGTAAAGCATGTTATGCTTCCTTCTTCACAGCGCCCTCACTCATCACACTCACCTCTTCACATATAAATGGAACCTGCCTGATTCTTGACAGTTGTCTCAGTTTGTCCCTTCCGCTTGCTCAAGGACCCTTCCTTAACTTCGTAGCCTGCAGCAAGTCCATTTGCTTCTCTGTGTCTAATTTTCCTATTATAAATTAGTGGTAATAATCCCTCTCCATCTATACTACACAAATGGAAGGATGAATTAGTATGGGTTCAGATGGATTTTGAAATAGGGATTTTCAGTGCTATGTATTACCCAGAGGCTACTTCCATACCAACTAAAATGCTTTTAACAAATAGAAAAAGAGAAGCAAAGTTCATGTAACCCCGCTTAGGAAAACCATGTGGTAGAATTGCATTTGTAATTTCTGCACTTTGTTCCTAAAACTATTGAGGAAACATTTGTTTCCTGTCGGAGTCATTCTCACCAAGGGCACGGAATTCAATCGGTGAGAATTTCATTGGATGGACAAAATATTCTGGTGAATGGGAAAGAAGATGGCACCCTTGTTTACCTAAGATGGAGGTAAGTACAATCTATAGCAAGCAACCTCACATGGTATGGTGTTTTAAAACACAGATTTTATTATTTAGGTACAGTAAGGCCAACATAACTGGAGACAACTGCCATTGAAAAGATTGTTATATTCATAATTCCCAAGAGGAGGGCATATGCCATACTATTGGGGGAGGGGGAGTGGCACATGGAAAGCGCCAGAGAGGGTAAGGAGACAGAGGAAGCAGGGAAACTGTGGGCAGGAGGCTTTATTTTGATTTCCATGAAAATGAGGAGGCAGATTTAGGATTGGCTAGTTTGGATGATATCCATGGATTCTGGGGCACAGGGGCTACCCCTAGTTATCTGGTACGTGGCCCTGGGGTGATTAGGACAGGGAAACAGTGTCCCTGAGTATGGAAGACCAGGGGAGGAGATGTTGGGATGTGGGCTCTGGATTGGTTGGTTTGCATTTGAAAGGGCAAGTTGTTTACTGTCTCTAGAAATTGGCCAGCCCTGGGAGGGGCAGTCCCTCCAGAGTCATCATGGCCCCAGGTATTAAAGCATCAACATACAAAAAGTAAAAAGACATGGTTAGTACAAAAGACATGTTCAAGTCTTCTCTTTAATAACATGTGTTGGAGGAACACAAGAAATGAGGACAATTCTGAATATTAGATAGCTTTAAAAACTCCTGTTTATCCTTAAAAATCCTAACATAGATACATATGTATGTGTACACACATACAGACTTATTTCTCTAATTAGACTTCACTTAGACAATATTAATTGATTTAGATTTTGATTAGGCTAAAATTAAAATGCTAAATAAACAAATACTACCAAAGCATACACACGATGACCAGGGGGTTAGCGAGCGTGAAAGTGACAGCCTGGACTTCAACTGTTGCCTTATTTGACCTGCCAGTGGACATCACTAGTCAACATGCAATTCATCTCCCCCAAAATAATACGTCACAGTGCCTCTTGTGACCAAAACAATAATAAAACATGGCCTTTCTCAGTGACATTTGAAAATGTTACGTCTTGTGGAAATTTTGTATCAAAACAATTTGGGTAGCTATTAAATACTTCAAAGACTCCTTTAAATACGGCACCATCATGCCGTAAAATATTAGCTTGTAGCTCATACGAAGTATGACAATTAAGTTCACAAGCTTAGCCTAGAAAAAGTGCTACATACCTCATTGCTGAATATCACTACAGTCATTTTCAAAGTGTTCACCTTGGGATTCTATGTACTGACACCAGCGCCTAGTCCACCCTTCAAAGCAATTTTGGAACTCTTTTTCTATAATGCCCATCAGAGCTGTCATCGTATTACCCTTGATGTCCTTTACCCTTTATCTTTGGGTAAAGAAAGAAGTCATTGGGGGCCAGATCAGGTGAGTAGGGAGGGCGTTCCAATACAGTTAATTGTTTACTAGCTAAAAACTCCCTCACAGACAGTGCCGTGTGAGCTGGTGCATTGTCATGATGCAAGAGCCATGAATCGTTGGTGAAAAGTTCAGGTTGCATAACTTTCTCACACAGCCTTTTCAGTACTTCCAAATCATCAATTTGGATTAACTGCTTGTCCAGTTGGTACAACTTCATAATGAGTAATCCCTCTGATATCAAAAAAAGGTTAGCAACCTCGTTGCAACAAGGTTCGTGAACTTAATTGTCAGAACTTTGTATAAAAGTCCTAACATATTCTTTACAATCAGTGGACAAGGAGCATCTCAGTTAACAGCACACTGGTGCTGGAGCCCTCTTTATGGAAGTAAAGTCATTTCCAGCCCTCCCCGGGCGAATCATGTGTACTTCTGACTCAAAGTTGAGTCTGAAATCTCAGTCCAGGACTTACTAGCTTGTAACCTCAGGTACCTGACAACCCCTCCAAATCAGCTGTGACAAGGTGGGGTCTGCAGCACCTTAGAGCTTGTTAGAAATGCATATTCTTGAGCCCCACCCAGACTTTCTGAATCAGAATCTCTGTGGGTGGGACCTAGGAATTTGTTTTACAAACCCTCCAAAGATGATGGAGTTCCCAAAGTTTGTGATGTCCTGGTGTATTGAGAGGAAGTAATACTTCCCTCAGTGGGGGTGAGGACTGTGAGGGCCGAATGTGATCATGTGATTATGTACTATGTGAATCAGCACAACACCTAGTACATTTTAGGGACTCAACCAGAGTAGTGCCTCTTCTGTGCAGTGGCCAAGGTGGGTACAGAGGACACGTAGATTAAGGGCATGGAGACCGTGTGAGAAAAGGTCACCCAGAAAGGTCAAGCATCTGGTCGTGTTATGGAGCCCATAGAACGGGCTCTCCTCTAAGAAGCAGAGTCCTAATAACTACAGAGCACCGCAAACAATTGTCCACGTATTTCTTTGTATAGAACGGGTTATGTATCTGGAAATAATACCGCTAAATGTGCGTTTTTAAAATTGTGATTTTGTGTTTTCTTTTTTTATCAATATAGGCGGTTGGGAGGAATCTTAACCAGTGAAACTCTTGACTATTGCCATCAACTTTTAGCTATTATGAGCAACACCATGGAGGAAGAGAATAATTATTTAAGTATAGCGCAAAGTGACTCCTCAAGTTTGGGATCAGAATCGGAACACACAGTTGAGTTCCAATACAGTTTTCTTTCCCCTTCTGTCGACCTAAGAAATATTAAAACCTGTAAACAATTTTTACAAGAGTTTATTTGAGCTAAACTGACAACAATTGCCAGGAAGCAAGATCTCGAATGCTCCGCAGAATGAGTTTCACAGTTTCTTTTATGTGGTTTTGAAATTAAGGAGGAAACTAAGGGAGATTACATGAAGGTAGAAGAAAGCAAGGCGGGGATTGGATTACAGGATAGTTAACAAGATTCTGTGCTATCCTGAGGGTGGTTACTGTTTATTTCAAAGGTGTGTTGACCTAGATGCACAAGAATAATAGACAGGGCTTGCTCAAGGCAAAGATAAACCCTTTACTAAAGAAGTTATATGTCTGAGGCGTGACTACCTACCATGACCTGCCCAGTTAGGAATTTATGATCAGCTCACCCCTGAGGTTACTTTTCGTGGACCCCTTTTTTGTCCACTCTTCCTTGCTTTCTTTTTAAACCAAATAACAGTTTTTGGGTTGCTTTTAGCAGATATTTAGTAATAGTCCTTTTTACCCATGTGCCCCATGATTTTCAAAAAGAGCATGAGCTACATCTGAGATAAAATAGTCAGCCTTTCTCAAAGCAATCACAAATATTACACTTCAAATCTTATTTAAACCATCGTACAAGATCCAGGCTTGCCTGAAAAAAAAATCTTACTACCAATTCTGCTGCTTGGTCAAAATGGTCTAACTTTTATGTCACACACATGATTTAGGAAGTATCTAGCCAGAGAAACACATTCATTCATTCAATCATTTAACAAATATTTATTGAGTACCTACTAAGTGCATGAACAGATAGAAAGTTTCTGCTTTCATGAAGCTTACATTCCAATTGGGGGTGGGGGTGAGTAAAGAGAAAGATAAATAAGCAAATAAATAAGAAAAGGTTAGGTAGCAACAAGATCTATTTAGTGAATGAAAATGGCATCCTGTGATAGTGTTTGGCTGGAATAGCCTCTCCAAGGAGAAGACTTTTAAGCTGAGATCTGAATTAAAAGAGGGTGCCAACATGCAACATGGGGCAAAAGAACTCAAGGAAGAGGGGAAAAGAGCTTGGCATGTCTGAGGACCTAAAAAAGGCCCGTGCGGTTGAAGGAAGCAAGAGAGAGAGTGGTAGGAGATGAGGTCATCAAGGTGGGAAAAGGCCAGGTAATGAAGGGCTTTGTAAACCAGGTAGAGTTTGGATTCGATTTTACGTGTAATAACAACCTATTAAAGTGTGCTGAGGAAAAGATTTACATGATCTTATTTACATTTTTGAAATGATTACTTGCCTGCAGTGTGAAGAATGTTTCCTGTGGGGGACTAGAGTAGAAGCAGGGAGATTTAGTGAGGAGGCTGTGATAGAGGGCCAGGTAACAGTGACAGGTGAGGCAGTGGGAGAGGAAGTGGGAGATTCCGAGTAGGTTTCAGAGGTAAAGTTGATAGAAGTCACTGATGGATTAGAGAGAGAGGGAAAGGAAGGACTTAAGGATGACACTTAGATTTTTTTACCTGAACAATTAAGTAGGAGATGGTACCATTCATAGAGGTGGGGAGGGGAGCCACTCTGGGGAGACAAAAGGGAATCTGAAACCAGTTAGTTACTCATGCCAACCTTGAGAAACCTGTTAGACATCTAAGTGGAGATACAAAGTAGGCCACTGGGTAGTGGAGCCTTCAGTTCTGGGGAGAGGCAAGGACTGGAGATGTTGATTGGAGAGTCAAGCACGTGTGGATGGAATTTAAAGGCAGAAAACCAGGTGAAGTCATAGAAAAGTAAATGACAAGAAGTAGAAGGGGACCAGGACAGAGCAACTTTTGGAAATCTGGAGAAAAAGGAGAGTGAGAAGGAGCAGCCAGTGAGGTTACAGGAGGGCCAGGAGACTGTGACATCTCAAACTCTTTCAACACATTTTGCTGCCTTGGGAGAATTAGAAAGGGAGTAGTAGCTAAAGGGGAATGTGGTCAGTGGAGAGTGGCTTTCCAAAATGCAACAAATGCAAAGGGATTCAAAGTACTTATAAGAAGTAGGGTGAGAGGAGAAGCTGATAAATTTTCAGTTTAATAACTGTGCCTGTCTTCTTCTAAGATAAATGAGAATGTGAATTTAAGCATTGACTCATCGCAAGTGGCATTACTCCAAGTTGATAATATGAAGGAAATTCCCTGGATACAACAAAAAAACCAAGAGGTATTTATAAAACATGGGAGAGGTTTGAAATAATGCTTTGAGGGTGTGCCAAATAGACTGGTTTCCTGTGAAAACCTGTTGGAAAGTTAGAAAGTAGAACGAGATCCTACTTGACAGAGCATTATAAGTGTAACTTTCCTGAAAGCAAACAAACGCTCTCAACACGGCCTGGTCGTTTAGAGTCAGTTATAAGAGCTTTACGAACTGTACTTAGGTTAATAGGAAACCCAACAAAATGAAGTGTGATACTTCATGTTGGAGTGCGTCTGGGGGCATGCTGCATGGTTGATGTCAAGAAAGGGGTGGGTCGGGAACAGGAGATGACGGGGTGTCGTGGCTTCAGATGTGCAGGAAGCTGACAAAGGATTTAGCCTGCTTGTCCAGTTACCCTCAAGTTCCCAATAAAACAGCACGCTGGTTTTCCTTTGTAAACTATTCTCCATTTAATTTTTCACTATTTAATTATTTTCTTTCCATTGGCCTTATAATTGACATCAGATCCAAGACGCTGCAGTGGTCACTTACATAATAGCAGCTGACTTAGTGAAGGTGCTGCAGTGGTATTATTATTAGTCTTTAACATTTGTCTTATTTGTTTCTAGAAACGTGCTACCTATTATGTACCTATGGACCGGTGCGTGTACGTGATGAGTGTATGTAGGTGTGCCTGTATCGTATCTGTCACATGCTTCTCTATCATTCCTTTTGCCTGTGTAAGTGATATGCTTGTCCCATTTCAGGCCCTCAGAATGGAGATTAAACTGTTTTCCAACAAAAGGAGAGAGATAAAAACAGGAATGAAAGAACTTGCTAAAACTGTAAGTGTTGTGGTTTCATATAAAAATACATTTGGCCCTTGGCCTAAAATTATTTTTTGAACTATATTTTGTTCAACACAGCATGAGGAGCTATACCCATTTGTTTCTCTGCCTTTCTCTTCTACCTTTCCTCAGTTTTCTGGGGTACTTCAACAGGGTAGAATTTTTACCATACCACGCTATATATAAACAGTGGTTTTCTTCTCTGTCTTCCCCAAATACTATGTCTTATTTTTTTAATAATTATTTTAAACTAAAGTTATATGTTTACATTTTTACAAATTAATGGCATAATTTAAAATAATATTTTAAAGCAGTACCTGCCCTACTTATTTATTTTTTACTATGATTCCTGTACTCTAGAGATAACTGTTTTCAGTTCTTTCAGCTTTTCTGTTTGGTTGTTTACCTCCATCTTTCTAAATAGTCTTCTTAATACTGTCTTTTGATATTTCTATTTTGACACTGTGGGTTTCCTGGTATGGAAGATGAGTATTTAGATTCTTTTACACGGCACCTTCCCATCACTACAACATACACATAAATCCGTACTAAGTATGGACACTATTATAGTTATGTAAATATTCTTCATAGCTGAGCCACATTGTATATTATAATTACATTTCCATTTTTACAACTTTACATTTCCAGCAATTAATAATTGCCTTTGTTTTGGATTAAGGCTTTCTAGTATGTACCTGTTACCTATGCAAACTCCACTAATGTTAAGTACAAAAAGCCTTTTCTCAATACAAATACCTAAGGAAAGCAAACTGTCCGAGTTTCTTTTTTTTTTTTTTTTAACTTTATTTTTGTGACCTGCCTTCTAGAGCTTTCCATCTTCCATCTCTAGTCTAAGCACCTTGCTCTCTAGACCAGGCACACAACTGCTGTCCTAGAAAATTCTCCTGTCCACCTCCCTGGGAACTTCTCTCACCTGCCCCCCTGAGTTGGAGCCCCTGTTTTCAGGGTCTCATGCATTTTTCTTTGTTTTCTTGGTCTGCATCTTCCAGCAGCTTCCTAAGCAGAACTGCTGTGTTGTCCCACGCTTGAGAACATCATTTATCATGTAGCTGTGCTTCTGACGGACCATTTCAATGTAATACAGTGTGAGTCGTACAGTGCTTTGGCACTTGAGAAAGTGTGTATGGGAGCTATGTTTTTTGAGACTTGGTTTTTCTTAAAATGTCTTTATCCTACTCTTATATTCATCTTGTCACTTGCCTATGTCTACAATGATTTCCCCTCCGAATTTTGAAGGCTTGCTCCATTGTTTTCCAACTTTCAGTGTTTGCCTCAGAGAACCTAATACCTTTCTGATTATCAGTTCTTTGTAGGCAGCCAGATTTTTCAATCTGGAAACTTATAGGATCCTTTCTTTATCCCTGCTGTTTGGAAATTTCACAATTATGCAACTTGATATGTTTGATGGATATTCTTGGTTTGCTGGTACAAATATACAAATAGGAATTTATGCATTTTTGTTGTTGTTCTTTATGAATGAATGACCTCTTAGGGGTTAAGCCTTAAAACTTAAATAACCACAATAGGCACATAACCTAATTCTTTACTCAATAGTTGCATTTAGATAAACAGAACATCTATTTTTTATTGATTGCTAAGAGAGTCTTTAATGTTTAATTCTTTTCTTGTCGCTATCCTTTTCTACTTTAAAATTCAGGTTCTGAATATGATGGAAGAAAATGAAACAGTAGATAATATTGCAAAATTAGAGCAACGGGAATTTGGTCTGGATCTTGAGGAACTGGAAAAGCTTCACGACGAAAGTGAGGAAGAAATAGAAAAGGTATGAAAAATCTGATTTAAGCACCATAATGAAGGGAACAAAAAGAAAATAGGAAGAACTTTTCCAGATTATGCAAACAAAACAAAAACTTTTCCAACACAATGTGAATAAAGCAAACCTAGTGCATATAAATGGAATGAGTCAGAGAATTATTGAATTTGGGGGTTAGGGGAAAGAAGAGTATCTGGGCTAGCCAGACATCTGATGTTTGTCTCTCCTCCATGACCTTCATACCAAACATCTTCCACCATGTTTGAAAATTTTTGGAAATCCGCTTGGCTATCTCATGTCAACTTTGGGCACTCTGGTTTAATAATCCCTTTCTTAATTAGAGTTGAAATCTTTCTTCCTACACTCACTGATTCTTCTATTTTTTGAGCACCATCTACTCTATGTCCACTCTGAAAATGGTTAGAGAAGATTAGCAGTTACCATGTTCCCTGTGTATCTTCTCTTGTCTCAGGTAACTATCCCAGCTCCTATGAAGATCATATAATGTAGTTTCGATAGCTTCATCACCATCACACAGTTTTCTTCTGATTTCGTTATACTTGAGTCTGGCATCCACAAAACAATTCCAATTATTATCTGTCCAGTTTAGAGAAAAGCATAAACTTAAACCTCCACTTTTCTAGATACTTCTATTAATTCAGCCTTTGCATCTTTTTATTGCAGTCACATCACATTGTTTACTCATATTGACTTTGTTTTAGGTAAAAGCCCTAATTGTGTTTTACATAAGATGTTCTTAAGCTACCTCTTTCTCAACCTGCACAGTACCAGTGATTTTTTTAATGTGCAAGAATAAATACATCTTTCCCTCTGAACAAGAGAATTAAATATAGCTGGATTCAACGATATTTAAGTGGATTATAGTTGGTTAAACAACTACACAAAAAGAGAGTGATTACTTGATTGATGTCTCTAGGAGAGAGGTTTCCAATGATATGCCCCAGGACTGTGTCCTGTTAAACATTTATTAATGATTGGGTGAAGATGTAGAAATGAGGTAGATTTGTCAAATTGGTGAGTGACATGAGGCTGAGAATGAGAGGAAATATATTGGGTAACAGATTCAGGACCAAAAAGACCTCAACAGACTGACCCAAAGAGATAAAATTTACCTGGATGATCATTCATCCATTCATTCTGCAACATTTATTGAATATCTATTACGTGCCAGGCTGGAAATACAATGAATAAAACAGATAAGTCCTGCCCACATGGGGCTAATCTAATGGAGAAGACAGGCCATAAATAAACAAATCTCTCTATATTGTATGTTGAAAACAAACTGGATGCTATGATATATGTGGGAGATCTACTTCTGTGGTCAAAGAAAGCCACTTTAAAAGGGTGACATTTTGATTGGGAACTAAAAGAAGAGAGAGAGCTGACTATGCAAAGATCTGGGGGAGGAGAATGTCAAGCAAAGAGAGCAGCAGGAGCAAAGGCCCTGAGGCAGAAATGGCTTGGAGTGTTCCAGGAACAGAAAGGCCAGAAGGCTGTAGGACATGAGGTGACAAGAGAGCCCCATCGAATGATGTGGGAGAGGCAGGCAGAGGCCAGTCTGAAGACCTTGCACAGGTGTATCAGGGTAAAGAATTTGGCTTTTGTTATTACATAAATGCACAACAGGAAGCTATTAGAAATGATCCCTCCCCTTTTTTTTGCTATAATAATTGGCATCAATTTAGGGGCTTTTTGAATGTTATTTATTTTGATTGTCACAACAATCCAAAAAAGTATGTTATTGTTTTTTCCACTTGAAGAAATTAAGGCTTCGGAGCTAAAGTCACTTGGCTAGGATCCCACATCTGGGATCTGAGCCAGGAAGCACTCCCTATCTGCCCACAAGGCTCCAGGCTCTTCTCCTTGGCTGTGGCTTCACTCAGGCCTGTAATCTCCCTTCCTATTCTGCCACCAGTTTCTCCCAGCTCATTCAGCTGGAACGTTCTGCAATGAGTCTGGGTTAGGTGCCCGCCTCCATTCTTACTCTAGCATTGCTTCTCTCTTCAAACCCATGTCTAACTACCTGGCCCCAGCAGCCTGCTCCTTTGGCCTGCTGACCTCCTAACCACTGGTGAACCTGCTCACCCACTCTACCCCTTCCCCATGCCTCTGCCCCATATACCCGCCTTTGACGCTTATCAAATTGCTGCCCATCTCTTGAGAAGGCCCCTGATCCTCTGAGTCAGGCTTTGGTGCAGAGAAAGGCTCTTCACATGCTCGTTTCCCTCATGTTGTGTACTTTGCCTGAGCTCCCGGCCTCTTGAAGAGGTATCAGCCCCAGACTGGGTGTGAGAATGGGGCCAGATCATGTAGCACAGAACAGTGTTAGTAGATGGCACCACAAACCCAGCTGGCTTTCAGCACACGGGGAGCGGGACACGAATCCCTGGGAAGAGGTAGTGCATCTACCCATTAGGGATGCCCGTCCCCAAAGGGACCAGGCCACTGCTAGCCCTGGCCAGCATCTCAACAATAGAGAAAAGGCCAAAGCCCAGTACTGGCAGCTTGGACACAGTGTTAGGGACCAAATCTGGAGGTGTTGATCAAGTAGCTCAGCGGTAGAGACAGAAAGGCTGGGAATCACACAGGGTCTGACACTGATTCTCCAAAACAGCTGTTTATTTAAGAAAAAGTAAAATGTGTTAGCCATTAACTCAATGGATAAAAACAAAACAGAAATAAAATGCAAATTAAGCAAAGTATTCAGACCATAAATAAAATAAATATGAATAAATGAATGAATAAATGAACAAGACATTTTGTAATGGGGGGCGGGGGGTGGACATTATGCTTAGCTAGTTTGCTAACAATTCTGCAAACAAAGTGAAATGCAAAAAAGGATCTGAGGATCCTAAGGACTAAAGATTACTGGGTCTCACTTTCATACCAGCTCTTTTGACAAACTTTATTAAAATGAGAACACTTAAATCACTTAAATATTAATTAATAGGATTACTTGAAGCAGATAAAACTAATTGAAATAGCACATAAGTTTCTAAGTGGGGAAAGGTACATTATGTGACCCCCAAGAGTAGCGGAGCATTCACTTCATAGTGGACAGAAATAATAGAAGAACTAAGTAAAGGCCCCAGACAGAGGTCACAAACTGGCATTTTACATATACAATGACAAAAATTAAGCCAACATTTAGATATCTGGCAGTTTCATAAAATTACAAATTTCAAACTTCTCTAATAAAACAGGAAGACTTGGCATAGTGGGTTTGCTACCCCACCCTGTACCCACCAGCCAGATCTTGGATGACGTGTGTGTGTGTGTGTGTGTGTGTGTGTGTGTGTGTGTGTGTTAGCTATCCAGCCCACCATGGCTGTGCTATTGTTCCCACAGCCTGCCCTTAAAGGTGTTTGTGTTGACACCCTGGTCCTCAAGGAAGGGAATCCCGAGCCTCCAGACTAAACTTCAGGAGAAGTTCTCCAAGACAGGGAAGTGTCCGCACCCAAGTGCATCTTGGTGCAGGGAAGCTCTATGTGCCGGGGAAAGATCAAACTCTATCACGAAACGTGCAGTCATGACTGGCTCATTAACGTACTACAGAGATTATTTTTTTAAGAGGCCACATTTTCATTTTTGTTTTTCCCTTCATCTATGTTCTGCAAGATAAGGAAGGAAGTGGAGATGCATAACCTAGCCAAGAGATATTTGGCTGAACTCATTAAAGAAGAATGCTGGAACTCAATGGCTGTGAAAGGTCGAGCTCTTAAGGTAACGTGTATAACCCCAGGTATAACACCTTAGCCAATGAGAATTTTTATTGGAAGTCTCATGGCAGAAAATTTTTTAAAGAAAATCCATACATAGGAAAGCATTCAAAGCATGCCTCTCCCGTTCCCGTTCTGAATTCTACCTAGATGTTCACTTTTTCTTGTCTCATTCTTCCCTCTCTGCTCAGTCCCCTTCTGCTTCCAAGCCAGCATCTCTTAAGATTTGCCTTAGCACCTCTTTCCCTCTTTCTCTGTGGCACTACCTGCCGCCAGGTGTTAATACCTGTTTGTTCCAGGAGGCCACCTCACTCACTTTCTATACAGATTGAAAACCAAACGATATTGTTCATATTTCTACCTCTACCTGCCCTCACATTTTCTAAAGGGCTGTTTTTCATGCTTTTTCATTGAGATTCCTCCCAACACAACTTTCCTCTTTGTGTAGGGGGACCAAAAGTCCCAGTTTATGTCTGTGGTCCTAGAGTAACTTTTAACAGCACCCTTTTCACTTTCAAATATGCCCCCCACCCCACACACCTGTTTGGATAGTGAAGTCTATGATCAGCCTACATTTATGTGATTGAGTATTGCTCAAAAACAGCGTTTCTCAAGAGTGGCACATTTTGGGCTGGATAATCCTTTGTTGTGGGGGCTGTCCTATGGATTGTAGGATGTTTTACAACATCCCTGGCCCCTACCTACTGGACCCCAGGAGCATCCAATCCACCCACTAGTAAAAATCAAGAATGTCTCCAGACATTGCCAGATGTCCCTGAGGGGCTGGGGCGTAGGGCGACACGGCAGGCAAAATCACTCCGGGCTGAGAACCACTGCTCCAGAAGTAAATCCTTCACAAAAGCACAGCCTTTTTATACAAAGTTATACCAGTGTTAATGGCATACATTGTTTTATTTTAAAGAAAGTTTCCATTTTCAATTTCACTCATGCATGACAACCTATGAATTAATTTTAATCAGGGAAAACATCCTTCACTCCACCCCAGATACACACTTTTATTAAAAATGGATTTATTTTGTGTGTTTTTTTCCTCAAGTGCTTTCACATCCCCTGCGTGGTTGAGAACTTTCCAATGAAAGAACGCACAGATGAAGAGTTGAAAAAATTGAAGAGAGTTTTACAGCAAAAGAAGATTGAAACCGAGTGTCTTAAAGTACAATTTTAAATATATGTGTTTATATAAGTGATGTGGTTTATTTCAGGGTCTTCTTTAGACAGATTTGAGTTGAGATACAATTTAGGATAAGTTTAGATATTGTTTGTGTTTATATTTTCATTCCTTGTTAATATATAGAATATATTCTAATGAATATAGGAGCCAAATCCTCACAATAAATCAAGAAGCCTATATCCTCTACCACACTGACTAGCCCTCAAATATGAGGATATTCTTTTTAAAATGTGCTTTGGGTTTTTTTTTGTCCTGGTCAGAAGTTGTCTTCATCTACCCATATTCTGTTTATCTTTTCTTTTCTCTTAGCATTGGATTTTGAGATAATTGATCAAAGATGAAGTAGTATCTGTTTTGTAAGAATTATGGTTTTCCTAAAGAATTCCAGCTTTAAAAAAAAAGCAGAAATTTCTATCAGACTACTAAAAACAAAAACAAAAACAAAAACAAGCCACTGCCCCACTGGTGTAGTTTTGTTTTGGCCAGAACCTTGCATTCATTCTTTTTCTGAAACACAAAATAAAGCTATACTTAATTCTTAACCTACATCCACCAGTCCTATATGAATGAGTTCCTTTGTAAAATATGAAGAAAAGGTATATTTTTTATTGTATAAGTTCCAACAAAGACTCAAAATATTTAGAAGCAGCTGTCATCCTGACAGCAAAATGTAAATATTACATACTATCAAGGACCATTTTTACTCTTATGATTTATCCATAATTTATCAGTTTCCAAAGCTTTAATCTCATCTGCAGCAGTTTCCGGATCTATCACTTTGAATTCAGTTGTTGACGAGACAATTTAACATCTTAAAATGATTGTTGAAATCAGTGAAATCATAGGGTTCTCTGCTTTTTCTGTCTGACTTATTTCACTTAGCATTATACTCTCAAGATCCATCCATGTTGTCACAAATGCTCCTATATCGTCTTTCCTTAACGCCGAATAGTATTCCATTGTGTATATATACCACAACTTCTTTATCCATTCATCTATCGAAGGACATTTTGGTTGTTTCCATGTCTTGGCCACCGTAAACAAAGCTGCAATGAACAATAAATTGTCACAAAACTGCTCTTTAGAGAAGAATTCTTATTATTGCATAACTTCCATGTCATCTTTTTCTGTATTTAGCTACGGAAAGAAATTGTAGAGTTTCAATCTGCAATGACTTTGGTTAAAAAGCATCATGAAGAGGATGATGAGGAAGAGGAAGACGATGTAGAAGTAAAAGATACTAACTTGCCCAATTACATGTTTGGCAGTCAGAGTGCTGATTTTGGGATACATGCCTCTTTGTTGTCAAGCCAATTGGAACTTCATTCCAGAGAGGAGAAAATCAACCAAATTATATTATTGCAAGTGGGTGAATTTTTTCTTTATCCTTCAAAATCTCTAAAAATCTCTATGAGCTGTCATGCAAAGGTTCAAATTGAAATTTAATGCCAGTCAAATGATGTCTCTAAAGTACACAGAGAAATATCCAGATGGCTAGCCAGCATTCATGTTGCTTAAGCTGAGCTTGTGTACAAGAGTTGCTTTTATCTAGTTGGACCGAGTTCTGTGACAACAGGTTTTTCTAACGAACATCCTCCATTGGCTGACACCACAAACAAACCATTCTTCTACTTAGATCTTCAGTAAGCTCAAAGATAAAAGAAATCCCTGAATGCCATATTCTAGGTAACCCAGATGTCAAGTAGGACCTCCTTGTATGATCAAAATGTGATTGCTTATCTATCCTTTTAACCTGAGGAAATACAATTTTCTCTCTAAAATGTGTGTAACTTCTGGGGCTCAAGGATAAGGGGCAGTGTCCCTCAAGCTCTAAGCTCCTACTCCTTACTTTCCACCAAATAAGTCAGTCTCAGAACACATCTGTGCATGTCTACTGAAGGTTTTGAAAATTCAATGGTGTTTGCACCAATGCAAATAGTTTGAAATTTAATTATGGCCATTCCTGATCCTGAAAGTCCTTCAGCCATGTCTGCAATTTGTGTTCTAGCCTCCTGTCATGTTATCCTGCTCTCTCTTCCTATCTTTTCCTCTTCTCCTCCTTCAACCCCTGAAATTCCTGTGCATTTATACTAAGAGCTATTTAGTTACCTCTTTCCTTGCTCAGCTTCCTCTGACTCATGCCCTCAGGATCTCACTTCCCTGCTTCTTTATTAAGGCATTTTCCTACAAAAAGGAAATTACAGCCCAAGAGAAATTTCCTGGTGCCAGCTTTTAAGAACATTTTTCCACCCTGCTTTACTGGTTTCATCTTCAGTAGGATACCTATATAGACTGAATTCTGATGGTAAAATAAAGGCCACTTTGAGGTGACCCATTGTTCTAATCATCAGCAGAGGTGGGGACAATCCAGTTGGACCCACTGCCACCTTAGTAATTGGCTACTGCAGCTAGCCAGCTTGTGTACCCTTCCTACCTGAGAATGACATGACTATACAGAGGAAAAGTATTGTCTGTGGTTTTGCTTCTCTGGGAGATTCTCTATACAACCTCTATAGGCCATCTCTTCCTCACCACATCACCATGGTTCCAAAGAAAAGACATTTCCCAATTTAAATACTGCACATTGCCTTTTAAATATTTCACGATGGATTTTTTTTTTTTAAAGAACATACACAGAAGTAGAGAGAATATTCCAAAGAGCTTTCAAGGATTTATCACCCACTTCAGCATTTATCAACATACTTGCACACTGAGTTACACTTACATTTTGGGAAGTAACTTGTGGTGTAACAGTTGTTGCCTTAATCATACCAATGGTGGAATGCCACTGTTCAGCTTACAGAACCAAGAAATGACTTACTATAAACAGTATTTTAAAAAGATTAATTTCCTGATAATTTGTAAATGATTTTGGAGGGAAAGTAAAACTGTGGAATCATGTTACCAGTAAAGGTATAATATGTGATATGTTTTCAGTTACATGTTGATATTTCAGGATATCATTTACAAGGTAAAAACTGCTTTCAATAATGAGTTTGATGCTGCATATAAACAAAAAGAGTTTGAAATTGCACGTATAAAGGAAAGAAATGTAAGAATTCAAGAAATTATTTTAGATCTGGAATTGGAAGAACCTGTCTGGCAACCGGAATTTGATGACCACGAGAAGCCAGAGAGAATCCTTGTTGTGGAAAATAGTGAGGTACTGGCAAATTACATTATTCCTACCTTTTTTTCTCCTGACATTTTCCCGAGCTCTTATTTATTCATCTTACTGTTTGCACTACTGGAAGAAACTACATGAGGTAGCATTCTCAGTTGTAAATAACAAGAACAGTTGGCATAGCCTCAACAATAATGAGGATTTGTTTTACGAGTCCCACAGAGTTCAGGGAAAATTTGGATACCAAGCCTAGAAAGAAATAGGAACCCCAGACTAGAGCCTTGTGGGGAGTCTGGAAGTCCTTTTTTCTTCATCTCTTAGCTCACTTCTCTCTGCATTTCAGCTTCCTCCAACAGTTTTGACTTTATACTATTTCCTACTCTCGAGAGAACAGCTGGTCTGAACCAGAATCTTTTAGTTCCAATTCTGGATTTACCTGGGAAGAGGCTCCTTGGCCCAGCTTGGGTCCAGTGTTGGGCCACATCGTTGGGGGGAAGCCGACAGTGCTCCAGCGATTACCTAGGTCATTAGGGCAGCATGGGTCCTAGAGAAAGGGGGTTTGCTGGGCAGCCTTAATAAAAGGTGTTGGCACAGAGCCAGTTACAAGTAAATGCTTTAAGAAAACAATTAAAATAACCACAATTTATATCTAAAAGTAAAAAATGCTAGAGAATACTCAAAGAAAACCCCTTGCTCACATGAAATCAACTAAATTACTTTGGGGCAATCACATTGCTTAGAAGTAACAGCAAACACTTATCCAGTACAGTCTCAGTTAAAAGCTAGGCACCATTCTAAGTACCCTAGATAAATTGAGACTAATTTATCATTATAAGACCTTATAAGATAGGTACTAATATTACCTTCATTTTATAGATGAGGAGACTGAGCACAGAGAGGGTAAGTAGCTTGACCACAATTACAAAGCTAGTAAGTAACAGAGTTAGGGTTTGAATCCAATTATAGTACTTCAGAGTACACCCTCATAACCTCTACACTCTACTGTATTGTTTAAGGAAGTTGCTTCTTCCAGAACCAGACTCTTGCCACATGACCTAAGACTGAAGGACCTCACTCTGCTGCTCTCACCAGTGTCCTGCTCTGAGCAATCACTTTGTATGTGCATAATTCACCCCACCATGCTTGCTTCTTCCTATACGCTAATCCCCTCTACATTCAGGAGAGTGATCTCTTTAAAACCAAACTGTCTTTCCCCTGCTTAACCCCTGCAGTGACTAGCTGTTCATCTCACTCCTGATAAAGCCCCCATGTCCACCCTGGGCCCGCTTCACTTCAGTTGTTCTCCCCACCTTGCTCTGTGCTGACTACATTTCATTTTCACAATTCCTTGCATCTCCCAAGCTATTGACCTCTCGGGACCCTCATCCAGCAAGATTTGGCTTAGAATACATTTCTTTGGACCCACCCCCCAACCCTCCAACCTAAGTCAGGTCCCCTGTTATAATCTCTTTAGTGAAGGAGATGGACTTAGAGAGCTAATGGAGAAATAACGATGTGTTTTTTTTCAACCCTCTTCATTTCAGATCTCATCTTTATTCCAAAATAGGAAATTGGTTGTGAAATCTGGACAGTCCCTTTATCCCCTTGATACCTTCTAACCTCCTCTTGGTATGTGGAAGGAAAGTTCGGTTGAATTTTGTAAAAATAACAGCAGGAAATAACATTTTCTCTTTCAGATTACAGCTCAAAAATATGTTAATCCATGGCAAAAAGTCGAAGCAGAATCAATCGCGGCCCATGAAATAGAGGAAGGGCTTCTATCACGGGTATGCAGTGTTGCTCAAACAGTACCTGAGACCCTCCTTTCCTTTAGGGATACCTGTTCCTAATTTGGTTGAATAGTCTTGTACTTGAACTCCACTGTGGAAACACATCAAGGCTTTTGTCATGGTCAGAGATCACTGGAATCTGTGGCCTCTTTCTCCTCTCCCGTCCATACCACTGCCCCCCATCCCCAATCCTAAATGCAGTCATTCTAACAATGGGTGGGCGGCTGCCTGTGGGACAACCAGAGTGTCAGATCTCTGTCTCAGCCACCTTCCCTGACCCTGGCTCCTTCCCAGGGCCCTGACACCAGACATCGAGCCCTGATGGACATGATGGGAGGAGTTCTGGAAGTCAAGAAGGAAGACATTTTGAGAATGGTGAGATTTCTGAGCACCCTTGTGGAAGGTGGAATGGGGTGGAGAGTGCACTTAAATTTGACCACTTTTGCTATATAAATCTGAGTTTTCGAAATTCGACAGCAACAAATACACAATCTTAATAAACATACAACATCAGTCAAATAAGAAATTTGAAACCTCAGACCTGCCTTCCAATCTGACAAAACAAACAAACAAAATCAAGCAGCCACAGTGGTTTTGGTCTCTACAGAAAGCATGGCTAACTCTGCACCTGTAACTCTTCAGATACACCAAGAAACACTCCTTTTGATACCTGATATGGGAGTCCCTGGAGCTCAGGTGTAGTTCTAGTTATAAAGGTATCAATGTTTACCTCCAAACCTGTCACCTAAGAGTCTGGGTATCCCACACTGCCCACTCTTGCTTAAGTCACAGAAAGACAGTTATAACATTTTTTTCATGTTCTTTGGTCAAAATGTCAGGTCTTGCCAATGTGAAGAACTATGTACCCTATTAAAGGTCTCTTTTTTTTTTAAACTATAATGATAACTCTGAGCTTTTATTGTACTGTTACATTTATATTTGAACTATTGTATATGCTTTCCTTTGTGTCTTCAGGTGATTCCTCCTCCTGCTTTCATAGCAAAACCTGATGCTTTGTGGTCTGAAGAGGAAAAGAAACAATTCAAAGACTATGAGAAAAAAGTCAAGGACTTAAATGAAGAAAGAGATAAGTATAGAAAGGTCAGCAGAGCAAAGAATTAATATACTCTACCATATCCAGGGTTTTGTTTCAATACGCTTTGATAGCTTCACGGTAATGTTTCAGCTTAAAATCTCAAGAGAATTTAGGAAAGTAGGTGGAGATAAATTTAAAGAAGTAGAACAGTTTAAAACCAAAAGAATGTATTTCAATGAGTTTTTTAAAGTTCTTATTGATTTCAACATTTCGCACCTGGTTGCAATTCATTTTGTCCTCCATTCATTCTTCACATGTTTAATGAATACCTATTATAGTATGTTCAATGCACTGCTCTAAATTGTCTACATCTATTAGAGTTCAGTCATACTGTTGCTTGATTAGTTCTCAATCTCAAGAAAAGGACTTGAAAGAAGAATGATGCAATCAGTGCAACACATACTTCACAGTTTTAATTTGAGATGTTTGCAATGCAGTTCTACTTTATCTCCTTCCATCACAAAGAAACATTCCCACATTAACATTGCTTACAATTATAATAGAGGTATAAAAGCTTATAGTATACGGCCAAATAAATAATATTTATTCATCTGTGGAGAAGGGAAAATCATACCACCATTTAAGGCAGGCCATTGTTTTTAGCTGTTTAGTGGCTGTATCGCATGAACAATTTCTTTGAACCAGTTGTTAACCTATCCCTGTTTTTATTCACTACAGTCCTCTAACAGTGCCCTTGCATTTTATCCTAAGATGGTACTTACCTGAAAGCCAAAATGAGTAGATCTGAATGCAGTAAAGATTTCAAGGAGTTAGGGAATAGAGATAAGGTGGTAACATTTACTCCATGGTCTTGCATTGTAAGACCGTGCACTGCTTACACCCTCACCTCCCTGTTCCTTGATCATATTTACCTGGTAAAACCCAGCCTTGATTAAACCCAGTACTTGGCCTTCTCTGCATCTGCACCTGCAGTGGATAGAGAAAAAGAATACTGACTGGTTTCACTCTAATGACCTTAATTTTTATTAGGTCCTTTGTAAAACTGCTCAGCAATGCTATTCTGTTTTTCCCCAGCTTAGTCCACATTACCTGGGGGATCTTGTTAAAAATGCAGATTCAGGTTGTGACGTTCTGAGGATATGGAAGCATTCTGAGATTTCTAACAAGCAACCAGGTGGTGCAGCTGCTGCTGGTGAGCAGACTGTACTCGAAGTAGCGTGATTCTAGAGGACCACTTCATATGTTCTCCTCTGTCCTCCAACTTCTAACACCTGACCCCCTCAACTCTCTCTCACCTTATTTTCTGTTTCAGTGGGGGAAGAGAAGCAACCAAAAGAGATTTTTCTTCCTCTTCTATCATACGTCCCACCCTCCTGCACTGAATCCGTAGGATCTCCCTGCCTTTCTATTGCTTGTGGATGCAATGGCCTTGCATCTACCCAAGCCTGGCCCTCCACTTGTGCACTGGATCCATGCCATCTGACCCATTCAACATCGTCACTCCGGCTATTTGCCCCTATTTCCTGCATCATCAGTTTTTCCCTCTGTAGGATTTTTCCCACCAGCATAGACACATACTGTAATCTTATACGTACATTTTATACATCGCTCCTCTTATACAAAAAAAAAAAGAGAAGACTTCCTGGAAGGGGATTCTGGAGTTCGCCTACTCTTCTTGTGACTTTTATATTAGTCTGAATTTATTTCAAAATAAAAAGTTAAAAGAAAAAAGTCAAGGAGTTAATTGAGTCCCAAGGAGTTCAATCCACTACTCAATATCTCCTCAAAAAACTCCAAAAACAATTTATGTTCAATTTCTCCAATTTCTCTCTTCTGAATTTAAAATAAAGGGGGTGATAGAGGGTGGCGAGGAAGAGAAAAGGGGATACATACTGAGCAAATGATAAAGCAAATGGGGCATAACATTGGCAACTGATTAAATTGGTAGAAAGTATATGGAAATTCTTTGTGCTGTTCCTGCAACTTTTCTTAAAATTTGAAGTTATATCAAAAATTAAAAGTTACCAAAAAACTTAAAGCTAAAACTTGTTTGTAACAATATGTCTAGAATTGATCTGCAGATGCTGTTCTCCTTAAAACTATATAGCTTTTCCCTTATCTACTATATGCTTAGCTCTAAGTCCTGGTGGAATTATTTTAAAAGGAGGTGGGACTTTTTACCCCTCATGTGGAACTGTTTGGAGAGACAAAATATACAGAAAACAAGAGAGTAAGCACACACACACACACACACACACACACACACACTTTTTTTATTACCTTAAAATCTAAAAAATTCCATGAAGATATATTCATGACTTTTTTTTTTTTTTGTATTCATGACTTATTAAAACATCAAGATTTCTTTTCCAGGCCAGGTCGCATGCCTGGAAATTTCTGTTCTATAGAGAGTCAGAATTTTCTGGAAAGATTTCCTGTGATTTGTTTTACTAGGCCTACTGCTACCTTCATCATCAGTGATTTTTAACATTTTTAAAGTGTAATCTTTTCTAAACAAAAGAGTCACAATATACTAACCAAATTCAGGTGGAACATCTCTGGTTGAAGTGGGTGGAGGCCCCAGAACACCTCACAAGTCTTGCCGGCCACCTACCCCACCTACACCCCTTCCTAGGAGCATTTGATGTTCCTAAACATTAACTTTGCTGTTGACTTCCTTTCAGTCATTAGAAGCAGAATTGAGGAAACTTCAAAACTCAATTCAAGAAAGCACACAGAATTTTGATGACTACTTGAAAAGACTCTTTGAAAGGAGAGTGAAAGCAGAGATAGTTGTCAACCAGGTAAATGAAAGTTTTACTTATATAACCTTTTCTTCGAAGGAGGCTCCAGGGCCTCTCAGTGTTGTTGGGATAAAGACCAACATCCTTTCTGGCACCAGGTCCTGCAGACTCTGGCCCTGGCTCCCACTCCAGCTTCATTGGTACCACCCTCCACCTCACCTGCCACACTCCCTCCTCTGGTGCCTTGAGCACACACACCAGTGTCATCCTTCCACTTCTGCCAGTAATACTCTGTGCCAACTTCTTTGCGTCCTGGCCTATATCTATTCATCTATCAGGTACCAGTTTGAAAGCTAGTTTCTCGGACTAGGTTCGATCTTCCTATTATATATGCTGTTCTTTTACTTTCTAGTACTTATTGCAACTGGATTTTAATTTATATGAGATTACTTTTTAATGCTCCCAAGACTATAAGCTCCATGAGGGTAGGGAGTGAATTTGTCTTGTTCATCCCTGAATCTCTAGCAACTACCAAAAGGCTGGGCTCATACTCTATGTTAAATGAATGAATGAGCCACATGCCCAAAAGATCAGATAAAGAAAATAGGCTTAATTTGATTCAGCAGTAAGGATATAAATGGAGTGTGCAGTAACTAGAAGCAAGAAGACCAAGGAGTGAAGCCTTTAAATTCTGAGGGAAAATTATTCCAAACTTTGGATTTTATACCTGGCCAAACTATCAACTAAGTGTAAGAGAAGAATAATGTTTTGAGAGATGCAAGGTCTTGAAAATTTATATGAGAGAGCTAGTCTCTGAGAGTTAGCTCTCTCAGAGAGCTAGTCAAAGCTGTGTTTCACCAAAGCAAGGGGCCAAGCAAAAAAAGATGAGGGTAGGTAAGGGAACCTCTGGGAAGGTGTCTGTATCCTCAGGGTCCCCACAGGAATGGTACACCAGAAGGGTTACATTTAAGAGAGTTTAATGCAGGGACTTTTTACTGAGGTACAGGCAGGGTTAAGGGAAACAGCAAGAATGGTGAGGCACACGGAGACTAGAAACGATGGAAAGCCAGCATCATCTCTTAAAAGGCAAGAGAAGGGAGCTGTTACCAGGACCCACCAAGACCTGTAGTCATAGGAAAGGATTCGCTCCTCCTCAGTCATGGCCATAGATAGAACACAATGACTGAGTCAGCAGGAAGGAAATGTACCTATATGGTAGTTAGGTGGGGAGATTGGGAATGAATGCCCCAGTATCAGTCATAAAAGCAGTATTTGTCATAATGGCCAAAAAGTAGAAACAATCCAAATGTCCAACAACTATGAATAGATAAATAAAATATGCTTTATTCATATAATAGAACATTATTCAGCAATGAAAAGAAGTGATACATGCTACAACAGGCATGAACCTTGAAAACATGCAAAGTGAAAGAAGCGAGACATCCAAGGCCACATATTGAATGATTCTGTTCCATTTATATGAGATGTTCAGAATAGGCAAGTCCATAGAGACAGAAAGTTAATTAGTGGTTGCCTTGGGGTGGAGGCAGGGAGACCTCTGGGGTGGGGTGGGGTTTGGGAAGAAATGGGAAATGACCTACTAACGGATTTCTTTTCAGGGTGATGAAATATTTTACAATTGATTGTGGAGATGGTTGCACAACTCCGTGAATATACTAAAAACCATTGAATTATACACTTTAAATAATCATGTGGATTGTGAAATACACCTGAATGAAGCTGTTATTTTAAAAAGATATGTTTAGAACATCTTCCATACAAGACAGTGGGGAAGCCATCAAAGACTATTATCAAAAGGACTCAGGAGCCCACTTTTAAAAGTTCCCTCACTTGGAAATGTTAAATGGAAATGTTAAATGGAAATGTTAAATGGAACAATTTAACACTCAACAATGATAATAATTGCAATTAACTGAAACCCATCAGATTTATTTAAATGTGTGATATTTTAAAAAGAAAAAAGTCCAATTGTTCACCTTCAGAGGTTGACAACTACTTCATTATCTAAAAACTGATAAAGAGAAAGCATCAAATATTTATTCTGCCTTCCTATATGAACTATACCACTAGGTAACCAAAAAGCAGATAAGGAGAACCATCTCTTTATAAAATAATCTCACTTAATGAGTGAAAAATAAATAATAGAAATAGAATATTACCATTTTGCAATTCTCAATGAATTAATGGATCTGGGCATAGCTGCTAACATCACAAAAAGAAAGACAACCTGATATTATATGTCTCCTGATCAAAGAACACTTACAGTCTTGTCAAAGAGACCAAACATGAATCTGATAAAAACCTCTGATCCAGCTGCCCATTTTCAGGAAATACACAGGATAAAGGACCTTCATAAACTCACCATAAGTATGTAGTTAGTAAAACCCAGACTAGGTGAAACTACAGAAATCTACAAATAAATGTAAGGAAAAGAAAGTGATGGAAGGGAACGTATGGAGTATAGAGACTTTAAAAAAAAGTGACCATTTTTTTTAATGGACAAGTTATACTATAGTGCCTAGAGATATGTACTTGGGTAATAACACTATAAAGAAACGCAAAGAAATGATTACTATAAGTCAGCACAGTAGTTATTACCAGGGTTGAGATTATGATGGGCACACGTGAAAGGGGCTTTGGGCAGCGGCAAAGTTCAGTTTCTTGAGCTGGGTGGTGACGACAAGGGTATTTGCTTTTATGAGAACTCATTAAACTATACGTTTGTTTTATATGTTTTTCTATATGTGTTTTATCTTACAATGAAAAAATGAAAAAGGTGAAATAACTGAGTCATTATTGTAACAGTTTATGTTCCCATTTTCTTAAAAAGGATTTCTCTTACCTGTGTGTCATAAACTTGCTTGATGAGTGCCAAGTCTATGACCTTCACGAGAAAATCCTTTCTTGGGCAGGAGTATTGATCATTTCCACCCCTTTTAAATATTTCTACAGGAGGAATTGAAAATAAATAACCTTATATTTTCTTTACTGTTGGGTGAAGAAATAAACTCCAGAGAAACATTCCTAAACAATTACCTGATGAGGAAGCAGGAGGAAAAAGTAAGTATAGTATCTAATATCTGAGTACAATAATTTTTTGATAGACGTACTCCTTGTTAACAAGAGCTCACACTCCTAGACCCCTTCCTTCCATCCTTCCTGCCACATTCCTGCTCAGCTGTGTGCGTTCTGTGACTCCCTGTCTGGGACTTTGCTTTAAAGTCAGGTAAAAACACCCACTCCAATCTGTTAATAAAGTTATGTGATTCTGCATTTACAATGATTCAGTCAAAAGAACCAAATAACTTTCATGTAACATATGGTTTATAAAATGAGACCATATAGCTTCATAATTGAAAGGCCCCACTTTTAACCACTGACTGGCTATGAGAACTTGGACAAGACTTACAGCCTTTAAGCTATTTGCAGACTCTTCACTAGAGAATATTGTTCTCTCTGGACCATTTGGCACCCTAAGTTTTACTAATCGTGTAAGCAATGGGTTAGCTTATAGAATAAAAAGCTGTCATATTCTGAAAAGCTATCTAATAAGTAGGAGCATGAATAGATATGTCTCACCAAAGAGACAATGAAAACTAAATGCTTGTCAACAAGAATTTTCAAAATATGTCAGCTTTTACTGGTAATATTAATAAAGGACATTTATAACATACGTACTTCCTTTTTGCTAAGAGTCTATAAAACAGCATAAGCAAAGCACCTTCTAAATACAACCGTACTCATAACAACCCTGCAGGGTTTTGCAGGTCCTTCACAGGTGCAGAAACAATCTCAGAGAGACTGGTAACACTCTTCAGTCTCCCACTAGTATGTGGTATGTAGTATGTAGTATGTAGTACTAGTATGTAGTATGTAGTAGCAGGAACTGGAGGTGTGGAAATAAACAAAGACCATCCAAATAAGAATACAGACTCTTTATTCAGAGCTTGGGATGGAAAGGGAAACAGCCACCATCATTTGTGTTTGGCAGACACTCAAAGGCAGGCAGGGGGATGGAAAAGCTTTAAAATGAAAAGATGCACCCTGATCAGGTGCACCCTGATCAAGTCGTTGGCATGGGGAAGCTAAGGGCAAGTTAATTAGAAACCAAGAAACCTATGTGATTGGTTTAGGGAGCATATTTAGCTTTCTCTGTTTGGTTCTAAGCTGAAAACGGTGGCATAAATTAAGAAAGCTGAAAGTTATTGTCCAAGTCTTGATAGTTTGGGGCTGATCACTGCAGAGGTTGTGGATCAGAGTTCTATTTTTATATATGGCCTGGCCATTGTCCATTTATATACTCGTATTCAGTCTCTCAGAATCCAGGTCCAGGCAACTCCCGAGCCTGTGTGTTTTCTGTCATCCATACGGCCCTCCCAAGAATGTAGTGTGCTCTATAGTCGCTTAGATACTCACATATAGCGCTGGCTATACTTAGAAACAGGTGATTGGATATTTGTTCTTTCAGTCTCCAATTGGTTTACTTTCTTCTGTAAATTTTATCTGCAGTGGATACTTCACTGACACATTTATCTTGTACTGGGAAATTCCTTATTTTTTTGTTATCCCCAATATTTTTGTTTATCCTGAAAAATCTCCAGTTCCAACTGGCTATTCCTAATGTTGTTATAGGACCAGACTTCAGAGGCCATCCAGAAAGCTAGAGAAGACCTCGATGTGTACAGGGAACACTATGACAACTTACTGGCAGAAGACAAAGTGAGAGCCATTGTCTTACCTACTCACCAATGCAGTAGAGTTGCTGCTGCCTGGATTGGGGGGAAATTAAAAGAAATATAATTTAATTTCCTCATAGCTATTTCTCCTACAATAATTCGTAGTTACGGGTGAACTTCATCCTATGCCATTGTATATTTCTGAAAATCACTGTGTAACATAAATTTTTGTAAACTTCTCTGGTTTAAGCTTTCTCTTGCACAAAAATGAGAGATGTCATCTAGACTTTAAGGCTTTTCAAACTTCAGGTTTCAGGCCCTATTAATTGGTCACGATATCAATTTAGTAGACTATGACCAGCAATTTTATAATGGAAAAGAATATAATAGAAAAGCATAAAGAAGAATGGAGGGAAAGGGAAGGGAAAGAAAGGGAAGGAGTAAAGTGGAATGGAATGGAATGGAACTGAACAGAACAGAACAGAATAGAAGTAGAATTAGAATAAAGTACCTTGCATGTTTTATGGGTGTTATTTTGTGTTTTCTAAAACCTCTTATATGAAATATTTTTAACTCACTGATGTGCTTCCTATTCAAAATAAATCTCTGAGAAAACCTTGCACAGTGAGTGGTCACCCAGTAACAAGTCTACTTTATAAACCAAGTTTTCATGAATTTTTAAAATCAAAGTGATACAACCCTATATTTTAAAGGGTACTGTCAACAAATAGAATGTTTCTGGCAATAATCTTTTTGTCCTTAGGTTCTGGATCGCAGCTTTAAAAAGGAATTTTCTGAAATTCCTAGTCATCAGGTGGATATGCTCTACAAACTTTTTAAACGCCGACCAAGGTTTGTTTCTCCTTTAATATCATGTTTCTGAGAAAAAGTTTGTAAATGAACAGGAATGCTATTAGATTTCAGCTTTTACTCCCAATTAGAAGGAAACATTCAGCCTAACATCTTTCACATGAAAATTTTCAAGATCATAACTCAGTTTTTTAAGATTATTCTTATATTTTAACGTGCTTAAAGAATACCCTTTAACATTTGCAAAGCTGGTTTAATGGTGATGAACTCCTTTAGATTTTCCTTTTCTGGGAAACTCTCTCTCTCTCTCTCTCTCTCTCTCTCTCTCTCTCTCTCTCTCTCTAGAAAGTGAGATGTTTTCTAGTACAGATAAATTTGCCAATGCTGACAACAGTTAGGGACATCTATAGTCTAGCCAAGGTCATGATTGGGGGTCTAGAGAGTATGGATGGTCAAAATGGGTGTTATCCTCTTTTGACTAACCCACCCATCTGCCCTCAAATGCCAAAGAAAAGTGTCATGCAATGTCATACGTATGCTAAGGGTCATATTATAACGGATTTTTTTTTGTCTGTGTGAGAATATGAAAGGTTGACAGGCTTTTATTGATAATACCAGGATTCCCAAACCGAAAGTACACACAGAGGCGGCCAGTAATGTGCCTTTTGGAGAGCGACCAGAATCTGGGAAATTGAATAAAGATGCCTTTGCCCAGTTAATGAAAGGCATGGATGACCTGGACAATATTAATAACATGCCAGAAGGCTTGGACCCCTCGGTCTGGGAACATTTCTGCGTGACCAGACGAGTAAAAGTGGAAAATGAACAGAAAGTATGTAATAGCATATTTTTCATTTCATTTAGTTTATTAATATAAATACATAGTTTTTAGTTTACTAATATAAAGTATATAGTTTATGGTGGTCACTTCCAGAAAAGCTAGTATTTAGGTTTTCCTCCTAGGGTAGCAGTTAGTAATATTAATAATAATGATGATGAAATAAAATATTAATCTTAGTGCTCTTGAGGGCCACGTATAGGCCTATACTGGTGTAGACCCACACTGTCTGTGTGGTTATTGTTTACTTGAAATAAATATGGCTAGTCCTAATTGAGATATGCTGTCGGTGGAAAATACACACAGATTTAAAAGACTCAGTATTAAAAAAAGTAATGGAAAATGTCTCAATATTTTTGCACTCATTACAGGCTGAAATGATAATGTTTAGAATATATTGTGTTAAATAAAATATATTAGCAAAATTAATTTTACCTGTTTAATTTCATTTTTATAATGTAGCTACTATAAAATTTTGAATTACATATGTGGCTTGCATTCATGGCTCACACTGTATTTCTCTTGGCTAGCACTGCTGTAGACAGAACTTCCTTTCTCCTCTCTGCCTTGGTCTTCAGTGGTTCTCGTCTCTTCTTGTGTAGATTAGAATTATATTTCACCAGAACCAACTTTATAGTTTTGCTATAATTTTTTTTTAAACGTAGTAAAGGGCAACATGTTGAGAGAGTGTTTAATTGGGAAGAGGCTCCTTCCTCTTGTTACTTCTTGACCACCCTCTGCCTCCCCTCCTCCAAATTCCCTAAATTCCATGCCACATGCGTCAGGCTGGCATGTTTTTGCTAAAGCATCTATGATTTTATAATTTTATCTAAGATGATGAGAACAAATTTTAAAATAAGATATAAGAAAAATTCTAGTTGCTTGCACATTTGATTTTCAGCAAGAATCAAATTTGACACTTTCCAAATTATTCATGGAATGTACGTGTAAGTTTTATATATCTTATATTGCATAATGGCAGGGATATACATTTTTATTAATCTCTTAGAAAGATGGAATTGTTAAGCCTCTGTAACAACGTTAATAGATGTATGTTTTCTGAAATTCTTTAAAATTAGTTTGCTTTTATTTCTAAAGCTCCATATGTTTTGAGATGTCTGTGGTTTGGTTTTTTTCAGGTAAAGCAGAAAGCAGCTGGATTAGTGGAAATGGTGGCTTTCCTCCGGAGGAGAGTTGAGGAGGATGACAAGCTGCAACAGGAAATTGAAAAAGTGTTCCAAGAACTCATTCTGTAATTTGGACCTATCATTCATGTTCATTTATTCAAAGTCTAAGCGAGGGCTAAGTTACGGTGCATTATCGCAGGAGAAGAATGCCTACTCACTGGTGTACAGCTGGCAGAGACTGATCTATTACTATCTTGTTGGGCTTTATGATTTCTGTTTGAAAAAGTGTATTTTGTTGCATTACACCTTATTTCTATTGCAATATTTACAGCCACATTGTTAAATACTTCTATGACTTTCCCAAATCCAACATCATACATCATTTTCAGATCTAGGCTGTAAAGAGAAATATGAATTACCTAGAAATAGATTTGATCAGTAGCTGATAGATTAAACATTGTTAATAGACTATCAGGAGTCAATACATAGTCAGAACTTTAATAGATTTGTTATTTGGTAGCATCATTATTTTCTTCCAGCTATGATCACAATTACGTGAATCTTTTTTTAAATCACAAAGTAAAACTTGATGAATGTATTTTTGTCTCTACCATTCTTTGAGCAGCGCAAGTGCAATTTCATACCAATAAGAAGAGATATCATAGAGACCTCTAAGAAAGTTTATCGTTGGGAAAATATTTTCCACATTAATCTCTAGCATGTTTTCCTTCAGCTGAAGGAAAGTTTGGATTTATATTCTCAGATAATAGGTGAAACTTGAAATATAAATATAGTACAACTACTTACTTTGAAGTCTTTTTCAATTTAGATTACAAGAAGAGAAAGTGAAATTCCAGTTGAATTTGACAATCCAAATTCTCCTTAAACAAGGACAAGTAGAGCTGGAGAATTTCCAATTATTTCTGGAGTATTCTGATGCAATTCTCATCAACAAGAATATAATTGAAGACCTGAATTCTGTGATCCGGGTAATTATCATTTTTTAAGGAGAGAAAAACACCCCAACTTACCACCTGCTATACCAAATATTTTTCATTATTCTTCCATTTCGATAACAAAGGTGTTCATTTTCTTCTGGCTTACAGGATTTCTGACAAGATGCCTACCACATTTTTTTTAAAATCCTTGTTCCCCTTAATGTAATGTGTCTGCCTTTGAGATTTTCTTTTTCTTTCTCTTTCTCTTTTCAGCAGTTTATCCATAGCATCAGGAAGCAGAAGAGAGAGTAGGGTATAAAGGCATACAAAATGGAAGATTGCTGATGACAAAAGGAGCTCCTATCTAATCATCGACATATAAATTGGCTATACCATTCAAATGTATCTTACAATTCATTCTGTTTAGTAAGCTTTATAGTGATCAGATGTTGCCCAAGTAATTTTTTAATATTAGCTACATTTTTAAAAGAAGATAAAATTATCTGCAATCCAAGTGTTTTCTAATAGTAACATCCAGCTTCAAATATTCTATATTCTTTATATAGGATTGTATTACATGAATATCAAAATGTGCCTTTTTCTGTTTAAAGACTCAAGGACAAAAGAAAGTTACTAGCATGATGGAAAGTAAAGATATCCACAAAGGAATATTTCAGATTGAGTGGGAACATAAGAAAATGGAGATGGAAATGGAAGATCTAAATCAGAAGGCTTGGGATATTCAGATGTTATTTTTTTCAAGAGAACGTCAAAAGGTAAGTTCTACCTTCTCCACTATATAACTTTAATTTCATTCATTGATGCATTTTTTCACTCAACCCAGTATTTAATAACAAGCCTCTGTGACATCAAGCATTTTCTAAGCCAGTAGTATTTCAAGTAATATAAAAAGCCAGTGTGCCTATTAATTCTGTCTTTTTCTTCTAGTAATTTACATTTGCCGCTTTTGGTTCTTTGTGACCCATTCAGTTGTACAATTCTATCTTGCAGTACAGTTCACTGAGGATTTCCTAATTGTCAAATCCAGTGGTCCCTTTCCCAGTCTTCACCATCTCTCAACTCTCTATAGTATTTGACCATCTTAATTGCCCATTCCTTTGGCTTTTTTAAAATATGTTTTATTAGGGAATATTGGGGGTACATTGTGTTTCTCCAGGGCCCATTGGCTCCAAGTAGTTGTCCTTCAATCTAGTTGTGGAGGGCGCAGCTCAGCTCCAAGTCCAGTCACCGTTTTCAATCTTTAGTTGCATGGGGCACAGCCCACCATCCCATGTGGGAATTGAACTGACAACCTTATTGTTGAGAACTCTCACTCCAACCAACTGAGCCATCCGGCTGCCCACCGGGAGCTCTCTGGAAGGTCGTTGTCTTCAATCTAGTTGTGGAGGGTGCAGCTCCTTGGCCCATGTGGGAATCGAACCAGCAACCTTGTTGTTCAGAGCTTGCACTCTAACCAACTGGCTGCCCTCCTTTGGTTTTTATCATCCGTGTTTTCTCCTGATTTTCTTCCAACATGTCAGACCACTCTGCCTCTTTTACTGATTTCTCTTTGGCTTCCTATTCTTAAATATTCTATAAGATTCTGCCCTTAGCTCTGTTTGTATTTCTTTCCATGCCTTCTCCTCTGATGATCTCTATTTCTCTAACTTCAATGATCACTTCTAAAAGACGAATCTAAGCTCTCTGGATTCCAATTCAATTCCAATTGCAATCCAACCTCTTTGGCCCTAACCTCTTTCAAGCTTTATTTCTGTATTTCCCACCTCCCAACAGCAACTCTTTCTTGCTTATTTCTGTTCTTTCCAGCCACTCACTCAGGCTTAAAGATATAGTCCTCTTTGAGTCCCTTCTTTGCCTTGCCTTCCAAGTCTTTCCTAGTTAATCTATTTTATTGACTCATTCTCTATCCCCACTGCCTTTACCCTGGCTCAGGACTCCTTTTCAGTGATTTAGGCTATTTTGTAATAATCTCCTAACTGGTCTCTTGACCTTGGGTCTTTATCTTATCTAATCTATACTATATACTACTGTCAGAGTAATATTCCTATTCATTTCTAATAACATTACTACTCTGTTCAAACATTTTAAACTGCTACTTCTTACCTGGCAAATGAATTATGAAATCCTTAGGTGGGTGCTCAGGGTCCTTCCTAACTTTTCAAATCCATTCCCACTGTTCTTCTCATACATCAGTATTCCAAACTATTGTTTTCTAGGATCCTATGTCTGTACATGGTTCTTCTACCTGGAATATCTTTCCTCATTTTATTTTCACATCCCAAATGTATTTTTTAAGGTCTAGCTTAAATGCCATCTCTTCCATAAAGCCTTTTGATTTCCCTAGTCCAGGGAAACCACATCTCATCTCAAACCACCTTTGAATTTGCATGCCTTTTTACATATTTTCTGGCGACTAATCAATTCTACATGTTCTCTTTTTCTTGGAAGTAAGTCATGTTATCTATCATTGTACTTCCCTCAATGTCTTTTAATATGGGACTCAAAGGAGATAATAATTATTTGGTGAATTTCAATAAATTAATGAATCAATGAGAAAATAAACTCTAGGCATTTGTAATTATTAGCATATGGGTGAGCATATCAGTGTCTAAATACAAGTAAATTTTATAAAGTTATCTATTGAAAGAAATAAAAATAAATATCCTCACATATATGATGGGGTTTCTTTTCTTCTCTCAAAGTACCTAAATGAACCAAACTATGAGACTCTGATTGCCATTCAGATTGGAATAATGGAAGAAACCATTGCTGTTCTAGATAAGGTAAGTCTCAAAGACACTGATCATTGTAATCCCAATAGTGATTCATTTGAACAAAGTAATAGTGTTCCAAATTATGAATTCAAACAGAACCTAACAAAATCTTGGTCCTTTATTGATATTCAGGATGTAATTGGAGATCCCTGAATAGTGTCTTTGCAACCATAACAAGTCTGGTAGACTGAAGCACTTCTTTTAATATTAGAATTCACCCCTTGGGAGATATCTGAGTATACATGAATTTCCTATTAAATGTTATGATTTGTGTAATAGAAGTGTTGATAGTCTTTTCTTGGCATTGCTTCTTCATAACTGCTTAACAAATGTTCAGTTTTGATTGTGAAGCATATATAAAATGAAAACAAAGTAATCACAAAGCTATGTGTTTTTTATCTTCTCTCATTTTTAAGAATACAAAGGGTGCCAAAAAAATGTATACACATTTTAAGAAAGGAACATTGTATTTAAATTGTAATACTCAATATATACCAACAACAAAGGATGAATACAAGTCACTTTTTACTTCCGCAATTACAAGAGATGCTCAAAGTGGTTACCATCAACATCCAGACTCTTCTGATTATGGCGAACTACTGCTTGAGCAATATTGACCAGTGTCCACTTGTATCCATTTTGTTGGCAACCTCAGTATATAAGATTTTTTTCTAAAATGTGGGTTTGACATACCATTCTATCTTTCAACTAATAATTTAGGTACCTACTATGTGCAGGCATTATGCTAGGCACCAGGTGATTAGACATCTTAATGACAATGAATTTAAATTTTAATAATGTCTTTATAAAATACATTTTTTCAAAATTATTTTTGTGGGGTGTCCTGGGAACAAACATTTCAGACCCACAAAAAGAATGTGGAAAACTGCAAAAAACTACTAAAAAAACTGGTCAAGTTCGGCAATCAAAAAGATGTAGCAAATTATACTCTAAGCTGCAATTTAAGAGAAGAGTTGGTGGCTGTCTCAGAGAGAAAAGACATCTGTCATGCATTAGGTAAGCATCTTTTTTCTTTACTTAACTGTAGATTTCTTTAAAAGTAATCAGTATTCCTGAAATCTATACAGTTGTTATAAAGCTACCATCATTTCTTACACATGCTTAATTGACTCTGAGTGCTGTTTCTATATTTAAAAGTATAGCTAATAATCCAACTAATTCCTTTCTTCTTCATTTTTGGGATAGGGTCTAAACTGACTTGTGAAAAAATTGCTGAAAAACGATATGAAAACATGATGCAACAACAAAAGTTAACAAGTATTTCAAAAGAACAAGCCGAACAGATTTTAATACTGCAGGCTGAAGTTGAAAGATTAAGAATGAAAACGTTTCCTGCTCTTGTTCCAATGTAAAAACACTGGTGGGAAACACAAGGCTAAATCAGCCATTTAAAAAATAATTTCATTTGATTAAAATGATTTTTTTATTCTTTTATATCAGGAAACTTAAATGGAACCTCTTCTCAGTTGAATATTTTAATAGAAAATTATTTAATTTTAGCCTTACTCATTATAAAAATGTTTGTCCTGCATGAATAAATGTATAAAATATCATGAATTGTTTTCAAGAATGAACAAGATTTTGACTCAGAAAGTATTCAAAATCTATTTTATTTGTTTGGTCTTAATTAGATCAATAAGTATTTTCACAGCAATAGTATAAAAGTCTTAAAGACAAAAAGAAATTATTCTTAGCCACCACTGGCATTTCTAATTTTATAAAATTACCAGAAAATTTATGCAACTATGGATGTTGTTTATACTTTTCTATATTTCCCAAGATTTCTTCAATAAGCATTTCTTCTATAATTAGAAAAAATTTTACCATAATGTTTAAGATTATTCCTTGTTCTAGCAATGAGAACAAGGTAAACTGTTTATATTTAGCAAGCCATAAATCATTTGTAAATTACAACATATTTTCTTCTACATAAACATAACATAATCTTCTACATTTCATATTCATCATTACAGAACTCAATCTTGTGCCCTACCCAACAGGGATTGGCAAACAGAATGTTTTCTGATTTCCGTGAAAAGTTTATTGCTGTATTCATGTAGATGATGATAACTAAATAATGTGATTAACTGGTCAGAAAACTGCTCTGCCCTTCCATAGATTGTGAACTGCTGCATTCCAAGATGATACCATTGGGCTTATTGACCACAATCTCCAACTGATGTCAATGCTCAATGTTCTGGAACTTGTTAATTGTTAAGTTTAACCTGTAACACCATGTCCAGTGTACAATGGTGTCAGTCAAGCAAGTGAGCTATTATAAAACTTTCTATTTATAAAAAAATATATATTTAGGAGATTTGAAATCTTTTAGGAATTTCCAGGCTAGTACCACAATTGCTCACCCATGCACTGATCAGTGCTGGGTGGGAATGGTAAGAAATTATAGGATCAACATTTTTGATGACTCCTCTCCTTAGTACTAGAATGACTCATGAAGTAGTCAGTTTGGCTGATTCAGCAGGAAAGTCCCCATGGATAACCCTACATCTAGGGTCCTTCAAAGTTATCTTTGACAGGACTGTGTAGGGTGAGAGGATGGACCCAAGGATGGAGAAGTGTGTGAAGAGTATAGATACTTTGTACTTAAGATGGAATTGTCAGAAATTTTCTGTCCTGTTGGTTTGGTCAACCATGGATATACTAGAGTTTTGGTGTTTCTTTTTTCTGGTGATACAAATTCCATGTCACCTAAATTAGCTGCCTGGAGGCTCCATTTGCTAATAGTGAATGCCATAAATTTCACTAGATAATGCTCTGTGGATTCCCAGATCTCAACAAACTGAACAGTCTGTGTGATTTCTATTTCTCAGTGGCCACCTGGGTGACTCTAGCAATGCTCTTGCTTGAATGCCACAGCTTTGAGACATACATGGAGTGGTTAGCAGGAACCTCTTGCCCCCAGGGGTATATTTTAGTAGCAGCACTTTTCAACAGGAGGTACTTCTGGTTTGGGGGGTTAGCTTTGGAAGAGCACATGGGTCATGCACCCCAACCTACTCTTGATACTGTCCATGGTACTGATTCCTCTCAGCTTCTGCTGAGATAACAGCAAGTATATTTTTATAGCCCTTTAAATTATCTATATTAAGAAATATAATTAATTGGGTCAAACATAGCATGACTTTAAGCATAGGACCTAAATCCTGGTTACAAAATCCTGGCTCTGCCACTTCAGTTTTAAACAACTACTTAGTTTTTACATAACTGATCTTAAATTTCTTCATCTTGAAAATTGGGATGTTGACAATTGTAATACTCAAATGAGTCAACATGCTTTTAAAATTGACACAAAGCAAGTGCTAGGTGGTAGCTTTCATTTTTATGAAAATGTTATTCAGTGGCTTTTAATACAAGCATACCTCGTTTTATTGCACTTTGCTTTATTGTGATTCACAGATGTTTTTTACAAATTGAAGGTTTGTGGCAATCCCGCTTTGAGCAAGTCTGTTTCCAACAGCATTCGTTCATTTCATGTCTCTGTCACATATTGTAATTCTCACAGTATTTCAAACCTTTTCATTATTATTTGGTATAATCATCTGTGATTTCTGATGTTACCACTGTAATTGTTTTGGGGTGCCACAACAATGCCCATATAAGACAGTGAACTTAATGGATAAATGTATGTATTCTGATTACAGACTGATTGCCTGTTCCTTTCCTTGGGATCCCTATTCCCTGAGACAAACATTTGAATTGGGCCAATAACCCTACAATGGCTTCTAAGTGTTCAAATGAAGTCGCACATCTCTCACTTTAAATCAAAAGCTAGAAATGATTAAGCTTAATGAGGAAGGCATGTTGAAAGCTGAGATAGGCTGAAAATTAAGTCTCTTGTGCCAAAATTAGCCAAGTTATACTGGGAAACCAAAAAATTCGTGGTATGGAACAGAACCCACAATACCTTCAAGGTATGCCTGTAAGTGCATCCCATTAAATGGAGGTGAAAGTCAACAGAAATGATTTTAAAGAGAGGAGAAAAAAGGACCACCTCTCGTGTATTCCTAGGCCCCAAACTCTTCCAAAAGCCTGATCCATATTCCACAACACACGTCCTGTTGCTGGAGTGCCCACTACTGTGCTGTTGGAGCCCGCAGCACCCAGCCAATGCCTTGGAAATGCCCATTACTATGAACCCATCTGCTCTTCTGAATGCTCCCAGAATCAGATTCCCACTGATGCTGTAGTTTCTCCAAGTGAACATGTCAGGGTGATTGCAGGGGATGTGCTAGTCAGCAGTCAGCAGCTGTAGACAAAAGCCCAGCACCGTCAGCAGGGAAACCCTTTCCTCTGCCATATTTCGGCTCTGGCTGAGCAGCAAGCAGTGATGGAGACTAGTAGGCACAAAATAGTACAGCTCCCCAGGGGTGCCCATCCAGGAAGCCCAGGGCCAGGGGAGGACCATTGAGGCCTGGGCCAGTCCTCTTGAGTTCACAGAAGCCAACGACAATGGCAGTGTCTAAAAGGCAAAGGAGATAGGAGCAGGTATGGACACTAACAGTTAGACTGGATGCAAGAGCTGAGTCCTTGGATCGCCTGTTAGGCCATATATTAACAGCTTGTTAGATTATGGGGAGGGACTGGGCTAAAAGTGGGGTGCACTTGGAGGACGGGGCCTACTAGTAGGGAGGTACTTCTTTTTAAGTGTTTTTTAACTATCTAAAGTTGTTTTAGCCCTTAAAAGGACCCAAAAACAGACATCCAGAAAGCCCTCAAGATAGACTGGAAGTACACAAGCTTTTCTGCCTCCAAGGTTACTAGCACATAAAATAGCTCAGCCACAAAAAGAGATGAGCTTTCTTTTCCTGAGCAGAATTCCGAATTCTCAGAGACTGGCTAGCTTGGATCATATTTCTATATATGGCCAGTATGACAGGTAACATTGTACAACGTGGCAGCCAGAAACACAACCCTATGAAGGTGGGTTTCTGGCTGAGGAGTAACTGAACTAAATAGATGGAAAGCCCTTCAGACTCAGCTGTGATTTTACCTACCACTCCACAGGCCTGTGCCAATCCATCTCCCCATAGAAGTAGTTCAAGAAAACAAGTATGAAAATCTTAGTTTAATCTATTTCATAGATGAAGCTAGAGAGGTAGATGAATGTGAAAGACCTGGTAAGCCATACCACCTAGAAGTGGGAGAGGAAGATAATGTGGTTTTGTAAGATAGATGGTATTTCACTAAATGAGATAAGGCATACAAGAAACAAATCTGAAGAGACAGCAAGAATAGAATTCTGGACATATGAGTTTCGTTACCTGTAGGACCCTCCAGATGGAAATATATGCCAAATACATGGAAACAGATTCATAAACTTAGGATAGAGGCAAGCATTTTTTTGACCAGTTTAGGTTTAGACATTCACCAGACTGGACTATTTTTTTTAACATTTAAAATAAAACCTGTTTACCACAATAAAACAAAACAATGTATTACAACTTCCAGAACTGCACAAATTATTTTTTAAAACACGATTTAAATTTTTTTCCCACATTTTTTAAATGTAAAATTTTCTTTGGCAAATTTATCCAAAAAGAAAAATTTTCATTTTAGAACTTAGTTTACATCTATATAACAGAGTACCCCAAACTGATGTTCATTAAGATACCTTTCTCTAAGACCTAGTGGTTTTTATCTTCCCTTTAAAATGTAGGATCTTTTAAGCTGTCATTCTCAAAGATATTCTGGAGAAAACAATATGAATTAAACATCTATAAATTCTTCTTCATTTCTGTTATAATGTAGCAATTTATCATCTAACCCATAGTGATCTATTAACTGAGTAAGGCTGAGCTTTTTGTTCTCTTCAGACATGGCTGACTGCAACTCATAAAGCAACAGCTGGCTACAGCTTCTCCACTTCTTTATTAGCAACTGTAACTGAGACAGGTCATTCTGAAACAGAAAAGAAAAACATATAAGTGTATAGACAGGCATCCTATTTTAACTTTCTTAATGAAAGCTGTTAAATCAGTCAGTGAGTAGATTTGAAGGGTAACACGCTTGTCATGAATGGGACTTCTACCCAGGAAAAAGTAGGGTGGTTTTAAGTAGAATAGTTAGTGACACTCAAATTGAGTTCTATGGCTATTTTGTTTGGTCCAAGCTCTGAGCTTACCCTCAGGGAAAAAAAATCAATCGTTAAATAGGGCAAAACTGCGTATGTAAAGAAGCAACAATGTAGATTTAAAAAAAAAAAATTCACTTTTCTTATTACAACTGTACTTTAAAATTGAGAATACTCAAAAATATTTTTCAACTTTCACTGTCTCATAAAACAAAAGCAGTTATAGTTAGAAAAATTTTAAAAACTCAAGAGAGCAAATAAGATATATTATTCCATCATTTATTCCATATCACTGGGGAAGAAGGAGCAATTACATATACATGAGTGATCCAAAGAAGTAAAGGTTATCGTCTTCCAAGTGCCCAAGTTCTATTTAATTCAACCTATCTGGGTTGAAATCTAAACTCGAATATATACTTGCTGTTTTCTCAAACAAAATGCCTGAGAACTTTAATAATTTGGAGGAACAAGATCATTAGTAAAAATATTTTATGTACTCTGTGGCTCATTTTTAGCTTTTTTAAGTCATTCACTGTCAGCTGTCACTTCTGTTGTCATTACACTTGCATCTAACATTTGATACTTCTTATACTGCTACAGGGTAGAAAAGTTTCAACTGCATATTAAATGAGGGCTGGAACTTTAAAAAAAGTTGTATCTGGTGTGTAGAGGCCTCTTCTATTGTACTCTAAATCTGACATATTTGAGTTAAAAGTTGTGGGAAGCCAGGTTTCTGGATGCTTGGCTTATTGCTCATTATGCTAAAATAATTTTCTCTTTTTGAAATGACTTTCCTATAATTTATCTAAAAATAAAAACTAAATTTAAAAAATAATTTAAAAAATTTTAAAATAATTACGCAATGGTTCTGATATTATTCTCACCTTTGACCTATACATTTTGACTAGTTTTAGCCTCCGAAGAAGGTCTTCTTTCTCCTGAATCTGCTTCACCAATTTTGCTTTTTCTTCGTTTAATCCTTGTTTGGGAAGATTCTCATTCGCAAAGTCATTTTGGAGATCACTGCAAGACCCAGTAGATTCACATGCACTGATATTTTTGATGGTATTTTTCAAATATGTACTTTCCTTAAATTCACTGTCAATGTGTTTAAAATTTTCTTGAAATTCCAAGCAGTTTTCTTCTGTTGAAGATGCTGGTTTCTCTGCAAAGTTCTGATTGTTTTCTTCGTTCTCTATTTTAAGACGTTTTACCACACTGTAACAGGAATTAAATGAAGACCTAGTTTTCCTTAACCGTTCTCTAAGTGTTGCACTCATAGGCTGTAAAAAGGCACAAATATTAATAATGTTAATCAAGAAAAACATTGTTGACATAAATAAATCTACTACTAGAAATATAGACCTTCCGTTTCTATGGTACACACCACTAGATGGCTTTCTGTCTCCATGTATCTAAAGTAACCATCACAAAATGTCTAGTTCCTGGAAGCTCCGTTCGTTTTGTTCTTTTTATTTTAGCAAAGTGAGCACTCTTCTAAGTGTTGAGATACTTATCCCAGGAATCACAAACATTTGTTCAGCAACTAACACATGCCTGACACTATGCTAGGTGCCTCAGTGACAAATTAAGGAAAATACCTAGATCCTGCCACCAAAGACCTGCATGACAATGCAGATTCAAACTTCTTCGAATTGTAATGTTTTCATAACCTGATCTGAAACTAAATGAAATAACTGATTCAAGATGAAAATTTGGGGGTGGGGAAAGGTCAAATACATTATCTTAGACCTAAAATTACCTAATACATACTTAGTGGTGCTACATATCACGTTAGCAATCCTCGGTAGATTTAAAACCACCGTTGCCACCATAATGAGTAATGATAGAACTGATCCACTCTGGAAAACTCGGATTTTTCGTACTTGTTTTCTGGAACCAGTTCTACGGGGCGAGGGTGGCTCGGCGCAGGCCTGGGGGGTGGTAGGGAGCAGCACAGCGGAGTCGGAGGGGCTTTCCATCCTGGAAGTGAACCCCTGGTGTCCCCCTAAAACAAGACAAAACTGATCACAAAATAGCAGTCAAACGAACCCACATCTCCACACACCCCTCAGTGTGTCTCCAAGAAGTTTTTATTGTAGGTTAACAGCAGCAAGTAAGCGAGTCACTTCCTCTTTCCTTCGGTTGTGATTCATTCCTGCTCGTTGCTGTCCTTTTCCCATTTACCCTCCCAGATCAGGCTGTGCTGGTCCGTCGTGACTGTCGTCTAATTATAAACCAGCTAGCTAGCGTCTCCTCTAAAGAAGACTCTCCTCTCGTTTCTTATCAAAATGTTCTCAAATCCGCCCTCTGGGGGTGGGGGTGAAGCACAACGCGGGACAGTCTGGAATCCTTCCGTTTCGTCCCGCCAGCTTCACCGCGAAAGGAAACAGAACTGGTACGTTGACTCAGAGGACATGATCAGCCCTGGTGTGACTGCAACAAGGTCGCTTCAGGCCTGAGGGATAAGGAACGCACGCCGAGATAAATTCATAGCCGCCGGCGTCGTTTTCCTTTCCGTAGTGAATAGACCCTGAACAGGAGCGTGGACTCGTTTGTTTCTTCCAAGGCATCAACTTTACAGGTTAAAAAAAAAAAAAAAAAAAAAAAGAGAACACGCGTCCTCCTCCCCTCCCCCCACTGCAGAAACCCGACCCGAGCCCCCGAGAGACCCCAGGCCTGAGGCGGGAGTGAGGGAGCCCCTGAGCCCGACCGCGGCAAGGGAGCTCTATTCGGCCGCACCGCCGACTCCGGACGCAGTCCAGCTCTCAAACATCCACTCGCCACCCCGTACGCTACCTCCCTCCGCCACCCCCAGCGCGTAGGAAAACCAAGCAACCACAGCCGCGATTGCTCCCGTTCCACGGGTGGGGCCGCACCGGAAGCGGAAAAGACGTGCGATTGGCCGGAATGACTGACATGCGCAGCTCCTCTTCTCCCCGCGCCCGAGAGCGGCAGGAGCCGCGCGCGCAGCCTGGAGCATCCGCGAGGGGGCGGGGGCGGGGCGGGGCGGGGCCACGAGGGAGGCGGCAGAGTCCAGTGATTGGCCAGATGGACTGACGCGCGCCGCTCTGCTCCATCCGGCGCTTTAGCGCGGCGGGATTGCGCGCGCGCAGTCGCGAGCCTTGGCCGCGCTGGGTGCGTGCTGGGATGAGCTACCAGAGGGGCGGACAGATCCCCGCGAGGCTGCGCTCCTCTTGGCGGCTTCCCCTCCCTCCTCCTTCCGTGCAAAGCCTTTCCTGCTTTGTGAGCGTTAGTGCACGACGCCTGAGGACGCCCCTCCCACTCCCTTGGCTCCGGTCTCCCTTCTCGCTCACGACCGCAAAGGCCTTTCCTCAGACTTGACCGCATCAAAAATCGCAGGGCCTGCTGTGTGCTCCATTTACAGCTTGTAAACTCCCCAAAGGCAGAGGCCACAAAAGAGCAGCAAGGAGTTAAACGGCCTGTTGAGAATCCGCCCTGTTAGAAATGTCTCCAACCGTCCCTGCGCAGGCCGGTGAGCTCATTGCTAGCGTTTGCCGCCACCGACGTGGCGGCCCAGTCACCGGTTTTCTAGCGTAGCTACCTCGAAATGCAGCTTCCTTGGCTTGGCTGCACTTGTTGGTCGAATCTGAGAGAGGATGGAGGCCAATGAAATGTGTGGGGGTGCAATGAAGGGCGTAGAAGAAGCCCTAAAGAGCGCGATACTGGACCAGAGCGAGGATATTGGAAGCGAGCGCGGCCCTCGCCGAACGCTGGGCGGCGACCTCCTCCGTCTACCGCGTCCTCTCCGTTCCCTGCCGGGCGAGGTGCGGTGGCGGCGCGACAACCAAGTTCACTCCGTTGGGCGGAGCCCTGCGTTTAGGGAAAGACGGTTGAGTCATTTCTGAGTCGAGAGGAACTTGGGCGTTTCAAGGGGCCGGTGTTTTCAATCCTGGTGAATGGCCATGTTACACGTGGACCCTGTCTCTTTACTGACATCGGTCTGATAATGGCTTAGAAGCAGCCAGGACCCCAAAGCATACTACGTCCTAAGCAGTCGGATATAAATACAGAACCTGAAGCTACCTAAGGAAGTGATGCAAGACTTACGTGTGGGAGTCAAATCGCCGAGGTTCATATCCTGACAGCATCGCTTTAGGGGCTTTGTTTTACGTGCACAGTGTCTCTGTGCCTTGGTTTTCTCAGTGGGTGAAAATGGGGTATAACAGGGATTGGAGATTAAGTGAGAATTTATTACAGGCAATGAGAACAGCACTAGGTCTGTAGGAAGCGCTCAATAGTTGTTATATATGCGACTGGATTCACCCTTCCCTAATTGATTTAAAGGAATGCATCACATAATTCCTTCCTCCCTTCATGTATCTCCCCCAAAAAAGGCCGCAGATTTTTCTTAAAGGTGCTGTGATCTGTAAGATCTCTCACAATCTAAGCCATAAATAGCAGAAAACTTGGCTCCTCCCTAATAATACGTATTCCATTCCTTCTAAATTTTTCAAAACGTATATAAATTAACCTCAAGGAATTTCCAGAAATGAAAGCGAGAACTCATCATTTTTTAATACAGGTGTTACTTAACCAAACCACAGTTCCTAGTTTATACATTTATTTCTCCCTTGACTCGTCCATTGGCATCAGTTGCACTGAAAAAAAGCAGAATGATTTGTCCTGACACTAGACACATAATGCAGACTCTGCGTATTCTTTATACCTCGGGGCAGAAGGTTGGGTTGTTTTTATGATTCCCTAAAATCAGCTGCTCCAGAAACCTTTTATCATTACAACCTAAGCTTAGAGCTGTTTTTGCTGGCAGCGTAAAGGAAAACAACATCTTGCCTTGTAAATGTTCTGACTTGCTTATTATGTGAACTGGTATATTAAAATGGGATTGTTTTGGCCAGATTTTCAAAGAACTTCAAAATAAGTACTCAGAAAAACCTGTTGTTCAGAAATGTGCATTTGTTGACCTGTATCTCTGACTTCGTGTGTTATTAAAATTGAATGATCTTCCCATACATAAGTTTGTATTTTACTTACTCCCATCACATACCAAAATGGAAACATATCTTCCACTCTCAGTTTATTTAAGGGATCTGGAATATAGCCCGTATAATTTTCATTGTACCTTTAGATGAAGCCTAGCAAATGTTTTCATGTCTGTAGGATCCTGAAATCTACTGACCTTCAAGATGCTTGGTATTTCTGACACAAGACATTGTATGTTTCATATGAAACTTGCTAGGTGGGGAAAAATACTGCCCGAGAGAGCCAGAAGGCCGGGACTCCTTACTCTACCATGGAGAATAATTTGAGCACTAGAAGTCAATGACAATAGTAATTAATGTCAATCTAAGGCAGGCTTTCTCTGTGTGTTTTTAAATTTCTTCAATACCCAAGGCTACTGTTAACCACTTTGTTATTCATCAGGGAGTGGTAAAATGCTTTCTTCCATTCTTCTCTGTGATTATTGTGGGTGGGACGATGACATAGACCTAAAAATCTTTATGAGGTTTTTTGTTCTTTTTTAATAGCAAGAAGAGAATAGTGACTAGTGTCTCCCTCTCCCCGCCCCCCTCGTTCCTTTTCTCCATACAAGCACACACCCACTTTCAAGCCACAATTTAAAATTTCATTTCAGTAGATATTTATTTTTTAAATTCTTGCTTTAGCATTATTTTTCAAATCTTAACAATAATCTCAAGATTACCTAAATTCTATTCCATTGACTTTTCTGTGTTGACAAATAATTTTATATGATGCAGACATAGATAGTATCCATAGGCATTTTTTAAACAATTAAACATATATACACTTTAAAAACTAGGATTTAAATCCACTTGGGTGAGGAATTGTGCAGAATCCACATGATTAAGGAGACTTATAATGTTCATTAAGACAAGTTAAACAAATTTAATACAGATTTATAACAAGAAAATCTACTAAATTTTCTTAATTGGCTTTAAGTATTTCTTACAACATTTATATATAATTGGAAAATTGCCTTCAAAAACTCTCCTCTAGGTTTCTCTTGCCTTGAATTCAAGTCTCATCTTACAGATCTATCCGTGGTAAATAAAAGGTGTTTTAGTACTCTGTCATCTCATAAATTTCCCTTTGAGAATAACTGATATACTATTTCTATTTCTTTTTCCTATCACCTAAAGATCTCATATGGAATTCTATAATGTGTGAAGAATTCGCTTGTACTCAGTGTTAAACAATTTATCAAAGGGTGACCTTTGTGGGTAAACCGTTTAATATACTTTAGCCAAGTTAAGTAAAAAAGATTTTATTTTCAACCTCAAGATGAAAGAGCCCTTGACTTAACTATTAGGCATGCCTGAAAAGTTGCCTCACTGAGTGGAACAGCTACCTAAAGTGTAGAGATATGGGGATTGTCAATAGAATTAGTGTGATAAAAACCTGTCCACCACCAGGCAATTAAAAAATTTATCTGATAACTAATATTGAGGGTAATATACTGAACAAGAACCTAAAGAGCTCCTTTCACCTGAAGTTCCTTTCCTTCTATTCTCTCAGATCTGGCATTTTGTCAAGACCATTGGAGACCAGAGAAACAAGACTGTCTGTGATTCACTGCTATTACTGGGGAGTGTTCTCCTCGAGAAGAATGGAGTGATTCAGGTTAGATTAATAACTGTGAGGAAGGGGGTAGGGTGTGTGTGGGTGGGAGGGTCATGGCAGAGAAGTTAGATTGTGGAAAAGTAATGGTAATAAAAGTATTGCTCAGGGCCACATCTTTCTCAGATCCTTTATTAACCCAGAAATGTCACCACTGCATTCATTTGGAGAAAGAAAAAGGCATTAGATGTCAGCAAATCCTTAAGCAGCAGAACATGTTTTATAATCATCTTTAACTACTTGAAGTTTGAGGGATAAAAATTCCCAAGATAATTTCACCGTGCTGTTTTGAAATCTGGTTAAAGTGACTGCAAAAAAGTCAACTCACTTTTCTTTCAACGCTTGCCTCTCGTGTCATTTCAGTCTTGAGAATATAAAAGGTTTCTTCTTGATGGTTTTTAGAGGAGGGCGCAAGGGTGTCTATTGGTACCAGGAAAATAGGACTTAAGAGACCATTCTACCATGTTATAGGACACTTTTGGTCTTTTTGCTTTTGTTCTTCCACCCCTTGGCAAACTTTCATGATAAGTATAATAATAGTAGTGAAAATCTGTGAGTTAGCCAGTACCAGGAATTTTCCTACCCAATTCAGGATCTGAGAGCTAGATTGAAACTTAATCCCTTCCCCACTCCCAAATGGAACATGAAATGTCCTAGATTTTCATCAGGGACGTTTATGAGCAGTACAAATCCACTGAATGCAGAGTTCCTGACCAGGTAGTCTGAATCACCAGGGGGAATCCATTGGAGAGGCATGATCAAAGGTGGGGGAGGTGGCTTGAGCAAAGGCATCTCTTCCTTGATCCTCTCCCTTTCACCTCCAAGACCTTGCCCAGTGTCCATGTCCCCTACACCGTGTTTAAATTACACAGCTTATCACTGACATCAACATTACCCAACTCTCCACCTGTGTCACACCTGTGTGGCTAACGAAAGAAAATGTGTGAAGTTTAATGATGACGCTAATGATCCTCAATTGACAAATGCAATCACTGTTTTTTACAGTGACTGTATATCTTTCCCATGGATAAGATCTTGGAAAAGAAAGACAATACAGGTACATTCACCATGATACGGTCCTCCAAGATTCACCCAGCAATTTAGACTTTGTTAACACAAGGTTAAGACTGATAATACTTTTCCTTCAACAATGTATACCTTTAACTTGAACTTTTCCCCCTCCCTCCTCCCCAAATTTCCCTTTATGGACCATTCTGGTTATTATTATAGCAGCTATGAGTGGGGTTAAGTCCCTCAAATAAACTCTAGGAAGAAAATCCATTTCAGAAAAAGGAATTCATGGATATCGAATAGTAGGTGCGACGAGCCACACCTGAAGTGCCTCCCGACATCATCTCAGTTCTTTTTCACGTGGTGTAAGTGACTAGGTCTGGATCAAGTTATCCTTTTCTTTTGTCTTTTTATTAGTTCCAGGTGTACAAAACAATGCACTAGTTAGACATTTCACCCCTCACAAAGTGATCACCCCTCTCCCCCCAATCTGTTGCCCCTCTGACATTGTATATATCTATTATAATTCCATTGATTCTATTCCCCATGCTATACTCCATAAAACTATCCTATTCTTAAAGTCACTGATAAGCCTTTCTTTTATTATTTTCTTAAATCAAGAGAAGATTATTTGTTTTCCAGTATTTGTAGTACATGGAAATGATGGCTTGGTGTATTTCCATTGTGTTGTTTACTCTCTTCCTTACACTCTGTTATAAATTGTGAATCTATGCCCTCCTATGAAAGCGGGACATTGAAAGCTCAATTTCTATGTTGCTGAAGATCAGCTGTGAGTGGAATTCACACCAAATGCAGGGATAACACCAGCAAAAATGGCCTTCTCAGACTTTTGAAAGCCTGTCATTTGGCAGATACCGTGCCATGATACCAAAAAACCCAGGTTTGGGTTTTGGAGAGCTGGCACCTAATGACCTCCACATTTGTTAAGCAATGTATTATGAAACTATAAATTATATACTTCCCATAGGTTTTAAAAAAGGAACAACAAGCATTACTACAGGTTGACATTATCTGAAATACTTTCCTAGCCTACCTCTGGGCCTTTGAAATAGGGTATTTTGGACCTGTATGTACACGTTTAAGATTTTTGTGAAGCTGCCAAATCTTTAATACAATAATATGTGCAATTGAGCTGCCCAAAAGAAATGAGTTTGAATCTTTGACAAGATATTCCTCTTTTTAAAAAAGCAGTTTCACAAGTACGTAGTATTTTCACTCACAGCTGTTTTCCTCGGATTTTGAAGGCATATAAAGCTGACTTTGTTTCATTCCAATAATTATCTACAAGGATAGCAATTTATTTTCAGTCACTAGTTTTCAGGATGATCAATCAACCGATTTTTCCCACCATTACAAACCTGTCTGCTATGAACACTTTCATTTTTATAATTTGAAAGAATTAGACTTATTGCTCTTCTCAACCTAGGTAGAATTATTCTGTGCTCAGAATGGGATTAAGTCCCCAAAATAAACTCTAAGAAGAAAATTCATTTCATAAAGCAAAATTCATGGATATCAAACAATAGATGTGGTGAGCTAGTACCTGAAGTGACTTGATTTTGAGAAGTGAAAATAGCATGTTATCACAGGTTTGAAAGACTACAGGTAAGAATTATGTGGACTAATGAGAGTATTTAGGAGGCTGAAATTGAACATTTGCATACTAATTGGCAGCTCTCAAGGCAAGCCTCACAAACCCATCACCTTCCAATCAATACCTGCACAAGCTAAGACTACAGGAAGACTTTCTGGGCCACTTCATTCATAACTGAAGCTGTTCTCAAGAGTTCAAAATTCCCTGCCAAGAATTTTGTAGAATAGGGAAAGGGAGGGGAGAAAAGGGAAGAGCTGGGTAGGTGAGGGGAAGAAAGGGAAGGAGGAAAAAGGGGAGAGGAGGGAAGGGGAAGAAAGAGGAGGAAGACATCTTTACTACATGTTTCTTGCCCTTAACCAGAAAAAAACTCTTATGTTTTAAAACACTATTTTTTTATAACAGATTGCTAGGCTTGTTTACTTCATACTATATACTATAATTTATATTATATAATTTATATATTTTTTTATTATATTATTATAAATTATAATTTATATTATATATAATTTATATAATATAATTTATAATTTTTATTATATAATTTATTCATACTATAAATTATTCTGTAGATTTAACCTGGATTTTGAGGTCCAAATAGCAGACCAAACACCACAAAACCTGGGCGCACTTAATTGGGGCTAAATTCTGGGGGAAATCATTTCTTTCTTAATGAGAAATGCATACTTTATGTTATTAAGGTCTTTTGATACAACTGAATAGAAAGGATTATGGAAATACAATATTTTGTGATTAATAAAGATGTAAATATGCATTATAGACATACATGTATTTTCATAGGCCTGATGGAATATTATAATAATCAAACTAAACCTAATTATATCTTGTAAATTAGGTAAGCCACATTTTACAGTAGGTGAAATTTTAAATGAGTAAGGCTGTAAGCCACAGACCTTACTTACTTGAGTTTTCTTAGCATTCCAAAACCTTTTCTTTGTTGATTTTTGTTGCTGTATGCAGCGAATTGGGGATGAAATGGACTGTGGTCAAAAATTATGAAGGTGAGGTTGCTTAAATCTGTACTAAACATGACATAATCATGGGTTGTCAGTTTAAACTGGGGATAATGGGGAGGTCACTTGGGATTTTTGTTTGAATACAAGTTGTAATGAATACAAATGACACACATTGTTGTTTACAACACTTTTTTTCTGATTCATTCATTCTGATGGGAATATGGCTGCAGCAGGGGATTGGACTGAATCAGAGAAGCCGAGTCTTTACTGACACTGCCACTAACAGCTTATGAGCTATGTGACGGTCAGATTCTATTAAATGTTATCGTCTGTTTTTTCATCTGTGAACCATAGAGAGAAAGATGATCTTTTCCAGCTCTGAGTTTCTCTGATTTTAGTTTTGGTACATTGTGTTGCATCTGAAAAACCAGTCACCCCCCCCCCCATTAGTTCACAGAGAGTTAAAGTTACAAATAAAATTCCCTATAGAAACAACATTATGACGATATTAGGTTGGTGCAAAAGTAATTGCAGTTTAAAAGGTTAAAAGTGATTGCAAAAACTTCAATTATTTTTGCACCAACCTAATATTATGGAAGATGTGCTAGGTGCTGAAGTTGGAAAAGTAAATATATTTTTAGGAGTTTACAGAGACACATTGGACACGTTGGTATTTATCACAAAGATTCATTCAGTAACAGCCCTGGTTGGTACTGAAAAAAATTGTTATATAAAGAATTTTTTGTTCAGTGACCATTCCTGCCTCTTAGCAGCCCTTCCACATCATCTAAGCCCCAGTCTCCCAAGCCCAGGAATACAGGTTAAGTCCTATCACCCACCACTTGCCATTACGGGACATACTTGTAGTTACTCTGCGTACTTTTATGGCCATCTTCTGGAACCCATGTCCTTCCTATGTTAATATTTGATGCTTACTGTAGGTGCTCAACAAATGTGTTTTGAATGGGTAAATTTAAGGATGAATGGATTAATTATTTAGTCAGTAACTCAAAAGGTGAGAATCCCAAACCAGGTAAGAAGAGAGTGATCATGTAGCAGTCTAGCAGAGGGAGGGACAGCAGGAATATTAACACCAGGCAGAACTTTCACTGTGCTCTTCAGATTACTGATAAATTACTGAATTTATCCTTCTTTAAAAAGTGATGAAAGGTAAACTAAATACAATTGATACAGACAAAAAGACTAGTGAATTTAGTGCCATAGTGAATGAAGAGTGAGTTTTAAGAGAAGCAGTTGTAACCACCCCCCCATCTCCTCACCCCCATCGCCCACCCCCAGTCAAAATCCTACTTTTAAAAAGCTCTTGCATTGCTGGTGGGAATGTAAAATGGTACAGCCACTATGGAAAAAAGTGTGGCGGTTCTTCAAAAAATTAAACATAGAATTACCACATTGTGAGATAACAGGCAATATATATATATTGGTGTCTCCACCCCCAGTTGCTGGCACAGAGCTCCTGAAACCCTTGTAAATTCCTAAGTGACAAGAGCACCATGACCACCCTCTGTTCAAATTTTGGTCTTTTACCCTGGTTCCTGACACAGGGCTCCTAAAGTTCCTTGGAGTTTTCTGGGTAGTAGGAGTAGCTTTCCTTCTAATGAAGTAACTCTGGGTGGGCTCCAGAACGGCTCCTGGAGGGGGCTGGTGACTAGGAAGACCAAGCCATGAATGGTATTTTCAGCCCCGCCCTCGCCACCCCGACTTTTCTAGAGAGAGGAGAGGAGCTGGAAATAGAGTTAATAACTGATCATGCCCACATGAGGAAGCCTCCATGCACTCCCAGCAGTGTGGGAAGCTGAAAGCTTCCAGGTTTGTGAACACATCCTCCTACTGGGAGGGTGATGCACTTCAACTCCGTGGAGACAGACGCTCTTGTGCTCAGGACCCTCCCAGATCTCGACCTGTGTATCCCTTCATCTGGCTGTTCATCTGTATCCTTTACCATACCCTTTGATACCGTGTTTCCCCGAAAATAAGACCCAGCCGGACCATCAGCTCTCATGCATCTTTTGGAGCTAAAATTAATACAAGACCCAGTCTTATTTTAATATAATATAAGACCAGGTCTTTGATATAATATCATGTAATGTAATATAATACCCGGTCTATATCATATCATATCATATCATACCAGACCAGGTCTTATATTAATTTCTGCTCCAAAAGATGCATCAGAGCTGACGGTTCGATATTTGGGGAAACACAGTAATCTGGTAAACATTTTTCCCTGAGTTCTGTGAGCCATTCTAAAAAATAATCCAATCCAAGGGGGAGAGGGTCATGGAAACCTCCAATTTGTAGCCAAACATGACAGAAGTTGTGGGGTACCATACTATTTATGATTGGCATCTGAAGTGGGGGTAGTCTCATGGGACTGAGCCCTTAACCTGTGGGATCTGATGCTACCTCCAGGCAGACAATATTAGAATTGAGTAAAATTTTAAGACATCTAGCTGGTGTCACAGAGAATTGTTTGATGTGGGGGGAAAAAGCCCGCACATCTGATGTCAGAAGTGTCAGAAGTAGTGTGAAAGTAAAGGAGAGACACATAGGAGGAAAAACTGTTGTTTTTTCCCCGAACACACATATGATCAGCAATTCCACTTCTGGGTATTCACCCAGAAGAAATCAGGGACTCAAACAGGTATTTGTACACCAAGGCCCATAGCAACCTAATTCACAATAACCAAAAGGTGGAAACAACCCAAGTATCCATCAACAGATTAGTGGATAAGCAAAATGTAGTATGTACATATAATGGACTATTCAACTTTGAAAAGGAACAAAATTCTGGGTGAACCTTGACAACATTATAGTAAGCCAGACAGAAAAGGACAAATATTGTCTGAGTCCACTTATGTGAGATACGTAGAGTAGTTAAATTCATAGAAACAGAAGGTAGAATAGTGGTGACTAGGTACTGGGGGGTGAGGGAAATACAGAGTTTTTGTTTCATGGGTACAGAGTTTCAGCTTGGGATGACAAAAAAGTTCTGGAGTTGGATGGTGGTGTGGTGATGGTTGTACAACAATGTGAATGTACTTAATGCTATTTTAACTATGCTTAAAATGGTTAAAATGGCCAATTTTATGTATATTTTACCACCCTCCCCCCCAAACCTCCAGGGAACAATATTCTTTGGCATACCTGATACAAATACTGCACAGCTTCTCTGAGGGGAAAACTGTTTCTCAAATCTAATTTAAAACTTTCAGTTGCATGTCTTGTTATTTCTTATTGGTGCTTCTGTCAGTGGACCAAGGAATCATAGAAATGTACACTAAAGATGGACTTCATTTCTGGATGATGCCACCAACCCTCTTGGAAGTGCTGCCTTTTGAGTTGCTTTGTTCACAATGGGATGGTTTGTAACAGGTTTATCTTTTCTGCCCTTCACCCAATCTCCTTGTGAGAGGCAGCATAATTTGTAGTCTGTGTAGCTAGGGAGGAATGAAAGTAAGTCAGGTTCATGGAAATCAACCCATAACTTCAGCTTCAGGAAAACAAGTCAGATGGTGCAGCAACAAGTAAATATATGATGGGCTGCATACAAAGACTACTAATTCTATTAATTCTGCTAACCGTGCTATATACCAGTAGTACAACTTCTGGAAAAGGTGAGAAATGTGAATCTTTTCAGGGATAACATAAAAAGGTAAATAGGTTTTATTTATCTGAAAAGCTAAGATTACTGTTTTATTTTGCCCCATTATTCATCTTATTTACATAAATATGTCTTGTCTCTCACTCCTTTTCAACATCACTGCTGCTGCCTGAGCTCTGGGCTGGCTTGGATGCTTGCGAGAGCCTCCTGACAGCTCCTGGCTTCTAGGCTTGCGCACCACTTTCCCTATGCATCTCATTTCCCACGCTGTTTGTTCTCTAGCCGGCTGCGAGGATGATTTAAAGATCTCAAGATCTTTCAGTGACACCCGATCCTCATCAGGATAAAATCCAAATTCCTCACCAAATCGCTCATACATACCTTACCAGCTTCATCTTGTGCTATTTCCCAGCACACACCCTGCACACAATCCTTATCAAATTATGTACTTGTAGTTCCCGTGACAGGCCAGGTTCTTCTCCTTATCATCCTGCTTGGTTGTTTTGCCTAGAAAACACATGTGCATGTGCACACTCATGCACACACACAAACACAAACAGACCTCTCCATCTGCCTAATTCCTATTCCCACCTCAAGACTAGGATAAAGGACCAAAATCCCCACTCCCTCTCACTTTTCTTCCCAGTAGCCCACATTCTTCTTTTATTCCTCTCCCACAGATCTTCTAGATATTGTTAGATGTCTTTTCTCTTTCACAGCATCTTGTAGGTATCATACTTGCAATACATATTTTATCAGAAGTTATTTAAAAGCAGGAACTGTCTTTGATCTCTGTATCCCCAGTACCTGCACAAAAGGCTTAGCAGATTTTGGGTGTTCAACTGGGAGATAATGTGCTAAGGGTAAGGGAAAGTGCTAAGGGAGTTCAGAGAAAGTTGAGTCAAGGAAAGCTTTATGGGGTGGAGGGAGTGGTATTTGAGCTATATTTTTATAATCTTCACAACAATCCTGATAGATTCTTCCTTCTTGGTTTTCAACCAACATCTTTTTTATATACAACTAATTCTACAATATATTCTACAAGTATATAAACCTTATTACAGGAGACAGATACTCCTTGGGTAATATAGTGATAGGTTTATGTTTGAAAAGTTTTTACGCACCTGATCAAAGGGCTTATTGATGTGCTTACAAAATGCAATGGATTGTTATTTTCTACTCTTGCTGTTGTATATTGGGTCATAAAGAAGGATGTATAGGGTAGCAGTTAAGAAAATGGACGTTAGAGTCAGACATACCTGGATTTAGATCTCAACTCTACCCTTATAAGCTATAATAAAAGTGTTTCCTCATATATAAAATGGGGCAATAATATCTACTCCATTAAATGTGATGATGCTGATAAAGTGCTTAATATGGAACATGGGAGATAGACACACTAAGCGTAATGGAAGTGAAGGTGGTGCTGGTGGTGATTCCTTTAAAGCTGAGGATGGCTGCACGTGGGGGGGCAGTATAAGAAAGCTGCTTAATGAGAGAACTTTTCTCATCTCTTTCATTTCGCTAAATTTTCTCAAATTTTGCTCCAGTAGAATAATGGTATTCTGAAGCTGGTCTAAGATGTTTCATAGGTAAAATTAAAAGTAGGGTGATCTTTCTAAATTTGTAGAAAAAAAATAAGAAGTAGAATGCTTTCAATTATAATTTTTTCCTATATACTCTTCTTAAAGGTTTAGTGTCTGCTATTGGATGACAGGTAGAATGAATAGGTCACAAATTAATGTTAAGAGGGGACAATAAACTGATTTATTTTAAATGTTTATTCAATATTCAACAAAAATTTGTTATTAAAAGTTTTTTTGTGTTTTTTTTTCTTGGTAAAAACTTGTAAACATGTAGTTTGGTCACGTTTCTTGCAGTATTATTGCTCTTATTTCATATGACAAAATTAAATATGGCTTTATTTCATGTTGTTCCACTAAAAGCACCATGTCATCCCCATGCTCATTGCCATCATTCCATTGTCTGAACGAAGCTTTAGAGTCCTGGTTTTCATGGCATCCTGAAGACATTACTAAATTATCCAGAGTGCCCAACAGTTCATCTCTTAATCCACTTTTACATTAGAGGAGCACTGCCTTATAAATACAGAATTAAAAAACAACAACGACGAAGTCTTGGTTGGTGCACACTTCTGTTATTTGTGGTATATACTCTGAATAAATGAGTACATCTGTACCTGTAGAGTTAGTGTATATGAGGATATCCCAAAGAGTGGGAGTAAGAAGAAATGGGAAGTGTAGAGGAAATACGTCCTGCTTTATCCCATGCTCACACCTGTCATCCTCAAGAAGAGAGAACTGTGCTATTCATAGCTGAGGATTAAACAAGGCAATTGCTCAAATCTGGGAAACACAAATGATTAAATCTTGAATCATTTCAGAAATCCTCTGAGGTTCAGAGTAACTTGTCTATTGCTTGTTCTTGACAAGTTGGTGAGTCTAGCACATTTCTAGGTGTTGACTGGCATGACTGATTTGTGAGGACTGCAGGAAGCCTATCTAGCCTTGGGCAGCCTTCATCTCATAGTGTGGCTCACTGTTGCTTCTTCCTTGGTTATCCTAGTAAGTCTCCTATGTTTATTCGGAAGCCTGGAAGAAAATGATCTGGAAATTTCATTATCCAGACACAAATAAAATGGCTCAAAGAACATGGCATGAATTTTGGGACCCAAGTCTACTCTTTTCCAGGTAGTCCCATACTGTTGAAGGCCTGGATGAACACTTCTGTTTGAGTCAAGTTTGATTTTTGCAAGTAATGCTTCACATTCAAAGACCTATCATAATCATAAATTTAATTATTTGTATTTTTGTTAATTGCTTATCTCAAGTGTTTGCTTTATTGCTGTGAAGTGAATATAACATGCTAACAAAAATTAGGAGTAGCAGTCTCTTTTTCTAAGGCTTCTGTACCCAGAACACAGTTGGATTTCTAAGGAAAGTTTCATGGTTAGCTTTACTTAAAAAAAAAAAAAAGAATGCAGAACCTTCCTGGGAAAATTTCCTAGAAAACTCTTTCTTATTGTAGCTGTGTGAGCCCTGATATTGCTAAATATACCACAAACAAATCCTTAAGTCTATAAACTCTTTTTCTACATGCTATCAATTTTGAACTTAAGAAATTAGAATCCTAATGTTTTTTACTCCTAAACAAACAAACAAATCAAAATGTAAAATGTATAAAAAGAATGACCACACTGGGTTTGTTACATGAGAACAGGCTGGTTTAGAATTTGATAATCAACTTAATTTATCCTATTAACAGAAAAAAAAAACATCATGTGACCATCTAAATTGATGGTTGATAAAAGCATTTGATAAAGTTCAATATCAATTTATGCTAAAAATCAAATTAGTAATTAAAGTGAACTTCTTACCTAATAGAGGATTTAATTTTTTAAACTCTGATAAATACAATGGTGAAATGTTAAAAACTTCCTTTAAAACTGAGAATAACATGGATGCTTGCTATTATCACTTCTAATTATCGTTGCATTGAATGATGATGTAATTCTTACTACAAAGTGTAATTAGGCAAAAAAAAAGAATGTATAAGGATTGGAAATGAAAAAATAAAACTCTCTATTTGCAGATGATATGATTGAATATACAGAAAATCCAAAAGAATCTACAAATAAATTACTCAAAATAATATGTGAATATAACAACGTAACTACACATAAGGTCGATGTAGTAAAAGAAAAATCTATTAAACTTCCAATAGAAAATGAAATTTTAAAAGGCATTATTTCCAATAGCATCAAAAACATCAACTATATATGAGAGAAATAAAACTTCTATGCAGAAAATTATGAAATTTATAAACTATAAAATTATGGAACATATAAACGATGTGTTTATAAAACATAAAAGCACATAAAACATAAACATTAAAATAAAAACTGTATGTTTATAAAGCATATAAACTATAAAATATATGCAACTATAAAGCATTATTCCAAGAAATTATAGCTCTAAATAAATGGTGGCATAGACAGGGCTCATGAATTGGAAGATTATGTTATAAAGGTGTTGATTCCCTCAAATTGATACGTGGATTTCCTTTAATTTCAATTTCAAAAAAATTTTTGGCAGGGGTGTGTGTGTGTGTGTGTGTGTGTGTGTGTGTGTGTGTGTGTCTAATTCTGAAGTTTAACTGGAAATGTAAAGGCCCAAGAACAGCCAAGTTGCATTGAAAAAAGAACAAAGAAGAACAACTAGCACTCTACTGGTTACCTTGATAGCTAGGCAGTGTGGAATTGGAAAAAGGACAGATGAATACCAGTGGAACAGAGTCCAAAAACATACCCATGCAGAGGCAGAGACTTGATTTATGATCAAGAGGTCACTACAGAGAAATGGTGGAAAGAATTATCTTTTTAATAAATGGTACTAGATCAATTGGGTAGCTATGTGGGGGGAAAAATGAAACTTGACCCCTAACTCACACCATCACACGAAAATCAGTTCCAAGAAGATGTAGATCCAAATGTGAAAAGTTAAAACAATGACAATTTAGGAGACTTACAGGAGGTAATGTCTTCACGACCTTGGGAAGTGGGTGCCACAGATTGGCAAAGGCATTTGCAATGCATAAATAACTGGAAAGGAAATGAATAGGAAAAAGACAAACAGTCCTAATCTTGAAATGGTCATGAAACTTGAACAAATACTTCACAAACGTGTGTATCCAAATGGCCAGTAATATATGCCTCATTAGAAATCAGGCAAATTCAAATTAAAACCACAATGTGATAACTACTACAGATCTACCAAAATGGTAAAAATGAAAAAGTCTCACCATACCAAGTGTCAGTGTGGATATAGAGCAACTGAAATTCTTGCACACTGCTAGTCGGAGTGTGAATTGGTGTAACTCCTGTGGTATATCTGGCATTTGTTACTAAAGTTTAACATGTACATACCTGTTATCCGGAAAGTGCACTCCTAGGTAAAGATCCAGCAGGGATTTTCTGCACTTGTTCAACAAAAGACATGTACAGAATGTTTAGAGCAGCATTTTGCATAACAGTCAAAGTCTGAAACAATTCAAATGCCATCAATAGACAACATATAAATAACATGTAATATATTCATACAATGGAAAACTACAGAAATAAAAATGAATTACATATAAGAATATAGATGAATCTCATAAACATTATGTTTAGCAAAAGAAGCCAGACACACAAGATTACATACTTTATGATTGCATTTTATTAATTTCAAAAACAGACAAAATTTATTTATGGTACTAAAAGTTCCTGAGAAGTGGGTTTCTGAGGTGCGGGTGATATTCTTCTTCTTGCCCCAGATGTTGGTTATGTAGGCATGTTCACTTTTTGATTATTCATTAAGCTGCACAATTGATGATTTGTGTACCTTTCCGTATGTGTGTTTTTTTTAAAGCAATAAAAACTAAAGACAAGCAGCCCATGAATCAAGAACTTTCTCTACATGTCTCAAGGTTTACTCCATTTTTGAATTCGGGAGTTATGAGGCCATAACAAGCATTTCTACATGTTAGTTACATTGCCGAATTTTAAAAAATCATTTTGTTAATAGACTTTATATTTTAGGGCACTTTTAGGTTTCCAGAAAAATTGAGCACAGAGTACAAAGAGTTCTCACATACCCCCTCACTTCCTCTCCCCACAAACCACAGTTTCCTTTATTCTTAGCATTTTGCATCAATGGTGTGGTACATTTGTTACAATTGGTGAGCCAATATTGATATGTTATTATTAAGTAAAGTACATAGTTTACATTAGGGTTCATTCTTTGTAATGGTCATCATATGGGTTTTGACAAATATATAATAATATGTATCCACCATCACAATTGAATGGATTTTTAAATTTATTTTTAGTTTAAGTTGGTATTTGGTTTCTTAGCTTCCTACAGTTTCCATAATTATCATTCTTCCCCATTGCTGACAGATTTTGTCTTCTTTACAACCAAAGCTATTTACCTGAGAGAACGTAAATTTCTTTTTATGCCATTAGCTAACTGTTGAAGTTAAAAAAACATCAAATTAAGGATTTAGGGCCAACTTTTTGGGCAAAGAAGTTGCTTCCCAGCCCTAAAATTTCAGTGTGAGCCTACCTTCCACTTATCTTTGGTGATTAGATGTGTCAACATTCTGATAAAAGATTTTATTATAATGTTTCAGGGAGGACTTGCCATGGGCCTTTCTGTCTTCAGCCCCGACACTGAAGATGGCTGAGTCACACTGTGAATCAACACCAGACTCAGGACAGGATGTGTAAGTTCTTACTCCTGGCACAGTCATCTCAAAAGGCTTAGTATACCTTAATATGTGAATATCGACCATACTCAATTTGGAGAGGGTCTGGACACCAGAGTTCTTCTCTGCTCCTCCCTCTGCATTCCTCAGGGTAGCATCTCAGAAATGACTAACATTATGACAGGATAGGAAGATAATTGTTCTCACCCGCCTTAGTTCACAAAGAAGAAGCAGGTAGTGTGGTGGCTTCCAGTACGTACTCAGAATTAACAGGAAAAACCGAATGACTGTATTTTGTGAACTTTGTGGGATATGTAATTATGAGCACTGGATTAAAGATAAATCCAATGTTTAGTCATTGAAAAGAACATACTGGGAGTGTTGATTATATATTGGAAGAAGAGAAAGCAGATATACGCAAATGTGTTCAGAAACAACCAAAAAAACATGTCATAAATACAATCCAAAAACAGAACTAATAACGTCAAAGGCAGCTCAAAGTTGTCATGAAGCAAGATGGGTTTACCAACATGTTAAGTCAGATAATATCAAGATGACCACTAATACAATCTCATTATGATACTAGTTTTACTAAATTCAAACAGTGGGAAGGATTAGATTGACATCTAATAACCCTAGGCTTAATGAACTTTTTCTTCATGAAAAATATTAAAACAATAATATTGGGGTAATTATTTAGAACTCTAAGGAAATGAAACTATTGTTAAACACTTTAAATCTCTTTGTGTACCTACAATCATGATAATAATTACCTATTAAATGAAATAGTGCCAGTAGCTGTTGAGTTACAACAAAATGGTGTGTTACCTGATTCATTAATTCAGGTTTTCTCCTATATCATGCTCCTTTGCATGAAGATCTCGGGAGGTTTCAAAGTAGCCTGAATTATATTTTCTTCCTCTGTCACCCATTTTTGTTGTTTATTTAGAGATTTCCATCCATCATATCATAAATCTTCTTTAAAAATAGCAAATATATAGACTTCCCCTTTTTTTCTAAAAACATTCTTATCCAATGATACACCATGTCCCATGGGTTCAGGTGTGGCTGGAAAGGTCTCTGAGATACCAACAGGCTTTCGCTTTCTGAGGCCAAGTCTGTCCTCTGACAGACGCCATTAGCTGCTTTCTGAAGTGCAAGGTCCTCAGATGTGTTAAGGTAAATAGAGCTACACAAACATAAACACTGGTAGTGGAATGCAGAATTCATCCATGGGGTCAGTGATTTGTGGAATATCAGGACTTACCAAAAAGTGAGCTGTGTGCTTATTTTATTTGCTGTGTGGTGTATGTCATTTGCTTTATTAAGAATTAATGTGTTTTTCTTCTTACATGAAAAATTTTCTTGCCTGTGAACTCATAAATTTTAGGACAAACCCTTGAATTGTTTGGGGTTTGTGCTGAGTCCTAATCTATATTGTTGTCTACTTTCCTTGTGAGCACCATGCTTGAGGGCAACCAGGTGAGTTATGTTTTCAATATTCATTTATATTATAAACTTACAGAAGACTCTTAATAGAGTGTGTACCACATAAATAATTTATTTCTATGAGTACTTATACTGTTTTGTTTAAAAGATTGGGAAAAAGTACATGCTTCAAGTCTCTAGGCCAGAGGTTTCAGCCGGAAGGGACCTCCTGTTGTTGGTTTTCACACCCTGCCTCATGTGCTGACTGAAGGAGTTAGTTCACAAACTCTTGTCCATTTATATTTCAGTAAAACTCTCCATTCTGATAGAAAAGCCTCTCCCAGGCATTCCAGGAATCTGGGGTGCAGAGACTGATACTCAGAAGGTGAGGATAACTGCCTTAGGAATAACAGGTGCTTTCACTGGTTAAGAACAAAAAATCACAAGAGTCCTTTAAGCCTCTTTTTGAAACAAGTGTTGAAAAAAAAAGTTTATCTGGAAAATACTATTTTTATAGATCTAAGCACCCTTCAAACTATGAGATACCAGCATGATTTTATCAAGTCCCTTAAAATGATGAAATATTCCTTACACATTTCCCTGTGGGCTATAATGTACCTCCCACAAATAAAATCAAGGTGTGCCTGCATCTTGCCTTTACCTGAAAATGTCTTGAGGTTACAGTTATGACATGTCACCACTCAAAGAGATTAGAACATCTGACTTAAAATAAGCTGGCAACAGAACCCCAAAAGAAAACACACAATAAGTTACAAGACTTATTACAGGACCAGAAGAGCAAGCAAGATCTTGTCCCTTTATCTCCTTCAGGGAAAATAGGGAATCATTCCCCATGGGAAAAACAAATGAACCTCAGATCTTCATTTCAGAGCCTCATCTCAAGAACTGTGTGGTTTAGGAGAGAGGAGTCTAATCAGACTTTTAATTTTTGCCAATTGTTATATAGAAACACGCTCCATAGTGGAAACTAGCCCGCCTGCTGATACCTGTGTGTGCGGTAGCGGTGGCTGAGAAGTTGGAGACATGCCCTTCAGTCCCCTCTCTCATCACAGCCATTAAATATTGAGAGTCTAACACAAACTGGAAACTAAGAAAACACCGGAGGTACGTGGAGTAAGATGGGAAAGTGTTCTAGCTTTTATTTCAAGGGCTCTAGATACATTTTATACCCCCTGATTTGGGGAAAAGCTACCTAAAATATATTTCTCACTGTCCTACACACTACTGTCCTCTTTTCTTTTTTGCCTCTATGATTCCCTTCTTTATATTACTATTTTTGTCCTCATACTTATTTTCTGTTCTCTTTTTCCTCACTTTTATTATCATGCTACTTTGAATGAATATTTTCTCAAAACTTACAGTCAGCCTGATACAGAATAGGTCCCACAGACAAGGTCTCATTAGACACACAGACAAATACAACACTAGAGGCATGGCCCAGGGGAGGGGAAAGAGGTGGAGAGTAACAAGTCTGGTTTTTAACATGTTGAGTTTGAAGTGTGCCAGCAGGACATCCATGGAGGCAGACAGTAGTGTTGGGAATACTAATCAAAAGCTTGGGAGAGAGGAAGTTTTATTGAATGCCTGTTATACATAGGCACTGTGTTTGGTGTTGGGAATATGGTGAAAAGATAAAACCCAGCCCATTTGTCCAAGGACTTTAAGAAAACAAACTAGTACATTCAAATCTTATAGGTACAAAGATAAAAGAATGTGCAGGTGCTGAGGAGATGCAAAAGACAAGTGATCAGATGTACCCCAGAGAGAGGAATAGAGTGAAATCAGCCCCTCAGTTTCAGCAAGCAGATCAGCTGGGGTGGTCCCCACAGGCATTAAATTTGGGGTTGGCCTTTGAAGCTCTATTGATACCAATCGTTCCAGACAGTCTCACCCATGGGATGTTAGCTTTTCTGATTTGTGTTCTTTCTTTGACTGGATACTGAGCTCCCAGTACCAGAAAAGTCCCCATCTCTCTGTAGGAAGGGAAAAATCCCTGGCTACCTGGAGGGCAGCTTCCCAAGTTGTTACAAGAAGCCTGAACTTTTTAACTTTATTGTCAGTCTAAATACTATGCTGATTTTGCAAAATAGCCAGCAATCGCCTACATTTCTTCTCATGCATTTCCTGGGCCCTAGACCAAGCCTGAGAGTGTGTTCCTGGATGAGTGCACAGACTTTAATATAGCTAGCAGTCTGATGGGTTGCAAGAACTTCCTGGGAGCATAAGTAAATCATTGCTGTTGAGCTTTTCTGTCGTGTGAGATCTGACACATTTAACTTTCTATTTCAGAAACCCTTCCCAGCTTTTGTGATGAAATCCCCTTTGATTATCAACTTATCAGATCTTAGAACTAATGGAAAGTCCCTCCGACCCTACACTACTCACAACCCCATTTGTTTGACCCACAGAGAAAACTCCCGTCTTTCATCAGTCACCCATTTGTGTCTATCTCTCCTAACCTAAAATATCTTTATAGACTGATTAAATAAGTTGAGGTTTACATAAACAACTTAACTCTCCAGTCTTTTCTCAGATGCCTGAGTTAACCCAGACAAGCCAAAAATGGAAAGAAACCCAAAGGTCATATACCTGCTACATCTTTATCCCTTTAAAGGAAAAGTCAGTCTCCTTTTGTGCTTTTCCTGTGCCAAGAACATTGCTCTCTACCCACAAGTTATCACTAAGAAACAGGCAGGCTTGAACACTGGTGTGGGATTCTACATATAGGAAATCAATATGGCTGCCATCAACGTGGATATTTCTCCTCAGTGATATCTGGGTTTGTTTTTCCAGGTTTTCAATTTAGATTGTTGACTTCTTTCCAAAATTACCTATTAAAATGTTATTTAAATTATGGTAATATGTTATTAATTAATCACTTCTTGAATTTTATTTATGATACCCTTGCAAGATACACAGGATTATTAGGAAGTATCTATATTGAAGTTGAAGGTGCTTCTTTTTAGTTTTAGAAAAATTGAATCTATTGTTTTTGGCCATTTAAAATTTTAATTAAAGCCCTCTAGCTACAGGCCAAAGAGGTGGATAACTTGAGATAATCAGAAATCATAACATTTTTGTTTAAATTTTAGTATCTCATTTCAGGTATACTTCCTGCTATGGTTATTTATTTAATATAGGTGAAATGAGTACAATCTAATAAACGTAAGATACATGGCCAAAAAATTACCATATAAAACATATTTAATTTTATGCCACAATAACTATCCTGTCTTTTTGAGTATCCTGTAAGAATGTAGGATGACTAGGCCTACTTCTTATTTCCAAGAGAAATGAGTGGCTGGTAGAAATCATCAAGAGCAAGCTTATTCTATTTAAGTCCATCATCACTATCATGTTTCATTGAAAATTGCTAAAACTTGCACAGGATTTTAGTGGCATAAATTTGGTCTGCAAATTTTTTGGTAATTTTTCAAACTCCTCGGTATTTAAGATAGTTAAGAGACTAGAAAGCATCTTAAACATTTTTCCCGAGTGCCATAGCAAAAATCATCAAGCAAACAAAAAACCTATGTCTTAGTTTTGATTCTGCCATTACCTTCAACAACTTATGTAGTTTATTTGGGTCTCAATTTTCTCATTTTCATCCTCATTAGGTGATCTCTAAAGACCTCTTTGAGTTTCAAGATTTTATGATAGTAATGTTAGAGCTATGCCCATTTTTACTAAAATTAGTCTTAAAGATTCTAGCAACTTCTGAGAATATGTAATCTCTTCACGGTACATATACTATGTGATCTTCTCATTGAGGAAACTATAGTCTTTATATTTGAGTGAATCACTCTCAACCTTTGTAAATGTGAATACTTCTCCTTAAGGTCAAAATATTTTTTAGAGTTCCACATAATGATACATGTACTTTTGGACTGAAAAAATTAGGCAATGCCAGGGGGCTACTGTGAGTCTAGTAACATTTAAAATGAATTTGTATTTTATGATTCACAACAATAACACATATATTTGGAGAATACTATTACTGATTATTATGTATCAGTGAGGATGCTTTCAACTCCAATAACTGAAAACATCACCTCAAATTGGCTTAAATGATAAATTTGTAATCTCACATATAAGAAATCCAGAGGTAGAGTGGCTCATGACTGTTTATTCAGGAGCTCAATGTTGTCATTGAGGAGCAAGGATGTTTTCAGTTCTCATCTCTTCACTGAGGTGATTTTGCCCTAGTGACTGTAGTAAGTTAGCAGGTACACACCACATCCAGACATAACAATGCCTTGAAAAAGAAAAAGCTGCTCTTCATTGTTTCCTTAGAGGCAATTAGCCTTTCCCAAAAGTCCCTGGACAGGCTTTCTTCATGTACCATTGGCCAGAAATGGGTCACAATTCCTTCCTAAATCCATCACTAACAAGGGCAATAGATTAAGATGAAGAGATTGAGGGAAGAATAGGGAGGCAACCACCATGACTTCTAGAACAAATAATACATTCTCAGTCCACACAGAATGATATGCACAGAACTGTGGTAATAACTGGACATGTACTACCTACTTCTGGAAATCCTTGTTCAATTCCTCTCTATGAGACCTAAGTCTGTTAATGATTTGTATTTTTCTGTGGGGGAAGAAATAAAATTAATAGTTCTGAAGTAATGACTCTAACTTGTATGTGCATCTTTCTTAGAGGACAAATCACAAATATTGCAACAAATAAAACCAAGTAATGATTTCTTACTATTTAATGTTGCTACTCTGAATAAAAATAGAGATCTTCCCGCTGAACCAGTCTCAAATGAGATTACAGAGATTATGATTGGATATTATTACTGCCAATCATTTCTGCCACAAGAGTGCTAATAAAAGAAGTCAAAATACTTCTGTTTTTTGAAACACCTGATGGCAGGCAAAAACCACTGCACCCAGTGCCAATCATGAAGTGCGATTCCTGGATAGCTAGGTCAAAAGAGAAGAAATATCATTAGCAAAGGGGTGAAATACATATGAGGACAAATTTGAATGATTTTAAGTACTGTATTGGGAAGAGAATAATGGAACAACAGAATAACCTTTGATTGTCTAACTCTCTTGGTGTCCTAATAATCCCGCCCTATTGCTTTTTTATTTTTTACTTTATTTTTTTTTATTTTAGGATTTCCACATAGGCCTGGAATGGAGAAAGCCGAAATGAGCATTGCTCCCACACTAGGAACAATAAAAATCCAGATGAAGTACAAAATCATAAATACCCTTGAATCCATCAGAGAACTGAGGTTGCAGGACAATCAAGCAGCGTAAAATTAATGAAAAATAGGCCTTTTAGGACACAGAATATGAGTACTGGATACCTGTAGCAGAACACAGGAGAAAGACCCTAGTCATCTTACAAGGAGGTAAGAAGAATTCAGGTAAAATTTTCCACCCATTTTAAAAGTCTTCTTTCAAAGGTGTATGAAATAATCATGAAGGACTTTTCTAGGATATAAAACAAACTTCAACAAATGTAAAGGAATTGAAACCATGCAAGGTATGTTCTCTGACCACAACATAATTAAACTAGAACTTAATAAAAGAAGATATTTGGAAAATTCCCCAAATATTTTAAAATTAAATAACATAAGCATGTGTCAAAAAAGGAAGTCGCAAGGGAAATTAGAAGATATTTTAAATCAAGTGAAAATAAAAACACAGTATATCAAAACCTGTAGGGTACAGTTAAAGCAATGGTTAGAAAGAAATTTATAACAGTAAATGTTATATGAGAAGAGAAGCAAGATCTCAAATCAATTATTAATACCTAAACTTCCGTCTTAAGAAACCATAAACAAAGTTAGAAGGCTGCAGAAGGGAGGAAATAATAAAGGTAAGAGCAGAAATCAATGAAATTGAGAACATAAAAACAACAGAGACTTCTGGCTTCCACTCCATCCTAACAAGTAAAAACATAAATAGACTGAAAAATCAACAACTCTTCTTGGATTCCTAAGAGAGGGGAGAACACAGGGCAAACCATTGTCCCCAAGATTGGAGGCAAATACAGGGAATCGAGGCTTTTAATGGAGGAGACTCACCAGCAGAAAACGCCACAGAACCAGTGCGGGAGCAGGTAAAACTGAACTATACCAGACAAATTGCTGAGGCTCAGGGGCACAACTCTGAGAATTAAAAAGTTCAGGGGACCCAGTCATAAGTGTCCCCATAATATTGTGAAACTTACCCTCCAGGGGCTTGACCACATTCCCGCAGTAAACCTTGGGGGGAAATCCTCTCTTGCTTCTGGCAGGAGGAGGAGAAAAAGAGCCATGTTGAAATACAACAGAGCATTCCGGTCTTCTTAACAAGGCCTGTCCTTAAGGGAAACTATTTAACTAGAGTCTAACCTGCTGGAGTATTATTATGAGCCTAACATAATAATACTCATATTATTATGAGTATTATTATGATCTGTGGGAAGGGAAATACCCAACTCTAGCCAACCCTAGCTATCCTGTCCCACCTAAGGGGGGAGAAACATTTGTGAAGTTCACAGTCCAGATGTATAGGCTCACTAAAAGGCAGACCTAATCATAGGACTATAGAAGCCTTCCCCTCTGCCAACACCTCACCACCACATTACTAAAGGCCCAATAACAGCAGGTCCTTCTAGCCAGGAAATCATGTCCAGTTATCAACAAAAAATTACAAGGCATACCACAAGGCAAAAAAACACAATTTTAAAAATCAGGCAAGCATCAGAACCAGACATGGCAAAGATATTGGTATTATCAGACTGGAAATTTAAAACAACCATGATTAATATGCTATGGGCTCTAGTGGGTAAAGTAGACAGCACACAAGAACAGATGGGCAACGTAGGCAGAGAGAAGAAAATCTAAGAAAGAACCAAAAAGAAATACTAAAGATAACAAACACTGTAACAAAAATGAAGAATGCCTTTAATGAGCTTATTAGTAGATTGGACCCAGCTAAGGAAAGAATCTCTGAGCTAGAGGATATATCAATATCTCAAACACAGAAAAGTAGACCAATATCTCTTATGAATATAGATGCAAAAATTCTCAACAAATACTAGCAAATCTAATTCAACAATGTTCAACAAAAAGAATTATACAGCATTGCCAAGTGGGATTTATCCCAGCTGTGCAAGGTTGGTTCAACATGAAAATCAATTACTGTAATCCATCACATCAATAGGCTAAAAAAGAAAAAGCACATGATCATATCAATAGATGCAGACTCATAGACCAATGGAATATAATAGAAAGTTCCAAAATGGATCCAGTACTATATGAGTAGTTGATTTTTGACAAATTTGCAAAGGTAATTCAATGGAGAAAGGATGATCTTTACAACAAATGGTCTTGGTACGAGTGGACATCCTCGTGTGAAAAAATGAACCTTAGTCCCTCCTTCTCACCTTACACAAAAATTAACTATAGACATAAATGCAAATAAAGCTGAAAATAATAAAACTAATAGGAAAAAATATATGAGAAAATCCTTGTGAACTTGAGTTAAGCAAAGATTTCTTAGACATGGTTTCATTAATTATTTATAATAGAAAAAAAAAAGATAAATTGGACATCCTCTCCCAAAGACTATGTTAAGAAAATTCCCTAGCCAAAGGCTGGGATAAAATATTTGGGAAAAACACCTATCTGATCAAGGACTTGTATCCAGATGCATAAAGAATTGTCAAAATTCAAAAATAAGAAACAACACAATTTAAAAATGAGCAAAGATTTGAGCAGACACTTCACCAAAGAAGATACATGAATGGCAAACAAACATATGAAAAGATGATCCACTTCATTAGTCACCAGAGAAAGGCAAATGAAAACCGAAGTGAAATGCCACTTACAGAATGGCTAAACTCAAACATGGAGAATACCAATACCTGATGAGGATGCAGGACAATGAGAACTCTCATACATCGCTAGTGGGAATGCAAAATGATAAAAATATTTTTAAAAATAATTTTCCAGTTTCTCATCAGGTTCAATATATACTTACCTAGGCCAGCATCCATTCCCAGGTGCTTACCCACGAGAAATGAAAACTTATGTTCATATAAAATCTGTTATGATGTTTATAGCAACTTTATTCATAACTGACAAAAATTGAACACAATTCAATGTCCATTAACATATGAATGTATAAAAATTGTGCATCCAAACAACGGGCTATTACTCAATAATAAAAAGAGACAAACTGATGATACAAATAATGACATGGATGAATCTCAAATGTTAAGTCAAAGCCAAGCTCAAAATACTATCTACTGTATGATTCCATTATATGACATTCTGAAAAAATGCAAAACTGTAGGGATAGAAAGCAGATTACTAGCTTCCAAAGACTGGAGATGGGGGTGGCCTACAATGGAGCACAAGGGAATTTGGGGATGTGATGGAACTGGTCTATATCTTGAAAGTGGTGGTGGTTACCTGACTATATGCATTTGTCAAAATGCATGGTACACTACAAAGGGCAAATTTTACTGAATTTAAGTTATCTGACTTATATGAGTCTGGCAAATGGCTAAAACACTAGGGTCCCCACACCACAAGTTGGAAATCACTGCTATAGCAATAGTTCAGAAATTCTTAGATGAGTGTTACCAGTGGAATGTTGAGTCAATGAGTATGTCAGGCAACAAGACCTGATTATCAGCATAAGTCTGTGTACTGGAGATATACCCAGAGGAAACTATTGGTAACCACACACCAGATAATAGGGTGCGGTCTTCATCTTAATGAAGCTAGTCCTTGTGTGGACATGTTTTGTGAGAATCAAGACTGTCTTCTGAATCATGACCTGCAGTGCAAGAGAATGCTCAACACCTGACACAGACTTTTTGGATCTTCGGGCTAAAAGCCATTAAAATCCAGTAAGAAACCCACGTGTCATGTGGCTTCCTGCTGTTTTGTTGAATTGTTTTTCCTTGCTCCCCAGTAGGGATCAATCTTCACACATATTTTAAAGAACTGGTCTATTTATATTAAGTAATTCACTTTTGAGAGCACATCTTTTTCTATGAGCAGTATTGAACTTTTCATCTTCTTGATGCTTCTGACATCCTTCTTGTCATTTCTGAACAAATAAAGGACAAATAACTTGGCTTGCCCCAGTTCTTAGAGAGGCTTAACACTGCCAGGGTGGGCAGGTAAACACTGCCAAACATAAGGCTAGAAATGATTTGGCATCCAGACAGAAGGATTTTCATTTCTTCCATGAATGGGGAATCATTTGGAATCCAAACGATATTTTTTCCTTGATTATGAAAGGGTAGCAACTGCTAAGACTAACACGTCACATGTTTTTCTTTGGCTCATTGCTGTCTTTTGGTAACACTAATTTATAAAATGTTAAATTATTAAAAACAAGTAACAGATAATTTAGTAGGGCATATGTTTAAAAAAAACACAGTGGCTTTAAACTAATAAATGTATCACCTACAGATGATATGTTCTAATATTATTGTGTTCATATCTAAATTCTCAAAGACATAAAATAAACCATTTTTTTTAAACCTCACATTCGTAATGTGTTAGGTAATGAACACAGGGCAAAATAGGGGCAGGAAAGAGTCCAAACCAAAGGGAATTATTATTTTTTTTAATCCTCCACTGAAATGTAAGCTCTAACAGATGGACCTTTGAAGAAGGTAACTTGGCAGGGAAGAGGAGGGAAATTGCTGTGGTTAGTGGTTGGCTGGGAAAAATCTCAGCAGCATCCTAGGCCTCTCTGTCACCATAAAAGCAATCCCCGAATGCTCGTCTCTGCCCAGCCTCACTGATACTGCCTCCCTCATTTCTTTTCCTTTTTCATCCTCACCTTGCTAAACTTCAGTTTCTTATTATCTTTCACCAAAATAATTGCCGTAGTGGTCTGATCAGTCTTACTACCTCGTCTCTTCTTTTCTGGTCCATTCTCTACATTGTCGCCAAATTAATCTTTGTCTAGCCCAGCTCTCATCATTTCATTTTTCACTTCCCATAACTCCCCCTCACCCACGGAATGACATAGACGCTCCTCAGTCTGGCATTAAAGATTCTCCACAACTTGACTGACATATTCTACATCTCCGACCTCTCCCCATCTACTCTTTTTTCACAATGTTCACCATCTTCCACCTGAGCCTTACTCTTCCCTGTATCTGTGCCTTTCATGCTGTGCTTGAAATTCTAGCTCTGCCCTGGGCTTCGTACTACCACCCATCTTTTAAAGTCCAGCTCAAATGACACTTCTTTCATGATGCATTGGCTGACACCCACAGCTGGAAGTGGATTTCCATTGTTCCTAAATCTCTAATGGTTTACATTCTTCCTAATATTGTAGTTATTTGTACATGTGGTAAATACACCTCTATGTCTTTCTTTTTTGCATTGTTAATTCCTTGAGGGCAGGTTTTACATCTCATCCTCAATTGTATCTATACACCTACTGTCTTGCTCATGGTAGACACTCAATAGGTATTTGTTTACTCACTCAACAAATATATATGAGTTTTGAATGGATAAATGAATGAAAAGATCAGAAATTAGAAATGGAAAAAAGGAAACCAGGGTGCTTTGTTTTTATAATAAAGGCAGCAAGGAACATAGTTTGGGAGCAATTCAAGAACCATTATAGACAAGAAAATCTGATGGAGACCTTAAACCTATGTATGAAGGGCAGGAGTTGGTACTATTTCTCAGCTGCAGGCTTCTAAAAGCCAAATGCTCCATAAACTGTGACATACGCTCTTGTCATCATTGTCGTGACAATTATGTATTATCCAGGAGTACATGCTAACCCAAGAGAAAGTTAGGCAGAAATATTGTCTTCTGGTCTTAGAAATGTAGTAGCAACCTGCAACAAATAATTATCGTATCATTTTATTTTAATATGTAGAAATTCATTTTTTTTAAATCAGTGGATTTACTGTCCAACAAAAGAGCTGAATCAATGATTGTAGATACTGTGTTTCCCGAAAATAAGACCTAACTGGAAAATAAGCCCTAGCATGATTTTTCAGTATGACATCCCCTGAACATGAGCCCTAATGCATCTTTTGGAGCAAAAATTAATATAAGACCCGGTCTTATTTTCGGGGAAACACGGTAGTGGAGTTATCTCACGAAATATAAAAACATTTTCTCTTGCCTCCTTGTCAGTGAACTTCACTGCTTATTGTCTCTTAGGGATGCAAGACAAATGTGTCCAAAGCTTTCAGATCCCTGGATGAAAGTATCATAAAAACATATCACTATCATGTGATGCTGTTTTTTGGAAGGAGGGTCACAGAATACGTAGAAATCCATCTATAGGATATATTCCTTTAAACCAAACCAAGAAAAATCTGTGTTCACAAAGATTAATAAGGTTATGAATAGTCACTTGACAAAAACACTCACCCTAGTCACCAAAAACTGGATTTACACATCACATTGCTCAGCAAATGATGAGTCTGGTCACCAGGTGCCAATCTGGGCTACACATGAACAGACATTCTTTCTCCCCAACCTGTTTAAAAGTTAGCAGATAATTTTGGAAGAATGACTCTTTTTCTTGTTGCCTCGTAAGGAAATTTTCTTTCCAGTCCATCAAAAATTGATTAAATGTGACTCATTAAAACAGCTCCAAATGGAGCAGGGAACAAGAAATACCTTTCCGGTGTCTTAGTCATTGCTATTTCCTAAATCTGACTCCTTGTTCCTTAATTTTAGCAAGAATTTTGTTGCTTTCTGGTTAATTTGAAACATTTAAAAAACAATTCCCTTAGTAGCAGGATATGGTAGAAACTTAGCATAAGGATGTTGAATGAATACAAGGTTTCTTTCACTCCATGTACCATTTTATTATAAATGATTTTCCCAAGCACAATAAACTGTGAACCTTGAGTAACTAGACTATAAACACTTAGATTCTGTTCATTTTCTTCTGCCCTGGAGGGCCTAGTACAGGACTCTGTAAACAGTACTCACATGCACATATAAATACGTGGGAGCATGCACACGTAGACTTACTAGCTATTGAGTTAGCTCAGAGGATCCTGGATGCATTACCTTGGGGTTTATCTATTTTGGGTCTGAGTTTTCCTTTGTCCCTGGAGAATGTCAATGTTATGAGAGGAACCCAAAGGGAAGAAAAAAACAGCCATGCTGACTTCAAAGATTGGTTAGCATGTTTGGTTTTTAGTAGTTATGTAAATTGAGTAATTGATTGGTCTAGGGTTGCCAACTCCTAATACAGAGTTTTATCTAAAACCATCCATAAATTATACCAATATCATAATGCTGTTGACAGAATATATCTCCACTGTGCAAATGGTTTTAGTTCTTATTTAATGTGTCATTTGCCCTCAGCCTGATCTGTTTTGATTTTCCTATTTCTTTTGAGTTCAAAGCTATGGGCATACTTAAATCTTAATAATACACAGGCAGTGGGAAATGAGGGTTAAGTAGTGGAATATAGGCTCTGCACTGTACAGAAAAACACCTCCCAATCCTCCTCCTGTGTCTTTCTTTCTGACACCAGATATGTGGGGGGTTTCCCACAATTCTCTGTGACACCAAGAGAATTCTCTGTGACACTATCTACCTACAATTTAACTCAATTCTGACACTATCTGCCTGGAGATAACATCAGATCCCACAGGTCAAGGACACTCAAGACTGGCCCCCCACTTCAGAAGCCAATCACAAGTAGTAGGTACCCAGGTTCCCCACAACTTCTGTCTGATTTGGCTACAAATTTGAGGTTCCCATCACCCGCTCCCCCTTGGATTTGATTATTCGCTAGAGTGACTCATAGGACTCCGGAAACTCATTTACCAGTTTATGAAAGGATATAATAAAGGATACAGATGAAAGGATACACAGGGTGAGGTCCTGGGTGCAGGAGCTTCTGTCCCCATGGAGTTGGGGTGTGTCAGCCTCCTAGTATGTGGATGGAACACATCCACATTCACCAACTTGGAAGCTCTCCAAATCCTATACTAGTGGGATTTTTCGGAGGCTTTATCATGTAGGCATCGTCAACCATTTAACTCTTTTCCCAGTCCCACTCCTCTCTCTGGAATCACTTATTAGATGTAAGATCTTTGTCCTGGTTACTCAACTTCCCTGAATTCCACTTTTCTCAGCTATAAAATGAAGTTAATAGCAGCACAACCCTCTTAGAGTTGCTGTAGGGATTAAATAAGATAATGTATATAAAATATTTGGCACATAATCCACCTTAGGAAACATTACTTCCAGTTCTCTTCTTTAATAATCCAAACACAGAGTGCCTATATAGAGTTGTTGCCTAATGCCAACTTAAGAACATTTGCCAGCTACCGCAAAACACCTCCCTACCACGTTCTATGTGGCCTTGAGTGGTCTATCTCTTGCCTATTTCTCCAGCTTCTCTTCCACTGCCACCCTTGCTTTGCTTAGTGCATTCAAACTCACCAGTCCAAACTTCCCAAATTACCTGCACCTAGAGCCTCAAGCTAGTCTTTAGGGGTGCTCGAAAGCCAGATGCTCTCCAGGTAGTCATGAGAATTGTCTAGATTAGTGCAAATTGACCCTCCATGGTAGTCTAATTGTCCCATGAAATGCATGTGGAGTTACAGGGCCTCTGGGAGTCCACACATGTATGGAGACTATGTGGTTGCTGATTCAAGGGGCAAGAAGGTCCTTAACCCTCCGCAGCAATATGTCTCTCCATTAAGTGGCTACATGCCTAAAATCCCATCACTAACATGCCACTCTGTGGAGTCTGCATTAGTCTATCTGGTTTCCTCATTTAAAAAATGAATCCCAATGCCACAAATTGCTCCACATTTTCAATCATTAACTTCTTTTTCTGATTTAGTTCACCCACTATTTCTCTCCAGGTGGACTTGACCTGGCTTGGGTCAGAATGGGGTAAACAGGACGAAGGCATATATAGGAGAAACAGGTCTTGACTATAAATTCTGCCAATGTCACAGTTTTTCTAGGGCTCAGACACCTTGGCCACACGATGGCACCTTGACCCTCACATCCCTAGCTAACCCACAAATCGTGCACATTGGAATGTTGACTATTCCCGTGGCAGTAAGGAAAGGGAATATCAAGTTGTGTCAGTTTTCTGGCTATCGAAGGTAAGGAGAGGTAATAAAAGGGAATTTCCTTTACATTGAACATTTGTTCCTCTTTCCCTATGGGCCCATAAATGGTTAATGCACCTAAAGAAGTAGGAGAAACTTTCTGCCTTCTATAAAGTTTGATTCCTGGAGGCAGATTTTTTTTTTTTTTAATTCAGCCAGTGTCAGATAATTGGAAGGGTGGAGTAACGCCGTAAACCAAGACACACCTTTGTCAGGACTTGTCTGGAAGCAAAGAACTGAAAGATACAAGGGGGAGAGAAGGAGAAGTGAACATTTTTGAAAAATCACTCAGGTTTAACACACCTTGGCTGGGTCTGGATAAAAAAAAAAAGTGGGAACTGCAAACCTCTAAAAGAAAACTTCAGAGGAAGGGAGAGAGGGGATTTATTCAAAGTGGTTTTCCATTCCTTCAAAATCTCAAACTCGGTAAGTAACAGAATGAATTTGACCTTTCTCCCCCCTTCTCCTGAGACTTTGATTTGAGATTTGGCATTTAGAACTTAAATGTTGGAGAAAAGAAGATGAAATTGTTGAGTTTCAAGTGTTCTCGTTGAAGTGATTAATTGATTATAAATGATTACTTTGGTTTATGCATTCTGCTTAGGGTAGGTCTTTTAAAGGAGCAACAAGAAAGATTGATCAGTGGGAAAGAGAAGAAAAAGGCCAGTTAAGAAAAAAAGGCCAGTTACTGGGCTCTAGTGGCCAGATTTTTTTTTTTTTTGGCATTATTTTCAGTGTTATAAAATATCTTGTGTTCAGTTGTTTTATTTAGAATATGATGAGTTTATAATTTCTTCTCTCTCAATTTCAATTTTTCCTCTCCCTCTCTCTCTTTGCCCCCTCTCTGTATTTTTCTCTCTCCCCTTGACAGCAGAGAACAGCTCAGAGGTGAAGTTAAAGTGTAGGTGAACGGGACCTTTTTAGAAGCAGCTCCTGAGCTGCCCAGGCCTCTGTGCTGGCAGGTTCTGATTAAGCTCAAGGGGCCGGGCGAACATTGTTGTTTATTACACTCTAAAATTACTACTTCCCTAAAGTAAAGCGAAATATCTGAAATGATATAATTAATCCAGGAATTTCTTGGAGTCGAATTTAGAACAAGAAAAAAAGAAAGAAAATTTTGTCGTGTGCACACTTTAACTGGCCAAGTTGGGCCCCCAAAATCATTTTGGGGTGAAAATTACCAGCTTAGGTGTCTCACAGGACCACATTAACTGCTAACTGACAAATTACTACTTCACTTTTTGAAATGTAGGCAAACCCTCTGGCATATCACTTATTTTGAGAAGCAGTTAATCAGTTAGCCTTAATAGTTGGATTTGTTATGTCCATAAAATGCAGTGAGATTTTAAAGAATTTCGTTTGAAAAGCAGAGTTGTTCCTTCTCACCCCTGTATGCTCTCTCTTAGAGCTAAGGTACAGATCTAACTCAGAACTAAATGAAGCAGGCATCTCATCCCCCTCAGAGAATCAGAGGGGGTCTGCTTTACTCTCAGCCCTTTCAAAACACCCATACAAAAATGAGCGGAGTTTACATGGGGAAAATTAAAGCGAACAGTCCCGATTCAAGCTTAGGCAGAAACTTGTTATTTTGATGAAACCAGTCCAACCTAAGAACTAACCATATTCTTAGATGCTGCCTGACCAAAAGAAATCTGTGTGTCCATGATTTTGCTCATTTGTTATTAACAGCGGTAGGATTTAACCAAACATGGCACTAAACAAGTGGCATAATCACAAAGCTGGTGCCCAAGCTCCCCCATCCCCAAGCTATGAAAATGTAGTATGCCAAATGTAGCTAGCAGGCAAACCCATTGCTGGGGTAGAGACAAAACTTCTGAGACAACCCCAGGGCATTGATTGGTTTCCCTGCCTGTCAAACTGCTTGACCCTTCTGCGTTTACCGATTAATAGCTAATGGATGGGTTTTCTCACACTTTTGGTCATTTTGCTGTATTGTTTTAGAATTTAAAGTGTACAGAGGTTGGAGTAAGAGGAGCTGTAAAAATACTTGTGATTCCTTAGCAGAGTATAAGAGCATTTATTCCTAAAATAGAAAATAGAGAGAAAAACATTTAGCTTCTCTGTTTGGCCATCAAAGGATCGGGCATCAAAGACCAAGTGTTTCATGAGTCCTTAGAATAAGATAAGGTCAACGCCATGGTTTACTGTCGCTCACAGTGGGTTGTCCTTGCTGTGTGTGTGTTACACCACATCCTCATTAAAATAGTTTTAGGTGGATGCGACGTCATTTAAATGAAGTGGAAAGAAAAAAAACACTCATAAAAGTAGAAAAATGATTTTGAATTGTGTTTTCCTGCATCAGAAATTGACACGGGATCATTTTTAACATCTTCAACAGAGTATTAACTATAAAATAACCATGAGCAGCCTATAGATAGAAATTAGCATACTTTTGGAATTGAGAACTTGAGTGACTTGCTCATCTTCAGTGCTAGTGAAGTGACCCAAACATCCAAGAAGTTAAAAATCATGCTACTTGACCACGTTTTCATTAAGTAGTGTCTTTGGAGGAGACCGTACTGGTGAACGTCACGGGGAAGAATAGGATCGGGCTCGTGCTGGGCATGTAATTTCTTTTCCCATATGTTAGTTATTCTTTTTAAACCATTGGCACTTAAAATATTTAAAAAGGAAGTCTTGTGGGAATATTGTAGGTCCCACAGGATGATCTCCGTCTCGGTCTGTGCCTCAACACCTCACTTTCCATTTGATAACTCACTCACAGAAAGTTTTCTCTTACATTTGGTTTAAGGGAATCCATCTCCCAACACATTCCTGCCACTTCTGGCTATCAGTCTGGAAGAGATCTTTGGCAGAGTCAACAGAGTTCAGTACTGTATGTTTCAGGCCCAAGAAATCATTCTGTATAGCCAGGGGGACACAACCATCTGAAGGCTTCAGGCTGAGAGAGAAAGAAGGGGCCATCTACCTGCACTCAACTAGGGCATGTTCTATCCCAGGGTACCTGCCGGTGAGGAACCCCCAGCTCCAAAGGCAATTAATCAGAGGCCCTGAAGATGGGCATCTGATTTCTTAACAAATTGTCTCTCTGTGCTCTTTGGAAGTTGGGGAACTTGACATCCTGCAGATGTCAAGGCTCTGTCATTAAGAAAAAGATGGAGGGGCCGAGAAATGTCTGTTGTTTTTCTGGTACAAAAAGAACAAGAAAACACATGCCAGTCTTGCTGCTTGGACACTGAGACTCTTACCACAGGGAGCTGTCATCAGCCTGCCTTGACAGCTACAGTGGAATAAACCCAGCCAATCCCAAATTTATAGCTGCTGGCAGCAACTATCATTAAAGGATCAAAATAAGCAATAATTTGTGGGAAGTAAAAGTTTCCATGGATTGTTATAAACAGTTCCTTTCAGGATGTTTTATATCAATTCAGGTGCCATCCTAGGTGGCTCTCTACTGGCAGCCAGATGCAGTTGAATGTTTAACCTCCAAAATGACCAATTTAAAAGAGAAAAAAAAAAAGGTGGAGAGAGGCTTCAGAGGTACCAAAGGCAATTAATGCTTAAACAGAATTTTAAAGAATTTCAAAGAGGATGTCCAGTTGCATGTATGTTTGCATGACATAAGTCACACAGGTTATTTCTGGAATGCACACACAGGCCAGCTTTGGTCTTCCAATGAGGCTGGACTCCATTGTTAAGCTGTTTATGGAGCCCCTCCTCTTGGCTCTGGGACACAGATCTACGTAAAGACCTTCTGTGGCTTCTCAGATGCAGCTAGGAGTTTTTCCATGATGCCTCATTCCTGGCCTAGAGTTGCATTTAAGAAACTCCGACTAACATGAAGTTGGCACTTAAGTTAGCCCTGAAGCTAACTGTGCCGATCTTGGTTAATTCCATGGGGTAATGGACCAGCTGGTCTCACGTTGTCTTGGTTTTCAGTGGGAAAGTTACTCAGGGTCACTTATGATTTTCATGGGCCCTGGGCACTTTTGCCTTCAGAACCTCTTCCTCCATTTAAAAAAACAAAAAGACAAAACAAACAAAAAAAGAAACTTTTAAAAATTATATTTAGTTTATAACTGCATTGGAAGAATATAATCCAGATTGGATTGCGTCCATTTTTCCTACTGATTTTAAAAAGGAATTAAGACACTTTGTGGGCCCCTAAAAGTATGATGGGATTAGGTACTAAAGTCATCAGGCAGGCAAAAAAGCTTGAAAGAAGAGATCATCAAGCAACAGGGGCGTCCTGGGTAGAAGTAGCTTCTCCCAGAATTCTAGAATCCAATTTGAACTTCATCCAAAAAATAAACTGGGAGGAAGGGAAGATTCGGGGGTGGGGGGGAAGAGAACCACAGAGAAAGCCAGATTTCAAGTCCTTCCAGAACCTGAGACTGGGACCTATAGCCCAAATTGCCCAGTTGGGATGGGGGTCCTTGCTGTGTTCTTCTGTGTGTTTAGGCCTAAACCCCCACCCCAGCACACCCCTTGATGTGTGAGCCCTGCCCTCTTCCACCCACACTCCAGCACACAGTGAACAAGGTCTCAGTGATTTGCCTTTCCAGAAGCAGAGTGAAGGGAGAACATAGCTAACATGTACAAATATGTATTATCCTACATATTTCAATAGATTTTATATATTTTCTCAATATATTTTTTCTATTAATATCTGCAAGGAAGCATACTAGGACTGGTTTGTTATGAAGAGCAAGTTGCATACTGGGAAAAGTGTAAAGTTCTGTACAAATATGACCATTGTAATGATTTTTATCCTGATTTCAGTCCATCAAACATCACTCTTACACCCAAACTCTAAATAATGAAGCACAAATGTCTTATATTCATAGAGCTCCACATAGAACACTGAACATTATGGGATACATCAAAATGAGTTAGCTGAAAGCACTAAGTGCTTTGACAGATATCCTTTAGCTGTTTGTGACTTTGGCAAACAATGGAGGTTTTCTAGTCAAAGGTCAGGGCACCACATCCGTGTAAGCCCTTTAATGCCCAGCAGGTGATGGCCTGCTTAATTAGATCCTGAAAAATGAGATCCCAATACAAGGAATAGAATACAAAGCGGAACTATTAAATTACACTCTGTTATAACTGATAAAAGAAGTGAGAATGACGCATGTAAAAAAGTATGCACGTGAAAGAATTATGCTTTGAATACTAGGAATCAGATTTTAGGTTCTCAGCTTGAATAGTAGGGACATGTACTTAGGAAAAGTGATGGTAAGAAGCATGGCCCTTCATGGTTTCTGGCTTTTTCCACAGGTGGCTATGGTATGGATGTAACCAAGAAAAACAAACGAGATGGCACAGAAGTCACTGAAAGATGTAAGAGCATGATATATATGTCATTATCAGAGTAATAAAAAATTAGAAAGAGTAATTAATTCATTCCTAATTTCACCACAAGTACTGTATAATTTTTTCTTTTTATTTAGTTTTTCTTTTGTTTGCTTTTTTTAAAACTGTATCGTTTTGAAGGTATTTCTAAACAGACTTTATTCCTTCCTATGAAATGCCTTTTGTGGATTTTTATTTTAACATTCTTGGAATCAAAATGTGTTCTGCTTTTTTTCTTTTCAAAGATGAAAACTGCCATTTTGATGTATAGTTTTTATAATCAGCATTTTTAATGGTTGCACAATATTCTGTTGAATGAATTTGCCATAGTGTATTTAACCATTTCCTTATTTAGGGATACAAAGCAACAGAAATCCAAAAGAATAATATCCACGTTATTGAAGAGACAAAGTTGAAATAAGACTAGTGTCACGGTTGTAATCTACACTGAAAATTGAAAACAGACACATTTCTTTTGTGAAGCTGCCCAATGATAACTTTAAAGACATTTAAACTGTCCCCTTAGCAGGTCTAACTCTTTCATTTATCCTGTGACTATCATATATCTCCAAATAAAAAAAGAAAAATTCTGGCTCGACAGACTTTGAACTTTAGGTTAAGAAATAATTTATTTTTATGTGTCGAGGAATCCCAAAGGCCTATACATTGAGAGGTTTAGTGAAAGCTCAGGACCATTATTCATATCAAGCTGCCATTTTAGTCTGAAAAACCATTTCCTTTTCTGTATGGAATGCTGTTTCTGTTACATTCATAACCTCATGTTCCTGCTAGGACAGCCAAACTCATTAGGAAAATGCAGTGTGAAGAAGGAAGGGGTCAGGGGGGTGGGTAGTCAGACTGGTGTAGGGTGGAGCATTTGTGAGCAGCACAGTTGAGAGTGGCTCAAAATGATTCTGCGCCGTTTTCTTCCATCCTTTTCTCCTTTCACCCCCCTCCCCGTAACCACATGCATGTGCACATGCACACCACACATACACATGCCCCTGGGCGTGCACAGATGACAAGCATTTAAAGGCCAGCGACCTCAGCTGGTAGGTGCTCCTTTATGTCCAACACAGACGGAGGTAGTGGTGATGGTCATGGTCAGAGTACAAAACCGGCCCCACTGTGGTTCTGGGGAATCTACGCACTTCCTCATGCTTCTGCAGGGGGGACGGTGACTCAGGAGGGCAAGAGGTCTTTCTTCTAACTGGTATTTTTAAAAGCACCAGAAACTTTTTTGACCTTCATAGACTCACCATCACTTGGAGTCTAGAGAAACTCAATTTCGGGAGGCAAGGGGACTGGTTCTTCAAGTTTGTCTTTGATGTTCCTCTAGCCCTGATTTCATTACGCACCAAATGTGACTTCCTTCCTACACCTCCTCACACTCACGGATGACCCTGAAGATTTTAGAATGAATAGGATGTTCTTGAGACACCCCCAAATTCATTTTTAAAAGTACAAGGTAATTAATTATCCACTCCACAGCAAAATTAAGCCAGAATGATGCCCTGCACCAGTTGGCCTGGGTGACCATTTGGAAGGGGCAGAGCAAAGAAAGTGTCACTTGAGGGCCTGGTCCTCCTTCAGTGGCAAATCCAGGCCTGACTGGATCTAATTTTTAAATGAGTAGCATTGACACCAGGACAGCTCATTTTTCGAATCAGGTAGCTACTTACTTTTGGTTCCAAAGGGATATAAACTTATTTTCCAGGTACATTAAGCCACATTGTTACTGCACATATTTTCATGGATAGTGGAGCAAATCACGTACCTTAAAGCATAAGTATACAAAAATCTCTGTTGAGATTTAATGTGCTGAGCCTATGAGAGATATTAGGCCTTGTCAAAATACAGGGATTTTAGTGCATTATGTAAGAGCTCATCTTTTCTTTGTCTTTTTCTAGTTATCACCGAAACCGTAACTACAAGACTTACATCCTTACCGCCAAGTAAGTGACTATCTCAGGCGCTTTCTTCTCAGAAAGTCATGTATGAAGGACTCCACGTGTAACCTTTCCCAGGGGCACTCACGCTCCAGCTGAGCAAATCCAAAATATCTGAAATCTTTTTCTTCTTATAGTTGTATTGACATTAATTTATATACCATTAAAATCTATCAGTTTAAAATGCACAAGTCAATGGTTGGTAGTATATTTGCAGAGTTGTGCAGCTGTTGCAATAATCTAATTTTAGAACATTTTCATCACATCAAAAAGAAACCTCATGGCCATTGGCAGTCCTTCCCCATTCTCTTTCCCCTTTCCCCTGCCACTGAAAACCACAAATCTACTTTCTGTCTCTATAGATTTGCCTGATCCGGACACTAAAATATCAAAAATCTTACCGAACCTGGACATGGGGTGGGAGCAGGGAACTGCCAGTCAGGCTGTTACTTGAGTCCACTCTTCTCTGGAGGTCCATATGTGTAGTGGATTCCGTAATGGAGATCTGAGCCCTCAAGTTACCTCTCTACCTCCCAGAAAGCCTGGCATAACGAGGGGCAGGAAGGTGGAAATCCCACCCATCAGCACTCAAGGTTGGAGCATGATGGGCTACCAGGCAAGACACCAGTAACACAGAGCTGTCACTCGTCCCTCCAACACTTCTAGGGGCAGCCATGCACTGACCAGGCATTTGAAAAAAGCAAACCATTTAACATACCCCTTGGCCTCAAGGAGATTTTCATCACTGTCTAACTTTTCTAATACTTAAATTTTCCTAATAAGTAACTTGCTATGTTCCACCCAGAAGACATTCCTTTGAATCAAGTGGAATATTTGCTCTTGACATTTATATTAGAAACAAACAAAACGAGAGCATGGCCGCTTGCACTGTGCAGTATAGATGGCAAAAGGACCCCAAACTAAGAGTGTCATGGTTGAGAAGCCAGGAAAGGTTTCCAAAGGGGCAAGGAATAAGGGACCCTCTGGACTGACTCCACCCATAAATTGTCACCTGCTTTTTTCTTCAGAAGGGGGGACCAGCAATGGCTATGCTAAAACAGGTGGAGGGAGCCGGCTGGAGAAACAGAGCCTGACACATGGTAGCAGTGGTTACATAAACTCAAGTAAGTGCCTGCTAATGGGGAGGGGACTGGGTGGGGGGGCAAGAACAGAAAGACGGGGAGAGAGGGTCCTGCAAGGAGAGAGACAAACTGTCATTCATTCCCAATGCCCCAAAGAGCTATGTAAACAATATGCAACCCAGCAAAGGTGAGACTTTCAAATTATCTGCATTTGATGCCTGCTTAAAATGGGATCAATTTTTACTTACGTCCCCAATATAAATAACAATAATTAATTAAGGAGGCTTTGTCGGGAGGTGGCTGCTTTGCACTGAATCACTCTCTGTAAGCCATCTCTATTCGAGAAGGGCGTGCACATCTGGGGGTTTACAATTTGAATTAACAACAAAAGAAACTTAACGATTGGGTCACTGTGCTAAAGGAATCTGATTTGTGAGAGTTTCCATTGGGCAAGCGTCCAACACAGGTCCGTTTTTCCCCATGAAACCCTCTTTCATAGTAGCGTTCAAACTGAAACAAGACAAGGGGGAAAAACACACACATATATCCCGTGAAGCCATTTAAAAAATCTTGGAGTGACTAAAAAGAAGACCCAAGACAGGCAACAGCCAGGTTGACCAAGGAAGGAGCCTGCCCTTATCTGTTGAGGAATCTTCCACGTCGGATTTTGTTCTAGTCTCTCCAGCAGCAATCTATGATTTAAATAAGGCTAGGTCCTTGAGAAAAATCCTGCTGAAGTCCCTCCATTTCCATGCCCTGTAGCCATGTGAGTCAAGGACCTCCCTGCCTTCCGGTGGTCAGCTTGGGAAGGAAGGTGTCATGCAGGAGACCCTGCTCACTACGCCATTTGTAATGCAGGGTGGCCTGCAGGGTCTCTGGTCCCGCTCCCCTCATAAGAACGCAGGATGTGGCTAGGCCAAAAAGGAACACCCGCGGAGCCATACGTAGCGGAGTCATATCACTACAGTCTCACTGGCGACTGGGTTGGAGACACAGGAGGCAGGAGCCACAGAATCCGCAATCCACACTCCGCCTCATTCCACCACACTCCGCCATGCTAACTGCAATCCGCGCTTGCTAGCTCAGCCACCATCTTCTTGCTAGCCTCCATTTGCTTCTAGCATAGCCACAGCAGTTATATTAGTGGCAAGGGCTCATTGTTTACACCTGACGGCCAACTATCCACAGCTGATGGCCATTCGATCACAGTTGATGGCCATTTACTACCCGAGACAGCACCTTTCCACGTGAGGGCAAGAGCCTGAAAACTGCACTCCTGGCTCTGTCCCCACAGAAGGACAGGAGCAAATCCAAAATCTGTGGTGGACCTTTCAGTGCTGACGCCATTTGGCCCCTTGTCGTGTGGGGTGTCCGGCGGGGTCTCTGGTCCCGCTCCCCACACAAGAACGCAGAATGTGGTGAGGCCAAAAAGGAACACCCACAGAGCCATAGATAGGGGAGTCAAACCAATATATTCTCGCTAGCGGCTGGGCTCGAGACACAGGAAGCAGGATCTACATAATCTCCAACCCGCCATCCTAACAGCAGTCCATGCTTGCCAGCCACCATCTTCTTGCTAGCCCTCATTTTTTCTGCTAGCGTAGCCACAGCAGTTATATTAGTGGCCAATGGCTCACTGGTTCCAGCTGATGGCCAACTAGCCACAGCTGATGGCCATGCAATCACAGTTGATGGCCATCTACTACCTGAGCTAGCACCCCTCCACGTGAGGCCGAGAGCCTGGAAACTGCTTTTTGGGGCTTTGTCCCCACACCCCTCCATATGCCCTCTTTTATTATTAGCAGCCTTAGTTAATATAACTTAGTTGGACTTAGTTAATATACTTGGATGTCAATCTGTTGAACTGCTATGAACTGATGATGCTTTCCCCGCTTGCAGGTGGAAGTGCACGAGGCAATGCCTCCACCTCCAGTTATCGGAGGGCTCATTCACCTGCCTCCACTCTGCCCAACTCACCAGGCTCAACCTTTGAAAGGAAAACTCACATCACCCGCCATGGAACATATGAAGGTATCAGTCCCACAAACTTTGAAAGAAAACCGCTCTCTTCCCCAAGTAACTTCACTCATTCTTTGAAGATTGACATATATTGGCACCTGTACCTGTGTCTGCCCCTCACCCTTCTCTCCACTCTTCCTTCATTTCTTTTATGGACTCATGCTACTTGGCAATTTTGTTGATCAACTGGTATTTTTTTTCAAATATCTGCCATGTGTTTAGCACCATGCCGAATGCCCTGATGGATGCTGAAATGAATCAGACATGGATCTTGTCTTCAAGGAGCCTATAGTCTAATAGACAAGTTAAGATAACAGATAAAAACGATAATGCAAAGTAGAATGGGATCATCATTTCCAGCTGAGTCTCCAGGGCAGACTCTAGCGGGAGGTAGCATCTGAGCTGGGCCTTCGTGACATGTGAGATTTTGCTACCCGGAAGTGGAGAGATGGGCTGCTCCAGGCTGCGGGAGCAGCAGCATAGCAAAGACAGGCCAGAGTGTCAGGGCTTAAGTAGCAAGCAGCAGAGGTGCTCATGTAAAGAAGGCCTGCGGGACTTAGATCCAGTACTCAGCTAAGACGTTTGGACTTTATTCTGCATACGTGAGAAGCCACAGAGATTTTTGAGCAAAAGAGTAGATCATATTTGGGACCCAGGACTAGCACTCTGGCAACTACATGTAGGGAGACTAGGGAGGGAAGTGAATGAACATGGTGATAAGTGAGGCCATGCTCAATAGTCCAGGGAAGGGAAACCGTGGCTGGGACTAGGGGATAGCAGTGGGAGGAGCTGCAGGTGAGAGGGATTGCAGAGATAGAATTGACAGGTTTGACAACTGATTAAATGTTGGGAGAAAGAGTGTCAAAAATTCAGAGCTAGCAGAAGTGTAAAAGCAAGGAATCACTGAAGTAGTAATTAGTAAAAGTATTGTGCACACACCAAAAAGACAGTTTGCAGACTCAGAGCACTCAAACTAAACACGAATGAGACCTTGGGCATATTGTTTCAAAGCAGCTTGTATAGTGAGGAGGCAGTGACTATTTATTCTTCACAGTAATTGGTTATACTATTGGAATTGTCTTCAGTGATAGGGAATCCGTCAGTAGATGCCTCATCTTACCTTGGGAAACAGTTTAAGTTTTGCTTGTTATTTTCAGAGGCATAAGCAAGAAGTGCCCCAGGTTAAATTAGTCTTGCAAAATATGCTAAATTAAGCTTTGCTTGAATGATTAAACCGGTTTTGTCCGCTCAGGGAATTTTCAAGGCTGGTCTCATTTATTTTTTAACAGGAGAAAAAGGAGTCAGCGATTCTGCTGAGATTTCAGACACAGGTGGTTGGGTTCGTGGTTGTGCCAACAATTGCAGCAGGGAGCCCAGGTGGAGGCCCCCATGAGAATGACTTCCGTTATTAGGTCCTGAAATAGAGCTGCTGGCACCGCTTTCAGATGGGGTACCAAGGAGGCAGTGGGACTCCCAGGAGTTGAGCTCAGGGAAGAAGTCAGACACCCTCTTGGAATCATTCACCAAGAAATGTTAGTAGAAGGAGGAAAACTGAAGGAGTTTGATGAAGAAGACAGTATAAAAATCAGAAGGGAGCAAAGAGATAAAATTGGGGAAAAGGAGAAAAAGAGCTAGAGGACACAGAGAGGAAGAGCAGGGGGACCGGGAACAGGCGGCATCATTGAAGTCAGCCGGAGAAAGTGCTCAGGGTCAAGAAGAAGGAGGCAGGGGGGAGACATTGGATTCTGCTTCTAAGGTTCCTAGAGTTCCTGGGGATCTGCAGAAGCAGTTTTAGTGGAAAACAGACCAGCCAGGCAGCAAACGGGCCTAATGGTGAATGGAGAGGGTACTGATGATGGAGAAGCATTACTAAGGGACAGGTAGCCCAGTAAATAATTTAAGACCCAGAGCTGTCAGGGGACCTGGGGAAGCCCCAAATTCAGGCAAAAAGGATGCTGTCCCTATAGTGCCTTCTGATGTTAGGCCTTCATGTTACCAGGGTGCATGCTGAGGACGACCCTCACAAGGTCAGAGACACCCTGGTGCTGATAGCACGTTTACTTGGCCAGGAACAGGTCACCTGCACCAGCACTGGTACAGGGCAAATGCAGTCAAGGAAGGGAAAACAAAAAGAAAATGCAAACCTCCTGTCTTCCTTTGTCCAAACGCTGCCCCACTGAAGTAGATCAGGGTCAGAACAAAGTGCCACAACCACGTCCACCAGGCACCCGGTGGGGTTAAATTAGGAGCCTGCTGAAGAGCACCTGGCAGCCTGCTGAACGCGCCAGCTGTGAGGTTCGGAAAGGAGGGGCCATTGGGGCGTAAGTGACCTTTGGCACAGGCAGAGCTCACAGAGATGACGGGTTCACTTCCAGACCACCGCAGTAAAGGGAGTCAATTTTTCGGCTGGTGGAGGATCTTGCCTTCAATTTGTAAAAACATCTCAATACCTGAGAGGCACGCGGTAGGCCTGTACTAAGTGTTTTATTCTCTCTCCAGGGAGCTCCAGTGGCAACTCTTCTCCGGAATACCCTCGGAAGGAATTCGGTATGTCCTGTCTTTATTTTCTGGGGGGAAAAATGGTCAGATGAGGCACTGAGGCACTGGGGAAATGCCTGGGGTCAGGGGGGAGGGAACATCATGAGTTAAATGGATTCTTCTAAAGGAGTTTAACCTCTGCTGACCTTTTTTCTCTTGCTTTTTATCCTGAAACATCTTAAGGGGACTGTCAACCACATTAACGTGCTATCATAGCCTTGGCTCATGATGTAGTGAAATGGCCAGCTATTCCTACAAGGCTCAGGCGTGGACAGACAAGCCCTGAGACCAAGCAACAATTGTAGGGTCTGCTTTCCACAGGATGCAGAGCCCTCCCAGCAGAGAGGCCAGGGTTAGAATGAGCAAATGCCAAGCATCCCAGCACCCCGACCACAGCACGCTTCAGAGGGGCACGTTTTATGCCAACTGAAACCCTAGGCTGTGTCCTCACTTGGCTTAAGTTTGGTCCATGTTCTTGGATTCTCACTGTGCATATGAATTGAGGATATGATTCTTGATTGTACAGTGCTTATGATTTATTTGCTTCCAGCGGGAAACCGAAAGCCATCTCTAACAAAAACTGAAGGGAAGATCTGGCAGGCTTTTGATACATATGACGAGAGTGTAGTCAGCCAGTCCAAACGGATCAGGCTCCCAAATGGGTTACCTTAGCTGACTTACCACTCTAAGTGTGAGCTAAGAACATGCATTTAGCTAACTTACAGAACACCCTAAATGCACTGGGGCCTTGTGAAACTTTCTCTGCCTTTTGGCTCTATGGTCATCATGTATTAAAGCATCCAACATCCGTGAGGACTCCTGTCTGGAAAAAAAACACTGTGAAAACAACCTCTTCCCCCCACCAAATAGATCTACGTCCATGTCAAAAATATTTATCCTGCCACTTCTTATTTATACATATATATATGCCTAAGGTGACTTTTCTTTCTTTCTCAGCATCTTCTTCAACCAGAGGACGGAGCCAAACACGGGGTGAGCTCTATCACTGGGGTATTTTCTGAGCATCTAACTTGTGTCCAGCTTTGAGGCCGGAAATGGGAGGAGTAGAGCAGAATGAATACGGCATGGTTCTGCCTTCAAGGAGCTTTCAGCATCCTGGGAATCTTTTGCTGGCCCTGCCAGGATGGGAAGGGTAGATTTTCACAGTGGTTTAACAAGCATGTGGCGGCGGGAATGAAAACACGTGGTAAGGGCCTGGGGGGTCGTTGGTCCTGCTGTGGGTTACGTGAAGATGTGGGTTTCACATGTAGCCCCCTGGTTGACTTGAACAAGATGTGCCAGAATTGCCTTTACGCATCAAAAACTGAGCGGTAGCCCTTTTTCAGATCATCCCACGGGACAAGGACTCCGTGAGTTTTGCACTCTGCACAGCTGCCCACGGATAAGGCTATGGAGGGAAATGTGGTCCTGGGGGAGCTGCTCTTGCTTTTTTTTTTTTTTTTTTTTTTTTTTTTAGCAGGGAAACCCAAGACTGAAGGGAGGGAGGAGCTGCTCTTGATGAGTCTGGTGAGGGTGGCAAGGAGCAGGAGTCTGTACCACACACGTGGCAGGGCCGTGGCGGGCTCCGGGAGTTCTCGATGACCAGCCTAGACTTCCTACGGGCCTTATTACACCAGTAACTTGAAAGTTAGGAAATACCAACCACCCACAACATCAGGCTAATAGTTGAAAGATACCAGTTCTCCACCTGAAATGAACTAATAATGTGAAACTACCCACTTTCTGCCCTTTCCATTTCTGAAGAGGCCAAAATGGCTACAGGTTTTAGAATTCACTCACTAATGCCTGAGAGTCCCTGGGGGCTAGAAAGAAGCTTGATTCTGGGAAATGTGTGATTGGAAAGGGGTTGGTCATTAATGACTGTGATGGAGCCACCCTGCTCAGCCTGGGGTTTCTGGCAGAAAGGTGTGCAGTGGGCAGGTTGCGGTGTGGCAGAGGACATCTCTTTTTAAGCAGCGTTTGGCCTGAGTACGCCTAGGTTTCCTGTTTCTGGGACATGGACATCTCAGCAGCACAACGATTTCACCACTGCTCACAGCTCAAGGTCAGGCACTATGGCCCAAGCTCCTTCATTCACAGACTTCTCCTTCTCTTCCCTGCACAGAGAGCGAAATCCGAGTTCGACTGCAGAGTGCGTCCCCATCTACCCGATGTAAGTGGTCACCGTCTTGCTGAAAAGAAAGGATCCAGGACCCCAGGGCCGTGTGTGTGTGTGTGTGTGCAGTCACTCAGTCATTAAATGTCTCTAAGGGCCTTCTGTGGAAAGGACCCTGGGCTAGGTGCTGAGGGTAAAGAGCTGAGTAAGGCATGGTCCCTGATGCTTCATGCTTCACAGACTAATGGGGAGACAGTCAGCAACCAACCATGACAGCTCAGGTAGCAGAGGGAACACAGGTTCTGAGAAGCCTTCTGGGTTAGTGTCACTTGAAGGGAGACCAAAGGGTGGATCAGTTTGACTCCATGAGGTGAGCTGGCACAGACATTTGAGGAACACATGATGAGACATTGAAGGAATGCTCAATGTGACTGAAGGAAAAGGAACAGGAGGGGATTTAATGAGATAGTTAGGATTAGAGTAGGTCAGAAATAGAGTGTGAGTTTCAACTTGATCTCAAATATCAGGGATTCACCAATCTCTGCCCACTGACTATGTTAGACTCCTGTTGTTCTTGTTAGAGGTTATTTGACATTTTGAAATGAACCCAACTATTAGGGTGGGATCTGAATGCAAAGTGTAGGAGGAGAAAGAGCTGGGTGGGTGGCTCAGGAATCAGAGACCAAGACTTGTCCAAAGAGCTCAGTACCTGGGGCCGGGGGGTCTGACTCCAGGCCTGCTACTGTCTCACCTGAGCCCTACCAAGCAAGGAGCACCGAGATCTCAGGGGAGGGTGTTTGGGCAGTTCTCCAGCACATACTGTCTGCAAATCTGGTTGTCTCCTCTTATGCACTGCCTTTGCTCCACCAGATCACCTCGCTGCAAATATCAGTCAGACAGATTTGAAATTCACTCCCATGAGAGCAGCATAATGGTTAGGAGATATGGGCCACAAATTCCTTGTGACATGCCCAAACTTATAGGGTCAGGGGCCTGACACCTGAGGTGTCCCGTGCAGGTGTTGAAGTCACTGTTGATCCATTTGTTTCAAGGGGTCTGGTTCTCTAAGAGCTCTGGGTGTAAATTTCCCTCGATCTAGGATGAGAGTGTCTTCCATCCACAAAATCATCCCTGTGGTGTCCGATGAGGTAGAATTAGGAAATATCTACTGACGACTTTGACCTCCTTGTAGAGGCACTATATTTACAAGGACATTAATACTACAAAGGGCCAGGTTGGTAAGTGCTATAAATTGGCAAAATGCAAAAATTTATAAGGCTAACCAAAACGATCCCAGTGTGGGAAGAAGATGGCATCCTCCCTAGTCTTCAGAGTGCCATAAATGTAATTCCCACTGCAGTTAGACTCAGGAAAGAATCCTGAGCCTAATGGAAAGTGTGGGGATTCTTTCGCAGGGACGGAGTTGGATGATGTTAAACGTTTGCTCAAGGGCAGCCGATCAGCCAGCGTGAGCCCCACTCGGAATTCCTCCAACACACTGCCCATCCCTAAGAAAGGCACTGTGGAGACCAAAAAGGTGACAGCGAGCTCCCACTCAGGTAAGGCCTACAGCCCAAGGCTGCCACAGAGGGACGGGAACAAGGTGGCAGATTTGTCCTGGCCCAGGAATGCAGCCATACCCTGGCAGGCCCGTCAGGCTGGGGCAAAGCACGGAGCATTTGACCTTTGTGCTGCCTGCAAATGTGGGCTGTGCTTTTCTTACTCCTGCCTAGTCAACCATCTCATGTACACATTGTAGTTGAACTCTAGATCCAAGAGATTCTTCCCCAGGAAATTCTGGCCATCTGAGAATGTGTTGGCCAGGTTCCCCAAATGAATATTGGGGAAAGGCATAGTGTTTTCATTCATTCATTCATTCCGTGAATGTTTATTCTATGCCTCCTCTATGCCAAGCACCAGACACTAAGGAAAAGCAATGAACAAGGCAGAAACAGCCACGGCCTTTGTGGAAGTGAGGGCCTCTGGGGGAAGTAAAACAGATAACCCAAGAGATCGTAATCAGGTTGGATGTGTGTTGTTCAACACTCCTCATATGCCTACCAAGTACAAGATAGATTCTGTGGGAGGCAGAAAGAAGAATGAAAAGGTCCTTGAAGGTAGATGAGGAAAGAAGCCAGTTCTGCTAGGATGTGAAGCTTTTCTGTCATTTGCTACTGGGGGGGGAGGAATTTTGAGATTTTTGAATACAAAACCTCAGAGTACTTTATGACCTGTGTGGCTAGCTGCCTCTTGTATAAGGAGTAGGTACAATTGGCCTCAGATGTGAAGAAGCACCAAAACTCCCTCTTGGGTGCAAAAGTGCAAAGTGTCCCTTGGGTCTAGCTGGTGTGTAGGAATGTTTAAGGAGAGTTTAAGCAGAGAAGGCTGTCATCCATCGGTGTGGCCTCATAAGTGAGGGCTGCCTAGCTGTGCTTGCTGCGTGCCTGGAATCCTGCCAGGATTTGCTGTGGGGCATTGTTCACTGCTCCCTGGCACCTTTGAAGGTGGAGTCAGCAACAAACAGATGGAGAGAACATTGGTGGAGACAGCATATCAGGGGGTGGAAGGGGACGTAAAAGGAGAAATGGGCAGACCCCAGAGCAAAACTATTCTACTTCAAATTTCACCACGAGCCAGGAAGAATATCTAATCCAAGAGAATAAGTTTGCACCAGCTCCAAGATTTCAGACAGAAATGGGATGACAAACGACCCTGGTTTGTTCCAGACGGAGGGAGTTCCTGGGATGGTGACCTTCAGGGCTAAACCAGGAAAGTCCCAGCAAACTGAGCCAACGGGGTCAACCCAGCATAGAGTGCTGATTTGTCCTCCACTGGTGTGTGTGTGTGTGTGTTCCAGTGTCCGGCACCTATGACACAACTATCCTGGAAGCCAACCTTCCCTCCCAAATGTGGTCCTCCACCTTGCCAACGGGATCCTCCATGGGAACCTATCACAACAACATGACAACCCAGAGCTCATCCCTCCTCAACGCCAACACCTATTCTGCAGGATCAGGTATGTGAAGCATAGTGCATGTCTCCTCCCACCCCCTGAACCTCCGCACATTACCTGGAGCTAAATGACCTCCCTGGCGTTTGCCATCCCCAAGGCTTCCTAGCGGGGCTTTCTGTGGCCAAACACCCGAAGGTATTGCCACTGGAACTTCAGTTCAGTTTCTAAGGTGTTTCTTTTGGTGGGTCCTTCATAGAAAGGACAGTATATCAGAAAAAAATGTAATGGGAAAGAACTTGAAAACGTATGCAAGGAACCTACTTTCACTCCATGTGGATTTACTGTGTCACCTTTAATCACACAGTAAAGTTTAACTTCGCTGGGCTTCAAGTGCCTTTTCTGTACAATGGTCACTAACAAGTGGGGCTTCGGCCGGAGCCAACGTCCACTTGAGGCCTGACCAACCTAAGACCACTCTTTGGCTATAATCTAAGGCACACCAGAGACTAACACATGGTTCTCTGCTGCAAGGCTAGAGCCTAAGATTTTCTTAAAAACAGAAATTTAAACAAAATATAAAAATGCAAGCCTCGTTTGTCTTCCGGAGCTTCCGTGGTACCCCCGTTCTGGGCCAGGGTCCCTCTCACCAGCCTTCCTCCTCCACTGCAGTGTTTGGAGTTCCAAACAACATGGCATCCTGCTCCCCTACTCTGCACCCCGGAATCAGCACCTGCTCCTCAGGTCAGTGCTCTCCAGCTTCACTCACCTTTTCCGGGTGGCTTACTTTAAAAAAGGGGGTAGGAGGGTGCTCCCTCCTGGTGAGGAATGGTTTTTAGAGAAGGCGTTCTTTGTTCCGGGAGTCTGAGGACATTCCTGCATGCACAGCAATCAGGAGCAGTGGCCCAGGGGAGGCACTGAGCCTGGCCTCAGTCAGAGACAGCTCTGTCCCCAGGGGAGAGGACTCTGCTGGGCCCTTTCTTTTCTCTGAGAGATGGAGAAATGGAGTAAAGAAGCTAAGTGAGACATGGCCTTAGACATTTCAGGTGAAAAGCATTGTTAGTGAGAAGGCTCTTACTTCAGATCTTTCTCTAAATACAGTGGTTCATTGGGGGCTCAAATTTACTCACTTTATTCCTATATATGTTGCAATAGCCTCTGTGTAAGCAAGTTACTGGCTACATCGTTTTTTAAAGGAATTGGCCTTCTTCCTGCGATGTCATGACTAACACATGTAATGATGTGGGCCTTCCTTGTTTACTTGGCTGGCATATCTGCAAGTGCGAATGTGGCGTTCTGATTTTCAGCACCTCCAATGAACTAGCATCCCACCAAACCCAGGAGACACCTACTTCATGCTTCATTTCTTCTGCCTTTGTTCTTCTGCTCTGCGAATAGATCTTGTAGATCCATGATCTTGTACCCTAAACACTAGATAAGATGGAATAAGAGAAGCTGTTACTACGGAGGGATGAGCTTTGCACGTTATTAAAAACAACCAGCCTGTGATATCATAATGGGGGTGAGGGGAGCTTTATGTGTTTGTGTCAGGAGAAGAGTTCAGGGGAAACTAGAGTTCTGCCAAGTCAATGCCTCCGGGCCCCCTTGTATCTGAAGCCTGTGCTCACAGTTCCCACACTATACACCACAGGGAACAGGGAACCCTGGGATATTTTGAGGGATACAGTGACATCTGTCAGATCCTGTGTGAACTACCACTATTAAGTTGTGTGGACCTAACTACTCAATAAATGAATCTGTTAGTACCTTTTGGCCTGATGTGAAGAGCTGGGCCATTAAAAAAAATTACTGTCTTAGAATATGAGACGAGAGAAAGTTCGGGGACCTCTGTCATGTGCAAAGGCATTTGTCATCCAGGTAGTTTGGGGGCTCCTGGGGGATGCCTGTAGCTGAGGGCTCTCTTCTATGCACCTGCGCTCACCGGTCCTCAATGTCTCTCACAGTGTTTGGCATGCAGAACAACCTGGCCCCCAGCTCCTCCGCCCTGTCCCATGGCACAGCCACCACCTCCACAGGTCAGTAGCTGAGATTTGGAGCTTAGGGGCTGGGAAGACACGCCTCTTTTCAGCTATAACTCACAATATCCATTTTCAACAACTGAGTCAGAGGAACCAAAATGTCCCTAACAATTAATCGACTTTTCCCCCCAAAGAAACAGCCCCCAGCCCCCAACCAAGAGGTTCCAACCACAATTATATACTGCCTCAGACATGAGTGAAACCACAGAGGGGCATTGCTGTGGGCTGTCACCTGTATATCCTCCTGTCTCACTGCTGTCCCTGACAGCCCACTGTCACGGCAAATCAATCATCTGGCTGCTTTTCTGGTGCACCCCCTGTGCAAACCTGGGGGGAAGGGAGACAGACGAGGTGAGCCTCAGCTCTGGCCCTCAGCTTGCTTACTGTTGGGTTGGGGTGGGAAGTCTAATACACATGAAACCACTGGAGACTCATATAAGACGACATGAATCAAGCTGTGCAGAGCAGGTGTTAGGGCTGTAGGAGTTCAGAAGGGAAGGTGATGTGGGAGGGTCGAGGAGAACTTCATGGAGGAGGCGGCCTTTGGAACAGTCCTACAAGGATGAGAATTGTACCAAAGAAAGTTCCATCCAAACTTTCATTGCTGTCCCCGTGGCTGGAGAGAGTTGATTTCATTATTCATTCATTATTATTCATTATTATTGTCTCCTGCTCACCTGGGGAGGCTGCCAGGGCTGGTCAGGCTGCTTCTCAGCTGCATGGAGCCACCCTCCCACACTGTCCTGTTTCCTCAGTGGTTCCTCTCTTGCAGCATATGGTGTGAAGAAAAACATGCCCCAAGGCCCTGCCGTGGTGAGCACTGGCATGTCCACCTCTGCCGGTGAGTATTGTTCTCAGCTGCCAGGGGCACACCACAGCACGCAGTGACGTCGCATACAGAAGGAGGGACCATACCCCATTTGTGGTCTAAGGTCTGCAAGTGGGACTCACACCAGGGGCCTCTCAGTTATTTCCAGGAGTAGAGGCGAGCACCCCGCACCCCCAGCCTTACCCTGACCTCCCTATCCGAGAGGCAGGAAGCTCCCCCCTCCACATCTGCCGAGGGTCAGACACACCCCAGCCCCGACCCTTGTCTGGAAACCTCTGGCCTGCTCCTGTTACATGTCGTCCATGGCAAGAGCTAAGGTGCACCTTACCTTAAAGCTGCCGCACCTTCCCTACTTTCTGTAGTATGTTTATCAAATTGGACTTACAGTTGCTTCCTTCATGTATTTCCTTCCATTCAACAATTCATTCATTCAGAAAACACTCACTGAGCACCTCCTCTGTGTGAGACAGACACTGTTCTAAGTGTCTGGAGCACAGACATGAACAAGGCAGGCTGCGTTCCTGCCCTCCCCAGGCTGATAAATGCAATGGAGGAGGCAGATAAACAAATAGACAAAGCACACGAGATAATTTGAAGGAAAGAAATAGATGAGGTGGTAGAGAAAGGAGTGTGTGTGTATTAGACGGGGTGCTCAAGGAAAAACCCCAGGAGGCTAACACTGGAGATGTGAAGGATAGAAGTGAACCTACCCAGTTAATTAAAGAAGGGCCTGCCTGACAAGGGGGTACTTTTGCCCATTCACTAAAGATCCTGTAACATTCAGGTGGGAGGCAGCCCCATAGGCTGGCTCAGGGCTTCTGACATCGACCCACCTCCTCATCACCAGTCCCAGCCAGAGGGGAGGCTGTCTTTGGTCCCCAAGATGCTTCTTAGCTCCTGTGGGTGAGAGCAGGGCACCCTTGGACATACCCACTGACCTCTCTTTTCCTCCCTACTCTTCTTTCTCCTCCCTCTTCTGCTCATTTCTTCCCTCTCCCTTCTCTCGGCACCTTGTTCTTCCTCCCCACCCTTTTCTTCCCTCTCCAGCCTGTACCACAAGTGTCCAGAACGATGACCTCTTGCACAAGGACTGTAAGTTCCTGATCTTGGAGAAAGACAGTGCGCCTACCAAGAAGGAGATGGAGCTGCTGATCATGAACAAGGACAGCGGGAAGGTCTTTACTGCCTCCCCTGCCAGCATCACTGCAAGTATGCACAAGCGCACACGACTCCGGTTTCAGGAGAAAGGCAGACAATGTAGGAGACGAAAGGTCCTAGCAAGGTGGTTTGAGAGGATTTAATAATGAAAACATAGTCATCCCATTCAAATAAAAAAATGCCTGCCTGAATAGGGTGTCCCAGGTCTGCCTTGAGTGCAGACAAGCCAGGAAAATTCTGGGAAAGAGCTCCCAGAGGGTTCTTTGGGCAACAACATCAAGACTCCAACCACAAGCATTAATCGGGGGATTAACGCCAGGAAAGCTGGATCCTTTTCCTATCAGGCTAACTTATACCTCCCCAAGAAGGAGGGGATGTGGGGTGGGGTTGGGGAATAGGGAGAAATATCCCAGATTATCATGGGTTGTATGCACAGCTTCTTTTTCAGAGGACACCCTAAAAAAGGAAAAGCAAGCTGCTTACACTGCTGACACCAGCCTAACATCAGACGCTAATGGTAAGACCAAATCTAATCACTGTCCATCTTGCCTTCAGCCAACCCACATTTCATTTATTTATTTGTCTTCTGAGACCTTACTACTCAAAGTGTGTTCCCTGGACCAGCAGCAGTGGTAACACATGGGAACATGTCAGAAATGCAGACTCCCAGGCCCTAGGCCAGACTGCTGAGTCAGAGGCTACATTTTAACAAGCTCCCCAGTTGACTCATGAGTCCACATTATTGAAGCAAAAGCCTTAGACCACGACACGTCTAAGGTCCACAGTGGCATTTTTTTTTCTCGTCTTCCCTTAATTTTCAGAACTAATAGAAAAATCATTTGCAAAGCACTTGCTAGCTTTATTATCTTTCTTCTTAAACACCTGATTTTTTTTTCCTGGATAAGCACATTTCTTCACTGCTCTGGGTGTTGTACAATTTCTCCAAATCACTGATTTTTAGGGATATCAGTAAAGGAAGGGAAAAGTTACATCATAGAACATTTTTAGATAAATGCAAAGGAAATCAATTACAATCCTGACAGGACCTGGGCCTAAGTCTTCTCCGTTAGTGGTTCCTTACATTTTAGGGGTGGAGGTGGGGATGTGGAGCCAAACGACCCTTTCCGAATCTGATGAAAGCTATAAACAATTTCCCCAGAAAATTCCACACATGTCCACAAACACTCAGTGGTCAGAGAGCATCAGGGACTCCTGAACTGCCCTGCGCCGAGCCCCCCCTTGCCTGCGCGTTCCCCCCACCCCAGGTTAGGAACCTGTGTGCAAAGTCCCTTAACCAAGAAGTCGAGAGGCATTTCTCACAAGCACATTTATTGTTTGAAAGCAAAGGTCCCCCCTTGCGTGGTCTTCTGCAAATGTCTTGGGCTTTAAAGGTTTCAGGTCACAAGAGGGTTATGACGCTGCTTTTTTCCACCACGAATTGTTGCTAAGCTATGTCTGCATAGATGTAATTATGGTAAGTATCAGATCGGTGAGAACTGAGTGGATAATCCTGCACTCAGCTGTTCTTCTAGGTGCCTGGGGGTGGGGTGCGTGTGTCTACCTGCCGCCCAGGCTGTGCCATGGGCTCCTTGCATTTAAAAGCTCAAGTCAAAGCTGTGTGCTCGGTATTTATCTTTCAGGACAGGTGAAGACTGTGTCCACAAAGGGCAAGGCCACCTCAGCAGGTAGGTGAGAACGGCTTTCTGGTGGTGACAGGAGCCCTGGGGGCTGGTTATGGTGACTGGCACAGATAAGGCCCCGGCCTGGGCCAGTGAACTCCCAAGCTACCCAGCTCTAAAGAGTGTCCCTGAAGGCTTGAAGGGAGCAGGGTGGGGAATAGTCGGGCTGCAGAAGAAGCTTAGGTCAGGGAATGACCCTTTATCTGCCCTTAGGTCCAGGGTCTCCCAACATGGCAGGGGCAACACAACAGGGCTACTATTGTCTTCCCACACCCCAAACATACACGGGCTTCAGGGTGACACTAAGACCACACACAGCTCCAGCTTTTTACACTTTCCTCACTTCCTCCTCTGGCCCTGTGAGAGAGACAGATCAAGGGTTATCACCCCATTTTAGATACTAAAAACCCTTTTCACACACAAAAAAATTTACTGGGCATCACTTAAATGCGGAGTAAAGTTCTAGGCACTTGGAGATTACAAAGAAAGAGCTGTGAATACTGAGATGTCACAGATGGAAACGCCTTAGGTTTGGGCCTAGTAAAATACAGGAGGTTGTGGCAGATCAAAGTTCATAATCAAGATTTTTAAACCTAGAAATATGTGCTACATCCTCTGCTAATTACTTTGCATTCCTTACTTATTTCATTCAACAACTATCCTATGCAGTAGGTAATCTTTTAATCGCATTTTATACAAAAAAGGAAACAGAGGTTAAGCGACCTTCTCAGGGTCACACAGCTCAAGCCACGATTGTCAGACTTCTGCCCTTCAGCAGCCACGGCCCTGTGGTGGTTCCAGACGCCAGCCTCACCCCTCACGGTGCTGCGCAGGAGCCTGAGAGTCCCACTCACGTTCACTCAGGCCCACAGGAAGTCACCAAAAGCCAGGAAATTTGGAGGGAAGAGAGTAAGAGCCATCTGTGTTCACCTTACCCTTACCCTCTCTTTCACAGAAATCCACGGCTACGACCAACATAATGGCGGAGGTGGCTTTAAAAGTGGCGGTGGTGGCGGTGGTGGCGTTGGCGGTGGCGTTGGTGGGGCCCCGTGGGGGGCGGCACCAGCCTGGTGCCCCTGCAGCTCCTGCTGCAGCTGGTGGAAATGGCTGCTGGGCCTGCTGCTCACCTGGCTGCTGCTCCTGGGGCTGCTCTTCGGCCTCATTGCTCTGGGTACGTGGCAGCAGTGGCAGAAAAGCAGGCCCCACTGTCCATTCAGAGGGCAGGAATCGCCCAGTGTCCCAAGTGTTGGAGATAAGGGTCCGGACAGCATCAGTACAGACCCCTTGTTACTGCTGCTGAGGAAACAGGCTCCAGGAGGCACCTGGTCAAGGTCGCAACGCCACCGAGTGGCAGAGCTGGGATTCTAATGCAGCTCGTGGGCCGGGGGCTCCGCAGCAGCTGCTCTAAGCACCTGGCCACCCATAGTGGTCAGGCCATCCCTGCTCGTAGCCTTTGCTGGCTCTCACACCAGCTCCCAGGGACAGTAAGGACCAGCACTGTCGCCATGTCAGAAGACTGACCCCCAGGCCTGGTTTCTTTAAGGCTCAGTGACAATTTTCAGAAGCGATTATAATCCCGCTGGCAGCCACGGCAGATTGTCTCCACATAAGTATTCCAGCAAAATGTCCCCCAGTGGCATGAAGAACCGCCATGGAGCCCAGCGCCTCCATTTCAGGCTCCCGGTGTGGAGAAGGGGGGGAGTGAGTGTGTGCTGCGAGGCCCTGGCTCACGCTGCCTGCCTGCCGTTTCAGCGGAGGAGGTGCGGAAGCTGAAAGCGCGCGTGGATGAGCTAGAGCGAATCAGGACTGGGGTGTCGCAGTATGAGGAGGAGCTGATGAAGAGGAGCAACCAGGAGCGGCTGCAGGGGCTGGCGCCTGGGCCGGGCGGAGGCTTGGGCACATCTGGGCTGGACGGCCACAGTCAGGAGGCGCTCTGGCTGTTCGTGAGGAACAAGCTGATGACAGAGCAAGAAAATGGTGAGCACATCGCAGAGCACAGGGCCGTTCCCTTCCACTTCCTGCCCCTTTGCCTCTGTGTGCAGTGGTGCCCGCTCACGCTCACTGGACTCTCATGCTCCCTCTGCACTCAGTCCTCTCTATAGTCCTGGGTGGAAGGAGGGACCAGTATTGTGAGCCCATTTGACTGCTGGGAAAACTGAGACCTGGAGAGAATTGCCCAGTTTAGAATCTGATTGGTAGTAGCCCAGGTTTCTTCCCACTGTAATACCACAGCAATCCCTTTCCCCTGTGTGTCACCAGAAGAAATGCGACTAACTCCGGGTTTACTTTCTCTTGTAGGCAATCTGCGAGGAAACCCCGGACCCAAAGGTATTGTGGTGGATTGAGTCCTTTCCCTGTTCTCATTTCCTGCACTTAGAGCTGGTTTTCTGGGTGGATTGGAAAACTTTTTTTCCAAATTGAAGGTCTTACGGTATTTGTTGGGAGGGCTGAGAATTGCCTTTACAGTCAGAATATCTAAGGCATCCTCTAAGGCAGAAGGGACCTAAGGCATCCTCTAAGAGAGGCCCAGTAACATACTGAAGTGACACAGACCCCACACCCAACTCACCTTGAAATGCAATTCACCTACTGTTAGCTGGTCTTAAAATACTCAGAGAGAAGAGCCCTTGGACTCTCACCCCATTCACAATTTTCTCATCTTTCTGATTTTAGGTGACATGGGAAGTCAAGGCCCTAAAGGTAATACAACATGGACATTTTCACCTTAAGTATTAGTGAGGGTTGACAGTTTAAAGCAAGTGTCAGAGGACCTATCTCACACTTTTCCTGGCCATCTCCCCTTTGTGGTGGGACCCGTGAATCGCAGAGCTACCTGCAGACACTTGGGCTTTGGGGGAGCAGGGGGCTTCATGACAGCAGGGCTCTACATCTCTGAAGCAGAGCCGTCCTTGGCCCCTTCTCAGGGCTCCAGGGACCCCCAGAAGAAGGACTCAGATGGCCCACATCAAGGGCCTGCATCTCCTCCAGCTCCAAGGGGCAGCCTGAGGGCCTGCTACTACACAATGCACCCCCACGCCCCAGAGATTTCTAGAAATGTCGATTCCTGGGCCTTGCCAGGAATCAGATGCTCCTGAATCACACACTCTGGGTCTGGGCTCCCCTCCCTCCAGGTTTTTATCTGAGGAATCAGGTCAGGAACCACCATTCCAGGTGAGCAGCCTGCTTTCAAGGGTCTTAGCCGAGGGAGTCAGGGAAGTAACACCCAGCAGTCAGCGACTGAGCTCCTGTGGGGGGAGATCCAGTAGGAGCAACGCCACCTGCTTTCGGGGGGCAGGCAGGCAGACACAATCACAGGAAAAGTGCCCCACCGTGTTAATTGGGGGACACTCTTGTGGCACACATTTATATGCTATAGGGAATTGTGAAAGAAAATACTTCTCAGAAAATACAGGCTGCCCAGTTAAATGTGAATTACACATAAGCAACAAATAATTTTGCATTATAAACATGTCCCAAATAGTATATGGAACATACTTATACTAAACATTTATTCGACGTTTATCTGCAATTCACACTTAACTGCGCACCCTGTATTTTCATTTGCTACATTTGGCAATCCTACCTGAATCCCACCAGTGACACCTTTAGGTAATTGCCCAAGTCCTCTGACTGACTTCTCTGTCTTATCTCTGTTCCCACAGGAGATCGAGGGTTCCCTGGGTCTCCAGGTGTGTAACCTTTGATGGTAGGGCTGGTATTGAGGGCTTCCCGGTCCTGGCTCCCAGGTTCTGGAAGGAAAATAGGGCTGAGGTATTCTTGTGTGTCCACAGGTATCCCTGGGGTCTTCGGCAAACCAGGTCCAGAAGGACCAAAGGGACAAAAAGGCAATGTGGGTAAGAACTGCTTTTTCCATTCGTTTCCTTCCTTCCTTCCTTCCTTCCTTCCTTCCTTCCTTCCTTCCTTCCTTCCTTCCTTCCGTAAACATTTATTAAGTGCCTGCTGTGTGCCAGGCCCTGTTTCAGGTGCTGGGGAGACATCAGTGACCAAAACAGAGAAAGCCCTGCTTACATTTGGGTTGGGGAGAAGGACAACACCCATGATACATAAGTGAAGTACACAGCGGGGTGGGGGTGGTTTGGAAACGCAAAAGGCAGCCTGGTGGGACACTGGGAGTCCTGGGGGCCAGCAGGGGCCTCACTGAAAAGGTGCCATTTGAGCAAAGACTTGAAGGGGGTGAGCTGGCCGGGCATGAGGAGATCTTGGGGAAACACTCCAGGCAATGGAGCAGCCACAGGCCCAGGGCAAGAGTGTGCCCACTGGTCAAGGAGCAGTGAGGAGGAAGAGGAAGAGGTGCCAGAGGCCTTGGCTGGAGCCCAGGAGAGGGGAGAGCCCAGAGGAAGGGCTGGGGAGTGAGGCTGACCGTGTGGGGCCTTGGAGGCCCCTGCAAGGACGTGGGCTTTGCCTCCCTATGAGGTGAGAAGCCACTTGCAGGTTTGGGGCGGGGTGGGACATGATCCTCTTGCATCTTCAAAGGTTTGCTCTGGCTTCTGGGCTGAGCTGGGGCTATGGAGGGTGAGGGGAGGTACAGGGAGACCAGTGTAGAGGCTCCAGGCAAGCATCCTGCCAGCAAGACACTGCCTGTGGAGCCCTTGGCTGTGGCTTAGGGTCCTAATTCTGATATGGTCATTTCTGTTTTTAGGAGAGCCCGGCATTGAGGGGCCCATGGGCCAGAGAGGGCGTGAAGGCCCCATGGGACCTCGTGGTGAACCAGGGCCACCTGGGTCTGGAGAGAAAGGGGACAGAGGTAAGAGGCAGTTCCTTCACCAGACAAGTTAGCCGCATCCATGCTTACTTCTTTCACTAGCATCACTGGGCGCCTGGAGCCAGTGTCTGGCCTGGTGGAGACCGTGGTCTAATGAAGGGCATAGGCCAGGCTGTAAGTCCAGGCCTCGGACCCAGAACCCTGCTGGGCTCAGGATGCATGGGAACAGTGGTCACAAGGAAAGGGGCTTCCGGAGCCAGGGGAGGAGTCAGAGCTGAGGGGAATGCTCATGGCAGGGCAGGGCCTGACGAAAACTGAAGTGGGGTTCAGGCCCTCAAGCCTCTCCTGGCGAGAACTAGTCAGGGAAGGAGGCACAGACCTGGAGGGGCCTGGGAAGATTCTGCAATTAGATTCTTAACCATGAGTCTGTTTTTATCAGGAGCAACCAAGCACAGACCCCAGAAATCCTCTCAATGCCAACAGATCTTGAATATTTATTTTTAGCTTCCCTTTCTCTAAAAAATATTGCTCAAGAAGGCAACAAATGTTTATTGAGCATCTGCAGGTGCCAGACTTCATGGAGTATGAAAGTTCTAGGGCTAGAAACCAAAGGTGTTTTGCTGATTTGTGGCCTCACGGGGGTACCAAATGGCTCAAGGCCACTGGCAGGGTGGGAACCATCCCCCACAAATGATATCGGCAGGCTGGGCGGGTAACCAAACTGGGGGGAATCTCTCAGAGTATCTCTCATTTCTCCCCAGGGCCTGTTGGTGAGCCAGGGATTCAGGGGCCACCTGGTGTCCCGGGTTCTGTGGGGCCCAAAGGTGAGTCAGGTGTCCAGGATGGTACCCAAGGTTGCGGCATCCAGGATGGATCACAGAGGTCCAGGCGCTGGCATCCCAGACAGCCCTAAGCCCCTGTTCCAGGCCTGTGCAGGGGTGAGGGCCCAGAGAGAGTCCCCTCACAAAGGAGTCCCCATGGGTCAGGGTTGGGCTGGAGTTCTTGCTCCATGGTATATTTGGGGCCACATTTCCATCTGTCTTCAATGGCCCCATTTTGTGGTCCCAAGTGGGTGGATGAATCAGGAAATCAGAAGTCAGACAATTTCCTCACCTGACTGGGGCCCAGATGCACACATTTGAAAGCAACATGTCTGAACAACCCGGGAAAATGGGGCTTTCTCCGTTTGATGCTCATCGGGTCAGTTCTCCTCCCTTCCCCTGCCTGAGCCCAGATGTTTTACTCTGAGCTGGAAGGAGCAGGGGTCTCTTGATGCCACCAGCTACAGCTTCCCTCTGGAGGAGAACTTTGCACTGCATTTGGGTCGTCTTGGACCCATTGGCTTTCAGGTCCTGGCAGAAACCCCCACTGTGGGGACGACGCCCATACACACAGCCCTCACCAGGAAGGGAGCCCCCACCTCTCCGCCTGACCTTCACTGTGGGGTCAGATGTCCTGGGCCTGGGCCTGACCCTTCCACCCTTCCGATAAGTGTTTTTTGTTGTCCTTCTCAGGTGCCAGCGGTTCTCCTGGCCCACAGGGTCCTCCAGGTGAGTGTGCTTTTTCTTATCTTTCTTTGTGTGTGTGTGTGTGTGTGTGTGTGTGTGTGTGTGTGTGTGTGTGCTTTTTCTTTTAAATAGATTCTGGGGCAAAAAAAAAAAAGAATGCTAAAAGGAAAAACAAACATTTTTAAAGCAAAAGAAGCAATTATAAAGAGAGCCTCCTGGAGCTACAAAACTCATATCCACACTGTATCTCTTGTGACTGAGGTCAGGTATCAATGGGTCCTGTGACAGCCATTCTGACCTGGCTTGACGCCCACAGCCCTGCAGCGGTAGGCAGGTCCCATCCTTCCCTCCTCTGAGCAAGTGCCTGCCTCTGCGTCATCCCTACAGGCCAGAGCTTGTCCTGCTGCCTTGGAAATCTCAAGCTACAGCCTACATTATAATGAGGGCCAGTGTCTCTGCCAGGGTCCCATGAGGTGTCCTGAAACCCAGGGCCTGGCAATCACAGGGGTGAAAAACCTGGATCAGCACAACGTAAGAAGATATGGGGAGGACAGAGAGCAGCCTTGACTTTTACTCCAGGGTATATGTGTGCCTGGTGTGCATGCATGTGTGTGCACGTGTGTGCAAGTGTAGGTGTCCGTGTGTGCCCATGTACGTATCCGTCCCTTCCAAAGCCGGGGTACTCACCTGCATGGTCCTCTGTTTGCACGTCCTGTAGGTCTTCAAGGGCTCCGAGGTGAAGTGGGACTCCCTGGTATCAAAGGTAAGCTGGAGGGAGGGGCCAGGAGGAAATGGGATGTCACCCTCTAGATGCCACTCACTCAAGAAGAAGGTCTGGGGACAGGGAGGGTCTGATGGACATGAGCAATAGCCTATGCAGGCTGACAGGTGAATGAGGAGAAGGGGAGGTCAGGACAATGGGGTGAGGGGATCTGTTTCCACACACAGATGCTGTCCTTCTTGGTCTTCCTCGCCAACACTCTTTACACCAAGTGTCCATTAACTTTTCAGGTGACAAAGGACTTATGGGACCACCAGGACCCAAAGGTATGTTGCACCTGCTCAGACATCACTAGTCTGCCTGACTCCCAGGAACCTAATGTGACCCGAACCCCAGCTTCCAAGAATGTGGATGACTCTGGTTCCTAGACCCCTGGGCTAAGAGGGATCTGGGAGCTCATTCTAATGCAACCTCTCAGATATGGAAACTGAGGAACAGAGAAGAGACACAAAGCCCCAAGGTCGCAGTACTATGTTTGGGTGGTCGGGAAGTGAGAATGCAGCTGGGAGGTCTTCCTGTCTGGCCCTCCATGTGCCTACAGCATCCATTGTCTGACAGCACGGGCTGGGGTCACTTTGTGGGAGGGCTCTGACCCTGCGGGAGATAAACCGTGCACCTTCGGCTTTATGAATGCCAAGGTCTCAGCCACAATCTGCTGACAGTAGCTTCCAGGTACAATGAGAACAATTCTGCTGCTGGGGGCTAGGGGTCAGGGGCCCCTCATACTGGGTGGGAATGTTTTCCTTGCTCTTGACTGCAGCTTCCTGCCCCACCCCCACCCATGTTTGTTTTAGGTGACCAGGGTGAGAAAGGACCCCGAGGCCTCACAGGTCAGTCCTACATGGGAATCCACTTTGATTCACTAAAGACTTTTTGTAAATCCATCAGGCACGGGAGGTGAGAAAATAAATACAGAAATATGAGACAGAATCTCGGTCTAAAAACCTTCAGGGAACTTGCAATCTAGAAAAAACACAAGACAGGATAACATAAAGCACTGAATGGAGCATAGGCCACCATCAAGATGAATCGTCCAGACAGTATATGCTTAGGGCAGAAAAGGGAGTTTGTGATGGTCTCTGATTCTTTTGGGGAATTCAGCTGAGGAAATGAAGCCCTTCCCAAAGTAGCAGAAAGTTTGCACTACTTGTACCCCCCTCATCCACTTATCTGTTACTAACTTGCATGATTAAAAAGGAAATTAATAGTAATGATACTTTGGTTATAAGGGACAGCTCTCTGTTGCCAAGGAATAAGACTCACACCCCCCTTTAGACCAGGCATGGCTCTGGGCCAGTCCCTGCCTGCTGCCCAGGCGGCCTGACCATAGAGTCTAAGCAGCCTCTGGTCATCTGCTTGGGGAGGAGGCAGGGGTGGGGTGGGCAGGGAAGGTGTGGCATTCTACCACTGTCACGGATGCAGAGCTCGCAAGCCTCCAACCAGCTCGCCCGTTTCCTTTGCAGGTGAGCCAGGCTCAAAAGGTCTGCCTGGTGCTGTGGGCGAGCCTGGAGCTAAAGGAGCAATGGGTGAGTGTCCCAAAGGAGCGAATGCAGGGGGTCTGCCCCCTTCCCGTCATCATCATGGCTCTCGATTTGTGAGCCTTCTAGAACCACCTCTCCTGTTCTCTGATCCACTCACCCCCTGGTAGAGGCACCCTTGATAGGCTATTTTTGGGCCTGCACATCCCTCTTGGGGCTCAAAGAGCAGCAGCCGTCTCTGTGGGTTCCTCACTACTGGGGTGGGGGCGTTCTTGGCCTCTTCCTGCCTCTAAGCCACTCGGGACCCTGGGGAGGACAGACAAGTGTCGGGGTCCTTTGGAACCGGTGAGGTCCTTTGAAACTTGGAGGACCTTGAGTAAATGAGGCGGGCATTTGTTGAGGATCTGGTGTGTGCCAAGTCCTGTGAAGGGCACTGGAGAAGCAATGGGGAGTCACTGAACAGTTCTTAACAGGAAAATAGACAATTACTGGTTCAGGAGAAGAGGGCAGGGAGAAAGCTGCATCCAGAGGATGTGACAGAGACCGGCTTTTTCCATGTTTGACGGCTACGGGAAAGGCCCACAGTCTCCCTTCCTGGGAGACAATTTGATGTGAGGCTGTTGGGCAGTAGAGGGAGGGAGTCCCGGAGTCACTCCCGGAATCACTGACGTACTGTGGTTCTGCTTCCTTAGGACCTGCTGGCCCGGATGGACACCAAGGCCCACGAGGTTGGTCACTGCTCAGCTCTCCTCACTCTCACTGCCTTCCCTGCCCTGCCCACCTCCCCTAATTGTAACACCAGAGGGTATATGTCATGGAGAAACGTGCACAGTCCAGGCCTTCTTAGCCTTCTCCTTCCCACCTGCCTGCAAGTTACTCAGTAAAGCCCCAAGGAACCATGGACTCAGACATGCTGACCTGGTCAGCTTTTCAGGAAGGAAAACATTTGCACATTGGTCTTGCTCTCTCTAGGTGAACAAGGTCTCACAGGGATGCCTGGGACCCGAGGCTCACCAGGACCTTCTGGAGACCCAGGAAAGCCAGGTGACAGAGAGGGAAGGGGGAACGGGCCCTGCTGTGTGTGTGTGTGTGTGTGTGTGTGCGCGCGCGCGCGCGCGCGCGCCCCTTATCCCGTTTTCCTCTGGCAGCCCAGCAGGAAACTGCCACAACTGCAGTTGAGTTGAGTCTTGAGAAACACCTTAGGGAGGAAAAATATGCACAGAACCACGCAGAAAGCCATTCTGGTGGAAATGAAGTTGTGCCGTGTGTAGTGGCTGTGTGTCCTGACACCTGAGTCACCAAGTCTGGCACCTGGGAAGAGACACAGTAACTGCAGAAAGCAAGGGGTTCTAGGAAGGGGCAAAGAGTCTCTTAAAAACTGCAGAGTTTAACGCCACCTCAGTACCTTGGTCCGCTGAGCCCTTCCGCTTCGATCCCCCTCCCCTCAGGCTGGCTGTACGTGGACCCTTATCAATCCCCACCGGGCTGAGAAGAGAAGCCATTGTGGGCATCCTTACAACTCCCCCCTCATGTGTTTTATTTTCTGTAGGTCTCACCGGACCCCAAGGCCCTCAGGGTGAGTCACTGGGTCTCTCCCACCTCCAGAGAGCACCTTTCAAGCCTCCCATTCCCTTCCAGGCTTCAGCAAATACATCTCCCACAGTCGCCTTAGAGTTTCCTCTCCTCCTCCCCTCACTCCCAGCAAAACTGGGTTCAGGTCCTTGTACTGTGAGTCTTGAGAAACACCTTAGGAAGGAAAAATATGCACAGAACCACGCGGAAAGCCATTCTGGTGGGAATGAAGTTGATCATGGGCCAGTTCTGTCTGCCTGTGCCCTGTTCCCCTTTGGTACAGGGACCCCTGAAAGGAGGCTCCAGGCCCAGAAATTCCACTGGCCTCACAGGAGCCCCCGCCCCGCTGGTGTGGTGGGGAGTGGGAGCTCACCTCCTGCAGCAGAGCCGTTTTTTCTGGGCCAGCTGCAGTGTCAAAGTCTGTCCCATAGTGGGACCCGTGTGTGCCCATTTGGATTTGGGAAACTGTCCCCACACCCAGCCCCAACTCCTCAAGGAAATAAAGCAAAGATGTAAAATGAAATCAAGCAGCAGGTCCCCCCAAAAGCTGAGCGCACAGGGACGTCCTTCCACTGCTCCCAGGTGGGGGTTCAGATTAAAGCAAGGAGGCGTGTGGCATCAGATCTAGGAAGCCATCCCTGCCTCCTGTGCTGCTTAGCACTGCCGCTGGGGGCTCAGATCCCAGAGGGACTGGGTTCCCCCAAAGCCGCTGCCTCCCTCAAGCCCAGCTGTCAGCCCATTTCCCGGAGAAGGAAAAGGGCTCAGAGCAAGAGCCTCAGTCCCCAGCCCTCAGGGGTCACCTGGGCTAGAGCAGAGGGCAAGGCCAGGTAGGTGGCCAGGTTTCCATGCACGACTATGGCTTGCTGAGCGAGGACGCCTAGTTACTACCAGGGGGCCTGGGATTGCTCGTAATCATCCTCACTGACTGCTTTTCAATCACATCAGGACTTCCTGGCACGCCCGGCCGACCAGGGCCTAAAGGTAAGTGACTTTCCAAATTAAGATGGTCTTTCTTTTCACTAGTTATTTTTGCAGGGGGGAGAAGGGTAGATGGGAGGGAAGCCCCTCTCTGGCCAGAGCCTGGATCAACAGTGGCATCTAGTGGCTTCATTGGGAGACTGTGAGGCTGGGGAGCCAGAGACTTGTCCTGATCAACTAAGCCCCCCCCCCCCCAGTCATGAGCCTCACTGTGGCACCTGGACATCAACAGGCCTGTGGAGGAGGATCTGGAAGGGCGCTGCCCCCACTCCACGCGCCAGCCCATCCCCCAGCTTGCCTCTAAAAGCCCCCCTAGTGCTCTGTCCCCCTGCTTGGGCTTGGCCCCCTGTAGTGTGACTTTAGTGCAGGCAGGGAGGGGCATCCATGATGCTGCTAAGACGGGAAATCACCCCTGGGCTGTGACAGGGGCCATGTGCCGCCTCCTACACACAGGGTGACACTTTTGTCCTGGTCTACTCCTGTGCCCTTGGCCGGTTCTGCATCAGCAGGCCCCACCCCGAGCTAGTCCAGGGAATAATGGTGCTCGGGGGCAGTGCTCTTCCTCCTTCTGTCCCTGACTTACATCCCTGAACCCTGTCATGAGCAGTCACTGTCACCTTGGGGACCCAAGGAATAAAATAACTACTTTCCAGAAACTATTTCCAATGACTGGTTGGGCCAAGGAATTCTGTTAGGACAAATGTAATTCAAAATGACAACTGAGTTCACACATCCCAGACGGATATCTGGGTCCGCAGATCTGTTCATGGATTGCTGGTACCTTTAGTAAGACACACGTAGGTTTGGGGGTTCCACCCTGTCCTTCTGGGGGCCTGCATTTCCTGTTCACGAGGGACATCCGACCCTCCCTGGACAGTGTGCACAAAAGGTGGACATTTTACCTAATGCTGGTAAAATGACCCCTGGGGGCTGGCAGGTGGCAAGCAGTGACCACCCTCCACCTCCCCTGAGGGAAATCCATGTCATCCTCATGTGCAGTGACTGAATTGCTCACAGACCATGGGAAATGACAAAGGCCCTAAAAGTCCCCATTGGAGGACATTTCTGTCTTGTGCTTCACTCGGTTTCTCAGAATCTCTGGATTTCCAGTCCCAAAAGATGCGTCACTAAGATGGCATCTGGTGTGGGAAAGGATGAATCTGGCATCCCCTTCTTGGAAATTTCCGGTGTTCATGTGGGACCCTCTAAGACACAGGCAGAAAAGAGATCTTTTAACCGTTAGGTCACTCAGGAGTTCCCAGCTTACGCGCCACAGAACCCCCTTGTAACTGCACAGCTCCTACTACTGTCCCAGGGAACTCGCGTCACCCTGGAACCAAGCTCTCCCTGGAAGGCTCACACCTCCATCCTTTGACCTCCAGTACTTTTCCAACCCACGGCCGTTCCCAGAAAGAGCCTAAGATGCCTACTGTAGGAGAAGAGTGAATGTGGAATGGGGATGACTCTTAAGTCAGCCTCAATCTGGCCTCTCTGAAAGGCAAACCCTCTCACATTACCAATGAAGTCCGTTTGCGGAGTCCTACATCTTCCAAAAGCTAATGTGGGTAAAGAAGATCGATGCTCTGGCCTCCAGGGTCTGCGGTGCCGAGCCTGGCGCTTAATGCATCCTGCACATTCCCCTTAGTTCATTAAAATGTCGTTAGCCTGCGGGTTGCAGGCCCAGGAGTGGGTCTCAAGTGCAATCAGAGGCCTGGGAAATGATTTATTGGGCCACTAATTGATCCTGGGAACAACCGCTCTCCTTTTCCTCCTCTCCCAGGTGAACCGGGAGCTCCAGGCAGGATCATGACTGCAGGTAGGCATGTTCTGTGCTGCGTATTCTCATGTACCAGGCTTGTGCCCAGGCTCTGCCCAAACTCCCTCCAAGAGGCACCAGTCTGCACCGTGCTTTGGGCAGGATGCAGCGCTGGGCTCTTCGGGTCAGCAGCGAGGTAGTGGGACAAGTTCAGAGGTAACGAGAATAAGAGGCGCTGGCCTGGCCCGACCCACAGCCTGGCCTGAGTCCCAGCACCTCAGAGCCAGAAGAGGGGGGCTCAGTGTTCCATGTGCCTTCTGTTTTCAGAGGGATCATCGACTCTCACTGTCCCAGGCCCCCCGGGACCTCCTGGAGCCATGGGACCCCCAGGACCTCCAGGTGCCCCAGGTCAGTCCATTTTCTTGCTTTGCCCCAAATCTGCAGGACCTGGAAGAGGAGAGTAAGGGGGTTGCTGAGAAAGCTCCCTCCCAGACAGGCTAGGGATTCCTCATCACACACCAGCAAGTATCCAAAGCACTGCCCAGGCCCTGCTCCAGCAGCCCCCAGGACACCATTGGAGGCTTGAGCTGGTAAATGACTTGCCCAGGGTCTCTCAGCTGAGAAGCAGCAGAGGCAGGATTTGGCCATGCCTGCAGAGCCAGTGTTTGATCTGTCAGAGCACTTGGTCCTCACCTTGTTTCCTCTTGGAAAACAATTTAATAAATGCATTAAGGGCAACAAAAGTCCTAGGAATCTATTTGCAGAAAATATCCCCAAATTGTTCAACAATAATGAAATCACTGCAAAAATATGATGACTGAAAGTTGTTAGGAGATAATGGTGGCGTTTAAAGGAACAGAATGCTTGATAATGTGCACTCTGTGGCTGCAATGATACTTTTACAAGATGCAAAAAAAATGCTGGAAGGAAATAAAACAAAATGCCTACCAGTTAAAGAATTATGGGTAATGTTTTTCTTCTATTTTTCCAAAATACTTGTTATTTTGTTATATAATTCCCCCTTAAACAACATGGGTTTGAACTATGCAGGTTCACTTACATGCAGACTTTTTTCAATCAATATATTAGAAAAATTTGTGGAGGTTTGTGATAACTTGAAAACACTCACAAACGAACCTTACAATTTCCTCAACATTTTCTTTTCTCTAGCTTATTTTACTGTAAGAATACAGCATATGATACATATAACACAAAGTGAATCGACTGTTGATGTTATTGGTAAGGTTTCCAGTCGATAGTAGGCCACTAGCAGTTAAGTTTTGGGGGAGTCAAAGGTTATATGCAAATTTTCAACTGTGTGGGGGTGGGGAGAGTCGGCATCCTTAACCCCCACATTGTTCAAGGGTCAATTCTATCTACTTTTTAATTATTTTGAAATGTGTGTGTGTGTGTAAATGAAAAATAGATTCATCGTGACCAGTGCGCATATGGACCAGCCTGCCCCCCTGATACGCTCTCGTGAGAGAGGGGACATGTGGGCATTTAGAAGTCCCTCGTTATTGAAGGACAGTGGCAGGGCAGGGGCCTGGCAGAGGAATTCTCACGCAGATGGACCACAGGCGTGGTCTCAAATTGCTTATTGTTCTCCAATAAGCAAGCTGACCTTTTTGGGCGACTGTCCCATGCCTTGTAGCAAAGCTACATGTATACCAGGACCTGCCTTTCTTCAGTTCTTCCTAGAACTGTGACCCTAGAGGTGTGACAAAGTCTATTCTTCCCCAACCCCATTTCCAGGTCCTGTCGGCCCAGCTGGTCTCCCAGGACAGCAAGGTATGTCACGCCCTGAAAGAACACAACTGTGGGCTGTCAGGAGAGCTTCCTTCCCAGACTGGACTTGGGCCCCGGTCTTTACAGGAAGCAAGAGACAAGCATTTGGGGAAGGGAGGTGAGGGGTGACACAGTTCTTCACCAAGGGTCTTGCAAGGACTCAGCTACAAGAGAAGACACCTCCTCTCACCCCCTTCCGTGTTTCTGAGAAGGTAGGGGTCCTTCGGACAGGAGATTGAAGCTCTGTGGCCCCCTGGACAGTGTGAAGCTCAGCTATTTTCACAAGTCTGAGACCTCTTATGACCAGACCCTGATAATCATGCCACTGTCCAGAGATTTATCCAGATACCAAAAAACAGTCGGGCTTAGGAAAAGCAGATCCAGTTCCCCCTGGGCTGTTGCTCAGCTGGCAGGGAAGTTGGAAGCCAGCAATCTGGCCACCCTGCCCAGGCACCTCCAGAGGGAAAGCACTGACTCATTTCTGCGGGCAGTGCACACCCTCACTCTGTGTCCCCCACTCAGGCCCGCGAGGCGAACAAGGACTTGCTGGTGAATCGTTCCTTAGCAGCAGCAGCAGCTCCATCTCCGAGCTCCTCTCCGCCCGTGAGTGTCTCCATGTTCTCCGGGGCAGGCGACGTGGGGGTGGCAGTGGGAGAGATGGCAGTGCCCTGGGGGCGGTGGCAGTGAGTCATCGGGACCCCCAGATGGGGGTGAGGATGACCGGTTCCTCTGGAATGCAGTGGTAGCCAGAAGAAATAGCGAGGGTTTTGTCAGCGGTGACAAAAACCTCATTCGTGACTCGAGGGGACGAGTCACGGGCTGGAGCAGCTGTCAGAGGTTCTTGGGAGGACCAGAGGCATGTGGGGCCGAGGGAGCTAGACACTGAGTGTCGCTGGCAGGAGCACTGCATCCGCCACTCACTGGGAGCAATGACAGGGGCCCGTGCTCCTCAGCCACAGGCCTGGCCTGGGAGCGTGGACTCCTGGGTCTTCCTGTTCCCGAAGTCCTTTAAAGAGCCCAGATGGGGATGCTGCTGGGCCTCCTCCTGGACATCTGACCATCTGGACACCTGAACAGCAAAGACAACAAGCAGCCCTGGTCCAGCAGATGCCGCGTGCCCGGCATCGTGCCATGGCATCTCAGGAGTCTTCACAAGGCCCCTGTGACATAGGCCATATGCCTCTGGTTTTCAGAGGAGGAGCTGTGGCCGAAAGAGGTCGAGGACTGGTCCAAAGTCACCAGCTACAAGTGGTGGAGCAGGGATTTGAACTCAGACCATCTGACACTGAAGCCATGCTCTTATCCCTCATTCGATACACCCAGATTAGCCGTCAGGGAGTTCGACTGCCTCTGAGCAAGGGCGCCCTGAGCAGAGGGGGTGCTGGAAGGTCGTGTGCCATGACCCAGGGCCTGATGTGTGGGGTGCGATAGCCTGGGGTGCCTGGCACTAATGATTCTGGTGAGGAATGAAGCGGGCGGAGAGTAGTCCTGTGTCAGCTTTTACTCATTTCTGTTTTTTCTTTCTCCAGAGGGTCTTGATTTACGAGGTCCCCCAGGCCCCCCAGGACCACCTGGGCCACCAGGTGAGCATCTCGGGAATCTTGGGGGACGGGACTGGAGGCACTTAGTGAGGAAGCCAAGACCCTGCTCTCAGGGGCAGAATCGGCCGAGTTCAGCATTGCTTCTTCCTCACTCTCTTCTGCAGGACCTTCCATCCCAGGCCCATCAAGACCCCAAGGCTCCGCAGGTGAGATGAGCTTCCTGGTGGGAGGTGCGAGCTAATGGGACTCAGAGCCCAGGCTGCCTCGGGGCTGGCTCTTGGGAAAGAGCTTCCTTACACTTCTCTGTCGGTAGCCCTCCTCTTGGCATAACTAAGGCTTAGGGGTTCTCTTATCTAGGGGGAAGCCTGCCAGGTCCACCAGGCCCGCCAGGATCTTTCCCGACCAACTCAGATCATCACACTTGTTCTCTACCTCAGCCCCAGCCCCAGCCCCAGCACATTCCATGGTCACAGGCATCTGTGACCATGTAGGTCTTCCTGACCTACTCACCATGCTTCCCCCAGACTTCCCACTGGGGGTGTGTCTGCATAAACTCCGAGCCACCTGCTGCATGTAGAGAGAGTCAACGATGCCACCCAGCCACTCCAAGAGCCCCTAGCCTGAGGGAGGGAGCTGGTTCTGCCCTTGCAGAGATCAGGACTGTCTGGGCAAAGCTGACTCCTGTCCGTGGGGCGCCTAGGTCTGATAAAGTACACTGAGTCAGGGGCTGCTCCCTCACAAACACAGCGTCCACATTCGAAACTATTTCTTTCCTCTGCAGAGAACTTCTACCCTGGCCCTCCAGGCCCACCTGGCCCCCGAGGCCCCAAAGGAGACCAAGGTGAGAACTGTCTTAGGGAGTGCAGGAGACTGTACGCGCCCCACCGACCCAACTGGTAGACGGGAGGGTCTGGATGAGCTGGGGCATTTCTTCATTCTCCTGCCATATCCCATTAGAGCTCAGCACCCTGGAGCAGGGGGTGGGGGGCAGCACAGCGGTCAGAAGCTCCAGAGAATTCCCACCTCTGCGTTGGCCTGGGGGAAGGAGAGGCACGAGGGGCCTGCAGCTATGTCTGCTCCAGCCCTGGAGCCCCATCTCCTCCCCATGGGTCCCTTGAAGTCGTAATATCTGCTTCATACATCTCACAACTCTCTGCCTCCTTTCCTCAGGCCCCCCAGGTACAGCAGAGCTGGCATCAAACAAAACCTGGGGTGGGGGTGGGGGTGAGGGTTGGGGCGTCAAGAGCCTTGAGCAAGACTAGATCTGAATGGTTGAGAATGTACATGTGTATGTGCGTGAGTGTGTGGGAGCTCTTGGTACTGCCCAGAGGGCAGCACAACCCCAGTGTCATGAACCACTGGAGCCTTGGGAGGGGAGGTGGTGACTTGGGCTGGGACCTGGGGACAGGGAGGAAAGCACAGCTGACTGTCCTCCCCCTCTGTGTTCCTCAGGCTCCCAGAGCAGAATGAGCTTATTGGTGCTAAAGCCTCAGGAGGACAAAGTTGAAGAAAGGAGAGGCTGGCGGGAGGAAGGGATGGGGGTGTGGGGATACAGTCTGCCCAGAGGGAACTTGTGGTATCACTGCAGAAACACACGAAGACCTGCGTCCGTTGTTGAGCCACACACTGATAAGTGTGGTTGGGCTCGACAAGGGGAGGTTTCCTGGAGGAGGTCGTACAAATAGGGCTTCTCGTTTTGGATTCCAGGTGATCCCGGAGTGCCAGGGGCTCCTGGCATTCCTGGCAGTCGCTCTCAAGGTAAGAACCAAAGGTGACCAAAGTTCTCTTCTTTAAGCAAGGCTGATCAGGAGGACGTTGCTTCTTTCATTCACCCATCCATCCATCCATCCATCCATCCATCCGTCCATGGTTCAGTGTGGATTAGATACTTTCTCCACATGCTAGGAGCTGCCTTAAGGAGGTTACAAGTTAGTGGGGGCAGGAGGGAAGGACCTCTGCACCCCTGTACGATAAAGATGACTAACAATGCCGATGACAAGATGGAGGCAGCAGGTCCTGAGAGCTGGGTGTGTTCAGAGATGAGGGAAACGGGGGGGCAGTGAGCACGTGTCCAAAGGAATGAGGCTTTGGCCTGGAGAGCTCCCAGCTCTGTGCCCCTGGCAGACAGTGGCCGCTGCAGGCACTCCTTTCTTCTTTTTGGGGGGACTCTCTTTGCCACTGCCTTCTCCTACTGAGAAAGACCGTCCTTCCCCAGACCATGGGAGCAGTGCCCCTGGGCCCTCGGTCTCACCCTCGGGTGGAGAAACCAGTTCAGAAGGCTTGCTTTCTTCCAGGGGGATCGTCATCCAGCACCACGTTCCTGCCAGGCCCACCAGGCCCCCCTGGGCCCCCTGGGCCCCCAGGCTCCCTCAGCAGCTCCGGCCTGGAGATTCAGCACTACATCTCTGAGTACATGCAGAGTGAGTGCTGGGGTCAGAGCAGGGGTGTGTGTGGGTTGGGGGGCGCAGTCTGTATGGCCAGGCCCAGCTCTTCCCCGCCTGGAGCTGGGGCTGCAGGTCCACGAGCGTCTGCTTCTCCTCGCTGCCCACACAGGCCTCGGCCTCACCCCAGTGGTGGCTGGCCCAGCCCCACGCTTGTGCACGTGCACACACAGCTGCACCCACATTCACACGTGTGCACTCCCCGCCCCCCGCCCTGTGCTGTCCATAGACGTGAGTGGGCACCAGGGCTGTCACATGGGTAGCTGATAAGTCTCGGTGATCCACAGCCCTCGAGCCCCTGCAGGCCCAGCCCCAGCCTCTGCCTGGTTCTCCTTCTGTAATAGGCTCCCTGCTGGCCCTGCCTCGGGCCGTGTGGGCTGGGCCAGGCACTTCCTCAAGGGCTTCAGCTTACCTCCTCGGGGCGGACATGCCTACTTGGGGACAGGGTTAACTTTATTTCTTTGTTGGCAGGTGACAGTGTCAGGTCTTCTCTATCTGGAATTCGGGGTCCCCCGGGCCCCCCTGGTCCCCCTGGGCCTGTCATCACCATGGCGGGTGAGACTTTCGACTACTCAGAGCTGGCAAACCTCGTCGTGAGCTACTTACGGAGTAAGCTTCTCTCACCCCTGAAATGACCCTTCCCCGCAGCGTCCACTTCTGTTCCTGGAGCCTTGTCTCTTCATTTGCTATTGGCTTTGCCCTTCTGAACATAATGTTCAAATCTAAATTCACGGTGATCGGGCCACCGGGAGCTTCAAAAAAGGTTTGTTCAGATGAGGCAACAGTGCACAGCCATGGTTAGGGAGCCTTCTCGTGGTTGAAGTTGTGTCCTAAGTATGTGAAAGGGACCCTTCGGGTCGGCGGGGCCTCGTAGGAGGTAGGCCAAAGCAGTCTTGAAAACGAACTGCATTTCTTACCAAACAAAAACAAAACCCTTTGACTTTTCCATGCTTTCAAAACAGCCTCCTACTGCCCGCATTGGTTTACCTCCCCCAAATGGAAATGGCCAGTTGACCTGGTCTTTGTGATTCTGGAGTAATGGGGGTGTTGCTTTAGTACAGATACATAGGTTACCCCACATTTCCTTCCCCACAGCCTCGGGGTACAGCATTGGCTCGTCTACCTCCATCTCTTCTGAAGACATCCTGGCTGCACTGCGGCGTGAGTTGCCCGTGGCGGGCTCAAGGCTGGGATCCCTTTGCTGTCTCTTGACCACCCTCCTCAGGCACATTTTGTCCCTGTCTGAGCCTTGTGAGGGCTGCAAAGGGGAGTCATTTCTTCGGGACTAGGGGCCACTCCCTCACTGCTCCCAACCACTGGCAAGTCAGCAGCCGACTGGCAAGAGGGCAGCAAACCTCCCCCTCCCCAGTGCCGGGCAACCAGGCAGGTGCCCCTTCAGCTAACGTGGGAGCTTTCTGATTGCCCCGTGGGCCTCAGAACCAGAGCTCACACGTGTCACTCAGCAGACCTGGCTGTGGCAGCCCCATGGCCTACGTGGGTCCACGCTAGCACATCTTCTCCTTTCAGGGGAGGATGTGATTCAATATCTACGTCAGTACCTGACGGGCCCTCGGGGTCCCCCGGGGCCACCAGGCGCCAGTGGAGATTGGTCCCTCCAGTCTTTGGACTACGCAGAGCTGAGCAATCGCATTCTCAGCTACATGTCGAGTGAGTATCTGTCCTCTGCAGGCAAAGGTGGTCAGGAGGGCCTGAGGTGAGGCCATGGGGGCCGGACTTCCCTGAAATGGCCCCCTGACCCTCTCCTGCCAGGCCGCACCAAACCCAGAGAGTGTGAGCGGCATTCAGAGCTATTCAAACCTGTGGCCCAGAGCAGGTCAGGGAGCCTGGAAAGGAAAGCCAAATGAGTGTCTTGGGCACCATCCTGCGTGAAGTGTGCACACAGCTCACATGCACATCTCTCCACAGACACACTCCCCTCTGTCCACACACCTACACACACACACACACACACTCCCATACACGTAGCAGCAGGAGGAAGGATTGGGCCCTTTTAGACTTGCACTCTTCCCAGGACCTGGGGACCTCCTCTTTGGTGTCATTACAGATTGTAGCTCTGAGTTCCTCCTTCTGCCTGTCCCTTCCAGCTGCTCCTCCTTTCCCTTTATCAGCCCCACTCTGTTCATGCTGCTTCTATCTGGCTCCTTCCCTGACAGGGAGTTTTTCATCTGTCTTTGCCTCTCTGAATCCATCACAACTTGGGGTTTTGTTCCTCAGGTTCTGGAATCAGCATTGGGCTTCCGGGCCCCCCGGGCCCCCCTGGCTTACCGGGAACATCCTATGAGGAGCTCCTCTCCTTACTCCAAGGTAAGGCTGAGCAGGGCACATCTGTCCAAGTGGTTTGGGATGGAAGGCAGAGCCCCTTGGCCCAGCCCATGACTGACTCCCTTGCTTTTCCTTGGCGTCCCAGGGTCTGAATACAGAGGCATCATTGGGCCCCCAGGTCCCCCTGGGCCACCAGGGATCCCAGGCAACGCATGGTCCAGCATCAGCGTGGAGGACCTCTCATCTTACTTGCATAGTAAGGCACAGGGGGCAGGGGTGAGGAGGGCAGAGGCCTACAGTCTGGCCTTTAAGGCTCCAGGGGTTTTTTAACAAGGGCAGCCGTGGAGAGTTAAATCCATTCACCACTTACCAAGTCCTCCTACAGCCTGTACAGGGTGGACCACTGGGGCCCTGGAGAGCGGCACCCAAGATTTGAGGTGCTTTCAGCCCAGATAAGGGGTGGAGTGGGGAGATAGTGCTCCCAGGTGCAGCCCTTAGAGAACTCATGAGCCTGTGTGATCAGGTACCAAGGCAGGAGTTCCAACTCGGTGACAGAGGGCTGGTCTGATTTGGGTTGACGGAGGCTCAGGCCTGGGAGTGAGGCGGCCAGTCGGCAGCAGTTGTTCTAGGGCGGTGCTTTGGGCATGTTGTTCCCTCCTCCCCCCACACGGGGCCCTGAAACCAGGTGGGAATTCAGCATTCTTGGCACGGTGGTCCCTGATCTTTCTCTTTCTCCTTCCTCTCGCTCAGCTGCTGGCCTGTCATCCATCCCAGGCCCTCCAGGCCCTCCTGGTCCCCCAGGCCCTCGAGGGCCTCCGGGTGTCTCAGGAGCTCTGACAACCTACGCAGCTGAAAATAGCGACAGCTTCCGGAGTGAACTGATTAGCTACCTGACAAGTAGGTGCCCCTAACGTTGCTGTCCTTCCTCTGCCCTCTGCCCAGGCCTTGCTTCTCCCTGAAAGGGGGGCAGAAAGTGCTTGAGGGAACCCAGGCGGCCCAGTACCCGAGAGCCACCACTCGGGGAAAGCCCAGCGTCCTCCAGCCACTGTCCTGCTCGTGCTCAACTGCCTTCAGGTTCACAGCCTGCTTCGGGGTGCTGACACCCTGAGAGAGCCCTTAACTCCCACGTCTCGCTCTCCACCAGACAGCTCCCCCTAATGCAGCCTCCTCGCCACAGGTCCTGATGTGCGCAGCTTCATTGTGGGGCCCCCAGGCCCTCCCGGGCCCCAGGGCCCCCCTGGAGACAGCCGGCTGGGGCCCATGGGAGCCATGGATGGCTCCTACAGTCATGGGAGCAGCTCTTCACACAGCTCATCGCTCAGCCGGGGCACCTCCTACAGCTCTTCCATGGGCATCGGAGGAACCAGTGGAGGTTCCCTAGGCGAAGGGGGTGCCTTTGGCCCAGACGGTAGCCTGGGCCGAGGCTACGGGGCAGCAGCAGAAGGCGGCATGTACGGTGGCGACAGCGGCTCCTTTGGGGCCGGCTTTGCTGGGGGCCTGGATTACAACGAGCTGGCTGTGCGCGTGTCTGAGAACTTGCAACGTGAGTCAGGTCCCTGAGGCCTCTGGGAGGGGGCGGGCGGTGGGGGGCACGTACGCATCCCCACATCTAGGCTCCAGAAACTCCCCCTCTTGTTTTTGGAGCACCCAGGCTGTGAGGCCCGCAGTTCTGCAACCAAATGGACAGGAACTGAGCACAGGAGGCCCGAGTCTAATGCTCGGCCAGCTTAGTTCAAGGGGCCCCGGTCAGGACTGCAATGTCCACGGCAGGGAGCAGAGCACACGGCTGTCTTTCTACTTCGCTTCCCAATTCCTTGTGCGGGTCTCAGAAGTCTTCATGACTGCGATGGTTTTCTGCTGGGGCTGAGGGAAGGGTGTTGGCTGAAAAGCCCCTTCTCCCTGTAGCCTAGCAGCGCAGGTACGCAGGCCAAAAGCCTTTGCTGAAAGCCCACTGCAGCAGAGCGCAGTGCCAGCCCACAGCGGACGACACGGAAGCTGCAGGGCTCTCCCCAACGTCACTCACCCTCGGCTCGTTGTGCTGTGAGGCAGACAATGAGCGCTGCCCTCTTCCTGGTGTGTTACAGGTCAGGGCCTGCTGCAAGGGTTGCCCTACACTGTCCAGGGCCCACCGGGCCAGCCTGGGCCCCAGGGGCCTCCCGGCATCAGCAGGGTCTTCTCTGCCTACAGCAACGTGACCGAGGACCTCATGGACTTTTTCCGAAGTAAGGGCCTCTTCCCGATTGCTTTCCCAACATGTAACTTGCTGCACTCTCACATGGGGCCTGCTCCACAGAAATCGGTCTCCTGAAAAACCTCATTAATACTTGAGATGCTGAAATCGGACAAATTCTAAACGCTGTTTTCCTCTTACAAGCCAAAATGGACCACGACCTGTGTTACAAATCACTGTTATCTCCCCAGCTTCAGGGTGATAGCTAGTCTAAGGCCAGTTTTTCCCCCTTGTAGCTTATGGAGCCATTCCAGGACCTCCTGGGCAGAAGGGAGAGGTGGGCATCCCAGGACCCAAAGGTAAGTGGTGGCAGGAAACAGCCCCAGGGATCCTGTGTAACAAACGCCTCAGGCGAACAGCAGCTCCCTTGCCAGTGCTGGGATGGGCTCTGGCCTGTTCCTCCCGGCCATTGTGCTTTACTTAGTATGCCATGTGTCCTCCTAGGTGCGAGGGGCCCTGCCGGGCCACCTGGCCAACCTGGGCCACCCGGCCCTCGCGGGCATAAGGGAGAAAAAGGTGACAAAGGTAAGCCTCTGCTGCCACAGTTCCTGGAGGACTGGGAGGCCGGCGATGTGTCCTATAGCAAGCTTGGACAATTAAGGCAAATGCCTACAGTGTGACTTGCATAACAAACAGGGAGAAAGAACGTGCCAGTGCAGGGAGGAAGAAAGAGAACCAATCTGGTAATGAAATGGGGTGAACAATGTAAATAAATTGATAGTCTTACAAAAGAGTTCACTTTCAAGCTCGTTTTGCAGTAGTCACAGTTGCCATAATTGCCCAAGCTAAAGCTCTGCCCGCCCCACCCCCAAACACACAGGCCACAAGATAATTTTTCAACTTCCTACTCATTTTCTAACTTTCAGGTGACCAATTCTATGTTGGGCGGAGCCGGAGAAATGTCGCCGTCAAGCCATGAGCTTCCCTTGGCAGAACAGCCCGGACCAGTTCTTGCAATGGCTTATGGTGTTTAGGTCAAAATCTCTCCAAAGGGTGAAAGCTGGAGTCTCAAACTCCTACTGACACAGGATTGCCAAACAGTCACCTAGAACACTTACTCTGGTCTGGAACTACATGTATAAATAATTCAGTCAGACACACAATCTGAAACAGCTTCGCTGGGTAGGCTTGAGTAGTTGCTGTGCTGTAGGAGACTTTCTAACCACTCTCTAGATCAGAGCTCCTCGGCCCCTTTAACACTTGGGTCAAGCCCCAATCTAGGCTGCCAGTTATATAAAAGTTGGCTCAGGACTCCTTGAGCTTTGCCTTAAAAAAGAGCCCAGAAAATGGAAGACCAGGATGGGAGGGGGTGCCTTTCTGGGGGTGACACTTGATAGGGGATGTGCTCTGGTTAATGCTGTAAAGCTGTGCTACCGGCCCTTCCTCCCCTGTTCACTCTGCACTCTCTAGTCACAGAAAAGAGTTGACTAAGAAGCAACTCTTGCAACTGAAAAAATTAAGAAATTCACTTCCCCTGAAGGTGGTGACAGGGTGTCTGCTAGTTATTTCTCACTGTATCATATTCCCACTTGCTTAGAAACTTTGATTGTAGCTATGATCTACATCCATAGGTCAGCACTCAAGGTTATAGATACGTTGTACTGAACTAGACAGCAGCAAATAGGAAGAAAAGGAGAGGAGGGAAACAGACTATAACCTGCTGCTGGGGAAAGACGTCACCTCTGCTCTGCACTTAGGGAATGGCATCGGGGGCCGGGCGCTGTTGGTTTTTACGCATTTTTCAATGTCTCAAAACATTAATGTGGTCTATTAGATGAAAAGTGACTTCAATTGTAAAAATTTCCAATTAAAGGATTTTTTCCCCTTTTTTACTATTATGTGTAATGTGGTCCATCTAACCAAAGTAAAATATATAGATATACATATATACATATATATATATATTTACACACATACATACATACATATATATATTTTTTGGGTTAATTGGGTTTGACTCTAACACTATTACAAACACGAGAAAACAAAACTGGTTGTATTTCTGGCATTTGTTTACTCACTGAGATTGTTAAAGGCAGACCTTTATCTGTAACTAGTAACTCAATCTGGGCAATTACAAAGCATCTGAAGGGTTTCCCTAAGCATAAATTACTTGAAATAAACACATAAGCAACAAGATTATTTTCAAGTAATGTAGTGATTTATCCCCGGGGCAAAAGAATTATAATTGCAGGGCAAGTACTATGGAATACCAGAACACCTATTAAGGAAGAATGCACAAATAGGAAATGTGCCTGCCACACAAATGCATAGTAAAATCACACAGGCAAATTCAGAAGAAGCTACACTTGGCCAACTTTTGAATTTGTTACAAATTATGACACCTACTGGATAATTTAAAATGAGGTTAAATGAAATTTACTTCTAAACCTCTACTCTTGAAAGAATGGACTGTTTATTTCCTATGTGGTCTCTCCTGAGTATCTCACATATTGTCCTGGGAAAAACATACTGCTTAGTTCCACTATATCCAAACAACTGCTAGCAGCAACCGAGCACCAAACATTGTCTGCCTCCTTTATCAGATCCTGATAGTTACCTGCTCTAAATCAACATCGGAATTCTAAAAATGAGTTCACAAGGCCTTCAGAATTTCAAACAACTTTTTACTGTCTAATAAAAATTTGTGTATAATAAATAACTGCATTGTGCGTTTTTAATATTTTAGTTTTACCTACAGGCTGAATCCATTTAGGTTTGTAATAACAGCTGAAAGGGCTCAAGTATATATTCCCTTTAATGATTCTTGACTAATGAGAGAGGTATGAGTTTTGCCACTTACTGGATTTACGTTTCTAAGCTATCCAAAAGTCTTCATAGAGTTCCATGACCAAGTAAAATAAGGCAAAACTCCCAATCTGCTTACCTCCTCTGGACAGAATCCGGAAAGATGACAGGCAGATAGATGTCCTCAGCTGCTGGTGATGACGCCGAGCCTCGTTTGTTTCTATTAAAAAAAGGGTGTACAATGTAAGAATGAAGAATGTGCAATGCTCCTGGATTAGAAGACCACATGTTTTGACTCCCTCAAGCCAAGCTGAACACTTGCCAAATGATGCTGCCTAGTGTCAACTGAAATTTGTGTGAACGTATCAATGACAAAAAGAGGCTATTTTTAGCCAAAGTGAGGTATATCACATGGTTTGTGAAATGTTTGGTAAGAAAAATAATCCATCCCAAGGGAAAAAAAGGAAATAAAAATATGTACATATACATGTTGATGGAAATATTTATTTAAAGCACCTCTAATAAGTCTCAAAGCGTTAGAAGACCTGGAATATTGCAAGTGTTAACAAAAAGAGACCAAAAAGAGATGCAAAATGTTCTCATGCAGGAAATCCAGTTTCAATGGTTCTCAATAAAAGACTGCTTCTCAAAACAGATTCAGAAATAACTTTATTTTTCATTTGTCAATCCCATGATTGAAAAGACATGTTGCTCCCAAGTAGACAAGAAACAATTCTTTCTGAAAATTTAGCTTGTGACATTATTACACTGCAAATCAGAGAAGGATCACAAAAAGCTGCAGCCAACATTCAAAACTGGTAACATTCTAACCCAAGCTTAGTAGCAGAAAATTTAAAGCTATATCAAAACTATGTCAGCCACAGAAAAGCAATAATAAAGTCATTAACTGTGGTGCCTTCAACTTAAGAAATGCATTTAAAATATCCCATTCCCTATAAAAGATCATTTCCCAGAAAAGAATTGATTTACTTAATCAGAAGACCACTGGAACTGGAACTAATTCTCCTCTTCCACCTCAGTTCTAGGTTTTACTTTAATCAATATCTCTAGCTAATCATTTGACAGAATTTGGCTTTCTCAGAAGAGACTTTGTCATTTAAGCACAGTGTGGAATAAGGAAAGTGTGTAGTTACAAGGGAACTTAGAAGGGTACAAAAGACAGTCACTTCTGAAACTCGCTGATGCTCAAGAAATCAGAGACCCTCCATTAAAATGGGTCTCGTGCCTGAGAGCTGTGTGCTTGAGGAAACACTACTTAGAGGTAGCTCTGGTTCTGGTTCATATTTAATTACAATTTGCTGTATCCTGTCACAGGAAAGTTCTAATATTTTCAGCAAAGTATAAGCACTCAATTTCCTCCTTACCCACCCTATAGCTTCCCCATAGAAAAGGGTAAGAAAAAGCTTAATTGTGACTCAATACAGAATAGCAGCTAATTCAGCAATTCACACCTGACTATGGATTGACAGGACTAGGAAAGGCAACCTGGTGCAACAGGCTCTAGGAGTTAGACCTGCAGAAGTGCAGCGGTCTGGTGTACTCACAGCACTCAGGGAGAAAAGGGGAGCGTGAGTGATTAGGGTGCACATATGGAGAATTTCTTTTATGCATTTCACAGCACCTTCTGCCCCAGCAACAAAACCAAATCAGGAATGGATTTGACTATATTCTTTGATTTCAAAGAACTCTGCGTCCCTCCTCCACTCCTATACTTCATGCAAGAAAGAAAGATCACTGTTATCTATTGGAATATAGGGCCTAACAAGAAGTGAGCAGGGATGGGTACAAATAGGATATTCTATAACAAAACACTTTTGAAAAGATTTATGTAAGTTTTAAGTATTAAAATGAATGTTTCACCTCTACACATGTATCATTTTATAGCCCTGCTCCCGAATGAATAGTCATATTTGAAAAAGGACACCCACATAAACACTGAATCCAAAGGGCAGTTTTCAGGGAGACGCAAGAGTTGCAAATAAACTTACCAGAGTGTCAACCATTCTACTCTGAGTCTCTTTCCTGTAACTCAATAGTCTGAATGTCAAGTTGAAAGGAAAACAAAAAATCAAATATTCAGACCAAATTAATTATGTGCCATAAACTAGTTAGCACACAGGATGTCATTTAAATGATACTAAAAAAATGTCCACTGCCTGAAGTATTAACTTTTTAAAAGCCAATGACCTGAAAATTTCAAAGGAGAAAGTGGTATGAAACCTTCCTCCTCTCGCCCTCTTAAAATAAATCATTAAATACACTAACATTATGTTGTCGTTTTTATCATAATATAAACAATTTCCATTATTATCCTGAATATTACTTTATAAAGATATACATTTTAAAAGGCTTTCAAAACATTTTCCAACCCAGCATTTGAGAATAAAGCATTAAAGGAGTTCTGTATGTAGTAACACATTCATGTGATAAGTGTATGAATTTACAACCATACATAATATATATGTATATATATTTATATATATATATATATTTAAAAAAACAACTTGGCCAGAAGTTAAGGCTACCTACAAAGTTGTCCAAGTAAATTATGCTTGTCAAAACAATTACAAAATGAAAATTACACATGCATTTTTAAATCATCTAAACCACTGACAAAATAAGGTTCAGCATTCAAAGTTTTCAAATTAACTGCAAGAAAAGTGCTACAGATATTTACATTTTCTTAATCTGAATCAGTGTTTCCACAGTTACATTTAAAATTTTCACCAGCCTCAAATGTAATATAACTACAAACTGAAACTTGTACAATTTGGTACCTAGTCCTCTTGAAAGAGAAGGCAGTGAGCATCACTTACAAATGTGCTGTCTCACACACCACAGTACAGTTCATAATACTGTTTGACTTGACACATGCTTGAAATTCTAAGCCTCATGAGGGACTAAGGAGTGAGCATTTCATTAATACTTATACATATCAGCAACCATATCATAAAGGTTTCAGGCTTTTCCCACTCAAATCAAAGTAAATAATTTAAACATGGAACAAAATAAAAACAAAATATAAATGACTTTATTTCAAAACAACAAAGTCATTTCCAACATTGCCTAAATATTTTATTTAAATTCTTTCTTAAAAAGTATTCTGAACAAATGACTCTTAAGATCAATTTTAGAAAATACATTTATAAATATAACTCAGAGCCAGCAGGACTCTGACAGTTTTCAATGAACAGAATTTGCTATGATGGGAGAAATAATTTAATCAGCTCATGTATTGTTTTTAAAAAATAAGCTGGGACAACTAAATCTGTATTTCTTTTAATTTGTTGAGTTTTACATTTCCAATTTGGACATCTAAAAGGTACCTTTTTTTTCCCCATCTTTCCAACTTTGTACAACATATGTTTCAGGATGAAAATTTCTATCAAATGGTAATAGGAGCAAGATTTGAAAAATAATAATGCTTAACGCAAAGGGTGTTTTGTCCCTGTTGAATCAAAAATAAAATCCTATTTTAGACTCAACTGAAATTTAGTGTTTTAGGCACTATTGTAATAAAACTAGCACCCTTAATTATTAATTCATGCCTAAACAGGTAATTATTTTAGACAAATTATCGAAATAATTTTTCTCTTTTGAAATAATTTCTTGCTATTTAAAGATAAAATAGATTTATTTACTGAATCAGTATCATATTTTAAGCAACTCATAGCTTTTTCATGAGAGATGATTCACCAAAAGAAAATTATTTCAACTCTACACCAGAGTTTTATCTATAGAATTTCAGTATCATTGAGAAATTAGATCAGGTAAAAAGATATTTACTAATATTCAATGATGTAACAGGTTTTTAAAAATAAATTTAAACATTACATCTCTAAGAGTTTTTCAGGTAACAGTGTATAAAGTACATAGTTTTTAAGATGAATACACAAAATTATGTTAGGGAATTCTGCAAGATGCTACTTTGCCTACGCGGCCCAGCATCTGTCTTAGTTCCTTTCCCTTCATCTTTGCTAAACAAACAAGACAAACAAACAAAAAAACACCTAGAAGGTGAGGCAGGTGATTGTCTTCGTGCACTCTCTAATATAGGCTGTGGCAGAAGAAGAGAACAGAATGACATATTTAAAAGCCAAACCCGAACACAGAATGCTTCCCGTCGTTACGAGCCAGTGGAATGCAAGCTAGGAATAGGATAGAATTTGGAAATCCGGCTCTGTGTTGTCGGGTTAAGGCATTCAGACTCTCCAGTCATTTTAAAGAACACTTCCTGTTCCTGCAGTTTCCTGGCAAATTCTTCTTCCAGTGTCTTAAAAAGGAAGGGAAAAAGAAATTACGTGCTGGTATTACAAACAGAATTTACTCTGCTAGCCAAGATAAAACTCTTTTCCCCAAACACTTTCTCTGTGCATTATCCTAAGGAAGACCAGACTGCTCAATAGTTAGGATCAGAGGCTGAGCAAAGCCCGAGGCTCACATCTTGGCTCAGCCACACGAATGGATAACTTGAGTCAATTACGTCACTTCTCTATATTTCAGAACCATTTCATTCTTCTGCTATCAATAGGGGTAATACCACCTACCTCACTGGGTTGCTACGTGAGGGTTAAATGTGATAATGACGTACTTAACACACACTAGGTAAACAATAGATGGCATCTATTATTAACTATTATCTGCCTCTCCCACATGGAACTTACCATTTTCTATTTTTTATTTTGATCATTGATGTACATGTCTTTTCTTCTGCACTGGACTATAAGCTGCTTGAAGGTAAAACCTAAACCAGATTCACCTTTACATCCTCACAATACAGAGTAAATATAAGAAGTGTTTTATAAATATATGAGGTATCTATGACTTTGCAGACAAAGCTTCAGGGATAAGTGCTGCTGTAGGGGTACAAAGTATAGGAGAAGATGGAAGGATACAAAAAGGTTTCTCAGAAGAGATAAAACATTCATTGGCTCAGTCTTGAAAGAAAGATAAGAAACTGACAGAGTAGGGAAGGCATGCCAGACAGAGGGAGCTGAAACAATGCCGAGGCAGGAAACGAAGGTTGGTGTGAGTAATGATGATTATACCCAACACTGGAACATGAACTGGGAACAAAGTGGCTGGTGGGAGATGAAGACAGAAAGATTGACTGTGGCCAATGTGTGGCACAATGAAGGTTGAAAGTCAAACTGAGGCATTTATATTTTATCTGATGGAACTGAATATTTATCAATACCACTATGACAGTATCTGAGATCTGCTTGAAGACATATACTCTGGTGACGGCAGGCAAATAGGAAGTAAGGAAAGGAAACTAGCGACCAAAAGGCCCATTAGGACATTACTGAACAATTTTAAGAAAGTAGAATGACAATATAGAAAAGAGAAATATTACGAAAAGAGAGTCGAAATTATTTGTCATCTGAGTGAACGTGTGGTACAACGGAAATGAAAACTGATTCAGGTTTCTCGCCTAGATGTCAATTAAGAGAACAGGAATGTTGGAAAGAACATCTGATGGTGGATGGGACCGGAGAGAGCAGGAAAAGGTGAGATGGAAGAAAAAGATGTTGAGTTTAGTTTTAGCTCCATTGAGTTTACAATCTTTAGTCAACATTCAACTATTGGCAATGATCATTTACAAAGTGCAGGAACTGTTCTAGAAGTTGGATATACATCAGTGACCAAAGAGATAATGCCCCTGTTTTCAAGTAGTCTATATTCTTGTGGAAGAAGACAAATAATAAACAAAATGTGTCTGATAGTGATGAATGTTATGAAGAAAAACAAAGAAAGTTGAGGGGATAGAGAGTGTTTGAGGTGGGCATGAAGTCTACTTTATATATAGTGACCAAAAAAGGAACCTTTGATGAGATAATACTGGAACAGAGGCCTGAATGAAATGAGGAGGAATGGAACATCCAGGTGAAAAATGGGAGCTTAGAGCATGAACCAAAAAGAATAGAACAATGAAGAATAGCAACCATTTATTGAACCCTGACCACGGCTCAGGTACTCAGACAACTGCTGTACACACATCACGTCTTCTGTCTTAACCCCAGTCAGGTAGGTAGTATCATCTTCGGTTTACAAATGAGGAAAACTGGGCTTAGAAATATTAAATGACAAAATTAATCAGTGTTGTCACTAAGACTTGAACCCAGATCTGTATGACTTCAGAATTTATACAACCCCTACTATACACACTTTGGTATTGTCCTTAAATATACAACAGTTGAAGCCATGACCAGCTGTGAGATCAAGATAAAGAACAAAGCTAAGGGTATAAAACTAGAAAATGTCTACATTTTGGGTGACAGGAAGACAAAGAAAAGGTGATAAAGAGCACAAAGAAAGTATGTCACAAAAGTTAGGCAAGGAGAATTTTAAGAAACGAGATTCTTAAGAACAGTTTGATAATGCATAGGATCTAGTCATTAGCAACTTACTTGTGACCACTGTCAACAAGTTCAACAGGAGTTTGAGGTGAAAGCCAGACTGTAAAGAGTTCAACGAAACGGGAAAAAGGGACTTCTCACTGTTTATCCTTCCTTACCTTTTGAATTCTGAACCACAAGAATTTAACTATAAAATTTAAATTAAAAAGCGACATTAGCAACTAATTTGGTAACTTTACTTCCTCTAGAGACCTTTGGCACATAATAGATGCTAAATACATATTTCCTTAATTGACTGGATGAATGGAAGAAAGCAATAGTTGAAATGTATAGCAGGCAGGAAGCCCAAGGAAAAGAAAGGTTTAAGTTTGAGAATTAGCAAAGGGAGAAGACAATATAATGATAGCAAAAACATAATTGAAATGGCTGATTAATTGGACCAGGCTAGCAGGGAGTCAAGTGCAAATAAGGAAGATGGCTGGTTGGCTGGCTAGAAAAGGGAAGGGAAGCCATTCCAATTTTATTAGATTGTCAGTTTACATAGCAACAATGGCCTTGCAATCTAGCTCCAGTCAACCCATCCAGACCAAGCTGTCATGACTTCCTACCTTCTCTCCCTCCCTGCTGCGTAAACACAGGCACACATTCACCTAGTGCTCCAATGACGGGAACTACTTATGATTCTTGTACACATCTTCACTCACTCTCTTCTCTGTACTTAAATTGCCCCATTCCACCCCAGTCTGTCTGTCACCCTAGCAAGCTCTCACCCATCCTTCAAGTCTCACTTGACTTACAAAGTATCTGCGCTCTAAAGCTTCCCTTACCTCCCCACGCAGACTTAAGCAGCTATCCTCCTTTGCTCACACATTGTGCTCCGCTCTATCTTGTACTTCCCTCCTTCAGAGCAATGATCCTACTATCTATAGGATCACTGCTTGTCACTAGATTCTGAACATTTGGAGGACAGAGACTTTTTCTCCTCAACTCTGCATCGCCTGTCCCTGACACTGTACCAGACACGTATTAGGGAAAGAGCCAACAGCTGGGAGGATGGGTGGCTGGCTAGGTGGGTGGGTGGGTGGAGAGATGGACAAATAGATCGATGAAAGCATATTTTTTAAAAAGCTTTTAAAATTACCTTTTTCCTAGGTCTCAATTTCTCTCTCCATTCCTTTAATTCCTGGCTGTGTTCCTCATCTAATTCCTTTAGTTTCTGAGTCTCATGCTCAACCAATAAGTGGCATTTTTCATTCTGAAAATAAAGTTTGGATTAAAAAAAATTCAGCTCAACAAAGTGATTTTTTTAACAAATACAATTATCTTCCAAAATAATAAATTCCTCATCAAACACTATTCTATTACTGTCAAGCTACTCCTCTAAAAACCAAGGGCCAAGAATTATTAAATGAGTCATAGCTTCATTTTTCCAAGTTTAGAAGCTGGATCTGTTACCATATGAAAAGAACTTAAATAGAAAGAATTAGTTTGATCCTGTTTTTCCTTTCCTTTGCTCGTAAAACTGACACTGCAAGAGATAATTTTTATGCGTTTTTCTCATACTTGGTGTCAAAACGTGGGATTCGTAACTATTCCACTCTAGTAAATTAAGCAAACGTAGCATCTCCACAATGTATACACTACTCTGAAATTTTAAACATTTTAAGCTATATACTAGATGGGCAGCATATTCCACGTAAGGCCCAAAACAGTCCTCTCTAAAGTTAACATTTACATTTCTTAGGAGAAAAATTCTCATGTTTATCACTTTATTCAAAAACCTAGAAGAAAATGAACTGTTTCTCCCTAGATGAAAAGAAATGTCAAATTCAGACGCTGATAACAAAACTGTCTACATCATTTTGAAAACTCTGTTCATCTTCTTTGCAAAATATACTAGAAATATTCAATCTGCTTTTGAAAAACAAAACTTCTTAGATTGTGTAATTTAGCTTCATATTACATTAATCATGGTTATATAAAATGCAAACAAATGCCTAAGATACTTAAACTGAACTTCATTTGGGTCTAATCAGGAAACAAACCCCAGCATTTTCCTGGCAAGTACAATTGACTTTGTTAGCTATTCTCTTCTCAAAACCTGTGCTGCCCAACTACTGCCAGCTTTGTTTTCAGGCTTCGGTATCTAACCTGCAGTTGATGCAGCTCTCGGACATTGGCTTCACACTGCAACTGAAGATCCCGCATTTGATTTTCATGTTTTTGATGCTGAGCCATTCTCTCATTTTTCTGCCTCTTTTCTTCTTGAGCAGCAAACTATAAACAAGAAAAACAAAATACAGTTAACAATGTAATTTCTGTATCTTCCAAAGGTACAATTAAGGAATTTAAAAATACTGAAAAGTATAACAAATTGAAGTTACAAGTAACAACATGCTCTCACTCAAAGCTGGAGTCCACATCGTGGCTTTAGTGGGGAGTGGGGGACTTCTGATTAAAACCTTGTTATCTGCTTAGTGACCTCAGTTAATTTGTGTGTGGGATCTGTGATTATAGAAGTATACTGAGGCCATATGCTTTGACTTCAAAAGCTGTCCAAGTCATCTCATTCCCAGGATTGCTCTTAGGACCAGGCTAGCCCAGGATCTGATGTGGGGCCTGGGACGGAGAGCTCTACCCTGTGGCCACAACCCCAGGAAGAGTAAGTCAGTACATGCTAATACCTAGCTAGCCCAGCCCACAGAGCTAAAGTGAACATCAGCAAGCCCAAGGGGGCTCTAAATGTCTACAACACAACGATGTGGCACTTCTAAAGGTCATGCAAATGTTTGTAACCTAGAAGAGAAGAAAGTAATGTGCTCATTTACCTGTTTAATTTTTTCTCGGTCCTGATCTGGTGTGGCCGTTGAGTTAATTCTCAAACTTTTCTTAAACATGGCCATGCGAGTCTTGGCTTCACTGCGCTGAATCTTAGGCAGTCTTGCTCTTTCTTGAGTCTGTCTGTTTTTCAATTCCTCAATAAGTCGTTGATTGTAACGCTGCATTTGTTCTGTTTCCTAAAAAGTTATAAACAGAATCCAGTGATGTAAATATAATTTAATACTCAGTACCCACATATATGCTCAAATAAGTCATTTTGTTGTTGTTTCCCAAAATTACTCTCTCCCTTGTTGTATACCAACCAGCAAAATATTAGGCAAAAAATAATTTATAAGAAAAACAAAGCTATTACTATTAAGAGTCTTATATCGAAACTCTTTTACTAAGTATAGGGAGTCCACAGTTTTAAGATATTTGAACCATAAATGGAGCCACAATAGCTACCTCTGAGAGACAAGATGAAGATTATCAGAGGCTATTAAACCTTGTAATTAGTTTCCTCCCTTGGAATTTGAGGAAAAACGTTTGTAATCCTGATTAACATACAATTAATTACTCTAAACTTCAACAAAGAAATTTTAGGATAAAATAAATCTGAAATTCATTCTCTAAGAAATATGTTTCAAAAACGAAATCTTCACTCTCCAAATTTTAAAATGAGTAAAAAAGGGAATAAATTTTCCTTTCATTAACCTTCTCATGCCGTTTAAGTAGCTGATGTCTTTGCATGAAATACTGATCTTTAAGTTGCTGTTTGAGTAGCTGGTGTTTTTCTTGTAAGTGTCGTTCTTCAAGCTCCCAAATTGCAGCTTCTCGAGCTAGAAGAAGAAACCAATTTTCAAAATGTCACTTTGGTCTTTTTACTAATGCACTTTAGTCTTCATTTTAATATTCACATAAAAGTGTTCTATATACACTAACTTATAAATACACTGACATCCTGAGCTATAAAAGAAATATAACCAATGCAAAGATAATTATCTATTACTACTTTCCATTCTGTTCTAATGTCCTTTAAACAGAGAATGCCCCACCCCCAACACCAAAAGTCCATTTAATCATCTTAATGAGAAGTTCTTAGGGGAAATAAGTGCTTAAAATTTCATTCTATCATGTAGCCAATTAAGTACAGCAACAATATACGGTATAATGAGTATACAAAATTATTCAGGTATATTTCTAGCATCATCTGGACAAAAAAGATGTTTTAAGGATTATATGTTTATGTTTTCTACTGTCAAAAAGGAATTCTATACCTTGCAGTATTTCTTAATTTTATAATTTTTTTCTCTCTTATTTATCTTTCTTTATCTTTCCCTCTACCATCTTTCTTTATCTTTCCCTCTACCACCCCACCAAAGGAAAGCATTCAAATCATTTTCAAGGTATAGCTCGGCAATGTTTTTGAGGTGTCTTTGTATATACACATATGCTGCATAATTTCATATACCTCTCATGAGCTGTTGTTTGTTATTCAGGCACTCTCTTTCAATATTGGCTAACTCTGCCTTTTGCTGTTGGATGATCTTTTTCAGAGAGCCATCTAATTCTTGTTGTTGCTTCTGAACAAACTCTTGTTCCTATTAGACATAGTTAACCATCAATTAATAAGTATTTACTGAGCAAAACATCCATTTATCTATATGCATATATTAGTGGTTAACAAGATTTCTAAACCAAGTTTCTAAAATTTGTGGAATTAAAAAAAAAAAACAAAATTATACAGTATACAAATATATATATATAAATATAATATAGTCACCCAATTCAAGCCCGGAAAAAAGTACTGGAATACATATTATTCTAAACTTATGGACTAATACATACAAAAGAAGCCCATAATCCACTCATAAAATGCCATTACACTGATATCTTTGGGAAAATAATAAAATTATAGCTTCTAAAACTGACTATTCATTCCACTATGCTGCGGATAAAACAAGAATAAGAAATGCCTTTTAGAAAGAAAGGCAATAAAGAGCACATAAGTAAAACAGATATCAGAATGTTAAACTCTCTATTTTTCAAAGAAATAAAGAGGAAAAAATATTTGTGGTTAGACTAACAGAGAAAGATAGTTTCTGTATCAACGGCCTATGCCTAAAAAGAACAATAGTTTGAGGACTTAATAAGAAATCGTGCATTGCTAGAGAAATGTGAACTAGTATAAGAATATGAGCTATACTTTATAAATCTATACACAAAATTCCTTACAGAGAATTCTACCAACATGTTTGGGACTTATCCATTCAATAAATATTTACTGAGTACATACTATTTGCCTAAATGCCAAATTTATGCTTTAAAAATGTCCTTTGATTACTGTGTAAGAAAGGAAATGTTAAAGTGACTTATGGCTTTTATGCTAGACCATACACTTATAGAAGAAAAGGAACAATATAAAGTGAAGAAATGTGAATTTTGCCAGGAAATGTTTGGATCTCCAACCCTCCCTTGGCAGTTACAGCCATTTGTGATTCGCTCAAGGGTATTCTGATCACTGAGTGTGGATTTAGAAATTTAGGGTTGAAACACCACTTCACCTAGAATCAATCCCTCCTCTTGCACATCCGAGAGAAGATAAAACCCCAAGATCCTTTTAGGAACTATTTTTCAGGCCTCGGACCGTCTGATAGGACCGGGATCATTACCAGCCAGGACTTCCATGCACAAAGAATAAGCCCAGCAGTGTTCCCCAAGATACTTGCCTTACTACTGTATCTACTATGAAGGTAATTCGAAGTCACAAATGCTGCTGCCTCCTTTGCATCATAATGTTTTTTAGCAAATACAAATAAACAGTAGCAGAAAGACTAATGAATTACCTCTATAAAAAATAATTGCCAACTTGACTATAGTCACCTATATAACATTACCACAGCAAAAAAGTTAAAAAAAACTAAATGAATGTTTAAATTCAACTATATAGAATAAGGCCTTTTGAATTTTATTTAGAGAGATACAAAATCTCCATGTCTATCTTTTAAGCAGTTATAATAAAGTTGTTCAAGCTTCTCTTTTTCCTACAGCAAGTATCATTTGTAATAAAAACTAAACTTTCTCGATATGCAAACTTGTTAAATAAACAATATAACCTTCAGATATATGAAAGGGTTTTCTTTTGTTCAACATTTTTGCCACTGGTTTGCATAAAAGACTTTTTAAAAGTATCTGTGTAGACAGAAACAATGGGTACAAATTAACCAGCATAAATATAAATATTACACTTAGACTCAAAGAATTCAAGTGCAAAAACACAATATGGAGTAAATTAATATTTATGTGAAAATTAAAAAGGTAAATATAGGCCATTGCCACTAAAAAGTGAACGTAATTTCTTGTCGATGCCAATCTTTGGTCATATTACTATAATATATTTATGTCCAGATTAACAACATAAGAGTTCGGTTCAAAGAAAATCTTTATTAAGCAATTAGTAAATACTGGGCACTGTACTAGTTACAAGGTTACTAAAATTAATAAAAGACAGTATTGCTTTCAAAGAGCTTCACTCTATTGGTCCCAAATTGGTTTTCAGTTCACATAAAGGGTAGTGGGCCCCTTTCCTTAGTACTAGACTTTCAAAAGTTCAAAAGTAAACCACAGAAAATGCAAAGCTGGGGGTTCCAGAAACTATGCTACACAATGAATGACTGAAAAAACCACAGAAGCATGCCCTGAAGCAACTAATAATAAATGAGGGGGACTGAAGAGCTGAGACTGTTACGGAGAAGCAGGCAAAACTAGCATCATGCTGCTCCAGAAGGCAAAATAAAGACCAACAGGTAAGAGGCAAGGCAGGCAATGTGTGGAAGTGCTTCCTAACCATCAGGGTGAGCAAAGACCCCAGGTGCCCAACAGAGCTATGGACTTGAATAATTACGCAGAGTCTGGATGATTACGTAATCACGGATACTACACAAATAATTTTTTACATTAAAGCTAAAAATAACCTGAAAGGTCTCTTACATACTAATTAATATACTTTATTACCTCAAAAGAAATAACATTTTAATATTATTCAGCTTTCATTAACTTTCCTAACTTCAAAAGCCAAATGTAATATATTCACAAGAAATTTTTAATTAGAAATTACTGTTAGGCTCTAAAAGAAAAGTGACCTTACATTCTAAAATGATTGTACAAATTACATTATCCTATGAAAAAAATAAATAACAGATGAATCTGATCACTAGGAGTAACAATTTTAAAACAGACACATGCATTGTATAATGAGTGCCTTTTAAATGTACAAGTTTGAATTTTGATAAGGAATTCTAACATATTAATCGGATAACTATGAACATTAAAAATACATCTTTGTGTTCTAGAAAACTATAAGAAAGGGTTATGATATATTGGGCTATATGTACAGAATTTGATCATTTTAACTCAAAAGAAAAGTTAAAAATGGTAATGATCAGAAAAGTGATCGTAATTCATAATTTCTCCCTCTCGTTGAAAAAGTTAATGTTTTGCTTACGTTTTTAGAAAACTATAGAGTCCAAGAGCTGCCAATAATAAAATAAAAAAATAAAATAAAAAGTCTAATTTCAGGAGAGGGGAAAGGAGGGGTTAAAATCAAGCTGTATTCTATCTACTCCAGTTGTACATACCACATCACAAGCAAAACTTACAGTGTTAAATGAGCTAGTCACTTCCCTATATAAACTGTGAGAAAGAATACAGCCTGGAATTCCAGACTTAATATAAAACTACAGTAAGGAGAATAGCAGCAACTCACTATTCATTATGGACAATTTGAATAGTGAAAACTCGAGTTAAATGGAACTGAAGTCACCACTTTTAATATGGCTTTTCTGACCATATCCATAATTAAAACATCTACATAAACATATATGCAATCAAAATGTCACTTCACACAGAGATAACAATCTAATCACAGCATTCAATTTCTCACATGTGCAAAACTCATAAAATACTATTGGGAAGATATTTCTTGAAAAAGATGAAAATCTCAAATTAAAATTTGTGGTAGGGTAGACAGAAAAAGAACACTGTATTACAAGTGTTCCAGTTCCAGTTCCACCATTAATCGCTTCTGTGACTTTAGGCAGATCACTTAGACTTCTGTGCCTTAATCTCTTCATCTGCAAGATGAATATACTCCATCCCTATATTAGGGTGGTGGCAGTGAGAATCAAATGTGAAACTCTTTGAGGAATGCTCTACTGTAAAGTTCATGTCAGTTATACTGTTATTGGCATTGCTGACATTATCATCTAGCAATCTTCTGAGAGTTTAACGAATGAAGCTAACAATGAAAAGGCACATGTGAGCCAAAGAAAACGCAAGTAAAACAGGAGAAGGCATCCTCCTACAGGCATGTGGGACTTACGTCCTGCATTGGGGCGTTGAAGACTGCACAAGATGACAACTGAAAAGACTGAATCATGACCTGAGCAACACCCTGTGGATTAGAATACAACGCACCTCCCAGGTGAGAATATAGCTGAATGACTTTTTGTAAATGGAAAGAATAATTATACAAATGTTGACTTTTTTGAGGCCTGGAACAAGTCACTTAACAGAGTTGCCTCCTTCTTATCTGTAAAATGAAGGATTTGAACTAGATCAATGGTTTCTAAACTTTAATTCACTCACGTTATTTTTAAACCAAACATTCTTTAAAAAACTCACCAAAAAATATATAAAATTTGTAAAACAGATAAAAAGGGGTGCTGCTTAAGTTGAAGACAAAGCAGGGGCTCAGAGCCCCATAGTCCTCACTTTCTGAAGGATTCTTGAGGTGCTTCTTCAAACTCAAGAGCTCCTGGAAGCACAGTATGAAAATCACTTGACTAGATGACCAAATACCTTCTAACTCCACAACTTATATGGCTATTATAAATTCTCACCTTATAAATTCTCAAAAAAAGTTTAAAATAGATTCTGTAAAGTTATCAAGTTTTAGCATCTTCATTAAAAGCAGTAGCTAAAGAGAAGTACTTTTGTGCTCGCTTCGGCAGCACATATAATAAAGAGAAGGATTTTGGAAATCTGTTAAGACTACTAAATTCTTCACTGACTTTACAAAAAGAAATTTACTATTGCTTTCAGCATTAGTTGAAACATATAGGCTAGCCCTCAAAATTATATGAAAAATCACCAACAGAGTTTTATTAAAGTAAGGGATCACCTAAGTGATTCAACACTAAATTCTCAATTTTGACTCTGAAGTCTGGTATATTACCTTTTGGAATTAAAAAAGTCTATATTCCTTTACAAGGCAAAACCGTATTATTATTATCTGGCTTGAAATCCAAATGAACCAAAAATAGATGTGCGAACAGCCAGGACTTCCTCATCACCTAGTAACAAGACATGGCCAACAACTGGGCTAAGCGGATGAGAGTTTAGATTTGGCACAGAAAGGGTAGCTTAAACATGGGAGGCAACATGGTATCGTAGTTCAGTGTATGAAATGTGGAGCCAAACTCGCCTGGACAAGAATTCTGGCTCTACTGCTAATTAGATGTGTGACCTTGGGAAAGTCATTCAATCTTCCTGTGCTTTAGCTGCCTCATCTGTAGGATGAAAGTAACAAGAGTAACTGCCTCATATGTTGTGAGGTTAAATGAGTTTATGGAAGTGAAGCATTTAGAACAGTCCTTGACACGTAGTAAGTGCTGTGTTTGCCGTTTAGTAATCTGCACACCGGCCAAGACAAAATTTTTTACTGGCTCACAGCAAAAACTAAGTTTATTTAAATAGGCTAATTTTATCAAAATTTTTAATTCTGAGATCTTTCCCTTATTTTCCATAGTTAAAATAGTCTCTCTTTTGAAATGATGGTAACAAGTAAATGGCAGTTTTAAAATACCCTTACTTGGCAAAAACAAAAAAAATGTTAATGACAATCCATTTGTCATGGTCCCCAATAGTTTTTGTTGTTTCTGTGATTCTTTTCATGGGTGTGTAAAATTCAAAAGTCTGGGAACCACTTTTTAAATCACATCATACCATATTAAAAAGATAATTTAAAGCAACAATTAATATCTAATCATGTCTCTTCCTCCTTTCCTTGACATATGTAACTACAAATTGAGCTCTCTTCTCTTTGCCTCCAGGCTGAGTGCAAACTTAATTAAAAGAAAAACGATTCCTTGTATAAAAGACCTTGTAGTCATGTGAAATAATTCTAAAAGAATATGTTGAAAATACTAATTTATCAAGTTTTATAAAGAATTCACCCATTTTAATAGGCTCAGCCTTATCATAGTCTAGAATCAAGTTTATATAGGTAAAAAGTCTATTTTTTTAACTTTAGATTTGATTCTGAATCAAACTTTTAGGTTCTGAATCAAAAAGAAAATGTACTTAGTATTTAAAATCTGGTTTTAAGTTGCTTATATTGTTGACTTTAACAGCAATAAATGTTTGCTCTACCATTTAACATTACCTTTTACCATTTTTCTTTTAACTCTATATAAATAATGGCCTTTTAACAGGCATTCTTACCCTCTGTATTTTTCTGTCCTGAAAGTCTCTTATCAAACATTGACATTACTACTTAAAAATATAAGCTTCCATCATGATTAAAATAAGAACACAGTGGATTATACATTAACATACTTGTTTATTTCATCTGGAGTCAGCTTTCCCAACATTCCACTTAATTTCGTATTAGCAACTTAAATGTCACCATTAGTGTGAATTTAGTACTACATAAAGAATGCCGTGAATCTTTGTATTAGGAGAAGTCAATGTTATGTAATAAGTACAGTCAGAATTTACCATTTCAGCCATGGTTTATTGAGCTGTGAGAATAATGCTGCTTTCTGTGTTTAGTAGCAGTAAGCTGCTGCTGTTACCTGAGCATGCTGGCTGTGTGCAAGCTCCTCTTTCCTGCGTTTCATGAGCTCTTTTCTCAGCTCTTTGGGTGCTTTCTCCACTTCATTTATAACCTACAGTGTATAAGCATGCAGGAGGTGGGGAAATACTTTCTCCACAGCAAGCATTTATGTGAGCAGACAAGCTACAAGTCAAATATTAAAGCTGTTAAGAAGTTTAACATGCATTACCACAGGTGTTAGTTTGGTGAAAAAGAATGAAAGGACAGAACATGCTTAATCTCAGTTCGCAGAAAGGAGCGTAACACCATGTAGAGGTTAATTAGTTGCTTAATTATCCCTATATATCATTCTCAAGAGACAATCAGTAAAGGATTACTCATGCTGAAGCACTGATGCTGAACTAAAGGTGATAAACTCAACTGACCTTCTTGAAAGATCATAAAATTATAAACATATCTATTGACACTGTTTTAAAGAATGGACATAAGGAAAGCTAATGCCATTTATAAAAGTGAAAAATTTCATAATTGGCTTGATAAAACCAAAGAAGTAATTTGAAATAAAATCCACTTAATGAGACACCAAAAGAAAAACGGGAAACTAAGCTTTTAAATACACAAAAGAAAAATAAATGGACACTACATTTTCTTTGTTCATAAAACACACCATTTTATACACGGTGTGATAAAAATAAACATATCTGATGATTTTGTGTTGGATTAGGGTAACATTCTCCTTTGCTGACAATTTGAGCAAATTTGCCGACAAATATAGTTGACAATTTTAATATCAATAATATAAGTACTCATAAAGTAACATTTCACTATACTATAATTTATTATACTGGATAAAGTATATTATAAAATTAAGCATATTTCAGAGCACCTTCTTTTAATCACTTCAAAAGTTTAGATACGTATTTCACCTAAAAACAGACCTATAATCCAACTATGGAAAAAAATCATGTGTTTACAAGTAGAAGCACCAAAAGCAACCAGATTCCAAATCACCACATGCTATTGATGGTCCGTGAAAGAGACTGATTTTGATTCAACACAGAGTATTTAAAATTTCCCATCAGTAATTCCTCATGAAACCAAATCACCATTAAAAGGAAGAGACTCCCCAAATGCAAGAAGTTTAGTGATAAGGAAAAAAATACATAATTATTTAAAATATGCATACCACGATCTCAAACATGTTCATTGGCTAAAACTCTCCTACCCAAAACAGTAACAATAACTAGATTTTTATATATTTAAGATTAAATCATATATTTACCTGTATAATTTGTTTTATTTAATCTGTTATTAAAAAATAACCTCTCAATGAAAACTACCCATGGTTTCAAGAAAATTCACATATAGCCTCAGTAAAAGTCATACATCGTGATATAGAGCAATTCCATATAAAATATAATAGAGTAACAAAACAGTAATTTTTAGAAATTGTACCCACATCAAACAAAATTATACGCCATTTCATTCATCTCTACCTAAAGAAATCAAAGAGCACACTACATTTATGAATGTTTGATTCTATCTTTTTAAAGTAGATCCTCAAGATCAGCAATATGACATTCAATGTTCTGCATAATTTAAATGTTCAAGTCAAAGAAACTGGGTATTTGAGATGTGCAACAAAAGTGAAAACACATTCACTAGTTTGGTTGAGATACTTTGGTTCCAATCTAAAATAAATAGTAAAATTGTTGTCCCTGGGGTTGTTTATAATCAGGAAAAGATAAATTCTCCTCCTACACTAAAAGTATAGAATAAATCATAAAATTATCTCTGAAAACTGCTTTTTTAGTTTTATTTAATTTGGGGAGAAAAAGACACACTGATACAGTATGTAAATCTTTTTCAATCAATGAAAATCTTTCATGCAACAATATGGAACAGTTTCAGGAAAAATGAAAAAATTCGTTCTACTCAAATGACTTTGCAGACATTTTCCATTGTGATTCTCTAAAGTAACTCGCAGTCTGATGAACATAATTATAGGTATTATTTCTACTTCCAGGTTACTCCACTTTTGCTTTGGTACAATGTCCAAGGCAATCAAACTAATCAAGAAAAAATTTTACATGAATTAAATATTACAAAGAAATAATAAGGTGATTATTGCCACCTGCAAACAACATAGAAGTTTTCTTTAAAAAATGTTTCTGTAATAGGCCTTAAATGTTGCAGTAACAAAAGAGAAGTGACAGATTAGAAGAAAAATGAAGACTTGGTTCAGCGTTTAGCTGGACATTTAATGGTAATCTGTGAACTTGAACAGGGTATTTAAACATCTTCTACTCTAGTTTTCTTGGCATAAAATGGGATAACACCTGACCTTACTACTACCCTAGATGACTGTTGCTGGGAAGACCAAAAAGAATGAGTGTTATTTAACTATCAGGTATTATTCCTAATTCTTTAGGCAGTCTTACGTATACATTAAAAAAATAGCTATTGTATTTAAAAACAATAAGTTACACTTACCTCCTTCTTTCGGTTCTTCAACATATTCTGAAATTTGGACAATTCTTTCTCTTGTTCTCCTTTAATGCGTTTGGCTTCATCTCGCAAGCGATTTGTGTGTTCTTGTTCTAGCCGTTCAATAGTCTGTTTCTGCTGCTTTTCAAGATTCTCAATTTCTTGGTCATATTGTCGCTTTTTGCTCTGTAAAACAGTGTAGTTCAAGATCATTTAACTTTTCTATCACTCATATTAACTCATTATAATGAAGATATTTACTAAGAACATAACAAGCATTTTAATTTAGTGATTTGATTTATAGAACCTTTGTAACACTGAGCAAGTCAAGTGCACTAAAATATGAAATTTTTCAAAGAGATGAGTATTTCATTTCTTCTAACATGGAAAATAAATACAGTTGACCCTTGTACAATACGGGTTTGAACTGCACAGGTCCACTTATATATGGACTTTTTTCAATAAATATACAGCTGGCCCTCTGCATCCTCAGGTTTCTCATCCATGGATTCAACGGACTACAGATTGAAAAAAGTATTTTTGATCCACAGTTGGGAATCCGCGGATGCAGAGGGCCTACTGTATGCGTTGTTCTGCCATTTTATAAAAGGGACTTGAGATCTGCAGATTTTGCTATCTATGGGGGGGGCAGGGTCCTAGAAGCAATCCCCCAAGGACACCAAGGGACAACTGTAGTTAAGTTTTTGGGGAGTTAAAAATCATACACAGATTTTTGACTGTGCGGGGGTTCAGAGACCCTAATGCCTGCATTGTTCAAGAGTCAACTGTACTTTTTTCTATTATACAAATAGTAGAATGTTTAAAAATTTTAGACAATCCAGAAGGATATCCAGTTACTACGAAATACTAAAGAAAAATTTCAATATTTAGCCAATAAAACTTTCGACAAATGAAAGGTCTTATCTGAAGTCAATTTTAAGATTGTGCCATTGTCATTTTCAGATTTACTCTTCTTCATTACGGTTCTTAAAATGAACATTCTATTTCATTGAAACAAATGTGTCAGTATTATAAATCTACTCTTTCAACAGAAGATTGCTATTTATATAAAACTCGAGTAACATGCAATTTTGGATACAGGTAGAGTTAAATATTTGTAAAGGGTATTTCTTTAAAAAAAAATTAAAAGCAAATCATTCTGGGGGGTGGCCAGATAGCTCAGTTGGTTAGAACGCAAGTTCTCAACAACAAGTTTGCTGGTTCAATTCCCACATGGGATGGTGGGCTGTGCCTCCTACAACTAAAGATTGAAAATGGCAACTGGACTTGGAGCTGAGCTGCGCCCTCCACAACTAGATTGAAGGACAATAACTTGGAGCTGATGGGCCCTGGAGAGGCACACTGTCCCCCAATATTCCCCAATAAAATAAAAGGCAAAACAATCAGAAAAATATTTGTGGAGGAGAAACACTTGTTATAAGGTCTGGAAAATAGACTATAAGTACCATAAAAATACTTAATGAAAACAAAAAGTTCATTATTTTCTTAGTAATTCTCAGTTAGGATCCAACAAATGTAATCAACATTATCACACTTCACAAAAAACAATCCTTATTATTTACAATTACAAGAACAGCAAAACAACTATATTCAAAGCATAAATACGTACTGTAACATTTCAAATGATCTTTTTTCTAACCTACATTAGGCTAGATGTTCAACATAAGTTATCAAAATGTCGTATCACATTACTAATTCCTTTTCCAACTTCAGACACAAAGTAAAAATTGAAAGACTCGGTGACAATCACCCTTGACTAGTTGGCACTAATTTCTCTAGCAGATGTGAATAGAGATGTGGAAGCTTAACTGCAGAAGCCAGAGAAGTAAGTGTGTTGTGAAAAAGCCCCCCAAGAAGTTCTAATACTCAGCAAGGTTGAAAGACAACTGCTCTACACTGGCTTAAAATCTTGGATTCTAAATCCAAGAGGTCAAATTGTAACACTGAAAACTTATCCAGCAATAGGCACATCTAAAAACTTTGTAAACCATCTACTAGCTTCATGATTCCAGGTTTTCATGACAGATTTCAATTTAAAAAAATTAAAAAAAGAGGACACCCATCGCACTATAAGTCAGTGACAGGAAGACCAAGATGAAAAATCCTTTCAGACAAAAGGCAAAAGGCAAAAAATAAAAAAGGCATACTGAATACAGAGATAAAGAAAGGTCAGAAATACATCACAAAGTCAGAAAAATCTAGTAATCAGAGACCAAGTTCTAAAACCCACAAGTGGGTTCTTTCTGCGCTAAATTTCATTAACGAAATGGTACAGAGATCTAAGATTTTACCATCATTTCTTGCTCAAAGCGTCGGAAAATTTGTTCTCGCTGCTGTTGCAGTTTGCTATTGAGCTGTTGCTGGGCTCTTTGCTCTTCTTTTTGAAGAAATCTTAATTCCCGAAGTTCCTGACGTCTGATAAAATTTAATAGAAATGATAAAGGAAGAAAGCAAAAATTACACCTTTGAAATAATACTTTAAAAAAACTTTAAAAATAGTTTTTTTTCAAACAGGAAATAGAAGAATAATCCAAAATTAGTCAAGATTTTACTCGTTTCTCTAGTCTTCTGACTTTGCAGAGACTGAAAAGAAGTCACAAAACCAGTTTTAATTATGCTGTTTCTCTACTCACCTAAGAAACCTCAGCTCTTCAGTTTTGGAATCACTATCTGTAACTATCTTTGATGTTGTTACACTCACTTCTACACCATCAACAACAAATTTGCGTGTTTTCTTCAATGTTTTCTTTTGTCTTCTTGTTTCCTAAGTGAGATTTTATTTTAGTTAGGCTTATTGTGGGTAATACTAGAGACAGACAACAATTTCTTCTTAAAAAACAAAACAAAACAAAACTGAACAGCCATGAAGACTACACATACAAAGAATATAAAGCAACACAACTCACTTGTGGGACCAGTTATATCATCTTAAACCTCATCTGACTTGCACATGACTTTACAGTTGAAATCAAAATATTTTTCAAGTGAAATTATGCATTTTGATGAAGTGCATGTATAATTTTTATGATACCACATCATAATCAGGTACAGTTTTTTCCTTCTTTTCACTGTTTAGTTTCTCAGATACCTCTGCTTTTCAGTTTTAGAACCACTGACAAACCACATAAAATTTAATTCCTGGGGCTCATCCTTTAAACAATCTAAATCAATAGGGCTGAGGGTAGCTGGAAATTTGTATTTTGAAAAGGCTACCCAGGTAATTTTTAAACACTGCCAGGAATGGGAATCAAAATTCATTTCATCGGCAACAATAATACAACAGTCCTCCTCCAGCTCAGGGCCAGAGATGTGTGATTTTAGTTACTATAAAGATAGCACCTCTACTGTACCTCAAAAGTGTCAGATTTGCCTACTAACTACTGTCTACGGTTCTTTATTAAGACCAAACTCTTCATTCCTCAAATGGTATCAAATGTTTTTTAAATGCAAATGGAAATAGTAGAAGTATAACACTCATACAAATACATTTGGCAAACATGTAAGTATTGAGAGCAGATAATTACTTGATTTTGATATGGAGGAAAAGGTTAGAAAGCAGAGGGTGCAAAAGTGGAATGTGAAAATGCTAAACTTAAAACGCATTTGAATTTTAAAGTCTGTCTTTAGCACTTTCCAGTCACCTTTTTGCAACCTCTTATTGTTCTATTCTCCAGGCTCCCAGTATCTTCACATGCCTCTCCCTATGCCCTGGACTCTGGCACCCCACCTATGCAGGCTTCCGCTAAAATCTAACATGGGCATGTCTCAAAAATAGATCTACCTCCCTGTAACCTCCAAACTTTCCATTTCTTCAGCTCCTACTAAAGAGCCCATAATAAGTATTACCTTAATTCTCACAGAAGTATTTGCATTTTTAAAAAGGCTATTAAGTCAGTAAATGAACTTCATATTAATAGAATTTCGATCAGGAAAACAAATTAAATAAAAAAAACTCTAGGCAAGATACGTAATGATTTGGGGCAGACGGGCACGCAGGCTGATCAGTCATGCTCTGGAGTCCTGTCCCTAAGATATGTTTTCCTAAGCTGTTTCTGCTTTCACAGTCTTCTCATCTGCTACCTATCAACCCAGAGTCTTTAATTTGTCCCTGGCTCACCTGTATCAGATTTCCAGGATCTTTTGTTACAAATACTGATTCTCAGCACCCACCCCATACTTCTACATAGCTCCCCCTAGTAACTCTATATACACTAATACTTGAGAATTATGCTCTAAAAGCTGCAAGTGGTCTGGGTTTTCGTTTCTGGTTTTGTATTCCCATGATGGTTCTCAGGGTAGCAGAGATGGCTATGACTGAGGAAGCAACCTTAAACATGCTTTTAAAAAGATCATTCTTTCAAGTTCTCAATTCTTTCATTATTATTGATTCTTGCTACAATAGTATGTAGATACGTGCAATAAGAGAACCCAAATCATGCCAAGCAACTATATTATAGTGTTTATATCAAGTTGGCAAAAATAAGTAGGTACTACCAAAAATTTTGAAGGTCACATCCAAAATCTCTCTCCTTGGTTCTTTTTAATTAATTGCCTTCGTAGAGACCTTAAGAGTTTATAGGGTTAATATTACACTGATTTAGTGCTGTTTTATTTTCCAGACATCAGTTTCTAATTTGCCAGAATGACAAAGAAAAACCCAAACAAGGACACAGGTATACTTACTTGTAAAGATACTGATCCACTGTCTTTAGTTTTGCTTAGGAAGCTAGAGATGGATAAATTCAAATCGATGCTGCTATTATCGGCAGTGGAACCAGTGCCCGAATCAGTATCATTTTCCTTTTGATTCTCAGATTCTGGTAGCAACATAGTTTCAGTTTTTGATAAAGTACCTATTTCCCCTTTGTTTTCTGCATCTTCAGAGTTGATATTAATACTGGGTATTAGAACAGGCTGAGGTTCACTGGGCTGTGAGGCAGGAGTAACTTCAGGTTCTGTTTTAATTGGCACTTCACATGGAATTTCTTTTTGCTCTGTATCTGTCTGAGTAGTGGCTTCATGAGCATCCCGCATTTCACTTCCTAAAGCTTCTTGGTCAGAATGAATCACTGCACTTTTGACCTCTATTTCTTCAATGATTTCCCCAACTTCATTTGTCCTGGGTTCCTCATTGGTCTCCACTATGTTCTCAGAACCGTTGATTGACTGTTCCTCACCTTTATCTTCTACAGATTTTTGATCTATCTCATTAGTTTCAACTATTTCTTTAATAGGAACTTCCTCGGTAGCACCAACCTCAGGACCCTCCAGGGGTTTACTTAGTAATTCCTGGTCTACGTCAACCATTTCTTTCCCATCATTACTCTGAGCATCCTCAGCATTGTTTTCAACTGTCTTCTGAGCAATATCTAGTGACTCATTTGTTCGTATCACATGGCTTGTATCATTGACCACATCTTTTTGAGTTTCCTCATCTTTTCCCAAATTCTCTTGGGTGTCTTCCTTTTTAAGTACAACTTCATCGTCAATTGCCTGAATATCTGCCTCTTTTTCTCCAGTCTCTTGAGAAACTAAATCCATTGTTTGAATAGTATTTTTAATTTCTTCAGATTTTATAACCTTACTTTCAATTATCTGTTGCTTTTCCTGATCCCTTTCTTCCTCAGGTTTCAAATTCTGTTCAGTATTTGTTTCTACAATTATGTTATTTTCTTTTCTTTCATTGACTGGACTAATGTCTACTGTTTCCTGGTCTTCTGTGGCAGGTAGATTTTCAAGCTTGGGTCGCTTCTCCTCTCTCCCATTTTCCTCGATTACTGTTGCTCTATTACGGAGTTCAGCCATAGCTTCTAAATGAGTATCGTTAATATGTTCATTAATACCCTTCACAGCTTTTTCAGGCTCATCAATGGTGGGTTTTTCATCAAGAACTCTGTTAAATTTATCTTCAGGAGTATTACGCTCTGTTTTTTCTGAGACAGATTCCAAAATGCAAGCATTTTGTGAAAGTTTATCTTCTTCCGAGCTGGCAATACTAAGGTCAGAGGAGGCACGCTTACTTGCAGGTACTGGCTAAAAAAGATTTTATACATTTTTAGTATTAAAACATAACTTCAAGATGATAACCAAAACAATGTTTTCAATAGATACTTTTATATTATTTAATTCATATGTATGATTTAATGTTTATTCAGTAAAATCTCATGAAGTTATAAAAATAATTTAAAGAACTATTAATAATAAATATGACAAAAATGAGTAGCAAGAGCAAACTTGCTCTTAATCTTTACCTCTAAAATTAAAGATTTTGTACTGCTATCCATCAATTAATCCTTAGATACAGGTATAATCATACCTCAAAACTCAGCTCTAAAAATTACCTAAATCAAATTTCCTTGCTAAATACTGACCAGAGAATTGTCTGTTTCATCATCATCCTCCTCTTCTTTGCCATCTTCAACTTCCTCTGTTACTTCAGCCTTTGCCTCTGCAATCAATTCTCGGATTGGTTTGTTGGAATCAACAGTAACAAAGGGATGCTGTTTGATCATTGAAAAAAGTGTGCTTAATAACAGTTGAAAGGCTTGCTTATAAGGTTAAGTTTCAAATATATAAAAGCTATTATTATGTAGTAAAAATATAAACGCATGGGTTGAAAAATACAAACAACTTCAGATAATGTTACATCTGGGAAAGGAAGGAGGAAAAGGTGATTGAGCAGGAGTAGGGGCTGCCTGCAACTGTATCTGGACTTTTCTTTTTAAGAACCTGAAGGAAATTTGTCAAAAATAATAACACACTGTATCTGGGTGCTTGAAAATTTCTGTATACTTGAAAATTTAATAACCTAAAATTTAAATTTAAAGTAAGTTTCTAGTATATTACCAGTTCTTAAAAAGTAACAAGACACATATAAATCCTGTATAAAGCCTCAATAAAAGAATTACAAAAAGCCTTGAAGTTACATGAAAGTGTCTACAAACACTTGTTTTTTTGACCTGGTTCTAATAATCTTAAGAGTAAGAGGACATTTTACCAATCTCTGTATACTCAGCACTTTAAGGCCTTCAAATGTGGGGGTAGTGAAATAATTTTTTAAAAGTATGTTCTGGGGATATATTTATTGCACAGAACAAGCCAATTTTTCCTGTTTCCCCCCAGATGAACAGATCAACCTAAAACACTGTAATGCAAGAGTTACACAGTACTCAACACAGTACTCAACTAAAAAATAAGTATCTCAAGATTTGTTCTTTTTGTCTACCTATAATACTAATTATTAAACAAAGTTTTATTTCAAGTATATTATTTCAAGTATTTCAAGTAAAAATATGATTTAAAATTCATGATTAAAGTCCTGCCATAAAACAAAATTATCCAATTATTTTACCACCATTTTTTAAAAGTCAGCAGTAAATTTACTGAACATTTACCCTCATTGTAAGAGACATAAAAAAATTAACCAGCTTGTGCCCTGCCTCTAAGGTGCCTGCTTCCTAGTCACTGGAGAGACAAGACGGAGCAACCAACAAAGTGGAAATAACTAACAAAATTAAAAAAAAACACACACAATTAAACTGAATCAAAAAAGCACAGGAAGAATGACTTATAAGCTGAACACTTTTTAGCAATAGCAGCACATATATTTATAAAGCAAATGTTAACTACTAAAATGTATTTGAGTTTCCACAAGGTAACTTAAGTGGAAAGAGAACATAATGAATGAATCTGAAATTGCATTCTTCTTAAAAAGCTGTTAAAACAATTATAGGGTTTGTTGTTGTTGTATTACTCTTATCCTTACCTGCAGTAGCTGAGATGTAGTCCATCTGGAATCTACATTTTTTTCCAAGCATTTCTTTAGAAAGTCCTTAAAATTTGAAGACCTTCAAAATAAAATTTTAACAGTGACATTCTATTTTACTTTATTATTAAAATCAAACAAAACTCAGATAAATTATGCTTGTTTCATATGCAATTATATTAATTCACATAAAAAAACTAGTTAATGAGAATATTTTATAAGTTTATAAGAAAAGATTTTATAAATTATTCATCTATAAATACAAGTTAGACATATATGTAACTTCATAGTTTTAGCTATTGAGATATAGCCCTATGTTCACAAGTATGCCAAAAATCACAAAAATTCTTCTATTATATTAAACTCCACAAATACAGATCAAACACATACATAACTCACTTTCTCACAGTACAGAAAATAACCTTTTTCTTATAGAACTCAAAGTGCTGGTATTTTCAAATTTATGGGAAAAGTTAGTTATAAGAGTTTATAGGGTCCTTAAGTCTTAAAATAGACCAAAAATCAGTTTCCCACTTCATACAGTCTTTGCATCATAAATTTAAGAACCCTTAGAAAGTTGGAAGAATAGAGCATCATGTTTTACTTCTTAAAAAGCTTTGTTTAAACTATTTTACCATTTTGATGGTTGTGCTAAGGTAGGTGGCTCAGATTTTGCTATTTTTAACAACACTCGCATTGGATTTAACTCATGATGAGGTGGTTCTATCTCAGCCATTTCTATTAAAGTGATACCCAGGGACCAAACATCAGCTTTGTAGTCATAGGGTCTGTCCTTAGATGTTTCACACATGACTACTTCAGGAGCCATCCTATGAAAACAGAGAATTGAAAGTAAAGATGTTTAACTTAAGAACAGTGATTGCAAACCACATAAAAGATAGTATTATCGATTATGTAGACAAATTAAATACTATAATAACTGCTGACATAACACTGTAAATCCATAAAACTGAATACATACCAATATGGTGTGCCAATAAAGGAATCTCTTCTTTGAATTGTCCTTGTGTTTTTAGCTGATACTCCAAAATCCGCTTTAAATAAGTAATCATACAAAAGTGTTACTGATAGTTTTTAAGCAAAGTTCACTGTAGTCAACAAAGGGGAAAAGCGTATCAAATCTTTCTTAAGGCCACTCCTATTAAAGGGTAAAAGAAATAACTTCTCTACTATCCTAATTTTGATTACCATCTTCCTACCACACCTGCTCAAAAAATATTGCCAAAGAAAAGATTCCATCATTAAAAAAACAATGAGATCCTATCATTAATATACTCAATACCACCATCTTTATACAATCTTCAGATGACAAATTCTCCAGAATTGAAGGAAAAAAAGTAACTTTAAAAACAGTGTATCTACTCAAAACAAATGTTAACTAGTGCTATAGAATTAAATTATAGACATAAACATTTTTTGTACAGTGTGAAAAACAGAAATTATACCAAAGCAGCCTTTGTGACAGCATGTCTTGCTAATTTTTTTTTAAATTCATATCCTGGGTATACTTATCTTACATTTGTGTATTTGTGTGTGTGTGCATATACATATATATATATGAAATTAATTTATCATTTAAATTTACATCTATTTCTTCTCAGTGTAAAAATAAGTAAAAACTGTAGTCCTTATATTTTAGGCATCCCTCTCAGACCTAAGGTAAGTTATTTTGTTAGTTTAGCTAAGATACCATACATATAAAATAGAGTATAAAACTAAACATGGAAAAAGAATCTCATTAAACACGAGTTTTTGAATTCAAGATGAAACAAAGTTAGCAGTTTTACATACTATATCATATTCTAAATGTATTATATTAATAAGTATTAAGTCTATATATAGAAGTTTAACGGAAAAAAAGAATTAACCAGTTTTTAAAAACATGCCTTTTTGAAAATAAACATTCACCCATTCTTAGATTCTTTTTAAAGTGTCTTTATGTTAGATGAGTACTTAGGAATTCTGGGAGTTAATGAATAGTATCCAAGGAAGTATTTAAAAAAATAATAGGGAGTAATTCTCCATGTTTCACATATTTGAATCATAACAAAACAATATTAAGTCAAATACAATACTAAATCTCAGAGCACATATTCAAATGTATTATTTAAGGGAATAAACTTACCCAACTTAATGTCTCCATCTAAGGTAAAAAGAATGTTGCCAGCCTTTAGATCTCTGTGGATGATTTTATTATCATGTAAGTAGTTCAACGCCTCTAAGGTCTGTTTACAAACTACTTGTATTTGGGACTCAGTTAACGGTCTCTCAAGTTCTATAAGGAAAAAGTAAACAAATCTGCATTTTTATAACAGTGAAAAGGTATCAGCAGGCTATATACCTTTACCATCACTGTCAAGGATCATACACAGTGAATTTATTTTAGAAGAACTAAATATCTACAAAGATTACTTTCCTCACATATTATACTCAACCTTTTATTTTAGAATTTTATTATAATTATCCAAGAATATATAGAAATATAATTAAGCTGATTTCTTAATTGATTAAACTTAACAATGATATTTAAATATGTAATATATATTACATATAATATATATTATATACAAATATTATACACAATATTTTAAATCCTTTGATTTTTATTAAATGTAATTTAAGATATAAAGAGAAAAAGGTATTTACCAAGCATGACAGCATCCACTGCTCCACCTGCACAAAATTCAATAAGGATCTGTGGGAAAATGAAAAAGCAAATGTCTAACACAACATTGAGTTTGAGTATTTTTTCTTAAATTTAACAAAAAAGATAAAGAAATAGCTATCAAATAGCTTAGGTTATGGAAACAATATTTTGCTAACCATAAAGATTTTCTTTGTTAAAAGTGTTAGGAGTCTTAATGATATATATTTGAGAAAGCACAAAGACAACACATTTTGGAAGTGTATGCATTTTTGTTAATTCCATTTTTTAGTGTCCTTGCTTCTCTAAAATAACATAATTTTTCTTCAGGACAGCAGTATACCCATTTCATCACCACTGAAAAATTTTATTGCTCTCAGTTTTAAGGTAACTATTATAATTTAATTGATCAAATATATATTTTTAACTTTACTAGGAATAGAAATAAATCTTGAAAATATAGAGACTTTAAAAAAATAGAAAAAATATACACAAAAGCTTCAGTTCCTAGCTCAGTTATCACTTCTTGATGGATGCCTTCCCATACCTCCCTGGTACATACCACCATGTACCTTCTTAATCCTTATCACAGCTGTAATTTTATATTTATTACAATTCTTTGGTTAATTAATATCTATCTCTCCCACCAGACTGGCCCTTCACAGTTGTCCAACTTTTTATTTTATAATAGTCTCAAGTAAAGATCTTTTCTATTTATGAAATTGTCTAGGAATTCATTTTCATTATAATCTCTGGAAATATTCTGCTAGAGCCCCAAACAATGATATTAGAAGATACCACACTAATGATAACTATAGGGAATTTTTTTAAATTACATATCTTAACAAATTGCATAGCTTCCTATTTTGTTTTCCCTCTATATAATAACATTTTATTTTTTACAGGTGCTTGCCAATTATAAATTGTTTTCAAATGAATTATATCATTTGAAAAATAATTTGGGAGATAGATCATTACTCATCCTATAGGTGAGTACACAGACTCATAAAGGGTAATTGACTTATTCAAGCTCCTACCTAGCAGCATCAGGATCAAAATATATAGGCCTTTTGATTCCGTCAGCTATTACTTGTACTACCTACTCTTCTCTCATAACACTTTGCTTCTTCTTTCAAGAAGAAAAACGAAAACTCCATTTCAAAAAGCCTTCTTGATTAGTGTTGGTGGAGAGCAAGTGATTGGTTGTTATAACAAAAATTTATATTTTATTTCTATATCTATTTGTGCCTAATATTTCCAAAAAATGAACAAAATGTATAAATACAGTCTTAGCCACTTAGTACATTATATACTAAAGCTGGGCCTGATAATATAGAAGATAAATATTTAACATTTCTAGTAAGCATTTTACAATTTATTCATAATGTAGAAAAAGTTTAGGGTAAGAAAATTACAAACAATTTCTAGGAAAACAAAAGAAACTTTAAAAACCATTTTAAGTAAATGCTTCAATTTAAATTATAAGCAAGAGAAGGAAGGCCATCTAAATTCCTAATTTCGGAAACTTAATATTCTTAACCAAGTTTCTCAATTTGGGTGCAACGTCAAATAATCATAAAATATGGTACAATACGAAATATACATCTGAATATCTGTTGAAGCTAAGGATAATTATGCTGTGAATGAATCTCTCATCAACCCTCATTCAAGTAACACAAGTAACAAAACAGAAGAGATAATATATAAAGTAGGCTTTCACAACTTATAAACCCCTTTTGGACAATTAACTCATTTTGACTACTGCTATAAATCAACAGAAAATATTTACCCAAAGATTGTTCTCATAATAGAAGGCATCTAGAAGCTTGACTATATTTGGGTGATCACAAGATGCTAATATATCAATTTCAACCATGTAATCTTCAAGTTCTTCTTCAGATTTGGTGTCAATCACCTTTGCAGCAGCTAAAACATTGGTCTCTTTATTCTGGGCCTAAAAATGAAAGTAGCAGAAATGTCACAATGCATACTTGATTTTTCAATAAACTTTATTTTTTAGAATAGTTTTAGGTTCACAGCAAAGTTGAGAAGTACAGAGCGTTCCCATATACCCAGCCCCACTTCTACACATGCACAGCCTTCCCCACTATCAAGATTCCACACCAGAATGGTACATTTGTTACAACTAAGGACCTATACTGAGATATCATTATCACCCATAGACCATAGTTTACATTTGGATTCACTCTTGGCATACATTCTATGGGTTTTGACAACTGTATGACATGTATCCACCACTATAATATCATACAGAATAGTTTCACTGCCCCAAAAAATCCTCTATGCTCTACCTGTTCATCCCTCTCCTCTTGCTAACTCCTGGCAACAACTGATCTTTTACTCCATAGTTTTGCTTTTCCAGAATGGCATACAGTTGGAATCTTACATACTGTAGCCTGTTCAGATTAGCTTCTTTCACTTAGTAACATGCACTAAAGGTTCCTCCATGTCTTTTCACAGTTTGATAGCTCACTTCTTTTTAGCACTGAATAATACAGTTCATTACATAGATGTGCCACAGTTCATCCATTCACCTACTGAAGGTATCTTGTTTTTTTCCAAGTTTCAGCAATTATGAATATAGCTGCTATAAACATATATGTGCAGGTTTCTGTGTGGACATAAGTTTTGAACTCCTTTGGGTAAATGCCAAGGAGCACAATTACTGGACCATGTGGTAAGAATGTTTAGTTTTGTAAGAAACTGCCAAACTATCTTTCCAAGTAGATGGACCGTTTTGCATTCCCTCCAGAAATGAATGGGAGTCCCTATAGAGCCACATTATCACCAGCATTTGGTGTTGTCAGTGTTTTGGATTTTCACCATTCTAACGTAGGTGTATAGTGGTATCTCCTTGCTTTAATTTGCAATTCTCTTAATGACATATGATGTCAAGCATCTTTTCATATGCTTATTGGCCATCTATATGTCTTCTTTAGTGAGGTGTCTGTCCAGATCTTTTGCCGATTTTTTAATCAGATTGTTGGTTTTCTAATTGTGGAGTTTTAAGAGTTCTTTATATATTTTGAATAACAGTACTTTATACCATGTCTTCTGCAAATATTTTCTTCCAGTTAGTAGCTTGTCTTCTCATTCTTTTGACATATTTATTTTTTAAAAAAATACCTAAACATAAATATAAATTAATGCATACTATGCACTAATGCTAAGTACGTATCTTAATCAGGTCTTACAATACTAATTAGGCTTTTTAAAGACATTTCAATATTATAAGTTATCACTTCAGCAAAACTGGAACTATTATCTTAAAATACAGAAAAAAAATACCAAGCTGTTAAAAGCCACCAATGTCCAAATTCCTCTTTTAAGAATTTATAATAAGGAGATAATTTTATAAAACAAAAACTATACATATTTAAAAAATCCATCAAAGCACTGTTTACAATAAGGACAACTGAATCAGCCTTAATATCCACTCACAAGAACCTGCTTAAATCACTCAACATAATTCTACCATGGAACATTAATATTTCTTAAGATGGAAAAACAGCCATAACACATCACTGAATGAGAAAAGAGGCAACCCACTAAACATGAGAGGTTATGTAATTTTACAGAAACTACATATCCATTTTCACACATGAATAGCTGCATAAAAAGTATCTGGAAAGATATCATTAGTGACGATAGTGGAATTTCAGGTGCTTTGACTTTTATATTTTTTTATATTGTTTGAACTTTTAAAAATGGACGTATTATTTTTAAAGAAGCAATAAGTGATTAAAGAATCAGTGTATGGGAGATTTCTTAGTGATCTATTATCTAACCTTGACAGTGATGATGAAAAGAATAAACAAAGCACGTATCAGCCTGTAAATGGGAATTTTTTGTCAAGAGAAAAAATTCTGAGCTGTCCTAAATTAAATTACAGCAGAGAGGAGAGTGATAGAGAGACAGGAAAAATTAACCAGTTAATAGCTGTGGGCCTACTCACAAGACTGCTTACATTCCTGAATGTATGTTGGAGCTCTGAATTAACATCCAGAGTCTATTAACTCACCACTAAGCACCACTGTATACCGCATAACTTTCCAGACTGTGACCCACAACCAATGAAGTAGTAGTAAATATTTCTTCTTTACAGACTGTGTATCTACCATAGAACTGCCCCACTTCACCTTTTCCCGCTCACCCCTTATCTGCAGCCAATGTGAATTCTTTCAAAACAACTTACATCTTTCTTCCCCAAAACAGAATTTATACGAGGTTGGACAATTAAGTTCACGAACTCATCCTAGAAAAAATGCTGCATACCTCACTTCTGAATATCACTATGGTCACCTTCGAAGTACTCCCCTTGGGAAAGCTATGCACCAATACCATTGCCTAGTCCACCCTTCAAAGCAATTTTGGAACTCTTTTTCTGGAATGGCCATCAGAGCTGTTGTCATATTACCCTGGATGTCCTGAATGTCATAAAAATATCTTCCTTTCAGTATTTCCTTTATCTTCAGGTAAAGAAAAGTCACTGGGGGCCAGATCAGGTGTGTAGGGAGGGTGTTCCAACACAGCTATTTGTTTCTGGCTAAAAACTCCCTCACAGACAGAGCCGTGAGAGCTGGTGCATTGTCATGATGCAAGAGCCATGAATTGTTGGTGAAAAGTTCAGGTCGTCTATCTTTTTCACGCAGACTTTTCAGCACTTCCAAATAGTGAACTTGGTTAACTGTCCAGTTGGTACAAATTCATAATGAATAATCCCTCTGATATCCAAAAAGGTTAGCAACATCACTGCCAACAAGTTCGTGAAGGTAATTGTCCGACCTCAACTTAATTATCCGACCTTTTATATTCCAACAAGGAAGAAAAACTGCCAATTAAACTATGACAACACTTTATGATTTAGAATTTTTATGTTATACCTTTTTAAACAACTCTTTTGGATCTATTTAGATTAAAAAATTGTTACTATGTATCTATTATCCTTATGCATAAATAATTAAATACTTCATATTTAAGTTTTACTCTTCTGAATTACTTTTTCACTCAGAGTTATCTCATGTCTGTGTTTTCCACACAATACGATCTCTGGCCACTAAAAGCCTTGGTAATGCAGCATTGCTCCTCTACCACTGTCTCCAAAATTTTCTTTGAAGCCACTGCCTCCCATTTTGCAATTATAATGTTCATAATACTTTCTTAATCTTACCACAGGTACTAAAGATTTTTAGGGAACAACTGGGACTCACATTCTCTTGTCAAAATGTCTTTAAATAGTTTAATTGAAACATCAAGGGATTGAACTTTATGACACCAGATACAACTAAGTTCAATGACAAACATATCACGACTACCCCGGCCAATAATAATACTAAGGCATCAATCAATAAAGGATATATCCCAATTTCAGAGATGTTAAAAAGCAAAAAGTCTGTCATAAGTGGTGTAATACAGCATCAAGTTTATATCTCTAAGAAAGATACTACAGTTGTGCCAATAATAACAATTAGAACTCACCCTCCCCTAAGTCAGAGGAAATAAGCCAGTGAGAGATAAGCCCTTCTCTCACCATTTTACTGTAACTGTTCGGGAAGACAAGGGACCAGATGAACTATCTTTGAAGAGCAACACTATAAAATGTAAGTCCTCATAGGAGACCAAGGATATTGTGAGTGGAGTTAAAAGGCATCCTACTCCTGCATGCTTCTACGGATGTCTTGAGAGATTTTAAAGATGTGTCTTTTACTTGTGAATGGAATGGCATGAAGGGGGGAAAAACTAACACTAGATAATATCTTAAGTTCTTTATAGTAACAAATTTCACTATTCCATTCCCCTGGATCTACTCATGAAATCAACAATGGTACCATTTGATTTAATGTAAGTAATAAATAAAAGTTACATTAAGAAAGTATAGTGCCTCCTACAATGTTGCTTGAAAATAACTTGATTATTCATCAGCATCTAGTTCTAGAGAACTCTGAATCAAAACTGAAATAAACATTGATAAGCATGTGAAACTATACTTTAAACAAATATAATATAAAGTGTTAAAAAGAAAGTCTCATCTATCTACTACCTAAAAGCATGAAAATTGTTCACATGAAGACTTACTGAAATGACTAAACAAATGTTAATAAAAACAAGAACGGAGTAACAAACACCCAGATATTACTTTAAAGAAGATATAACTTCTATTGATAAAAAGTTTTCAGAGATCAGTCACGACCACTTAAAAATCACTGTACTTTTATTTTCATGAATCATGAATAGAGCTTGGCCAGTTTACATAAACAAATAGGGGGATACAGGGAAACATAACTTATTAAGTTTCCTGCACTGGTTTCATGTTCTAAACAAAGTAGGGTAAAAATTACATCCTCTTATATTACTCTTGTTTCAACAGTGGTTATCTTCCTGGGTGATGAGGAACAAGCAATTTTTAAATTTTTGTTTATTTTCTTTCTATATTTCTACATTTTCTAAGACCATGTAATACTTCCATAAGGAGAAATACATTTTAACAAAATTCTCAGCTGGAAATCGAAAAGACCAGCGCAGAAAATATAGATAGGTGACTTTAGTATCACAGAGGTGTTTGTCAATCAAAAGAGAAAGTGAAAAAAAAGGATGAATACCAAAAGAATCTAAAAGACTAAGAATAAAAAGAGATGAATTCATTCACTTCAATAATCATTAGGATTGACTATTGATTTGGATGATTTGGATCTCAAGGTTGAGAGCTCAAAGATATTCCTCCTCCAACCGAGACAAGAAGACCCTTGCTGTCCAGTGCATAAAAACATTCAACCATAACAAAATATGAGAACTAAACAAACCAAATCACAGTTCATGAACATCTACTACATGTAAGGCATTAGTTGGAGGTGTAGAAAACACAAAGACAAACAGCACCCCACAGATATCTGTTCCCAGAAAGAAATGCAAAATAAAAATCTATTAAAGTATGCTCAAGAATCGGTCTGCTAAAATCAATTCATTCTTTCAAGAAAGACTTAGTACCTTCTGTAAGTCAGGCACTGTTCCAGATGCTGACAATGTGAAAAATGTACAAAATCCCTCTGTCCTTGTGGCACTTAGAATTTTGTGGAGAGGACAGTCAACAGGCAAATTTAAAAAGTAGAGAGTATGTCAGTGATTAGTACTATGGAAAAAATAAAGTAAGAAAGACAAGGAGATGGGTGGCAGTTGGGGGGAATACACAGGGAAGAGGTTACAATTTAAATAGGGTAGTTAAGTTAGACTTCACTGAGAAAGTGATATTTGAGCTTATCAGTATTAGTCAAGTTCAATGATTATTTTTTGAGCTATGTAGTTAAATAGGAAATTTTAGTATTTTGCAAAGAAATAGGGTATAAAAATCAAGAATGTTATTCTATATAACAGTATCCATTATGCTATTAGATGATATTCATTGAGCAATTATCCTGACCAAGCACTGTTCTCTGCACTCTCCATTTATTAGCTTATTTAATATTTGTACCAATCGGCGCCCAGAGAGAAAAAAAGAAATCATATTGATTATTTTAATGGAGAGAATTTAATATAAATAATTGTTGACTCTGTTGTTAACTTGGTAACAAAAAAGATAAAGAGAAGGTGAAGGGTCAGGGAGGTAGTAACTGTAGGAAAAAGCTACTACCCTAGGACCAGAGTAGCCAAGGGAAGGGACTGTAATTATTAAAACTCAGAAAATTAGAGGAAAGATTCTGCAGACCTGAAACTCAGGTCCCTGAGGAAAGAGTGCTGTTCAGCTGCTGCTGGCATCTCTGAACTTGGAATCGTGGTCTTTTGGGACGAGGACACCTTTTGAGAAAGGGGACCAGCCAACTGGAGCTGGTGTCATGAAGGGCTGTGATGAGATTGGAAAAACTACAAACTATATTCAACTGCTGTTGCTGGGGTGAAGAATTTCCACTAGGATGATAGTCATAGTAACAGGAAAGCAGATAGGGAGCCCACAGGAAACAAAGAAAAAGGTGTAAGTCCTTTCTTCCTCCTCCTCCTTGCAGGCTCCCTCTAGTGCTATATACTTGTGAAAACTAAAAGTGCGCAGCTGGCAAGGTAGAAATGTGATTTGCAAAACGGTTAAAATCCAGAATACACTACAAATAAACAAGAAAAAGACATCCAACAGACTTGAACACAAAAGAAGAAATCCAATTTACCAATAAACCTATGAAAAGAATTACTTATTAGTCAGAAAAATGAATTAAAATCACAATAAAAAATATAATATCAGATTGCCAAAATTGAAAAATTCTGACAATACCAAATGTTCTTGAGGATGCAGAGCAAGGAACTCCTCACGCGCTGCCAGTAGGAGTGTAAATTGGTATAGTCTGGCATCGTCTAGTAAAATTCAAGATACACTACCCTATAACCCAGCAATCCAACTCCTGAGTTAAGCCTTAACAAAACTCATCCATACATGCATCAGCATTGTGTATAAAAGCCAAAAACTGGAAACAATTGATATACCCATTAACAGTACAATGGTAAATAATTTAACCATATCATTGAATTCTATGCAATAATGAAAACTAACTACAGGTCTAGGTGATAACAAAGATGAACCTCAAAAACATAATGCTGATTTTGAGGGTAAGGGGGATCAAATATATGGTGATGGAAGGAGAACTGACTCTGGGTGGTGAACACACAATGGGATTTATAGATGATGTAATACAGAATTGTACACCTGAAATCTATGTAATTTCACTAACAATTGTCACCCCAATAAATTAACAAAAAACAACAACAACATAATGCTAATTTTGAATACATTCAATATGATTCCATTCATATAAAGTTCAAGTGCACACAAAATTGAATTTATAATGTTTAGGGATATACACCTAGATGGTAAGCTATAAAAAAAGCAAAGAAATAAATATAGAATAATGGTTTTCTTTAGGGGGAGACAAGGATCAATTCAGAAGGGAGACGGGAGGGATTCAGCGGTAATGGCAGGATTCCTTGACTCTGATAATTAATACGAGTTCACTTTGTTGTTTGTGAAATATACACGTTTTTGTACTTTTCAATACAAAGATTATATAGTTCACTATTTTAAAAAAGGTACACACCCATGAGTGCTATAAAAAGAATCACTTTCATCCAGTACACAGTCGGTTCAGCTTCAATTCAATACATAATTTTATGTCATTCTTTTTTTTCTTGTTAAAAACAGAATCCAAAAGTTGCAAAACCTTGTGAGGGATATTACATATTTTCATTTATATGTAAAAGAATACTACATTAAAAACAAAATAAAAAGATAAAAAAATAGAAGTCAGAAACTTAAAAAAGAGAAAATAAATTAAAAATAGAGAAGTTTTTTCAGGTAAGAAAATAACCGTTATAAAGTTGTGTAGAGATGAACTGAGTGGAAAGAATACCACTATACGATGGGAAAATGTTTCACATTTAAGTACACAAAATGACCGCCAATTTACAATTTAATCTTTGTAAGTTGCTAATGTCTATAAACAAATGACAAAATCAATTTTAGAAAGTTTTCTGTTGTTACGTACAACATTACATTAAGGTTTGATAACTTCCTCCACACACACACAGAAGGAAGTTTATAAATTTAAAATTTCTAAAGTATCTTGGAAAACAAAAACTTTTCAGGGAAAACAGATCAGATAAATTTAAATTTTCTTTTAAAAAAAACTCAGAGCTTTGGAAGTACAGAATAGTGAAGCAAAAAGATGCAAAGAATTCATCCTCTTCAAATATCACACTAAAATAGTCATCAAGCCCATAAAATTATCCTTGACACAATTTTATAGTGTTCAATTACATGGAATAAGCCTCGTGTTTTTAAGAAAATTTTCAATTGATGTCTCACTATAGAAAGATATGCTACGGTTTACAGGGTCGTTAAAGAATTAAATCACAGAACATTAGTATGGCCAAACAATCATTCTGTGCCATGGGAAAACAAGAAAATGGTTCACTATCTTCATAGGTCCCTTTTCCTGTCCCATCCTATATTTTGCTTCTGAGCTCTAAATGTAATAACAGTAATTTCTACCATTTATTGAGCCCGTTTTATGTGTCTCATATTTATTACCTCCTTTAATTCTCACACACTGAGGAGTAGGTCTTACTGATAAAGAAAGTGAGACATGGAACAATTAAGCAATTTGTCCATGCTCACAGGCTGCTACTGAGGGAGTCCAGAATAGTACAACTCCAGAGCCAGTGTCTTAATACTACAGTGTTCCTATTCAATAACACATTTATACCATTAAAACTGCCCATAATCACCTACTAACTACTGGATTTCAGATGCCTTGAGGATTTATTTTTTTCCTTTCCTAGACAACTGCATACTCACAGAACATTAATGGGTGAAGGAATCTAAACAAACGTTTAGGGAAATCTATGATTTTTCAGCTAAGCAAACAGAAGTCCAGAGAAGTTAAGGGCTCTGTCCAAAACCACAAAGCTGGTTTGTGACAGCCAGCACAAAAACACAATTCTTGACTCCCAGGAGCAATCCTCCCACTGCACTAAAAACCTTTCCTACCATACATCTACATGGTAAACTCTTGCTGAAACTCATACTCTACCCTCCACGGCAGTACTGAAGTTTATTTTGCCAAGTTTCAAAGCATACAATAACTTCAATACCACTCACATGTAGTAACACACATTCTTTCAGCAAATATATAGAGATGCACTATGTGCTAAGGCAACTGAAATAGTCATCAAGTCCAGAAAACGTACACCATAATTTTTGATGAGCCCAAATGTACGTCACAATTTTTGCCCCAGCCTTATCATAAAAACACAAACATATTAACTATCATATGTGACAAATGCCATAGTAGCCACGTGAACAATGTGTTTTGAAAGCAGAGGAGTGGATATTTCAGCCTGAGTAACGAATGAGAAAGACTAGGGGCTGTGAGTTTCATCTGTGACAGAGCAAAGACAGAGAAGTGTGATGGTGCTTAGAAAGAAAGAAAAATGCTATCCCTTTTACCAATGGACGTTAAAGTAAAAAACAATAAGAAACATGGGTCAGAAGACCTGAGTTCAAATTTAAACTGTGACTCTGAACAATTTCTGAGTCTCAGTGTCCTCCTCTGTGACATATAGATCTACTGACCGGCCTACCTCACAGGGCTTTGGTGGGGCCAAATCACGTGAAAGTGCTTTCAAAACTACAAAGTCCTATTTAAACATAGTTAGTTATGTTTTCACGTCTAGGCAACCCTGTGGGTCCTTCCCCTAACCTGTGTCTCATAAAAACCTCACCCTTCAGGACGAAAATATTCCAATGACATCATTCATGTACGCCTTATGAGGTAGTAAACAGTTAACATTAATGCCTTCAGGTTGAAACAACAAACCTCTTTCTACTGATTGGTACGTGTGTATATATGTATATATGTATGTATATGTATAAATGTATACGTATCTGTAAATATACATGTATATCTATATATGTGTATATAAATATGTACATATTATATATGTATGTATAAATGTATATATAAATATACATACATTTATACATACATACACGTATATATATATAAAATATGTGTGTGTTTTTAATTTCTGAAACGCTGGTGCTGACTTCTAGTCAATGCTTACTATAATTAGACTTAGAAACTAGTACCAGATGCAGGTTTCCTTCTGGAATTTTTCTATCAGAAATTCCATTCCATTTTATAGTATGTTGTCAAGCAACCAAGTCCAGAATCGTCTGCAAGCGAAAACCACTTTGCTCTCAGCCCAGGGGGCTGGTTAGGTTGTAGCTACGGACACCTATGTGTCCTGAACCCTAAAAAAGGAACTTTTAGTACAAGCACACGACGGCGGACAACGAATAGACAACTATAAACCCACTGCAAAGTACAATGAGTTTCTATCACAAGTGTGATTTTAACACCCTGGAGGCGCACCGTCTGGCCCCTGCTTTGCAGTACAGAACGCCGTCATTTCCTTTCGCGTTTGACAGCGTGAACGGCAGAACCTCGCCCCCCCCAGCCGTCACCCCTTTACACTACATCCAGGCCCCATTTTGTTCAACCTTCAATCCTGTCTTAGCTTCTCCGTGGATGATCACCCAAATAAAGTTTCGGCGCAAGTTTACGGAATCAAAAGGGGCGACACGCAGCAAAGGGACAAGGGGGACACGAACCCCCAGCGCCACTGGGGCCAGGGGCTGTCTCATCTCACAAGTGCGACAACTTCCCTTTCGCTCCTTCTTACCTTGTACACTTTCCCAAAGGCTCCGTCACCCAATTCTCCTATGATTTCCCAAAACTCCTCGGGGTTCAAGTCCCTCTTCACGTGCTCATACTGTTTCTTCTTCTTCTCGCTGCCCAACTTGAAGATCTTACGGAAATTGAAGAAGGACATTTTTCCACCCACTTACGGACTACAACAACAAGAAAAGGCAAAGTTGGTGCTGCCTCCTCGCCCGCGCGAGCCCGGCGGCCGCGGGCTCTCCCAGCTCCCGCCGCTCCGGCCGGGCGTCCCCGGGGAAGGCGGGGCACGACTCGGGCTCCGAACCCGGGGGCGGGGGGTCCGCGCGGGCGCTCCCTCCACGACCCCGGCCCGCGGGCCGCGCGGTGGGCGCCTAGCCCCCGGCCTGCCCAAGGCACGCGGCACCTGCCCGGACGCTCGTCCCAATCCGGCCCGGCCCGACGGGTCCGAGCGGTCCGGACGCCCGCGGACGCCGCGGTTTAGGCCCGTGTCACGGCGAGACTCCAGGGGCGGCGGCCACTCCGGGAGAGGGACGCAGTCGGCGACCTCTGAGGCCGGCGACCGACAGGCCGAGCTCTCCCGCCTCGGGCCGCGAGCCCAGGGCTCCCTCCGCAGCTGTCCGCTCCCGCCGCGCGAGGCCCGCGCGTCCCCTCGGCTCGGGGTACCGCCGCCGCTCCGCTCCCTCCCCAGCCCACACGGCTTCGGTGTGGAGCGCGCGCCGACGCCGACGCCGCAGCACGCCCGCGCGCTCCCCGCCCGCGCGCTCCCCCGGCCGCGCGCCCCGCCCGCCGCGCGCCCGCGCAGGGGCGTGCCCTCTGGCCCCGCGCACGCGCGTTGAGCTCCGCATGCTGGTGTCTCTGAGGGGCTCGGAGGCGTCCAGCGCGGGCTGCGACGCTGATGCTTGAGCTTATTGCTACTTGAGCATTGCCCCAGGTTTGCCCTCCGAGCCCTAAATCCTGTCAGCGCACGCCTGTGGTGTAGTTGCCCCGGGGGGCACGATCCTGTTGGTTGTGCTAGCGGATGTTGTCTCCATTCTGGATCTGGGAAAATTTGTAGCGTGAAAAATGAGCTGCCCGGATTGGAGCCCGAAGGTGGACTTTTTCGCTCTCAGATGGGTCCCATAGTACAATGGGGGGGGGGGGGGGTATGTGTGATGCCGGGAGCTTTGCAGCCAGAGATTACCAGCTCTGTGACCTTAGGCGGGAACCTCTCCCAGCCTCAGTTTCCTCATTGTGGAGAGCAGTGCACGAGGCAATGGCTGTAAACCCTTTGCACAGTGCCTGCTCTGGCAAACGCTCAATTCCCATTCTTGCTGTTGTTGCAAGTGTGCAGGTAAGATAGACATAGATGTATAAAAATCATTTAAGCCCACTTCTCGAGTGATGACTGCGACACTCCTTGAGGGTAATCTACCTTCTGGCCACTTCGCAGCTGTAATCCCAGTGCCACCCTTGTGACTCCATCTGAACCACTAGTAAGGCCCTGGCTTCCCGACCTGCCTCCAGCCCCTTGGACAGCACTACTGGAAGAATTTCTGGTGGGCGTAGGCTGCAGTCTATCAGATAGCGACCCGCCTTCCTCTGCACCAGAGCGAGGCCTTTCAGGGCAGTGGCTTGTTGCTTATGGTATCCAGATACCTGATGACATTCCTGGCATGTAATAGGAAGGCAGATCCCTTGAATGAATGGAGGTAATCTGGAGCAGAGGTCATGTTGCTGTCTATATAATACGTATCCACCCAACCATTTTGCCCTCCAGCCCCAAAATGGCCTAACAAAACCCTTCTTCCAGTAAAAGGCTTAGCATGCTTTTGTTTCTCAAGATCCCTCTAGTTTTAATAGTTTTATTGAGGTATAATTTATATACAAGAAACGACACATTTGAAATGTGCACTTTTATGTTTTGACAAAGGTATACACCTGTGAAAACAATGCCATAACGAATCTATTTTTAATTAGTATGGTTTACATAGGTGGCACTAGATGTAAAGGTAATACATGCTCATTGTGGAAAATGAAGAAATGCGTAAAGAATAAAATAAAAAGTACTTTAATTCTACCATCCGGATATAACCATCGGTAAAAAAATTTTTTATATTTCCAAATAGGAGTTTTTGGTTGTGCACTAACGTTTTTTATACGGGTTAAATTATACTGCATATAAAGGTTTGCATTCTACACTTTTATATTTCAGTATGGTTAGTAACTGTTTTCTCCCATCTTCAGATATTTAAATTACATGGAACTTTTCTCTATTTTAGATAAAACATTGATAAATATCTTTGTTCACAAATCTTTTTCCATATATTTGTTATTTCCTTAGGCAAATTACCAAAAGTAAATTTGGGTCACAAAGGGTTTAAGACTGTTTCCTTCTTTGTTCTTTTCAAAATAGAAAAATATTTACTGTTTCCCCAAATTAAAAGATAGTATATCCTTGTTGTAAATTAATTCAAATAATACAGAAATGATAAACTAGGAAATAACTGTAATTCTTCCTTCCTGCCTTCCCTCTACCCAACTTCACCCCCAACCTAATTGTTAAGTTAAGCCTATGAGCATGAGAGAACTATGGGGGTAACAAAAAAGTTCCAAAACTCTACTGTAGTAATGATTGCACAACCGTATACATTTACTAAAAATCATTGGATTGTGTACTTATAACAGGTGAATTTTATGATATGTAAATTATACCACAATAAAGCTGCTTTTAAAAGTTAGATATATAGATATATAACTAAAGTTTTTTCTATGCATACACTTTTTAAATATAAAAATGGAATCCAATATGGATCATGGACATCTTTCCATGCCAGAACAAATAGATCTATCTAATCCTTCTTAATAGGTTCAAAGAGTCCCAGGGTGTAGCTATCCCGTAATTTATTTAAGCATTTTTTTACTGGTCGACATTTAGGTGGTTTCCAAATTTTTGTCATCATAAACCATACCTCAGTGAGCGTGCATATACAAGCATGTTTGTGTATGTCTCTGATTATATTTCCTCAAGATAAAATATAAGAAGTGGAGTTGCTGAGTTAAAGACCATATTAAGAATTTTTTTTACCTGTATTGCCAAATTGCACTCTAGAAATGTTGTACTAATTTACACTCCTACTAACAAATGTATGAGAGTGCCAGTTTCACCACACCCTCAGCAGCAGCAAGATATTAGCTCATCTTTTTAATCTTTGTCAAGGTGATAGCCCAAAATAACCTCTCATTTACAATTCTCTGATCATAGTGATGTAACAATTTTTCATATGTATATTGGCCACTTTTATTTCTTGTTTTATGAATTGCCTCGTCATATCAATGAATACTATCAAATGATCTTGTTAATATTGTATAAATGAGGTGATTGAGTCTCACATACTTTGGAGACATGATGGAGTTAATAATAGGTTATACATTTTTTTCCATGAAGTTGTTGCCATAAAAGTTATTTAATAATAACTGTGAGATGTCATTTAGATAGATTCCAATTTTCCCAGTAATGACTCTGATATCTAGTGTGTTATTTCTAAGTCATAGTTTGGCTTCCTTGAATTTTTAAACCTTTAAAAGTGAAGTTTAACCAGTCGCATGTAAAGCATTCATTTAATACACAATTTTTTTGTTCCACTCACCTTAAAAGTAGTTTAAAACATTCTCACTAACAGCTTGGTGAGGGGAGAACTATCTTCACAATTGACTAGGTAATTACCCTTCACTAATAATAGTAATATCACTAAAAATTAAAAATTGAGTATGCGTTGTGTACTTACTACCTGCCAGCACTGTGCTAAGTGGTTTATACCCATCATCTCATTTAAACCTCATATCAACCCTATGAGATAGGTACTATGACAGCCCCCAGGTAAAAGCAAGGAAAACTGAGACAGAGTTAAATAGCATAGTCATGACCTCAGAGACAGGAATGGTAGATATGAACTGGAATCCACATCTTGGTAAACCAAACTCCCTAGCGTTTCACAGCTCCACTAAGACTGTCTCCTTAGCGTTCGGGAGCTTCTGTAATAGCTCACAGAATTGTTGCCACAGCTGTTTTTCCCTCTTTTCCTTGAAAATGTGCTCTACTCACTGTCTCCACTTTGTTAGCTCCCAAACATGTATGTGTGAGTGTGTATATGTGGGTATATATGTGTATATATGTGAATATGTACGTTGACTGTGTGTATGTGTGAGTGTACGGAAGTATATGGGAGTGTGTATGTGTGTTCTTGTATGAGCACATGTGTATCTGTGTGAATATATGTGTATGTGGGTATTTGAAGGTATGTTTGTGTATAGGCATGTGTATAACTGAGTATGTGTGTGAGGATATGTGTATGTTTCTACCTGAGAGCATATGGAGGGCAGGGACGCTGTTCTTGCTCATCCCTACATCTCCTGCATCTATTCCATAAATGTGTGTTTCATAATGAATGAAAATGAAAGAACTTTATACCTAGTGAAAGGAAATTACACATCAGTTCCTTTCCCCTTCTTCATTTCTAATTTAAGCTGTAAATTTACTAGTAAGTTCTTTAAATGCTACTGTGTAGGTTACATGGAAGTAGTAAATTTCTTCGGTGTACAAGTACTCTGTGGTATAAATAACATTTGTCTATTTTTGTAGAGTTATATTTTTAGAAAGGAATTTTTCAGGTATTTTTTTTTTTTAAGTAAACTGCAATGATGACATTATTCTCCTGAAATAGGTTTGTGTGTCATTCAGAAAATTCCAAATTGAATTTTTGGTCATTTTTTCCTATTTTAAAAGTAAACAAATCACCTGATGAGCTATTTTTGTTTCAAAAAGGGAATCTAAAAATATCCTCCCTTCTACTTCATCTCCCTTTCTGTGTCACGTGGAATTGTTACACTCACACTCCCACCCTCTCCTCATCCCTAGTTAAATGAATCATAAACATTTGGCAGTGTGATGACAAGTCTTAACTATTCAAATCTGGGGAAATTAAAAAATAAAAACTGTACAGACATACTGCTTTTACAAGAGGCATTCATATTCCAGTTTAGAAATCTAGATACTATAATATCTTTTGAACTTTAAGGACTTGAATAGTTACTATTGAATTGATTTCATTCAGACATTAACTAGCTGCAGCGTTCAAGCAACCAGCCCTTTGGGGTTGATAAAAACCTTTGTGCTGTTCTATTGCTCCATATTTTTATATATTACAGTTCTTCTATAATATCTTTGATTCATAAGACAAAAAAGTTGGATGTGACAGTTTTGAGCACTGGCTAAAAATTATTTGTCCTGTCATTAACTAGCTCTGTGAGCAAGTCACTACTCTACATTTTGAGGCTTACACACGAGTTTCACTTTTAACAGAGGTGGCTTCAGGGAAATGAAACAATTCAGAATGACTCAGAAAATAGGGTAACTGCTAGGGTCAGATTTCGGTAGTGAATTATTTCTTTAATATCAACCCTAAGAGCCCTTGGAACTGTAAAATTCTATTTTCATCCTGCCCCTAACTTCAGTTACCTTATACATATACTACTAGAAATTGTGTCCATTTTTCTGACACAGTTGTGACTGAAGACTAAATAGATACAGTTAGGATTTCAGAAACAAGGGTTCGTCTGTCGCAATTCATTGAGAATCCTGCTTCCACTGAAAACTATTCTTGGAATAACCCTTAAGAAATTTACCTAGTGAGATAGGAAAGGCTGCCATATACCTTGGGTATTGGGAGGAATGTTTTCAGAGTAATGGTAGTAGCTATCTTCCAAAAGAAATTTTCAGGTATTCCCTGTAAAAAAAGAACTTCCCAAGTTCTGACTGCCATCTTGTACTCTTCCTCTTTTCCTCTTCTAATCTTTCAGAGCCACAGGTGAAAACTTTGTTAGTGTGCATTCCTATTCACAAAGCCACCACGACAATTAGAAAACACAATTTGTGGCTTAGATAGTAAATTATCAACACAATCATGAGATACTGCCCATTTGTCTAGAAAATAACAATCTTTTCTATTTCCATGACTCGTATTTCATCTTCCTACAGGAGGAAATTAACCAATATAGATTCCTATTAGAGGTATATATATATATATATATATATATATATATATATATATATATATACACACACACACACACACACACACACACAGATATAGAAGTATATAATATAGAGGTATATAATATATATAGTATATATTACATACATATATTCTTGAGTTTTTATCCATGTGAACTTTATAAAATGGCTGTTTCTAACAAAAATGAACAAATTATTTGTGACTGAGGATTCAGCTGAATAAAAAAATATATATTCCAGAATTGACTCTTTAAACAACTATTTAGAATTGCCACCTTTCACTTCTTCATTCAACAAATGGTCTCAATTTTCTACTATATGCTAGGCAGTATTCTACTATATACCCCAGTAGGGACAGTGAAATTGATCAGAATCAAAACAGACCCAAAGGGGGTGGCTGGTTAGCTCAGTTGGTTAGAACATGATACTGGTAGCACCGAGGTTGCCAGTTGGATGTTGGATCCCCACATGGGCCACTGTGAACTGCGCCCTGCTATTAAAAAAAAAAAAAAAAAAAAAAAGACCCAAAGAACAAATAAATAGAAACCTGCAGCCTCTTGGAACTTATATTCTCAATGGTTAGGTAGGATTTAGACAAATAATAAATGACAGATGTTCTGACCCAGTGATTCTCAACTGGGAGATATTTTGCACCCCACCCCATCATCAGGATATTTGGCAATTTCCACAGACTTTTTTGGTTGTCACAACTGGGGGAGGAGGTGCTGCTGGCATCTAGTGGTAAAGGCCAGAGATGCTGTTAAACATCCTATAATGCACAAGACAGCTCCCCACCCCCCGCCCCCAACAAAGAATTATCCAGCTCAGGGTGAGAAACCCTCTACTAATCTTTAGTATTAGAGGTCAGGAGGTTGTTTACCCTTGAGGGGTAGTAACTGGAAGAGGACATGGCGGAGAAACTTCTGGATACTGATTACACAGATGAGTTTATTACTTAAAAATTCTCTATACTCTGCTCTTACGATTTGTACGTTTTTCTGTATGTATAATTTTAACATATAGCCACTACCTTCTGTGAAACTCCTCCCGTCAAAAGGTGAGGGGGGGGGGTCTATGAATCCCCTCCGCTGGAATCTTGGAGCTATGACTGCTGAACCAATATAATATGGCAGAAGTGACACTGCCAGTTTTCAGACCCATTCCTTAAGAAATTGTCAGTTGCCACTTCCTGTCCCTTGGGACAGTCACTCTTAGAAACTAGCCACCACGCTCTGAGGAAGCCCAAACCACCCATGGAGAAGCCCATGTGGAGAGACTTTTGTGGAAAGGAACATAGTCTCCAGGCCCTCATTCCTGGTTGAGCTTTCGCCTAACAGCCAGCATCAACTTGCCAGCCACGCAAGTAAGTTATCTTCCAGCATCCAGTCAAACTACCCCAGCTGATGTCAAGTGGGAAAGAGTCAAGCCTTCCCCATGGAGCCTGCCCAAATTACAGATTCATGAACCAAATAAACAACTGCTGTTAATTTAAGGCACTAAGTTTTAGGGAAGTTTGTTAAGCAATAATGTATAACTGGAACAATGGAAAGTAAATCAAAATTTTACTTTAAAAACAAATACTATAGCCATATCACGTTGGGAACTTCTTTGTTAAATAAAGTTTTAAAGTTTCTTTTACTACAGTTCTTTTAATGGGCTGGTGTGTTTTGTGTTTCTCCACAAGAGTATCCAGTGTTTCTCATTTTTAACCGCGGAATCTATTTTAAAGTGTTGTCTTGCCAGATTGGTGTTCAATGGACCAGATTTGAAGAAAACCAGGCTAATCTTTCAGTAATTCAGTAACTGAAATTCTGGCCCTTAAAATTGCAGAGTTAATAATATCAGGATAGTTTTAACTGGAAAATTCATATGGAATGCAGTTAATTCTGGTAATAAAGTAAAATACCTTAAATTTGCCTAATGAAATTTTTTAAATTATTTGAAAAGTTCTCACAGCAGTTAAATAACTTAGATGGCATCTCAGTAGCTATTTTAAAGTCTCTAAGATCGTAACCAATGGCTACATAAGTTTAAAAAAATAACAACGTAAACTCTGTTTTTCCTTGGAAAGTAGTAGTAGCAATGTATACTTAAATGTTGAATGTTATAGAATATTTTCCACGTTTCCTTAAATTCTCGCTTGATCTTAAATTGAACTACAGAACATATTTCTAATATACTGATTCTAAGTTGCCTATTCATTTCTCCAGGCCCTAAAAACAACATTGGACTGAAGTAGATAAACCGAGAAATTATATCCTGTCTCATGGCGAGTGGAACTCAAGTTTATTCTTTATTGTCATCATCCAAAATCAAAAGGAGGTTTTGTTTTGGCTTTCCTATCAAAGACCAATTCCCGGTCCCCCCATACACACACGCATTCAATTCCCCCATGTCTCAGCTCAGACATATCACTTCAGTATAATGGAACTTTGGAATAAAAACTATGGCATTTAAGTATAGCATTATACAAACTAGGATACTGACCAGTGTCCCAGGTACCTCTTGTCATAATTCCCCTTTCAGATCCTCTGCGAAAGCCTGATCCCTGGAAATAGAGTTCTCATATTGGCCTTCTTTGTTCCACTCTGGACATATCCTGGATCAAGAGTACCTTGAATTCCAACCCACGGACTCACTGGCAAGTCTCATCCACCCTGTCCTATGCCTGACTGCTGAAAAAGTAAGTTTCTTTTTGACCCTTCATGTTCACACTGTGCTGACTCTAATAACCACATACCCAAACCAACCAAATTGGGAATTCTGGTTTCTAGATTTCTCTTTGGCTTGTGAAAAGTCCATTTGTTTGGCTTTTGTGCACCACACAAAAGTACATCAGTGAAGGTGTAGGGAGAGCCTGAAATCCAGTCCACATTTCATTAACTAGGCTGAGAGCCTGTGAGTCTGTTTGCCCAAAGAGACACCTTTTTCTCGTTTTAATGAAGATGATTTATAAAGTAGTAGTCGTGTGGGCCTCTAACTTAGACCTCAGTGTTGTCAATTTAACCATCCAGGATGTTCTCTTTCCTATCTTTGCTGTTGTCTTAAGCTCTGGTCTATTTCATGACATTTCAGACATGTCGTTTAAGTGGAGAGACCTCCCCTTTTCGTGACTCTTCTTATAATATGGAAGCCACTTTTGTGGTTTTTGTACCTGTGGTTAGCACCAATAACTGTACTGTCTGTAGAACATTTTGCTTCTAATTGATATTCACTAAATTCCTCAAAAACGTAGGTTTCAAGTGGCGCCCTCCAAGTCCTTTGCTCCCATTGAGCCTTTATGAACACTCAGGAGACCATCCTAATTCCATTCTACAGCTTTGCCTTTCAAATGTTTGCTGGTTCACATAACAACAAGGATTAGGGAATTACTGAAGGATCAAGACTGCTTGGAAGCCAAGTGTTACTGCCATCCAACCCCAGAACCAATCTTGCTAAACCAACAAACTCAGAACTAGCTCTCCTGGAGGGCTTTCCTTTGTCTTCCCCTCAAGCTGCATGATTTACTTTCCCAAAGGGAGGTTATGTTTTATTATGTTTTGAGAGCATCCAGACTCTCCAGATAAACTCATTTACCATGTGGTACACTCCTGTAAACCAGGCCAACTGATTTATTTTCAAATTACTCACTCTATTGAGCTGACAAAACAAGCTAGCTCCATTATTAATATAAAAGAACTATCAGGTGATGTGCTTCTTCAGTTTCAATAAAACACCATTTTTTAATTAAAGAATGAGGATTTCTGGGTAGTCAAAGTATTACTTACCGTATTCATGTGCTACACAGAAGGGAAAATTCAGTATTCCCTTTATTCCCAAGAGCAGGTAGAAAATTAACCAGAAGATTTTAAAACTACTACCTCAGTGGGTGTTAAATAATGAGAGGGTGGAAGCAGGGTTTTAAATTAAAAAAAGAAAAGAGCAGTGATGTTGCTGCTATAGAAGACTTTATCTTTTAAATTTGTTTTGCATGCGAAGTTAAGCACTCCAGGAGACCAGCAATTAAATGGTGTTGGTTGATAGTTTAAGAAGCCAGAATCAGGAGCAGAGGCAGAAGACCAGTGCTGTTCTTAGTTGTATCAGCTGTCTTTGAAAACGCTAACTGTGTGGGGTTTTATTGACAAATTTAAAGTGTCACTGGGCAGAATGACAGAAAACTGGCCTTGCTGCAGAAGTGGTACTAGATGTGCCACCCAGTTCCCCCTTCAGCACTGAAGGATCTATTCCCTTGGGTGATGGAGGAGAGTCAATAGTAGTAATAAGTGGGAAATACTACTTCACAGGGCGCCTACAAACCTATAGAGCCTTTGTGTGAATTTTTAAAAGATGTTCCCTCTCGGTGAATGAATTTTAAGTTTCTTCCCTCACTTCACCCTCCACTCACATCCTCCCTCCCACCTTCTAGGTAGACAGGCAGCACCAGACTTGGAATTTGTTATTTAGAACTCCATTTCTACCCAACTCTCCCCTTGGCCAGTCTTCTTTGCACAAGGCTTAAACTGAACAGCTATGCATGGCAGTCCGGAATCTCATTGCCTGAAATTGCATCTCTTTAACTATGTGTTAAGTCTATATAACCCTTAGTGTTTTAATTGGACATTTGTTTTCATTTATTCTTTATGTAGAGATGTTTTGAGTAGCTTAAAACCCATCAAGACAATATTTCCATGAATCTGTATAATACCCCAATAGAATAGATGAATAATAAATGATAATACCATTTGGTAACAAGTGAATGAATAAATGTTTAGTCCTGTGATATCCCAGCCAGCGAACCCTCCGGAAAATGTGAGTCATATAGCAGGAAAGTGACAATAAAATATCTCAAAAGTTTCAAACACTGGATGCTGGCAAATGAGCACACTTGCACCTGGGGTAGGTAGTTGAGGAAATCTTCAATTCCATACCATACCAGTGACAACCGTATATATTTACATTAGTTTAAGCTTAAGCTCAGGTCACCAAGCAAAAATAAAAGAAAGTATTTTTTTTACTCTGTACTAACTGCCAAATAAATTACTATGTTTGGAGAGAAATCCCTTCTTTCTGGGGCCCCTATGCAGTAGAGCTGTTTGGGCATCTGTCAAGAGCAATGTTTCAGATATCTATTTCTGTGTAACAAACCACCCGAAAACATGGTAATTTAAAATATCAATGTAAAATAATGTCTCAAAATCTTGTGTGTTGACAATTTGGGTTTCTCTTTTTCAGGCTCAGCTGTGGTCACTTATGCGGCTGTAGCCATCAGACCACTTGCCTGAAGCTGGAGGGTCCAAGATGGCCTCACTCCATGTCTGGCAGTTGGTGCTGGCTGTCTGTGAGGGCCCAATGGCTATGCTTCATGTAGGCTAAACTGGGCTTCTGCCCAGCGTGGAGCATCTCAGGATGTCAAGATGGCAAAGGCAGAAGCTGCATGGTCTCCTAAGGTCTTTGTTCTGAAATTCACACAGCATTGCTTCTGTCACATTCTATTAATCAAAGCAAGTAACAGAGCCAGCCAGGTTTCAAGTGGTGGAAAATTGGACTCCATTTATTGATGGGAAGAGCAGCAAAGCCACATTGCAAAGGGGCATGGACATAGGGAGGCAGGATTCATTGGAGGCAGGATGCGTTGTAATGACCTACCACAGGCAACTCTATACATTTCATTAATATTGCTTGTCCCATTCATACCCCCAATTTTCTAGTGAGTGAGAACCACCTGAGTATTTTTAGTCGAGGGAGATTACCTTCTGTGCTTTTCTTACTAAGAAATAAAAGTAATATAGACTCATAGGAGAAAATTTAGAAATCCTATCGAAGCCAAGGGAAAAAAATAGCAATAACCCATAATCCTACCACCCGCGAGATAACCACTTTTAGGATTTAGGTATATATTCTTCCAGCCATTGTTCTAAACTATTGATAATAATGTATAGTCTACATAAGCTATATATTATTATACACTTTCTTACCAGGCACTGTGCTGTGTACTTTGCATAGATTAATTCGTTTAACACCACAATCCTATGAGATAGATACTATTATTAGCTCCATTTTACAAAAGAGGAAATTGAGGCTTAGAGACGTTAGCTAACTTGCCTAATGTCATATATATAAGTATCTATGTATATGTATATATACATATGTGTGTGTGTGTGTATATATACATACATACATACATATATATATATATATATATATATATATATATCCCTTACTATTGTAAACTCCCTTTTTCATATAATAGTATACCATGCGAATTTCCTTACTTGAAAGATTTTGAATGGACTAAATCAAAATTGAAAAGCAGCAATGACTTCACAATTTTTGAGATTCTGGTTCCTGGCCATGATTTTTTCTTGAGCCTGTGAGGTGGTTGCAGATTTGAACAAAACCATGACGTATGCCCTTCACTGCAAAACACTAGCTTTGAATTTTTAATCTTTTATAAGAACCTCAAGACTTCATTTGGGCAAAATTATTGATGGAGAAAATAGCATCTGAATTTTTTTTTAATGTTATGACACATCTCCCAAAAGCGCAGCAGTGTGAGTGCAAAGTCACAGCACATCCATTCTTCCAAGGAGTCAGAGTGGGAAATGACAGGTATCATCAAGGACCACAGTGAAACCCAAAATATTTCCAAGTGTAAGGTTTTCGTGGTTTGATACACGATGTTAAGTTTCATTGATCACCTAGTTCTCAGTAAGTGAACATGTCCTTCCAGTGACATGCACCTTATATTTGTACCTTTAATCTCTGAATTTTGTATATTGTAGGCCAAAAATTAGCAGGGGTTTGGCGTAAGTGGGAAGGAAGTGGCAAGTGGAAATGTTTGGGAAGAGAAACACAGCAAAGTTCCTTTTTACATGAAATCAGAGATTAATAACATGAGAGATGTAAAAACAGCAAATGTAACATGAGAATCAATATATATGTACAAAATAAAATTTTATACTTTGCAATTAATTTGTAAATTTAGTGCTTATTTGTTTTTATTTGTAAGAGGATATCTTGTTATAATTCACCTCAATTTCTAGCTATCAGAAATAGAGGATTCAACAAGCTTTGCTGGAATGATTTTTTAAAATAAAGTTCTTTAATGCAATTATTAAAATTATGCTCACAGTTCTTTTTTCCAACTAGCAATATAATAATAAATTTATGAACAAAGCATTTTACTAATAAAGAGGAAATATTTGTATAAGCTTGTTTGTTGTTGCTTTTTACTTAACAGATATCATTGTATTTTCAACTTTTGAAGAAGTATATAAGAAGAATAAACCAGTGAAACAGAAAGGGCTGTCTGTGTGCTGGCGGTTATTATGTAGCCCTCCTATGGATATTTACCTTTGGAAATAAGAAACCCTTGATTCCCAAATATCTCTTTCATAACAGTACCACGTGCTCAATCAAGCAGGGGTTAAATGCAGTTGGTTTTGTTATATTTTAAGGCACTATTGGTAAATAAGTTCTTTTTCATATGCCTACAATAGATTGGAAATGGCTGCTTAGAACATTGAATTGAAATGGATTCTGAGATTGAGTGTCCAAACTCAGGAGTTCTGAGATAATTTAGTGATTTCTGTCATTGGTAGGTGATACAGGAAATGGCAACGCACATGCCTCTTAGCTTACATCTGCTAAGATGTAAGGAAATATTACTTTACATGAAACATGAATTTATTATTAATTCTCATTCAACACATGCTTACTGAGCACTAAGTTTGTTCCAGAAACTGCTGAGGACACAGCAGTGAACAAATACACACATACACACACACACACACACACACACACACCAACTGACATTTGAATATAGTACTTTACTATTTTCAAAGATCTCTTTTAGAAAATATCTCATTTAATACTCCAATTCCCTATCAAAACAGGTAAGACAGTTGATGACATCTGCAAATTGCAAATGAGAAGACCGAGCGTAAAAAGATTGAACATACTGTCTTATTTATTTTAATTCCTTAGCTTATCCATAAAACAAAATAGAGAAAAAAAGCAGAGCAAACAAAATACTTCTGGTAAATTTTCATTAAAATCAAGGATAAGATTAACTACTTCCATTCAACATTATATAGGAAAAGTATAAGAATTGAAAAAAAACCCAAAAAACGGAATATAGATTGTCTATAAATTCCAAGGATTCTACAGATACAATTAAGATGAAGACACAAGAAGATTTCGGGGTACAAAATCAACATACGTAAATCAATAGCATTTCTATGCATCATTCGTATTCTAATGAGGAAATATAATAGTAAAAGAAAAAAAATCTCATTCTCAACCACAAGAGGACCAACAACAAAATGCAAATGCAATTTGAACAAAAATCCCAACTTAGCTATTTGTAGAATGACAAGCTCAGCCTAAAGTTCATATTGAAATATAAAAGGTCAAGAATAGATAAGACAATAATGAAGATCTCATACTACCACATATCAAAACTTATACAATTATGATAATTAAGACAGCATGGCCTTTACCCTTAAAGGTTTTAAATAAGCCAATGAAATAGTAAAGAGTCTATTAAACAGACCCCTGCATAAATGGCAACTTGATATATGGCACAGTTTGATTACCATCAATGGAATAGAAAAGATGAACTAGTCAATAAATGGTCTTAGGAAATTGGTTATTTTTATAAAAAAGAATGTTCTTACATTACACGTATCCACACAGACACACACACACACACACACACACACACACACACAAATTGCAGGTAGATTACAGACGTAAAAATGAAAAACAAGTCTGTAAACTTTTTCAAAAAGAAATATAAGAAAATATCTTTATGACCTTGAGATAGGAAAGAATTCTTGCACAAAGCAGAAGAAGATTTAAACTTCTTCTTTTAAACTTTTTTAACTTTAATCTTTGAACTTTAAAGATTTAAAATTTAAAATAGAAATGTAAACTTCTATACATCAGAGATAAAGTAAAAGGACAGGCTACAGATTTGGAGAAAGTATTTGCAGTGAACGTAACTGATAAGATATTAGTTTCCAAAATATATAAAGTAGTCCTACAAAACACTAGAATAATGTAGCCCCCTACCATAGATGGAGGAGATAAACAGACATTCATAGAAGGAGAACCCAAATGACAAGCACTTTAAAAATGCATAACATCATTCATAATGATAAGCAAAATACAAATTGAAACAAGGATTTCACATTATCAAACTGGCAGAAAAATTTTAAAAGCTGGCAAAACACAGTGTTCATGAAGATGTAGATAGAGCAAAGGAGATTCTTAAACATTGATCCATAGAATCATTCAGGAATATAAGCTGATGGAGGTTCTGTAGTCTTCTGATACTGCCCTTTAAAAACATGGCTTCCAAAGTCTTTGCAGCAGTCATTCTTCTATGCTTACATTGGAAGTAACACACATTACATCTACTTACAGCCCATTGACAAAAGTAGTCGAATGGTACTGATCTAACTGGAAAGGAGGATGGGAGATGCCATCCGTTTGTGTGCCCAGGAAGAGGAAAATGAAATAGGATTTGATGAACACATGTCATTCTCTTGGTCATATTTGACAAAATATTAAGTTTATGAAATGTAGTGATAGATAAAAGATAGATATTAACTTTTATTATTATTTACATTTGTCTGTATGCTTAGATTTGTCATAATTGTTTTAAAAGTGGGGAAATGAAGAAAAAGAAATTAAATGATCAGTGTTACAGACCTAACAAGTGGTGAAGTTGTTTTGGACTTGAACTGTCTCTAATAAACTTCCTTCAAGAGTCAAATCCAAGTACTAATTTGATGTTGTTCATTTCAGATATATTTATTGAGTTCCTATTATATTCCTGCCCTTGAGGAGAGCACAGTCCAAATGTAGAAGAGACAGACACATAGACGATATATTACAACATATTACAACTATCACAATGGAACACAAAGAAAAGTGTGTCCAAAGTGCTCCTGATCATTATAACCTGGTAACATAATCACTGGAAACTTCTTCACGATGGTCTTCATTCCCAGAAAGTTTTAAAATGTGCACTAGCAGTGCATGAGGTCAATGTAATCTTCAATTATGAAAGCCAAACTTTTGGGGAGAGTTATTTCAGGAAATTCCTGAAGTAAAACTTTGCCATGAACTCCACCCAATTCATACTCAGCCAGTACAGACTTGTTAGGGAGGTGCCTGCTGAAACAATATCTATAGGCTTATTCAACCTCATGTCTTCAAATAAGAAGTTCTTTTCTCTTCTACACAAAAGAAGAATAGAGAGAAATAGGTTCCCAATGGAAAGGAAAATTATTCAACTTAATAGCATTAAAGCCTTGTGCCTCATTGGAACATCTAGACTGACAACTGTCGATGCACATTTGTGAAGGTTGGAGACTAAAAAGATCCAGCATATTTTCTAGACCATCCTTCATGATCAAGGACACAATTGCTTCAGATAACTTACCTCCTTATATTCTCCTCAATGTAGTTAAAAAATATTCCCACTTTATATTCAACGATGTTTCTCCAATAAGCTCCATAATCTAGTTCATTCATTCATTCAACACATTTTTGAGTTGGGGATATAGTGTTTAGCAAAACAGATGTGGTCTGACTTCCTCGAGCTTATGGTCCAGTTGGTGAAGTAGACATTAATCAAACAAATGCACCCATAAATATCTCACATATGGATAAGAGTTATAAAGAAAAATAAAGGATGCTGTGCAGGAGAATAGAGACCACTAAGGATTTTAATTTAGAATGGAGGGATTAAGGAATGCCAGCATGGGGTTGTGACTGGTGGTGGCTTGGACTAGGGAAGTGGTAGAGGGAAGTCTAGATATTTGTGACATCTCTTGGTGGCTAACTTGATAGACATGTAGATGGAGGGAGATGGAGGTCTAGGATGAATCCCAGACCCAATCCTCAATATAAATATTTCCTTCAAACTGTTGAAATGCTTTCTTTCGTGCAGTTTTGCAAAAGCACCCCTATTCATCTATATATCACATTCTTTGCATAGGTGCTTGGTCCTTAGACACAGATATTTCTTTACCTGGCCGGGAAATCATCGGGATGTGAGCCACCTTTAACTCTGTTCACTAGATGACATTTCTTTTTTTCCTGTAGCCAGGATGATGCTAAACCCAGAGATATAGGCTCTCATCTCCCTACTACTCTCTACTCTATAGAGTTATGTTGTACTCTTTAACGATTTTACATTTATGTTTAGTTTATTATATCACATTTACATGTACATTAACATGTGAAATGTACAAAATTTCACAAGGACAAAAGGGTGCACAATGAAAATTAGGTCTCCATTCACTCTAGCACCCAATTGTCTACCTGATCTCCCCAAAGTCAACCACCATTATAAATTTGTTGTGTACCCTTCGAGATTTTTGCATATGTGAGCAAAAATTTTGTAAATAAATGGAGGGAGACTATGATGATTGTCTGACATAAATGAGAAGTTTTATGTGTCAACTTGACTGGGCTAAGGATACCTAGATAGCTGGTAAATATTACTTTTGGGTGTGTCTGTGAGGGTGTTTCCAGGAGAGATCAGAATTTGAATCGGTAGACTGAGTAAAGAAGATCTCCCTTACCAATGCAAGGGGACACCATCCAATCCTCTGAGGGCCTCAACAGAGCAAAAATACAGAAGAAAGGCCAATTCACTCCCTCTACTTGAGCCAGGACATCCATCCATCTTCTGCTCCAGGACTTGGGTACTCCTGGTTCTCAGGCCTTCAGATTCAGACTGAATCGAGGAAACGAACTGGCAACCTTGTGGTTGAGAGCCCACTGGCTCATGTGGGAATCGAACCAGCAGCCTTCGGAGTTAGGAGCACAGCCGCCTGAGCCACCGGGCAGGCCCTATGTTGTTTCTAATTGTAGACCTTTACTAACAATGCTGCAGTAAATAATCTTTACATATCTCATTTCTCACATATGTAAGCTCTGTAGAAAAAAATTCCTAGAAATAGAATACAGAACTAAAAGGTATGGGCATTTGTAATTTGATAGCTATTGCCATAATTTTAAGGGATACTCCAGTTTATACTTCTATCTGCAATATATTGGAGTTCCTGTTTTCCCACATTCTCACCCACATATTATGTCATCGAACTCTTTGATCTTTGACAATCTGGGAAGTATAAATACTATTGCATAATTCTAATTTATACTCTTAGAGCAAGATTGAACATTTTTTTCTATAAATGTAAGAGACATAAATTTTTACCTTTTCTGTGAACTTTGCACATGTGTTACTTTACGTGAAAGAAACTTTTCAAAATTAAAATAAATAAAAAGATCAGCTATGAGTCAAATGTTCTTTGAATATGAAGGAGCAAAGATCTGTTTCTATGAAGTCATTAGCCAATTTACAGAAGTTAAGTCTTGAAATGTTTTACTCATTACTAAAATAGAACTACTTGAGAATGGCACTTAATTTCTGTGGTCTTTTTTGCAAAAACCTATAACACCGGGATAACCATGAGAAAGACAACAGATGAATCCAAATTGAGAGACATTCTATAAAATACCTGACCAGTACTCCTCAAAATTGTCAAAATCATCAAAAACAAGGAAATTCTGAGAAGCTGTTATAGCTCAGGGGAGCCTAAGGAGACAAGACAACTAAATGTAACGTGATATCCTGGATGGGATCCTGGAACAGGAAAAGAATGTTGGGGAAAAACTAAGGAAATCTGAATAAAGTATAAAGTCTAGTTAATAAAAATATATCAATATGGTTTCATTAGTTGTGACTAATGTACCACATAATATGTTATAATAGGGGAAAGTGGGTGCAGGGTATGTGGGGGAACACTGTACCACCTTTGCAACTTTTCTGTAAATCTAACACCATTTTAAAGTTTATTGAAATACTAAAAAAATAAGATTAATAGATGGATAGAGGAGTGGCTAGATGGGTAACAAAGCAAATATAGCAAAACATTACTGGTAAAATCGAGATTCTGGGCATGTAAGTGTTCACTAACATTTCTTCAACTTTATGTTTGAAAAATTTATAATATAATGTTGAGGAAAAACACATCCATGGAATTGAAAGTAATCTTATTAATTTTTTCTATTTTTTGTACTGTAAACTTTCCTTCTTTTTTCTTTCTTATTTATTTACCAGCATGATTATTCATACAAATTTTAAAAAAGAAAACTTTCACTGTTGTATTTCTCTTCTGTCCATCATCATTATTAATTTTGTTTCATGATTATTACTAAAAATAATATTATCGTGTGGAAAAGTGTTTAAAAAGTATCTCTTCTGGGTAGCAAATCACTAGCTGTGCCGCTGCTGAGAACAAATGAGTGGGGGTTACACACATTGTCCACCAGTCTAGTTCCTTTCCTGGGGAAAGTCTGTGATAGAGGAAGGTCAAGGCCATGAAGGCAGTTTGACTGGGCTCTTTGTGGGGTTCTGAAAGCCCAAAGGGCAGCAGCTGCAGCGCAGCATGGGCCTGGCAGCCTCCTCAGTGGCTTCCCTGCCCTTGGGGCAGCAAGGGCATCTGCAGGAGAAATCGGGCACTTTGGGCCCAGGCACGCAGCCTCCGCCACAGACAGATTCCTGCGGAGCTGGAGCAGAGCCATAGATGGGAAATGGTGATGATGCCACCTGGTATCTGGGGGAAGAGCCACAGAGACATGATTTTATATCGGGATCCCAATTTTACCCCCTCCTTGGGCTACTTGGGAAACATGAGTTGAAGCTTCATCAGGACCTTTATATTTTCTATGCAAATTGTTCAAGAACAACTGCGTAAAGCATGAACATTTTATAGTCTCTTTCAACTCATTAGGCTCATTTTTAACAGCTCCTCTCCACCTTCATCATTTGTATAATGATGAATTAGCTGTGCCACCCAATTACCAGCTGGGGCCTCCCGGCTCATTCCATCTTTGGCTCAATTTCCTTGGTTTTCTGAAAATGTTCAGGGTACTTAGGTTCTCTGTTGCTACAAGGCTTTACATTTCCATATTAAAGTCTGTTTTGTAGCACAGGAGTCTACACATGAAACTCCATTGCCTCTTGCAGCCATAGTGAGAGCTACCTTTTCACTGAAGACTTTAAGGGAGTAATGGATGGGACTTTACATGGCGATGCAAACAGTTTCAAACGCACAGGTCTTCTGGCTAGAAAGGCCCAAGTCACAGAATTGGCAACAACGCATCCGGGACTTGTTTCAAAGCCCCAGTCAAAGCTAAAACTGTTTGCAGTTATTAGCAAAAGAGCTGAAGAAGTTTTCATGAGTGTGGAAAACACTGCTTGCAGAACCCAAAGAGCCTGCCAAACATTGTGCTTCCTTCTTAGTAAGGGAAGGCATGAAATGCAACCATTTGACCTTTATTTTGGAGGGGATGTCCCAGTATAGCCCAACCTTTGCACACCTAAAAATTTCACCGAGGTAGCAGAGCCCTGAATGTTGGTAGGGTTGAACCCCCACACTCTGAAGCACAACTGTCTTACCAAGGCCTTCAATGTACTGGCAACTTCTGCTCACCTAGTGTGGTTAATTGATATAGCAGACCAATTTGATATGATGTTTTCTCCGAGCTTCCAAGAGCCATCCTAGCAGTGTGATCGCACCATTTCCCGGAGCCCTTGCCAGGGTGAACTCCTATATTATGGGAGAATGCTCTCTTATCAATGAATTTTTCCTTCTCCAATTTTATACCTTCCCCCACTTTGACCATGCATACTCAGAATCTATATATACTCTTTTTATTTTTTTTATTTTTAGTTTCAGGTGTACAAAACAATGTAATAGTGAGACATGCGTATACGTTCGCAGTTTCTGCCAGTATATTCTCCCTTAGCAGGGCCATCACTTCTGTTGTGAATTAACCCTAGTTATTTGTTTGGAGTAGGCAGCGGGGGCGGTGGGGTGGGTTAAGATCCATGGAGGGAAGGAGGTGTTTTCTTGCAAGGTAAAAAAATCTCTGTATCAACTTCAAACATGGAGAGAGCTTGTTTTGAACCTGGAGAGTGGGCCCCTTTTGCAGCCCATAAGATTCAGAGGAAATCTGAGGAGTTGAGATTTACAAGGACATCGACCCATATGTCGTCATCCTTTATCTCAAGATCTCTTTCCTTCCCAATTAAGCCTTTGACCTTTACATAGCTGACTTGCTAGGATTGATAATTCTGTTTTCAGTGGAACTCTGCTACCTTATAATTTAAGTTCTGAGCCTCAACCTCAGGAAGTCTGGTCTCTTGAATTGGTGATTAATCACTCTCAGTCTTTCTTGTCTCTCTCTAGTGACAGCCATTCCATTCCATTGTCCTTAAATTACTACTTTCCCTGAACCTCCGCATTCCCAGGACACTATACCTCCAACGCATTCCCTTCCAGTGAACTGGCATCCCATCCCATTTCACTACTGCTGAAAGCTTTACAATTGCACTGTTCCCTTATCAGGGGCTCCACGTACCATTATTGAGGGGTTCTTATGACTAGCAAATGACTCTGCTCCAAAATCTTGTTTTAGAATCTGCTTTCTAGGACCACACCACTCTTGTACGAGCTATTGGAGGTTAGGTTCCTCCAGGCTCTTAGACTTTGAGATTTGCCTGTAGGGGTACATTAGGGAGAGCTTTCAGGAGCTGCTCCTGGGAGGGAGTAAAGGAAGCAGGATTGGATAAAGGGAGAAGTTGAATTGCAGGACATGTGTAACAAAGGTGTCAGCTGATCCTACAGGGAGCTCTGAAGCTAAGATGGCTAATCAGAGATGTCCTGAATTGAGATTTGGAGTTGCATCGATAGGTTATTGCTCCTGGGGGCAGAGTGCAATTTTGAGTGAGATAGTTTCCTGAGTAGGGTCTCAACTGTGCCAGCACTTGTCCTAAAATGGGGATCTGGGTGGCATACCATGATATCTCTTACAGATAGGAAGAATAGGGACAACCAGGAATGAGGGATAGCCCAGAACATGGGAATATCAGTGCTAAAATTGGAACAGTCCCAGGAAAACCAGGATGTTTGGTTACCCAAGGAGCCCTGGCCCTAAAATATTAAAGGGAGCTGCAAATTGGCCAACTACAATTTTCTCAATAATAATGAATATATGTTGGAAATAAAAGATCATATCAGGAAAACTGGAAACACCATAGACATCAGGGCAGCTAGCAATAGGATCGGAACGACCTGGGGATCTTATTGCAAATTCAGAGTCCCACCTGCAGAAATTCTGACTTGGCACCTCTAGGGTGAGTGTAGGGCACCATAGAGAGCTAGCTGCCTTTTTAACGGGCTCCCCAGGGCATTCCAATGCAAGTGACACCAGATCACACTCTAAGAGACACGGCACTGTTTCTACCATTCACTTTCTTTTAGCCTATTGATTAATCACCAATTATATTTTTAAGTTTCTAGCAGATCAGGTTGTCAGACAAAATACAGGACACCCAGTTAAATTTGCATTTCAGATAAATAATAACTTTTTAGTATAAATATGTCCCAGGATAACATGTAATAAAATAATAATATAAAAGCATAATATCAATATGTTATAGTGAAATAGTATATGTGAATAATATTGTTGTACTATATTGTTACATTAATAAATTAAATAGTATGAAATATCCTAAGTAGTATAATAAAATAGAATGTGTTATTAATAACAAAAAATTATTTATTGTTTGTCTGAAATTCACATTTATCTGGGCATCCTGCATCTTTATTTGCTAAGTCTGCCAACCCTGCTATCAAGAGAATTTTCAAACACAACAGTAGAAAAATTAGTAGAATAAGCCCACACATAACCATCTCTCTACTTGGACAATTATCAACATTTTGCCCCAATTATTTTTAATTAAATTTTTGTGCCCACCATTATGTTCCATGATGAGGGAGATATAGAAAAAAATTATGTCCTTAAGTAACTTATCATCAAGAACATGATACAGGGGCTGGGCCAGTAGTTCAGGTGGCCCCATGCCCCTAACGCTGAAGGCTAGCGGTTCGATTCCCGCATGGGCCAGTGGGCTCTCAATCACAAGGTTGCCAGTTCGACTCCTCGACTCCCGCAAGGGATAGTGGGCTGTGCCCCCTGCAACTAACAACGGCAATTGGACCTAGAGCTGAGCTGCGCCCTCCACAACTAAGACTGAAAGGATAACAACTTGACTTGGAAAAAGACCTGGAAGTACACAGTGTTCCCCAATAAAATCCTGTTCCCCTGCCCCAATAAAATCTTTAAAACACCACACATACATATTCAAGTAATCAGTGCTAAAGTGTTTAGTGCTGACTGTAAGTTCTACAGGAGTTCAGGGAAGGGACCCTCAGTGTTGACTAAAGCGGATGAAGGAAGCTTGGAATTGAGATTGTGTTGGGCCTGGTAAACCTGTATAAATAAGGAGAGATGAGCAGGCTTTCCAGGTAGAGTAACCAGCATGACCAGGTTGAATTCACTTGGCTCTATAAAAGTCTCTCTCCATTTGAAAGCACACCCCCCCAGCCCATGCTTCACACTTTAATCATCAGGGCCCACAGCAGCTGTCACCCATCCAACATTACTGCAAATTACATCGTCAGAACCGATTAGCTCTTGAAAGTGTCAGCACAATGGCTGTTCAATCTTCTCTGGGTGACTCGTTAATTAACCTCTGTGATACGCTGCCTTTGAGATCATTGGGGAGTTCAATTTTTCCTTGATTGAAAGTAGCCCTGGGAAAAATTACAACCTGATAAGAGAAACAAAATTCTATTCAGTTGGCCAGCTTTATTCTAATGCTTATGAAATGCCATGGCTACTTGAGCCGTGTGGGGACAGAGCCCCAGAAAGCAGTTTCCAGGCTCTCGGCCTCACGTGGAAAGGTGCTCACTCGGGTAGTAAATGGCCATCAACTGTGATTGGATGGCCATCAGCTGTGGCTAGTTGGCCGTCAGCTGTAACCAGCGAGCCACTGGCCACTAATATAACTGCTGTGGCTACGCTAGCAGGAAATGGGGGCCAGCAAGAAGTTGGTGGCTGAGCCTGCAAGCGGTGCAGTGAGGGTTGCGAACAGTGTGGCTCCTGCTTCCTGTATCTCCAACCCAGCGGCCAGCAAGACTATAGTGGTGTGACTCCCCTACTCATGGCTCCGTGGGTGTTCCTTTTTGGCCTCACCATGTCCTGAGTTCTTATGTGGGGAGCGGGAGCACAGACCCTGCCTGACACCCCGCACGACAAGCCGATAGGGACATGTCAAATAAATGCAGGATGATACTATATCTCATCTCTTGAATTACATTAACATTTAAAATTGTCTATTTTTTCTATGCAAGTGACAATAACACAAAATAAAGGATTTTACACATTTAATAATTTTTTACTTTCTAATTCCTCTCAACTTTAAATGTAACTAATTCAAACACAGAATGAAATCTTGAAAAAATATTTTATTGAAATACAATACAGATACAGATCAAGAAGTATTAAATGTATCCTCAGAAGCCCCTTTATGCTCCCTATCCTCAGTCACCACCCCCAGATAAAGGGTAACCACTATCCTAACACCATAGAATAGTTTTGTCTACTTTTGTGCTTTTTGTAAATAGAATTATGCAGCATATACTCTCTTTTGTGTCTGGCTTCTTCGTTCATTACATTCATGAAATTCAAAAGATGCTAATTTTAAAATGACTTTTGTTACTAAATGACTAATATATACTCAACATTTAAAAATTAGAAAACACACCATAATTTTTAATTAGTTTTCAATTGTATGTGTGTCTGTACACAATTTATTTGGTCAAGATTATAAGCTCTTATAAAGATCCTGCATGAAGAAAACAATTCTCATTTCTTTTTGACATTGTTATTAATTCTTTTATCCTGGCCTGTTATTATGACTATTAATTCCATGTCGCCAAAACTTAATCCTTAGCTCCAAGTGCCTTACAGTTTTTGCGGCATCATTATAATAAAAATAGAAACATAAGAACAAGACAGTTTATTTTCCAGCTGGTGTTCTCACTGGTATCTGGTGGCCTCTAGGCAAGCAGTTGTGTTACCAGCTCTGCCCCTCTAAGTTACATCTGTCATAGCAACTCTTTGGGACTTTCTCAGAAGTTCCAAGACTTGAGGTGAAGAACCAAGGTATGATTGTGTCCATTCAGCTCATTGTGAGCATGAGTCCAACTCAAAATGGTCCATCCATCTCATAAACTACCCAGTAAGCACAGGAATCTCCATTCTTGGCAGCACACTGTGCGGATTTGTGTCTTAAATGACCAGGCATAGTGGTGCACAGGTGCCTGACACATAAGTTTACACACCACAAACCACAAGCAGTGCCCAGCAGTGCCCTGAGATACAACTCTTTTTTAAAAAAAAATTTTATCGTGGTAAAATACATATAACAAAATTTACCACCTTAATAATTTTTAAGTGCACAGTTCGATGGTATTGAGTACATTCATATTGTTGTACAGTCATCACCACCATCCATCTCCATAACTTTTTCATCTTACAAAACTGAAATTCTGTACCCATCAAACAATAACTCCCCATTTTCTACTCCCCCCAAGTCCCTGGTAACCACCATTCTGCTGTCTTCCAAATCTAGACTTTTAAAATATAAAATGCAAAATTCTTTCTTAATCCAGGCTCGTGGGACACAAATGTTCCTTATGAAAAAGTCATTCTTTGCTCTCCAGCCCATTACTTCCTGCTCTCTTCGTTTTTGCAAAGGTCATCACTCTCATCTCTGGATCCCTTTTGGTCAAATCAGACCATTTGAGCAGGAAGGAGAAGATCCTTGGTTTAAATGTAAGGACCTACAGGGTGTCTCACCCTCGGCTAGCTCTTGAAGTCATTTCTGGTTCTCACTCTAGAAAATGCTCCAGTGACTTGCATTCTGGTTCACACTGAGCCTTATGCTGACTTCGGGATCTTCTTAATATTCCATGAGGCAGGATGGGCTTTACGTAACTGCTTTCTTCAGCTAGGTCATTTCTGACCTTGTTCTATGATTTAGTCCTTCACCTTTAATTCTTAAGCTACCTCATTCTGCCTGACCCAAAGGACCTACCGTTAACTACAAGCCCTATCATCAGGGACTTCCAGCCCGAGCTGGTTGAGAAGCAAATAAACTCCCCTAAATGCAGCCATAAATCTGGACAAAAATTGACCAAAACAACCATTTCAGCACTGAGAATACATACATTAAAGGCACATAATCTGAAAAGCATCTATGCCTGAGAAACAGCTGAAGGTCAGGTAAGACAATGGGAGTCTGTGGAATTCTGGCCTGGGCTGCTCTCGGTCCGCACTCCCGACCCCCAGCCCCAGGTTGGCCAATATAGATATTCTGTCAGGGCAGGGCAGGCCATGAGTACCAACAGTACCTCTGCCACAGTCCATGGGGCTCATCCAATTTGGAGCACCTGTACCTATAGGGAGAAATGAAGAGCACCAGAGATGGTAATTATATGGGCTAATGTAAAAGACTATGGTTATCTTTTTCTCATTTCTTACCTTCTTTAAAAGACATATGACTGTATAAATAAATAATTATAGCATTATCTTGTTGGATTTATAGCATATATAAATGTAATGTATATGACAATAATAGCACAGAGAAGAGAGAAACGAATAGAGATATATTGAAACAAAGTTTCTACATTTTTCTAGAGAGTTAAATTAGTATTAATCTGAAATAGATTGTGATAAATTAAGATGCACATTGTAATCTTTAGATTATAAGTCTGAAAAATAACCAATTTTTTCGCAAAGCTAACAGAGTAATTTAAATGTTAGATCGAAAATATTTAACATTAGAGAAGGCAAGAGGTGGGTTGTGGCCAGGCCATAAGGAACCTGGTATGAAATGCTAAAAACTTGGAACTTTATTTTGCAGACAACATAAAGCCATTGAAAGATATTAGACTAGGGAGTAACATTGTCGAATTTGCATTTTATGACGATCATCCTGGCAGCAGCATAGATTATTACTTGAAGAGAGGTCAGGCTAGAGGCAGAAGGAGTAGTTGGAAGGTAGTAGAAGTAATTCAGGCAATAAATAATAAAAGGCAACAGGAGAAGGGAGGAAGGACTAAATTAAGAAAACATATTTAGGAAGCAGAATTGACAGGGCTTCTTTATTAATTGCATCTAAGGATGAAAGAGGTGTCCATGAAACCTTCTGGTTTTCTGACTTAGACAATTGGTGGGTGGTAGTGACACTCATTTGGTAGGGAAGAGAGGGGCAAAATTGTGGGGAAAGAGGTTTAGTTTGAGGAAAGTCCAGTTGGAAATTCAGATGTGGAGTTAGAAGAGAGTTCTGGGCTAGATGTGAACAGGTGTGAGTCACAGGAATATTGGTTCGGTTGAAGCCATAGGTTTGAATGAGGCTACGAGAGAGTACAGAGGATGAGAAAAGTGGATAGGAGATTGGGCCTTGGGGAAAACCAGCGTGTAGGGGATAAACAGAAGAAGAGGACACTGAGCAGGAAGAAAGAGAGCAGTAGAAGGGAAACCAAAAGGGCGATCAGGAAGCCAAGGGGGCGCAGGGGGAGAATATGATCAGAATAACATCAAATGCTAGAAAATTGGAAATAAAGATGAGTGCTAAGGAAAGTCCATTGTGTTTGAGAATTTGAATGTAATTGTTAACCTTAGGAGAGAAGTTTTAGTGAAGTTGTTAGATGGGGACGAGGGTCTCAGGTTTGGGCAGTTTTTAATAAATGCTATTCTTGCTAAATGTTAAAACATAGCACAGTATCTCGCAGACACAGTTGTAAACAGGATGAGTTTGACAGGAACCCAACCCACTGTAGCCAACTTCAAAGAAGAAGTCAATAGGTAATTAACCAAATAGTGTATATAAGCAATGGCTGAGCCTCCCTTCAGGGACACAGAGCTTTGGATGTGAATTCCATCTCTTTTACTTGCTGGGGAGGGGGGGAAGAAAACCTATCTAATGACAACCATGTCTCATTCTTGAATGGAATACCCCAAGCAGTGAATCCCATGAGTTTGGTAACAGTGGTTGACTGGGATGGGGTTAGTTGAAAGTTAAGGCAAGCCAAATTACAGTCGATTGAATTAGAGATGGGGAAGTGTGGGTAGGAAATGCATATGACTCTTCCAAGAAATTTAGCTTTGAACAGAGAGCAAGAGAGCAAGAAGGCAGTAGTTAGAAGAGCTGGGCTGGAATCTTCAGAGAGGCTGTTTTTTTAAAGTTGGATGACTCTTAAAGAGAGGGAAGAACATGCTTATGTGCCAAGACGAAGCCAGAAGGAGAGAGAGGGTGACATCGCAGGGATTGAGCAAGACTGCTGAGGAGGCAGGAGGAGAAGGGATACAGGCGAGGCCTACTGCAATTGGCCCAGCAATATTTTCTTACTCTAGTTTTTTCACCATCATTTGGTGAACATCCCTAAGACACAATTTTTAGAATAGATTCATTAAATTGAGTAGAGAAGTCTTCTCACAATTTTTTTTATTCCTACCAGATATGGAAGTATGTTAGTTGTGACAGGTATGCCTGAATTTTTAAAAAATTCATTAAATCGTTCCTCTGACCAATAATCAACAATACCCTATTGCTTACAGGAAGTAAAAACAGAAACTAATTCAAGCCCTTCCAAATCTAGTTAAAATCTTGGTCTCAAGTCAGTTTCCCCTGCAGCTGCCCTCTCCAGCCAGGCTGCTATGTCTTGCTCATTGTCAACTGGACAAATAATTCTCCAGGTAATCCTCAAAAAAAAAACAGTTTATTCGGGAAAAGAAAAAGAAACAAAGCCACCAAGGAATGTGTATACGCACACTCGCCAGCCCCTGTCCCAACCGGCCACCCACATGAAAAAAAAGGGGGCCAAGACCAAGATGGCTTCTCCCTTTATTCGCATCCCTGCCCCAGAAGTTACACAAAGTTCAACAAGAAGTCAAGACTAGAGAGTTAACAAGGGCTCCACCCATAGTCCTCCCAGCTCTATGGTTGGCATCTTAAGATTCCAGTCCACTTTTATCACTCATCCTGCTGCCTTTGCCCTGCTCCCACACCAATACAATATTATCCCCCTCTTTTTTATTTTTTTTAAAGATTTTATTTTTAAAGATTTTATTTTTTTAAAGGGGAAGGGGAACAGGAGGGAATAGGACTTTAGTGGGGAACAGTGTGTACTTCCAGGCCTTTTTTCCAAGTCAAGTTATTGTCCTTTCAGTCTTAGTTGCAGGGGGCGCAGCCCACCATCCCTTGTGGAGTTGAGGAATCGAAATGGCAACCTTGTGGTTGAGAGTCCTAGCTCCAACCAACTGAGCCATCCGGGAGCTCAGCAGCAGCTCAGTTCAAGGTGCCGTGTTCAATCTTAGTTGCAGGGGGCAGAGCCCACCATCCCTTGCGGGACTCGAGGAATTGAACTGGCAACCTTGTGGTTGAGAGCCCACTGGCCCATGTGGGAATCGAACCAGCAGCCTTCAGAGTTAGGAGCACGGAGCTCTAACCGCCTGAGCCACCGGGCCGGCCTCCCCCTCTTTTTATGTCAGGAGACTGAAAATAAAATCCCAACCTATCATGACCTACAAGGTCCTTTGGGATCTGCCTTCTGCTTATTTCTCCAACTAAATAGGAAACCACTCTCCCTCACACTCTCTCTGTTTCTTGAACAGGGAAATACTTTCTTGCCTCCAGACCTTCACCCTTACCCTGACTGCTGCCTGGAATGCTCTTTCCTTAGCATTTTTCATGCATGGCTGGCTCCTTCTCGTTCTTAAGGTCTCAGTCTGAATGTTACTTTATCTGATTAGGGGAAAGTAGGTCTATAAAAAGTAAATCCCACACCCTGTTATGAGTGATCATAATATACTCATAATATACTTTTTTTTTTTTTGCTTGAAAACACTGAGAACAGTCTGTACTTATTGTATTCACTTATTTGTTTGCTGTCCTTTCCCTTCCCACACAACAAAATAGAAGCTCTATGAGGGCTGTACCCCAATCTGTCTTGTCTCCTTCTTCTCCTCAGTGTCAGGTTATAGTGCTTGACAAACATGTTTTATGGATAAATGAATGATCAGCTTCTCCATAGTCTCAAAACTCAGCTTAAGTCCCACCTCCATAGTGAATAATAATGGCTTATACTTGTATGTACTGAGTGCTTACCTTGTTCCAGGGGTACATGTGTTATCTTAATTCATGAACCCCTGTCCCTCAGTTTACCTTCTAGAACCCATACAGTAGTTATTGTCCAGGCCACACTTTCTGTATTTAATCAGAATTTAGCCTCATATTTTGTTGTTTAATATATTCCAATATATTATATTTAATATATCACATGCATCACTCCTTATGCTCCAGTGAAATAAAAATTCTTAGTGCTCCCCCATAGCACACAGAGAGTGTTCAAAGCATGCTGAGTGGCTGAAGATGGCCCCCAGTTATAACCTTAGAATGAGAACGTTGATAAGCTGTCTTTATTATAAACTTTAAACAAAAAACCAAACCCACCTTGCAAGTGGACAAACACCATTCTACTTGTAAAATGTCAGAAATGGTTAAGATGAGATAATTTTAAGTTTTGAGGCTGGAGATATACAATTCGATCCCCTTATTTTCCAGATGAACTTGCTAAAATCTTAACTTTATAGAAAGGATGTTCTAGTCTGTCAAAAGTGTTTGCAAAACCATGTTATTTCAAATTGAGAAGCCATTGGAAAGTTTTCTGGCATTGAGTGTTTACTATTGGGTTTTGAAATGCCTGCTTTGCAGTATTGTGAAATCCCAAGCTGATGAGCCTTCCAGCGTTCATGGTTTCAGGAGTCCCTTTGGCCACCCTTCGGCAGTGGCTTGGGGAACCTGGAATCTATCCTGATAGAGATGGCAGGGAAGAAGATTCCCCCAAACTCTTCTTGATGCTTTTGTATGTAGTCTAGAAATTCTGTTCCACATCTCACCTTCAGGTGCAACTGACGACTCCTTCGTGTTTTGAGCTCAGATCAAAAGGAGCACCCCTAGTATGTATATACTTACGAGAAGCGGAGTACAGCATTAGGAATAGAGACAGTGGAAATGTAATGGCTGTGTGTGATGACAGTGATAGTGGATAGGGGGAGAGGGGGTTCACACAGTGTGAGGGATATAAATGATAAACGTCTAAGCATTACTTTGTCTTGCGCACCTGAAACTAATAAAAAAAAAAGGAGCACCCCTAGGCTCCAAGGCCCCTGCCTTCCTTATAAAAGATGACTTAGGGGTAGTTCACTCTGCTCGCCCCCCACCCAGAGTGAGGCTCTCCCCAAGGCTGGCAGTAAACTTAGTCCCCAAGGGCCCTTGTCTCTAGCACTGTACCCTTGAAAGCCATGAGTTATTCCAGAAATCTTCTCAGGCTCTGAGTACACCCAGCAGTGATTTTCTTCTTGGGTTCCACCCTGGAGCTGATGTGTGCAGTCAAGAAAATGTCGCCCAACCTGTCTCTCCCCATCCAACAGGTCAGCAGGAAGCAATGTCCTACTGGATATCCTCCTGGGTATGCTTCCTCAAAGAGAGCCTCTCCCTACTAGGAAGGGTGTCTTCTCTTCATGAAATCTTCAATTCCACAGACCCAGCTGTTCATTGCAGTAGAATCTGAGCAATGCTGTATTTTGCCAAGGACTCTGTTTTTTTAGCTTCTTCAGTGGCCAGGGATGTAATTAAATGCCATCGTTCTAATAGCACACATTTTCCATTCCAGTTGCTTGAAGTTCCTTCTCTGCTAAATAGTTTAGCAATTATCTCTTTGGGCACCACCTACCACCTCCGGGAATGGACTGCCAGAGTGACCTGCACTCCTGCCATTTTAGAGTCCCCATAAATTAGGAAAAACTCTTGCCATCTTGAGTAATGCCATGATGTAGCTTATTTATTTATTTATGAAAGTGGAATGTGGCTAGCTTTTCTCATTTTAAATTAAGACTACTGGGAACAAGCACCATCGAGGTGGCCATAATTTACCAAAATGCCAGTTTTTCAAAATTCTTTTCTTTTCTTTCTTTTATTTATTTATTTTTAATTTATTGGGGTGACAATTGTTAATGAAATTACATAATTTCAGGTGTACAATTCTGTATTACATCATCTATAAATCCCATTGTGTATTCACCACCCAGAGTCAGTTCTTCCATCACCATATATTTGATCCCCCTTACCCTCATCTCCCTCCCCCCACCCCCCTTACTTTCTGGTAACCACTAAACTATTGTCTGTGTCTATGAGTTTTTGTTTCTCATTTGTTTGTCTTGTTCTTTTGTTGTTTTGGGTTTATATACCACATATCAGTGAAATCATAGGGTTCTCTGCTTTTTCTGTCTGACTTATTTCTCTTAGCATTATACTCTCAAGATCCATCCATGTTGTCACAAACGTTCCTATATCATCTTTCCTTAACGCCAAATAGTATTCCACTGTGTATATATACCACAACTTCTTTATCCATTCATCTATTCATCTATTGGTTGCTTCCATGTCTTGGCCACCGTAAACAAAGCTGCAATGAACATTGGAGTACACGTGTCTCTGTAGAGAAATGCTTTTATATTTTTGGGGTAGATACCCAGGAGAGCGATTGCTGGGTCATATGGTAATTCTATTCGTAATTTCTTGAGGAACCTCCACACTGCCTTCCATAGCGGCTGCACCAGTCTGCATTCCCACCAACAGTGTATGAGGGTTCCTTTTTCTCCACAGCCTCTCCAACACTTGTTACTATTTGTTTTGTTGATGATAGCCATTCTGACTGGGGTGAGGTGATATCTCATTGTGGTTTTCATTTGCATTTCTCTGATGATTAGCGATGTTGAGCATTTTTTCATATGTTCAAAATTCTTAAATGCACAACATTCTCTAGTCTAGACAAAGAGAACCTCACATTCATTCATTAATGCTCTCAAATTTAGCTACTGACATCTCCAAGCCAGACTGTAGTTCCAATGTACGTGTCAGATCATTTATCAGTGTCAATGCATTTCAAATATGCTACAGGGTAATCTTGCTTTGGGTATTCGTTTATTTATTTCATGTAATATAGCAGGCACCAAAAAAAAAAAAGGGGGTGGTGTCCGGACCAGTCCCACCCTTGAAGGTCCTGGTTCAGGATGCTACCACCGAGCTGGAGGTGGGATGAAAGGGTGACGTGCAGGGAGGGCGGGGTTTGCGCAGCGCCAATTTCAAGGCGAGCGCCCGAGATCTTAGAGATTTGGGCTGTGCGCTCCCGCGGAGTCCCGCGGGGCCCGGGAGGAAGGCGAGTCCCGGGTGCTGCCGGAGTCAAAAAGCTCCCGGGCACACGGGGCGGAGCGGCAGCGAGGCGCGGATCCGGCGGCGGCGCGCGCAGGGTGAGGCGGGCCCTCGTTGGGATGAGGCGCAGCCGAGGGTGGAATGGGGCGCGGAGGCGGGCGGAGGGGGCGGAGCCGAGGGCAGCCGGGCGAGGCCTGGGCGGAGAAATGTAGGTTGGTCCCGCCCCGTGGGGGCGGAGTCGGGCCCCCGCCGGAACTTCCAGTGCCGGAAGGGCCGGGCCTGCGCGCTCCGGGATCCGGGGGCCGGCGCGGGAGGGGCTTCGAGCCTGTCTTTGGTTCCGGTTTTCCTGCTTTTTTTGAGCCTCAGGGAGTAAACCGGGGCGTGCAAGGGCAGATCGACGGACAGGCCGACCCTATGTTCCCCCACGTGTGTTTGGCCACGGGGGCCCCTAGGCCTCTCTGGAGCCCGCCCATTAAAGCAGTTTAAGGGTACGCCTGCATGGGTACATCTTCCAAAAGGTGCTGTTTAACGGTTTCGAAGTTGGTACTTTTGGGGAAGGAAAAACACTGCGGTGGGGCAGAGGAGAGTTCAAGTGGAGAACCATAAAGGACTCAGGGGTCCTCGAGGAACGCCTCTGGCCCGCAATCCCGAGGCCAGGCAGTTTGACAGGTCTTGGACCCCGGGGATTTTACCCCTCGCAGAGTTCTGGTTTCCCGCCGGGGAGCCGCTTTGGGGCTAGGCCAATTACACCCACTTTAACCGCCCTGCATCCTGATTTTGTGTCTCTAGAGTCTCGACTGAGTGATGTGAGCCTTTCAGGGTTTGCTGGAAACCCCAGCCCAACCTCCCGATGCAGTCTGAATCCAGGCGGTGTGAAGAGGAGACCCCTTCCCTCTTATGGGGTTTGGATCCTGTGTTTCTAGCCTTTGCCAAACTCTACGTTAGGGATATCCTGGACATGAAGGAGTCTCACCAGGTGCCAGGTATGTGGCTGGTCCGCCAGGTGGATGACCTGTGCTGCATCGCCACCGCGCCTCCCCCAAAGCTGGGATTTAGGGGCTTTCAGTAGGGCCTTTTCTTCTGCAGGCTTTGAAAATGACCTCGCCTGGATCTTCAAATGATTTCATTTCTTTGCAAGTTAAAAACAGTCTAAAATTGTTTTCCAATAGATGTTTGGGGAAGTAACCTTTGTACTGAGGAATGTTTTTACCTGCGTTTGAAGTCTTTCATATTTTAAAATGCTCAGTTGTTGTTTTTTGGGAACCTGGAGGAAAGTTCACTGGACCAGGCATCCTCAGGCCTTGCTCCCTTTCCTAATTGTGCCACTTACCTGTCCTGGATGTGATTCACCTATAAAGAGTCTTTGTAGAAATGGGGATTAACCTGATTTTCTTGTTCGGTTTGTGGATGGAAAAGGGGCCACATATTAAACCTGACAAGCTCAGGAGACTGAAAATAACCACATAAGATGGCATGAGCATAAAAAAGTTCATAACTAAGTGGGCCATAGCAAGAAGGCACATCTTTAGCCAAAAGCTTCCTTCATAAAGTTAATCTGTGCCTTTAAGTGGGCCTGTCTATTGTCTTTTTGCACCTAAAATGACATCCTTGGAATGTCAGTAATCCCTTTTTCCAGGACCAGAGCAGGAAAGTACAGAATCCCTCATTATTATTCTTGTCCCTTGATTAACATCTCTATGTGAACTATTGACTATCCTGTACCCACCTATGTGAAAGAAGTACCTGTCTCTCCAATTTACTTTTATCCAATCCCAGAGATTCCGCCTCCTTTGCTTTCTCCCACCCCCTTAATCTATCACCAGTGGGTTTCATGTAACCCTCCTCCTTTGATTCTATGTATAAAATAAGCTGCAAACTGCCACTTCACGGAGCATTTTCTCAGTCTGTTGAGGTTTTGCTTCCTGGCAATTGTCGTCAGTTTGGCTCAAATAAACTCTTATAAGTTTTCTCTTAGGCTGGATGTTTTTCATTGACAGGTTTTTGTTTGTTTTGAATTCATATCAAATTTTGAATTTATATTAAAGTAATTTTAACTCCTGGAAAGGAAGGACATCATCTGCCTTATTCACATATGTAATCCCAGTGCTTGGCACAGTGCCTGGCGTGTAGTTGGGCCCTGAAGAAATAGCAATTGGAGCAACAAAGGTTTATAAGTGTCAAGTTGAAGAAATCACTTTTTTTTTTATTAGAGTGGTGGTCACTAAACGTAGCTCTTCATACTTAAAAATTAACACATATAGTGTGGGGTAGATTTAAATAATTTACATAGCTGTGGATGGATCTTCACGTGTTTACTGTGCTATATGAGAAGTTTGGTTAAACTCTCTGCTATTTTGAATGACTAGCAAGCTATGAGTCAAGAATGTCAGGTATGCAGTTTTAATGAGACGGCGTTTTTTGTGTTTCCAGTTCTATGTACAAATATATTTGGATAACCTTATACTCAAACCTTTTGTACAGATTTTTTCACCACACCTTTATTTCTTAATTATTGTTGGAAATGGTCTGTTTTTTGCTTGGAAGGCAGCCATCCTCCCCCACATTCGTCTGTTTTCCACAACAGTTTGGTATTCTAAATAGCACATCTCATCAGGGAGAAACTCATACCAAATGCCAGCCTTGCTTAAAGGTCTTGTGTAGGTGCTCAAGGGAAGTATCGGGTGTGACAGAGCCTTACCTCTTCCAGTGGGTAAAGGACTTTATGACTTATTAACAACAAACCAAGGAAAGCTGGTCCTGGTGATCTTTGCTATATCACTAGTGATAATGTTTCAGATGTGGTTTTTAAAATGAGACCTCATAGTTGAAGCAGACATCAACCATAATCCCACATAACGATCTTTAGATTATAGTGTAAGGTTTTAGGGGTGGGAAATGCCACTGGTCTAGGTTTCTATTTTTGTGTTATTTTTGTTATGGTTTGGTTTGCCGTAAAGAAAAAAACTATTTTGATTGCGTAAAATTTAGAAGTGTTTAAATAGCGAAGAATATCAAATAGAATCACAAAAAAGTTAACCAAAAAATGGGAAAATAGGAAATGAATGTATAAGAAACAATTTAGTTGGTCTTTGTCCTTGGTTCCTGGGAGATCTCTGGATTTCTAGAATGAAAGGAGCGTCTTTGTTATTCATGGTAGCCCCCTGAACCACACCTGGGCTTATGCTAGTGAGGTGCTTCTTGCTGGGCTCCTAGGTAGTTTAGGAACCCGGGATTGTGTGTGCCTGAGAGATCAACCCTGTGATTATAATGTTGGGCTTTGAGCCAGGTGACTTCAGCCCCATTCCTTGGGAAGGGAGGGGGGCTGGAGATTGAGTTTCACGTGGCCAATGAGTCAATCAATCATGCTTATGTAATGAAACCCTAACAAAAACTCTGGACACTGAGGCTTGCATAAGTTTTCCAGGTGGTCCTGGAAATGTGTCCTGAGGACACGTGTCCTGAGGACATGGAAACTTTGTGCTTGGACTTGTCCCATGCATCTCTTCATTTGGCTAATCCTGATTTGTACCCTTTATTATAAAACCATAGTTGTAAATATTGCACCTTCCTGAGTTGTGCATACCGTTCTAGCAAATTATCAAACCTGACTGAGTCATGGGAATCCCTAAATTTGTAGCCGGTTGGTCAGAAGTATGGGTGGCCTGAGGACCCCCAAATTTGGGGTTGGTGATTGAAGTGAGAACAGTCTTGTGGGAGACTGCCCTTAACCTGTGAAATTTATCTTATGCTGAGTAGTTAGCTTCAGAATTGCCTTGCAAAATGGTTGCAACATGTCAACTCCCCTAAATTAACCTGTGAATTTAGGATTAAACTAGTAAAAAATATTATGAGGTTTGACAGTGGCAGTGGTGTTTAGATTTAGGGATCTTTTTTGTTTTGTCTTTTTGTTTATGGCTCATAGCATGTGGAAATGGTTTCTTATTCCAAATGTCTCTAGTCATGTCAAACTTTAATGATGGGATAAACACATTTTTTATTTAAATCAAAATGCAATACTTATATTGTCTTAAGTCTAGAGGGTCCAATGAAGTAGAAATAATGTGTTCAGAAGAATTGTATTAAATACATATTTTAAAAATATTTTCTTGGGCATTTTAATACTATCAAACTTCCATAAGAGCAGTTGTAGCATCAGTTATATAACAACAGTTAGACTAAAAAGTCTACATCAAAAGTGCTTTTAAGAGAGAAAACACAGGTAAATGTCTTGCTGTGGATGTGACTGTTCAGGGCTCTGCTGCTGTGAAAGCTGAATCAGGCCTTCCTGCGGCCCTGGATCCCCGAGCCCTCCCGCTGACTCTCCTCCTTCTGAGGACCTGATCCGGGGCATGGACGTGTTTGGGGTCTCTGTGGGGATGCACTTGGGGAAGGCTGCAACTTAAACTTAACATTAGCCAGTATCTGTTGTGGTTACTTTCTCTTCTTAGCTTGCCAAGCTTTCTCTCAGTCCACAAAGCTGCCATCCAATTTTCTTGAGCTGTTTTCCCATAGAAGAGAATCTTTCGTTGCTAGAAGGAAGTGGTTCTCTCCAATTCTTTTTCCACGTCTTTGGCCATCTTCTTGTAGAGGTTGCACCTCTGATATGTATCGTTCACATTTCTATACACTTTGGGAAATTTATTTTTTTCTAAGCAGTGTATTTCCTCCTCAATTGATTTTTCTCTGAGTGTTTCTATTCAAACCATCTGTTATTTTCTTCTAAATTTGTTCTCTGTTGTTCTGTGATGCTTTTAAGATGTTTTTCTGTCAGTCACTTGGGATTGGAAGGATTTTTTGCATCTCTGAGTGACTGTGTTTGTGACTGTGTTTGAAGGTGAGCCGTTGTCAGTCCATGAAATGAAAGTTTAGCTCCCTTTTCTGCACTTTTTCAAGGAAGTCTGTTGTGTCCTCAAATGAAGACCTGTTCAGATTTTTATCAAGTGTTGCCCAACACAGAGTTTGTAACATTGGCTGCCTGGCCTCCAGGTGACTTGAAGACTTCATTGGCTTTTGTTATTAGCATAATCTTTTCATTGCCTTTTCCATATGCTTCAACCCAGGCAGAACACCTTTTGGCTAGCTTTTTCCCCTTAAAGTGTGTTGGCTCTTTACTATAAAAACCACCATAGCAGCACATACCAAGGTGTCCCAAGGAAACCCTGAGATCTGGGACTGTCTCAAGCTTTCAGACATCATAGCGGCTCTAGCACCAGCTGGAAAGACATTTCAGGGGGCAGACAGAAGGCCCTTCATGGGTTGGAAGGGCTCCACAGGTGTGCTTCTGATTGCCAATGTCCTGTGGGCCACAGCTATCCACACGGAACCCTGGGGAGTGTTCCATCTCTAACACAAACAAGTTCCTGGCAAGCCGAACAGACCATAGTTGGGCTGGGGGAGGGAGAGGCCAGTCAGATTCTAGAAAACACTTCTCTCTAACTTTGCTCGGTGTACAAATAGAAAGAGATATTATCTGTACAGTGCATTTGTGGCAGCAGAAAGGGCTGACTGCAGCCAGAGACCAGCCTGTAGTTCTGGCCACTCTAAGCCCCACCTGACCCTCCAACAAAGGTGGAGGAACAGAGCAGTGCCATGCCGTAGCCCTTCTCTGCACATGAGCGTGTCAGGGCATGGTGGTGGAGTACAACTTCAGTAGCGGAGTCCATGCCCACATCCCTGGGTGAGGCTCATTCTCCCAGTTTAAGCTTCCCTTCTGCCAAGCAGAGACGTAGGGAAAGGTTGCCTGCAAAGGTCCTATAGGGATCGCCCTCCTCTAAAGATGACTTCTCTCCTTCGTGTTCTGTCAGTGCAGGCACTGGCAGAAGACCCACTGGTCCACCAAAGGAGGTAACCAAGAGACCCGTGTTTCAGTCGTAAGAACTCAGAAGTCCTTTGGAACTGTCTGGCTCTTAAAATTTCATTCACTAAGTATCTTTAGAAGTATGCCTGTAGAGGGTCCTTCTTTTGGCTAAATTTGTCATCTTTTTTTCTCCTTCAAACCTCGTCTTACTCTTCTAGAATTTTTGGCTGACTGGGGCTCAGAGCCTCCTTGTCTATTTCCTGGGACTCTGCTGTCAGCATCTCATCCCCAGCCTCTATATGCTCAGGGGAAACAAAAGACTTGTCAGTGGAGGCCAGTCTGGGGGTTTGAAGGGTGTCAGGGTTCAGGCAATAGGTCCCCCTGAGTGAGAGTGGGGGAAAGAAAGGCTCTGACCAGGCTTGATGGGAGCAGGTTAGGGAAGGTGTGCAAGTACCTGAAGTGATAACTGATTCTCAGCTTACAATTCATATATTTATTTAAAAAGGAAGTCACCATTTAAAAATTTATAGCCTCTTCCTGAAAGTAAAGAATTCAGCCATAGTGGGGAGGGAAAAAAAGGCTAGAGAGGATTTTAGTTAGGACTCTTTAGCAGCAGGTGACAGAAACGCAGTACAAGTATCTAAAGACAAAAAATTCAGGTGAGGATTTTGGGGGGCCACAGAAGGAAAGCTCTGCAAGAGCCAGGCCAGCACTGGGACCTCGGGAAGGAATAAGGGACTCACCACTTCCAGGAATCCCTCTGTCTGTCTGGTCCCTAAATCTAAAAAAGGCCTCTGGGTATAAGTGAGTGAGTAGGGCTCATCCTCTCAGGTTTCTCCTCTGGTGGGAACCTGCCTGCTGGCATCTATCGTGCAGGTTTGAAAATAAGAGTTTCAAAAAGTTTCAGTTGTAATCTGTTGGCCCCAAAGCGTAGTGGTTTGTAATCTAATTATCTTCTATTTAAAAAAAAAAAAAAACTACTGCTAATTCATAGAAATGATGACTGATTTCCTAGAAAAGCACCACTGAGAAAACCAAAGAAGCCTTTCTCATGATTTCCTCTCATTCCTTTTCCAGTCTCTCAAAATACAGTGCTGCGTTTGGTCCTATAACATAATGACTGTTTTCAGGCCCCTTGTGAGAGTTCTGCAGGGAGGTACATTTCATTTTCACAAGTGGAAAGAAGATTAGCCAGATCCAGCTGGGCAACATTGCTTTTCTTTTTTTCTGCCCTAGTACAAGCTTCTTTAAAGCCAGGCCTTCTCATGACCCTTGAGGAAAACACATCTGATTGCTTGGTGCTTGCCATTTGTCAAGGGTTGTTTCTTAAGTCTGGAATTTCAGCAAGCAGCATGCCACTGATTTTTTTACATCCACCCCACCCTCACCCCCACCCCCATCCCTACAGTTAACATTGACTGAAGCAGAAAATGTAATTATACATTATGTGGACTTTGCCTTTTTTTTTTAATTTCAGGTATATTTTTTTACAATGGGCATCCAATAAAACAGGTAGATATCTTGGGAACTGTAATTGGAGTGAGAGAAAGAGATGCTTTCTACAGTTACGGAGGTAAGAACAATTATGTCTGATACTGAGTTTATGTGGAAGGACCACGCTTAGCTGAATGCTGAATTTGAACAACCCCAGCCTTTCAGAGCACCTGGGGACTCACAGACCTCATGCACTTTCCTCTATTGCGAGCCCCCTGAAGCCACCCACCTGAGCTAAGTGTCAAATGAAGCAACGGGTAGGAATGATACTGACGAATACTGTCAGGTGAAAAATGCTAGAAAATTTCCCTCATTATGATGGAAACTTTTTAAATAAAGGGTTTCTGTAGTTTGGATACCAGTGAATTATTAGAATATGAGTTTAGTGTCACAGGTCTTGATTTTTTTCACTGAGTTTAATGTAAGCATTTTAATACATTGCCTTGTGCAGCTCTAAGATCCTCTGTGATTAAGAGGCCAAGCTCAATATTTTGTCAGAAGCCTAACTTTAAATTTCAATCCTTTGCTGTAATTGATATTGTCACTTTTTGTTGTGTTGCCTTAAATCTGTGTTCTTCTTAATCTACTTGGGGAAAGACAAGGCAATTGAACTAGGTGACCGAGAACATTTCATTGGCAATCTGTGCATGATTGATAACTTACAGATATAATATCCTTGCATTTCTTCAACATTTCCAACTTCCAGTACTATGAACAATATTTCAATGAATAGCCTTCTTGAAGATGTATATATCTCTGTGTATTTGTTCTGTTTTTCTCCTCAGGATAAATTATTGGAAGTACAGCATATGAAGGTATCAGTGTTTTTAATATTTGTCATTCTGTTAATAGTAGTTGAGGAAATTATTTAAATTTGCTTCTCTTTTTCTGGTAACTAGGAAATTTAGTGTACCGACCTGTTTATTGGCAATTTTTAATACTTCCATGAATCGCACGTTCTTTTGTCTTTGTCATTTGTGGTCTTGGTCTTTTTCTTATTAATTTATATGAGCTCTTTATGTATTAAGACACTAACCCATCATTTGGAACATTGCTATACAAATATTAGTGTTTTGTTGGTCAGCTATATCAGACTTTTAAAAATAAGTTCTGATTTTCAGGTCTGCTTGAAAGAAGTCTCTTCCCACCAACTATAAGCCCAAGATTAAAAAGTATTCACCCATATTTTCTTCTCATCTTCTTAACTTTACCTATATTAAATTTAATAAAATAAAATCCATCTAGAATTTATTTTAGTGTAAGAAAGATTCTTCAGTTTCTGCTTTCAACACAGATTTAAACCAACAATAGAAATAATTTGCCTTATGTTTCTCATTTCTTACATGTGCTTGTACAACAGTCTAGTTGATGATTTTTAAAAAATCATTAAGCCCACTAACCCCATGTTTAGCAACCTCTGCTCTGAGTTCATCAGAAATTAGGCAGAGACAACACCTATCACCCCATAGCAAACATCTCCAAATACCTGTACAGTTATAAATCCAAGTGCAATGGGAATTCTTTGATTTTTTTTGTACTGGGAATAAATAAGCCAGACCAGTATTGTTTGTGACCAAGATATAAATATTTTCTATTACAAAAATAAAATTTTGCTCTTCTATGATATACTTGGCTGTCTTTACATCCTCATGCAGTGGTAAGGCCTGGCCAGAAGCTCTTTCAAAGAGAAGTCTGGGCCCAGAGACTAGGGTTACTTTGTCCAGGTAAGTCAGGAGCTAGTGGAAGAGCAAATGGTGACAGAAGGCTGCTCTAAGTGCCTCTAACTATAGACGAGGTGACACTCTCTTATTGTAGGTTAGGAGAGCAGGGTTGATTTTCTATATTAGCAGTCATTGAGATTTTTGCATTTCACTTCCAGAGGACGCTATTTTCAGGAGAGGTGTAGGCAAGAATCATTAGTACCTTTGAGGAAGGGTAAGTGAAATGTTGACTACATTTCATTGGGCTTATGTATCATTTTGACATTGCAGACCAGCAGTTCCCATTGGTGTATAGTGAGAGATTATGTCTAACGTGGAAGGACAGTTTGATAAGGGATTTGCCCAACTGGACTATTGAAAAAGGCCTTCTGCCGCTGAGCTCCCGGATGGCTCAGTTGGTTGGAGCGCATCCTCTCAACCACAAGGTTGCCGGTTCGACTCCCACAAGGGATGGTGTGCTGTGCCCTCTGCAACTAGCAACTGGCAACTGGACCTGGAGCTGAGCTGCACCCTCCACAACTAAGACTGAAAGGACAACTTGACTTGGAAAAACAAAAAAAAGTCCTGGAAGTACACACTGTTCCCCAATAAAGTCCTGTTCCCCTTCCCCAATACAAATCTTTAAAAAAAAAAAAAAAAAAGAAAAAAAAGAAAAAGGCCTTCTTTCAGTATGGCTGAACCCAGTGACAATGTGTTAATTCACCAGCAATGCTCAAATCTCTCTTCTACTTTTTTACACTTCTCTTGCAGTGGATGATAGCACTGGAGTTATAAACTGCATCTGCTGGAAAAAGTTGACCAATACTGAGTCTTCCTCAGGTAATTTTGTTTGCCATGTTTCTTTGCTCTTCAGCAAACCAATGGATTTTACTCATGGGAGCTCATCAGAAAGCTATAGGGCTAAATTTTCACATTTATCCACTGGTGAATTACACTGACCAACTTGAAGCACTGTGCCCAAAGCTTTGGCTACTCTGCAAACTGATACTAAAAGGGAACCACTTGTTTTTCTTTCTCCCATTTCTTTGCTACTCACTTCCTCCTAAGCCTACAGGAATGTGACTAGGTTCCTAGGAGTTTCAGCATTTCTGTCAGGTCAATTCTTTGCTCCAGGCAGCTCATTTGACCAAAGAAGATTTTGAAGACTAGCTTTTATGCTGCCATTCCGATACAGATTTTTCTGAAATATTTACATGCGCAACAAATATACAAGGAATTCTAAAATTGATGAGAAGGTAGGATTGTATTCCTTTGAAGTTAGCCATTAAATAATAGAAACTGAAACAGAACTTTAAAATTGTATATTGACTATATTGTATAACTGAAAAAGCATTTGGAATTTCTTGAGTATATTTTAGAAGTTCTTAGGTAGTTTTTTAAGTTGCTTGAGTTCGTAATGTCAAAAAATATTTTGCAGTGTTGGTGATCATTTTTGGTTCTAGAGAAGCTACAGAAACTGGGACCTTGTTTTTCTCTGTTTTATAACACACACAGTATGGTACCATACAGAGTAGGGTTATTCAATAAGTGTTGTCTGCTGTCATAGCTAACATCTAGTATCTGTTTCCTTGTGTTCTGCATGGTAAGAATGTAGTACTTGGAGTGGTTTCTTCTTTCCTTTTTGCCATTACCTGTCAGAATCTCAACCTCCTACTTTGCCTCTGCTGACCAATGGAATGGTTCTTTGGTTACTTTTCTGATGTATTTAGCTTAGAATTTGGCCATCAGTTTCAGATAAGTTTCGTATTCCCATTTCCTAATTTGGGAAAATCTAAATCAATGGCACTGTAGGAAGTTTGCTTAAGAAGCTTTATAGATATGAAAAAAAAAGAAAAAAGCTTAAAGAGACAACAGGCTTTTATGCAGATATCTCTTAGGCAAGAAATAAACCTATAAAACACTCAGATATTTGAATTTTCATATATGTCGAGGGTGTTAATATCACTTGCAGATTTATGATTGTTGTATTATCATGATCTTCATTCAGAAGGGGTAGTTTGAATATGCATACTTGTTCCAAGCCAAGGGTCAACAAACTTTTTCTGTATAGGGCCAGATAGTAAATGTTTTCTGCGTTAGGGGCCATTTGGTCAGCACTGCCATTGTAGCACAGAAGCAGCCATAGACTGTACAAAAACAAACAGGCATGGCTCTGTTCCAATCAAAATTTATTTGCAAAACAGGTTGTGGATGGAATTGGTCCATGGACCATAGTTTGCAGGCCCCTGTTTTAGACGTTGTTTTAATTTTCAAAATCAACTCTTTTTTTTTTTAAGAAATGACATCATCAGGAATATTATTTAACTCTTATACTTTGTAATTTTTTAGGTAAAATGGCTATCAATACTGAGAGTGAGACTTTTAAAATATCTGTAAGTAGATCAATAGAGGAATAATCACAGTGGATAGACTTAATTGAAAATTGCTTTGAGAATAAAAAGAGAGGGTTAGACTGTAAAGCGAAAGCCTGAAAATGATCCTCATCATGTTATATATGAAGTGATATTTTTAAATTGTTCCTGAGTAGCCCATTCTGTCCTTGTAATTTAATTGTCCTTAGTGTTAAATCTTCTACTGGAAAGTGGCCAGCGAAGACTAATTTTTTTAAACAAAATTTTAGTCTGAGTCAAAATTATGTTCCAGTCAGTTAAGGTATAAGAATATGATATTAACTCCTATAAATGTCACATTGAATGTACCATTTGGACTTAGCTTATGAGAAAAGTTAAGATAGGTTAGCCCTTAATATTAGAATTTTAAAGAGGGGTTATCTTTCAGGGTGGAATAATAGGCTACTTAAAATGAAATTCTGTCAGGCTCCAGCCATCTCATTATATTCATTAAATTACCCAGCTTGAGCCCTCCCCCCCCTTTTTGTGGCAGTTTGGCTCACCCTTTAAATGAAAGCTGGGCCTCTTTTTCTCAGACCAGCCGTCAGTATGATCATTTCAGCGGTGCCTATGAAGCATTATTATCACCTGTAATGTCTGAATAGTGGCAGTGAAATTTATAAATACATTTAAAATTCAGCCTAAGTAGAAGAGGACGTGGAGACAGAAACACAGATGGGATAACCTTTTGAAACGTAATACTTGGGTATTTTCTGAAGAAACCCAGTAAGCTGAGTGACATTAATGCTGATTGTGTCAGATTCCTAACTGTTGGTTACTAGATACACACAGTCTTCCATGCTCCTGAGGTCGCTGTTTCCCTTGGTACAGTAGATATGTTAAGAGAAAAGTGATGCCTTTGCACATTACAAAGCCACAGTTATCTAAGTTGTATTAAATAGCAGGATATTTGATTAATATACTGAAAGAGATTCCTTCCTAGTATACGACAAACCAAAAATAATGCAAAAGTCAGAAATAAATCAGCATTTATCAAATGTTGTTGGTTCGGCTAGATAGCGATATTGAAAAAGAGGTAACGATAATCCCTACCTTGCAGCTTACATAAAATAACCCAAAGAAGATAGAGTCGTGTATTTATCCCAGGGTATATATGTTAAGGTCTCCTAAGTCCCTGGGAGAACACTGAAAGTTATCATCAGTGATGAAAGGGATAGACTAAAAGTGTTTCTTTCAAAGTCTTATGTAATAAAATGAAATGAAAGAGAAAGAATGCAATGGAATAGGGAGAGTGGATGTAGTAAGCATACGTTGACAAATCTTCCCTACAAATCTTTCAGAAATTAATATAAAGTGTTCAAAAAAGATGAAGGGCTTATACATAAAGAATACAGAGAGAAGATCATCTCATATAAAAACACATAGCCTTGCTGGCAATTTAAAAGCAAAATAAAACATTATGGAATTATGTATTTTTTAAGGTATTAAAAATCCAAATGACTGAAGCCAGTGTAGGAGCTGCAAGCATGCACACTAGGTTGGTGACACTGTATAAGAAGAGAATAGTTTGATTGTTTTTTTTCTGGCAAACATTCTGACAATACGTAATGAGCTATGAACCTGTTTGTACTTTTCTATCCAGTAATCCCCAAAGAAAGATCCCAAAGAAAACAAAATAATTTTGTCTAGAGGGCTTAATTGTTTTTTTTCTCAAATAGCTAACATTTATTGAATTTTTCCTATGGATCTGGCATTGTGTTAAGCTCGTGATCATGTACATATATGATCATGTAACTTAGATCGTGCACAACTGTATATAAGGTGGACTCTGTTGTTTAAGTTTATAGTTTTAAGTGCATATGAGGAGGGTCGGGGGCGGGGGTAGGTGAATATTAGCCTAGTCACCCAACAAAGATGAGAGGTAAGGGATTAGAGTATTGAGCACCTAGATGGGAGATCAGCCTAAGGTAAATTTGCCTCCCACATAAACAGAACCACAGATAGACTGTTGGGTCCCTTTTCCCCTTATGTCAGACCTCTGTCTCCCTGCAAGGACACTTGAAAGGGTTGTTGAGAGCTACTGCCACTAAACCCGGCTGAACTCATGTAGGATTCAATTCAGAACCATGTAGAACCCTTTGCACTGGTGATGCAGGGGTAGGAAAGAAGGTGGAGCCACATCAGAACTTACCCACTTGGGTTGTCAAGTCTCCTCCTAGACTCTGTTACCTTCACCATACTTTTCAATAATTACAGCTTACGCCTTTTATTCAGTAGAGGATTTTGAAAGGTTATGCATATTTCCTGTAGTAGAGCAACTAATCAGAAGTAGAATAAACAAATGCCTGTGTTGGTGTTACCCCAAAACTAGCTCACAAATGTGGTGGAGAGATTGTGTTACGCATTCTCTTTCCTTCTGATCCTAACAACTACAGCTGCTCCAAGTGCAAGAGAGCTGAGCTTAACCTCACAGTTTAAGAAGCTGCAAGAGACCACTGAGCAGAGAACAAAGATGGAAATTGGGGATGTTATCCGGATCAGAGGTTATGTCCGCACGTACAGAGGAGAGCGAGAAATCCATGCCTCTGTTTATTGTAAGCACAAGATACTTCTGCCAAATTGGTTGTTATTCTGGGTGTGTGTCCAATAAACTTGTTTAGCTAAAAGTCAAACTTCTAAAAAGTTCAAATAAAAAGATCAACTATTTAATGGAGGAAACTGTATTTCATAACATGCTTTCTTTAGAAAAGCAGCATTTCTTAAATTTATTTTGAAGAAAGGTAACTATAAATAAATTGGGAAAGAAAACAAATGATTTATTTTATTTAACTCTTTTTTTTTTTTTTTTTAGTTTCAGGTGTACAAAACTATGTAATAATTAGATGTTTACACCCCTCACAAAGTGATAACCCTCCTCCCCCAGAAAACAAATGATTTATTACTATGTATAGCTGGAAATTTTATTCAGACCACATAGTAGAACTTCTAAAGTACTTTGAAGTTCGAACGTGTGAATCCATTTAGGGCAGATATTCACCTTCTTCAAAATGATGGAGGTTTTTTGGACACCATTGAGTTCATTAACTTTGAAAGAAAACAGCTAATCAGATGTATGACAGTCCTGTGTCATGGGAGTGATGCCTTTTGCACTGCTCCGGCTGGTTTTCGCTTGGCAATCTGGTGGACAGCCCCTGTTGTCCGCCACTCCATCAGATGAGTGAATACACTAATGTGCTTTCCCTTATCCCAGTCTATTCCTGGCCACACCTGTGACACTTAGGGCATTGCGTTCCCTCTTGCAGGATGACTGCGAATTAGTTAGTGCATCTGGACTTTATGATACTTGGGCACCCGCAAGGAAGGAGACCCTCCAAGTGCCTCATTTATTATATTTGTTGTCCTAGCGGCAATTTGGACGTGGGAAAGAACTGATCTCAGTGTAATTTCTGTGGCATATTTTCCCGTGTGACTTCTTAGATAAAGTGGACGATCCAGTGTACAACATTCAAATTGCAAGGATGCTTGAGCTGCCCAGTGTCTACAGGAAAGTTTATGACCAACCTTTCCACAGCCCAGCCTTAGAGAAAGAGGCACTAAGGTAAGTTATGGCCTGTCACTGCTGAAGATGTGACCACAGCAGTAAGGTCAGCAGGGGATAGCTCAGATGCTGGAGTGGCCCTGAGTTCAAATCCGGAAACTGTCAACTGACTCACTTTGAGGCTCTGGGCAAGTCTGCTCACCCTGTGTATGCCTCTGTCGTCATCCCCATCCGTAAAGTGAAGATGTAATAGTAGAGATGTTCTGAGGTTGTTGTGAGGAAAATATACGTGTAACTGGAGTCCCTGAAAGAGTGGAGGCAGAGGAGAAAAAACATTTGAAGAAATGATAACTGAAATGTTTCCAAGTTTGATGAAAACTAAACTCACAGATCCAATGAGCCCTAAGGCAAAAACCTGAAAAAAACTGCACTAAGGTGCATCACAATCAAAATACCTCACCATGGCACGTTGTAATAAAAACTACAAAACACAATACCAGTCGTTCTCTACCAGGAATGATTTTACTCTTTTGTGTTGAGGGGAGAGAAACAGGAGTAAAAATATATGCGCCTTTGCTAGTATCATGTTTCCCCGAAAATAAGACCTGGCCGTACAATCAGCTCTAATGAATCTTTTGGAGCAAAAATTAATATAAGACCCGGTCTTATTTTACTATAACATAAGACCAGGTGATATAATATAATATAATACCAGATCTTATATTAATTTTTGCTCCAAAAGACGCATTAGAGCTGATTGTCCGGTTAGGTCTTATTTTCAGAGAAACAGAGTATATGCATCAAAGACCTCTGGGAGAAGACAGAATCAATAATAGCCCAGGAGGATAGAAAGGAGACTTTACTATGTACCCATTAGTATTTTAAAAATATGTGTATATATTATGTTTTCAAAAATTATATTTAAAAAAACAACCCAAACTATAGACCTGTATATAGTAAAAAGTGAAAGTCCTATGTTGTCCTGTTTCCCGTCTCAGAACCATGCCCCAGAGGTTACCATTGTCCATAGGTTGATGTGTATCCTTTCAAACGTTTTTCTTCTGTGCATACACAAGCATGAATATCCACCCATATATTTTTTGGGTTGTCATGTGCTTTTTTACAAAAGTGGGACCATACCTTACATACTATTTTGTAGCTTGACTTTTTTTCTTAATCTATCATGAATATCTTAGTTCCTCTCATTCTTTTAAACAACTGCACAATATTCACAGTGTGAATTGCCCTTTATGTCAAAAACAAGCATTAATACAGTTTTGCATTTCCTGGCTAAGGTTCTATTTTATGCACACCCAAAAGGAACAGAAAACAAGATAGTTTTCAGTGGGCCTTTTTAAACCTTTCCCCAGCAGCAATCCGAGTGCCCTGGACCTTGCCAGTCTCACGTGTTTGTTGAGTGAAAAAGTCAAAGAATTCCTTGTGAAGAACAGAATGCAAACCTTTTATCAGCAGGAGTTGGAAATGGTGGAGTCTCTGCTGTCCCTTGCCAATCAGCCCGTGATTCACAGTTCTTGCTCCGAGCAAGTAAGTGCAGCATGCCTACACAAGAATTCCAGTCCCTTGTCCCAAATCTGCAGCCAAAAGGCGCAAGAGAACTTGACTGTGGCATTAAGACTCACAGGGTGGACCCACGGAATAGAAGTTATGGTTCTATCACGAGTCAGTCATGTCTATTCTGGCAAGGTCACTAACCACTAAGAATTTGAAATGAGAATGTACCTGCCCTTTTCCCCTCCTTACTTAATCTCATTAAGCTTACTTAATCTTCAGGTAGAAAAAATAATAATAGTCTAAGGTTCATAGTACTTAGTACTCAAGGAGATGGGTATTTAATCTCAGTAGGAGCCAAATGAGGAGGGAATAAATGAGAAGAGATAATTATCCTTCCAAGATTATTGATCAGCAGGATGATTCTTGAATTTGAACCAAGGTTTATAATGCCTCTTTTTCAGAATAAGGTTAACCTATCACATTTTAGGAGTTTGAATAAAGACCAAGCTGTATTCAGTCTGGTTTATAAGTAAATATTTCAAGGAACACTTAAGTCATTTTTATTCTTCCTGGAAAGAGCTGTCCCCATTTTTTCAACCCTTGTGATACAGGTGAACTTAAGTTGTCTGGTGTTTACATATTTGCTTGGAATTAAGAATTATTTGAGACTTTGGTGTTCGGCTTTCCCTTTCATTGCAATTCTTGGATTTTTATTGTTGTAATACTGTGTTTCCCCGAAAATAAGACCTAGCTGGACAATCAATTCCAATGGGTCTTTTGGAGCAAAAATTAATATAAGACCCAGTCTTATTTTACTATAATATAAGTAAATACAAGACCCGGTCTTATTTACTATAATATAATTAATACAAGACCTGGTCTTATTTTACTATAAGACAGGGTATGATATAATATAATATAATATAATATAATATAATATAATATAATATAATATAACACCAGGTCTTGTATTAATTTTTGCTCCAAAAGATACATTAGAACAGATTGGCTGGCTAAGTCTTATTTTGGGGGGAACACAGTATGACTCGTGTTTATGTATTTCATTTATTCTACCAGGAAACAACTTCTGCTTAAATGTCACCTTCTTGGCTGCCTTGACCATCGACTCTGACAGCCACCTACTTCCTCACTATGTTATCACCCCGTTTTTATATCATGATCTCACTGGTATCTACTTGTTCTCCTGCCTGTTCCTCCAACAGAATTTAATTTCTCTAAGAGCAGAGGTCTTGTCTGTCTTCTCTGTTCTCTAGAACCAGTGCCTAGAACAGATCTGTCATAAAGTAGGTTTTAGATAATTATTATTATTTGTTAATTAAAGAATGGCTTCTAAAACTTCAAATAGCTTCTGAAAATATCTAATTAAAAGTAATTTTCCTTCCCATCTTCCCTCTTACCCCCTTCCCCCCAGAGACAAGCGCCATTACTAGTCTCATGAATATCCTTCTGGAGATAGTTTGTGCATATATAAACTAGAAGTAGTTGTGTCCCCTTTTTTTACACAAATGGTAGCATGCTAAACAGTAGTCTGTACCTAGCTTTTCATTGAACAATTTGTCTTACAGATATTTTCCTAGCCGTACATACATATTTGCCACTAATAATCTTTTGTTACATGTCCAATAATTTAGGGTACAAACCTCCATTCCTGGACTGTTTAGGTGTTTTCTAATCTGCTGTTACCAACAGGGCTGCTCTGAATACCCTTGTTAGGTAACATATATTATTCTTTGTGATTCTGGTGGAACATATATTATTCTTTGTGATTCTGGTGATTCTGATTCTTTGTGATTCAGATCCCCATGCAACTTCCTAGGCATGACCACTGCTTCTCAGTTTCATTCATGCACCTAATTATCTCTTCCTGGCACCAGGCTGTGTGTCCAGTGACCCATGATTTCGTACACAGAGATGAGGGATATCATTTCAGGAAACACCAAGGCGGAGAGGGTCATGACTGGCCGCTTTGTCCTGTGCCACTGTTGCTTCTAAACAGTTGCAGCTCTCCAGCTGTCTGCTGACAGCAAGATTGACCTTTTTCCCATTTAATCATTTAGAGGCGGCTCAATGCCAAGTTGGCCTCCTAGGACTTCTGACCACTCTACTGGCATGTGTGGAAGGAAACTTTGAAACTTAGTGAAGACCACAATCTTCCTGTGAACAGCTCTTCTGCAGTGGCTATAATTAAGAGACTTGAGGTCTCAGAACTAAAACAATCTGTGGAGAACCTTTGGCATGGTATCATTTTAAAAATGCTTAGAGGAGAAACTTATGACTGCCCAGTGCTGCATGTTTAAAAAGAAATGAATATTACTCTACATTTGTTTTGTCTTTGGAAACTATTTTTCCATCAATTATGAATTGTTCCCTCCATGGCTCTGCTGGGGGGTGGGGGTCAGTGTCATTCAGCTGAGTCCTATTTAATAGAGCCTGGGAGGCTACGGATGCTTTACAATGATGGTGAAACCCTAGATCCTTGGGCACTTTGTATTGTCATACAGATGAAAGCATCTCAGAAAAATCATTGTGATAGTATTATAGTTGAGAAGCAGGGGAAGAGCGGATTTGAATGTTTCCCCTTTCTTTTTTTTCATAGCGGCCCTTCTTAGCAAATCCAGAAACCTGATAAGCAGGCCTTGCAAAACCATTGTTTCTTTGACAGCTATATAAATGTGAGTTTGTTTGGGAATGAAGACTATATATATATCAGAGATCCACCCAGTTCCTGACCTGGGATGAGGAGAGGCCTGCTAAAGCTCAGCACATTCAGTCAGTCCGTTTTTTTCCTCTGAGCAGTTTCGGTTTCCTGAATCAGATGAGTCAGTCATTGCTCTTTAGAAAAAGACAAGAAAGACACAAATCCCAGGCCAGGAAAAGCTACGGGCTGGAACGGATGATTGGAGGCTTTACCCTTGAGACGGTGTCTTTATAATCATCAGGGAGATATGTCCCAAGGTCAGCTGAGGCAAATGTTTTTGGAGAGGAGGCTTCGCGTCTTGTTTACATTTACAGAGAGCCTCTTCTGTTGGGTCCTCCTCGTTCACAGCTGACACTGAGCATTTAATTTCACAGGCCTAGCACTCTTTCTTCCTGCTGCTCGATCTTACTAAAATCTGGGAGGAGGAATCGGGCTTTATATATGGTCTGGGGATTACCAAACGTCATTTTTAATGACAGGAGTAGTCATGTACCAACATTTCTAGTTAGTTTCCAGTTTAGTTCTATCTTGGTAAGAGATGTAATAAACTCCACCCTTAGGATCCTTATACTAAATTGACTAAAGAAGACAAATCTATGAAGATTAGGTTGTTACAAAGTTTTGTGGGGGAGTTAGATTTGGTTGTATTTCCCCTAAGTAAGAGCACTCCATATGAAATTAAAAAGAGCTTTGCCTGAAGCCCACCCCCAGTGAATAAAAAGATGTGTGGCTGAGGATTGCTAGGGGAGTTGTTTATTCCAAACACACCCAGATAGCTTTTCTGCCCATGAGTGTCGTCAAATATTTCTCAGCCTTATTCTCTCTTCAGAGAATGGGTGTTGTCATACCCTGGAATATTTGTCAATTTTTAGGCCCTAATGTTCTAATAACCAGGTTCTCCAGCTTGTTCTGTTCAGGAAAAACTTAGACCGTTAAGAGTCTCAGACTCACCTTTTCAGCCCAGGAGAACTCCTTTGTGAAACATTGCTGGGATCTATTAGATTAAAACAGTGCTAGTTTGGGTGGTCTCTTCTAGAAAGAGAAGGTTTTTTTAGGGATGGAATTGTCAACCCTTGGGGCCATTTGAGGGTTTCTTTCCTGTCCCTGCTACTTGAAGGAAATGTCATCAACAAATCTCAAGCCCACTCTTTTTTAGCATCTCTAGGTGCTGCTCCAGACAGCCTTCATAAATACCTTTCACTTTGCCTTCAAACACTTTTTTGGAAGCTTTACTATGTTTCTTTGGCGCTCTGATCTTTCTAATACCTTGACAAATTTCTGTCACATTAAAAATGGATCTGTACTTTGAAGGACAATTGTTCACCAGTTTGTTTGAGGAATGAACTGAAAATCTCCCCCGTAGTTGGATATCTACTTCCATTCATTATATAAATGTTTTACTGGTCACCCACTGTGTGCCAGGGAGGAGGTGGCCAAGATGAAATGCAAAGTCCCCAACTCAAGAAGCACAGTCTAGTGAACCATAGTGGGACAAAGCTGAAAACTTAGCTTCCTTGAGAATAAGAAATAGGATGACTTCATGATCTTTGTAGACAGACCCATCTCTTACAGAAGGGAAGAATGTTGAAATTGAGGAGATAGCAAACTGACAGCAGCTGAGGTTCCTTCCACATGGTGGTCTTGCTTTACTCTAGGCGCCTGTCCACCTTCAGTCCACGGCCCCACCTTTGACAGTTCTTTCTACACAGGGGTTTGCTGTCATTGTTCTTCATTTAAAAAAAAAGAGACTCTAATACTTTCTATATGCTGGGATCCCCAACTTATTTCACTGTGTGTAAAGTTCTTTGAAGTCCTTAGGAAGAGGTTGTATATAGCTACAACTTTAATGAAAAAAATGCACTAATCTGTATACCATGTTTAGTTTGTATAGAAAAATAAAGATTGTGTTCTTTGAGTTTTCCATTTCATATCGTTGAATTAAACAAATTAAACAAAAAAATCATAATGAGGGCTGGCCTGGTGGCTCAGATGGTTAGGGCGTCGTGCTCCGAAAGCCTGAGGTCGCCAGTTTGATTCCCACATGGGCCAGTAAGCTGCGCCCTCTACAGCTAAGATTGTGAACAGTGGCTCTCCCTGGAGCTGGGCTGCCATCAGCAGCCGGAGGTCGGCATGAGCTGCCGTGGGCTACCGTGTGCGGCTCTGTGCTGCCATGAGTGGCCAGTGGCCAGCATGAGTGGCCGGCAGCCAGCGAGAGCCATTCGCTGGCTCTCCTCGACTGAGGACTGGCAACCGACTGCCTCAGCCTGGGAAGGAGCGCAAGGCTTAATACCAGGGTGGGCCAGGGAGCTGTGTCCTACACAACTAGACTTAGAAACAACGGCTTGAACCAGAGTGGGGGGTGAGGTAGAAAAAGGAGGGGGAAATCATTATGAAGGTGTGGAACAGTTATAAAGCATGATCCTGCCAGAGCAAACCTCCCTGTCCTTCTTAAATACCACCCTGCTTAGGCTGGCGCATACCTGGATCTTTTTGACTCAGCACATAAAAAGCCCGTAGGGTGAATTCATAAACCAGTTAGTCTAGGGAGTTGCTCTTAGGTGCTGTAAGATGGGACTTATTTCTTTCCTTCATTTCCCCCCCTTTTTCCTTCCCACAGGCAGATTTTAAGAATGATACCACCTCCCAGGAAATTCATAGTGTATTTAAAGATGCTATCAAGCTGCTGCAGGACAAAGGACTCGTTTACCAGAAAGATGGTTTTGATCAACTATTCTATGTAAGAGACTTACCACTTAATTATTTTCCTTCTTAGCTTCAATTACAAATGTATTTATTACTTAAGAATACCTATTTACTGTTTTTCAAAATCAGTCATTAAGGAGGTACGTAAAGTGAGGAGTCAAAGTCAGCCCTTATCCTCCAAGGTACCACTTTTAACAGTATATCCTTCAAAACATTTTTCTGTGCATTTACAAATGCACACATAAGAATATATACTCTGTTGGCTTTTTTTGTTCTACCAAAAAGGAAAAAAGGATCATTCTCTAATTAGGATTTCTCAACCTCAGCACTATTTGGGCCGGATGAGTCTTTATTGTGGGGTCTGTCATTTGCATTGTAGGATGTTTAGCAGCGTCTCTGTCCTTCACCCACTAGATGCCAGTAGTAGCACCCCACTTGTGGCAACCAAAAATGTCTCCAGACATTGCCAAGTGTCCCCTGGGACAGCTGAGAACCACTGCTCTAAATAATGCTCAGCAACCTTTTTTGACACCAAAATAGCACCTTACCACATCTTTCTATGTGGGTATTTATAAATCTACCTCATTCTTTTTGATATCTGTGTGGTATTCCGTGTTAGGGGAACTTGCCATAAATATTTTAACCCTTCCTCTCTGATGGACATTTATGGGGTTTCCAACTTTTGCTCTCACAAGTAGTGTTGCTCTGGCTATTTTTGCACAACTATTTTGTGAACTAATGTAAGCATATCTGTAAGCTTAATTCTTAAAAGAGAAATTGCTGGAGCGAAGGGCATGTCCTCTAAGCTTTTGGTTAACAGCGTGATTGATTGCCCCAAAGCTGTATCAGTTGACATTCTCAACAGGGGTACAAGTGCTTGCTTGTCTCATACTTGCAGAGTTAAAAGTTCGCCTCTCACTGCCTACCTTGAATACTGGGGGAGCCAGGCTGACATTGGGCCTCCTCATGACCGTTGATATCAGTAGCAGAGACCTGGCTGCAGCTATGAGTGACTCTCCTGAAGACAGATCAAAACCCTGAGGAATCCCACAAGTCTCCTTATTTACAAGCAGGATTCCTGAGGGGAAGTTTTCCTTAATAGGGGACATTTTCTTGATATTGATTTACTCCAATGATTCCCCATTTTAGAGCATTTTTTAAAATTAAGAGATGTTTTAACACAATTTGAATACTTTTGCAAAAGGGTATTCCAATCTCTATAAGGGTGAGTGCAGTCTACCCCTTCCCAGGATGGGGAGGACGGGTGGTAGTTGATTGCCTCTAGTGAGGTTGGAGAAGCTCACCCCGTCCGCACTTCCACCCACCCACCCACTTCCAGTAAAATTCTCCCTGAGAGGCTCTGGGGTCAGCCTCCTGGGTCTGTAGAAAGCAGCTCTTCCTGGGGAGCAGCAGGACCGTGGGCAGCAGTCCAGGACTGAGGCATGACAGGACTGCGGCATTTCCTCCTGTGAATCAGTATGAGCTGGAATGGGGTGATCAAGCAATGATAGCTGTCTTTTCCTCAGTAGAACCACCCCCTTTCTCTGACTTCACTCCCCTTTCACCTCAGTGCCTGACCTTGTAGGTTTCTGTTTTCCTGAGAGCCTGGCCTCAGGGAGAGAGTTATCACTGTAATGTCGGTACTTCTATTTGTATAGCCCTTGCCAGCTTTCAGCAGCTCTCACCACGTTTCCTTATTTAATCTTTACAATAACCTTGTGAGAAGGCAGACATTATCAGCATCTCCATTCTTAAACCTGGTCATTCTATAAGTCCTATCAAACAAGCACTCCTGATTTAAGTGTGTCTTTGCATGCTACTTTTTACCCTTTCTTCCTCTATTTCCCTTCCTTCCTTCCTTCCTTCCTTCCTTCCTTCCTTCCTTCCTTCCTTCCTTTCTGTCTGTCTTTCTTTTTCTTTAATATAAGATTGACTATTGAACATAGAGGGAGACTCATTTGGTTGCTGGTTGAGAAAGGATCCAGGTTAGGTTCGCCTTTCAAGACAAAGAGTTTTTCAGTGGATGGGCTAGATTTATTCTTGCTAGCTTTTCCTTACCGTCTTATTTATTTTGTTTTTCCTCATGGTTAAGAGAAAAAATAAAGCTAATGAAACACAAAGCCAGTGTCAGAGCACAGAGGAAAGAATGCTGGGTTGAGCTCAGAGACTTGGATCACTTGTGCCTCCCCCAAAAATATAACAAATAAGAGAAATTTTATGAACATATTATGATTGTGCCTCCCTCAAAACTAGGACAGATAAGAGAAATTTTCTGAATGTACTATGAATATTTCAGAAGAAAGTTCTGAAGTATTCCAGTTTCTCTTTACATCATGGCCCCAGTGAACCACCGCCCGAGGGAGTGTGCCTCTGGGTCAGCTGCGAAGCAGTGAGCTGCTCAGCGACAGAGCTTCTCAGTAGGCCATGTATTGAAAACCCACATTGTTGGCGCAGGGATGATGATTGTTATGAAATCTTTAGCAACTATTCTAAATACTAATTTGGGAGTCTGGATGACACAATCTTCATAACACTCTCTCAAACTTTTTTTCCTATTTAGGTGACCAGAGAAGACAAAGAACTGCACAGAAAGATCCATCGTATCATTCAAGAAGACTGCCAGAAACCAAACCGTAAGTGGTATAAGGCATGTGTCCTGATGCATTGGAATGGGAGGTTCCCTCCCAGAGAGCACTGAATAGAGAGTCAGGAGATCGGGGATTTCTCCACAAGTGACTTGGAAGTGTGGCTGACTAACACATCTGCCATCTCAAAGCCTCAGGTTCCTCCTTTCTGAAGTGAGCATTAGGCTCGCACAGTTGTTCTAACCATCACTATACGTAAGATTAAACCTCGGAGGTTTTTTGAACATATGGTGTTCAGGTCCCACCCATAGCGATTCTGATTCATGAGGACATGGGGTAAAGGCATGACAGGTGAGCCCCTCAGGTGATTCTGATACAGTGAGGTAAGCCACTGGGCTAGAACTTTTCGATGTCCTTCTGGTTCTCATGGTCTCTCTGATTTGTGTCACTTCTGATTCTGCTCTTGCCCCTTATCCTTGAACCCAAACCTGAAATTTTCCTCTTTTGACATCAAGGCCTTCAATGTTGGGAGGAATGGTTCTAGACATTACAGTTTATGAACAGTGTAATTAAGTTATCTTGGAACCTGGTAATTTGCAAAAGAAATGGTTTAGAAAATAGTTGGTTTTAGTGGAGTTAGGTCAGCCCCTAGTGGTTAGAAATTCAAACTGGAGATAGTCTGACATTACCATTTTCCATTACCATTAGTTAGAAAGAGAAGAAAGCATTAGCCCTATCTTTAAATCCTGTGTACGCTGATCAGTCTTAAAAGTGACTTTTCAATGTCTACCATTTGCAAACAGGCTAATAACAAATGTTGGTATATGTCAAAAAATGGCATTAAAAGAAAAGTGGAAAGGCTTGTTAATGACCACAAGTCTCCTCATGCTGCTTTCTTTCTCTCCAGAGAAACCCACCTCCAGTCCTTTCAGCCCATACATCCCCGGGGCCTGGACCTATTCCAGGCTAAGTCACCGGTAGGCTGACTTAGGTCTCCATCCCTGGTGTCTCTGGTATGCAGTTATACTTAGCCACTAAGAACCGATGAGGTCAGAGCCCAGATATTAAACTGAAAGCAACCTATTATTTTAATGCAGGGTGTCTGGCTGTTGTTCACTGCATTCACAACAATAAGAACAAGTATCCTTTAGTTGGACGGAAAAACCTCTGTCCACAATTTAAGGAGCTTTTAAGAGGTGAAATGTGGGATTTCTCTGCCAAAAAGGGATGAGAGATTGCTCCCTGTGTAACATTCCTGCACTCATCTTAGTCCACACCACCTGGCCAGGTACTTATTGGGATCTGCATTATGAATAGCATGGATTGAAATAATCCGAGGGCCTACTGAAGCAAATAAAAGGAATTTACACTTCATTTCTTAGGAGAACCAAATAGCCTCGGCAACCTGAGGGCCTGTAAAATGGCAGTTTTATATCCACTTCTAATCCAACTTCTAATCCACTTCTAGGCCAGCTCTTGCTTGGTGAGTGTGTGTGTCAAGGCAGATAGTCTCTGTCACTCAGTCTATAAAGGGGAGCCTCTAAAAGCCATAAACCAATTCCCTGGAACTAGTAAACTCCCAGAAGCTGAATCCTGGAGCTTAAATAACAGAGCATATCAATAAAAAAACCTTACAGGGACTTAAACTCCCAGAAGCTGAATCCTGGAGCTTAAATAACTGAGAATGCCAATAAAAATACCTTATAGGGGCTGTCTGGGAGTCTACTGCAACAACTCCTTTTCACAAGAAATAGCTATGATATGATATAAAAAAAAAATGTTTTGAATAACAATATACGTACGTGATAAAAAGTCAAACAGTGTAGAAATACGTGCCAAAAAGTCAGACTCCCTTCTAGTGCTGAACCCCAAGCTCTGTGTTCCCCTTTCCAAAGGCAGTGGTTGTTACTGGTTTCCTGCATATCCTTTTAGAGATGTTACATGTACTTACAACTATATTTGTATTATTTATTCTTTATAAAAAGCACACGTAAAAGTTAGCATACAATACTCAGTGTCTCATGCCTTGTGTTTTAAATCTAACATTGGCTTCTAGAGGTCATTCAGCAACAGTGCGTATAAAAGTGCCTCAGACTTTTTAATAGTTGTACAGTATTGCATTATATGTATAAATAGATATTCAACCACTTATTTAACCATTCCTACTGGACCTTTAGTTTGTTTGTAACCTTGCATACAAAATATAGCATTGGAGTTTTTCCTTGTCAGGATGATTGATGGGAGAACTTAAAATCGTTAGTCATTTATGAGTATTTCAGCAAAGGTTAAACCTACAGTAATAAAAGGACTGTAAATATGAGGCCTGTTTAGGTCCATAAAGCACTGATAGCACGCTTATCTAAAGATGGGCAGTGTGGCATAGTTGTAAAGAGCTGGGCCCTAGGGTCACCTTGCCTGGGTTTGAATCCCACCTCTGCCACTTTGCAGCTATGTGACCTTGAGTAAGTCTGTGCCTCAGTTTCTTTATATGTAAAATGGGGATAATAATATTACCTACATGATAAATTGTTATGAGGATTAAATAAATTGGTGTTTTATAAAACTATTAGGAAAATGGCAGATTAGGAAGCACCAGGAATCTGTCTTTCCACTTAGGCAACCATCACATCTGTCTGATGTAACTATTTTGGAACTCTGAAGTCTATTGAAGGTTTCCAACTTCCAGGGAAAAGCTTGGACAGTAAATTGGGGTTAGTTTCAGCTGATTTGCAGCTCTTAGTAACAGCTACCCATCCCTGTCCCCAGCCATGTGGTGGGCAGCTGTACACTTGTTCCTGGAGCAGCTTGCACAGAACTTACAGGAGCTAGAGTGGGCAAAATTAACCCTGTCCTCCAAATATCAGGAATCTGTGCTCAGATTTCTGATTGCTACTTCTGAGTACAGAGTTGCAGACAAAGAGGTGGGTAACCATTTTTGTTACATCTTGCCCTGCTGTTGCAAGTCGCTTCCCCAACAGTGTAGTCACTTCATAGGGATTTTAAAGTACTGATGTCCTTCTTATACCGCCTTTATTATTGTGTTTTCCCCTTTTTGGGAGCCAGAAAAGAAAGACTAGTACATTCAAAAGCAACTGCATTTAGAGGAGAAATGACAAAATGATGACACATGCCCAGAGAAAGGTGCTGGCTCAGAAAAAGACCTGAGAAGACCTTAAGTTTACCTCCTTGACACAGAGATAGCCTACAACAATTAAAACAAACAAACAAACAAATAAAAACCTATAACAGAATACAGTAAACCCTAGGGAAGGGGGAGAATCTGATCTCCAGAATAACCACATTATTAGATTCAAATATCCAGTTTTCAACTAAGAAAGTCACAAGACAAACAAAGAAACCAGAAAGTATAGCCCATTCAAAGGGAAAAAATATATATCAACAGAAACTGTCCCCCAAAAAGACCTAATATCAGATATACTAGACAAAGACTATAAAACAACTGTCTTAAAAATGTTCAACTAAAGGAAGATGTAGAGAAAGTTAAGAAAACAAACATGAAAATATCAAATAAAGGTATAGAAAACTTAAAAAGAAACCAAAAATTAAAATTCTGGAGCCAAAAAGTACAATAACTGAAATGAAGAATTTAGTAGAAGTGATTCAAAGGCAGATTTGGACAGGCAGAAGAAAGAAGAAACTTGCAGTTGAAGAAAAATAAACAGAGCCTAAGGGACCAATGGTGGACCAACATAGGCATTGTGGGAGTCCCAGAAGGTGAAGAGAGAAAGGGGCAGAGAGAATATTTGAAGAAATAATGGCTGAAAACTTCCCTAATTTGATGAAAGACATAAATATAAATATCCAAGAAGGTCGATGAACTCAAAAAGACACACCACGACACATTATATATAATCAAACTTTTGAAAGTCAAAGAGAGAATCTTGAAAGCAGCAAGCAGCAAGAGAGAAACAACTTGTCAGGTACAAAGGGGTCATCAATAAGATTAGCAGCAGGTTTCTCATCAGAAACTTTGGAGGCCAGAGGCAGTGGGCTGATACAGTCAAAGTGCTAAAGAAAAAAAAATGTAAGCCAAGATCCTATAGCCAGTAAAGCTGTCCTTCAAAAGTGAGGGAGAGGGTGGCCAGTGAGCTCAGTTGGTTAGAGTGTGGTGCTGATAACACCAAGGTTGCCAGTTCGATCCCCACATGGGACACTGTGAGCTGCGCCCTCCTTTAAAAAAAAAAAAAAAGTGAGGGAGAAATCAAGATATTTCACAATAAACAAAATCTGAGGGAGTTTGTTACCACTAGATCTTCCCTGCAAGAAATACTCAAGGAATTCTGGCAGGGTGAAATGAAAAGACACTGAACAGTAACTCCAAGCCATCTGAGGAAATAAAGATCTCAATAAAGGTAAATACTTGGGCAAGTATAAAAGCTAGTATTATTGTAACAATAGTTTGTAACTCCATTTTTCGTTTTCTATATGATGTAAGAGATTAATACATTGAAAAGAATTATTAGTTTATGTTCTTGGGCACATAATATATAAAGATGTAATTTGTGACATCATCAACTGAAAGGGGATGGAATAGAACTGCTGTAAAGGAGCAGAGTTTTGGTATGTTAATCGAAGTTAAGCTGGAATAAATTCAAATTTGAGTGTTACAACTTTAGGATGTTAATAGTAATCCCCATGGTAACCAAAAAGAAAATAGCTAGAAAATATATACAAAAGGAAATGAGAAAGGAATTTAAATATTTCACTACAAAACATTAACTAAATACAAAAGAAGACAGTCATGCAGGAGGTGAAGGACAAAAAGCTATAAGACATATAGAAGACAAATAGCAAAATAACAGAAGTAAGTTTCCCCTTATCAATAATTACTTTAAATTTTTTATTGGGGAATATTGGGGAACAGTGCCTTTCCAGGGCCCATCAGCTCCAAGTTGTTGTTCTTCAATCTAGTTGTGGAGGACACAGCTCAGCTTCAAGTCCAGTCACCGTTTTCAATCTTAGTTTCAGGGGGTGCAGCCCACCATCCCATGTGGAAATTGAACTGGCAACCTCATTGTTGAGAGCTCGCACTCTAACCAACTGAGACATCCAGCTGCCCCAGTAATTACTTTAAATATAAACCAATCAAAAGACAGAAAATGGCAGAAGGGATAAAAAAAACAATCCAACCATATGCAGTCTATCAGAGACTCACTTTAGATCTAAAGACACAAATCAATCGAAAGTGAAAGAATGAAAAAGATATCCTATGCAAATAGTACCAAAAGGGAGCAGGGGTGCCTGTGCTAATATCAGACAAAATAGACTTTAAATTTAAAAACTCACAGGAGATGAGAACATTGTGCATTAATAAAAGGTTCACTACACCAAGAAGATACAGCAATTATAAACATTTATGTACCTAATGACAGACCATCAAAATATATGAAGAAAAAAATTGGCAGGATTGAAGGGAGAAATAGACAGTTCTACAATAATAGTTGGACATTTCGGTACCCCGTTCTCTATAATGGATAGAACAAGCAGAAAGCAGATAAGGAAGGAAATTGAGAAATTAACACAGTAAATCAGCTACATCTAACAAACATATACAAACACTACCCAATAGCAACAAAATGCACATTCTTCTCAAGTGTACATGGGACATTTTCCAGGATAGGCTATATGTTAGGCCACTAATTAAGTCTCAATAGATTTGTAGAGGTAGATACCATACAAAGTATTTTTTCTGACCACAGTGGGATGAAGTTAGAAGTCAATAACAGAAGTAACATTGGAAAATTCACAAATTTGTGGAAATTAACATTTTTTTTCTTTTTAGTTTCAGGTGTACAAAACAACATAGTGATTAGACATTTATATTCCTCACAAAGTGATAACCCCAATAATTCCATTACCCATCTGACACTGTACATAGTTATTACAATATTATTGACTATATTTCCTATGCTATACTATATATCCCCATGACTGTCGTTTTAAAATTATAGTTGACATTCAATATTATATTAGTTTCAGGTGTATAGCACAGTGGTTAGGCATTTATATAATTTAAGAAGTGATTCCCCCTGATAACTCTAGTACCATCTGACACCATAATAGTTTTTACAACATTATTGACTATATTCCCCATATCATATTTCACATCCCCAAAACTATTTTGTGACTACCAATTTGTATTTCCTAATCCTTTTATCTGTTTTACCCATCCCCACTGCCCTCCCATCTAGCAACCATCAGTTTGTGCTCTGTATCTATGAGTCTATTTCTGTTTTACCTGTTCTTTAGATTCCACATATAAGTGAGATCATATGGTATTTGTTTTTCTTAGTCCGACTTACTACACTTAGTATAATATCCTCTAGGTCCAGCCATGTTGTTGCAAATGATAAGCTTTCATTCTTATCCAATTGTCTATTGATGGACATTTCGGTTGTTTCCATATCTTGGCTGTTGTAAATAGTGCTGCAGTGGGCAGAGGAGTATATATATCTTTCCAAATTAGTGTTTTGGATTTCTTTGGGTAAATACCCTGGAGTGGAATTGCTGGGTCATAAGGTAGTTCTGTTTTTAATTTTTTGAAGAACCTCCAAACTGTTTTCCATAATGGCTACACCAACTTAAAGTCCCACTAACAGAGCACAAGGGTTTCCTTTTCTCCACATCCTTACCAAAACTTTTTGTTTTTTGATTTATTGATGAACGCCTTTCTGACAGGTGTGAGGTTTTTATTTGCATTTCTCTGATTAGTGGCATTGAGCATCTTTTCATATGTCTATTGGCCATCTGTATGTCCTCTTTGGAGAAATGTCTCTTCAGGTCCTCTGCCCATTTGTTAATTGGATTGTTTGGTTTTTTTAGTGTTGAGTTGTATGAGTTCTTTTATAAATTTTAACCCCTGATCAGACATATCATTGGCAAATATCTTCTATTCAGTAGGATGTCTTTTTGCTTTGTTGGTGGTTTCCTTTGCTGTGCAAAAACTTTAGTTTGGTGTAGTCCCATTTGTTTATTTTTTTCTCTTGTTTCCCTTGCCCAGTGAGATATATCAGTAAAAATATTACTAAGGATAATGTCTGAGAGTTTACTGCCTATGTTTTCTTACAGTTTTATGGTTTGGGGTCTAACATTTAAGTCTTTAATCCATTCTGAGTTTATTCTTTTATGTGGAGTAAGAAGGTGGTCCAGTTTAATTTTTTTGCATGTATCTGTCCAGTTTTCCCAGCACCATTTATTGAGTAGACTGCCTGTATCCCAATGTATATTTTTGTTTCCTTTATCATAGACCATATAGGTATGGATTTATTTCTGGGCTCTCTATTCTGTTCCATTGATCTATGTGTCTGTTTTTGTGCTAGTACAATGCTGTTTTGATTACTGTGGCCTTGTAGTATAGTTTGATATCAAGTAGTGTGATACCTCTAGCTTTGTTCTTCTTTCTCAAGATTGCTGTGGCTATTCAGGGTCTTGTTTTATGGTTCCATATAAATTTTAGGATTATTTATTCTAGTTCTGTGAAAAATGCCATTGGTATTTTGATAAGGATTGCATTGAATCTATAGATTGCTTTAGGTAGTACGGACATTTTAACTATATTAATTCTTCCTATCCATGACCATGGTATGTGCTTCCATTTATTTGTATCTTCTTTAATTTCTCTTTTCAATGTCTTAAAATTTTCTGAGTACGGGTCTTTTATTTCCTTGATTAAATTTATTCCTAAGTTTTTTTGTGTTTTTTATTTTTATGCAATTGTAAATGGGGTTGTTTTCTTAATTTCTCTTTCTGGTAGTTTGTTATTGGTATATGAAAATGCAATGAATTTCTGAATGTTAATTTTGTATCCTGCTACTTTACTAAATTCATTTATCAGTTCTGATAGTTTTTTTGTGAAATCTTTGGGGTTCTTTCTATACAGTATGTATGTCATTTGCAAATAATGACAGTTTTAATTCTTCCTTTCCCATTTGGATGCTTTTTATTTCTTTTTCTTGTCTGATTGCTGTGCCAAGGACTTCCAGAGCTATGTTGAATAAAAGTGGTGGAAGTGGGCATCTTTGCCTTGTTCCTGATCTTAAAGAGAATGCTTTTAGCTTTTCTCCATTGAGTGTGATATTAGCTGTGGGTTTGTCGTATATGGCCTTTATTATATTGAGAAATGTTCCATCTAGTCCCACTTTGCTGAGAGTGTTTATCATAACTGGATTCTGTCATATGCTTTTTCTACATCTACTGGTATCACCATATGATTTTTATTTTTCATTCTGTTTATGTGGTGTATCACATTAATTGATTTGCGGATATTGAACCAACCTTGCATACTAAGAATGAATCCCACTTAATCATTTTAATGTATTGCTGAATTCAGTTTGCTAAGATTTTGTTGAGAATTTTTAAATCTATGTTCATCAGGGATATCGACCTATAGTTTTCTTTTTTTGTAATGTCTTTGTCTGGTTTTGGAATCAGGGTAATGGTGACCTCATAAAATGAGCTTGGGAGCCTTCCCTTCTCTTGAATTTTTTGAAATAGTTTGAGAATAATAGGTGTTCATTTTTTTTTTGAATGTTTGGTAAAATTCACCTGTGAAGCCATCTGGTCCAAGACTTATGTTTGTTGGGAGCTTGCAGATAACTGGATTTTGTTAACTGTAATTAGTCTGTTCAGATATTCTGTTTCTTCCTGATTCAGCCTTGGAAGATTGTATGCTCTAGGAATGTATCCATTTCTTCCAGATTGTCCAATTTGTTGGCATACAGTTGCACATTTTCTTAAAATTTTTTGTACTTCTGTGGGGGCCCTTGTCTCTTCTCTTTCATTTCTGATTTTATTTATTTGAGTCCTCTCTCTTTTTTTCTTGATGAGTCTTGTTAAGGGTTTGTCAATATTGTTTATCTTTTCAAAAAACCAGCTCTTGGTTTCATTGATCTTTTGTATTTTTTTTAGCCTGTATTTCAATTATTTCTGCTCTGATCTTTATTATTTCCTTCCTTGTACTCACTTTGGACTTTGTTTGCTGTTCTTTTTCCTTAAGTGTAAAGTTGGATTGTTTGAGATTTTTCTTGTTTCTGCATTGCTATGAATTTCCCTCTTAGGACTGCTTTTACTGTGCCCCATAGTTTTGGGGTCATTGTGTTTTCATTTTCATTTGTCTCAAGGTATCTTTTGATTTCTTCCTTGAGCTCATTGTTGTTCCATTCCTTATTTAGTAGCATGTTATTTAACCTCCAAGTGTTTACGTGTTTTTCAGTTTTTTTCTTGTAATTTATTTCTAGTTTCATACCATTGTGATTAGAGAAGACACTTGATATAATTTCAGTCTTATTAAATTTATTGAGACTTGTTTTATGGCCTAACGTGGTCTATCTTGGAAAACGTTCCATGTGCTCTTGAAAATGATCTATAGTCTACTGCTCTGGGGTGAAAGGCTCTAAAAATATCAATTAAGTCCATCTGGTCTAGTGTGTTATTTGAGGTTGTTGTTTCCTTGTTGATTTTCTGTCGGGAAGATCTGTTCATTGGTGTCAGTGGAGCATATAAGTCCTCTACTATGATTGTGTTACTATCGATTTCTCCCTTTACATCATTCAGTGTTTGTATTATATACTTAGATGCTCCTGTGTTGGGTGCATAGATGTTTACTAGTGTTTATGTCCTTTTGTTGAATTGATGAACAACACATTCTTAGACAAGTAATAGATCAAAGAAAAAAATCACAAGGGAAATCAGAGAATACTTAGAGATGATTGAAAACAAAAACATAACATACCAAAACTTATGGGACACAGCAAAAGTGGTGCTTAGGTGAACTTCATAGCTATAAACATATTAAAAAACAAGAAAGACCTCAAATCAACAAACTAGCTTTACAATTTAAGGCTAGAGAAAGAAGAACAAACTAAATCCAAAACTAGCAGAAAGAAGGAAATAATAAAGATTAGAGCAAAGATAAATGAAACAGAGAATAGAAAAAAAAACAATAGAGAAAAATCAATGAAACCAAAAATTTGTTCTTTGAAAAAATCAAAAAAATTGACTTATATCCTACCTATAATGCAAGTACATTCTGTAATTTTCTATTTTAATCTGTTTGGTAAGGAAAAAGAATGCTAATCACAAGCCTTTGGCTAGATGGGCTAAAAGAAAAAGAAAAATCAAGTTGCTAAAATCAGAAATGAAAATGAGGACATTAGTACTATTTCTATAGAAATAAGAAAGGACTGTAAGAGAATACTGTGAACAACTGCATGCCAACAAATTGGATTACCAGATGAAATGGACAAATTCCTAGAAACACAAAACCTACCAACACTAGATCACAAAGAAATACAAAGGGTCAGAGACTATCACAGGCAGCCAGTCTTGGGCTAACAAAGACTTGCTAAATTCTGACCTCTAGTGGTTCTGTCAACTCATTATTCCTCCCAGTTGGGATTACTGTTGAAAAACGCCACCTCCACTGTCTCCACATTTCCAGTCTGTTTCTTCAATATTCATTCAGTAAAGATTTCCTGACCACCTACTATGTGTATAGCACCTACTATGTGTAAAGAGATTCAACTGGTAGTTAAAAGTCTCCCAACAGAGGAAAGCCCTGGACCTGATGACTTCACTGGTGAATTCTACCAAATATTTAAAGAACTAATACCAACCCTTCTCTCCATGTAACTGGAAGGCTACTTTGTGAACAGATGACTCTGACAGCCAAATGGCCTTTCTGAAGAAATAGTTTAAGGCCTTTGCCAACATCGTTGCTAAGGGCCCCACATATGCCTGTAAGTCATCTTGAGCCCTGAGCATGAGCATCCCAGCTTTACAAGAACGAAGATTAAAAGACAAGCAGTGCTGAAATTCCTGGTGCTCCCTCTGCTGTGTGCAGGCCCAGTTTAGTTGGAGTTCTTCTCCACCCTCTGTCATCAACTCTTCTTCTCAGGACAAGTTGAAGCTTCGTTAGCATAGGAACTAGGTTATGTACATCTTCTTAGGTTATGTTTATGATGATAGAATTATAGTAATTCCCCATATAAGAAGCACCTACCATGGGTCTCCATTCATCCACACAACCACTGGTGAATTAAGTGATTTTGTTCCCATTTTACAGATGAGAAAACTGACTGAGATATGAACCACTTTGCCCTAGTCATAGAGTCCAGAATTGAATTCATGTCTGTTGGACTCCAGAGTCAGCTCTCCATCTGTTCCTCCTTACGCAGTGCTATATATAAGGAGTAAGTCCTCCTTACTCAGTACTCTCTATCTGCTCCTCCTTACTCAGTGCTATACACATAGTAGGTGGTCAGGAAATCTTTACTGAATGAATATTGAAGAAACAGACTGGAAATGTGGAGACAGTGGAGGTGGCGTTTTTCAACAGTAATCCCAACTGGGAGGAATAATGAGTTGACAGAACCACTAGAGGTCAGAATTTAGCAAGTCTTTGTTAGCCCAAGACTGGCTGCCTGTGATAGTCTGTGACACTTAGAGCTGCAAAGAACCTCACAGGTAGGTGCCCCCTTCCTCCCCAGCCTCCCTCTCCATAGGTGAGAAAACTGAAGCTTGAAAATACTATGACTTGCCCAAAGCCACAAAGGTGTACTGACTGCCAAGCCATGCTTTGCCCAACACCACCGTACCTCTTTGAGCACCTTCCTGGAGCCTAAAACATTTTATCATCTGAAAACAACATTCAGTGACTGTGGAGCATGAGAAGCCAAGCCTGGCCCTGCTGTGGGGCTTTAAAGTGATAACTAGGAAAGATTTGTTTTCAGTAGTGCAGTTTGACTTTGACGCAAAGTTACAAATGTATTTTACATCATGATCCAATAAATTCTATAATTATAATACATTAGATAGATAGCTAGATACAGATATAGCTATAAATCACATACATAGAAATAAAGTTTCACAAAATAAGACTTATCCTACCTACAATGCAGTGCCTCCTGTGATTTTCTATTTTAGTCTGTCTTAATCTATTTGGTAAGAAAAAGAATATTGATCACAACCCACTAAACTGATTTCATGATCCTCTATTTGTCACAACTTCAGTGTGCACGCCACTACTCTAAATCATTGATTTCAACTAGGAAAGAGGTTACTAACCCTGAGCTTTCATCACTGTATACCAAATGGTCTTACTTTTGGGTAGAGGGTTAGAAGTTTTTAGAACACAGCCATCACAGACAAGACTTCCTGGAAGCAGAGAGGAATGAGAACAGGCCACAGGTAGAACTTCCTTCTTCACCATGGCTGTCCTGTCAATCAGGCCTTATGGGAAAGAATATGGAGGTAAACCGGCTCCACTGTCCACCTCAAGAGATCTTCCACTGGGGAAGCTAAGAATTCAACATGAATGCACCCACTTAGACATGTAATTTCATTGGCGGAAAAAGATGATCAATTACTAAAACTATATTAGATTATTGATATTAAATTATTGACTAGGGGTCCTTGAAGGTTGAAGTGAGTCCCTGAGCAGTGGGTCCATGTCACTGTGGTGAAATAACAGGCCTGAGAACGGGTATTTTTATTTTATTTTGCTGATAATCTACACTAGTGCATCTCCAACTTTAGTGTGCAGAAGAAGCAAGTGGAGATCTTACTAAGATGCAGGTTCTGATTCAGCAGATATGGAGAAGAGCTTCCCTTTAGAGGGAAAGGACAAAGGAGAGAGGAGGGTCTGACGGGTGTGCCTAAGCTTAGACAACTGCCTTTTTCTTGCAGACGCGGAAAAGGGCTGCCACTTCCAACACATCTTGGCCTGTGCTCGCCTGAGCCTTAGCCAGGGCCTGAGTGAGCCTGTGCTGCAGCAGGTGCTGGAGCTCCTGGAGGACCAGAGTGACATCATCAGCACAATGGAACACTACTATGTAGCGTTCTGAGGACAGGCCACGGGCAGGCCAGGCCAAGGAGAAAGGCCAAGTGGTGTTCACTCCCAGGCTCTGATTTGAAACATGCAGACGCTTATGGGTCTGGAGGCAATAATCAACTATAATCATAATCAACTATGAAATGTGGTTGTTTGAGGAATAGAATTTGGCATGAATTCCGTAGGCTTCCTTCTACATGCTGTATCCTTGGGATAAAATGACTTTTATCTTAGCCACAACATACAAGAAAACCCTCCCCGTTGATCTCCTGACTGGACTGGGCATCGTTCCTGCAGCAGAAGAAGAGGAGACACTGTTAGTGGCTGAAGCGGTGTGTGTGGATGAGGCTTTATCGAGGCACATCACATGGTACAGCCCATGAACTGCAAGAACCAAAGAGCATACAGCCAGATCGCACAGATCTAACACTTTTTAAAACTTGAGGCTATCAGGAACAGTCTTATGGGCCTGTCTTGATGGTTAAGAGCCCAGCATAGGGGACCAGCTCTTCCTAGGTGACTGTTGCTGACCTATGATTTCCAATGGTCAAGCACCAGTGGTGGGTCATGAGTCCTGGGTGAAATGCTGTTTACAGACCTACCCAGAGATGGGAATAAATGGATCCAAGGCACGACTTTGTGTTTATCAATTTCCTTATTTTCCTTCTGAATTGAAAGATGTCTCAATACATTTCCCTGCACTTGAGGACATGCGTGACTAAATATGTTGTCCTTTGATCCCCTGAAGTTCCCAGAGGCTTTCAGCCAATTGTCTGGCGGTGGTAGATATTACTTTCAAGGTTACCATTGAATATGCAAGACCTCCTGACATCATCCAAAAAAGTCTCTGTATGTGCCCAGACAGGTGATGGAGGCAAACTTCTCGGAATGACGAGGTAAAGGGAAAAAAATCTGAGTCATGTAGTAAGCTTGTTCTAACAGCAAGATGACAAATCCAGCTAGCAAAAGTAAAGCGTGGAGAAAGATTTGGAGTTAATTACAGTCATTTCACAAAAGGCACATCTGCCTTCATCTGCTGCATTTGCTCTTGACATAATAAGCTCTTAGTGGCTCGGCTGAAGAGCCTGTTGGTCAGGAGAGTTGTTCTGCTCTACGTTGAAATGGAATGGGTTTATTTATACTCAGAAGTTGGCTTCACCTCCATATGTCAGGCTGAGGGTTAGTACCAACAGAATGCTTCCTGTCATGGACTTTTTTTCTGACTTGACCCAAATCTCTGACCTATTTCTAACAGCAATTACCCAGATAGCTGCCCTATGTCCTGTGTTCTGAAAAGTACCTGTAGAATAGGGTTTACCTGGAAAGACATTCCAGTGACCTTCAACATCACTTAAGGTCAGTGATGTTGAATACAGGTCAAATGTTGAACGCATCTCAGATTATTGGAGCTACCCAGGTAAGAGTCTGGAATCAGACCATTCAAAGTGCATACCTTTATGCACACAGCAACCCCAGCTTCTAGGGTTTATCCCAGGGAGATGATCACACACAGGTGTGAAAGGATGAATGCACAAGATTCCTACTGCTATGTCATTTGGAATTCTATAATTGGGGAAAATATAGGGAAAAATTATTTATGATACATGTACACGGTGAAATACTATGCAGCTGTTAAGATGATGGGGCAGACAGATACTGTTGCCATGGAGGAATATTCCCAATAGATTTAGTGGGAAGAAAATCAAGTTGCAGATCTGTTTGTGTAGTATGTTACTATTGATCTAAAACTTCCTGTGTGTTTGTATACATCTGAAGAGAGAGTGTGTTTCTGTACATACATCTGTATAAATGTAGCACATGTATGCACTTACATACAGTTGATCACCATCCCCCCTTCTAAAAATACTTTCTGCCCTTGGCTTTCAGGACACCACCCTCTGGGTGCTCTTTCTCAGTTTCCTTTGCTCTGTCCTCCATTTCCCTGAGGGGTCTTCCCAGACCCCTTTTCTATCTAGCTTCCTCCCTTGGAGATCTCAGCCAGTCTCGTGGCTCTGACCATCTATATGCTGACAAACTCCCCAGTTTATATCCAGTTTGGACGTCTACTGAACACCAAACCCCTACATTTAACTTCCTGCTGACATCTCCACTTAGGTGTCTAACAGACATCACAAACTTATGTGTCAAAAGGCCAGGCTCCCAATTACCCCTGGCCCCAAACTTGCTCCTTCTGAAGTTTTCCCTGATTCAAGAAAAGGCAGCTCCATTTTTCCAGTTGCTCAGGTCAAACCCGATGACTTCTTTCTTTCTCTCACATTCCGCATCCAGTATGCCCACAAATTACGTTGGCTCTCCCTTCAGAATCATTTCTAAACTCGAACGCTTCTCACTCCACTGCCACTACCTGGAGTGCTGCAGCTGTCCCCTCACTGCTCCCTGCTTATGCCTTTGCCTCTGTTCATTCTCAGCACAGCAGCCACAGTGATCCTGTTCAAACTTGAGGGCCTGTGGTTGCTGTGTCCTCTGCCTGGACTGCCCTCAGCAGATAACCACATGATGACCTTCCCCCTCCCACCTCGGGGTCTTTACTTGAGTGTCAGCTTCTCAGTGACACCTGCCCTGATTTGCTAATTGAAACCAGCCTCCTCTTCCTCCCCAGAACTCCTCAGTACTGGTCACTCTGTAACACACTCCGTGTTGCTTGCTTGCCCTGTTTATTATCTGTTTTCCCAACAGAAGGAATGTTCCATGAGGGCAGGACTCTTTTGTTTCTGCCTGTGTCCCCAGTACCTATAACAGTGCCTGGCACATCTTTCGAGCAATACCATTTTTATATGTGTCTGGCTGCCCTCCACCTGCTAATATCGTCCTGTCTTTCCTGGGGGCTTTGTCCGATGTCTTAGAAGGCCATTCAGGCTGGAGATGCTCAGAATGACCACTTCCTGGGAGCAGCCTCAGCCAGTGGGACCTGGGGTAGAAGTGCTTCAGTTCCCTTGCCCTTCAAATGACCTATCACATATTCTACACCATTTCCCAGAGTTTCTCCGTGGGATTAAGCTCCATCCACACACACTAGCAGCTAATAGCCACCCTGCATTGGCTGCCGTGCCCTCTCACGTCTCCACTTCCCATTACTATATGCTGCACCTCCTAAATGAATTGCTTCCTTTCCGATCCTTGTTTAAGGTCAGCTTCTGGATGAATACCAATTAACACTATGCTCACAAATATATTTGAGGCATGCTATATGAATAACTATACACATCAAACAAAGATCACTAGAAATGCTCACCAGAGTGATAACACTTGTTGCTTCAGAAAGGCGAGATGTCCGATGCTTTCTAACTATACTTTGATATGTTTACAATTTGCAAGGGTCACAAAAATAATAAAGCTGTTTCTTACTCCCCTCCCCACACTTACATAACCTGAATCATGAGTGAACTAAGAATAAGATGGCCCTTATATCTCACTGCAACATAAGAACTATGAGAAGATGAGGGAAGCTCTGGGAAGATTCTCTGGGGCTAACTACAGTTGGGTCATTGCTCGTGTACCCAAGAGCCACCAAAGGGTTCCTCTGAAGAGGGAAATTGAGCATGCATTCCATTTCTCAGCATGCACATGTTTCAGGAGGTGTGAACAGTGCATAGAGTTTACGTAAGCATGAAGACAAATAGTGCTACTGTCTGGTTAAGGATTTCTTTGAAGATCCATGATTCTCCCCATCTGGTAAGCGAGCAGTGCTTCTCATCCCTATAAGACACTTCTTTTTAATTATGTTCCCCTCTGATAGTGTGCCAAGACACTGGCTGGGAGAAAACCAAGTGGAAAGAAGCCTATTCGGTGTTGAGGAACCCAAGACTTAGTGCCAAGGATTGCAACCAAGCAAACCTGTAATTTTCCATTGGAGAAAACAGCCACACTTTCTTACTGGTGTGGTTTCTTCTCTACAAGTGACCTCTACAGCAATTGTCCCAAAGAAGCATCTCGCTGTTTCCTTACTAAATTTATGAGAAGCAGACGGCCAAACTCAACGGCCATGATGAGGCTTGTTAGAGAAGCCAGTAGCGGGTCCCGGGAGAAAAGTGGGGCCATCTTGAAGGGAAATGAAGCCTGTAGACAAGGAACCTAGCAGTAGAGTTTTTATTTGCTTGATAGTCTCCTGGTGGACGCTCTAAATGGGAGCCCAAACCCCACATAAATAAGGTTTTATATACTCCAGATTATTTTTTAATGCAGCCTATTTTTATTGAACTTTTATTAGCTAAACCCAAGCAGGTTAAATCACAGCACCGCACAAGGTTCTTTGTTCACAAGAACTCTTAAGTCAAACCCCAAATTCCTGAAAAGACTGAAGACCCTCCCTGTATGTCAAATTAAAATGATAGGTTTTCGTTTGGAGCATAAAGAGGAATTTTGAAAACCATATAATAGCCCTAGTTATTTTTAGATAGAGACAGTAAAAGGGTGTCATGAATTCAGACTGATTTAGCGAAAGGTTTATGTAAATCAGTGGGAAACCTGGGTTTGGAATAGTACCATTTGATTGCTTTAGGTCTACCAAGTGTTCTGTATTACATCTGAATTACCATGAGGAAGCAGGTTTGCTGCTCCTAGGGAACCTGCTGTAATGAATAAGAACTATCTTAATTATGTATCATTTTCATTATTCAGTATCATTTAATGTTAATAGGTGATTTGAAAGTACTTGAACTTTAAGAAGTCTGAAAACATACGTCCATTGTGCATGAATGTTCACAGCAGTGTTTTTCCTAATTCATCAAAAAGTGGAAACAACCCAAATCAGTTGATGAACTGATGGATGGATAAACAAATGTGGTATAGCCATACAATGGAAAATTATTCAGCCATAGAAAGGAATGAAGTACTGATACATGGTACAGCATGGATGAACCTTGAAAACAATATGCTAAGTGAAAGAAGCCAGATATAGGAGGCTACGTATTGTATGGTTCCACTTATATGAAATGTCTAGAATAGACAAATCCATAGAGACAAAAAAAAACAGATTAGTGGTTGCCAGGGCAGAGAGAAGGAAGGGAGTGAGTGGTCTAGGGTTTTTTTGGGGGATGACAGAAATGTTGTGGAATTAGAGAGTGGTGATGTTTGCACAACTCTGAATGTACTCGAAACCGTTGAACCGTGGGTTTGGTTGGGATTCCTCACAGCATGGTGGCCAGTTTCCAAGGGCAGGCATCCCAGGAGAGCACAACCCAGAGAAAAGTTGTATGGCCATTTTGTGCATGGCCCCAGAAACCATACAGCGTCACTTCCACGCATTCTAATTGTTGAGGCTGTCACAGAAGTATACCCAAGTTCCAGAGGAAGGGAATAAACCTCCTCCTGATGGGGAGTAACAAGGTTCTAAAAGAGCATGTACAACTGGCAATGTTGCCTTGGCCATTTTTGGAAAATACAACCTCTCACAGACATCTTCAATTTTTATGTACATACAGCCTCATTTTCTAAAAAAAATTTTTTAATATCAAGAAGTATAAAGAAGGGAAAATGGTCTACCCCTTCCTAGGTACTTTGTACTTTTTTTTGTATTATATGTATATTGTTAGGAAAATAACTGTGTTAATATTTTGTCTGTCCTTCCAGAAAAAATAGATGCCAACATTTTATATGCACATTGCTTTTTAATTTAATATATCTTAAAGTTGTTATTGTTTTTTTTTTATTTCAACATGCAAAATTGACCACATTCTTTTAAATGGTTGCATAATTCCATTGTATGAATATCCCTTAATGTTTTTAACCATACCCCTATTGAGAAACATTTAATTGATTTCCAGTTTGTTGCTATTGCAGCCAATTGTACAGGAAACATCCTTGTACATTTTGCTTTCTTGGCATACATCTGCAGGTATATTTGTATGGTGGATTTTTAGCAGTGCAACTACCAGGAGGAAGCATGAGCATTTAAAAATTTGAATAGACTGACAAATTGCCCACTGAAAAGATCGATCCATTTATACTCCTATCAATGATGTATACGTCCACTGTTTGCCCACAAGCTTACCCACACTTTGCATTATCAAGAGTTTTAGTCAACGTCCATCTGCCTAGTTAAAAATGATTTCTGGGTTTTGGTTGCATTTATATCTCTTTAGGTATGAGTGGTTTTGAGCATCAGTGTTCCTTGTAGGCAACTTATAGACAGATGCGGTTCTACTCTGGACATTAGCCATTGCTGGCAGCCCAAGTCATACGTTCTGGCAGTGGTATCAGCTGCAGAACCCGCCCAGAGGTTGGCCATTGAAGTCCTAGTTGATACACAACTGGAGTAAACATCCTGAGTATCTCAAACCTCAAGGTTCCCATTTGCTACTTCAAGTGCTTGGTCACTTGCCTGCCCAAATATTATATTAATATGTAACAATACATGAAGGCAACAATCTTTTAAAAACCAATCACCATGTACTGTCAACTCAAACCTTTCATAAACCAGATGCCATTCAGCCCTAGTTCAGTGACTGTCCCCAGTCAGATTAATGTGAAAAAATTAAGGTTGTTTTTAAAAAGTGCTCTGTAAGTGGAGAAGATCATTTTAGAAATAGAAATGGTCCTGATGCTGCTGCCACTTGGATCAGCGTAGCCTACTTATAATAAGGCAATGCTTGCATTCTCATCATTGACTGGTAGTGTTAATTGGGGCACGGGGTAACAACCCTTTTGATAATCTTCTTGGCTAAACATTGCTTCTGGGAGAAGGGTTTTAATTTGTTCTGAAGACAATCAGTGAATGGAAGAAATACAGTAGGGGTGAGGACAAAGTATCCTTCCATATTTTTAGCTACTTTAGAGCTACCATCTACTTTAGAGCAAAGCAACAGTGGTATCTGTTTCATAAGCTGTGCTGTATGGCACAATTAACAGAATTTTGTGATATACGGATTTGTGAATGATTAATTTATTCAACTATAAATTAGGTGGTTGGATAATATATTGAGCTCTTTGCATGAGGTTTATTTTTCTTGTATTTTATTTCTTCTTGAGCAAGTCACCCTTGCCTCAGGGAGGTTTGGTTTGGGGGATGAACTCAGAAGTTGTTTGTGCAGACAAGCTGGCATATGTTTTCTGGAAGCCTGGAGCCTGGGAGGGAATGGAGATTAATGGACTCCAGGCACTGAATGTGCTCCCTACATTGCCTGGGGCAGGTGGCAGGTTGGCAGGACTTCTGTGGAGAAGCTTTGTGGTGTCTCTTGAATGGCTTAGAACCTAGGCCTAGGATTCCCAGCTTCAGCCCAGATTCCCAAGCTTGGAATGGAAGCTGCCACAAGCCTCTTTCTCTGAAGGGACAAACTGAGGAAATCAGCAGAAGACTTGGTCTCAGGAGAAGAGGAGATTTGTCCCCATTTTCCAGGCACCACATAACCTCCTGGACCTTCACACATCCCCAGAGAAGGGAAGAGCCTGCCCCACCCCACTACCACCAATATTATTATCCTGCCAGTCCAGAGGATGAAGTCTTCGCGCCCGAGGTAACTTGAAATAAAGAAGAGAAAACAAGTATGACAAGTCTTTCCCACCTGAGTTTAGGGAGTAAGATTAATATCACACCATAATGAGAATAAATTCAAGGTGAATCTTAGAACAAGGTCATGTTGCATTCCAGAATGGTCTCTTGAATAGGAAAGAGCATCACAGAAGCTTCCAGAGAAATTGCTTATGACTCTCCCAGAAGAGTGCTGCTGATGAAAACTACCTATCCTGCATCACTGCAGAAACAATTAGAAATCACCACCTCCAAGGATGAGGGAGAGAAATATAAGAGTTTTTTATTTTCCTTAGTGGGGTACACCTTATCATGAACTGAAAATATCACCCTATCCCACAACCATCGTACATGCTGACCAGCCAGAGGCAGCCTGTGAACACAAAACAGCAAATATAATCTACTTTAGGAGAGAGCCCCAAACCACCTGAGAATATAAAGAAGCTTGAAAAGGCCTTACTCAGCCAGCAGCCAACCCAGCCCAGCCCAGCCCAGCGCCTGGGGAAGTTAGCAAGCTGCCTGTCCTGTGGTTTCTGTCCAGTCCCGGCTTGCCTTGACCTGGCGGATGGCAAGAAATGGAAATCTCGCTCCTGGGAATGACAGCTGGCTTGGGAATGCTGGTGTCAGCACTGTCGGGGCTGGGCAGACAGCACAATCAGACACCCTGTTCGGGCGAGCCCCAAAACATGGAGTGATCTGCTATTTCTTGCCCATTTGTTGTAGACCCAGGTAACCAGGAAAAGTGGGAGGTGGGCTGGCTCTGGACCTATAGCTGAGTTCTGGTTCTGTTTCCACTGGGCTGGAGATGTAACTAGATTGAACTGTTCCCATGTGTTTCCTCAGAGGTTGCCCACGTCCCAGTTCCCCTGGAAGTCTATGACGGACCCAGCAGCAGGCACAGAGTGGTGCTAATCACTTTCATTGACAGAGCAGTGTGCTTATTGAGTGCCTACTGTTTGCAGGGCATCTGGCCAGGTGTGCAGGGGGATGGTAAGACAAAGCACCACCCCTGTCTTCAGGGAACTTTTAGTCAAATGGGTCCGAAGCATATGCCTACCTGATTTATGACCCATGGGTGCAAACCTGTCTTGTTTGACCCTCAGTTTTAAGATTTTTACACCAACATAAAAAAAAATGGCTACTGTCTGTATAACAAAAAAGTACTGTATGTGTGTGTGAATGTACGTCTAGTGTACGTCTAGTGTGTGAATGTGTACGTCTAGCAGACGTACATCTGCTGAAAGGCTATAGAAGAAACTGGTAACGGGTGGCCTCTTCAGTTAAGAAATTGTGGCCAGGAATGGGTGGGAGACTTACTGCAATGTTTTATAATTTTTTAATGTGTACAATGTAATAACTGAATATAAACAAACAGAAAGGGATGTGGGAATTCACACAAAAATCCAGATTTCTGGCTTTTCTTGACAACTCCGAATTCTGGCAGTACTGGGAAGGTTAAGTCTGGAAACATTGTGTGACTGGGGGGAGGGGCGGCATTAAAGGATTTTAAGCTGTGAGCTGGCATCGGGTTTCCATGTTGGAAAGACTTTCTTGGCAGCAGAGTGGAGGAGCCCTGCATGAGGGCAGGCTCAGGGACAGGTAGTCTGCTGCAAAAACCTGGGAAAAGGCAGTGAGGGCCTCCACTGGGACAGTGGCAGGGAGACAGATGTCAGATATGTCAGTGGAATAGAAGTGAGAGGCGGGTAACCGATTTAAAGGTGAAGGAGAGTGGGCACGTCCAGGGTAATGCCAGCTTCTGCCAGACAGATCATGGTAAGTGCCACCGAGGTTTTAAACTAATGGAAGGGAAAGGGGATTCAGGAAGATGTATGGGCCTTCTGAACTGGAGGCAGCAGAAATGCTGAAAGAGTGCATCTGCTGAAATGCAAGGAAAGGCCCTCTGGGGGTGATTAGCTCCTCTTTGTGATTTACCAGAGAAAATGGCATCTCTGGAGAATGCAGCATGGGAGACGTGGGATTTCAGACAGAGAAACTTGGTGTTTGGTTTGTGGCTTAAAAGGCAAAGAAGCACCAACTGAAAAGTAGTTGAAATCATATTCCTTTAGGGAATGGATTTTCTTGGATCTGTGTGTATCCTTTACAGCCTTATTAGTCACCGCTAAAGTCCTTTTTGGGCTACAAAACTGCCAGCAGGGTGCTGTTCTGAGAAGATTACCTTGAGCAACAGCCCCAAACAGCAACCCTGCGTGTCAACAAGCCAGGCTGCCCCGGCAACAGGGAGGGGCAGGTGCCCTACCCCTGAGGTTTGAGGCAGGCAGTAAGTGACCTAGCCTGGAGCTTCTGTGATTCTCTTTTCGCTTGAGCTTAGCAGTCTGGGGTCTTTCACAGGGACAGAAACAGGTAGGTTCTTAGAAGACAGGAAATGAATTTTAAGTGCCTCTCTCCTGTAGCAGCAGCCATAACAATGTTTGGTCACATTTGCTCCTTGAATCAGAGTTGACAATATTCTCCCTTAGAGGCTTGGTGGTCAGCTACCAATTTAGTAATGCTGTGGCCTCAGCCTTAACGGATGATGTAAGAAAAGTGTTGAAAGTAAAATCGCACTAATGGGAAGTACCTACTAATAGCTAATGATTAGTGAACAGTTTTGCATCACCCACTCAACAGACTGCAATCTTCACATAGACTCAGGTAGGTACTATTACCATTCCCGCTTTATAGATGAAGAAATTGAGGCTGAACTCATTTCCCCAAGGGCATGCCAGCTAGTAGTGGAAGAGCCATAGGGATGAACCACTAGGCTGTATGGCTTTCAGGATCAGGGAAGCCTGTTCTCTGGTAGCTCTGAGCTGGGAACCCAACGGAGATCTTCAAATTTGGGTTGATGTATAAACATTACTTTTACTCTAGCCGAGGCTGCCCTGAGAATGCCACTTCTGGTGATAAAGTTCCTGTGGGATGCTGGGCTGAGTGGGTGGGATGACATCACATCCTAACAGCAGCAAGGAGGGAGCAGGTATTTACTCACACATGTGGGAGAGCTGGATCAGGAAGGCAAACAGTCCTACCTAAACAGCGGTGTGGTCTTGGGGGAGACCAACAGTGGTGTAGTAACCCCCACGGGTTTTGCTTTGGCCCATGCAGTGTGGGTATTCTCAGACTTTGGTTGTTTTTTTTTTTTTAATATTAAAAATGGCCAATTATGAAATACTTCAAATGTCCAGAAAATCATAAAGCAGAAAACCTAGATACTACTGAGGAGAGACAGCTATTAATATTTTCCCATAGGTGCTTTAGTTCTCTTTAAAGAAACAATGTTAGAGATACAGGTAAAGCCAATCCCATTCTTGCCCTGCGTCCAATTCACAGGTAACAACTGCCTTGAGGTTCATGTGTAGCATTCCCATGCAGCTTTGTATTGTTGCATAACTTACAGGTAGTAAATGGTACAAATCTTAATCATATCGCTTGATGAATTTTTATGTATGTGTACTCCCAAAGCAAGATACAGATCAAGAACGTGTCCAGGATTTCAGGGGCCTCTTTGCCTCACATTTCAAAAATAAATCGATGGAGTTGCCAACATTTAAAAGTTGAAAAATCTTGAGATTTAATGGAAAAATCCAAATTTCTAGTTTCTCTTGAATTTTTGGAAAATCTGACCACACAAAATTCATCGTCTGGCTCAGAGCTAGAGTAGCAGCTGCCTATTTTAGACAAAGCATGAGCTCCCCAGTTTAGCTACTGCGTCTGTCATGTCCTATTGTTATATCCAGCCCTCTTCATTTGTTTATGTAACCTAACCTGTGACTCATCCCCTGAAAGGTGCCATACTTATACTATCTCAGAAGCACTTCCAGTATAAAAAGGTGGAGAACGATTGCCTTAGCCACCTTTAGGAAGGCAGAGTTTGAGAAAAAGTGTCCTCCTACCCCACCTGTGAGGTGATTTGGAAGCTGCTGCTGATGCCGTAAAACAAAGAACCACATTCTTCATGTTTGCTGTTCACAGAGCGGTCCTTGGACCAGCCAATGTCATTCAGAAAGGAGGAGCCTATTAGAAATGGAAAAATCTCGGTTCTCTCCCCAGTCCCACTGTATTAGTCTGCTCGGGCTGCCATAACAAAACCACAGACTGGGTGGTATAAACAATAGGAATTTATTTTCTCCAGTTCTGGAGGCTTGAAGTCCAAGATCAAGGTGTCAGTGGGGTTGGTTTCTTCTGAAGCCTCTCTGCTTGGCTTGTAGGAGGCCGTCTTCTTCACATAGTCTTTCCTTTGTGTCTGTCTGTTCTCCTCTTCTTATAAGGAAACAGTCGTATTGGGTAAGGGCCCACCTCAATGACCTCATTTAACTCTAGTTACCTCCTCAAAGGCCCTACCTCCAAATACAGTCCACATTCTGAGGTACTAGGGGTTAGACTTCAGCATATGAATTTTGAGGGAACATAGTTCCTCACATAACACCCACTGAATCAGGATTTACGTTTTGATAAGATCCCCAGGGGACTCGTGGGCACATTAAAGTTGGAAAAGTACTGCCCAGTGCCTGCTTCCAGTGGATAAAACCCCAGTGGGTCTGTCTAGGGGTGGGGCGGGGGAAAGGAGAAGAAGGCTAGAGTGATTTTTTTAGATAAACTTTCTTTCCATTCCATAAGTATGATAGCGTGGGAATACTCTGAAGCTTCAAGTCAAGTTCCCCTTGAGGGGAAGTCCTGCTTCTCACTGAGGAGCAGGGCACCTCTGCACTTTGGGGAGTGTGAGCAGGTGAGGTGACCATGTGAGGCCTGATGAACCCAAGCTGATATGAAGCTGACCCATGGAGTTAAGAAGAGCGAAAACAGGCTGAAATGCTGGAAATGTGGCACCTCTTAGTGAACAGGTCATTTTCATCTGCAGGCTTCCTCTATCAAGACACAAGGTATGTCTCTGGGATATCCTGGAATGAGGACCAGGAAGACACCACACTATGTTCCTTCCTTCTCTGTACAAGCTCATTTACCACCTCTGTCATAGGCATGATGCTATGGTGACAGTTGCCATGGAGATAGTCCTATGCATGGTTGAAGTTAATCCCCACCCATACTGTTAATCACATGGTTTACACTAGGGATTTTCAAGCTGTGTTCCATAAAGCTATAAGGGGCTTTGAGGGTTTCACAAACATTTTATTCAAATCTCAAAAAAAAATTTAATTACAAAGAATGTATATGCTTGAGGGGGAAAATCAAATAGTATATAGAATGAATATATACTAAAAAGTGAATGTCCAAATTCTCATCTGACAGAATGGCTTGTTTAAGGCTAATCCTTCCTACAAATAATAATTATGAATTCTGGACATCCCCCGCCCTACAAAAAAAATCCTATTTGATGGCACTGGAGAGCAGACAGTAAAGGAAGGGAACCACTCTACATGTTTCCCTGAAAATAAGACCTAGCCAGACCATCAGCTGTAATGCATCTTTTGGAAAAAAATTAATATAAGACCTAGTATTTATATCACATTATATTATATTATGTTATATTATATTATGTTATATTATACCCGGTCTTATAGTAAAATAAGACTGGGTTTTATATTAATTTTTGCTCCAAAAGATGCATTAAAGCTGATGGTCTGGCTAGGTCTTATTTTCAGGGAAACCCGGTGGGTGAGATCCACATGTATATAGCTTTTCCCCTAAGTCAGTCATTCTCAAACTTTAGTGTATGTTAGAATCTCTGGAGAGCTTGTTAAAATGTAGATTGCTGGGTTCCACCTCCAAGAGTTTCTGATTGACTGGGTCTGGGTTGGGACCCCAAATTTTGCATTTCTAGCCAGCATTGATGTTAATGCTACTGGTCCAAGGACCACACTGAGAACTACAGCCAGCTTGTACAGGGCAGGGGTAACTGAGGGACTAAAGCCACAGGTATATTGGAGTTTGCAACTAGAGTGGCTGGAAATTGAGAAAATTGTACAAAGGAGAGAGTCACAGAGTGGGAAGCCACCAAATGTGTATGTAAATTCTCCTCAAATCCTTGGCTGACCCTTGAACTCTACATGTCCATGTGAGACTCCAAAGAGTCAAGGGGAAAGCAATAACCAGTGGCTGAAAGAGACTGAGCAGAGATTTCAGCAATGGCCCATCACAGGGGAGACAGAGTTTAGGATTGAAAGTCTCACCAAATTTTAGGGGTTTGGTAAACAGTCTCACCAAATTCTAGGGGTTTGTTGTTGTTGTTTTTTGTTTTTTTTTTTGTTTTTTTTTTTGGTTGTTATTTTTTTTTCTAGTTGCAGGGGGCACAGCCCACCATCCCTTGCGGGAGTCGAACCAGCAACCTTGTGGTTGAGAGCCCACTGGCCCATGTGGGAATCGAACCGGCAGCCTTCGGAGTTAGGAGCATGGAGCTCCAACCGCCTGAGCCACCAGGCCGGCCCCAAAAGCAAGTTTTAAGTGATGTGATCCACCAGTGATTTCCCTAACTATTGCAAGAAAACACTTGTCAGAGGAAGATAACAGAGTCCAGTCTCTAGAACATATTCACTATGTTCACTATACAAACATTACTGGATATGTGGAGGAAAAGGAAAACGTGACACACAATCAAGAGGTAAATCAGTTTATAGAAACAGATTGACAAACAGCCCAGATCTCAGAATTTGCAGGCAAGACCATTAAAATAACAGATAAATATGTTAAAGATTCTACAGTAAAAGATGTATATACTAGGTGAAGAGATGAGAAATTCAGGCAAGATCTGGAAACTGTAAAGAATGAAATGGACATTGTAGGACTGAAAAACACAGCATCTGAAAAGTGAGCCTGCCGCTCTTCATCCTCACTCCCAATTCAACTTTCTGCCCCGGAGCTGAACATCTGTAGTAGGGTTCTTTTGTTGTGAATGATAAAGATTTGACTCTAGCCAGCTTATGGCAAGGTGGTGAGGTATAGTGAAGCCTATATTACCAAACTCGGAAGGGCCAGAGCGGAGCTGGTTTAGAATCAACTAGCCCTAGGGATTCAAATGCCATGAAGATGCTCCTGGTACTCTCTCTGAGAATTTGCTGTACACTCTCTCACTGTGAGCAGGCTTCTCTGTGGGGTGAGAAAGATGGCTGAGCTCAGCTCTGGCCTCGTAGCTTCATAGTGCTGAGAAAAGACGTGCTCTTCCCATAGTACCAGTTAAAAAGATCCCAAGGAAAGGCCTCTGATTAGTCCAGGGTGGGTTATAATCTCTCCATGGACCAATCATAGTTGCCATGGTGTGAGTTATTAATGGCTTGGATCAGATGCCCAATGGCAACCAATCACTATGGCCAAAGAGACACTTCCCTTTGGGAGGGGAATGATTCTTCAGAAGGAAAGAGGTAGCATGTGGGATAAGTTGCATAACTGGTGAGTTGGACACCCACTTCGGTTTGTGCCTGCTTCACCCTAATCAGTCGGTCTGACTCCTTCCACATCGTTTAATGTGTGTTACATAGTGTCTAACTGAGCTGCCCTCAAAGCAGTCCAATGATTTGAATGCAAGTCATTTTGGAGGGACCTCATCCAAAGAAGGATGACGAGGAAGTGAGTAAGTGAGATAGGAAAGGTAGAAAGCCGATGAAGGTGTCTTAATGAACAGGTTAGCACTTTGGGCAACTGGGGTTCAATCCCAACATGCCTCTTGAAAGACTTACGTAGAACACATCTCAGAATTGTTCCAAGGGACAAGGAAGTTGAGGGATTTATTCCAATTCCAGTCCCTCACTGGTTGCAGGTTGCTCCTGGGGGCCGTAGCTTCTGGAGCATACAGCCAGAGGAAGTCCTCAAACAGAAGAGGTGCTTGGAGGTGGGGGCCGCCCTTATGTAAGGAAACTCCACTGAAGCTTTAGGTCTCTGGGGTAACTGAGGGGAAATGGGCAGGACAGTGTCGGATACACATCAGTAAATCTCTTTACCTAAAAAGGATCCAGTTACACACTAATCTGTAAACACTAATTATTCAAAACTATGTTTTAATTATGCTTAAAACTCAAATAATAATATCCATATCCAAATGTGTTGTAATTCCAAATGGGAATACGTTATGACCACAGGGCTAATACACTCGTTATATGCATACAGTTCAGTATCAGTCCTGCAATCACTAGTTTATATATTACGCTTCTCTTGAGGCACTGTCCTACTATAACTATCAGAGATGAGTGCCTGAATAACTCATCATGTTTTCTTCAAGTGGACTGACACAGTTATCCTTAAAACTGAAAATGGGTTTCACCGGTGAAAAACAGGATGTTTAAGAAGAAAGTTTGATGATGGATGTGCTGAGTTTGGTCATATCCAGATATCAAACATCCCACCTTAGAGCAATTCTTCAAAGCATCAGCCTTACTGACAATTGTTTATGAAACAATGTGCTGAAAATGCTCATGCAAAGCCGCTCAAGACAAGAGAGTATGATAACACTTAGTTGTTTTAGGGAGTTACCCTTTATGCCAATAAAAATTACCCAAGTTCCAAATATGTTTTGTGCAGTAAATTTTGCAGATTAGTTTTATAGACCCTGCCAAGTTGCAATGCCATTTTGAGACTAAACACAGTGGAGCATGAAAACAAGGATTTCCATTTCATTCCATGGAAAATAAACAGCTTAATGTTTTTTTTAAAAAAAAAAAAACACATGCAAAGAAGTCTGGTGATGGAAGTGCACTGACAGTGCAACACATAAGTAACACGTTGCACATGAAGGAGAACATATTACTAAGGAAAAGCTTAGGAAACTTCAAGCTGTTATTAAGATCTATTAGTAATCGGGCAACGAGAACAATGAAAGAGCAGGCTGGGGGTGGCCGGTTAGCTCAGTTGGTTAGAGCATGGTGCTGATAACACCAAGGTTGCCGGTTCGATTTCCTCCTGGGCCACTGTGAGCTGCGCCCTCCTTAAAAAAATAAAGAAAGAAAGAAAATAAAGAAAGGAAGAGCAGGCTGCTGTGAATGAAAGAGCAACAAGAACCTCTGCCTGATAATTCTGCCCAGAGAGAAATGCACTAGAAATGCAAATTCCCCAAGGAGAGGGCTCTGGTCTATCCTGTTCACAGATTAAGTACTCAGTAGTTATGAACTATTCTTAAAGATTAAAGTTACGTACATCTTTACAAACCAACAGGACCAGAGAACAAATGGTGCTTATTTTAGTTAATAACAACAATAACAATATAATAACTAACATTTACTGAGGATTTACCATGTGTCCACACTGTGCTGCCCATTTTACAATGATGGCTCTGGCCTCGTAGCTTGTTCGTCTGACAATGACGCCATAAGGTAAGCATTGTTAGCTCCATTTTATAGACAAGAAACTGACACTTAGAAAGTTTGAATAACTTGCAAAGGTGGCACAAAGAATAATGGGAGGGCATGAGTCCAAAGCCACACCCATACTCTCCCCACCACATTCTTCTGCCATATATGCATTCAGAAAAGCTATTATGAGGAAGATTATTTTTTAACCACGCCATGAATGTTGGCAAAAATGTAATGATATTCAAATGGTAAGAAAACAATGGTGGGGGGAAAGTGAGAGAGTAATCGTTTTTATTAAGTTGTGCCTGTACCAGGTTAAGCCATGCATTAGCCATTATCAAAAAGACAGCATCTCAAAATGCATTGTATAAGACATTTTAATGATACTGAGGTACAGTCCTCACAATGCAGACTTTTAAGACATTTTGGGGTTATTGTAATAATAAGGGCAGTGAAATCCAGAATTTACTTTTTACTTTTTGGGCCAAAGCAAGATGCAGGCATGACAATTTCAAGTGAGAAAAAAAATTACTCTGTCTGGTTAAAGAAAGCCAATTGTTGGCTAAATACTTCTGTTTCAAACAGATAAATTGAAAACTGAATCCTTCAGCTGGTATTTTGACAAACCTAAGCAGGCTGAAGTTGCATTATAGTATTGAGATTTTGTCATATTCACAGCTTAAGATAAAGTGTTAGCAAAGAGATAGAAAATAAGTCACAGGTCTATATTAAAAATTAGTAGTTCTGATTTGAAATTTTGCAAGATATCTGACACATTCAGACTTTAAAATATCAGATATTTCAAATGGCACATTGAACACCACATAAGGTTACAAAGTATATCTGAAAAGTCTTTTTTGCTGAACAATGAGGTAAAAACTACCAGAGGAGCCATTCCTTCATTGACCCCCTTGAAATAGAATCAATTTAAGAATTGAGGCAGTTGATAGGTATTATTAGTAATGTAACTTTGAAACAGAAAATACTTATTACTCCTCTTTCAAGCTTCTGGATCAATTTCATTGAAGAGGGTCAGAAGACTGCAAGAGAAGTTGCTTCAAGACTGTCGCTATTTGCAAGGACAGTCTTGTCCTTGATTCTTCCTGTGAATCAAGAATTACTTGATGCTGTGCAACAATAACAAAATATAAAAGCTGATTATTGACACTAATGTACAACTAGATCTGACATCCATAACCACCATCTTCTGATTTCTGTGCTTATCAAAGCACATTCATTGTCCCCACTGATTGATTTTATATTTGTATTTATAATAAATTATTTAAATATGACTGTTTCAAACACACTTCACATTACAGAGAACAATATGAAAAATAAGTTCTCACCCAATTTGAACAAATATTAGCATTTTGCCACGTTCAATTATTTTTTAAAAGATATGTACTACTACAATTTACAGAATCTTCTGGTTCTCCTCTCTTACCAGAGGTAACCACAATCTTGAAGTTGATCTTTTCTGTCCATTTTAATATTTTAATCACAGATGTATATATTCCTAAACACACACACACACACACACACACACACACACACATAGGTGTAATGTATAGTGTTGTTTTTTTATTTTTAACATTTGCAGAAATGGTATACTGTATATATCCTTCTACAACATGCATTGTTTTTACTCGCCAGAATCTTACAAGTATGGAGATTTACCTGGGCTGACTTGTTTAATCTTATTTCTTTCCTTTTTTTCTTTTTTATTCAGGTATGTCTTAGTCGATTCTGGCTACTATAACAAGAATATCCTAGGCTGGGTAGCTTAAATACCGTGTTTCCCCCAAAATAAGACCTAGGCGGACCATCAGCTCTAATGCATCTTTTGGAGCAAAAATTAATATAAGACCCAGTATTATATTATATCCAATCTTATATAAGACCCAGTATTGTATTATATTATGTTATACATATTATATTATATTATATTATATTATATTATATTATATTATATTATATTATATTATATTATATTATATTATACCGGGTCTTATATTATACTGGGTCTTATATTAATTTTTGCTTCAAAAGACACATTAGAGCTGATGGTCCGGCTAGGTCTTATTTTCAGGGAAACCCAGTAACAGACATTTATTTCTCATAGTTCTGGAAATTTGTAAATCTGAGATCACGGTGTCAACATGGGTAACGTCTAGTGAGGGCCCTCTTTCTGGTTTCCTCACATGGGGGTTGGAAGAGGAAACAAGCTCTCATGTGTCTCTTCTTATAAAGACACTAATGCCATCAGGAGGGCATCACCCTCATGACCTAATTACCTCTCAAAGGCCCCATCTCCAAATACCATCACATTGGAGATTAGGGTTTCAACACATGAAGTTCGTGGAGACACAAACATTCAGTGCATAGTAGGGTATGCTATACGTACTCAACTCTGGCACGTAAGCTTAAAACCTCCACCCAGATCAAGATGGAGATCATTCCCAGCACCCCACGCCTCCTCCCAGTTCATGCTTCTCAGAGGTAACTGCTAATATGACCTCTAGTGCCATCAATTAATTTTGGCTGTTTGGAACTTTATGTAAATGAAATCATACAGTACGTACCCTAAGGGTCTGTCTTTTTTGCTCAGTATTGTGTCTACCGGCTTTATCCAGGTCGATTGTTTGTCCTTTTCATTGGTATACAGTATTCTGTTGTATGAATGTAACCATTTATTAATCCACCCAGCCTTGGTGGACATTAGGGTGGCTTTCAGTTTTGAGTTATTATGAATAATACTGCTGTAAATATTTTCGTACATTTTTTGGTGGACATATGCATTGATTTCTCTTGGATCTATACCTAGGAGTGAAATTGCAGGTCTTAGTGTAGGCATACTGTACAGAGTTGAGAGATCATACAGCCCCAAAAGTCGAAAATATTCACTATCATTCATTTAACAAACATTTAGTGAAAACTTGTTATGTATCAGACATTGTTCTCAGCACTGGGGGTATGAGAAAACAGCCCGACATCCCTGTTTATAGAGCTGGCCTTCTTATGTTTTAGTAATATCATCAATTAATAACCAGACATTACCTACATGGTTTCTTGGCTGTCCATTAGTGAGATTTTTCTATTTTGTTTCTAAAAGTCAGAGCAGTGGCAACCCCTCATGTGTTAAGCATGGCTAAGATTTTGGCCTGAAAGAGGGATTTTCCAGTGGTCTCCTGGCACAAATGGTCCAGTTTCTACCACAGTAAATGGCATCAAGTGGAAGTTCAAAATCCTTCCTCACTAGCACTACCCATCTCCGTGGAGTATTCTTGCAGTGTGCCTGTGCAGGACGCTTTGCACTTGTAGACGGGGCTGGGCTGGCTCTGACCCCTGCCAGCAGACAGCCCTGAAGTCCGCAATAGTCATCCCCAGCTGCGAGGTCAGTGTGCAGTAATGCATGGTCTAGTGCTGTTTCTTTTGAAGGAATGATTTGTTTTAAGTAAGTTCAAAACTTTCAATATGACTCCCAAGAAGTTAACTGTTCAGAAAACTTCCTTCTCCCCCACCAAAAGATATTAAAGAAAAAACAAGAACTCCAGAAAAATAGGAAACATCTAACCTCCATGAAGATAAAAACAAGCAAACAAACAGCTAAAACTCTTAAAATATCTTTTAAGAGTTTGAAACTATAGCCACATACGTTATTTTTACTCAGAGCAAGCATGTAACATTATCCAAATAGGAAAAACTATGAAATAAAAGACCAAAAAATAAATAAATAAAATAAAATAAAAAATAAAAATAAAGACACTTTAGAAAACATTGCTTTCAGTCCATGTAGTAAATACCTTACTTTGAATGTACAGAAAGAAGTACATACTTAATAGAAAATATATTTCTTCTAGCCCCCATTAAATAAATGCTGAACAAATATTTTAAAAATAGAGATTTGAAGAGACTCCAAAATCTTGGTTTTCCCTTGCCTAATTCATTGTTTCTTCCACCTAGACTGTGAGTTCCACAAGGGAAGACATTCTTGTTTGTGACTAAATTCCCATTTGTGGAATAAATACACGAGCATCGTGCTTACTCAGCACAATTCCTGCCACAGCACACAGTAGGGGCTTAGTAACCAATTACTGGTATTTCTTGTAATATAGTTGTTGTAATAATGGTAACAACTGTTATTGCTACTGTTACCATTATCATGATCGTTATTATAGCTAAAGGAACTTTTGATACTGATTACATCAGCCCCATATACGACAGACCAAAAAAAAAAAAAACACACTAGAAAACTGAATAGCGCCGTCATCTCCCAATTATACAGACCAAGAACGTACAATTAATACCTCCATTTCCCTCATCCTTGACAATATTACCAAACAGAGGCCACTCTACCTTCTAAAATCCCCTTTGCTCCATCATCCTAGTCCAGCCTGTTGTCACCTCTTGTTTTCCACTGTGGAACTTCTGACTGTCCTCCTTACCACCAGACCCCTTCAGTGCAGGACCATTGTGATCCTTTCAAAATGCAAAGTAAAAACAAACCAACCTTTTATTATTATAGAAGGACGTGTATAGAAGGACATATTAGGGAAGGAATTTTTAAATTTTTCAATAAATTAGTTTTTAAAATTTAAAGCTTTACATTCTCAGCCCAAGGTGACCACCATTCATACTTTAGTATATGTTTGTCCCACCTTGATAACATTTGTCACAATTATAATTTTAAATTTATTTTTATGATTTTTAAAACAATGTAGTTCATCCCCAAAGGTAAAAAACTCTCTGAGGACAAGGACCTTGTCTGGTTTGCCACAAGTATATCCCCAGTTCCTAGCAGAGTGGGTAGCACATGTTGGTAATTTAACAAATATTCATTGAGTGAATAAATAAATAAATGAAGTCCTTGCAAAAGTAAAAAGTAATTTAGTAGGTGTACTTTTGGGGTGTGTGGGCCACTCACACCAGCCCTCTTTCTTAGAATTAATTTCACAACCCAGTGGGTTGGCTCATGAGAGTCACATTTGTACTACATGATTCCACCCATGATAATTGATTGGGTGAGGGGTGGACACATGACTCAAGCTAGGCCAATCAGATTGTTTTTCCTGAAGGGATCTGGATTCCACAGGCAACCAGTGAGTGTCAGGTGTGCCTGGAATTGAGGGACTGGTAGACACACTTGGGTGGTGGATGAAAAAGAGAAAAACAATCTGCAGATAGAGAAGAATAAAACAGACACACAGTGCTAAGCAGAGATAAGAGTTGGAGAAAATGATCACGTTCTCAAAGATTTGCTACTTCCTGGTTCTACCTCAAGAAACCCAGATGTCTGTGGATAATGAGATACTACTGTATATTGGAAATAAAGCCCCTGCTCCTTTTTTAGCTGGCTCAGCTCAATTTCTAGTACTTGTAAACCAGTGTCTCCACTAAGACATGCACTATTCATATGTTAGGCCATCAAAGTGATCATAGTTATCTGCCTAGGGCAACACCTTGTTGATGACAGTCTAAATCCCAGCCAGATTCACTTAGGTGGGAAAACCCAGCCTATTGAGGCTTCCTCTGCCTGCTCTAGACTATTGGGTAAGAAGTGAACCAATTATGAGGATATCGTCTGCTTGAGATACAGAGGGCAGGATGTGAGCTAGCCAGGCTTAACTTTGAGGGTCTTGAATCTTTCACCTGAAATCACCATATGGATTCAAAGAGGACAAAAAACCCAATAATTTCTATGACATTTCTGAATAGAGAACTGAAAAAACGGGGGTCAAGCTAAAATCAGATTCATATTTTTGGTTGTGGCTTCAGGCTATTTAAAGGAACTGCCTTTGAATTCCCCAAGGGACTTTTTTTTTCTTCCTGTTCTTTTGTCATTCAGTGGCCAACTCAGGGTTTGCTTGGTTCTGGAAAATCCAGGGAATTTTGAAAAAGAAAACCTATGGCGGTTTACGGTTGCAATGGAACTAGGCAGACTGACCTATTATACCAAGAGGATGCCGGTAACCCCCTACCAGGTGGGAATTCCCTTGAAGGCATGTTCGGTCGTTGAGATAGACGGTACAAAACCATCCTCACTCTCATCCCCAAAGGTCTTAAAATACAGTGCACTAGTTTGGGGACCAGATGTCTGGTCAGTGTTAGGGATACAGCCTGGAGTTATGGAATATTTTTTTTCCTCTGTGAATCCAATTGTGTCTTTGGCCTTTTGGGCCAGCCATGTTATCACATTTCCCTCTGGTTTTCCAGGGCACGGTCATTTGCTGAGGCTGTAACTTCCAGTGGTTCTATAAAAAAAAATAAAAAAAAAAAAATTCTGCTGCATATGGACCCTCACCAGAGTCAAGGCTAACACGGGAGACTGAGACTCAATGGTACCACATAAAGAAGCTTGTTGAGATTTTGCTGATGAACTTACTACTTTGGGAGTCAGAGAGAGGTGACTTCTACCACCTGGTGGTTTAGCAAGCAGTGTGTGGAGGGGGTATTGTGATGGCTGCAATTAGTGAACAGTGGAGCTGAGCAGACAGGGCAGTTCTGGGGCTCATCCTGGTCCCAATCCCCAACAACCAAGGAGAGGAGACTTCTGGCCAGCAATTTCTCTCTGGAGAGAATGGAAGTTGGCCTTTCTGTCTACTCCAAATTCAGAAGAGACCATCCTCAAGACATTCCCCATACATAATTCTATTAGGGCTGGTTTGAGAGAGGGAGAGAGAGAAGAAAAGAGAAAGGGATGAGGAGGAGGGGAAAAGGGGGGACGAAGGGGTAGGGAAGGCAGAGGAGTAGGAGGAGAAGAAGGAAGGGGCAGGAGAAGAAAAAAGAAAGAGAAGCACGAGAGCTCTCGACTACTGTAGATTGGTAGGTTATCAGTTCCATGCCCTCCCGCTTGTTTCTGCCAGAGGTCAGCCAGGGACAGAAAGGGATACAACCTGGACAGCTGCGGGAGGTAAAGATGCTAAAACCACTTTGGCCAGGAGGGGGCCCCAAATGTCGCTCAAATTTGCACATCTCGGTACCAGTCCAGTTAGATCTCACTTTACCTAATAGTTACCCACCATGCTAGGACATGGAAGGCGCCAGGAAGATCACCAGAGACCCAGGTATGGGAATTGATTTCAAGGCTGGTGTGGTTGAGCAGGACTAGAATCCAGGCTGGGTAAGTCCTGCTCCAAAACTGTTCAAAACTTCTCAGACATCACTTTCATCAGCAGCATCTACAAATATCTGTTGAGATCCCAGAAATTTAAAAAGACAACCATTTATTGAGTCTTGTTTACTATACAAAGCCCAGTGCTGGGTGTGCTGGATGGGGTGTATGTGGCAGGTGGCCAAGGCGCTGGGTGGTGTGGATGGGGAGGGAAAGGGTGGTGCCAGAGTCTAAGTTCACCTTCCTCAAGGCCCTCACTGGCTTCTTACTAGTTTAGAAGGTACAACCTAAGCACAACAAAGTTAAAGAACGATAAAAGATGTAAATAAGCGTTCAATACAGTAGTGGCTGAGCTGTCATAAGGCAATGTATGATTAGTAATCGAATGACTATCAATTGCCATAAACTTTCTGAGGAGGGCGAGAGAATTATGCTGTGCCTTTGGCGCTTACTGACTTCAGTGTTTTCCTGTATGCTGTCTTCTCTAGGTGGTCATGAAGCCTACATGGGAGAGAAGGCGGGTGGGCTCTGCATGTGGGGGGAGCCGATAGGCGATAGGATTTGCTGGTGTGCTGACTCTCCCCTGGAGACGCACACGGCCCTTGAGGAACGTTCTGCCTTGAGGATCCAGGGACTCTGTGATGCTTGTGTGACTGGAAAATTGGAACCAGGGGCCCCGAGATCAAGGGGGAGCAAGGTTCTGGGCCTGCTTGTGTTTGTAAATGTGCTAAGGGTGCTCTTTAAATGAACTCTTCCTGCCTATGAATAGGCTCATAAGTATGGTGGAGGAGAGAGACGGTCAGTCTGGAATTACCTCACTGTGTGGCATCAGGCAACTTGCTTAGTTTCTTTCGGCCTCTGTTTGCTCCTCTGTAAAATTGGGAGAATAGATAACCTCTCAGGTCCCTTCCAGTTGGAAAGGAAAAGTCTTTGGTCCTAAGCTTCCTATAATTACGTTTTTGAAACATCAGATTTTCAAGTATCAGTCAGTTTGCATCGGTATTTTGGGTCCTCTTTCTCTTATTTATTCTGAATTTGTTTGGGGTATTTTTATGGTTATATTTCATCATTTGAATTCACACAAGATCCCTGGATCGGTGGCATCCCTAGTTCATACACGAAGGTGACAGAATAGGGGGTTATTAGATCCTCTTCAGCAGTACTAGCTCCTTGGGCAGATGTTCTCAACATGGACCACCCAGTGTACCTACTATGTGCCAGGTATGCTGGGTTATTGAATGAATGAGCAGTCCGGTCTCCATGGAGCCTTCACTCAGTCTCAATCGTTTCTAGGGAGTGACAGGCACACATGAGGCACTTAGTAAATATGTGTTGAACAGCAAAGAATGCTTAAGGCACTGCTGGGAAAGAAAGAGGTTGAAATGTACCCAGGGAAGAAGGGAGAGCCTGTACCATTTTAACTTACAGTCTCTTGGGCATAGAGCCCCAGGAGGGAAAGGAGATTTTCTCCCACAGGTATAAATAACTTCTGCCCAACTAACCCCATGGGTTGGGGTGGGGGCTGGCACTCAGTTCTTCCCTCCAACTGAGGTAATTTGGGAGCCCGTGGAGAATTGGGAGTGCTTGAATTCTGCTTTAGGACACTGAATTTAGGAGATGTCAGGTTGTCTGGAAGAAGACCATCACCTTGTGAACACTGAGTCACTAAGACAGCAGGGGAGCATGGAACCTCCCTCTCTCCTCCGGATCTCTTGAGCTTCGAGTCATGCTCAGGTCCTGATCAGAAGCAGGAGAGTGAGTGGGAAACCACTGTTGCCTCTTAGATCAGCCAACTGCTCTGACTCAAAGGGACCCAAGGCAAGCCAACCCCCCTCCCCTTCTTTCCCTCCAACAGCTAACACCAGCTCCCCTCACTATGGGTTTCTCAGGCTTAATTAGCACTTCCTGAATGCTTTGGGTCCACAGAAGAAAAGTGGCTGAATGCCATGATGAGTCCTTTTACTGTGAACCCACAGGCCATCTTGATTCATCATCAGAGGCTCTCCCAGGTTCCCACATGGGAGACCTACCTTTGAGGGGATCTCAGTGCTGAGGGCGTATCCTGGGTCCACCCCCTCCCCCAACAGGCCTCCCCCAACAGGCTCAGGATATGATGCCTCGACTCCTCCTTTCCCTTCTCTGAGCATCACTGCCAGAAACCCTGTGCCTAGTGTCAAGGTCCCTCACGGTCGGGACTCCCCACACCCATCCTTCTTATTTTTTTCTCCTGTGCCTCACTCTCTTCCCTGACCCTTCCCCACAAGGAAACTCTCCTTCTGGCCCTCTGCCTGTCTCCAGCTGGTTCTGGTTTCAGGTTACTTATGTCACGTCTCCTCACTCCACCTTTTCTTCTCCCCCTGATCATTCATTTAACCAATACTTGTTGTGACTATCACTGTATATAAGGTACTGTGCTTGGCTATATGAGGAGTGCAAAGAAGTATATAACTTACAGCCAGTCCCTGTGCACGAGGTGCTTTCAGAGGAAACGAAGTGTGTTATGGACAAATACACACTTGTCCAAGCAGCTCAGGGCAAGCACTGCTGGTCTGGGAAGAGTTCAGAGGAGGCAGAGTATTCCAAAGTGCTCTGAAGTCTGCTCGTCCTCTAGGGCCCAGCACAGGGACAGCCTCCTCCATGAAGCCCTCCTTAAGTACTCCATTTTCTTGAGTCCTAATGCACATTTTATTAGATACAGTCTTAGTGGTATCCCTGTTTCTCAATTGGATTTCCTCCTCTTTGAGGGAAGGGACAAGCCTCTGTCAATTGGATTTACTTTTCTGTTCCACAAACATTAATTGAACTCTTTCACTCTTCTGTCTCTCAGTGCCTTGCAAATGAGCATAGTGTAGGTGCTACATCAATACTAAAATTCCAGAATTTTAGAGAAAACATTTTAATTGCTTTTAATTTAATTTTTGTAAATGTCAAAAACTATACATGCTAATTATGAAAAACAAACTGAAAATGCCTCCATAGGAGTAACTACCGCTTAGAGTTTGTAGTGTATGTAGGAAGTAATCTTAGAAGACCATCTAGTTCAGCATCCACATTTTACAATGAGAACATTAAGGTGACCCTACGGCCTGTGGCATTGAGTTAAGTGATTTGCTCAAAGTCAAACATTGAGATAGTGGCACCGCTTGCTGTTCTAGCATCCTTCCCCAAGAAGGTTGGAGGAATTGTGGGGTACTCTGTAACAAGCAAATGTGTGAATGAAGTCTTAGATTAGTACATGGGTTCTGACAGTGCAGAGAAGTGAATATTAATACAATAAGGTCATAAAACTCCTCGGCCCCCATTTCAGATGTTTCACCTTGGTCCATAGTCACAAAGCTTTATTGTGATCGTGAAGCAATAGGATTCATTATGAAAACACTGTCTCTTTAAATATCTTTGAAACTAGAATGGGAAAAATGTTCAAATAGATGGGTGGGGGGGTGAGGGTGGGAAGTAAATTGAATTAAATGGTAATTGTACTCTAAATCCAGGGACAGACAAGTGGCTTGGAAAGTCAGTTTTCCAGACCAGAGGGAGAGGTGGTGAGAAAGCCAGAGCCTGGGGCCAACGATGAGTTGGCCCCCAACCCAGTGGATTTTCCCACCATTGTATGCTCCATTCCCTCCTCCCTGGCCTAGGGAGGATCCCAGGGGAGCTCCAGGCTTAAGGCAGTGGTGTTATGCAGAGTCTTGTAACCTCACTGGTAAATGATGTCACAGGTTAGTTGCACAGGCCCAGATCGATGAACGACTCAGGCAGCGGATCGATCACATTTCCGGGGAGAATTCACCCTTTGTGACCCGCAGGAGGGCAGGTGGTTTATCAAAAGAGGCTGTGGCTTGAAGGATTTAATGCCGGCCCCTTCCCCAGTCCCGTCTCCTCCGGGTGGTGGTGATGGTGATGGTGGTGGTGGTGGTGGTGGTGGTGGTGGCGGCGGTGTGTGCTGGGTAGTAACAGCAGGCTAATAAACTACTTTTCATTAAAGAGACCTGGGGGATAAGAGTAAGAGGGGCACATAAAGGTGGGGACAAAAAGGCACAAATCCGCTCCAAGACGGAGAGCCAGGGTAGGGGCGCGCTGGCTTCACCTCCCCCCGCCTCGAAAGCCACCCTGAGTTTGTGCCCAGCGAAGTGGCCCAGGGCCGCTCCAGGCCGCGGGCTGCGCTCTCCGCGCGGTGGGGGCCCGCCGGCCCGCCCTGGCCGCTCCGGCCTCGCTGCAGCCCCCTCCCCGTCGCCCGAGCCCCTCCCCCCGGGCCCGGAGCCCCTCCCCGCACGCTTCCCCTCTCTCTTCTCCCCTCCCTTCCCTTCCTAGCCTGCCGGGCTCTGCCTCCGCCTCCAGCGCCCACAGTCTCCGCCAGCGCCGAGCCCCCCGGAGCCCGAGTGCGGCGAAGGGCTGCCATCCGCCCCTCCCCAGCACTCTGACAGCAGGCTCCGGGTCCCCGCCCCGTCCCCTCGCCGGCGGGACACACCCCCGCCCCTCCTCTGCTCCGCCAGTTCCCGCCGGACCCACCGGGCGGCGGAGAGAGCGGGCGAGCGAGCCGAAGAGCGGCAGCCGCGGCGGCGCGGAAGGGAAGGGGCGCGCGGCAGGCCCACGGGGAGCCGCCCGGGGTGCACGGAGCCCGCGTGCCCTCCGGGACCGTCCCCGCCCTGGGGCCATACCTGTGGGCGCCGGGATCCCGGGCAGCGGCGCGCCGGGCCGGACTGGCGGGTGGCCCCGGGGACCCGGGAAGCGGGAGAAGGAGCCGGAGCTCGGCCGGGATGAAAAGGTGACGCCGCCGGGGGGCGCCACTCGCTTTGTGGGGAAAGATGCTGGCCTACTGCGTGCACGATGCCACCGTCGTGGATGTGGAGAAGCGAAGGAACCCCTCCAAGCACTATGTGAGTACTAACCCAAACGACCCTGCAGGCGGCTGGCCAGGGACCCCGGCGAGGGCCCCCGGCCGGACCCTCGCCCCTCCCCGCTCTTAAGTCCCGGAGCTGAGTGTCCACAGGGCAGCCCTCGCCGTGGAGTTTCTTCGCAGGTCTGTGATCTCCAGGGAAGCCTTTTCTATCCTTGCTCCGCTCACCGCTTCCCCCCTCCCCCCACCCCCGCCCCGTTTTCTTTTTTTGGCTTTGGAATTGGCAAGTGGCTGCCCTTGTCTGTTACAACGGTGAAGTCATCTGTCCGCCTGAGCGTTGATGGATGGTAGGGGGAGCGTTCGTCAAACCCTTGCTGAGACGCTCCGTTGGGAAAGAGCATCTTCCCTGCCGTCCCTGGGGGCTCGGGTCGCTCCCGCTCACACAGACCAGGACGACTTCTGAGGCTGGCCCTGGGGAAGGAAGCCTCGCGGTCTCCTCCCACGTTCCTAATGGTCTCTGCCTCCCTAGGCCTGGGTCTGGGGGCAAAGGGAAGCTGCCTCACCCCCTGCCCCACCTCCACCCTCAGCCCTGAGCTTTGATTTCCTTCTTAAAGTCATTGTGTCCGTCGGTGTGAGGAGAACTGTGGCTTTTCCTTTTATCCCTTCTCTGGACGTGACCCTTAACCGGGTTCATTTCCTCTTAAGTGATGCTCCATCTCCAGACGCGAGGAGGCAAATGTTTGCTGTGCTTTCCGAGGAATGGCTGCCCCTCCCCCTTCCTTCCCCAAACTTAATGAGAATGGGCTAAGGTTGATTGAGCCGAGCTCCCTGGTCTGGGTGACACGGCCCCCTTTCATCTCAGCCGGTCCTGTCTTCCCATCCTTCGCACCTTAGGAAGTAAACACGGTGTCCTTGACGCCGAGGATGCCTGTCTGAGCTGTCTCTGCTCCCGTACTTGAGAAAGAAGAGACAGCAGGCATCCAAAGCAGAAGGACTGCATCTTATTTGCAAATTAGGCACTTAAAAGAGCATTTAGAATGCACAAAGCATTAATTTTAACAATTAAAACAGGCTGTCGGTTGCTGCCCTAGACTGCACATTGACCTCAGAAATGCCTTTTATTTCCCTGTTGGAAGGCAACCGAGGTTTGTGCTAATGTCAGCCTTTCTGCCTTTGTCACCAGCTCTGAACTTTGGGTTTCTTATAGGAACAAATGGGCGGGGGCTCAGGTTGGGGAGGAGGTAAACTGTGGAGGCTGGTTCTGACCAGATAGAGGTGGGTACCCACAGGGAACATTCCCTGACATCGTCTGAGAGTTGTTCCTTTTATTTTATTTATTTTATTTATTATTAGACCCGCAAGCATCTTCCCCTGCTTTTCAACAAAGTTCTTTTTGGAAGACACGGTCACCTGATGGGTACCTTGTTCTGGGGACAGATATCGGTTTGCATATCCCGGTGCTTATTGTCAAGTCAGCCTTCCTATCTTCTTTTCTCAAATGTTGCAGGCTCAATTTTAGGGGTTCTTTCCTCTAGTCGCCAGTTAAGTTTGACATTGCTTTCTACAGATGGTACTCTCTGTTCTGAGATCTAGGCAGGTGCTTTTCCAGCTCTAGATTTTAGGTGAAACATCAAATCTTACCAATAAGACAAATGATGTCCAAGATTACAGATAGAGGATATACTGGCAACAAGCCAGGGAGTGTTACTAATGAGACTGTGACCCACTGCAGACAGTGTTGAGAGGTGGCTAAGTGCTGGGGCTGTGTGTCACTTTGGGCAAGTTACTTAACTTCCATGGGCCTCAGTTTCCTCATTTTTAAAGTGAAGGTAATAATATTACCTACTGCATAGAGTTGTCCAGAGAATTAAATGAGATCATCCATGCAAAACATTTAGCCCAGTTCCTGGCACATTACAAGCACTCATTAAATGGTAGCGTATTTTTGGTGAGATTCTGACTAAGAACACTTTTGAAAAGCAGCTATTAATGGTCTGGCAAAAAGGAAGAAAGATTTCGGGTTCAAAAACTGATAATAACTTGTTTTATGTGAAAAATGCAAAGGAAGTCTTGTCCAATTCTCTTGAAATAATCATTTCCTCCCTTTTAACAGACAGAGTGTTTCCCAGGACATCTCCGCTTCCCATGTAAGAATCAACATTATGTTACGGGCAGGGAGTGATGTCACTGAACAGATAGGGACATATAATACCGTAAACTAACGTTGTAGAAAACAGTTAAAGGAGAAAGTGTTATGCCTTGTAAAATTGTGAGGGTGGCAGGGATCCGAGGGTTAATCAGGCCCACCCCCTCATTTTACAGATGAGGAAACTGAGAACCAGATGGGATCAAGTAACTTGCAGCACAGCTAGTTGCAGCCCCTGGGACTAACTGGCATTTTGCCCACAGTGTGGGTTTTGTTCATTGAAGTACCCTAAGTCTAGTTGAGGTTGACCAGGAAGATAAATATCTAGTGGTAGAAAGAGGTTCCTACACATTTGGGGCATAAATGCATAGAGTAAGGAGAAGGTACCCACCATGTCAGTGGTGCCGACAGGGCTGGGAGGAGCAATTGGGGATGTTTATGCCATGAAGTTTAGGATCTCCTTTTTTCTTTGCCGTGGCATGGTGGACGCCACACACCAGAAGGTAATGTTTTGAGTATGTCACTGGTGTGGGTAGTGGCTGGACATGCTGTGCCCACATCGCATATGTTCTGGAAGCCCTCTGCACTGGAGAAGCATGCCTTCTTCCCGCCTCTCCTCCAATTTTGGCAAATTGTAGAGCAGAGAGGTTTTACGGGATGGGCACATTAGCTGGAGCTAGCTAATGAGAGGCCTGGGGCCCAAGCAAGAGAGGCTCTGCTGACTCCAGAATGCTGGGAACACACTGCAAAGGTTCTCTCAGGACATCCAGCGAAGGGTGTGCTCTTCCCCATGATGAGGGGGAGCTGCTTGGACACCGAGGGTCTTGTGCTTTTGGTCTGTTTATGAAATGCAGACATGTGGCCTCCATCGTTTGGATGGTGCTGTCAGTTGCTGGCTTCCTTCCTCTCTGCCAAGCCCCTACTCAGGGTGGGGTTAGGGGAGGGTGGCTAGGCTCCCTGGCATGGAGTTGGGCTCCTCTCTTAACTTTTATGAGCTGCCACTGGGGAGACCTTAGGTAAACTGACTTTGGCCCCAGGCCACTTGTATTTAAAATGATCCTGATGATGTGGGATACCTTCACTTGCAAGTTTTCCACTAAGATACGAGTCCAGGTCCACAGAATTCTTTGCACTCACATGTATATGTAGGTGTGTGTCAAGTCATATGGTCGTGGAGAGAAGCTTGTTTATCTAAAACAAACACAACATTATTTGTTCGGATTTGGGAGGCGTTGTGCTTTCACAGTCGTTTCCTTTTCTGATTGTTTAATTCAGACAAATACCAGTCATGAATGTGCTGATGCTTTACAGGACTCGTTAGGGAATGCAAGTAATAACCCGTGTTAGCATTTATCATCGATGGTGCCAGACGCTTAACGTGCCTGATTTTATGCGATTCCTACAGTTCATTGAGTATAGCCTAACATGGGGTTGGGTTCTTTGATGCCTTTATACCGATGGCTTCACTGAGTCTTAGAGAAGTTAGAGCTGTCTCAGGATCTCCCAGTTTGTTAAGGCCGATCTGGGGAAACTCAGGTCGGTTTACTTCCAAAGGGGTAAATGGGGCTCTTCTCCTCAACTGGAGTCTGGTTGGAGAGGCCTGCATAGCAGAGAGAGAGCAATGTGGGTGGTATTTGAGGACTGCCTCACTGTGTGGGACGTTCACCTCATGCTACGCAGGTGAGTGTGTGGCGGCTCACTGGGAGGCAGGGGGCGTGGAGCAAATCCAGGATATCTGGTCCCCACTGATACTTGAGGTGATGAATTAAGGATTGACCCTGTGGAAATAATGCATTCTCCCGTGTGTTTAGATCATTACACATTTTCGTTTTGATCCTGGGAGCTACATTTTTAGGAATCGACCCCAGAACTCTTCATTTCTCAGCCCTTCAGTTTTTTTCTCTTAGACTGTGAAGCCAGCCCCATAGAAGGAAGGATGGGCAGCTGCCGCATGGAAAACGTCTTCTCAGGGCCAATTCCATTAGGAATGAGTGGTGTTGGGCAGATCAGGGTTTGAATCCTGCCTCTGGCTCTTCCTAGCCACGCAACCTGGGGCCAGCCACTCTGGGCCTGTTTCCTCAACTGTAACTGTACAGGACTTTTGGGAAATTGACCTGAGATAATTTTGGGTAAAGCTTCCCCATAGTACCTGGGTACCTGGCCCCCATCATAAGCACTCAACATACACTGATTTCCATCTGGTGTTTCTGATCACCAAAACACTGAAGCACATTTGGGACCTGATAGGTGAAGCTGAGAGAAGAAAGGAAAGACTGAGGCAAAAAAAAAAAAAAAAGGAAAGCTCAGCTGTTGATAGTCTGATGGGAAATCGGGCTACATGCCCCATGGAAAACACCCAACATACAACAGAAACAGATAAACAAGGAGCAGCTGTTCAGACCTGGAGGGCTTCCTGGAGCTGATCTAGTGATGGCTTCCTGGTAAGTTGGGAAGGAGAAGGGAAGGAACGCGGGTTGGGGAGAGGAGCAGAGAGAGGGGAGCTCCAGGAAAGGGTCAAATAGGATCCTAGACCCAAGGTCAGTGCCACACATGGGTTAGCATTCTTGTCTCTTTCTCTCTCTCTCTCACCACACACACTCACACACTGACACACAGTTTCTTCTTCTCCTCCAAGGGAAGTGATCTAGGGGTGATTCACAGGTTCTCATGGCTCCCTACTTATGGAACATCCAACCACATCCTTCAGGGCCGTTGGAATGGGGAGCACAACCAGCCATTTATCATGGCCCTGTTTAGAACTGAGTGAGGGTTTGGGGGGCGGCGGTGGGGGCAAATTAGAATTGGGATCACCATGGGTGGTGGCAGGCAAAGGGGAGGGGAAGGGAAGGGAAAAATAAACCTATTTGATGTCATAGGAGACTGGTTCCAGCTCCAGAAATATAAGTGCCAGCTGCTGCATTTTCCAAAGAGATATTCTGGGGCCAGCGTGAGTTAATGGTCAGTGGAGGCTCTGAATTAGAGGAGTGTTGTTAGGACTTCTGACTTTGGGTTTGCACAGCAGTCCCCTGGAAATTGCCTTCTAATTTCCTCAGCCTGAGTCACTGACCAGACTTTTCCTCGGCCAGAAGTCTAACAGGCAATTCTGTTCTTGTTTGCCCCTTAATGAAACAAAATAAAACAAATAATAGTATTATACATACAGTAGTTACTCCTCTTGAGTTCTGAGAATCCAGGAAAGGGATAATGGATTAGGACAGGGATCCAGGGAACAGGAAGGACAAGGGGTGTGTGTGGGAAATGAGGTGGAGATTCTGACTTTGGAAATAGGTTCTGAACCAGGGCCAGATTTTACTCTGCCATGACAATTGCCGAAAATAATGGACGCATCCAGTAGGGTGATCAGCGTTTCAAGAAGCGGATTCCCAGATCTATGTGTGATTTCTCGCAGCTGCTACTGTAGTGCAGTCAGTCACAGGAAGGCAGGTGAATGGGGAGGTTAGGGGTCTGGACAAGAGGCCAGGAAGGTGGGAGTATGGGCCACAGGAAAGCTCCTCTTGTGCCCCCAAGTCACCTCTGGGCAAGTCACATCAACAATAGGTGCTGAGCAGAGTCCAGCAAGGAAGTCCAGATGCACGGTGAAGTGAGAAGGGGGGAACTAACATATGCGTACCCACTGCGTGCCAGGCAGTGCAGAAGACACCTGTTAGAGAGGAGCTTATTGGAGCTTCGTCACAACTACATGAAGTGGGTAAGTGTTTTTACCCCTACTTTACAGATGGAGAAAATGAGTCCCAGAGAGTTTATGTGAATCTCACTCAGAGTAATTCATTGGCAAGGCCGAGATCCTTACCCTGACACCCACGTCTGTGAGTTTGTCACCTTCTTCCCCGTTAGAGCTGGGTCAGTGCAAGAGAGGCATGGAAATGACCTAGGAGTCCAGGCAGCACCCCCTGAGAGGACGACATGTGTGTCTGGAAGGCTGTGTTGTCGAAGAGCACCTGGGCTCTGGTGTCCCTGGGCTGGAATCCTGTCTCCACCATTTGCTACCATGGGACCCAGTGCGAGTCACTTGTATCTCTGTGCCTCAGTTTCCTTATCTGTAAAAAAACAAAAAATGAGGGGAAAATAGGACCTTGCTCATATGGTTGTGATGAAGATGAAATGAGTTAATAAATGTGAAGAGCTTAGAACTGTACCTGGCACATATTAAGCACAACATAGGTATTTGACATAATATTAATAATTATTAAGTTCAGAAGAGGGACCGCTCTCTGTGAACTGGAGTTTTAGGGAAGACTGGCTGGAGAAGGCAGCCTTCATGATGGGCCTTGAGGAGTAATTAGGATTTGGATGGCAAAGAGTAGCATTTAGAAGGGGGAAAAAAGAGGAAGGGCATTCCAAGAAAGGGAAAAGCAAAGGTGCCAGAGGTGGAACACACAAGAAAAATATGGGCAAAATCCAGGTAGGGGAAAAATATGAAGAGAAAGATCAGGGCTAGAGCCTCAAATGCCAGCTGAGCGAATTCAGAGTTTATTGTGTACCGTCCTCTTCTCCCAAGGATTGCAGGGGAAGGGGAGGTGATTGTCACAATGGGGTCTTTCTGGTAGGTTGCAGAGCTGGCTCTACGTTTGTTCTTAATAGCTGTGGCTGGAACAGAGCTAGGTAAGGACTGGAACCCTATTTCTACATCTACACTGGGGACTCTAGTTGGCAGATCGGAGCCCAGCCCTTCCCTGTTTACAGTTCTTACTCTGAGGGGTCAGGCTGCCTCATAAAAGTTGATTGCACCCTTGAGGTCTTGGGGAAGGAGGGTGGAGGAGGAGAAGAAGGGCAAGCAGCAAGGAGTGACGTTTTGGCTGCTTTGGGCCTCACCAGTGGTGGGCCCTGGCTGGCAGGGCCCATACAGCCGCAGTAAGTCACAGTGAAGTACTTTCCATCTGCATTTTCCAGCACAGCTGCTAAAGCACCCCAGTGGCAAGAGAGAGGAAACCCCTATCCTTGTAGGGTCTGGGGGCTGATACCAAACAGCTTTCTGGGGGCCCGGGATGTCTTTGAAGTCTCCGTGTTACGCGAAGCAGTCCTGCTAATTTTGCCTTCTTCTTCAACATCTCTCTGAACTTGTTTTACTTTCAAATATAATACAGTGCCTCAACTACCTCTTCATGCAGTGAACCCCAGCACTTGTCCGGATATTCCAGTAAGCCTGATTCTTTAGGGAAAACGTAGTTATAAAAATAACAGCTAACATTTCTGGATGCTTTCTCCATGCTAAGAGTTTTATAGAAACTCTTAAAATGGTCCCTGAAGGGTGTAGGCACGGCTGGCACCCACAGCTTACAGATCAAGACACTGAGACCGACAGAGCTTAAACAAATTGGCAAATACTACATAGCTAATAAGCTGCAGGTAGAGAGAGGTCTGCACTGACGCAGGCCTGCGGGCTCTGAAGCCTGCCCTGTCTGCACACAGACCTCATAACCCCATAATCACAGTATACCTGGGGTGACTGGGCCCCAGGGAGATTCCACCTAAGGTCTGGCTGGTTGGTTTCTCAAGCCATGAGACCTTCCACATGTCACCTGCCCCATCCAGATCTCCATTTGCCCATCTAGAAAATGGGCTCATTGCTTCCTTTCTGGCCTGCAGAGGGGAGGGTGGGTATGAAAGCTGCTTTGGAAACCTCCGAGCCCACAGAAAGCAGCTCAAGCTGTTTTTTTAATCATTTGGGGAAGGGGATGCTTTACAAAAAGGAGCGGTTCCTGACCCCCTGAGAAGCCTCACAGCCACAGTTGAGTGAGGATCACCTTAGACCCTCAGCGAAGGTGGCTTCTAGAAAACCACCCTGGGAATTACACTTTGCTTCTTTCGAAGCCTATTATTTTTGTGAATGGGAAGAGACACAACTATTTCCAGTCCCTTCTCTCCCTGCTGTTACCTGAGGGGAGGAAGTGCCATCAGGCAGCTGAGTTAGCAAAGGGGAAACAGCTGTGCTTTCTGCCCTTCGCTGCTTTCTCTGGCCCTTTGCTGTCATTTCCCTTTGGCTGGTGAGGAAGCCACCCTCCCCAAGCCTGGGTGGAGTCCTGTGGTGGGGTGGGGGCAGAATCCCATCCTCTGTGTGTCAATGCTGCATAACTTACCCAGTGGAACATGTGGGGGCCCTCCAATCTGTCTCTGGGGTCCCTGGAGCATGAACTTCAGACCTGGCGGAAATTGATCACTCTTATCATATGTGACTGCAGCTCCAGGAAGTCAGGGGTGGGGGTGCTGCCCAATGCTGGTGGTATACCAGGTGGGGTGTACCAGGTGGGGTGAGGCATTGTGTGGGTGGGGGCTGCTCTGTAGTTTTGCCCATCACTTCATGATCTCTCGCATAAAGCCCTTGCCAGTTTCCCTTTTTCCAGGAATATTCTCCCTTGGGAGTAAAGGAGACCTGGCCTTGTATTGTGTGGGTACCATCAGCATACAGCTACCATGTATTGAATTCCTATTTTGTGCAAGGCACTGCCAGGCCTTTTATTTATAACCTCTGGTCTCAACACAGCCCTGAAGGCATGCCTTTTGAACCCTATTTTAGTCATATGGAGATTGAGGTTCCCAACGTTTCGGGTGCATTGTTAGTCAAGCACAAAGCTAGGTATGTTTAGTCCCGCCCCTCCCCAGGCCACCACCTCCCAGCCTGTGCCTGTTTCACACTTGTGGTGCCTTAGGCTCTCGGTCCTTCTCCAGGACTGCCCTGGGGTATCGGGGGCGTCTGCTGGCCCACATGTTGTCCTCCTGAGGAATAGTGTTCTTTGTACAGAAAGGCTGCCTTGCTGCTTTCGCCCACCTAAGGGTACCGAGCATGAAGGGATTGTCCCTGTCGTTTGAAGTGGCTGCTTTGTGAACTCTTTCATGGGAGGCCCCATTCCAACCCAGCTTTATTCCGTTTCCTGATGGCCCAGACCCAAAGGGCTATTTTAAGGGACTTGCCTGTGTGGGAGAATTTCTTTGTAACAACAGAGGGGGAGGCCTGCCTGGCCTGGCATGATGCTGGCAGTGGGGCTCTGAGAAACTGAAACTCTTCCCCGAATTCTGCGCCCTGGGCTGGGATTGATTCATTGAGCACTCAGCACAGTGCCTGGCACTGGGAAGGGACATGGCCACTTGTCAAGGAGGACAAGGGTTCCAGAGGTGCCTGCCCAGGGTTTTCTGCAGGCCTAAGGCTCGGTGGATGGGCAAAACGATCCTTCTCTTGCAGAGCGAAGGTCTAAACTAGAACAAAGTCTGAACTTTGGTTTCAAGCCGGGATTAATTATTTACTTTAGTCATCATTCGTTGGCAACTGGAGAAAAGCAGCCTCATTTTCCCCATGCTTGCTGGACGTAGCAGCAACCGGGCAAAGGAAGTAGGGGAGTTGAGTCAGAGAATGTGTGAGTGGAGCCCCTTGTACATGCAGGCACTGGATTAGGACTTCTGTCTCCTTTAATCCCCACAGCAACCCTGTTTTGTAGACAAGGAAACCGAAGCTCAGCGACGTGCGGCATCTTGCCCTCTATTACATGGCAGTAAATGGCAAGAGCCAGAGTTTGAACCCAGGTCTCTGAAGCAACAAAGCCTATGATGGTTCCACTGTGCCTCCTGAAGATTTAATGGGGTACCCAACCCCCCCCAAAGATTGAGGAGCTGGTTGGGAGTTCTCTTTCTTCCCTGCCCCCACCTGGAAGCATCCACACGTGTCAAAACTAACTATGCTTTTCTTTATCCTCTCTGTACTCCATCCAACTCTGGTCTCTGTGGCTGTATTTCTCCCTCTACTGAGGGTACCCATAGGGATCTCGGCCCTGGTTTGTGGCTCTGCTGGGGTAAGAATGCTGAGAGCACTGTCCTGGGCTTAAAAAGGGGAGTGGACCCAGAGGGAGTGTGCACAGTGGGGCTTCCCTCAGAAGGCTGAGGACCTGTGCCTTTGTAGATAGCTTTATCTTTGAGCTTCCCCACGAGGCTTGGGGGCTAGGGAGTGCATCACGTGGGTTTTCAGATAAAACTTCAAGGATCTGGATTAAACCCCAGGTCATCTGCCCACTCTGACCTTCCCTCCAAGCCCCTTAACATGTGATGTGGTTGGAGCTGGTGGTAGGGATAAGATAACAAACCTCTCGCTGCTGAGAATGGACCCCTGGCAAGGCCTGGCCTCTATTTTGGGATTCAAATTTTTATTCCCCTTGGACTCTTGTCCAGAGCTACTTTTGAAGGCCTGGTCTTTCAGAAGCGCCAGCTGCTGGGGGCTTTACATCCTGTGCTAGCTAGCAACGCACCATGGTTGGGAACAGGGAGGGGTTTAATTAAGGGACACTTTCAGCCTGCTGCTCACTCAGGCTAAACTAGGCTCTGGTAACTTAAGTAAGCCCCAGAGAGTGCCTCAGGTGCCAGAAGTTGGAAGTTGAGGGCAAGAGGATGAGGGCCGGGCACTGATGGCCTCTGCTACATGAGCTCAGACTCTGAAGCTTCTTGCTAGCTTCCTTCACTTGGTCAAATTTCTTTACCTCCATGGGCCGTGGTTTTCTAATCTGTAAAATGGGAATGATTATATTATCACCTAGCCCATATGACTGTTACTCGTCATAGTGCTTGACACATGACGGCTGTTGTAAATGGCAGCTGTTATTTCCATTATTATCATCGCCACACTTCACCGTTTTGCTCAGTTTCTGCCACCTCCTGAAAGCTTCCAGATTTCTCATCTTACAATATTTCCTGTTGTGAAATTTTATGTTTATTTTTTTTACCTCTCATGTAACACCAAGAATGGCCTTGAGTTGGTCAGCTTTTGGCAAGCCTATGTCCAATCAGGCAAGCCTGATTGATGGAAAAGCCCCTTGAGTGATGGACCTTAGTCTGATACTTATTCATATTCATTCATTCATTCATTTATTCAATCAATCAACATTTGAATATTTACTATGTGCCAAGCACTGGGAGCATAGCAGGACAGATAAAAATCTCTACCCTTTTGCAGTTTGCATTCTGGTAGGGGAAGGGAAACAATAAATAAAATAAGTAAAATATATAGTATGTCAGATGGGGATAAATGCTGTAGAGAAAACTAGTAGGGTGAAGGAGACAGGGAATGGTGGTGGTGGGAGTATGGCATGGTGGGAGTGTGGCAAGAGACAGCCCCACTATATAGTGACTTTTGAGTAAGATCTGAGGGAGTGAGGCATTTGGATTTTTGGAGCAGAAGTGGTTGAGGGAGAGGGAACCAGCAAGTGCTAAGGACCTGAGGTTGGACTATGTCTGGACTTTTCAGGGAAAAGCAAGGAGGCTGGGATGGCCGAGTGGAGTGAGCAACGGGAGAGCAGTGGGCGGTGAGGTCAGACGGGTGGAGGGGCCCCGTTGGGCCTTGTATCCCTCCCGGCACTGAGCGGGGTGCTCGGCTCCACAGCAAGCCCTCCTCTTGACTTGCTGAAGATGGAAACTGGCAAAACACTGCCATAGAGGTGGTTCTGGGGACTGTGCTTGAGGTTTGACCCTGACCCCCTAAGAGCTACTCTCTGGGGAAATGCAGCCTCTGCCACCAGTATCATGGGTGGGGACTGCAGGACCCCAAAGGCAGTGCACATATTAAGGAATGTCATTAACTGAACATTAGTTTTGTACGTGCTGTGTGCAAGGCACCTTATTGAAAGCAGTTCCTCCAGGTGGGAGCCAGAGGGGGAGCTCACACTGAGGCAGCAACCATCACATGTTTTCATCTTTAACACCCTGCTACTCCCTGATGCCCTGATGCTCGAAGGTCGGGATCACGATAGTTCTTTGAGCAATGGGATAAATCCACAGACGAAGGCTTCATTCTGTTAAACCCTCTTCCCCCTATCACACTCCTATCTTTTTAAAGAACCACAGCTTATAACTTACACTTGTGGAAACCGGCTGTTTGAAATTAAAAATATATATTCTTATCGATAGAATATTGTTAATGGTGTTAAGATTCTCAGGCCAGTCCACCAAAACCTTTCTCATCCATGGAAGAGATGGAATTAAAGCGCCAAGACCCAGACGTCTCTAGTTCATCGACATTATGGGCTAGCCTGGGAAACTAAACTCTACCTGTGACATCCAGGAAAACTGTCTTCCAGTGTTCCCAGTGAGACGGAAACTTCCAGGCTAAATGATTGGCACGATGATGATGATAACAGCACCAATTATGTGCCAGCGACTCTTTTAAGCACTTCATGCATTTACTCCTTAACAGCACTGTTATGGTCTTTACTGATGAGAAAATGGAGACACGAAGTTAATTTACCAAACGCCATAAGCTAGGAGGAAGGGTTCAGAGCTAGGCAGTGGGGCTCCCTAGTCCTCAGGAAACCTTCCTTCCTTGCCTTGCAGGGAATCCTGCCAGCCAGCCTTTCTGCAGCCCAGGTTGGCAGTCTCTCGACCTTATATGCAGGACCCTTGTCATTAGGTGTCCACCACAGGAGTAGAGTTAACAAATGTCAGAGTCAGGGAACCAACGCGCCACGGGTGGCAGGCAGGAGCAGCCCCCCTTTGTTCCTGAGGAAGGAAAAACCATTTGTTCCTGGAAGCTGACACCGCAGGGGGTGGTTTGCAGTGTTGGTTGTCTTCCTGGGCCATTTACAAGTCCAGCACATGGGGCTGGGGAGGGGGCGGAACAAGGGGTGTGAGGACACATTGTTTGTTGGCAGAAGCCAGATTAGAGTGTCTGGCAAGATATTCCTGACACCTAGACCATTCAACTCTCAGCAAAGCCCAGCAGGTGGCCGGGGCTGTTGCCTTAGCTGGGAGGGGGGCACACTCCCCACCCTGCCCTTTAGTTTATTGTTGGAATGAGCTGTGTCCTAACCAGTGCTGTCCCTCTTCCCGGGCCCCAAAATAAATAGCAGCTGTTGGCAACATCCCCCGTCTACTGCCCTTCTGTCAACAGCCACTGGCACTCGCTTGGCCCTGCACCATTTGGGTTTACTGGCATAGGGCGTTGGGGACCCTTTGGCTTTGCCCTACGGAGTCTGCTTGCTGGCTAGCTGGTGGGCCCTGGCATGCCCTCTCTCAGGCAGTGCTGGCCTGTTGTCCACCCACTGTCTCCTTCCTGCTTTGCAGTGTGACAGGTTCTCATGATGGTCACAGAGCCGGGCTCCAGAATCCAATGTCAGTTTGGCTCCTGATTCTGCAACTAATCTGGTGACTTTGGGCAGGCAGCTTAACTGTGAGCCTCAGTTTCCTTCTTGGTAAAATCAGGTAATGGTTTTTATAGCACAGCGTGTTATAAGGATTAAGACCAGTGCTGTAGTGGAGTTAGAGTGGAGCCATTGAAACCAGACTGCCCGATTCGAATCCTAGCTTTGCCCCTCGGGAGTTTTGTGGGGTGCTGGAGCTCTCCACACCTCAGGTCTCTCATCTGGACAACGTGGATAATTAAAGCCTCACCCAGGCCAGTGGTGAGGGTTAAGTGGATTAATACATGTATAGCCCTCAGGACAGTGCCAGGCACAGAGTGAGAGCTCAGTGAATGAAAATGTGTGCTCCCCTTGGCAGATAAGGCAGAACATCCCCTAAAGAACCATTCACTGGTACATATCTGAGAGATGATAGAATTAGTCTTCCCCTAACGTGACTTTTGTGTCTGTGTGGCTGAGCTAATTTGCTTGGCTTTGTTTCTAGCCTGCAATCAGAACTTCCACTTAAGGGGCTGAGGGGTGGGGGGTGGGAGGTGGTAGAACTGGTTATAAAGCAGGATGGAGGCACGGAAAAGGAGAGCTGGATTTCTATTCTCCTTGGCGGTGGTTCTGCTGATGTAATGTAAGAAATGGAAAGAAGACTGCAGCCAGGACTGCCTTCGGCTGGTGGGCAGACCCCCTCCCCCGCGGGGTCCGCCAGTTATCTCGGCTGATGTGTGAGCCCCAAGATGTTCTTCTCTATGATCTCCACAGCCTCCCCATGGGCCAGCTTGCTTTGGCCTCTCCCTGGCTCCATACTCTGGGAAACTCGAGTTCTAATCTTTGGCTTTTCCTTGCATTTACCCTCCCTTTTGGAAAGATTGCACTGGGAACCTCCATTAAAGTCATTTTCCAAAAAAAAAAAAAAAAAAAAGGCAGTTAACTTTAATTATGTGGGGCCACAGTGCCAGAGGCCACTGTTGGTACCTCCTTCTTCTCCCCCCTTCCTCCCCCAGTAAAGAGACCCTCACTCAGGATAGAGCGTTTGCACTGTCTCCCCAGGAGCATGACCCTTTTAAGCCTGTAAGAGAGGTGGCTGGGCAGGCTCTCTCTCTCCTCCGTGCTGCCCTCTGTCAATTCTTGTCCAAGGAAATAGCAGTTCTATTCCCAACATTTGGGGATGTGGCTTTCTGATAGTGAAGTGATTGGAGCCTGCACTTTACAGAGGAATGCAGCAAAGTAGTTTAGAGCAGGGGCTCTGGAACCAGATTGCCTAAATTCAAATGTCAGCTCTGTATTTATTTCTGTGTGACCTTGGGCAATCACTTAATCTCTCTTTAGTTTCCTCTTCTGTAAAATGGGGATAATAACTGTACCGCCCTCATAGAATTGTTGGGAGGATTATGTGAGATAATGATGATAAAAGCAAAGCACTTGGAACAGGGTCTGGGGCAGAGGTGGTGCTCCCTAGGTGTTACTGTTGTTGTCTGAGCCAGAGGGGCTGGTGGACTGCTTCCTCTCAGTCCAGAGCCCTTGGGGCCTGAGGGATGTGTATTTAGAACTCTTGACAGACCTTCTTACCACATGGTATTTGTGACTGAGGCATCTCAGATGGAGCTTGTATCAGGTTCTAGAAGAAAGGGGTATAAAGATTTAGACCAGCAGGTGATCGAATGCCGACTCCACCATTTCCTAGCCGAGTATCTGTCAGTGAGTAGCCTAACCCTCTCTGCTCAGTTTCCTCAGCGACCTGTGCCCATGCCCTTCCACGTACGGTCACTGTGAGAACTCCAGACAGCATAAAGCATCCAGCAGTCACTCGCATTCATGGTGGCCATTTAAACAGCCGCAAGGCTTGGCAAGGGGACCAGGAGAATGGTCGGTGGGCTCCAGCCCGACTTTTCTGGCTGGGAGCCTTGAATTACACTCTTTTCCATGTCTCCACCACAGTAAGCAGTCTCTGGGTGTTTATTGCAGCAGGGCTGCCCTTCCAGAGGGTGACCTGCTGGTACAGGAAGTGTCCCAGGTTGCTGAACACCTCACGAATGTTATTTCTGCCTCTGAGGGGGACCCTCCAGGAAGCGATACAGGTCTCCTGCCTGTTTCACAAATGAGGAAAGGCTTGGAGAAGCATGTGACTTCTCTAAGTGTGGAGGACATTGTGGATGCCCTGCCCCATATCCCCTGGGCTTATCTGAATCCACCTGCAGCGGCTTCCAGCACTTTTCGCACGCTGACAGCACCCCCTCCCCCCCAGCCACTCCTTCCTGATCCCTCTCTCCAACTCACCAATCTGTATGAGGGTTTTCTTGAGTCCCAGGACACCATGGAAGCTGGCTCTGCCTAGTAGGTATACTGAGGAAGGCCAGGGGAAGGGCTGGGGGTGCCCAGGGGAATGCCTTCAAAAAATGGGGAATGGGAGTTGATGTCCCAGCTGCCTGCTCTCCAGTGGGAGGATTCTGGAGTGAGTTCTAGCCAGAACCTCAGAGGTCAGTCCCCAGCAGGGCTGAGCCCCAGATGTCCACAGCACTAACCTGCCCATTACCATACCCTTTGCCAGCCTTTGACCTTTCCTAGTCTGACTTTCCATACTTCCTCACTTGGACTGCCTGGACTCATCTCCCTAACAAACAGCCTGCACCCAAGGCCTCATCTCAGGGTCTGCTTTGGGACGAACCTAAACCATGATAACAAACTTCTGCCAGGAATGGTGGAGCTGGGACTTAAAACCTCTGTCTGTGACTTACTTCCCCAGGCCATGCCGTCTTTCTGGAGGTTTCTGGGGCTCTCGTTATAGAAGAGTCAGAAAAGAGCCTTGTTTGATGCAGGTCTTTCTAGGTAAGAAGAGGGTAGTTTCCGGAGTGAGTCAGAGTGGACAGAGCTAAAGAATACTTGATCAATACAACAGCGTGTAGGGGTTTATTAGAGGAGTCAGTCAAAGCAAACATGACCAAGAGAAGCTGGGCCTAGGAAACCTGGGACTCTGACCTTATATGTAGACTTGCCCCAGGAAAGAAATAAACAAACGGGGGACTTAGAGATAAACAGAAATCTAGTGTGTCTTTATCTGTCACCAGTCAGGCTGTGAGAAGCAATGTAAATGTCTGAGGCAATGGAGGCTGGGGGCTGCTGGCATCGGTGCCCGGGTGCAAGGAGACATGTAGGAGCAAGACACCCTGTTGTCTACCATAAAATTGGTGTCTGTATCTAGCTAGTTGTATCTGCTGTGATCGGGCTAGTTGGCAGGGAGTTAGACATTATGAACAGTAACACTTCCTGTGACTATGGAAGTTGCGTTTGACATTGTGGCGAGACTCGGTGTCCTTAAAGATGGTGAAAACATCTTTAAGAAAAGAAAGGGAGGAAAGGAGGACTGTGTGGGCATGTTCAAAGGCATGTATGTCTGGGTGGTGTGTTTGGATCTGGGGTGTGTGTGCGTTCGTGCGTGTTGGGTGTGGTGTTTGTCTGTGTGTGTTTGGGGTGTGTATTTACATGGTGTGTTTGGTATGTGTGGGGATATAAGTGTGTGTGTGTAGCACAAGCTGTTGGATCATTGTCTATCAGGCATATTCCTGGGGCCATATTTTATCATTGAGAGGTCCTTATGGTCAGGCTAGGGGGTCCAAGAATACTTAGATTTTAGTGTAAAATGCTCTCATAAATTCTCACATGTACTTACAATAACTTACAATAACTACTTTAAAATTTTTCTCCAGTACCTCTTCTTTGCCAGATCCCACGTTAACTGTCACAACAGAGCGTGTTGCTCCCATTTTATAGATTAGGAAACTGGGACTCAGAAAGTTTAAGTCACTCAAGGTAACACAACTAGGAAGCAGCAGAACTGGGATTTGACCAGCCTCTGCCTCCCTGCCCTGCTTCTTCAACCTGTGCAGGGTGAGTTGGTAGGTGGCGTTCTACTGTGGCTTTGCCCATGCAGAAAGGGCACTTGCTCTAGAAACGTTACTTCCAGCTTCAGTGGAGACCGCGAGGAAGAAATGCGGGAGTAGGACGGCTGTGAGGCTGGGCTGCGTGAACTAGGCTGGGGTAGACGAGCCGGGAAGACCTGATTCCAGGAAAAAGTTGTTACGACCCAGAGTGGGGTGAAGATGGAGGAGAGACTGCAAGAAAGCAAGGGAAGAATTGAGGAGAGGCTGGGGGGAAGCTAGAGAAGTCCTTGTGTTCATACCCCTGGGCCTCAAGGAGAGGAGACTGTAAAAATTTGGGTAACGAACCTTATGCCTAGTTGTAATCCCCTAAGAGCAAAAGTCAATCTCCCCCCTGTTTGTCACTGTGTAAAGATTACTTGTCCAGGTGTGTGCGGATGGGGCAATGCAGACCTGTCGGTGTTATCTGTTAAGTGATTTAATCTCTATTAAAGGGAGGAGCAGAGAAACAGGCCTCTCCAGTCTGGATTCCTGGAAGGAATAGAGAGTGGACATTTCGTCAGTGTGAGTTCTTGGCAGACAGAGGCAGTGGGGCCATGGGATTGCCTGGGTGCTCCCGCCCATGAGAGCTCACGTCAGGGAGTGGGAAATCCCACGGAAGCTGTAGTCCCAGACATGACTCCGCATGGGGCATTTGGGAGTTACTCATGGGGCTCAGATACCCTTTAGTTCCCAGAGCTGGGAGAGGGCTCTCTGGTACCCAGCCAGCTTGGTGATTCCAAATAACTCCTTCGGAGCAGAAGAGTTCCTGCCACTGCCCCCAGAACCTTAAAGGGTCACTTTGGTCCCACCCATGTACCCCCAACATCAGCCAAGGTGAACCCTGGGAAGTAGGCAGACTCATGCAAGGCATGAGCAGCAGGAATTCTCAAAAGCCATCCTCTACTAAGTTCCCAGCCTTAATATTATTAATACCAGGTGTTAACCTAATACAGTATTAACGCTGTGGGTTTGTTTGGCTCTCTGCTGACTTGGATCAGGATCTGGTGTAACAGGTACAAGCGTGTCCGAGTCCCCCACAGCCATGTGATGTTTGGGCAAATCATTTAATCTCCCCAAGTCTCAATTTCCTCATCTGTAAAATGGGGATTATAAAAGTGACACAAATTCATAGAGTAGGTGGCTGGCATAGAGGCAATATTAGTGTTAAAAACACAGGAAACAGTGAGAACTTGGTCTCCCCTCTGAGATCCTCGAGTGATGGCAGCAGTCGCCCACACTGATGCAATTACTGTAACAATTTTAGTTGGGTAAAGAACCACGTACCTAGTTGTAATCCCCCAAGAGCACCTGTCCAGGTGTGTGGGGATGGGGCAATGCAGACCTGTTGGTGTTATCTGTTAAGTGATTTAATCTCTAAGAAGCGGATGAGCAGCGTCACAGGCCTTTCAGTCTGGGTTCCTGGAAGGAAGAGAGGGTGGACATTCCCACCTCCCTTTTGGGGAACAGCTTTATTGAGATATAATTCCCATACCATACACTTGACCCATTCAAGGTGTATAATTCAATGGTTTTTAGTGTATTCACAGAATTGTGCAATTACTACCACAAGTTTAGAACACTTTCATTACCCCAAAAAGAAAGTACCCTTTAGGCTTCACCTTCACACAACACACCCCTGCAATTGGTCCCTAGTTTTTTGGAAACCACTAATCTACTTTCTATCCCTATGGATTTGCCTATTCTGAGTATTTCATCTAAATGGAACCACATACTACGTGGTCTTTTGTGACAGGCTTCTTTCCCTAGCGTAATGTTTTCAAGGTTCACCCACTGTCAGCCCTTTTGATGGCTTGTAGGGCAAGATTGATTCATTCCCTGTGCTGGCTGAGGAGACTTGGGCACAAACCTTCACTGTGGCTCTGGCAGGCCTGGCCCGAGGTCCATGGTGCAGGTTCCACTGGAACACTTCCTCCCCTTACCCTGTGTAATATGTGGATTTTCTCTTCTGCCCTACCACCTTGAAGCTGGTCTTTTAGGAAAATGTTGTACTTGTCTGCAGTTTATTCCCATTACTTCCTCTAGCCTGATCAGCGACACGTGGGGGAAGGCTGAAAACTGTGCAAAACATTTAGTTATCTGTTCCCTCCAGGGACTCTCTTTCCGGGAGGGGGTAGGGAGAGAAACAAAAAACCATCTTTATTTGTTTTTAATGTCGACTAACTCCCCAGCCCCCTTACCAAGTTCTGGTGAAAGTTGCTGGGTTCCTGGTCAGGCTCTCTTCCCTTGAGACACAGGGTCATGGGACTTCTCTCCTGGGGGCAGTTCATGGGGAAGTCGCCAAGTGTCTTGGAGTGAGTTCTCTGTGGGCAGAGTCAGACTGCCTTTGTTTCTCCTCTAACTAGAGCTGGCCCAGTGTGAAACTGGTGAATCTGTGAGGCGTTCAGCGGCAAGTAACAAAATCCCATGTGAATCTGGCTTGAACCATATGGAAATTTATCAGCTCACTTTTCAAGGCGGTTCAGAAGGAGACCGGAAGGAATTGTAATTTCTAAAAACTATCCCTCTATTAATGAACATTGATATTGTTTCCAATGTTTTTTGACCGTTGTAAATAGTGACGCCCTAAACATCCGTATATATCTTTGGAAAATTGGGCTACAATTTTTGTAGGATAAATTATTGAAGTGACATTGACCAGGCAGAGAGTCTGGGCTTTATGTCTGGTAGAAGAGCCCACCCAGGAGTGGAGCTCATCTGTTCAATTCTTTGGCAGAGTTCATTGGAGGTGAGAAGACTGTGTAGCATCCATAGGATTGTGGTTGTTTCCTTTGGAGAGGAAACGCACTGCTGCTACGTCAGCTGGGAAATCATTGCTGTCCCCTTTTCGCTCCTTTAGCTACCACTCTAGTTCAGGCCTTCAGTCCTGGATGCTTGGAGCTCCTTAAGCGGTCTCAACCCTGTAGTTAGTCTGACGCGCAGTTGACCTGGCAGACCAACACCAGAGTAACCTTCTTGTGGTACGGCTGCTTTGGTTAGGTCACTCTCTTGCTCACCAATCCTCCATGGCTCCTTATTGCCTGGCAAATTAAATTAGCCTCTGCCAGGAATTTAGGGCTTCATAGGGTGGGAGCACTGGATGGAGGAATGACAGCAGAACTCCCTTTTTGCCCTTGTAGAACTGCAGTCTAAGAGAGAGACCCCCCCCCCTTGAGTAGCTAAAGTAGGATGAAATGAGTGCCCTGTGGAGATACAAAAGCAGTGGTGTGGAAGCTTCCAGAAGGGGACTGTTCACTTTAATGGGGGGGATAAAGTGTCAGTCCTCTAAGGACCTGGCACGTGTGCACATGAGTGCACGTACATGTGTGTGCACCCCCATGTACACAAGGAGATCTGTTTTAATGGACTGCTTACTATGTACCCGACACTGTTGAGTGCTTTCTGAATATTGTCTCATTTACTCCTCACAACAACCCAGTGAGGTAGGTATTAACCCATCCCCATCCTACCAAAGAGGGAAGAGACTTAGTCAGTGATTGGTGGGGCTGGGAGTGAGAGCCAGGCTTCCTGGGCTCCTGCGCTTGTGGTCTTATTATAATTCTTAGATTACTGAAGAAGGGAGGGAAAGACAGGTTGTCCCTGGGGAGGCAACAATACAGTAGACCGATGATGGGGAGCAGTGAGGAGCCCAGGTGTGGAAACTTGGGGTTTGGGGAGAGATGGGTATGAGTAAAGCTGGGTTGGGGTACTGGGCTGGAACATCGTGCTTGGGAGTTCAGATGTCCTGAAAACACGTGGAGCCCCTGGAGATGTTGCTTGACATGACGTATTTAAAGACGTAACCCTATAGGTGGTGTTGGATTAATTGGACTCAAGAGACTCGAGGGACCTGGAAGACCAGTTAGGAGGTGATGGCAGTGTGGTGCGGTCATCTGCCGTGTGGGTCAAGTTCTCAGGGAGGGTCAATATTACCTTTACAAATCCCCTAAATTGCCCATCCAGTGCAGTGTCAAGGGCACTTTGTATTTGATTCTCTGCAGTATGAGAACCACTGAAGCGGAGTAAAAGAGGAACAAGAGGCAAGTCAATAGCCTGCATTGGCCTCTGGACCTGTCCACCTGTAACCTAACAGGGAAGGTGGGGCTGGGGGTTGCAACCTGCGTGCACGGCTGACTCCATTCTGCTCTAGGATTAAGCCTCTATAACCCGCAGCCTCGTTAGGAGGTTTGTAGTCATAAGGATGGATCCAGAGAGTGAAGTTAGTACCAGAGGGATATGATTCCACGGCAGCTGGAAACTTGGCTTTGTGGTCTCTTCGTCCTGGTTTTCCCTACTTCTCATCATTCCTCTTCTCTCCTTGGATAACCCTTTCCTACTTCCTGAGCTGTCCTATGACAATTGCTGGAGTGGGCTATTACGGAAGTCTTATATCTTTTCTTGTTCTGCCCAATAATCCTCGTGCTTCCATTTTCTTCTCTCTGTACTCTTTTACTTTGGACTCTCTTTTTCATTTAATCTGTGACCTCTGGGTAGGTCTGTGTGCCCAGCAGGACCGGCTTCTGTCAGCAGCCAACAAGTGCCTCTTGCCAAAGGCAGTCCCTCCCTCCCTATCCACCTTCCGCTACTCCCTGATTGTCCAGTATTTAAATTAATGGCACTCCCCAGAGTCAAATTCTGGGAGTGACTTGACTTCTCCCCTGACATTCATTTGGATTCTGTGTTCTACTGATGAGTGCTTCACCCGCTTCAAACCCAGAGGCCAATTCAGCATTCAGTTAGCCTGACGTGAGGGCGGGACCCAAAGTTCACATCATTTTGAAAGCTACCCAGGAGCTTCTGACGCTGAGGCAAGTGTTGGAACTACTGCCCAGGGTCTGCTTCTGCCCTGTGTCATAGATTCATTTCCATTTTGCACCCCTCTCTCCAAATGGCAGACTAGGTGGACTTCTGCAGATCGCTGCAGCCGGTCTAGACCAGAGCAGTCACCTTTTGGTCACCCAGCATCTCTGCAACCTTTGCTCAAACTATTTTCATTGCCTGGAATGTGCCCTTTACCTGCTGAAATACTTTAAGGCTCATCTTAGATGTGTCTTCTTAAGGGCCTTCCAGATCCATCTCAGGCATTTATTTAGGCTTCCCCTACTTCAATCTTGTAATGATTATTGGTGTAGATGTCTTTCCTCTGCAAGAATAATTAAACAAGCATATGTGAGGCATTGTCCCAGACACTTAGGGTGAGGAGAGGACAGACAGGGTCCTGTTCTGGAGCTCCCGGCTACTTACTAGATGCTGAATGAATCCTAGCCTTGCTAGGACAAGGGCTGTAGTGTAACAGTCCATCAGTATTTGCTGACCCTGCCCTGTATCATGGCCTTTCCTTCTCAGAAGAGTAGGTGCATGCTGGTTTTTCTCATCTCAGCTGCTACAAGTTAAGTGAATCATATTTTTCAGTTCGTTGCCCATTTTTATTGTTGCAAAACCCTCCTGCTTTATATTTTATTTTCCCCTTCATCCCTAATCACATTCCTATCCCTTTTCTCCTTATGTATCCATTCTAACCTGTTTAACAGAAACCCTGTATCCTCGGAGAATAAGTAGGTTGTGCTGTTGTTCACAGTAGGTTTGTAATCTACATTCATAGTGTGCCGTAGATTTTGTTTGATAATTTCCTCTTTTACTCCATAATATGTTTGTAAGATCTATTTGCATTGTTGCATGCATCTACTTTATTGCTTGTGCCTGCTCTAGTGTTCCCTGCTGGCATCCACCACATTTTACTTATGCATTCCCCCCTCAGTGACACTGAGGCGGCCTCCAGGGCTGTCTCCTGTGAATATTGCTGCAGCAAACGTCCCGTGCGCTACACGCCTGGCAGACAGCAGAGATTTCCCCAGGGTGTATACCCAGGATGGGGAATGCTAGGGCACAGGCGTGCATAGACATAGTTTAAATCGTTATACCACATTGCTGCTCAGAACAGCTAGACGGTTTATACACCTACCAGCAGTGAACCAGGGTTCCCATCTCCTTACACCCTCACCAACACTTGGTATTATCCAGAAAAGCAGGTCATTTTGCTCTTTCCTTTCCAGAGAGAACATGCCAGGCCGGTGGCACTTCTTCCCAAGGACCAATGCAATTGAGGTTGGAAGACCTCGTGAATTTTAATGTCTTCATATCATTCCTTCCTGGCCTGTCTCCCTTGCCTGTAATGAAAGTTCTTTTCATAATTCCCTACCTAGTTCTTACTAATGGGACCAGAAACCCGAAACCTTCCTCCATTATCTTAAGAACTCAGCCAGCCTTTCAAAACTAAACGTTCTTTGTTTTTCAACTTAACCTGAAATAAGCCCCTTTTATCTTGTTTTCCCCCTTTGCTCAGTGCCTCGCAGCCTCACTGGCCATTCTTGTGTATCGCCCAGGAATGGCCCCTGAAAGGGATTGCTTCACCTGTGTCTGCTCACGGTGGGGGTGGGGTGGGGATGCCGACCCTCCCCGGATATTACACCCGTCACAGAAGCCAGGTTTGGGATTTAGCTCTGTTTAAATTGTGGCCTGCAGCCTTGTTTGCAAATGGAAACAAGTTGGGCTTATTTGCTGGGGATAATTATAGGAAAACCAATCCTAGCTAATACTACCCAACTTTTTGGCATAAACCATTCGATTGATAATTAATTATAACTGCCCCATGACTGTTGCTCGAGTGGGTGATTATTGAAGTCTTACACCTTTTCTTGTTCCAGCAAGGCGTAAATGTGGCTTTGGGCCCTATGTTCGGTACACGTTACGTGTTTGCCTGATTTCTCCAGTTACACCGTGAGTGCCCCTCAGCACCTCCCCCACCTTGCTCCAGAGTTTGCACTTTAGCAGGTGCTCAGTAAATACTTGTTGGGTGGTTGACACAGGATTACATGTTAATCCATCATCTTCAAAGGCTAGAACCAGACCTATTTAAAAAAACAAACAATCCTTCCTTTAAAAAGTGGCATTACCTTCTTACCCTTACGTGTTCATTTTAGGCTCATTTATTGCCTTTTGGGGTGGGGGGGGTCTTAGGGGAGTGACTCAGAGAGCCTCTTTACCTTAAAAGAGGCATAATAAATTACACTCTTTAGAGAAGATTGGATGCCTGCGTGTGTCCCCGAAGTGGGTTGGGAGCACAACATTCTAGATGGTTCTTCTGCTTGCCCCCCACCCTCGACTGCAGAGCTTACATCCCTACATAGCAGTGTGTGGTAGCCTACAGATCGCCATTATATAAACAGTTCCTTGAAAATACACCATAAAAAAGAGTTCCGTCTATGTACTGTATCAAGAGAGCTAAATATTATGGAAAAGGCCAAATATTTCCACTGTGTTAAGAAAATAAGACCCCGGCCGCATGGAACTTCCACTCAGTGGGCAGAAGATGTGGTGGAGACTTCAAAAGAAGGAAGAACTACCAAGACAGCGTGAGCTGCAACGGGTGACCGCTCCACTGAAAAAAGAAAGTGTGTGTGTGTGTATTCCATATGTGGCGGCAGAAGTTGCGACAGTGCCTTTCACCTGGGAAATAAATTAATGCACCAATGTGTATATCATGGCTCACCCAAGCAATGGTCCAACTGTGACTCGGGCTGGGGGCGAGGTTAGGAGGAGGGGGGAGGAAGTGCCGAACAGACACACTCTTTGTTCTCATAAGACCCGAAAATCGGATTCACAGGAAGAGACTTCTCATCCTCGGTCTCAAATGAAGATGGACACTCTGGCGATAGGGCTGATGGCTCTAGCAGAGACCCTGTTCTTGGGCTCCAGGCAGCGTCTCCTCAAGGGAAGGGGCCCCTGACCCAGAAGTGGAATATCTGAGTGATGAGATTTGTTCTGGCTTCTCCAGCCCACCTCCCTTTACCGGGTTGAGTTTGTGAAGCTGGGGGAAAGCTGTAAGGTCAGGCGGCATCACTTTCATTGGAAAGAGACCAGGAATCATCTTGCTTTTATTAAAACGTTAGCCTGGGTTATCTCAGAGAGGGCGATCCTTCAAAGCTGAGTAAGTTCTGAGTTGCTGGTCGGCCTGCTTTAATGAGCTGGGAGAAGCTCATTTGAGGAGTGGCATAAAATCTCTCACCGGACTTGCAATGTGAGAATGTTGTTCTTAAACCTGAGAATGCTGTCCGTGAATCATCGGGAAGAACTCCCAGGTGTGTAGAATGGACTCTTGTTCCTTCTGCTAATTTGGAACTTGGCTCTCCTACTGGCTTCCTGGCTTTCTCTCCTTAGCACAAGCCTTCCCCCTCTGTGGGGTGTAGCTACCTAGATGGTGATGCTTCAGCTCAGCTGGCCCCACCCTTACTCAAAATGGAGAAACAGAACCACAGCATCTTGTTATGGCCCTCTCTCACCCACTCCCAGAAGATGTGCCAGTGCCTTTACCATGCTGGGCACTGCCAGGGTGATAAGCATTTGTTCAGTTCTCTGCCAGGGACTGTGCAAAGCTCTGTACACGGGGACCTTCATTTAAACCTCACACCACCAGCCTTCTACAAGGCAAAGCTATTATCATCCACTCTTGTTATCCCCATTTTACAGATGAGAAAGCAGAGGCTCCAGCAAGCATAGGGACATTTGCCCATGGTCACGTAGACAGTACGAGGCAGAGCTGAGATTCAAACCTAGGCTCATGCTTTTCAGCACTGCCCCCTCTGTCTGAGGACTATGCAGGCATGGCCAGGACACAGTCCTGCACCCAGAAATCTGACAGTGTAGATATAGAGAGAACACTTCCTTGTGTGGAAAGGTAATTCTTGGACCCAGAGAATTAGGTACCAAAAACTCCGTGGGTGTTCTGGGAGGGACTAGCAGGAACTCGTGGTGCACTGAGCACTCTGTGAGCCAGGCTCTGTGCTGCATGCCTCATATCCGTGACTTCTTTTAATTCTCATAGTTACCCTATGAGGTTCATTTTGCAAACACTGGACTGACGTTCAGAGAGGTTATGTAGCTTGCCCAATACCACACAACTCATGGGTGCTGGGGCTGGGCTTGAACTCACATGTCTTACTCCAAAGCACATTCTCTTTGCCCATTTTAGTAGAGTTGTCAGGGAGGGAGGCCTTGCAGGGGTGGGGTGGGGGTGGGGGGTGCTAAGAGGTAAGGAGGGAGGTAGGAAGGGGAAGGCAGGAGGGCCCGGGGAGCAGCAGGAATTCCACCAGCTCCTCCTATGAATGAGTGATTGGCCCCGTCTTCATCACTACCCCAAATCCATCGCGTCCCCGTTGTAGCTAATGACATGTACTGGCTGCTGAGGGCCAAGTTTCCTTGGTTCTGGGGATGTGACATCCCTCTCTCACCCCTCCAACTCTTCCTGCCCCTCTTCTATCTCAAACTCCCTGGGTAATTCATTAGACGTGGTCATTGACAATGGGTGTGAACCTGTCAGGATGATAGATTAGCCGTGGGACATCTCGTTTGGAAGAAACTGGATTCATCCCTTGATCACTTCCATGCTCTCTGCTTCTCCCTACCTCCTGCCAAATCTCAAAGACACCCTTTCATTGTCCCCCTCCCCCAAGCAACATCTCCTATTTCCCTAACAGAGACCATGCATGGGCTCAACCTTGCTGGCCTTGCGAAAAGCATGCCCGTGGCTCTTTTCTCTGATCTTTCATTCCCTGAAGCATGAACGAGACAAACATTTATGAAGAGCCTCCTGTGTGCCAGGCACCATGTCAGGTGCTGCAGATTCCTGGGTGGACCACAACAATCACATACTAGACGAGGAGGGAGCTTACAGATTGACTGGGACCACCAGCATTAACCAGTCACCTATGTGCACCTGCAGTGATGGATTGAGATCAGGAACCCACTGGAAAGGAACAGGATGCTCTGAAGCATGAACGAGACAGCTATGCAAATTTGGAAGGAGCGAGAAGGGTGTTCCAGGCAGAGGGAACAACATTTGGCGAAGGCTCAGTGGTGGGAGGAAGCAAGGTATTGCAGGATCTTCACCACATCTCTGTGAAGGCAGTTCCCTATTGTTGGTGTGATACCCATTTTATAGGCAGTTAAGGTGAGACCCAGGAATGCCTTTTTTCCTGAACTTAGGGCACGGCCTGCTTTGTTAGTAGACCCTGAAAAGAAGCGGGCCTGGGTGGCTACCAGGTTCTAAAGTGTACCCGGGGCACTGGAAAGAATTGTGCTCTCTAGGGAAAAAAACATCCTAGCGTTGGGAGCTGGTTCCACCAATATCCTGGGCTCCCCTGTTTCCCAAGGTCGCCATGTTCCCAGTAGGTCTGAAGCTTTCTGATAGAAGGAAGGAGCTGGGGAGCACACTGAGGGATGGGGTTCTTCTGGGCTCATTCCAGAGAAGGAACATAACTCAATGGAGCCTTCTTTAAGCGAACCTGAGAGGCAGCATTGCACAAGTTTTGGATTCCAACAGACCTGGGCATGCATACCGTTTTACATCGATGCGACCTTGGGCAAGTTATGTAACCTCTCAGAGCCCAGGTGTCCTTGCTTGCAAAATGGGAATGATGATATCACTGATACGGCTTCAAGCTGGGAGTCCGGCATGTGGTGAGGCCTGAGCAAATGGGAGGCCTCTTTATTAGCTAGATTTTAAGTAACTCTGGGTATGCAAAACAGGTCAATTTGTGATTTGTTTACAGGAAGAGTTCTCATAAAAATACTAGCGATTCTTTTATATAGGGAGTTCCTCTCATGGTTTGGAAAATAAAATAATTTGTTATGTGCAACCAACTGTGATTGACCCAGGAGCAGCCCAGTTCTCAGCTAAGTGTATCAGTGTTGACCTGGAGAGTCTCGAGGGGTGTGCCACAGGGCTCTGTTCTCTGACCAGAAATGTTAGTCCATGACTTGGATTGAGTTTTGATGTCATCCTGTTCACATTTACAAGGTGACATAGGGAGGAAGGCGAGTGCTTCAGACAACAAGCCAGCTTCCAAAACTGCCTTGGAGAAGACTAGAATCGAATAGGCATAAATGTAATGGGTTCTTATCTAAGAAATCAGTGGCCCAAGTGCAGGCAGCAAGCGGTTTGGTTTTCATGAGAGCAGGACAGGGAGGTGTCAGAGTTTGGGTTGCCTGGGAGCTCAGCAGAAGTCAGCAGTCTGAGTGACTCTCCAAATCCTAGGCATGCATTCATGGAATTCACATTTCTTAGGATGCACTCGTAGAAGTTCAGTGTTTAGAAAAGTTAGAGTGAGGGAAGTGGTGAGAATTTGCTTGTGTTCTGCCCTGTCAGTCTATCTGTACCTGGAAGGGTGGGTCTGGCTTTGGTGCATACTGTGTGAGAGCAGGGCACATGGAGGGCAGCCTGGATGGTGGAAGACCCAGGACCGGTCATGAGGAGCTTCAGGAGGAAGTGGGGAGGATAGCCTGGGCAGAGGAGACATTGGGAGAAGGGGCGTGTGAAATGCCTTCCTACAGGAGAGGAGTTTGACCTGTTTGCTGTGGCCCCAGGGGTAGAACTAGGGGGTATGGGCAGGACTTAGCAGGAAGTACAGTCAGATTGATATAAGGAAGACCTTTCTACTGCTCAGCTGCCCAGAGACTGAATGGACTACCTGTGACCACCCATCACTGCTGGATGTACGCAAGCACAAGGCAGGGCTCCCCGACCTTTCGGGTCCTTTCTGGTCCTGAGAGCCTCCTTCTCCTGTTCTCTGGCCACCACTGGTCCTTTCCAGTTGTGGTTGAGTCCCCTGGGATATCGCCCTTGCTCTCTTGGTTCCTCTGTTGAGATTCTCATTCCTGTACGTCTAGGTGACGGTATCTGGGCCTGAGGATGGGAACAGGGTGGGTGGCCGTCCCCCACACGAGCAGCCTGTTCTCAGCCTTGCTGAGTCTCTCTGCCTGATACCACTGAACCTCCTTTAGAACCTCACCCCTTCTAGTCCCAGGTTACAGAGCCCGTGGTGACTCAGCTGGACATGAACCCCAGCCTTCAATTCCAAGTCCCCTGGCCAGCCTCTGTGTGGGAAGCTGGAGGTGCCTGTAGTGGGGACTGAGCTCTGATCTGCTGCAGCATTCCTCCAAATAAACCTTCCCTGGCCATAGAAAAGCCCAGAGACTAGAAATGTTAGAAACAAGGAGGTGGGGGGGACATAAGCAGTTCTATCCCAACTCTGCCCTTTCTCTTATCTTCCCATTTCAAAGACAAGGAAACCGAGGCCCAAAGGGTAAAATGAGTTGGCCAAAGCCACTGACCGAACCAAACTCCATCCCTGCCCTCAGGGCTTGCTGGACTTCTCCTGTGTCCTCTGCGGGTTTCTGCAAAAGGAAGAGGGGCCTGGTTCTGTTGGGCAGTTTGGGAGAGGTCGCCCAGATAGTGCCATATTGGGTACATTCCACAAGGCTTTAAGCTTTCAAAATAGCCTGGCAAGCCTGTGAGCTTCCTCCTAGGGGCTGGGCAGTGGCCTCTAACTGGCATGGGGACTGCATGAGGGAGCACTCCTGGGCAGGGAGTTACTCTGTGGGTGCTGAGATGTCTTTTTTTAGCACAATAGTGAGTGAGGCCTTGGCAAAGCCCACTGGCCTGGCTTGGCTGCCCCGGTGGAGGCCTGCCCCCTACCTGCTTGTCTGCCTTCCCTCAGCTCAGCTGTCTCTGCAGGCTTCTTCCTGCCGCCCCCCACCCCACCCCGGGTTCCCCAAGCTCCCTCAGCTTTCCAGGAGTCTGTGTGGTATAGTGTGAGGATTGAGGTCGTGCCATGAGCTGGAAAGAACATGGGTTGGAATCCAAGCCCACTATATCCTGGCTGTGTAACGTTGGACAAGTCACTTAACCGCTCAAAACCTCAGCATCTTCTGTGAGATGGAGGCATGTGCCCAGGGTTTGTGTCTTCGCTCCCTGAGCTTGTATATGGATGGGCTGCCTCCAGCATAGAGCCTGCTTGGAACTTCCCAGGGTGGCTTCCGTCCCTTCCTCAGGTGCCACGAAAGCTGCTGTGTGCTCTGTGACTTGGCCAACCAGAAGCAGGCTCCCAGCCCTTGTGAGGGAAGTGGTTAAAGCGGATAAAGGCTGGGTTAAGGAATGACACCTTAAGACAAAGCCATCACTGCTTTAGCGAGTAGTTATGGAAAAAGAATGGCTTCTTCTGCACCGCTTTTCACACTTCTCCCTGGGACAGACGTAGACGATCTAACTCTTTTGATAGTTGTGAAGTATTTCATTCTGACGATATCCTGGAACAACTTGATGGATACTGCCCAAAACGTCCTTGAACATGGAACTCCACACACTTTTTTGAGTTTCTCCCCAGGATCAATTTCTAGCAGAGGAATTGGTGAGTTAAAGAGTTTGCATTTCTCATTTTGATATATATTGGCAAATGGCCCTCTACAAGAATTCACGTCCCTCCTACGGCGTACGAGACGTATCTATTTCTTCATACCATCATTGGCACTGGGACTTACCGAACTTGAATGTTTTGCCAGTCAGCTAAAGACGAATAATATCTTGTAGTTTTGATTTCTTTTTTCAGTGACACATGAGGTTGAATATCTTTTTATGGATGGATCTGCCATTTGTATTTCTTTTTGGGTAAATGCTATTTTCATTCTTGGCCCATTTAAAATTGTTCTGTTGAGAGGTTCAATTTATTACTTTGGATTTACAGGATTGTTTCTAGGGAGTGGGGAGTGGTCTCGAAGGGGGCTTGGTGGTGTTTAAATCAGTTTCCTCTGGGGCTGTGAGTTGGAATTGAGCCTCTTTGCCCCACCCCCTCACTCCACAGGGGCTGTCCTGGGCTTGTGCTGAGCTTTCTGGGGCTCTCATTGTTAACAGGTGTGAAAGTGCTGCTCCCCTCTCCATCCCAATGCATCAGGGCAAAGCTTGTGATCGGATGGCTGGGTGGGGGGCTTGGACACATTGCTTCTGGGGTTAGGGGAGAGGGAGCATGACGGGATACCAAGGAAAAACCTGTGGTGCGTGCAACTCTGTGAGAGATCCAGAATTTCTGTGTGTGTTTTGCGGGGGGGGGGGCAGGGGCGTGGGTTGCTAGGGGTTATGTCTGCGTAGGAAGCACCCCATTAGAGATTGTCTTCCAAATAAGAATTTTACTGATGTTGCTTCTGCGCACATGAGGTGTAACATCCAGAAAAGGTCAGTTGTCTATTTCCCAGGATACATAAGTATAAAAATGAATAAGAAAGATAAAAATCAGCAATCAAATAACAGATTTACCACTTGGATTTGGAGCCAGCGGATGGACATTGTAAGGGTGGAACTAAGCCTCCTTTGGCACTGCCAGGAGGAAGCCAGGAAATAAAAAGAATGAACTACCATAGTAGGGTGTTTGTTGCGGGCCAGGCATGTGCTAAGGAAGCACTTTGCATTCATGTTTCCCATGTAATCCTTATTTAGACTGTCCAAGGAATGTGCTCTAATAACCCCCAGTTTACAGTCAAGGTAATGGAGCATCAGAGAAATTAGGTGATTTGTCCAAACTCTTACACTAAATAAGGGGCGCAGGCAGGATTTAATACCAGAAGTTGATGGATCTACACATGGGGTTTCCCTGTCTTTTCTCTCCAGCCCTGACCCCTTGGTTAAAGCTGGAGGGAGAGTCCACGTAGAGGGTGAGAGATGGAACTCTGGTGTTCTGGCCCAGTGCCCCAGCTCCCCAGCCCCCCTCTGCAGCCCAGCTGGCATCTCAGAAGACAGGACTGGGCGGGGTGGGCCCTTACTTGGGGTTTTGGTGTGCGGCCTGGGAGGGCTGGAATCTATAGCTCACGCCTTAGCCTGCATGGGCCTGGGTGTGAGCGAGGGTGTGGGGAGGGGGCCTGCTCCCAGGGGGTGGGCTCTGGCCAAGCGAAACAGGTTGAGGTCAGAGGAAGGGGGGCCGCCCTCCCCCAAGGGAATGCCTGGATGACGTGACTTTGGGGGGCGGGGGATGCTGGGGGAGGAGGTCGACTGTGTGTTTCTGTCTCACCTCCATGCCTGGCCAGATGGGGAATCGGTGTGGGAAGCCTGGCCAGATGCAGCCTCTGGCAGGCTTCCCTGGCTGCTGTAAGAGGCTCTTCTCCAGCCGGCTCGGCAGGTCCCTCTTCCCACTCCCAGAGGGGATCCGGGAGCAAATGACGTCCTTGAGTTGGCTGTGGCTGAAAAGAGGGTCTCCTCTGGCCACGCAGCAGGAAGAGGCAGGGAGAAGTGGGTTGGGGGCCCAGACATGGCCTGGTACCCCTTTCCTCATTCTAAATGGCTCTGTATTTGTGAGCCAAGTTTGGGGGGAGGGAGCTAGAGGTTTGTAAGGTTTGCTCTCAGATCTGAGACGGGTGAATTGAGAATAAAATAAAGCCCCTTTCCTTTTTCAGAGTTGCTTTCACTCTCCCTGTATCCGATGACTTTAGGTCTCAGAAACTCTGCACTGTCCAACAGTGAGCAGCAAAGCACCCTGGGCACTGCCAGACACTGGGTCCTCCTCTCCGCTCCTAACTCTGAGATCTGTTCCAGTCATTCCATTGCATCCCAAGTGTGGTCCAGAAGCTTTTGTGTGGGATTTGTCCATCTTCAAGTGTCCGCTCCTAGGCTGCTGCCTCCCCTTCTCTCTTCCGGGATCCCACGCATTTCGCTGCCTGCCTTCTCCCATCATCAGGTCTGGCTTCACCTTTGTCCCTGCCCCTCGCTCAGGGGTCCTTCATGCTCATCTCTTACTCCTTTGGTCCTCAAGTCTCCCCCATGCCTGTTCTTCCCTCCCTCTCCAATCCCAAACCATTCCAAGCTTCCCACCCAAGAAACTCTTCAGTTTTGACGTCTCCTTCTGTGCCTTCCTCCCAACCTACTCTCTCCTGCCCCTGTCATTTCCACAAGCTTTGGAACCGGGGACTCTTCTGCTCATCTGCCAATCACTGCCTTGGGCTTCAGGCCCCAGTCACCCCAGCTGCTCCTGGTTCTCCCCTCCAGCTCAGGCGATTGCATGCCTTTTCCCACCCCCAGCCCTTCTGCTTAGGACACCCTCCTGCCACTACCACCCTCTCCTCTCCACCTAGTTACCTTCCTCATCTTTCGCCTTCACCTCACCTCCAGCATCACCTCCTCCAGGAAACCGTCTGGACTTGGTGCCTCTCCTCTAGCTTCCGCCAGGATCATGCGCATCTCTCAATCCACCCTCTACAGCAAATTACCCCTTAGTGCTGACCTTTCTCACCTGCCTGGGAACTTCCCGGGGCCAGGCCTGTATTCTATTTGACTTTGAGTTTACCAGTGTTTCGCGCAGAGCCCAGCACATAGTAAGCACTCAATGCTCGTTTGCTGAACTACTGAATGTCACCAGACGGAAGTGACATGTCTTTACCATGTGCCCAATATCCTTAGATATTGTGGGGAAAATAAGGGAAGTCAGAATAGAATACTTGCTTTCACGGAATTTGTGGCCCCGTTGAGGACAGTTCTAGGAATGGGTGGGGGGAATAGACACGCATGAAATTGGCATTCTGAGTCTCCACTGCTCAAGGTGTGCTGTAGCTATAGGTGCCCTTAAGGGTTTTAGTAAACAGTGGGGTGGGGAGATTGTGGGCAGAGAGGCTGTGAGGCCTGGAGGAGGGCACAGCGTGGGTGGGATCGGATGGAGGAGGCTGGGCCAGACTCCAGGCTCAGGACCATGAACAGAGAAACAGGTTTCTAGAGAAGGTACGCAGCGTTCACCTAGTTCTACAGTTACTCTCGTCTGGGCACTTCCAACGTCAGGGCAGGGCTAATGGATTTTCAGGGCAGTTTCTCCATCCTGGAAGCCAAACAGGAGCTGATGGTGTTTCCAGTCTTGCTGCTTGATCAGGAAACTTACTGCACGCCAGGCTCTGCCGGGGCCGGTGAACTCTCTAGGCAAAGAGAACACAACAGTTGCCGGCATCCAGTGAGCCGTGGAAGAGAACTGGTTTCTTCTTACCCTGCCTGGAAACCAGGTGCATTTTAAGCCAGGCTTTCTCCTTTGATTAAGCCAGGTACACCTACTATGTGCTAGTGTTGGTGATCTGACACATGGGTATCCCAGAGGCCCAGGTTAAGTTTTCTCCACGACTAGTGAGTGTGACATGACCCTTATCTATACAAACTTGTTGTGTACCAGGTGAAGGGGCAGAGGGAGCACCAGGGCTAAGGCAGTACAGGGAGGCTTCTAGGAGGTGGTGGGGTTTGATTGGACTTTGGAAGAAGGAGGCAGGCTGAGAGGATGCAGAAATGGAGTCCCTTCCGGCAAGAACTCCTTAACTAAGAGTGACATCTTTTCCTTTCTAATATTTTATTTTATTTCCCTTCTGATATTTTAAAAACAGCTTTATTGAGATATAATTCACATACCATACAATTCACCTATTTAAAGCATACAATTCAGTGGTTTTTCGTTTGTTTACATAAAATGTGCAACTATTACCACAGTGAATTCATCATCCCCAAAAGTAACCCCGTTAGCAGTTATTGACCGTCTCACCCAATGCCACTACCCATGGCCTTAGGCAACCACTAGTTTATTTCTGTCTAAAGATTTGCCTATTCTGGGCATTTCATATAAATGGAATCATATAATATGTGGCCTTTGTGTCTGGCTTCTTTCACTTAGCACGTTTTCAAGGTCCATCCATGTTGTAGCAAGTATCAGTACTTCATTCCTAACTGAATAGTACCCCGTTGTATGGATGTCTCATATCATTTTATTTATCCATCCATCAATTGGTGGGCATTTGGGTTATTTTCACTATTTGTTTATAGATACTATATAACACATATACATATATAACGTAGTATATATAATATTTTATAACACAACGCTGCTATGAACATTTGCATACAAGTTTTTGTGAGCATGAGTTTTCATTTCTCTTGGAATAGAAGATTGCTCAGTCATATGGTAACACTCTATGTTTAACCATCTGAGGAACTGCCAGACTGTTTTCCAAAGCACTGTACTATTTTACATTCCTACCAGCAATGTATGGAGGTTCCAAAGTCTCTACATCCTTGTCAACACTTATTATTATCTGTCTGTTTGATTATAGTCATCTTAGTGGATGTGAAATGATACTTCTTTGTGGTTTTGATCTGCATTTCCCTGAGGGCTAATGGTGTTGAGCGTCTCTTATTGGCCATTTGTCTATCTTCTTTGGAGAAAAGTCTATTCAGATTTCTTTGTCCACTTTTAAATTGGGTTATCTTTTTATTATTGAGTTGCAAGAGTTCTTTATATAGTCTAGATACAATTTCCTTATCAGATACATGATTTACAGATATTTTCTCCCATTCTGTACATTGTCTTTTCACTTTCTTGCTGGTGTCCATTGAAGCACAAGAATTTTTAGTCTTGACAAACTCTAATGGATCTATTTCTTTTTTGGATTGCCATGTTTTTGGTGTCGTATCTTAGAAATCATCGGTTATTCCAAGGTCATGAAAATTTTGCACCTATGTTTTCTTTTATGACTTTTATAGTTTTATCACTCACATTGAGGTATTTGATGCATTTGGAGTTAATTTTGTATATGATGTGAAGCAGGGTTCCCTTCTCATTTTACATTGAGTCAAACTGAGATTCAAACCACCATTCCAGTTGGCAAGTGGAGCTTTGCTCTGTGCATTTAGTTCTCAGCTCAAACATTCTTTCCTGAGAGAAGCCTTCCCTGACCATCTGTCTAATGTAGTCACCTCCGTTGCAGTCAGTTTCTATCACTGCACTCCCATTTTATTGACCATCAAAAATGATTGTATGTGTGCCTGGTGGTCCCCATGCAAGCTCCATGAGGACAGACTGTCTGGCTCCCTGCCGGTATGTCAGCACCTCCTGCAGGGCCTGGCACTCAGCTGCTGCTTGGTTGAGAGCAGAAAACTTTTTGTCAAAGGAATTGCATTCCCAGTGGATTTTGCTACAACTTTCTAAGTGTTTCTGGCCTCATAGAGTTGGATGTTGGAGGGCTGAGTAGAAAGGATTTTCCAGCAACATCGAGACAGGTGGTCATTCATCTCATGCCCTGATGATCCCATTACTTCACAAGATAGTCCCTTCCCTCCTTGGGGAACTCTGGATGGAAAGTTCTTCCTGACATTGGGCAAAAACCTGCTTTTTTATAATTGACACTCCTTATCCATTACCTTCCTTTGGGTACAACTGGAATTGAACTTCCGTATTGATAGTCCTCTAAATATTTGAAACCAGCTGTCGCGTGTCTCCTAAGTGCTTCCCTGGGCTCAGCACCTCTAATTCTTTCAGCTGTTCCTCCTGGAGCCAAGGAGGTCTGGACTCTCACCCCTCAGTCACTGACGTAGGCCCCACAGGCTGCCAAAGAAAGCAGAGGCATGGCCACAGCTCAGGACTAACGACCCCCAGTCTCCTTGTTTTCTTTTCCTCGTTTGAGCTGGTGAATTTCAAAACTGGAGGCAGAACTTTGAGAAAAAGCACCGACAACAAACTGCCCAACTAGACCTCTTGAAGACAGAGCTGACTCTTAATAGTACAAATTACACTATAGTATTGTTTTCTGTGTAAAGAGTTTCTGTTTTTCAGCTACTTCTGTGGTCCTTTTGGTGTTGGCCCACCTTAGTGGTTCTTAACCTGTAATAACCAATAGACTCACCTGGGGAGCTCTGAAAACTACCAGTATCCACCTCACCCAACTTCCAAGATTCTGATTTAAATGGCATGGGGTTGGTGTTTTTAAAGCACTCCAGGTATGTGTAGACAGGGTTTCAGACTTTGGCTTCAAGAGCTCAACACTGAACTTGAAACCCCCTATAGCTCCCCACAAATGAGCAAATGTTGGATGTTAGCAGCCTGTCTAAGAGCTGGCATTAGCCAGAGGACAGGCTAAGGGCACACAGTTGTTTTATAAGATGGAATCTTGTTTTAAATTATGAAAGCCATACATGTTCAAAAATGAAATAATACAGAAATGTATAAAGTGAAACTATTCCATTTTTATTTCTCTTAACTCAAATAACCACTATTATTAGTTTGTTGCATTTCCCCCCATATATGTGTACATACACAAGCCCCTCAAACACACACCTCCTTCCAAATAAATCTATTCATATTGTATACACACTGTTTTGTAATCTGTTTTTTTCCTTTTTTCCTTATCCTGTGGACATTTTCCCATAGTGACGTAGAAAGATCCATCTTATCGTTAACAGACGTAAGAATCATAGTTTATTTGACCATTTTAAAAATCAATAGACATTTAATATGCCTTACTTTTCGTGGTTACAAATAATGCAACAAATGAACATATTTATATACATGAACAGACACAACATGCACACACATGTATATACTCACACATACCTACATACACTTATGTGGATAAATTCTTAGAGGTGAAATTGCTAAGTCAATGGAAATGCAAATTTGGGACAGAAATTGCCAAAATGCTCTCCAAAAAGCTTGTTCCAGCCGAACTCATGCAACAAAATTCCTAATGACAGCTATTTGCCTAATGTCAAAAGTTGAGCTTTGCTGAGCACAGCAGAGAGGAAGGTGTGAGTGTTTCAGCTGGTGGGTAGGAAATGGTGGGGTCATTTCCCCCGCAGGCTGTGTGTGGAGGAGGCGCTGGCCTCTGGCCTTGCCTGGCCGCTGTGTTTCCCAGGAAGAGGAAAGCAGGCTTTGTGTGTTAACCTTTGCTTTGCTCTCCACGGTGTGACGATGGAGCAAGGCACGTTCACAGGATGTGTGCAGCCAGGTCAGCAGGCCTATGTCAGTCATTGATTTGGGAGTGTGTGGAGTGACAATTCCCCCTTCCAACACTCTCCTAGATCCACTGGGCTGCATCCAAGCCTGTGGAAGCCCAGGGGCATAATCCTTTTCATGGTTCAGGACAGGATACCCTTGTTTAAGTTTTCCAGGATTCTAAGTCATGAATGTTAATGTACATATAGAATTTTTCTCGATTTCCATAGTAGGGTAAGCCTCCTCCCCTTAGCCTGGGCACACTTCCGCTCTCTCTGGGCTCCTGGGCATTACCCAAGGTGTCCACTGCCTGTTGCTGGGCCTCTTTGTTTGAATACCTGCTGGTTCAAGGTGGTCAGACCTGTTTTCTCTGATAAGCTGGCTTGGGACCAGAGGGTGGTGGCAAGGTTGGAGGGAGGAAGGTACAAAGGTGCAACCACGTGCCCTCAGGTACTCTTCAGAATGTCCCAGTGGGGACCACATCCAGAGCTCTAGAAACCCAAAGTGGGTTCCTTTCTAGACCCAGGGCTGATTGATGCCTCCAGAAACTTCTAGGGAAGACGCTAAATTTCTAAGAGTACAAAAGATCGTGCCAGGAACTTGGAAGGGGAAGATGGGGAATGGAGTGTTTTATGGATGGGGAATGGAGGCCGAGAGAGAGTGACAACTTTTCATGTAACTGATCTGATTGATTCTAAACCACGCAAAATTGAGCACTGGTCCTCAGGCAGGGCTTCTTACCAACTTGCTGCATGGGCGGCTGCAGTTCTGACTAGTCCCCACACATGAAGCAACCAGTTGTCAGAGGAGCAGATTGAACCACGAGGGCAAACCTTGTGGCGGGGACTCTGCCTTGTTCCATTGTAGCTATTAAAGAGGACGAAGTGTGGCTATGGAGTCAACGTCATCTTTGAACCTGAGGATTAGCTACCTCTCCAGGTCTCTTCATTTATGAACTGGAGATGGTAACAATACTTTCCTCATAGAATCATTGTAACGGTTAAATGAGATAAGATGAATAAAGTGCTTAGCAATGCCTAGTGCTTAGTAAGTGCTCCATCAATGAGCATTGCTATTATTATGATTCCTAATGAAACCAAAAATTTGTGCATGTAAGGAAAAGGTTTGTAAAAACTAACTCTTCTTGCTGTTTCTCTCCTGGTTCTGGTAACTGGAAGGACAGAGCTTTGACAGCTGATACTTTTCTTAAGGTCCACATAGGGATTGTAAATTCTGGGAGCTCCTATTTTATATACTGATTCCCCTCCAGGAAACATGAAAAGAAAAAAGAGGGGGAAAAAAACGCCTCTGAGCTCGGGGGCCTACCACAACTCGCCAGTCCTTTCAGCGGGATGCTCAGAGGTGGGCTGCTGTTTTCCCTGCCTAGGCAACAGTTATTTTTGCTCTTTTGCTTTCTCAGGCTGGCTTGCTGTTAGTAGTAGTTCTACCAATTCCGTGTGTGTGTGTCCGTCCATATCCCTGTTGTCCACTCCTTGCTTTCTTCCTACTCCTATTCCTGTCCTATGCCCAATAGAAAGAAGTTGGCTCAGCCCTTCCTTCTTCCTGGGTGTCTAAATAGCTGATGTGCGTGAGACACTCTTGTGTCAGGTCCTCTGCTCAGATCCCTGTGTGCACCATCGCGTTTAATGGGGTACTCTCACTGTGAGCCATACTTGGCAGCTAAGGAAACCCTGACTCAGAGAGGCTGAGACGCTTGCCCAAGCTCACGCATCCGGGAAGTGGTGGAGCTAAAATTTCAACCCCTCAAATGCTTTCCAAGTCGTCTTCCTCCTCTGCGGTGCCAACACTGCCTTTGTTTCTTTCTGAGCCTCACTTTTTGGCACCCCATCATTCCATCTTGCGCCATGCCCTACTTGATTTGTCAGTGTGAGTTTGGCTGCCCCGGCTGAGTCGTAAGGGCCTGGAGGCTCGTCACAAAACCAGGCACCAGGAAAGCACGGACTAGACATTTGCAGGTTGCTTTGTTCCTTCACTTATTTAGGGGACATGAAGTGAGTATTTCTCAGGTATAAAGTCTTGTGCTGAACATGATTTGCCATGACCATGTCATGATCTACCTTCTGGGAGCTTCCAGTCTAGTGGAGAAATACAGGGTGAGCTCACCGAATTCTTACCATCGCCCAAAAGTGAGGTCGCCACTATTCTCTCCATCTTGCAGAGTAATAAATGGAGGCACCGTGATACTTTGGAGGCTTCCTCCAGACCCTCTTGCCTACTCCCTCCCCTCCAAATTACACAAGCAACTGAGACCTGTGATTCATGAAAACAACAGCAGGAACTAAGTGTGATAGGTACCCACAAAACTCTCTTGAAAGTGTTTCATACCGTATAGGACCCTGCTGACTATCCCTTCCTCTGAGAACCTTTAAAAAGCCCTTTATCCCTAAGGAGGGCCATTTGGCCCAGGTCTGCAGCAGTAGAGTCTGTGTTTTGGAGGTGACTGGTGGGCACAGGGTTCTGGGAGATGCATTCTGCCATACACACCCAGCCCCACCCAGAGCTCGCCTAGGGTTCACTTTGGCTGTGTGACTGCTCCATAAACATGAGGTCCAGAGAGAGCTTGGAGCAGGGTGATCTGAGGACTGAAAGGTGCTGCCACCTGGTATTAACCCTTAGTCAACCTGCTGGAGTGGAGATCGCCTTCCATGTCCAGGCTTCTAAGGGGTGATGGTTCCCTAAATCAACAGCCCTAGTCCTAGCCAACTGATCCCACCCCATGGTGGTGTGAGCAGGTGAAGGAATATTGTCATTGAGTTTCCATCTGGCCCGGAGCCAAGGGCAGCTGGCAGGAGTTCAGGGAAAAGAAGGCCTTCCTTAGTAAACTGAGCCATAGTGCCGCAAAGATACAGGGTTTCCTCCCCCAGTTCCTAACTCCTTTCCTTCAGCAAAGGGAGCGACAAGTACTTACTGGCACTTTCTAATTAAACACAGACAGGTCCTAGGCCTTCTAGGACTGGTTGGGCCATAACTTTGGGTCATTAATTGGTCACAGCCCAGGTCCGATCATGACTTCCCTCCACAGGAACTGGGCTAGGCTTCATTCTCAGTGCTCTGGAGCTCGGTTGTGGGTCTGATTTGCATCAAGGCTGTTTTCTTGTTGAAAGGAGCAAGACTTGGAAGCTATGGAAGTCTCGGAAGCCTCAGACATTTCTGGGTTTAATGAGCTGAGCAGACGGAAGGCGGCCCAAGATGGCCTCAGAGTGGGTGGGCTGGTGGGACCCAGTGTCATGCGGTGTCTGGTGAGAGCTTCCTTAGCTTTGTCTGTGATGCAGATCCTCTTCTGTCGGGGCTGAGCGTGGCAGCAGGACTTGAAACTCTGGGGCTTCCTCTGTGGGGACCTGGACACCGTGGCTGTTCTGTCATGACGCCTGCCATCTGCCTAAATGGCCAGAGACAAGGAAATAGAATCCATGGGTTTTTAAAATCCAGAAGGAAGGGAAACTCCACCCGGGAAACATAACCCCAAGTAAAGTGTGTGGAAGCAGGATGTTTAATTGCAAACCTTTCTGGAGACCCAGCTGCTGGGTAATGTTATCTTAGCCGTTCCTGTGACCAGAGCAGTTTATCGGGGCCCCTGACGCAAGCCCAGTAAACAGAGCTGGCTTTCTCAGATGACCTCTGCCCTGTGCCCCTTCCCCTCCACCTGCTCTTTCTCTGTGGTTTATCACTAGGTTTCCAGAGCCGGCAGAGCCCGCTCAGGGAAGCTTAAGAAAGTCTGATGGGGGGGGCAGGGAGAATATGGTTTGGGTTGGAATTTTGTGTATCCATTGCTCATCTGGAGGGATAATCTAGGATGTTCAAGGTTTAGGAGAAAGCAGAGGCACCTCCTCCTCACATGAGAGAAAGGGGCCTGGGGACTGTCCTCGGATCTCTGGGCTCATCTCCAGAAAAGTCTCTGACCATTTCCTCAGCTCAGGATTTACACTGTCCAGGAGGGTAGGCTCAGGGGAGAACCCGGAAATAGGGGTTCATTTCCCCATCCCCTCAGTGTGAGTTACCCTCATGCTTGCTCAGTGCATGGATAGTGGCGTGCAAGATGTCAGCAGGAGCAATTCTTTGCTCAGCAAGGAAATAAATGTGTTTTGGGGGTAAGCAGGGTTGTGTCCTGGTCTGGTGGCTGTGGCTGACAAGGGTCACAAGGACAGCTCTCCCCTTAGCCCTGCTCTGGCTATTTCTCCACAGGGCAGGTCTTTGGTGTGGGGTCAGGTCAAGGATTAGACAGAGATGACTCCCTGTGACTTTTCATCTATTTTTGTTCTTAATTTTTTAAGTGTGTGTTTGAAGAGTAAAGGGGAAAGGTCTTTTCCGGGGGACATGCACTGGTCATGCGCTGTTGTATCCTAAACTGGGAATTGGGAGGTCTGGGTTCCCATCCCAATTCTGCCACTAAAGGGGGTAAACACACCTGCAATGATCACCAGGGTAGTGGATCAGGCTGGGCTGCTCTAAAGACTGTGCCCATGGAATAGAGGAGGAGCCGGAGGGTCTGAGAGGCTGGGCTGGGGTCTCGCAGCCAATAAGGAGGGTCCTAAGCATGAAACCCAGGTGGGGCTCACTCCAAAATCTGCCTTTTCCTTGGCAAATCACCGTTCTGCGTCCTAGGTTCCTCCTCTGCAAAAGGAGAGGCCTCCCAGCTGCCAGAGGCTGTGAGCCTGTGATTAATTCTCTCTGGGAGGTGAAGGGAAGCTCCTAATTACTAGAGAGGATAGAGCATGGGTCATGTTAAGTCTCAGTGAAGCCCTTCCTCTGGGCCTCGCTTGGTTGGCCAGAGAGAAAGGCTTTGTCTAATGGCCTGCAGGTAAGTGCAACCTCTTTCCTGGGAGGGTACGGCCACTTGGGGCCTCTTAACCGTGCATTGGCCTGGGCAGATGTCAGGAAGGCAGCACCTGCTGTGCACAGCATCTGCTCCCTGGCTGGGACCTGTTGGAAGGGCAGATGAGGGTGGGAGGGGAGATGTAGCTGGCAGGATTTGGGAGTCTAGGAGCTGAGAGTCAGCGTGGGGAGGAGTGGGTTATAACCCCTGTGAAAATCCCAGAGCATCGTGCCACAGTCGGCCGGTTGTACGTGGAAGTTTCCTCTGTGTTGGTCTGGTTTTGTAGCATTCCTATCTGTTGACTTCTGTCTGGGCCCCACGTTCAGTCTCTTCTTGGTCTCAGGCTCTCAGAATTGACATGACTCCCCCATGTTCCTCTAGGCTCACCCCCTAAGCAAGGAGTGTTCAGACGCTTCAGACCATCTACAGCTTTATTTTAAAATATGTCATTCAGGTCTAATCAAGTAGTTTGATTCAAATATCCACATTCCTAAATTTACACATGAGATAGTACAATGTAGTTAAGAACATGGCAATTGGATTCAGCTAGACCTAGGTTCAAGTCCTTTGCTCTGTCTCTTGCTAACTGTGTGACTTTGGGCAAGTCCTTTACCTTCTCTGAACCTTGGTTTCCTCCTGTACAAAATGAAGGTAACAATGGTGGCTACCATTGTTGACCTGAAGATTAAATGAACTAATGTATATAAATGTTTTACATTGTGCTGGTATGTAGTAACCAGTACCTAATTGGTTTCTACAACTTATTGTATGACACGTATGTTTATGGGATATAAAGCACAGCGTATCCCAGTCTATTTATTTTAATAATAGTCAATAGTTTATTTTGGGCTTGAGAGGATAGGGATGGGCTTTTATTTTATGTTCTTTCTTATCAGGATCACATAAAACATGTCATAAATACCCCATCTCAGGCTGGCATCACTTGGCTCTATTTGCTTTGCTTTATGGCCCTCTCCTGGGTGCATTTCAGAATAAACACTCCGCCCTGAATGAGACTAACTCTGCGAGATCAGAGGGAAGAAGGGACTGGATACAGAGCTTGTTTCCGTGGCTGTTAACTGAGCAGCCAAACAGAAAGCCTCACGCCCCTGTGAGCAAAACCCTTGCTATGGACTGAATGTTTGTCCCCTGCTCCAAATTTACATGTTGAAGCCCTAACCCCCAGTGTGATGGTATCTGAGCTGGGGCCTTTGGAAGGTGATTAGGTTTAGATGAGAGCATGAGCACGGAGCCCCAATGCTGGGATTAGTGGCCTTATAAGGACAGGAAGAGACTAGAGCCCCCTCTCTCTACCCAGTGAGGGTACCACAAGAAGGTGGCCATCTGCAAGCTAGGAAGTGGGTCCTAACCAGGGACCTTGATCTTGGACTTCCAGCCTCTATAACTGTGACAAATAAATGTTTGTTGTTTAAGCCACCCAGTCAATGGTATTTCATTATAGCAGCCTAAGATGGCCCTGCTCTGTGGAGAAGTCAGCCACCCTGATGCCAAGATGTGTAAATGCTACTCTTCTCTACTAACGTTCCTTCCTTCTCGCCGTGGCTGAGACCTCCGGCTTCTCTGCCAACTTTGTTCTCCTTACTAGTGGAGTTCCCCCCAGACCACTGACTCAGAATTATTGAGCAGAGGCTGGGAGTCTGAATTTTTATGATGCTCCCAAGGTGATTCTGATGGCTGTCATGGCAAGGGAACCACAGCTGTTCACTACAGCGGATCAGACTCTTCTGAGGGAGGAAGCAAGGCAGAGGTGTCGCCCATGCCACATTAGTGCTCTCCCTTCACCCTGTACCTGCAGCCATCAGAGCTGGCAGCAGAGGGGATGTTTAGCAGAATGGCCCTGAGGTGGTGTGAGGGGACCCTTCCCTTTAACTGAGGCCTCTCCCAGGAGGGTGGGTCTTTGGTGTGGGTTCAGATAAAAGGGACAGAAGTTGTGGGAGCAGTAGGCCAGATTGTGTAGGCAGGGGACTTTCTCTCCTTCGCCAGCCAGCCATCTCACCCACCTCCTAGGCAAGGGAACCTTCCAGAGCCTCCTGGGGCAGGAGCCTTGGAGAGCCTGATTGAGCTTGGGAACTGGGGTGACATTGGAAACGGGGTCCTGAAATGTCTTCATTTCTGAAAAGTTTCCAGTCTTCTGTGTGCTAACATCTCTCCTGCAAATCTACTACCTCTCATCCAGATGGTCAGTTTGGTTGTTCGACAGAACAAAATGTTTTCTGAGCACTTGCTCTGTGCCAGGCACTGAACTAATAAGACTTCGGGATGTGGATGTGAGTCATACCTCTCTGAAATGCTATGGTCTCCCGAGTGGTTTTCAGAGGGAGATCTAAGGATCAACTGTGGCAGAATGACCTGGAGTGGTTTTGTTAAAACTACAGATGCCCAGTTGTAGCAAATGTACCACTCTGCTGGGGGCTGTTGGTCATGGGAGAGGCTGTGCATGTGGGGGGGGGGGCATATGGGAACTCTGTACTATCTGCTCGATTTTGCTGTGAACCTGAAACTGCTATATTAAAATACATTTTTTTTTGAATTGAATAAAATAAAATGTAGATGCCTGAGCCCCCAAAGCCCACGTCAGTTTATGCAGAATACCAGAGGGTGGGGCAATTGTGAAAGACCCCTTGCGGATTCTCATTCACTCTGAAGTTTGACAACCAGTAGAAATTAGCTACTTAAATTTTGTTAAAATCCCCAATTTTATGTTCATTGTGTAAAATGCATGTAAACGAAAAGGAAATTAAAACGACTTGTAATCCTACCCTCGTAAGACAATCATTTTTAGTATTTTATTGAATACTCTTGTAGGTGTGTATATGTGTGTGTGTGTGTGTGTGTGTGTGTTTAAACATATATGTGTAGCATTCAGGTGTACCTAACACTGCATTAGGCCCTGGAGACAAAAATGAAGAAAAGACTGGTCCTAGCCAGGGAGCATCACATTCCTGCTGAGTGATGCCTTCACCATTCATGAATGAAGCTCAGTCTTTTTTTTTTTTTTTTTTAATTTATTGGGGTGACATTTGTTAGTGAAATTACATAGATTTCAGGTGTACAATTCTGTATTACATCATCTATAAATCCCATTGTGTGTTCACCACCCAGAGTCAGTTCTCCTTTCATCACCATATGTTTGATCCCCCTTACCCTCATCTTCAGAAGCTCAGTCTTAATCACCCAGTCACCTGCTCTTATTTTTGTTTTTACGTCACAGGTATACATCATCAACGTGACCTGGTCCGACTCCACATCCCAGACCATCTACCGGAGGTACAGCAAGTTCTTTGACCTGCAGGTAAGTTGGTCCGAGCTCCAATGGCGCCCAGTTCGATCTTCAGTCGTCCAAGTCTCTGGTCGGCTGGCCTCACTCATGTCCTCACTCATCTGGAGAACCTCCAGCAGACCTGTCAGGGTCAGAGTATAGGTGAGAGCAGAGGGACAGATGAGGGAACCCTGGTGGTCGAGCTGGGCTTGGTTCAGGCTAGGATATTGCAGGCAGACACTTGGGACTTTGATGACTTCCTCAGATGGTCTTAACAGTCATCTTTTGTCACCCTCCTTCGCCCGAGGTGTAGGAAACTAGGGTGGAGAGGCAGAGGATGATTGTGGGTGCTATGTATATGAGCAGACATGTCTGTAAACATCTAGGCTGAGACACAAGCCACCACAGCATTGCAGGCAAAGAAAAGCAAACATACAGAAAAGACAGAAACAGAAAATAAGCAATTTCTTCAACTACAGACACAAACTGGGCATACCATTATGTCTGTCTCACCGAATAAGGCTCTTACTGCCCTGTGTGTACACGGGCATGGTATCTGTGTCTCTCTAATATATACAGGCATGTTGATATGGGGGATGGTGGTTTGAATCCCACAGCTCCATTGCAAACACCTCCCTTGATGCCAACTAATCTGTTTAGGCCTCTCTGGGGTACAAGTGATAGTTTTACACTCATACTAGCTTAGCCAAAAATGAGACTTGGTTGGAAGGATATACCAGAGAATCTTATGCAGTCACCAGATGGTGAAACGGGGAGCAAGGCAGTGGGCTCCAGGAACACCTGAAACCAGGTTTGCTCTCCCTCTGTGTTATCTCTGCTTCTCTCAGCTTCTATTACCTCATATCCTGAGGAATTTGGCTGTCAAAAGCTCCCAAAATTCATATCTTGTGGTTCCCAACAGCAGAGAAGCTGACTTTCTCCCAGTTCCAAATTGGAAAATCCCAGGGAAGATTCTGATTGGCTCAACTGGGTCAGGTACCCTCTCTGGACCAATCGGTATGACCCAGGGTAGAGGGTCATGTAACACAGAAACGGCCACTAGGGGGCTCACCTCTGTGTATCAGAGGTAGGCACCATACAGGGCAGAATCATTGAGTTGGGCAGCAACCTGTGCAAGGAAGGGAAAGCCAAGAGGTTCTAGATACTTCTTTAAGGCTATGAACCTGGTTTAGGCCAATAAAAACACAAAGAAGAGACGCCCACTCCTGGCCCTCACAGCCACGGTCCACTCCTTCCTTTGTAGGCCTTTGATGGTGAGTCATCGTAGAGAGATATGCCTGCATATTTGCCCCCAAATACCTGATTTTAGCCCATTGTCCTTATTGCCCTACCTATGAACTAAGCCAAAGATGAGCCAGCTTCCGGTATTACAAATCCTCTCTTAAACCAACAATATGAGATTGAATATCCCATTGAATGTGGGATTGAAAGCCACTCCTTACCCTTCTGCTTTCTTCCTCTTTACCCCTCATTTCCTGTCCAATCTCCTTAGGTCCTTCTGGCATAAACTGGTGGGATTTGCTGATACCCCATCAATGGGTATAGTGTGCTGGACAGGAAATGATAACTTAGTTGGGGAAAGGGAACCCTGAAAGGATTCATTGATGAGCCAGAGGGGGTCTGAGAGCCAGCGGAAACTCTCAAATCAGAACTTTTCTTCCCCCCTTTCCGTTTTGTTCCCCTACCCCCTCTCTAGTTTCAGAATCTCACAAGAAAGGAATGCTGCTTCCCTCACTTCTCCCTTGCCTGGAGGGCTCATTTCCTGTGTGTTGGGAGGGGACACATGGCATGGGGCCGCTTGTGCGATGTCCTGGCCCTAGTTACGAGCATAGCCAGGCCTGTCCACGTGGGTCCTCACCACCCTGTAGATGCAGTTAAGAAATAGGTTGGGATGATTCTATGGACTTTAACCTTTGAGCCAACAATGGCGTCTTTGTGAACCCATTTTACAGACCTCATAACATGATGACTTTTAGTGGTGTGCATTTTAGAAAGCCTTTCTTAATTATTGGGGTCGCTGATTGGATGAAAGAACAAATGGCATTGCTAACTCCGTCTCTGGTCACTGGTAGCCCTCAGAGCTCAGCTTTCTTAGAGGCTATGTGAGAGGGTGGCTTAGAGCTTAGGCACTGGAGACACTTTACCTGGAACTGGTTATTGGCTTTATGATTGTGTGACTCCAGACAGGTTCCATAACTTTTCAAGGCTGTTTTCTCATCTGTAGAATGAAGATTTAAATAGTACCCATCCAGTAGTGTTGTTGTGAGGATTAAATGAGTGAATCCACGTTTTTCCTGATACATGGTTATCTAATGAGTTACCCATTAGTTGTCTAGTAGTGTTAGCAGATGACAAGGATGCTGGGCTGCAGGTGAAGGGGTCTGGGTGCTTAGTGCCTCCTCTCACGGTGTTGCTATCTTGTTTCCCTCACTTGTCTTCACTCTGCTGAGGAGCTGCTTTGTGCCTTGGCCTGTGCCAGAGTGTTCAGAATGCTGGAAGCCACAGGCTCTCTGAGGCTTGCCACTGGGGCAGGACGGCTGTGTGTTGTGGGCAGGGGTGTGGCCCACAAGTGGCTGCTCTCAGAGTCATTTTGCTCCTCCTGTTTTTGGCAGAGCCCTGCCTTAGAACCCTGCAAGTCCTGAGCTGACTAAGCCAGTCTGGGGGAAGATACTAAACTGGCTTTACCAACTCATGGTTTGGGGACCAGAGACCCCTTTGTGAATCTGGTGGATCTCCCCAGACAAAGGTGTACATGTACAATTTTACTTACAGTGTCAGGTGTTCACAGACCCCTTTGGAAGACCCCCAGTAAAGAACTGCTAAGCTGAACCAATTCATATCATTAACCACACATTCATATCTTGTACTATTTGAGTACCATCTGGGGGCTTTTACGTCGTATTCAGATAATAGCAATGGACCCAGGCACCCCTTTAAGGGACCTCTAGGTCCCCGTTCCTCCCACAAATTGGAGACCCCAGCGTGGGCCTCCCCATACTTGCCTCTCTTATTTCCGTCTCTACAAATGGTGTCTTCTGCTCCTGGTGGAGGTCGGGGTACTATGAGGAGGCCCTAGTCTCCTACCTCTCTAATGTAACCTGGGGAATCATGTGCAAAGTGGTACCAAGTGGTCCTGACCTCTGGCCGAGGGCCATGGGGTGTGTGCTGATCCAATTGTACTTGGAATAGCACAAGTACCTCCAGTGTCCTTTTCCCTCTGCTGAGCAAACCTGGAGATGGACAGCCGTGCCCTACCCTTCAGGCTCCATGGCCACAAGGCCAGGAAGCATTTGAAGGATGCTGTCATAGATCTTGGGTTTTCCACCTCTCTCCACTGCAGTGTCCACATCAGCACAGCCCCCATGGCATCAGCCCATGTGCAAACTAAGATTTGAAGCCAAGCATCACTTTGGGTTGGTTATCTTCTTCAAAGCTTCTGCCAGGACCTACCTGCTCCACATGTGATACTCTTGGGAGATATTTGGGAATGAAAGATCTTAGGCACACACCAGGGCACTGGCCCTGAAGGGGCAGCAGGCAGAGCGGAGGCAAGAGTAGGAGGAGAGCGAGTGTCTCTTTGATGTGACCCATGGCATTATTGTGTCCTCTACAGGGTACATAGAACTCTGGTGGAGCACTGGGGAGCTATTCTTGGTGTAGGGGGAGAGAAACCACAGATAACCTGATGATTGCCCATTCCACACTTTCCTGAAGCCTTCGCACGTGAGGGCAGACCATTCATCTTGGTATTCTTATTCCCCTTCTACACCCATCACTCACAGTATTCACTACTGGCCTCCCTGGATTGGCGTCACCAGATAAATAGGAGATGTCCGATTAATTTTGAATTTCAGATAAACAATGAGTACTTTTTTTCTTAGTATAAGTATGTCCCAAATATTGCATGAGGCATACTTATGCTAAAAAAGTTGTTCATTGTTTATCTGAAATTCAGCTTTTATTGTGTGTCCTGTATTTTCACTTGCTAAGTCTGGCCGCCTTGCTGTGGCTGTGAGTAGTGAGGGTGGAAGTATAAAGATGAATGAGCTAGGCTGGCTCAGGGTAAGAGTGGATTGGCCTGTGTTAAGGCTTCCAACATATTTGTAATTTTATAAGGCAGAGCACAGGCCGCGGAACATTCAGTTGAGAAGGACAAGGTTCCTTCCTTCCAGGAGTCCATATTTGGTGGGGAAAGTAGAGGTTTAAGCAATTAAGTCCACTGTAGATGAAATAAATACTAGATTGAGGTACAGGCAACATGCTATGGGGTGAAGGGGGAGGAAAGAACATTCTTTTTGGGAGGGGGGAACAAAGATGCCCATATGGTTTCGATTGGTAGAGTGATATAGCCACACACCTCTACTCCAGTTTAGGGGGATTTGGTTATTTTTTGAGAATTATAGTTATCACGGTATAGTATGTCCCTAATTTATTTCTTAGTTTGTTCGTTCACTTATGCCTGCTTGCCTGCCTCCTTCTGTTCGTCCATCCATCCATCCACCCTCAATCTGTCCAATCTTAAGTGCCTTCCTTTTATGTCCTAGGCAGTATGCCAGGCTCCAAGGATATATTGATGAGCAAAAGCAGATGTGGTTACTGCTTTTATGGGACTTATAGCTTAGTGAGAGAAGACAGATTTTAGTTAAAACACATATATATTCTTTTATACTAGTCCAAATGCTACAAAGAAAGGTACCATAGACATGTTATAGGGGAACCTTATACTCTGGGATCAGGGAAGTCTTCTCTGAAGCAACAAGTTTTATCTGACAGATCAATGAGTTATTTTATCTTATTTTATTTGGGGGATCAGCAATGAAAGCAAGACTCTTGTTAGACAAATGTGTGAAAGTACATATACAATTCTAATAGCCTTGCTGGTCATTTATACCCCCCGGAAGTCCTTCCCTGGGCACCAAGATAAGACCCTCACTCGGCCCCAAACCTTTTTCTCTCCCCATATCTTCTGCCTGAGGCTTCGGACCTCATGGTTCTCCCTCCTTCACACACAAGGGGCTGCTCACGGAACCCAGCCCCTCTTCCTGCCCACTGAGAGACACTGGGTATGGAGGCTTTAAACCTATGCTGTCCAGTGCAGTAGCCACTAGCCACATGTGGCTACTTAAGTTTAAATTTAAATTGATTAAAAATTGTAAACATTACGTTTTAAAAATTAAATTAAGTTTAGTTGATTTTTAAAAATTAAATGCAGTGTCTTGATCATACTTGCTACATGGCTAGTGGCTAGGTATCGAGCAGACATAGAACAGTTCTGTCATCCAGAACTGTGCTACTTTAGACCATCTGGGACACACACAGGCTTGATCTGGCCTTAGGTCCATCCTAGAATACTCTTGTCATCTCCCAGTCCCTTCCCAGTTGCCCTCTCAAATTTTCTAGGGCTCCAGCGGGAAGAGGGGGATTCTGTTCCACCATGATTTGCCCCACCAACAGAACAATTCAAATTCAACAGTATTCCAAACATCTCTTCTGGAAACCAGGTCAGTTACTAGAGGGGGCTTCTAAGGGTGTTTCAGATGTCAAGTTGGGGACAGGGAGAGGAGAGGCTCTTGGTCTTCAAGTGGAAATTAGTTTCTTCTAAAAATAATCCACCACTCAGCCCTATCTGACCAGGAAAGGGACCTGTCCCATAGGGAGCTGGCCAGGACAAGGCGTGACGTGGAGGCCTGTTTGGTTATAAAGGGCTTAGATTACTTGGAGGAGCAGTTAAGGGGAGAAAGAGGAGGATGGAGGGCCACAGATGCTCTTAAGTTGCCTTCTCACTGGCAGCTGGACCACATTTCCAGCCTCTCTAAGTTTCCCTACACAGCTCCTTCACTGTTAAGTATCTCCCCCAAGGCCTGGCCCCACTGAGGAAGGACCGGAAGGCTCCGTCGAAGGTTGTTTCACAATCTGACCTACAAGGCAATTACTGGAGCAGTAATTGCTCTGCAAACATTGGCTCCGTGGTGCTCCTGGCCCTTTAGTCTGAACTCCGGCCAGTGAGTGCACAGGGTCAATATTTGATCAGAGGCAGGAGAGGCCCTTTAGCTCCCCCCACACTGCTTGGAAGATGGAGTCAAGAAGGTTGTTCAGGTTTGCTTATTTGCTCTAAAGAACTTAATCTATTCTGAAGTGCTTTTCTCTCTCTTCCTTATTCATCTCTCCAGACTCTCCACCCACCTACCGTACTCAGGGTCACACTCACTTTCCAGCTCTCAAGTAGCCAGGCTAACGATGGGTGAACAAAATTATAATCCCAAATCACTAATAATAACTGGCCTTGGAATTGATGTGTATGTATGTGTGCGTGTGTTATGATGTCATTTATGGAGTTATAGGATCACTGCATTTTTAGAACTAGAAGAGTTCTCTTCCTAGTTCCTCACTTTGCAGGTAAACATCTGTGTTAATTTTTCTAGTTATCAAATTGATACGAGTTTTACTTTGGTGTGATGTCCAGAGCAGACCTCATCTGAGATCAAACTGGGGTGATTCTGGTGTGTGCCAACGGTCAACCTCAAGGCGTGGGCTGTCTCTCCTGCAGGGTCGGTCTTTTAATCATTGAGGCAAGCTCTGTGTTGTTTGAAACCATTGACCCTAAACTAATGGCAAAGGGACCAAAGCCTAGGGAGGTAACTTGTCAAGTTCTAAGAGCAACTTTGTAGCAAGCATTCTAGAAAGTTCTGGTGGCTGGCATTGTTCTAGCTCCAGCAGTGTGGAGAGCTGTGGGTCACTGTGATTGCTCACATGTCCTAGACACAAGAGAATTTTATCCATGATTGAGCTCAGTCACTCGTCCCAGGAAGGCACAGAAAGCCCCGTGTTGTTTGCCATGGAGAAAATGAGAAACAACTTCAATGACCATTCATAGAGGATTGCTAAGTAAGACTGGGCTAGTCTCAAAGTCAAAACAAATCTCAATTTTGTGGATGGATCTCCAAGAAATATTAATGAATGGCCAATGCAAGTTTCAAAATAATATTTACAGTGTGATAGCAATTATGCAAAAGCAACGACAAGATATATCTTTTTCAAGTACATATACAACGTAAGTTTATGAATATTTTTAAAAGCTCTGAAAGGATACAGTACAAACTGGTAATAGAGTTATCTCTACAAGTGGTTTGGGAACATCAGTGGGAAGAGGGGCTCAGTCAGAGAGGAGCCTTAGCCCTATTTGTAATGTAACTTGTTTTTTAAAAAAGGAGAATATAATCATATATAATTGGCAACATTAACATTTACTAATTAAAAAGACATCTATGGAAGAAGTAGGGAAAGTAGGAAGTCTAAAATAAAATACTCGTATGTCCCTCACGGTCATGACTGTATAGTGGGACAGAAAACACACAGGTTAAAAAAACCCAAAAAACATTAAGAACATATCTAACAAGAGAAAGAAAATGAAAATACAGTGGTACCTCAGTGTTCAAAAATAATCCATTCTGGAAGACCATTCAAGTTCTGAAACGTTCGAAAACCGAGGCACGGTTTCCCCATAGAAAGTAATGCAAAATGGGTTAATCCGTTCCAGACCTTTAAAATCAACCCCTAAAACTGCAAATTTAGCATGAATTTTACTATCTAATGATACCTTAGATCCATAACATTTACGGCGTTCGTAAACCAAAATGTTTGTCACTGGAGACATTCGAAAACCGAGGTACCACTGTAATTATTAAAATCACATTACCTCATATTTCCTGAACCATCATTCTAGATCATTTCTGTGGACTATAACTGATTGCAGCAAACCTCAGACACCTGTCCATAGTACCTTGTCAAACTGGAATCTTGTATTCAAATATTTTTTTTTTATTAGTTTCAGGTGTACAAGACAAGGTAATACTTAGACGTTTTGTATTCAAATATTGATCAAAACACATGAACTGTGTGTTGAGGCAAGAAGTACTTCGGTGGTTGGTCTTGTGTCATGACAAAACACACTCAGAGTTGCCTGGCCAGAGAGTGCAGTGGTTAAGGGCAAGTACTCCAGGGCCGATGGCTGGGTTCCAAGACCATTTCCACCAGTTACTAACTGTATATAACCTTTGGTGAGTTCTTTAACCTCCCGCACTTCTCTGTTTTCTCATCTGTATAATGAGGATAATAAAAATACCTGCCTTGTGGGTAGTCGTAAGAATAAAATGAGACAACCCATATAAAGCAAGAATAGTGACCGGCATGGAGACACTAGACAGGGAAGCTGAAACCTCACCAGCTAGGCTCTTAGAAACTTGACTCCAAGAGAATATAGCTGGATATCCTCACTCCATGTGGAAGCAGAGGTTTCTTCCTACGCCCCATTTATACAGACTTCACTTTCACCACATAACTCAGTCTGCCTTCAGGCAGGAGAGACAGGTGGTGGTGTTAAGAGTTTTCCAGATAAATGCTTTCACCTCTCAAGTATAATTATCAACCCAACTTCCTCCCAGCAACATGGTTAGGAAAACACTACTTTCTAAAATGTAATTATTGGTGGACAGTGTTTCGTTGCTCTTGGAAAGAGGCATCTTTCAGATCCCTAATAGAATACGGGAGGATTCCAGGGGAGCCCTGTGGGCATTCCAGTAGCTCCTGGAAATTCTGTGGCAGGTTTCCCCTCCCCTTGGCAGGCAGTCCCGGGCCTCAGCCACTCCCTTTCATCTCGCCCCTGTGGCCTGAGGGTGAACTCCAGATTCCGCTTGTCTCTCCTCATCTCTCCTCTGGTAATTTCTGCCCTGTGATGGGCTTGGGGGTAGGGGAGGGCTGTGGGGTGTCTGTTCTCCAGAGGTGTCAGGAGAGGAGGGCCTGGTGAATGGTATTTCGAAGCAGCTCAGGATGGAAAGCTAATTACCATTGATTTGGAATAGGGGGTTAATTGGTGCCCAGCTAGAGCGTACTCAACGTTTTTTTCCTTCTACACGCAGATGGAGTTTGTACAATGACCCCCTCTAGTGCAGTTTCCCCAACTCCGTGGGTATAGGAGTAACCTTGTGCACAAGGGGCCTCGCAGAACCAGAACAGATGGAGAGAAGTAGCCGGAGGAGGGGTGGTGGCAGAGTCTGTGGGGAAGGGCCTCTGCTCATCTATGCATAAGGGTAAATAAGCCCCAGAGAAGCGAGCTGGACCCCTGAGAACCAGCCATGGTGGGGCCTGCCGTCAGGAGAACTTTCCACAGGGCAGGGCCTAAGGATACAGAGAAAGAAGCTTGTCCAACACTCAGCCGAGAGTTGTGGGGTAGTCACCCCACTGCAGGTGTGCAGGAGCCATCTCTGCCTTTTGCTGGTCACTCAGCCTCTCCCTGGGGCCAGGGTGCGATTTCGACACAGTAGAAAAGCCCCTTTGTAGACCCTGGGGAACATTGGAAGCCCCTTTGTAGACCCTGGGGAACAAGAGGGTCTGGCATTATTCAACTTTGGCACTCTTCACTGGTTCTAACCTTATGGGTGAAGTCTCGTGAGTGTGGGCACTGAATGGCTAATGAGAACATCTCTGCTGGAAGAAAAATCAGCTGTGTGCAAACACCACAATATGGGGGGCAGCACATGCTTGCCAACCAGCGTTAGCAATGTCCACTGAGGAATCAGGCTGGGACTGTAAGTTTTACAACCAGGAGTCCCTTAGAGATCCTCTCCCAGGATGGTATGTGTCTGGCTCTCATGCTGCCACTCTAGTCCCATGCCCACAGCAGACATCCTTGACTGATTATGGCATGTTCCCATTCTGTGCCCATGGCAGACAGTGTTCATCGATCATGAGCCCAGACATGGTCTCAGAGTCTTTCTAAATAAACAAAACCAAGTATCTTCAGGAAGACACTACCTATCAATTGGCAATGACACCGTGAGATGACACTTATTGGCCACACTCTGATGTAGCCCATTTCCTTTATTTGACAGATGAGGAAATGAGGCCCTCTAAGAGGAAAAGTGACTTGTCCAAATTACAAGGACGTCAAGTGATAACAGGACTGGGACTCAGGCAGTCTAGCTTCTAGTTCATTCCAGTCTGGAATTCTGGCCTTCCATGCAGAAGTCCTCTTTCTGTTTTTAGCTGAAGTGGGCAGGAAGTCTCTGTTGTATCACCGAGGGAGCTCCCGGTGGGAGGGGCAAAGAACACCCTCCCTGGAGACAAGTTGCTTGTGCAGAGAGCAGAAGATTTCTCTGCAGCTCCCAGAAAGGTGAAGGGCAACTCCTTCAGAGAGTCGGCTGCTTTTTGGGGCTCAGCCCACACGTCCTATCTACCACCTCCCGCCTCTCTCGTTGGATAATAAACCCCAGCTCTGCTAGAGGCAGCGTCTGAGTCAGGCCACGCCACCTGCATGACTGCCCGGAGCTGCGCACCTTGTTTTCCCAGCAGAAGGGTGTCATGTCAGGGTGTGTTTGGTTGTTACGTCTGGGAGGCCCTACAGTGCAGCTACTGCTCTGTCACCTCCCTCCTCCTTTGGTCCGAGGCCCAAAGGTCTGACCTAGAACACAGCTCTGCTCCCCACCAGGGCCCCATCTATCCCTCTTTCGATAACCAACAGGAAAGTTGGCTGGAAAGCAGGTTGGGGGACATTATCCCCCTCCAAACTGGAGAATGAAGGGAAAGAAGATCTTTGGTGGTGGCCAGGTGAGTAGGGGGTGTGTGTGTGTGTGTGTGTGTGTGTGTGTGTGTGTGTGTGCGCGTGTGTGTACAGTTTGTTCTGTGAAGCCTTTAGCTGTAACTAAGTCACTCTCCTCCCATAGGAGGGAATTTCAAGCCAATCCTGGCACCTTTGGAGGAGTGTCAGCTATATGCTTGGCACTAGGTTTGGTACTGGGGACCTTAGAAGAAAAGTCAGGGTCGTCCTGGGTGGAAAAGCCAGAATGACATTTGCCTGAGCTGGAGCCGCCAGCTGATGGAAGAATCAGGGCAGAAAGCACAGGATGAGTGAACGGCCCCAGGTGCAGACCTCCGCTGTCAGGACTGCATGCGGGGGCCATCCTAGCTGGCTTGTTGAGGCAGCTCCTGGATCTGGGGCCTTGTGGTCTTGGCATCCTTGCACCCCTTTCCCTCATGATGACAACAGTTGGTTTAAGCTTTGAGTTTTACGGAACTAGGCGTATGGGACAGCCAGGGTGAGCCGTGGAAGCCTGAGTTGTGGCTTGTTTGAGGGAAGAGTTTTTCTTCCCTTAATCAGGAGAACGGTCACCAGCTGGGTGACCCTTAGATGCCAGCTGCAATAATTCCCCCCTTCAGCTACCCAGTACCCCAGCTGGAGCTCAGCCCCAGGTGATTGTAGGGGCTGCGACTCCTGCATCTCAGGATGTTCCCACAGACCAGGCCATTGTAAGAGTTGTTAGAGAATTGGCTCTGTTTCCTTCATATCCTCAACTTAGTTGGACCCAAGGAAGAAAGATTTAGATTCTTCAGAGACCTCCATGGTTGAGTAACGGCAGGCTTTCCAGAAGAGCTTGTGGGATTCTGGTGCCAAATTCCCACCTTTCAGAGTGGAGCAGGGTCTTGCAGTGATGGAAAGCTCGGGCTTTGTTATCAGACAGGATTATGTGGGTGTGTGAGTCAGCCCCACCTCTTTACTAGCTGTGTGACCCTGGGCAATTACCTAACCTCCCAGAGTCTCAGCCTTCTCATCTGGGAAATAGTTTAATTGCAGAACCTGCCTCATGGAGTGATTGTGAGAAGTCTAGGAGATAAGAATCAGGAACCTTTCCCATCAAGCCTGGAGCAGCTAGTGGCGGTCATTCCTATTGTTGCCTATGGCCCCTCTGGCCCCTCAGGAGGAGGCAGGGGCTTCAGGTGCTGCCTTGTACACAGCATGACTGTCCAGCCTGGAGTAGGGGGACATTGTCCCAGCCACGAAAGGGTCTTGGGCTCCCCCGCGCTGCAGTGGATGAATGCTCATGGGCTGGCCACGAGACAGCCCCAAACGCCGGCCAGGGTTTGGCTCCATCTGCTAATTAGGGAGCATTTATCTGGTGCCCAGCAGAACAAAGTGGTCAGTTCAGCCACGCTGAAAGTCTGAGCTCAGTGCTGGTGGGGGGCTGGGGAGGAGGCTAGGAATGGGGCTGAGGCGGGGGGTGGGGGGGTGGTCAGGGTCCCTGGGGCTAAATGGACCACATTCAGATATACCTTAAAAAAAAACACACCAAACCAAACAGGAAGTATGAGGCTGGTGTATGGGCTGGAGCTGAGATGCCTGCAGAGAGGATGGTTCTGGCATGCAACAAGCAGCCATTCTTCCCACTGAGACAGTGCCTGCTGGCCTCCGAGGTCATCTCTCTAGTGAAGGCCAGCTTGTCTGTCTTTCTAAGGAGTCGGGGTTGTTTTATCCCGAGATTTCCAGGCCTCCACTCCTCATCTTGGAGCTTTGTGAGGAGAAAACCCCAGTGGGAGAATAGAGGGAACCCTCTGTGTATGCCCCCCTCTTCTCCCTCCATCCTTCAGTCCAATAAGGTGAGACCAGGAAGGGGAAGATGGGCCAAGAAATCTACCACATGCAGGAGGACTCACAACTGTGAGAGTCTGTCCATTGTTTCATGTTTTTGGGGTGCAGCTGGGACACCTTAGGCTAGTTTGGAACACCTAGGTTTCTTGGCCATTTAGTTCAAGGTGGGGCAGGGTGGAGCAACAGAACCACCCTCTCTGCAACTGAGGGACAGGATTCAGACAGAGCAGTCTGGCTCTGGAATCCACTTGCTAAACCCCTCTTGTCGATTGCCAGTCATAACTTGGACGTGGCCCCTGCCTGGGCCAGAGCATGGCAGAGGTGGCCTGGGAAGCCCCGCACCTTGGAGAGGAGAGGTGCTTTCCCTCCCTTGCCAGGAAGGTTTCAGAGAAGGTAGGGCTGGGCTGCACACAGGAGGTGGGTGCTGCTCCAACCCCCTTCCCCGGCTGGGGAGGGTTTGGTCTGGGCAGAGAGAGAGAGAGAGAAAGCATCAATTTCTGTGAGGATGTTCATTTCCTTTTCTCTGCTCGTGAGTCGATTCTCTTTAGTGTCCCCTCTGTCTTTCTCTTTCTCCAGTTTCTCTACTTATCTCTATCTCCCCAAAGCTCTCTGAGCCCAGGTCTGTTTCTGGGAGTAGCTGTCCATCCCTGTGGCCTTTCCCCAACCTCTCAGGCACTGGTATGTCTTTGCCAGTCTTTGGGTCTCTCTGGTTTTGCCCCCAATGCTGCCACATTTCAAACAGGAGTCTGGGAGAAGGGCAGGTGAGAGCCTGACCCTAGTCTATATGGGGTCACTAACTGTGATGAATGAGGGGCTTTGCCAGTCTGCACCCTTGGAGGCAAAACTCTGTGGAGGGGAGGGAAGCTGCTTCCTCTTCCAGGACAGTGTGGGCCCTGGTAATTAACCTTTTTCCTGGGAGTGGCTCATGTTTAGGCATTCTTACCCCATGCTAGCTGTTCCTCTAGAGACCCGCCTGCCCCGCCTCTGTCCCTCCTAGAAAAAGCTGAGCAGTGGACATTTGCAGGAAAGGGAGCGGCCCTTGTAGGGTCAGGCTGGCTCCCAAACTACCCCACCAGCTGTCATGATCTGGGTCAGGTAGGGCATCAGAAGTAGGCTAGGGATCGGGCTCTGCTCTCGCTTGGACATCTCCCAGTGAGGGGCAGTTCTCTCTGGTCCAAGCCTCATCAGCTAGGCTGCAGAGTGAGCACCTGACCACCTGCTGTGGGCAAGTCACTGAGTTCAGGGTGGGGCTGAAGGCGTGGAGACCGATGGAATAGGAGCCGACCTGCAGGCTGACCCTTCAAGACATTTCCACTTATAAGCTTGCACCTCAGTATGTTCTAAACCTAGTAGAACATACTAGAACATACTGTGTGCTTGCACCTCAGTATGTTCTAAACCTAGCTTCTATCGAGACCCCTCCCTTCTTCCCTCCCTCCTCCTCTCACCCTTTCTCCCTCCCTCCTCCTCCTCCCACCGCTCCTCCCTCCCTCCCTCCCTCCTCCGACTCTCCTCTTCCATCTCTCAGTGACTGTACCATTTTACCCCAACATATTCCTCCTCTCCTCCCCCTCAGCCAAGCCCTCCTGACTCCTCACTTGCACCCATGGCATTCCTACCAGGACTCCCCAGTGCTCCAGTCCGACCCCTTCCAGCAGCTTCTCTGCACTGCAGCCAATCAGCTTTTTATTTTCCATCATTTATTTTTAATTATGAACATTTTTAATCCTACAGAAAAAAACAGCCATCAGTGGACCTGCCGCCCAGATAGAACAATTGTTCACATTTTGCAACATTTGCTTGATATGTTTTTTAACAATACACATTGCGTGGTGAATATAGAGGAGGTGTCAGATAAACGCTAGATTCCCTTTCTCCTTGTCTCGGGTTTTCCTGACAAGGTGCGACTGAAGGTGGGCCTAGGAGAAGGGCTGGGTTTAGGTAGACCGAGAAGGTGGGCCAGGCAGGGGGACCAGCGTGAGTGAAGGCGTGGAGGCAGGACTGTCATGGGCACACACAAGGTCAGGGAGAGCCCTGCTCTGTGCAGGACTGAGAGGGAGGCAGGTCTGCACACGGGCACCAGGCAGTCCTCAGCAGCCAGCCCTTTCTCTCCTTGCACTTCCCCTCCTTCTGCACCAAGTCCTAAGTGGGCAGCGGCCATGTTTGTGAGGTCACCGAGAGGAAGTCATGACCTGGGTCAGCAGGGCTGTCACCAGGACTAGCCATCAATAGCTGGGCACCATGGTGGCTGGAGGACACTGCATGCTGTGGGAAAATTTTACCTATTGCATTTCCTGGTTCTCTGGCAGGAGTCAAGTTCTCCCCCAAGGAAAGCCTGTGAAACAGAGCTGGCCACAGGGTCCCGGAAGCCCAAGGCCAGGCGGCCCTGGGTGACTTGCCTCCTGTGTGGGTTGCTTTACAAGGACCACCCATCCCCTACAACTCTGCCTGAGTTTCAGTTTTTGCTTCAGGGATTTTTCTCTTTTTCCATACAGGCCCTACCTTTTGTTCTCCTTTTGAGAATGTGAAGAGACAATAGGAAGTCCTTGGCCCAAAGGGGCCTACAGAAAGGAGAAGTTACAGGAAAAGACGACTGTGGGCTAAGTGGCTGACCTTAGTGACCCAGAAGGAAGCCATAGAGGCAGCTGGTGTTCATATGGGCCCTTGATGCCATCAGGCCTGATTGAGGCCTATGGGCTGCCTGGGTCAGCTGTTATGAGCACCTGAGGTGCCAAAGGGATTCAAACCCAGTTGGGACCATCCCAAACCTGGCCAGTCATGTCCCATATCCAACCCAACAGCAAGTCCAGGCATCCTCTCAGACCTACCTCAAAATGTAGCCTGGCTCTGCCCTTTTCCTCTCTGTCTACTCTGACCCACCCTGGTCCAGCCCCATCACCTCCCACCTGGACAAACTCAACTGGTTTCTTCAGGGATCTCCCACTCGTACTCTTGTCTTCCCACCAACTAGAGTGATCCTTTTAAAACCTAAATCAGATCACATCACACCTCTGTTTATAATATTTCTGAAAGACTTCCTTTCTTTTTGGAATGAACTCCCAACTCCTTACTCTGCCCCAGGCCCTGTGTGGTGGGCCCTCATTTGCCCTTCCAGGCTCCTTTCATTGGCTTGCAGCTTGCCAATCAATCACTTGCTCCTGAAACACCAAACACAGTACTGCCTTGAGGCCTTTACCATTGCTGTTCCCACTGCCTGGAACACCCTTTCCCCAGATCTTCAAGCCGCCGACTCCCTCTGGTACTCAGGCCTCAGCTCGTGTGGCCCCTCCCAGAGAGGCCTAACTTGACTGCTTCCCCTGACAGCCCTCACCCCAGCCCTTTCACTCTCAGTTACATTGTTACATCCTATTGTCTTCGACACTTACCACAGCCTGTCATCATCTTATTTAACTATTTGTCTTCTTGTTTACTGTCTCATGCCTGCTGGAATGTGAGCTGTAGGCTAGCAGGACCTTGCTTCTTCTTTAGCTTCTGTTTTCCCAGTGCCTAGAACAGTGCTTGACACATAGCAGATGCTCAAGAAATCACTGAATGAATACGAATGTATGGCCACCTGGAACTGAGTACTGTAGTCCCGCCTTATCCGTGGGAGATATGTTCCAAGACTCCCAGGGGATGTCTGAAACCATGGATAGTACCGAACACTATATATACTGTGTTTTGTCCTATACCTACATACCCAAAGTTTCACTTACAGTTAAGCACAGTAAGAGATTAACAACAATAACAAATAATAAAATAGAACAATAATAACAATATACTGTAATACAAGTTATGTGTGCGTGGTCGCTCCCTGATAACTAATCTGATAACTGATGGCTACTGAGTGACTAACGGTCAGGGAGCATATACAGTTTGGATAAGCTGGAGCAAGGGAAGATTCACGTCCTGGGGGGTACAGTGGGAAGGCAAGAGATTTCATCATGTGTCTCAGAATGGCACACATTTTAAAACTTGTGAATTGTTTATTTCTGGAATTTTCCATTTAATATTTTCAGACTGAGGTTGACTGCAGGTAACGAAAACTGTGCAAAGTGAAACAGCAGATAAGGGGGATTGCTGCATAGGGGATGGGGAGAGAGGCCTGCATCCTCCTTCAACACTTTTAAAGACAAGTTCTGCTGTTTCGCTCCCATTGATCCTTCTGTGTGCCTGCCTTTCTTGGCTTATAGGCTAGCCTTGCTGTTGGGAACACTCTTTAAAGATTGGGTGGAACAGGGAGGGCTTTCACATTTTAAGATGCATACCAACTACTTAGTGATCTTGTTAAAATATAGATTCTGATTCAGTAGGTCTGCATGGGGCTTGATGTTTTGCACTTCCGCCAAGCTCTCAGGTGATGACATGGCTAGTCTCAGGGATCACACCTTGAATAGTGAGGGCACAGATACTGGAAACATACATTTGAAGTCCTTCGTCTTCATTCCTTTCTTGTTCTTCCTTCTGTCCACTGTGATCTTTCTCCCATTTGGTCACAGCTCTTTGTGACCAGGTGGGAACTTGGCCTAGTGCATTTGGGCTCTGTGTGCGGAACACTGTTCCAGCACTTTCCAGAAGCTGCCAGGGGTGGTGTGGGCTGCCTCAGAGAGGTGGTGAGTTCCCGTCATTGGAAGGGTTCCTATGAGCTTGAATGGTCATGTGTCAAGGGTGTTAATTCCTGTGTGGGAGGAGCAGGCCCCTTCCTGCAATTCAACTTTGCACCTCTGTGTGCCTTCTACAAACTTGTGGAACCAGGATCTCAAGTTGGGGCTTACTCATCTGTGGTGACTTTTACAGGTCATCTGGCAAGTCCTTAATCCCCACCCTTCTTAGTCGTTCCTGGGGAATGCTTGACGTTCTAAATGCTGTATGTGTGATTTGGTGGATGGGGCAGGGGGAGGAGGACTGATGTCTTGGCTTTGGGAATAGTTCAGTTGTGCCTGACTTGATTGGATCAAGGAGGTTTCTGCATTTTATATTGTCTTCCCTCTTTCAATTTGGTTCAACAGACCTTGACTGAGCCCTGTTGTATTAGCCAAGACAGTCTAACTGCTGTGGAACAAACTCTCAGTGACTCAATATAATAGAAATTTGTTTCTTGCTCGTGTCATAGACCAAAACAAGTTACTGGAGGGCTCTGCTCCAGGTAGTCATTCAGGAACCCAGGATTTACTATCTGATGACTCCAACCCCCATAGATCTCTGTATCCAGAAAATAGGGAAGGGAAGAGAGAGAGTGTAGAATGATTGCAGGGAGATTTTATGAACTGTCTGGCAAAGGCATACATCACCCCTGCTCATATTCCACTGGTCAGACTTCAGTCACAGGGCTACACCTCCCAGCAAAGGAGGCTGGAAAATGTAGTCCAGTTGTGTAACGGACAGTGGGTATGTCAAGGCACAGATCTTGCTTTCAAGAAGCTCACAGGCTTTTGAAAGGATGCAGGTATACAAACAAATAATTACAATATAGTGGTAAGTGCATTTCCAGAAGTGTGACCAAACTACAGAAACAATCTAAAGGAGGGAATAAGTGAAGGGAAACCTGCATAAAGGTGTGAGAGAGAGGTCGTGACAACAAGAGATCACATAGGGTGGGGCACTCCAGGTAAGAGGAACAGAATATGCAAAGGAACAGAGCTGTGGAACAGCATTGTTGTGTCCAGTTAGGACTGCAGACATGCCATGTAGTATGTGGGGACATGCGGCATTGAGAAGACATGCAGCTGGAGAGGTCAGTTGGGGCAGAGATCATGAATAGGCTTGTGTTCCACGGGAGGCAGAGAAACAACAAAAGATGAAGCCAGAGATGAAGCCATCAGATGGGAGCAGAATTGAAGCAGTGTAAGAGATGGTACATACTTAGTGCTCTCTTCACCAGAACCTTCAAAGAGGTTTCGTTTGTGGTTTGGTCTCTAATGCTGTGAAGTTTCTAATGGGGGAGAAAGATGAAGGTGGGTTGAGCAGGTGACCTACCCAAGTCAGCAGGTTCTGGTGGAAACTACCTGGGCCTTCCTGGCTTTTGCCGGGTCCACCTGACAGCAGGCAGCCTCACGGGAGGCTTCCAGCATCTTTGAGGTAGCTTTCAGCACCCTTTCCTGAATTTGACTGGTGCTCATGCACAGCTCCAGGGTCAATCCCAAGCAGAGGAGGGGCGAGCTCTTGAGAATGAAGGTTCCGCATTGACAGGGCCAGGCCACAGGGAAGAGCTAGACGCTGCCCATGACCCTAGCCTTCTTCTTTAGCCTATTCTTTTGTTTTTTGTTTTGTTTTGCACAAGACTTTGAAGGAAGGAGAGGGATGAGCATCGGGCTTAGAAGTACCCTGACCCATTTGGGATTGAGAAAAAGTGGGAAAAGGAGACACTCGGAGAAGGGGAAAAAAGGAAGTCCAGGATGTGGGCTTGTCGATTAGAAGTGTCCCACTTGGCTTCTGTTCAAGAGAGCAGTGTCAGAGGAGCACTCTGGAGACCAGTTCTGGAATCTCACCGCATTGAACAGCAGCCTGGGCCCCGGATTACCGAAGTTCTGTCTTGGCCTCATCTCTGCCAAGAATGTGCTATCTTTGTCCCAAACTGGCCTGACTTTGATCCCACGGTGGCTAGGGCACTTTGGGGAGCACAGTTCTGGGCCATTTGGATTGATGATCGGGATGAGAGGATTCAAGAAACTCTGGGGCTGGGGGCATGGTTCCGCCGGAAATGGAAGGTGGAGGTCTGCCCTTCTTCCTTCCCTCTCCAACTTCTTCAGGCCTTGTGCTTTTTGTTGATGGTCCTCAGAGGTCCGTGTGGAACAGCTTTGGGGGTAGGCGTTTAGAAATCTTAGGGTCTCTGGTGAGCCTAAGGGAGAGCTAGAGATTCTCAAGGAGGGAATAGGGTGACCTTAGCCAGGACCCTGCTGGAAAACACACACACACGCATGCACATTCACACGCACACATGCACAGACTTGCCTTAGGGTTGGCCTCTTTCTCTGTGGGGGAGTGTCACTACTGGCACCCTGGGCTGGTGCCAGTATCTCTCTGGTGATCTGTCCCCCACACAGATGTCTCTTTCACCACTATGCCGGGCAGACTTACCTCTAGAATTCTGCTTTCACAGGGTTATTCCTGATTAACATCCTTCAGGGGCTCCTGTAGCCTGGAGAAGGAAGCCCAAGCTCTTCTTCTAGTCTCTGATGACCCCTCTAGCCTTGCCCCTCACAGCACCCGGTACTCACTCTCCTTGCCCAGTGCCTAGCTCTTCCAGCCCCACACTTTCCTGGGGGTGAGAGGAAAGAGGGGCCAGCAAGCTGCAGGGGGCCAGCAAGCAACACTGAGGTGTTGAAGGGGATTGGAGTGTAGCTCCAGTTGCCCACTAGGAAACCACCCCTCAGACTCTGTGCGGGGAAACTCTACCTGTTCTCCCTGAAGCTGGTCTCAGAGCTGACTGAATCCAGGATCTCTGACCCAGCCCTGTTTGTCACTCGCTTTTCAGGGTATCAGCTGTCCTAGCTAGCGTGATGCCCTTCCCTCCTGGACAAGGGGAGTGTGAGGCAAGCTTGTGCTGGGACAAAGTGCAAGAGCCTTAATCAGTGAAGGCTGTGAAGTTACAGGTGATGGACCCTGAAGTCTTTTCAGCCATTGACAGTAAGGGCAGGGTGGCTTAGCTGACAGCTCCCCCAAAGCAGAAAGGGCTGGAAGAGACCACCAGAGATAGGAAGATACCACTGGAGTCTCTTCACCTTGAATAAGGTGATCCTATTTATCAGGCCCTCTGCTCACCTGTGGTATCTCATTTAATCCACTCACCACCATGGAGTGGCTGTTTTTACTCACCCTACCTTACAAATGAGGCAACTGGGCACCAGAGAGTTTAAGTGACTTGGCCAAGGTCATGTAGCTAGGAAGGAATAAGCTGGAATTCTGACTTCAGAGCTCAGGCATTCTATCACTAACTATAGTACTGAAATAGTGGTAGAACAAGGCTAAGAGAGATGACTGCTTCTGATGGTTTCCTCCATGCCTGGCATGTGTGAAAGTACTTTGCGTATACATTTTCCCTTTTCGACTTCTCATCAGCCTCCAGGAAGGAGAAGATAAGCTTGACCCCATTTCACAGATGAGTAGACTGAGGCCCAGAGAAGTAGGAATAATTGCATCTGATATTCGGCAGCACTTTCTCAGGTGTCTTCTCCTTGGATCTTCACAACACCCTCTGGAAACAGGGCACGTGTTTCACAGATGAGGCCACTGCTGCCCAGAGAAGCTGATCCGTTTGCCCCAGTCACCCAGCAAGTCGTTGCAGGCTGGGGCTGGAACCGTTCTCTTTTGAGTCCCAGCCCGTGCTCTTTCTCTGAAGGCTATAGGTCAGCATGATGGGTGTAGGGAATGAATGCACTGGCAGTTCTAGGGGTAGATCGGTGTAGCTAGTGGTTTGGACACCGTGCAGGCTTGAGGACATTCCCCTGGGATGGCACCATCCTGCACATCTTTACTTTCTTTGTTGTGTGCATCTCGCTGTGGGCGTTAGGAGATCAGCCCAGGCTCTACCACATTAATGTAAAACATGTCCCAACTAGCGCCCACGCACCTGATGAGCTGCTGGAAAAGCCAGAGGCCTCCTCCCTAAGCCTGGCCCACGCACACCAGCTGGACAGCTCCCCTCGGGGCCCCTAGATGCTCACGGCCAGGCCAGGCCTGCCCAAGATCCCTCCCAGACCCGTCTGGCCCTCCTGGTCCCCCTGCTGACCTCAGGGCTGTAGCTTCCCAAGCACTTTCCCTGGCATCAGGGACACAGCCTGGTGTCCTAACGAGTGATGATGATGACAGGAATGATAATAATAGTAAACACGTATGGAGCACTTAGTCTCTGCCAGGCTCTGTGCCAAGCACTTTACACACATCTCATTTAATCCTCTCACCCACCCTATCAGGCAGGTTCTATCACTACCCCCATTTTACAGATGAGGAAACTGAATTGAATCCCTATCTGACTAGCTATGCACTATGTATTATTGTTATTATTATTATTATATTATTATTATTCACATTTTCCAAAATGTTGTATAGGCACCACTGTGAGTTCAGGAAGAGACTTTCGGGCAAGTCTGTAGAATATGGGCAAGTATTTTCTCTTTTAATAGTTATTTATTGTTTTAACGTGCGTCGGTGTTAGAGATTGAAGTCTTATGTGTCCCCCAAAATTCACATGTTGAAGTCCTAATTCCCAGGACCTCAGAATGTGACCTTATTTGGAAATAGGGTTGTTGCAGATGTAATTAGTTAAAATGAGGTCATACGGGAATAGAGTGGGCCCCTAATCTAATGACTGGTGTCCTTATAAAAAGGGGAAATTTGGACACAGACGTGCACACAGGGAGAACGCCATGTGGAGATGAAGACAGTGATAAAGGGAATACTCCTACAAGCCAAGGGACACCAAAGATTGCCAGCAAACCATCAGAAATGAGAGGAGAGACATACAACAGATCCTCCTGCACAGACAGACCTCAGAAGGAACCAACCCTGCCAACACCTTGATCTTGGACTCCTAGCCTCCAGGACTGAGACAAAAAATTTCTGTTGTTTAAGCCATATTCAATTTGTGGTACTTTATTACAGCAGCCGTAGCAAGTTAATACAGTGAGATTACACACATACGCACGCGTGTGCACGCGCGCACACACATGCAGTGAGTCCTTACTTAATGTTGATAGGTTCATCTGAGACGGCAAAGCAAATGACCAACCCATCACCAGACCCAGGGGTGTCTCACCTGCCACCCCCCACCCCAGAGACTCTATCCACACGTGGTACTGTCCTCAAAATGAGTTCTGGAAATGACTGTTTCTCCATCTCGCCCCATTTCCAGTGATCCTTTAGGATACCCTAACTGCCTGTGGAGTGACACATCAGGCACGCACCCTCATCCTGATGCCAACCATGTGATTACCCCAAATCACTGGAATAAATAATTATCAAGGGCCTCCACCCCGGATCCCATCTCTTTCTTTGACACATGGCAGCATTTCATGGAATTCATGAACAAGTCAGTTCACTCCAATCAGACTGCTTCATCTAACAATCCTGACCCTCCCACTACCAAACCTTTTTATTCACCATTCCTCCCTCTGGAATGCTGTCCTCCCTTTTCTCTATCCTTTATTCAAGGCCTCGTTCTCCTGTGTCCTCCTCTGAGAATCTGCTTTGCTTACTCCAGCCACACTGACCTTCTGCCTCTCAGCAGGTTGACACTCATCTAACACTACTAGGCTCTCCAGCTCCCAATCAGATCGTGGACCATGACTTCCACGCTTTCTGAATCACACTCATGCAGTGCATGGAATGTCAGTGGTAATGGCTTGATTGGGAAGGGATTTCAAGTAGTGAAGGCTTTCATGTTTTCCAGAAAACGGTCAAGGAAGATTTCTTTGACTTAATAAGGTCTTTTGGACGCTGGATTGGGCTCCCTCTCAAAGTGCCCTGTGTCTTGGCTTCAGCACGGCATGGGCCCATGCTCCAGCAACCAAATGCATCTAACACAGGCAGCTCTTCACCGAGGTGGACAGGTCCTCTCTGCCCCATTTTGTTCTCCCTGGCTGCTGCTTCAGGGATATGTGGGGTCAAGGCTGTTCCTTGAATGCTGTAGTGATTTCACAAAGAGAGCCTGTATCCATCCTGTCCACCCACCTTCAACTTCACCTCGTCCAGGGAACTTTCTGAGCAACCGCCCCACTGCCTCATGCCTCTGCTGCCCCTTTCTGTTTATAGAATAGGCCACCACATCTTCTCGGGGTTCTCATATCTTCCCTGTGAGTTGCATCATCTTTCCTTGTTGCATAAACAATGATAAGTGCCTCACAAAGGATCACTCAGTCAGCTGGGGCAGTTTTGAGCCCAGGCTCCAGACTTGAATGCTTTGCTTCATGCTCGTTGAGTGGCTTCTCCTGGGGTGACAAGGACAACATTTTAATGACTCCTGGTTCATGTCAATGCTCTGCTGGTTCTCCACACTCTCTCTCTTTCTGTAGCCTTAGGAGATCTCTCTCTCTCTCTCTCTCTCTCTCTCTCTCTGTGTGTGTGTGTGTGTGTGTGTACGTAGATGGTGCCAAAAAATATGTGTACACATTTGAAGAAAGGAAAAAAACTATTAAAATTGTAATACTCAATATATACCGATAACAAAACATGAATACAAGTCGTGTATACATTTTTTGGCACCCCCAGTACATATACACACACATATACAAGTATATTATATATATATGTAATATATATATATAGGTACCAAAAAAATGTATACACATGACTTGTATTCATCTTTTGTTATCGGTATATATTATTACAATTTTAATAGTTTTTTTCCTTTCTTAAAATGTATATACATTTTTTTGGCACCCTCTGTATAATGGTAAAATATATACATATAAAACATAAAACCTGCCATTTTTTTTATTGTGGTAAAATATACATAATAAAATTTACAATTTTAACCTTGTTTTAAAAGTGGACACTTCGTTGGCATTAAGTCCATTCACATTGGTGTGCAGGCATCATTACTACACTTTTCTAGAACTTTTTGATCTAATTTTCTCTTTTAAGCCTAGTGTCTTATAATTTCAAAGGGTTAATTTCTTTTTAATAAGGATGTGAGAGCCCACTAGGTCCAACATTGAAGAATGAAATAATACCATTTTACACAGAAACTCTTAGGAAGAAGGAACATTTTCCAACTGATTGTGTGAAATCAGCATTAATCCTGGTATCAAAACCTGGTAAGGATATTATAAGAAAAGAAAATTCAGAATAATAGCCATCAGGCACATAGATGCAAGATTCTTTGCAAAAACATTGGCAAATCTAGTCCAGCAGAATATAAAAAGGATAACACATTATGACCAAGTAGGGTTTATCTCAAAAATGCAACTTGGTTCAAACGCTCTAAAAACCAATCAGTCTAATTCACCATATTAACAGACTAAAGGAGGAAAAATGGATATCCTAGATTTAGCAAAAGCTTTTGATAGAAGTCAGCACTCATTTATAATAATAACAATAATTTAAAAACTCCGTAAACTAAAAATCAGAGGAAACTTCTTGAACCTGAGCATGTACACAAACCTACTACTGTTCATCATATTCCATGGTGAAGGACTGAATGCTTTCTTCCTAAGATTGGAATAAGGTAAGAATATTCTCTTACCTCCTCTATTCAACATTGTGTTGGATAGTCTAGCCATTGAAATAAGGAAAGAAAAATGAAAGGCATACAGATTTGTAAAAGGAAAGTGTAAAACTGTCTTTTTTTTTTTTTGGCTGACATGATTGTCTATGTGGAAAATACTAAGGAATATGCAAAAGACAAAAATACCTACTAGAATTAATAAGTAATTTTCACAAAGTTGCAGGATTACTATCAATATGCAAAAATCAATTGTATTTATGTATACTAGCAGCAATTGTAAAATACAATTTTAAAACACTATAATAATAGTATCAAAACACATAAAACACGTAGGAATGAATTTAATGAAAGATGTGTGAGATCTTTACATTGAAAATTACAATACGAGGCTGGCCTGGTGGATCAGGTGGTTAGAGCTCCGTGCTCCTAACTCCGAAGGCTGCCGGTTCGATTCCCACATGGGCCAGTGGGCTCTCAACCACAAGGTTGCCGGTTCAACTCCTGCAAGGGATGGTGGGCTGCACCCCCTGTAACTAGCAACAGCAACTGGACCTGGAGCTGAGCTGTGCCCTCCACAACTAAGATTGAAAGGACAACAACTTGACTTGGAAAAAAGTCCTGGAAAGTACACACTGTTCCCCAATAAAGTCCTGTTCCCCTTCCCCAATTAAAAAAAAAAAAAGTTTTGAAAAAAAAAGAAAACTACAATACATTGCTGAGTGAATTGAAAGAAGATCTAAATAAGTGGGAAGATTTACCATATTCATGGATTGGAAGTCTCTATATTATTAAGACAGCTGTTCTCCCTAAATTAATCTACAGAGTCAGTGCAATCTGAATTTTTAAAAATTCCAGGAAGCTTTTATTTTATAGAAATTAATCAATTTATTCTAAAATGTGTTTGAAAATGCAAATGATCTAGGATGACCGAAACAATATTGAAAAAGAAGAAAAAGTTGATTTCAAGACTTAACTAAAAGCCTACAGTAATCAAGAAAGGATAGTGTTGGTGTCAGGATATATATATCTATCAGTGGAATAGCATAGATAATCCAGATATAGACTCATGCATATATAGCTAATTGAGTTTTGACAAAGGAGTTAATGAAATTCAATGGGAATAGTCTTTTTCAACAGATTGTTCTGGAATGATAGGATATCTATACCCCCCAAAATATATTGAAATTTGACAGTAGATTTCATTTGAACAGAGAATTCTGCTGAATCCCTCCCCGCCAAAAGGATTTGCTAATAATTGTTTTAGACGTGCTGTCCAGTCCCTCTCAAATCTGTTGTTTTTTTATCTTCATGTGAAAGTTCAGGGTTGTGCCAACATTTTGAGAATCATTAGACACCAAAGGTGTGATGATCTCTGTCCCAATTGGGCAGCCAGCACGGGGCTAGGCACTTTGGGGTGAGGGAACAGAAAGAAAAGATGAAAGGAGAGCACTTCTGGAATGGCTGCCTGATGAGCTCTCTGAACTCTCTCCTTTCAGCCGTATATGGTAAAAGTTATTTTTTTTAAATAAATTGAAGTCTGTGGAAATTGTCCTAAGGGCCTACAAACATAGCAAATGGAGAAATATTTATTTAAGAAAATCTACTAAATTTCAGTAAAAATGGCATTTGAACCACAATTGCTCCCGTCCTCCCCCATCTCTGCTTGACAGAAGCTCTGCTCCTGGCCTGTGCAGCCCAGAACATAGGACTCCCTTTTCACTTAGCTCCTAGTCGGGGTCTACTGTAGTAATTATAACAATATTGGGTTTGTAAGGCATATTAATGTAACATGTATAAATAACAGTACAAAAAATAAAAAGAGAATATCCTATATAGGAGTAATGTTTCTCTATCTCACTGGAATTAAGCCAGTATAAAGTAGATCCTGATAAGGTAAGCTGTATACTGTAAGCTCTAGAGCAACTATTAAGAAATAACTCAGAAATATAGTGAAAAAAATTATTAAGGGAATCAAAATATTATCATAGAAAATAAGGGAGCTGTAGGGTCTATATTAATATCAGACAAAAGAGACATTAAAACAAAAATGTTACTAAATAAATGGAAAGACATCCCATGTTCATGGATTGGAAGATTTAATATTGTTAAGAAGGTAGTACGCCACAAATTCATCTATAAATTCTATGCAGTCCTGTCAAATCTCACCTGGCTACTTTGCAGAAATTGACAAGCTGATCCCAAAATTCATATGGAAATTCAAGGGAGTCCAAATAGGCAAAACAATCCTGAAAAAGAAAAACAAAGAGGGAGGACTCATACTTCCTGATTTCAGAAATTAATACATCAAGAGAATGACAAGACAAGTCACAAACTGGGAGAACGTATTTGTAAAAGACATATCTGATAATGACTATTATCAAAACTATATAGGGATCTCTTAAAACTCAACAATAAGAAAACGAACAACCTGATTAATACATAGGCAAAGATCTAAACAGACATCTCTAAATAAAATATATAGATGGCAAATAAACATGTTACTAGAGAGTTGCAAATTAAAACAATCGTGAGATACCACTGTATACCTATATTAGAATGGTGAAAATCAAAAACACTGACAACACTAAATGTTGGTAAGGATGTAGCGCAACAGGAAGTCTCATTTATTGCTGGTTGGAATGCAGACTAGTACAGCCACTCTGGAAGACAGTTTGGCAGTTTTTTTTACAAAACTAAACACACTCTTATTATATAATTCGTTAATCAACCTCCTTGGTATTTACACAAATGAGTTGAACACTTGTGTCCGTACAAAAACGTGCACATGAATGTTTTATAGCAGCATTACTTATAATTGCCAAAACCTGGAAGAAACCAAGATGTCCTTCAGTAGGTGAATACATAAATAAACTGTAGTACACCCAGACAACGAATATTATTTAGTGCCCCCCCACACCAAAAAATGAGTCATCAAGCCATGAAAAGACATAGAAGAAGCTCACACGCATACTGTAAAAGAACTAAACAAAGCCGATCTGGAAAGGCTACATAACTGTAAGATTCCAACTATATGACATTCTGTAAAAACCAAAACTATAGAGATAGTAAAAATATTAGTGGTTTCCAGGGGATAGGGGTGAGAGTATGGATAGGTGGAGCACAGAGGGTTTTTAGGGCAGTGAAACTTCTATATTATACTACAATATTGGATACGTGTCATCACATACATTCATCAAAATCCATAGAATGTACCGACACCAAGAGTGAACTGCCATGGCATTAGGAATAGAGACAGTGGAAATGTAATGGCTGTGTGCGATGTCAGCAGGGTAGTGGATGGGGGAGGGGGTTGACACAGTTTGAGGGGTATAAATGATAAATGTCTATTACATTGTTTTGTGCACCGGCAACTAATAAAAAGAAAAGAATGAACTGTAATGTAAACTATGGGCTTTGTGTGATAGTAATGTGTTTACATAGGTTCAGCAGCTGTGACAAACGTACCCTCTGGTCTTGGATTTTGATAGTGGGGAAGACTGCCATTGTGTGGGGTCAGGGCATATATGAGAACTCTCTGTACTTTCTGCTCAATTTTTCTGTGAACCTAAAACTGCAATAAAAAAATAAAGTCTATTAAAAAAGAAAACAATATAAAGCTACAGTAATGAAGATGGTATGGTACAGGTATAGGGATAAACATATAGATCAAAAGAGTAGAAGTGAGAGTTCAGGAATAAACTCATTCATTTATGGTTCATCAACTGATTCTTTACAAGGATGCCAGTGCCATTCCAGGGGAAAGGTGCTTATTCTTGGGCAATGAGGTGAACTTGTTAAAAAAAAAAAAATCATAAAAGACTGTGTGAAGTACTGAAATAGGGAATTCCAACCACGAGTGTTTTTAGAATTCAAAGAAAAGGTGGTATGACCTTAGGCTGAGATGGTCAAAGGCTTTCCAGAGTAGATGCCACTTGATAAGGTCATCAAAGAAGGAAGGGAAAGGGGAAGTACATTTCAGGCCACAGTGAATGAGAACTTGAAGAAAAGCCCCACATTTCACTATTGTCTGTCTCTCTGTCTCTCTGTGATTCTCCCTAGTATCTAACACAGGGACTGATAAGCCCTTAATTAGTAGAATGGACAAACCAATTCAGAGGTTTCTCTTGATCTCTCATGGTCCCCAGGGAGACTGTGTGGTCTTTCCTCCTTGTAAGAGGAATTTCTGGGTCAGGGAACCATCAAGCTCTTGTAGTAATGTTCCCCTCGTTCCTGAGCTGAAAAAAAGTGGATTAAGGTTTGAGGATTAGAGCACTAAAGCTAGAGTTGCTGGGACTTCCAGCCTCTCTGTAGGGCGAGGAGTTGGCCTCTTGGGTTACAGATGTGCCCCAGCTGGACTTGGGGCCCACCCTTCTCTCTCCCCGTGTTTATTGCTGCTCAGCTTTGCCCAAGAAGAGCTGCTGAATCAGCTTTCTCTGGCTGGGGCCAGCTCTTGGAGCCGAGCTGCCCTGTATCTCTCACACTATCCACCCCTTAGATAAACAGCCTGGCGTCCCCCACACGCTGAAAAGTTCTGATGTGGTTGCAAAGGGCTCCATTAGCCAAACGCCTCTCGCTCTAAGAAGGACCCTGGCAAAGGGCCCTGCTTTTCTTCCAGTCTGAGTCAGGCCTTTGCTGGAGTGACAGGAGAATCCACTTCCTGCCTGAAAAGGTGGCCGAAGCAGAAGTCTCTGCTGGGCGGAGCCTTCCTTCCTCACTGCCCACGCACCCAGGCTTCCTCCTCACGGAAGGCCTGGGCAGACCTCTTCATGAGACAGCCCTCCTCAGCCTTTCATGTGAGTGTTTTATCTCTTGGAGCCAGTCCTGCAAATTGTGCAGGTTACAGAACCACTTTGCAGCCTGCCTGCCCCTTGCCCCCCCCTGCACACCCCCACCCCTCGTAAGGGTGACATTGGATTGTATATCAAACATGGCCGCAGATGTTTATTCCACTGCCCACCACTCTGCCATAGATGTTGAACGGTGCTGCTTTGCGAGCTCCCCACACCGAGTAAACTCAGCTAGGCTGCCTTTATTTGGTTTGCTTGAGAGTCTGAACAAGGGCATTTGCTTTCTTTGAAAAGTGACTTGTAGGCAGAGAAAATGTCACTGGCAGCTGGTTAGTGGTGCTTCCTTTTCCAGTGGCTATGGCCGGTGGGCCTTGGGGGTGATGGGGAGGGAAAGGGCAGACATCAAGGCTCTTCTGGCTCAGCATTGGTGGTGGGATTAGGTGACGTGTGGCTGGACACAGTACCTGGGGGATAGGGGTGATGGGGAGCAGGCCAGCTGGCACTCATGGCTCTGGTCAGGACCTAGTGACCCAGTACTCTTTGTGGATGGGCTTATCTTGGCCTCAGAAGGCTGCAGATTAAGGCAGAGGTGGGGGAAGATGAAAATCTGTTACAGAAGAAGGAGGTGGGAGAGAAGCCTGATTGAAAGCATCCTCCAAGAGGCGTTTTAAGGGAAAGCTCAAGTCTTCAGGAGGCACCTGAACCCATTGAGGGAATTCAGACTGTCACTCTGCCAAGATCGAGCTGGCTTCACCTCCTACAGGAAGCCTTCCCTGACCTCCTACTTTGGCTCCCACAGAATCCTGTTCATACATCCTCATGAGTCCCCTTCACTCCAGAACTTGCTTACCTGTCTCTAGCACCAGAGTAAAGGTTCACAAACTTCTGGGTAGGAGCTCAGGAAACTGCATTTTTAACAAACACCCATCTATCTCCAGGTTATTCAGGTATAGGCAGTCTTCAAACTATGTTTTGATAATTGTCTTGCTCTAGAGCAACCTGTCCAATAGAAATATAATGTGACCCACATACGTAATTTTTAATTTTCTAGTAGCCACTTAAAAATGTAGAACAGGTGAAATCATTTCTAAAGTATTTTTATTTAACCTGATGTATCCAAAATATTATCATTTCAACATGCAATCGGTACAAAAATTATTAGAGGTATTTCACATTCCTTTTTTTTTTGTACTAAATCTTGAAACCTGGCGCATGTTCTACACTTACAGTACATCCGAATTTGAATTTGGGTGGGTCACATTTCAAGGGCTTGACATCCACATGTAGTTAGTAACTGACATATAGGACAGCACAGCTCCAGAGCTTTGTTGCTGTCCACAGACCAGCAGTTTGAGCACCACCTGGGAACTTTGTAGAAATGCAGGATCTCATGGCCCTGTCAGGACCTACTGAATCAGAACCTGCATGTTAACGTATGGGCAGGTGTGTTGCTGGGCCTGCCTTTCTCCTCAGACACCTCCATACTCTTCCTCAGGAATTCTGTGGAGCCATTGTTCAGAGGTGCCAGGCCTTGCCTACACATAAGTAGTTATCCATGTACTCTCAGTCATTTTCCAGAAAAGATTTAAGGTTCCTATAAATATGCATAGATTTCAACCAAATGAAACAAAAGTAGAAAAACTATTAAAGAAGTGTGCATAGATGTATGGGCAAGGATGTTCACTGTAGTATTATATAATAGCAGTAAAAAGTCAGAAGCAACCTAAACATCCAACAGTAGGGGAGTAGGTAAATAAACTACAGCCCATCCAAACATTGAATTCTGTGTCACAATTAAGCATGCTGGTATGGAAGTACTACTCATCGACATGGGGAAATTTTCATTATATAGTGTAAAAATATTGATGAGCTCATTTTATTGGCATTCATGGAAGAATGTCTGCAAAGGATATATATCCCAAAATGGTAATGTTACTTTTTCAGGGGGAGGGATTATGAGTGATTCTTACTCTCTTTTTGACCACCCACTTCTATAATTTCTAGGGTTTTGTTTTCCCCTCAGTGAACATGAATTTTTACATAATACAGAAATAACGTTTACAAAACAGAATATAGCTTAGGAAAGGAGAAAATAGGAGCCCTACTCTGTGTAGAATTTATTTGAAAATACCTTAATTTAAAAAAATTCTAGGGACAAGTCTATAGCGTTATGGCCCAGGGGCTCGTATTTACATGTAGCAGGCAATTATTAAATGTTTGAGATGGACTTACAACATTATTTGAAAACTCATGAGCCAGCTTTTGTTAAATTTCAGTCTGTATTGAGGGAAGTGAAAGTTAATAATTGTGCAGTCTCTGTTTTGTTTTGAATAGAATCTGACAATGACCCACCCTTCACATGTGGGCTCTAAACAGTTTCTGGATGATGATTGTGCAAGAGAGAATCCTAAAGTCATGTGTTAGAGCTGGATGGGTGGGTGGATAGATGGGAATATGCACACATGCACGCACATGTAAAATCTAATGTAGGACCACTTTTCACCACCTCCAATGTTAGCACTTTGGTCCAGGCCACCGTCTATAGGCTCCTCACGGGTCTGCCTGCTTCCACTCTGTGGCCCATTCACTACCCTGTAGCGAGAGCCATCCCTTCCGTGACCGGGCCTGTCCAGCCTCTTGGATCTTGTTGCCCGTACCTCAGCACTGGCTTGCTCCACTCCAGCCACCCTGGTCTTTGCAGGCTTTTCGCACTCCCTATTTCCCCTGTCTAGAAACGCTCTGCGCTTCTTGTCTCCCTCCAGTGTGGCTCGCCTTTCTCACCTCTTGCAGGTCTTGCAGAATTGCCGTCTGACTTGTAAGGCTGTTCTTACCACTCCATGTAAAAGAACAACCCTGTTCTGTTCTAACGCCTTATCCTACTTCATTTGTCTTTGTAGCACTTATCCCCACCCCAACATAGTACATAATTTATTTGTGTACTGTTTGTCTACCTCCACTAGAATGGAAACTCCCTGAGGGCAAAGGCTTTGTTTCTTTACTGCCGTTTTTTCTTAGTGCCCAGTGCTCTAAGTAGGTACCCAATAAATATTTGAAGGAAGGAATGGACTTCAGATAGCATGTGACTGATCTTCCTGATTTCACCCATGAGGCGCCTGAGGGTCAACTGAGACAGCTTCCAGGCCTTGACCAAGGTCACACAGCTGGGTCCACAGAGCTAGACCTGCCCTCTCCACTCAGCTCCAGCTCCGCCTGTGCCTGTGGAAGAGAGATTAGCTACATGCAGAAGGGCCGTGGCCTGGGCCATCCTGTCTCCTGTGTATTTTTCCAGTTTATACAGAATTTTAGCCCAGAATAGCAGAAGAAGAAAAAAAGTTTCTTCTCCAGAACCCTGGAAACTCTTCCAGTGGGTCTGTCCCTGGAAAAACAGCAGCGATCTCAAGGGTGGGAAGGTAGGAAATGGAGGAGGGGATCTTCCAGTGTGGGGGCAAGCAGCTGGATTTGGTTTTGCAATTAAAATAACATTGGGGTTTGTTTCCACAAAGCAGTTGTGGAAGGTGGGTGGTCTGTCTGAAGCATCAGGTGGGGCCTTCCGCCATCCTGGCCCAGGAGGGTTTGGGATGGCAGGTGGTTTAAGAGCTCAACCAGCATATGACATATGAAGGAAACTGGGTCCAAAGAAGCCTCTGGAAACCCCTTCTGCAACCTGGCCTGAAAGCCTGCTGATCCCTCCCCTGGCTTCCTTTGGGGGGTGGGGCATGCCCAGATACCTCCTCCTGTGCCCTGACTTCTTGAGATTGACACACCCCCTTTGATGCATAGAGAGCTCTGGCCTCCTCCATCTCATGCCCCATGTGGTTTGTTAATCGTCTGTGAAATGAGGGATTTGAGGCGTCACTCATCCATTTAAGGAGAGTGGGGCCCTGGAGCAGTGGAGTAGAGTGCGGAAGGGACGCTGAAGGCTGTTCCAATCTTCTGAATCGTGTCCCTCTGTCTGGCTTCTCAGATGCAGCTTTTGGATAAGTTTCCCATTGAAGGTGGCCAGAAGGATCCCAAGCAGAGAATCATCCCCTTCCTCCCAGGTAAGCTTTGGATGGCCCTGCTGATGGCACGGGGGCGTCCTGGGGAGGGGCATTCCTTAGGCCAAGAAAAGTCTTGCTGCTAAGCCAGAAATTCTGGGTAGGGTAGGCCTAGGAATCTACATAGTAATTTCCTCAGCGGGTTGACAGTCCCTGATTTTGACGGCCCCACCATTCCAGGGCCGTCTGCTGGCCCCAAGCCATGTAACTTCTGAGGAGTTTCTCAAGCTCTTGGGCTTTGGGTCCTTCTTACAAAAAGCAGAGATCAAGTTCTCCTATGAAAGGATGAAAAGCTGCAGGCTGACCTCTTTTCCCTGGCTCCCATGTAATTATAGAGAACCTTAAATTGAGCACATTTCCTGGTCTGACCTCTTCCAGTCCTCCCAGCCCCAGTATCCAACCGAGGCTCTGAGAGCTTATGTAACACAGCCTGTGAGTTGGCAGAGGCAGAATTTGAACCTGGGCCTGTCCGTCTATAAAGGCCATTGATAACTGCATCATTTCGAAGCATGTTTAAGGCATTTGATTATGTTGTGTGATTGAGAAGAAAACCTCTCAGGTGTGTCATAACCGTGTTACTGCTGGGCCTGGAGTTGCATAGGCCAGCTTCCAGGACGACAGCAATCAGTGGGACCTTTGCCTATCCTCTGAGTCTTACGTTAAAGTGGGAGAGAATTCATTTAGCTACACGGAAGCCCTTCTAAATCCCACAGTTTTGGCAAGACCAGGACCAGTCAGTGAGGGGTTAGGGAATCTCTCAGGCCTGGGCTCCTTCCATGGAGGCAGAAGACTGCTTCTCCTTCCATGGTCCAGGAGTTAACGCAGGGCACTCTTGTGTCCTGCCTGGCTTTACCCTGAGTCTCGACGGAATTTGGAATGTCCAACCCCCAGGTTTGTAATGACCTTCGATGTTGTTCCAGTCCAGTCCAGGTGCTCTGTCCACCGGGGGCCTGGGAACCCAGCTGGGATGCTGTGGACACAAGTGTCCCAGAGCCCTCATGAAGCTAGTGGCGTGCCATGGTGCTTTGGTTGACCTGGCCTTGGGCATGAAGTCTGCCTGCTTGCTCAAGAAAACCAGACCAGCAATCCTGGGGCAAAGCACCTCATTATCATTCAATCTGTGGGTGTCTAGGAGGCTCTCGGCTTGTGCCAGGCCCAGGATAAGTGTCCAGGGCTAGGAGCTGGGGGCTGGGGTGACCTGGTGAGTCAGGGGAGACCTGGATTTGTTTGTGTCATCTAAGGAATCCTCAAGCTAGTGAGAGAGACACGACCTACTCCCTAATCAGAGAGCCAGTTAAGGCAGGACTCTCTCTACCACTGTGAAATCCCCGTTTTGATTGGAGAAGGAGCTAAGGAAGGGAGCAAAGGCCCCCTGAAAGACGAGGGCCTGGAGCAGACCTGGAGGGATGGGTGGGGTTGGAGGGTGCGTGAAGCACAAGGCTTCTGTCCTGCTGTTACTGTGTCCAGTGTCTCAGGAATCAGACGCCTGGCTTTACACCTGGAAACCCAGGCTCTATTGGTTATCAAATGTGTTAACTTCTTTATGCCTCAGTCTCCTCAACTGGAAAATAGGGCCAATAATAGTATCTACTTCATGGGGCTGTCGTAAGGATAACAGGAACATGTCTGGTGCTTAGAACTGTGGCTGGCTTCTAGTAGGACCTAAATAAACGTTAGCCCTTATTATTGCCAACTCCTGACCTGTGCCCAACATGTTACACAGCACAGCCACATATGTAATCTCATGTGGTCATTCCAGGAAGGTTATATATATCCCCATTTTATTGACTAGGAAATTGAGGCCAAAGGGGGCTACTAGATTTGCATAGGCCAGACAGCCGGGAAGTATATTCAACACCAGAACTCTTACCTCTGCCTTCTGGGCCAGAGCTGCCCCCCACACCAACTACCTCAGAAAACGATAATCCAAGAGTTGCTGCAGGACAGAGGGCCTCGCTGAATTTCAGTTTCTTTGTATAGGATTGTGGTGAGGATTAAAAGAATTCATGTAAAGCACTTTGCATAATGCCTGTCCTGTGGTATACACTTAATAAATGACAGCTGTTCATAAAGAAAGTCACCTGCCTCCACGCCACCCCAACTCCTGAGAAAAGGCAAGCACAAGACCCCCTTCCAGCCCCCATATCGACGTGACCTGTGCATAGTGGGTGATGCCGTCTAGAGGAACGAGGTTGGCTGGCCCCACGCTCCTGTCCTATCCCAAAGGAAGTTCTGCGGCTTTTCTCTCCTCCCTTCAGTGGGGTTCATTCTCCAATGCTTCTCTGTTGCTCACTCCCTCTCCATGACATTGCTGGCCATTTGGAATCCCATCCCAAGGCTCCCAGGCCCTGTTCCTCCCTTTCCCCCTCACCCAGCAGTGAACAGCAAGTTTGCATACAGCCTTGAGAAACTGCCTTAACCCTTTCATACTCTACTCACTCCCTAGCTTGTACAGGAGGGGAAAAGATTGAGGAACAACAGCCCAACTCACTCAGAACCAAACTAGGAAGAGCCGAGTAGGCATGAGGATTCCCTACCCATCCCCACAACCCCAAATAAAAGGGGTTCTCCAGGAGGAGAGGGCGTCAGAGAGGAGCAATGATGAATATTGCCTATCTTTGGACAGGGTCCCTAAAAGCAGAGCCTGAGACAAAGATGCTTTGTATGCAGGTAACTGAGGGCTGCTCTCAGATGGAGACCCAAGGGCAGTGACAGAAGCAGGGCAGGGGAGGACACTGAGGATGGATGGCACCACCTCAGGGGACAACTGTTATACCCCCCATGTCAGTCATCCGCCCCCAGAGAGTGTGGAGTGTGACAGGGTGGCTCCCGAGGACTGAGGGCTGAGGACGTGCCTCTGGAGCAGGGGAAGCAGTGAGCCCAGAGCAGCCAGTACCCATAGCAGGGAGCATCAGCTGGTAAGGGGCTCGGGGCAGGGCCCCTACAGATCGACTATATTACCCAACCTGTTTCTACTACCCTGCCTTTGGGGAGGGTGGCCGCAGTCACCTGCTGATCCCCTCAGGTTCAGCCCCTGCAGCAGTGGCTCAGCAGAACCTCAGAGTTCAAACACACCGAGCTAATCCAGCTGCCTTCACTCTTACCATCCCAGGAAGGGTTAGCAGCCGGCCTTGGGAACAGCTGTGCCATCCCATTGCCTTCCATGGAATTTCAGATCAAGAAAAAACCCAGGTAGAAAGCAGAGAGAACGTTTTCTTAATCTCCAGAGGAGTCTTAAATTTTAGCTTTGGAGATGCTGGGATAGGATGTGCATTTCTCCTGCCCGGGTCGGGGGTCTAGGGGATGTGTTTGCAGTGTTAGGTCAGCTGCATTGCTTTGGCCCCGCTGGCCATCGGCTCATGGCTGGGGGTGCATAGAAGTTTCACTGGCTGGTGGAAGTGACAGAGAAAGCAGAGAAACTGAGAGAAGAACGGGAATCCAGGCTCACGTGGTTACATGCTTGCTCATCTGCCAGTCAAATCCTGGCAGAAAATTCTGCACGTGAGTTGTAAATCTTAGAATCTAGGACACAGGCTATGTCTGGGTGGTATATGGCCTGAGTTCAGGGTCAGTCTGGGATTGAAGAGTGGTGAAGCCGGTGGCTTCTGTGGCCAAATGCAGAGGCTCCATCCCAGGAGGAGCTCACCTCAGACATGCCCACTGGCTCTTAGGGGACAGACAGAATATTCTGCAGTACTGCTGGAGTGGGAGTGCGGGAATGGACGGCTGTGAGTGGACCAATAAGGTGGTAGAGGGGCGAGCCAGGACGTATCAGTCAAATATCATATAAAGGTTTATAGGGGAACTGCCCTTAACGAAGGCCTCCCAGTGTTGTCACCAGTGCTGGGACCTGCTTTCTGGGCCCTGGAGGTAAAGAGCCACTATGCACCGGCCATCAGCACTTGTGAGGGGTGAGGGAAAGTTAAGGGCCCCGTGTGGGAGAGGCGTTTCTCCAGCAAGGCATGCTGGGAAAGAAAAACAACCCAAGTGGTTTCTTGGGTAGGACTTTCTATTCTGGGGCTAGACACATAATGGGTGCTTTGTTAAGACTTTCTGATTGATCGCCAATTGGCCATTCTCCCTTACATATAGATACCTTTTATTGAGCTCCTGCTATGGGCCTCGCCTTGTTTCGGGCACTCTACAAACCTTCTCTCCAGTTTTCACTGCAGGGTAGGTGGCATTGTCCTCATTTTAGAGAAAAGTCAAATCACTTTCTTCACCATGAAGCGGCTGAGCTGGGCTCCTTCCTACCGAGCCCTGGGCTTTTTTCCTTGGGCAAGGAGGAAGGGCCACAACCAGCCTCAGCGAAGCGGTCTTTGCCCCTCCTTTCTTACCTCCACATCTCGGCGGCTGGGGACCTGGGAGTTTCTGCTGGTGATCCCTCTGGCTGCCATTGCTATCTTGTGCTTCAGGAGGGCACCGTGTGGGGCAGGGAGGTGACCTGAGTCTCATGGGGACTTGGTGACCTGCAAGGGCTCTCTCGTTCCATTGAGTGACTAAGGTCAGCGGCGCTAAGTAATTGATTTTTTTTCTTTTCTGCAATTAAATCATTTAGTTAATTATTATTTTAATATGACTACAAATGGGATCCCCCCCCAAGGCTGTCAAAGCGGTGTCTTCACTTAATTACGAATCTAACAAGATTGGCTATTCGTTTTCCTAGGTCACAGCATTTAAAATTTGTTTTTGTTTTGGAATAATTATAGACACAGATACTGCAGAAATCCTGGGCACTTTACATTCCTCCCCTCCAATTCCACCCCCATTCCGCTCCCTGCAGGGTAGGTGACATCATTCCCAATTTAGGGAGAGGTCAAATCACTTCTACCACCCCATAGCCATTGAGTGGTGAACCCATTGCCCAGCTTACCCCACTGGCAACAGCTTATATAACTATAGTACATTATGAAACCCAGGAACTTGATACTGGCACAACTCAATTCACTAGACTACAGACCCTAGTAATTGATTTTTATTATAAGGAGGTGGAGAGTGCTATGCAGCAAGCATGCCAGCTGGTGTTTAGGAAGGAGGCAGTGATTTGACAGTAGTCCCTGAGAAGCTCCACTCCCAGGCCTGACCTCTTGGCATTCCCACCTCCAGTAGAAAAGCAGGGGTGAACTTTTTTTTATATTAAGGCATAGTCCTAAAAACTTCGTGCACATTCAGCTGTTTGGGATAAATCACATCATCTTTTAGGCATGTGATAAATCCTTTTGCAAAGCAGAGCACTTTTTTTAAAAAAAGAATTCTTCTTTCCTTGGTTTACATGTATTTTTATAATTTGAGGCTTCTTCTGAGTTTGCTGGAAAGAGGGCAGACCTCGAGCTTAGAGACTGGGTATCTACCCCAGTAGGAGCAGAACTATTCCACTCAAGAACTGTAAAAGAGCTGAGATTTTACCCTATATGCGAGCCAATTAAGTTCGCTTTCCCTGGTTTCCTGAATGCTAGCAGAAAACAGGAGACTCCTGGGTCAGAGACAAAAGACTATTGCAGCATGAGGATCAGCATATTTGCATCAGTTTTCATTGCCTCCAAATCCCAGGGGCCCAGATGAATGCCAGCACACGCAGTGGGTTACATTATAGCAGAACCGAGATCTTAGGGAGCTTACCTCCCTTGTAACAGAGCCTAATCAAGCCTACCCCCTTTACTCTGGAGAGATACACTGTCTCAGTCTGTCAAGGTTGTATGCAAACTCACTGTTCACTCCAAAGCAGGACACTGCTTCTGTCTTCTAAAGCTGTTTGTTCTACAAACAGTTTTGAAAAGATAATCCAGAACAAAAGGCAGTTGGTGCCTTGTTGACAAGACCTACAGAAATGAAAGGAGCCAGGGAGAATGATCTCGGAACAAGTGTATCGTAGTGTGCTTTCTGGGGTCTCCTGATCTTTTGGTAGAAATGAAGTTCTTCAGGCCACTGAGGTCAGCAGCCTCTCAGGGCAACCTACTGTTTACATAGAACTTTCTGCCTTGTTTTAAAAGACTATTGTGGAAAATCCATCTCCTGTTGCCCATCCTGGGATTGGAGTAGATTTCCTGTGTATCCTGAGTTTGCCAGCCCAAGGAGTCTCCCTGGGAGGAAATGGTCATTACAGAGTGAACTAAAGTATGTAGTTGCTGATGTAAAAAGCAAACAACTGCGAACAGGGACCAAAGGACTTCAGAAGCCAGGCAGCGGAGCAGAAAGAGGTAAACTCACTTTGCAAAGACTGAGCGAGGTTTCTTTCCACTCACAAGCCATCGATGTCTCTGTGCTGGCTGGTCCTAGGCCTCTGAGCTTCCAGAAAGCCCCTTCGTCCTAATAGCTGAGTCAGTCCCTTTCATAGGTATACACGTCCTGGTTTCATGAGTCATGGAGAAACTAGACAGCTTAGGCAGAAAAGGGAGCCTATAGCCATAAGGTAGGTGCTACCAGTTTGCAGGCAGCCTCATGAACTTACGAGCTTAGAGACATGTATTTTTAGACAGCAGGCATGCTTGGTTCTTTTGTACCCGCTCACCAGCTCACCAGTTTACACACCGGCCCCTTAATGAAGAGGCAGTTTGGAGCCACAGTACAGGAGGATGCTGGGTGAATTGCAAGCACAGTCTCTGGGGCCTTCCTCTCCCTGCCCCCCCGAACCCTGTGCAGCAAATCCGGTGTTTGTTCCAATGCAAAAGGAAACAGGGGGGAGGGATGTCTTTAGCTAGAGCTGGTCTGGGGCATGGGCGAGAGCTGGCCTTCTTCCTGGGCCGTAGGCATTTCTGTGAGTCTCCATCAGGCGCTCCCCGAGAAAGCCCTCCCTGAAGGGTCTTGGAAGCACTGAGGGAGGCAGCGACTCACAGACACTGGCAGGTACTGCAGCCCCCAAGGGAGAGAGCCTGAGAGGTCTCGGAGCCCCACTGATGACCCTGAGATGGCAGGAAAAGACAAACCTTCTACGTGATGGAGAAGGAAAAATAGGGTCTGCTGGTAATGCCAGGGTTTTAAAAAGATCAACAAGATTATAGAGCTGAGAGGCACGGGGTGCTGTTTTAAAAGTGGCTTTTCTCTAACCTCCTCTGAAAGTGCTGGGTCTTCTCTTGCTGTAATTACTGCCCCCGCCCCTCGCATCATCCTCTCTGTAATCTGGGGTGGGCGGTCCTCAGGGCCCGCTGTTGACAGCCGGCTCCGACTGCTTCGTGGAGGAGCTGGGCATCCGCCCTGGCCGCAGGTATTTATTGAGCACTTGCTGTGTGCCTGGCCCAGCTGTAGGCCCTGGTGATGTCGCTGAGAACAAGGTAGAATGAGTCGCCGTTCTCAGGAAGTTCACCTTCCAGTGGGGGCGTCAGAAAGCAAACAACTAACAATCCGATAGTGATAGATACCAGAACAAAAATAAACCAGGTCACTTAGCAGGTAGCTTGGCTCAGGGCATGTGAGATTGGATGGTCAAAAAAGGCCTCTTTGCAGAGGTGACACCTGAACGGAGCCCGGCAGGGGCAGATCAGGGCGCATAGTGTCAGGCTGAGGAGGCAGCAAGGGTAGTGACCTGAGTGAGACAGAGGGTGTGCGTTTGAAGAACAGCAAGAACAGCTGTTGAACAGCATATGAAGCCTGGGGTTGGGGGCCTTGGGGGGCTGAGTCACCGCAGAGGGCTGGGTCAACCGGAGTTATGGAACCAAGAAACTCCACGTGTGTCTCCTGTGGCCAAGCTGCCCAGGAACGAGGGCGCCCCACATGTGGGCATAAGTGTGCGATTCCGGCCCCATCACACAGCCTCCAGGGTCGGTTTCTTCTCCTGTCAAATGGGTTAACCATGGTTTAGGATGACATTTCAAGCAGTGAATGCATAGACAGCACAGTGAGAAGCACTGGTGCTGCAAAGCCCACCTGTTCTTCACGGCGGCTTTGCTGTGGGACACAGACATGGGCTTTCCTTTCTCTGCCCTCTGCCCGCCCGCCCTGCCCTCTCTGTGCCAATTCAGCTTTTCCCACTGCATTTCAGCTCCGGTTGCACTTCTTGCTTCTCCTTCCTTGCCTGTGGTAACTTGCAAAGCAGCAAAGAGCTTGTTTCTCAAGAACTGATGATCCAGTCAGCTATCTAGACTGAAAGGTGGGGAGGGAGCTGGGCAGCGCTGGCCATGTCACCATGGGAACACAGCACAACCACGAGCCTCGCAGCTCTCAGCTCCCGAGCTGCCAGGTCTCAGGATAATACCGAGTTTTGCAGGAGGCAGCCACTCAAAGGCCCCCTTCACTTTTGAAAGTAAATGTGCGTTGGGCCCCCTGGCCTTTCCCCTGTGTTATCCCCACATTTCAAGAAGAGGGGAAAAGTTAGGTCACTTTGGTACCACTTGCTCTGTGTCTTCCTTGTCCAGAAGTAATTCTGGAAGAAAATCAACCTCCTAAACACCCACCCTGAACCCTCAGCCCTGAGTGGAGTGTTTTCTGCGATATCTTCCCTAAGAAGCCTCTGACCTAAGCAGAAATGTGTCTCTTTTCATGGTCTCAGTCAGCCCGTTTAATTTAACATGCAGAAAAATGTGCCCTGGACTGGGCTGTAGTATATTGGATTCTACTGTAACTCTTGCTCAGCCCAGTGGCACACAATTGGGTGAGTTCAATTAGAGCAACCAGGGATCGCTTTGCACATTTTGGCAGTTTCCAGTGATTTCACGTCCCTGTGACATCAATCATCTCTCCCCCAAACCCCACCCCTGGAATTAAATGATTTCTTTACCTGATGTCCAAATGTCCTTTTACAAGAATCGAATCCTTTCACTCCATGCTTCGAGAGGACATTCTGTTGTGCCCTAGGAGTGGTGCTGTCAGTAAATTCGCACTCAAGTGTAGATGGCTGACATGTCAGTTACCTGAGCCCAGGTATGATAGAGGGGAGAGCGAAATGGCAACTTCTGTGTGTGTCGGGGAGGTTGGGAAAGGAAGAAGGTGCTGGGCCTCTGGGGTTACCATGCAAAGCCTGGTTAATGAGGCTGTGTGAGCTTTCAGTGTAGCCGCCACACAGGGCCAGCATGTGCAGTCGCCATGGCCACTCTGAGGGATGGGGACTTGTCCTGAGTGCAGTGACGTCTCTGAAAGGTTTTAGGCTGAGGGGCCACATGATCAGATTTCTGTTTTAAAAGGACCCCTCCCATACTTGTCAGTAACCTAGAAGGGCAAGGTCGGGAGCATGGAGCTGGAAGACCAGCTAAAGGTGGGTGGGTGAGGCATGGCAAGAGATGAGGGTGGCTTGGTTAAGGCTGGGCCATGACACGGAGAGCAGTAGGTCTGAGATGTGTTTTAGAGGAACAGCCAAGAGGCCTTGCTGATGGATTGGAGCTAGGAGTGAGAAAGAGCACGAGAATAAGATGCCCAGGTTCTGTTGGTGGGAGCCCTTGGCCAAGATGGCAGACCTAGTGTTTCCCAGCACCCTTCCCCCTACTTTGTACTTCACCCTTGGGGCTGAAAGGAAATAACTTTTTCCCTCCTCCCTGAGATAGCTGAAGCCTTTGTCGCATATGAAAGATGCTTTGTGGTGGGGAGTCCCTGCCATCAGCCTCCCTCTCCAGGAACCTCCAGGCATTGGACATTCTGGTTTCTGGGTCCAGGTTTCTGTGGGGGGTAAAAGGGGTGGCAGTGGGTGGTGGTAGAGGAGGGAGAATAGTCAGATCCGTTGAAAGGAAGCTCAGGGCCCCCACTTCTTAGGAGGTAAGGGGCACTGGTCGTAGGTCTCCACAGTGTCCTTGGTCTGACCCCTCCACTGCTCGTCAAGCTCACCCCAACTGGAGCCAGGCCCAAGGATAGAGCCTCAAGCCAGAGCTCTTCCCTGGCAGGCGTGGAACTGACCCTTGGAAACGCCCCAGGCCCATGTGAACTGATACACCATTCATGCAGAGGCTGCTGGTTTCCAGTAGTATCGTCTCTTTGGGCCCTGAAAACACCTCTCCCCCTTCATCTCCACAGTTCCAAGGACTGATGTCCACTGAGGAGGCCCCAGATGTCAGGCTGCCCGACCTCCAGACCACAGTGGGCCTGAGGGACTGGCACAGCCTGAAGATGGAGTCTGTTCACTTGAATGCCCCTTCAGAAGGCAGGGGAGGAAGTGAGTGGGGCTGGTGGGGGTTGGCTGGCAACACCAGCCCCTCTCTAGGTGTGAGGGAAAAGGGCTACATTTCTGGTTCCCCCCCCCCCCCCCACGACAGAGCACAAGGGGCCAGCTGGATTTCACCTTAGTGAGAACAAATTGGGACAGATCTCAGGGAGAATTTCCAAAGTTCCATTGCCAAGGGAAGCTGTGTGACTCCTCAGCTCTGCCAGCCCCAGAACAGTGTGGTTCTGACAGATCTGAACCTGGCTTTGGGCTCAAACAGATCTGGGTTTACACTGGGGCTTTCTACTTGGTGCTAGTTGTCTGACGAAACTCCGTGTCTTTTCTGTGGTGGAGGCAAGTAAGCATTGAATTTCAGCACCAGAGGCCTTAAAGCCAGACAACCTTGAGTCAGATCCTGACTCAGCCTCTCAATAGCTGTGTGACCTTGGCCAGCCTTACTTAGCATCTCTGCACATCCATCATATTTCTCATGTATGAAATACCCCCAGAGCTGTTGAAAGCACCAAATCAAATTTTATCTATGAAGCACACAACAAACACTCAATCCAAGTTTGTGATTTGGTGATTGTTAGTGTCGAACGAACTCAAAAAGAGTCTGGAGACTTTGGCTAGAAATAAATGACAAAGATTTATTCAAGGGTCTTAGAGTTTGCAAACTAAGAACACACTTAGGCAAATACCCAGCAGTGTTCTGAAGAAGGAAAAGTAAGCGTTCGTATAGTAAAAAGTGCATTTTTGAGAATAATCCTGCATTCGTAGCCCTAGGACTGGTCCAGGACGGTTATCAGTCAGATGTCAGGGGTCTGGATGATGGATGTCAGGCGGTCTGGTTATGTGAGTCCTTCAGAGAGTAATAGAGGGTTATAAGAGGTCTGGTGTATGTCCACATGCATATCCTGCATTGACACAGGACTGGAAAGATCAAAAAGTTTAAGTTCCCAAGCTATTTAGAGTAAGAATGAAGTCTTTCCTCATGCCTCAACATTCATAATGTTAATCATTTTAGCAGCTTGGTTAAAGTGACTCCATTTTATATATTCGCATTCTTCACTCTTTCCCCATTAGTATCAGGCTCGTCACAAAATGGTAAGCTGTCTCTCTGGGATCCTTTCCAAGAGTGAGGTCTCATTTCAAGATGTGCTGCTCAAAATGTAGTTTGCACATCAGCGGCATGCGGATCGTCTGAGAGAGCTTGTGAGAAACGCAGAGCCTTGGCCCCACCCAGACCCACTAAGTCACAGTGTGCAGTCTAATGATATGCACAAGTGACTTGTATGCACAGGAAAGTTTGAGAAGTACTGTTTTAAGGTCCAGTGAAGCCCTTTCATAGGCTATCTTACTCTGATACTTCCTGGGTATTTGGTTATGTTCAGCCCATCCACATAATATAAACCACTAAATCTGCATTAGTAAATCAATTTCTGACCTCAGAAGAGGTGCATGGGGAGACGAGGCTTCATGCAAATAACTGGGTGAGGGGTGGTCTGTTGGCCTCTCATCCCTTACATCCCTGAGTTACCTGCCTATTTTTGGCACCCTGTGGGATGGGTCACAGCACAATCCTCTATCCCCTATCACCAGCCTAACCAAGAGGCTCCTCAGGCCCCAGCCACACTCTCTTGTCAGCCATAAGTCAGAAATTTTTGCTTCCCTCTCTTCCAAGACCAGGTGAAGTTTGGGGCCAAGGATATTGCTAAGGTTTTTAATTTCAGAAGCCTATCTGATTGGAGAGGGGAGAGATTGGCTATGAACCCTCTGTGGTTTTGAAGATAACATGGCACACGTCCAGTTATGTTGTATTGTTAGGAGGAAAAAAAGGCTTGGGCCTCTGGCAAAAAGATTAAAACAAAGAAATAAGATTTTAAAGGAGCATCTTTTGCTCTTCTGTATAAAGCAATTACTGCAGACCTAAACTTTGAAGTAAGGAAGCCAGAGGAGAAGAGTCGAGACCAGCAAGTAACTGATAATATGGTGCCTTCACAGGCAAGGTTTTCTTTCATCTTGGCGTCTTGTTTCTGATCTGAAAGATGAATTTACAACTTTAGTACTGATAATTGCTGCAAATGGCTTAAGTAAGACCTATGTGGTTGGCAGAGCTGTTCTCTTTCAGCAGAAAGACTTGCTTCTGAAAGAGAGAGAGTAGAACAGCTGTTCACAGGTGAGCCGAGTGGCCCAGAGATAACTTTTTGTTGAATTGGTTATAGGGGAAAAGTTGCAAACAGTTTTCTGAGGCATTTTGTGTGAGACTTGACACTTAACCATTGTAAATGAGCGATTTCTGCCTAAATATTATAGTTACTATTTATTAAGCCCATACTTTTGCCAGGGATTGTGCACAGGGTTTCATGATTACATTATCTCATAATGGCAGCGATCCCACTTTATAGACGAAGACTCACAGACTAGAAAGGGTACATGACTTGCTTAGCTATTAAGAAAACCCAGGTCCTGCCACTTCTAAGTCCAAGCTCTTGACCACTATTTCCTATGTCCTGGAAGTGCTTACTGCAGAGTGAGACTGACTAAAGATATACTTGCCTGGACATTAACAGTTGGGGTTTCGTATGAAATGCCACCTGCAACAGGGTGTTTGCATTTCTTTAAACTTCATTTCAAGTTTTGCATCATGTTTTCTTTTATTATATCAATTGAAGGTTGATCAACGTTATCCTTTCAAAAAGTGTCAGATTCCTATTGTCTGCATCCTTTTCTGGTACCTTTCACTTAACCTACCCAATTTCAACCAGCCACCCCGTGGCCAATGCGGGAATTGCAGGCATAGTGCCCAGAAAGAAATGATTGCCGTCAGAAAGGCTGGTTTTGTAAATACAAACCTATAAAATAACCATGTGCTGACAGTCATCACAGATAGTGTTTACTAAACCACAATTCAACAAAGGACTAAAAATGAGGAAGGAAGAAGTCCCACTTAACCTTTATTTTTCTGTGTGACCCCAAAGCCAGGAAGTTTTCATTTGGGACACCAAACAGAAAACCTTAGGAAACAGCAATGGTTTTACTTGTTCATTCCTAAAACTTGGTGAGAGAGGAATTCTGAGCCTCCTTTGCTATCCCCAGTTTTTTTTGGCTATGTCTGACAGCTCTCCCTCCAATATTGGGATGGTCTCATGTGCATTTTAATAGATTTCTATTTGTTCATTCCGATTCCTCCTTAAGGATAGGTCATAGACTCTCTCTCAGCCTGAGCTTCCCCAACTATGAAATATAAGGATTGGGCTTGATATTGTATAGGTTTTCTCATGGTCCCAACATCTTGTGACCTAATAGCCATTAAGACCAAAGTAATAAATGTCTAATGATGAAATGTCATGCAAAAGGGGAAACATTTTAGGGCAATAGAGGTCTTCTAGGCCCACCTCCAATCCCACCGCATTGGCAGAATGTGGCTGCCTCTGTATAAGGCCAGCTTTGTGCCCTTCCCCGCCCTACCCCCATTTCCTTTGGAAACCGTAGAAAGCCCCCCTTGTCTTGAATGCCTCCCTGCAAAGAGTTCCTGCTGAAAGACTGCACACATAGCTAAGACTTTGACCTTCACCTTTGCCCCCTGACTTGCTTGGTGAAAAAGAGTTCTTATCCTCCCCTCTCTAGGTTTTTTGGGGGAAATCTAGCTAGGGTTAGCAAGAATTCAATGAAAATATAAATAGAAACTTGGTCTATAAATAACACTGCCCCAAAATACCTGCAGGCGTGAATACTGGCGGGGCAGCAGACTGTCACAAATCATGATGGTCAGGACAGCAAGTGAGACTTGTTCAGTTGCTTTGGTGTCTCTCGGGATACTTCAGACTTGCCAGTGGGGCCTGCAGAAACCCTCTCTTTCTGGGCTCTAGAAGCACTCTCCTTGCTTACCGCCTTGGCACTTGTCTTCTGCTAAACCTTCTTTGTGAACAGATGTATGTGGGGAACAAAGTAACGCTGCCTGGCATCAGACCTGGCTTTTAGTCCCAGAACTGTGTGACTTGGGAAATTCAGAAGGTAGCTCTGAGCTTCCGTTTCTTCTTCTGTGATCATGGGGATTTAAACAATGGGAGTTTTTGAAGAACAGGATGCCTTATTTTATCTTGGTTAACAGGGTCAGATCGCCTGGGTTCTAATCCTAGTATTGCCCCTTACTTGCGTTTGGCCTTGGGAAAGTTACTTAACCTCTCTGTACTTCAATTTCTTCATTCAATGGCAAGAATAGCGGTACCTACTTTGTTGGGCTGTTTTGAGGAGTAAGTGAGTTACTATTTGTAAAGTGTTTAAGCCAGTGCCTGGCACATAGCAAACACGTATAAACATTTATTAAATAAAGAGATCCATATATATTTTCCCTGCCTAGAGTATTGCCTGGCACATAGTAGCTGTTCAACAAGTGTGTTAAGTGAATGGATGAATGGGTACCAGACCTGCCTACCTTGCTGTCTGCAAAGGTAATTCAGTAAGATTGTACGTGAATTCTTTCTAAGCCCACATAGGCTATGCAAATGAAAGTGGAATTATTGTTCTTACCTGCCTGGGGGACAGTTTGGTGGGGTTAAGGTAGATGTCCTCACTGCCCTCATTCATTGTCCCTGCCTTGGACACACTGCCTTTGTTTGCCTGGGAGAAATGCCTGCGGCTGAGGCATCTGGGAAGGCAGAAGTGCCTTTTCCAACGCAGTGTTCTGCAGCAGTGCCAGGCTCTCTGCATTGTCTAGTACCCCCTACCCTTTTTAGTGTTAGGTCTACCTTTGGCTGACATAGTTCCTCTCAAGCAAAGCTAGCTCTTAAGCAGACGAACAATTAATGTGTATCATTTTCCTACATGCAAATTTTAAACATACATAAAAGGAAAAAAAAAGCCCACGCCTCTCAAAAAAGCAACCTGAAATGAACAAAGGAGGTAATAAGTAGAGCACTAGAGCAGGAGTCTGGACCTGATTCTAGGCCAAGGCCTGCCTCAGCTGAGATGTGTGATAAGGAGCAAACCATCTGCTCTCTGAGGCTCTTCATATCTGTCAGGTGGGTTAGATTAGCTCAGGACCTCTCAGCCCCAAAGGTTCATGAGAATCACTCAAGGGGCATTATAAAAAATACAGTTTCCCCCTGCGCCCATCCCCTTCCATCTAATTCAGGGGATCTGGGTAAATCTCAGGAATCTGCCTCTGTAACCAACACCCTAAATATCTCTGGCTCAGGTAATCCAGGGACTCTCCCTCTTCTGAGCAGAGCTGGGCCCTGATCAATTACCTATTGCTGCATAACAAATTATCCCCCACCCCCTATTTAGCAGCTTAAAACAACAGTAAACATTTATTATCTCCCACAGTTCCTGAGGGCTGGGAATTCAGGAATGGCTTACCTGCTTGGTTTTGATTCAGGAGGTCGTAGTCAAGAACCTCCTGAAGGCTGGTCTGCACACCCCCCTTCTCCTGACCCTTGAGGAAGAAGGGTGTCAGAAGGGTCTGAAGATGCTGTGTCCCCTCAGGTTAAAATTGTGGTCCTCGGCCTCATCAGTTCAGGAACTCAGGTGTGTATTTCTGAAATACACAACTTTAATGGCTCTGCTTTGCTCTGTGTGACCCATGTTACTGATTGCCCATTACCCCTCAGTCTCTTCTGGTACCACTCATAGCCACACCCTGCAACCTCTCAACACCCCCCCCACACACACACACACTCACTCACACTCATTCACACTCACTCTCCAGCCACACTGACCGTACTTCAGCTTGAGACACGTACTTCAGATGTGTCTCATCTCTTTATCTCTGGACATTTGCTCAGGCTCTTCCCTCTGCCTGGAACATGCTTTCCTCTTCTCTTTGCCTGGCTCATTCCTACCTGTACCCCTGCCCCTGCCCCCCACTGTGAGCCATGCCACAGGGAGAGGCTGCCTGGAAGCTCTGCCCAGCGTCCCACAGTCCCCTTTCCTGAGGGCAGCCTCCCCAGGCAGGAAAGGAGCTGAGGCTGCACTGGCTGAATAGGGCCCTTTATTCCCGGCCTCCCACAGGGAGGGTGCCGAGCCACTGCCCACCACACCCGCCATCCCCACACCCACACGGAGTGGGGACAGCCTGGCCCTGATGCCGGCTCTGAGTTAACCACACTCTCTGGCCCCGTTCTGTCTGGGTCCTGGAGGGCGAGTCCGTCTCTGCCACAGCCCCACTCTGAGCCAGCAGCCCAGCATGTGTGGAGTGAGCTACAGTGCTAGTTCCCTCAGAGGGGGTGTGTGTGTATAAATGAGGGAGACAGTCTAGAGCGAGAGTGTGTTGACACACACATACTCACTTATCTATCCATTCAGCAAATGTCAACACAAGGCCACATGGACCCATCCTTGTGCTGGGCCCTGAGGATACAATAGTAAACAAGACATCATATGAGATACAAGATCTCATTTGAAGAGGCAAGACCATCCCAAATCATGGTGAGTTCTAGCAGGGAAACAAGGCCTGGGAGAGAGTGGGGAGAGGCCTCTCTTACTCGGAGAGGCCCGCCCAAGCCTCCCCACGAGGTGAGCTGCAGGATGGAAGGCATTAGCCATGCAAAGGGCAGTGGGAACCATGTCCTAGGAGAGAGGACAGTGTGTACACAGGCCCCGAGGTGGGAAAGAACTGGCTGTGTTTGTGGCACTAATTGAAGCCCATGGCTGGCGTGATGAGATGAGATCAGAGAGAGGGAGGCGTGAGCCAGATCCTGCATGGCCTTGCAGGCCAGGGAAAGGAGTTTGGATTTTATTCTTGGTGCACTGGGAAGTCACTGGAAGGTTAAAGAACAGGTTTCATTTGAAGAATATGATTCTGGCTGCTGGGTGGAACATGGACTAGGAATGGGGGTGGGGAGGATAGGGACAAAAAGTCACCCTGCAGCTCACATGGGCTATTGGCCACACATCAAGCGACTTGGCCCCACCGTTCCCTCTAACAGCAGGCATCTTGTGCCAACTCCTCCTGTGTGCCCAGCAGTGTGCTGTGCTTGTCCCATGTACTGTTTCTAATCCATATCCGAGCCCTAGAATGCCCGGGAAGGGTCATGTACTCAGGCCACAGGGTTCTAAAGGCTGGAGCCTCTCAATTCGGCAGCCCACATACTCTGATCCCACTGCCAGCAGCTGAACCGTCCTAGATTTTGATTTTTTCCCCCTGGACTTTCCCACTGGATTAAGAATAGCAAAGCACAGCCCAAAGGTGAAATCTGACCTATGAGACGATGGCCGTGAAGGCCAGTGCCCTTAGCTTTTGCTACAGTTTTATTAGTGCATATATCACCCAGGATTTACCAAGTACCTTCCAGGGTGTGCTCAGCACTGTCCAAGCCTGGCTCTGAATGAGACCGTCACTGTGCCCTAAGGAACTCCCAGTGGCACTCAGGTGGCATTTGTCCTCAGCTTGGCCACTTTAAGTACTGTCATATTTGATCACAGAACCTCTCCCTTCCATACGGCTAAGGGCCACCCCAGAAGTCAACTCCAGTGCTCTGTCTGCCCCCCAGAGTCCGGCTGAACCAGCTCACGTGCTCGCCAATGCACAGTGTCATTGTGGCCAATGTCATTCTCTGATTTGCCATCTACTGGGCGTCCCTGACTACTGTATAGGCGATTTGTAAGACCTGGCCTGCTCTTGTCTGGCAGCCTGTAATCCAAAGTAGACCTAACTAATGAAATTTCTCTAGTCTGTGTCGGGGCTAAAGACCAACCCTGGACATTCTCCAGAGCAAAGGAGAACGAGTTGGCAGACTCAGGGGTTTTGTTTCTGTTCACACTGTTCTTCCTAAAGCTAACCCTAGAGGTAAGCATTTACCCCTTGTGTACAACAATTAATAAATCAAAAAGTGTACTCACATTTCACAATTAAAAGGGACCTCATTTCAGGGATCCAGATTCTCTATGCACTTAAATGTGCTGCAACTTGAATCAAATCATAAAGCATGTATTTTTAAATAAGCCTAGAGAAAGTGAGGGTAAATATTACTAAACCCTGCAGTAGATTAGTCTTGCAGAGTCTGCAGTAGATGTCACCCAGTCTGTCTAGAGTTCTGACATCCATACCGGTTCAGAAGAGCTGACAAACCCCACCAGAAGCTGTTGCGGTGCCGTGAAGGTCTCCTGGGCTACAGGCAGCGCTCTGTGTCTTGGCCTGGGTGCTGGTTACATAGATAGGTTCAGTTTGTGAAAATTCATGAAGTTATACAAATGCACGTGTACTTTCCCACATGTATATTTATACTTTATACGCACAAAGGCGTTTTGTTTTTTTTTTAAAGAAATTGTTCTGGTCCCGTGGCTCTATAAAGCTGCTCAAAAAGCCTTCAATTCCATTTGGTTCAGTAAAGATATATTAAACCTCTAGTGTGCCAGAACTAGGTGTTTTATCTCTAGCAGACACCCATAAATCCCACTGGCCCCACTGAGGATGGGGGGAATGAAGGATTTTGCTCCTGTAAGCCTGGCTCTGTGCCAGGTGTGGGAAACTCCAAACCAGTATTTGGAAGACCATTTTCCCTTCTTAGATATATGCTAATTGTTATTGTATGCGTGCTGTGCCTATAAGAGGGGTAAGGTTTTGATCTGTGGCAAAACCCCAGTGAATTTTTGCAAGTCTCTTTCCCTACGTGTTTGGAAAAGGGGCGGAGGGTGCCAAGTGGGGAGACTTACCTGTGTGCATCATCCTAGAGTGCCTCAGGCTGGGCGAATGGAGTGAGGAATCACTGTGTCTCCACTGTGTTATGTTCTCAGCTCTTAGAATTGGGCCAGTGGAGGAGCAGACCTCAGGGGAGAAATGCGAGCCCATGTGGGACACTCCCTGTGTTTGGGGGTTGGGGGTTGGGGGTCTGAATCAGGAAAAGTTGCCGGCTGAGGGGAATTAGTATTTGGTCTTGGGCGGGGAAGCCAAGTGGATGGATGCGTGCCTAGGAAACACTATGGTGCTTGGATTCCACGTGGCCAGTGAAGAGATGGGCAGGGCCAGGTTGGACCTAATTGTCAGCTCATAAGAGATCCCATTGGTTCCAAATTTATAGGCTGGACTCTGTGTTAGATGTTTTTATACAATAGTTCATTGACTCCTTGCAATAATCCTTTGAGTTAGGCATTATTACACCCATGTTGCAGTTTGAAGAAACTGAGGTTTAAATAGGTTGTAACTCGTCTCATGTCACACGACGTCAGTGGCAGAGCCAGATGTACTAGTCAGGAGCTTCCTGGTGACAAGGACTACACCCATCTCCATCTGGTTTTTTAAACGGGGTGGGGTGGGGTGGGGGATTTATTGGCTCACGTAACTGAAAACTTCAGGGTGATAGTTTCAGGCATGGCTGGATCTAGGTGACTAAATTGGGTGTCTTTCTAGCTCTCAGCTCTGCTTTCTTCTCTGTTGAGTTCATTCACAAAAAGGCTTTCCCCAGAGACATGCAAAGATGCTCCCTAGCAACGTGGGGCTTACAGTTTATGAGTTAGCAACTCCTGCTGAAAGAGAGCACTTCTCTTTCTAGTAGTTCCCGAAAAAGTCCCAGGCTGATTCTTATTGGACCAACTTGAGTCATATGCTCATAACTGCACTGGATTGATTGGCAACCTCAGGCGTTTGCGTGAAATGAGCCCCACTGACCTCACACAGACTGAGAATGAAGGAGGGCACTGTAATAAAAATGCTGACAGGCAAAACCCACAGATGCCTACCATGCTAGACTCTGAACCAGAGGTGGGGTCTTGGCATGAATATGAAAGAGAGAGGCTCGTGGGAACCAGAACTCAGGGCATGGAATCAGGACCCCCTGGGCCACGGACCTTCCCCATCAGGACCATGTCCCTCCAGTACCTGTGTGCCCACTGCTCCAGCCTTGCCCCAGCCCAAACTGCCCCTTGTCTCTACTGCTCTGAGTAATGGATAAGCAAGGCCAGGCGATGCAGGTGAGAAGATTGGGCGGCAGAGTGTAATCTGAGCCAGGCCCAAGGCTGGGGGGCAAGTGCGGTTGCGGGGGAGGAAGTGTCATCTCAGCTGCATCAGGGGCTGAAAGCAGGTGAGCAGGTGGCCTGCTGTCCCCACACTGCAGCAGGTCAGAGGTCCTGAGAGAGGGTTGTGGGAGCAGAAGGCTGAGGAAGACTGATTATTCCTTTTCTTCCCCACGGGCATTGCCTGTGTCTTGTCACCCTTCTTATTCTGTTTAGGCTGCTATAACAATACCACAGACTGAGTAACTTATAAAGAACAGGGATTTATTTCTCAGCCTTTAGTTCTGGAGGCTGGAAATCTGAAATCGTGGTGCCAGCAGGGTCAGGTGAGGGCCGTCTTCTGGGATGCAGACTTCTTGTTGTGTCCTCACGTGAGGGAGGAGCTAGGGAGCTTCGCCGTACCTCTTTTTAAAGAGCACTAATCCCATTCTTGAGGACTCCACCCTCATGACCTAATCACCTCCCAAAAGCCCCACTCCAAGTACCATCACACTGGGCATTAGGATTTCAACATATGAATTTTGAGGGGACACAAACATTCCGACCACAGCATACCCTATGAGCATACCTGTCGCTTCAGGGGGATGTTTCTCTAGTAACTCTCACATCTTTCCTCCAACTTGTCTGGGAAATTTGTCTCTTCTCTCCTGGGAGCCACATCAGCCAGCAGCGCCAGAGAGGACCCCCACCCCACACTCCGCCTCCCCACGTTCACTCAGCTCTCAGATCTCACAGCTTGCCTCTCCCCTCTCAGGGTCCAAAGGTCCCCGACCCACTCTCACCACACACTCCCCTGTCCCGAGGGCACAGGCAGCACGCACATTCATTATACCCAGCTCCTTGCCAGTTGTTGCCAGGGAGGAAAGGGGTACAGGAAGTCATCCCTGTTGTCGGGGATGGCAACCCAGTTAGGAATACAAGACCCCGTCAGGTGTCTGCCAGTCCTGTTGTGGACTCTCCCATAACCCCCTGTTGAATGGAGGACCCCCCAAAAGTGGCCTCTGCTCCAGAGCCTTGCATGACTGGTTCCTTCTCTTTCGCAGCGTCTCCCCTGATCTCAGAGACTTCTCTGACCACTACCTGAATTCTCCCACTCCCCAGGCATGCCCCTTCCCATTACCCGATTTTATTCTCTTTATATAAGTGGGGGAGACATATATGTGCAATCAAACTACTTACTAGATATGAGATTGTATTCTGTATCCCTTCCACACACACCCTTCCCCACTTAGAAAGTAAAACACCTTGAGAGCAGGGCCCCCATTTGTCTCTTTTGCTGCCGTGGTCCCGGCACATGAAGCAAGCCCTCCATCAAGACAGGCATGGATGGATGGATGGATGGATGGATGGATGGATGGATGGATGGATGGATGGATGGCATTCCACGTGGCAGAAAAAGCAAGGAAGAGGGAGTTATGCAAGGATGTGTACATTCACTCATGGACACTGTGAATCTTAGAGAGGAGAAGCTGCCAAGAATAGGTCAGCCAGGACAGACCAAAAGAGGTCCTGAGGCCAGCCCTCTCCCATTACCCCTGTAGTCAATGCCCTCTTAACACCCCTGTACTGTGGGTGTTTCCCCATTTGTAAGAACAAGTACCTAGTTCATGGAAGTTTCTACAGACCCTTCTTGGGTAGGGGGTTCCCTGGCTAGTGGTGCTGTGTCTGATGTTTCTGTTCTTCCTGGGTCCTTGTTCCCCTGACTTCTGCTCAAGGAAACCCATGGGTACCACATTTCATAAGGGGGACACTGGAGGCTGTGGTGGGCTTAGGGGTTTAACTGCTCTAAGACCCATCAGATGTCACTAAGATGCCTCATGAAGTGTCTGGTATCCTGGGAGGGAGGGAGAAATACCTGCCACCCAAGCTTGTGAAGCTTCCCGAGTCAGTGGCCCACATGTGTGTCCTGTCCCAGAGTGGACACTTGTGCTGAGAAGGTCAGGCCAGATTTGGGGGTGGAGCAAAGATCGACCTTCCCCAGGTGATGCCCACCCACTGTGAGGGTGAGCACCCCCTGATCCAGGGGAGCAGGTGGAGGAGGAGAGATGGGAGGAAGGGGCCGGAGGAAGGGGCCTTTAAAGGACAGGTTTGCTCTTTCGGGAAAACTTTCTCACCCACGTCCACTAGACACTAGATCCCCTCTCCTTTGCTGCTTTGTTGATCTGTTAATTCTTTCACTCTCGTTCATCTGTTCATGCTCATCCATTCACTCAATCAGTCATTCATTCACTTGTATCTGATAGGCAGAAACCTGCCTGTACACCACGCACTATGGCATATTGCACCCTCCGTCATTATTACTTGCTTAATTCTCAGTCAGCCCCTCACATGACTGTTCTCCAGACCAGCACAGCTCCTGCCATGGAGGAGATGTCAGTAATGCCCTCCCACACACACAGTGAAATCCTAAGTCCTCACCATGGCTCTCAAAGTGAGATCTGAGCCCAGAGAACTCTGGATTCATTGCCTTCCTTCTCCCTTCACTATCCGAGCTCCAAAACCCCAGGTGGAAATGCCAATTCAGCCACTTAATAGCTGTGTGACTTTGGACAAGTCCTTCAACCTTTCTGAGCCACCCTCTCCCCCTGGGCAAAGTGGGGGTAATAAAAGTACTTTCTTCAAAGTCATGAAGATTAAGGAGAGAACCCCATGAAGAGTTCTCAGCATGTGCCGGGCCTGGAGTCAGCGCTTGCCCACTATAACCACTTGTCTCACTCCTCTGCTTCTCTCAATTCCATCACCCCCACTGAATAAATCTTAGGACCCCTGGAGGAGCAGCTGTGCAGCCCCAGCCCTTTGGTTTTCTGATGAGAATGCAGGGGCCCCAGGGGAGGAGGGACTGGCTTCAAGGTCACACAGCCAGGCCATGGCCCAGGCAGGACTTGAGCCCAGGACTCTGGCCGGCCAAGGCCCCAGCTCCTTCTACTGATCCCACCTTCTAAGCCCAACCCCAAGTGACAGGAAGAAGAACCTCTATTTACATGCTCGGCAGCTTTCTTCTCTGCTCTCGGGAATGAGATAAGTCCTGAGGTCTGTTTCATGCCCCGTGTGTAATCTTCCTTATGATGCTTATCATATTTCTGGAGCAGCATCTGCATGGCTTTGAAGACTGGCAGGAGCCTGGCCTCGCCATAAACGGGCTGAATTACATTTACAAGCGGCCTTTAATGCCCTGTGGTCTCGGCTTCCTTAATGGGGATTTTCCTCCTTCTTTTTTGTCTCTCTCCCTTTTAATATGGTCACTGGTTTGGCTTTCAGAATGCGGTTTGGATTCCTAACAGAGAAGTCAAGGATGTAGAATCCCTTCCAGATCTTCCCTCCCTCTCCCCCCTCTCCCCTGGTGCCTGTGCCAAAGCCCCAAGAAAAGAAAACGTTGCTCCTGTCAGGATTTCAGCGGGAAAGAGAGAAGCCCTGTTGGGATTCCAAAAAATCAACTGGGAAATGGCTTGTACAGAAATTCTCCTCTGACTTTGCACCAGAGCAAGAGACCCACAAGCCTTGTGGAGGGGATGGAAAGGGTCCAGCCCAGAGGCATGGCCACCTCACTTGCAGAGGGGGACTCAAGGGACAAGGTGAGGGTCCCGTGCCAGCTTGGGTGAAAAGCCCTCCCACCTATTTCTTCACCTCACCCCCATCCCTTCCTTCTCCGAACCTCTGAACCTTCTAGAGTCCTTAATTGTTCTTTAACTTTTGTTTTTTGCTAGTTCCGTCTGTGCAAATGGATCAGGTCCTATCTGATCTATTTCTCTCTATCTCTACCTATATATCTCGACATACCAAACTCAGTCAGAGGTTGGGTCAGCCTTGAGATGGGCCTGGGAGGGGGACCTAGTTTGTCTCCCCATCTCCCTCCTTTTTGTCGTCCCACACGACGCAAAAGGGCAGGAGTACAATTTTTGGAGAATGGATAAGTCGCACTTTTATTTCTTTTCAAAAAGAACGCATGGCAGCGCTAGCTCTGTGGGCCCTGGTCCCTCCAATGGTCTCTTCTTTGGTTTCCTCTACTTCTTAGACGAGTCCTTCAGGTTCCTGCGAGATACTACTTGACTGCTGGTGCCACTGAGCCTGAGGGCCTCCAGCTCCTGACGTGTGACTGGCTTAGGTCGAAGGCTCAGAAACCCAGCATCAGGATTGTCTGTCATTTTGTCAGTGCTGAGAGTAGGTATCCTCATGCCATGTGTTTGTGTTTACACACCGTCCCCATGGCTGCACACATGTGCTACTGCCACATGCAGGCAATAAAGCGACAGGCAACCAAAAAAGGGCAGGAGGCAAAGAGGCCAGGAATACCAAATCTGTGACATCTTCACCCAAGGAAAAGCGGCCATCTGCAGTGTTTTGATAAATCACGTTTTATCTCCTTTCGAAAGGAGCTCGTGGTGGAGCCGATTCATCTTGATGTCATTGTCCAGTCTGCACTGTGTCATCCCTCTGACGGGGAGGTGGTCCCTCTGCCTGGCTGCAGAGAGAAAGGGAGGAAGGAGAGCTTGAGGCAGAGTCTGGGAGAGGAAAGTGAATGGACCACCAAGTATCTGTTGGGCGCCTGCTGTATGCAAAGCCTTGTGCTGAGTGGAGCTTGTGGCGCCAAGAGGAAGGAGCTACAGACCATGATCTTCAGTTCACACCATATGTGGAGAGATGAGAGACATGAATGGGGAACAAGTCACACAGGACATGATGAGTTAGGTGTTCCCCTGGAACAGGGCTGGTGACCAGTACCTGTGGTGACAAGGAAGTCAGGGATGGCTATAGCTGCTGTCAGTGCCCCCCCAGGTGCCCTTACTATTCACCTCTACCTGCCACAGGGAACAACTGGGGGCTTTGTTCTAGCCACACAGGGGCACACTCAGCCAGAGGTGCCAGAGAGTTAATGCTCTCAGAAGCTGAACAACAAGTGGGATTGGTGGGTAAATACCCACGAGCCTCCTTGCCCTTGGTTGGAATACCTCTGTGGTGTGGTCTGCATTATCCCCCCGAGTTCCCCAACAGAACTGCACTCTGGAGGCCCACCGTGATTAACTGGCTCTATAATACTTCTTCCCTTTCCTGACTTCCTTCTGTATACCACCGCTGGGATGTCCCAGAATCACCTCCCAAGTAAACGACTCGTGGTGGACTCCTTGTCTCTGCGTCTGCTTCTGGGGCAACAACTTAAACCAAGGCAATGTCTTTCTTAGTACTTCGTTTGGACCTCAACAGAGGAAGCTTAAGTGCATTAAAACATGCAGTCTACAAATATGTCCATATGCAATGGCAATAATCTCAATTAGGACTTCTTTAATGCAAGATGAAAAATCCATCTATAACTAGTGTAAGTAAAAAATAATTCTGTTGTTTTATACAAGGAAAGTACCAGGTAGCTGTATCTAGGTGCTCAAATGATGTCAAAGGAATCTGCCCTTCACCATCTCTTGGCTCTGCTTTACAATCATTCAAGAAATATGTATTGAACACCTACCTCGTGCCAGGCACAGATCCTTTCTCTCCGTCGGTTTCCTTGTCAGGCAGGAATAAAGATGGTCACTAGAAGCTCAACGCTTTCATCCTGCCAGGTGCTATGGGAGAAAGAGGGCGCCAGCAGAAGTCTCAGCGCTGATTCTCATTGTTCTAGATCTGGTTTCCTGCCCATCTGTGTGCCAGTTACTGGAACTCTGGTGTTCTAGGTGGGGTCACATGCCTACCCTTGTGGCCGGGGGTGTGGTTAGCTTCATCTGAACCACGAGGATGAGGAATGGAAGAGGAAGGCTCTCCAGGGGAAAGTCAGGTGCACTCGGACAATAGAGGCCTATTATAGCTGTGAGGTGAGCAGTTTACAATGTACCGGGCTCTGTGGGCCTTCAGATGAGTCAGACAGGCCCCTGGTAGAAGGGGACTCCCAAATAGCGGTAATACACAGCAGAATGTGGCAAAAGCCTTAGGAGTGAACAAAGTGTGTGGACGTTCTGGAATGGTGGAGATGACTCCCAGTTGACCAATCAAGGAAGGCCTCTGAAAAGGGCTTTGGCCCTAGACGTTGACGGCCCCTGGGCACAGAAATGTCAGCTGTGTTAGGCTTTGAATATCAGCCCAAGGAGTTCAGATTCTAAATTTAACCAACTGTAAAAGGACTAAGCATTGATTGTTTTGTTGTAATTGAATTCGGCTAGCTCCGAGGAGACTGCTGAGAAGGTTTGAGGGGCTGGTATTTCCTGTAAGTCTTGCCCATACCTGTAGAGGGGTATACCAGCCAAGCAGTGCAGTGGCCCAGACGGCTGGAGGCTGCGTGTAGAGAGAGGATGGTGAACAATCAGGCTGGAACAGCCAGGCTTCCTGGACATTGGCCTGTGCCTGCCCTGGAAATAGCCACCCACCTGAACTAAGAATAGGAATTGCTGCCTCGTTGGCAGGAATGAATGCCGATTTCTCAAGGAGGGATGGGCCTGAAAACAAAACACAGTGTGTGGGTTGGGCCATCATTTGTATTTATTTGTGAGGTCACTTGGGAACCATCTCACGTATGGGCATTGATCTTGCCATTAGACCCACACAAGGTGACCTGCACAAGATGGCAGCTTCTGGGGCTCCAAAGCTGCCAGAGAGGTCCTGGGCCCTGAGCTTTAGGCACCTCCTGCCCCCTGAAAGAGGTGACTGCTCCTTTCTTGTTTCCTTGACAATGGGCAGAGGTGGTAGCACTTGGTGGCCAGCTGAGATGCTGAGAAGCCAAGGGCGGGGACCGAAAGGATTGGGATCACAGATCCCTATGGCACCTTTAGCTGGAATCACCCAGCTCACAAGCATCTCTCTTCCAGGCAAAATCCTCTTCCGGAGAAGCCACATCCGGGATGTAGCCGTGAGGAGGCTGAAGCCCATCGACGAGTACTGCCGGGTAAGGCTGTGTCTAGGGGTGTGGGGGGGCTGCTCCATCTACTGGAGTCTGTCCATCTGTGAAGGAAGGCTGTCTATACGAAACCCTCTGCTGCGATTTAGAAGATGCATCCTGAGGACTGGTGTTGCCTGGCCAGAGGGGATGGGGATAGGTGTCCCTCTGAGTGGGGCCACCCCCTGACTAGCCACCCTCTGGGGCATGAGAGCCTTGGGCTCACAGCTGAGTCTCTACTCCTTTCGGGACATTTCCATGTTTACAAAACGCTATTTTAAATCACTTCCATTGGCTTGGAAGCTCAGTTAAGGGGCTTCCTACTGAAGGGATTCTATATGTGGCATTTTGCTGGACACAGGAGAACTGTTGATTTGAATTCTTTTGGGGATGTTGTTGGAATTGGTTCTAAGTTCAAGAGCACTCAAAATGCATACTTGTTTATTCACAGAAGTCTTGATAGTTACAGATGTTCATGTACACATCTTTATAAATGCCAGTGCTCACACACATACGTGCACAAAGCACGTGCACCCACAGGCCTTAAAACAGCCAAGGCCGAAGAGCAGATGGGACCATGACAGCGCTGTCATGAAACAGAACCCATTTGTCTTTCTACTTGGATTAGAGCCTAGGACCCTGCAGTGAGAATGAGAGGCCTTGGCACATGGGCTTTGGATGGTTTGAATCCCTCACCAGTTTCATGAACCTGGGCAAGTTACTTCACTTCCCAGAGCCTCAGTTTCCACATCTGTACCTTAGGGGGAGACTAGTACCTCCACAGAAAGTAGTCATGAGGATGAAATGAACTGACGGACATAAGGCAACAGCATGTAGTGTCTGGTACAGAGGAAGCATTCAGTAGATGCTACCTTTTTGTTATTATTATTACAAGTCAGAAATAATTCAATGTTACCACTGGGGACCACTGGCTTTAATGGAGATGGAATTTCTTAGTTAAATGAAACCTACTGTGGAGGCTGACTCAAGAATCTTGAGGATTGGCAAGTGGGATAATGTTTTGTTGTGAGTGTTGGTATTAGAGTAGAAGAGCTGGAGTTGGATCCCAGTGCCCCACCTACCAGCTCTGTGACTTTGGGAAAGTTGCTTTACCTCTCTGAACCTGTTTCCTCATATGTAAAAATAACTATTTCACAGAGTTCATGAAAGGGGTTGAGCAAGGGAATGTAGATCACAGTGTTTGTCACTTCTGAAGTGCCCCGTCCCTACACAGAGTTGTTATAAGGTCCCTTTCTGGGCTCATATTTTATAATTCGGAGTCACTATGCTTGACAATAAAGATGTTTGAATAAGAATCAAGTTGCTAAATTTATTAACTGGTGTTCCCAAGCCTGTAGGAAGACAAATACTCCCATCTACTCCCCAGTAACCTAAGTCTGAATTTTGTGACTGTGCAGATGATACTGGTCACATTTTCTGCAGTAACCTAAAAGGATGCCCTGATGATGAATTCCCTTAAACCAGAAGCTCCCTTTCTTCATATCAATACAGGCAGACCTCAGAGATACTGCGGGTTCAGCTCCAGACCACCACAATAAAGCGAGCTGTAATCTTTTTGCTGGTGAAGGATCTTGCCTTCAATTTGTAAAAAATGCAGCATCTGTGAAGAAGCACAATAAAACGAGGTGTGCCTGTATTCATTTTTCTTTTTAAAGGGCATTTGCCATTTCCAGTTAAATTGATGGCTGCAGCCTGCATTTTTATTTCTCTTTATTCCCTTCCCAAGAAGTTAAATAAATGGGCAAAGCTAATGGAGGAGGGGGCAAAGGGTGGGAGGAGGTGTCTTCCAGTTGGGATTAATAGCTCACATCATTCTTTGCCTCCTTGAGCTGGTAGAGCCCAGGCTTCTGCAGTGGGTCTCTGTGAAAATGCCGCCTCCTGGATCATCTAGAGGAGGAAACCAATAATATCTTATCTCCTGGGATCAGGCTTTGAATAGGACTATCGGGATGAGATGCAGGAGGGCTCTGGGGCCCCAGTGGTGCTGCTGGTGGCTGGGGGAGCCATTTAAGTGGGGTCTGCAAGAGAAGTGGCCTCCTAACCTAATTAGCGCAGCTGAGAGCGGCTCAGAGCCAGGCAACAGGCCACGGGGAGTAATGTCATGGGTTCACCAAGCAGCCAGAGTTCTCACAGGCCGTAATTTACTCTGAGAATGGTGGTGGTGGTGGCGGGGGGGGGCAGTGCAGAAGCGACCTTTAATTCTCTTGAACTAGAAAGCTGGGATCTGTGGTCTGATTGTCTGAGACCTTAGAATGACCTTGGAATGGTCATTAGGGGTAAGGCAGCAGCAGTCCATGTCACTGCCACCCAGTGTTACACTTCACAGACCTGCCATTCAATAGTCCAATCTGTGGCCACTCAGGGTCCAAAGTTTCCCTTAACGTCACTGTTCCCCACAGCAAATTCCGCGGTCAATGCCATGTGCAGTCCACTCCGTGGCCAGCCCTTCACTTGTCTAGGCTTATCCTTGGACATACTGCTTAGAATTTCTGGGGGTTTTATTCCCAACACCCTGCATATGCAGCTTTGCCTGTCTGCCCAACATCTTCCTTGGATTGCCTAGACGACATGGGCTCTGAGTCCGGGATTTGCTGGGGATTCAAACGCACCCAAAGTTGTGAAACTGGCTCTGTGCACAGAGCAGCCAGCTTCTCTGCCAGGACTCAGACGTGGAAAGTCTGATCGTGCAGTGGACCTCCCCAGACTTCGAGCTCCCTGCCCTCGCCAGCCAGCCAGTCCCTCCGCCTAATGGGGGTTTCATAGCCCCCATCTCAGTGTTAATTTTAAACATATATGGAGCAGATTGGATGAGCGTCACGGAAAATTTACCAAGCGCCAGCCAGTGATTGTTTTATGTGGCACTTGAGGGCCGGGTGTCTATCAAGAGGGGTTCCAAAGGCATTTCTTTAACTCCATAAATTAATTTAATGGGCAACATGGTTATGCGGTTAATATTTAATGGTTCCGTGGCCACAACAAGTTGAAAACTTTCATCTCACTAACAAGCGTGAGCTATACTTTAGGGGCTCAGACTAACAATTTTGTAAGTGACTCCATTTACCCTGTTCCTGCCTGTGAAATACATGTTGGCAGTATTTGTCTAGGGGATAATATAAATATCCTAGGGGTGGGGGGCTGGGGGGGTGAGAGTGTTTGAGAACGATCAACTCCCCCTTTGCCATGTTGATGATGTTTATACAAGTCTCTGATTCTTGGTGGGTGTGACTAGAATTTTTTTGCTGCCCCCAAAGCTGAGCTTGTTTCTATTATTCTGCTGCAGCGATAGACGTGCTTTCAGGATCAATGGCTTTCTTTGTGGGAGGGATGAGGGGTTGGCTGTAGTTAGACTAGAGAAGGGACTCCAAGCCCAACAAGGCAGTTGGCCTGGAAGGGGTAAGGTTCTCCCGCCTGATCCTCTGGCTCTCATGGGCTCATTCATTTCTGTCCCCACTTCTCAGATTCGAGTGCTGAGCTTATTACTTGTGGTGGTTCTTAGTCCCAGGTACTTTCCCTCCCACTGTGAGTATTTTCCCCCATGGCCCATCATTGATTCTCATTAATAAAGAGAAAGGTTCATGTTGCAACCGAAACGGACTCCTTCAAGAAGCACCAAGGCTCCCTGCATGCTCCGTCCTAGACTGCAGAGTCACTTTGTGCTTGTGGTCCTCATTCTGAGGGCGGGCCTGGCCAGGACTGATGGGGGAGACTGAGGCAGAGAGCCAAGACTGACCAGCCCATGCCTCCCCAGTGGTCTGCTCCTGTGGGAGAATCCAGTTGGCAGACTCTCTCCATCTGCTCTAGTCCAGACAGACCCAGGCAAAGGAGTTTCCAGCCTGGGATAAAGCTGGTTGTGTCCCTGCCTCCTTAAAGGCTCTCAGAGGAGCCCCATTGCCCATAAGAACCTCAGAGTGGCCCAGCCAGACCCTCTGAGGGGTGCTCCCAAGTGCTGCTCAGGTCTCAGCTATCACCGCTCTCCTCCACGCTCTGCAGTCTAGTCTGCCGGAGGAGCAGCCATTCCCAGCTAGCCAGACTCCCTTAGGCTTCTGCCCCTGGGCCTGTGCCAGCCCCTCGCCTGGGGACGTATACAGCTCCCATGGTGCCCCTCCCAGAATTCTCCCGGACTTCCTGGAAAAAGCTGACTATCCCTGCTCTTCCACTCCGCAGAAAGCCCTGTGTGTGCCAACATGCTACACATGTATCCTCCGGACGAGGGTAATTTCTGTGTGTCCATCTTCTCCAGACCAGGAGCTCCTGGAAGGCCACCTCTGTTATCTTTCCATCTTCACTAACAGGCAGGAAGCCTGGTCCCACGTGGGTGTCCAGTCAGTATCTGATGATAAGATCCAAAGATCACACACAAACAGAGGAAACCTCTGAGGGGGTGACGTGTCGTCAAGGCCCCGATGTTCTAGGATCCCTTGTGAAATGGCTTAGACGGCAACTGTGATATAGACACTATTTCCATTTCAAAAGGATTTGCTTCCTACATCCTTCAAAAAGAGAACTCTTGTGTTGGAAATACTCTGAGTTACAGAAGTTCGGTGAGCCCCCAGCTTCCTAGAAGGTGATCAAGGAGGAACGGTCTGCAGGATAGAGGTAGCCCCAGAGGTGAGGATGGGGGCCAAGAGTGGGGCGCTGAACAGGCAGGGCTCCAGCCTCGCACCACACCCCCACCCCACCTAGAGTCACTGGGCTTTTACCGATGAGATTTCTATTGATTAGAAACCAAAATGATGCCGCTAAAAAGAGGAAAATGTTTGACCCTGAGTAAAGAGCAGGGGCACCTATGGTTGTTTTGTCAAATGCAGAACTTTGCTTTTTGTCTTGGGATAGGTATTACCCGGAGCAGTGGGCTTTGTGGAGGGGGGTCATTTCAAAGCAGAAGGTCTGGGCACCGCCTGCCTGGGGCCCCCGTCCCATGCCACTTGCACTTGCAAAGACCAGGCTTGGGTTTCTGTAGCTGGGTGGAAGTCTCAGAGACACAATGCAGCCGCCCTCTCTCCCTCATCTAAATCTTTGCCATCTGGAATGATGGCATGGCGCCAAGTGGTGGCCCATGTCACTGGCTCCCAGAAAATGGTCTTAGGGACCAGGAGCTGGAGATTTCAGGGCAAGTTAGAACTGGGGAAGGGGGGCACTGGAAGTACTGGCTGATTTAGCGCTTTTCCCAGTCCTAGATACTCACTGTCCTCTGGCCCTATTTCTCCGTCGCCCTGTTTCTCCAGATCTACTGTCAGCCAGCTCACTGAGCGCCTGGCTCACAGAACTGCAAGGTTGGAAGGGGACTGACACATCTGTCAAGGGCTTGCATGTTCTAAGCAGCCCCACAGGGCAGTGGCCCCTCCCTAGATGCTGAGGTCATGCTCATTCCAGCCCTTCTCCCACCTTGGGGCCTGCAGGACCCTCCAACCTCACCTGAGTCAATGAGATTGATTGGTAGATCTGACACTGACTTCACTAATCATGGTGCTATTTACAGTCCTGGAGCTATCGATTGTTAGAGGTGGAAAAAACTTCAGAGTGTCTCTAGCCTGATTTGTCCCATCTGTGTTCCATGGGCTGTCAATTAAGAATTGTTCGGAAAAGCAGCTTGTGGGTAATGTTAGGGGCAGTATAGTTAGCAGATCAGACTGAACGTAGGCTCTGGACTAATTACCTGATTCAAAATATTGCTACTTAATAGCTGTGTGGTCTTAGAAATTACTTAACCTCTCTGTGCTTTCATTTCTTCTCATTGTAAAATTGGAACCATAGTCATACCCATCTCTTGGAGTTAATGTGATGATTAAATGAGTCAGTCCCCCGGGATGCCATCATTATTAATAAATGCTGGCCTAAACAAAGCTCTACAGGTTTCTTTCCTGCAGGACTTCTCAGAGCCTTTGCTATGCCAATGAACATGGTGATCTCAAAATCAAGATGGGAATCTGCAAGGCACCTTTTCACATGTGCCCACAGAACTTATTTTACCTCATCAAACAGGTGTTCCCGGAGCTATAGTTTAAGACTCGAGAGCTAGTCGACTTCATCTTAGAAGAAACAACCATAGAATTGGAACAAGAATTGAGGTCTCCTGACTCCCCTTCTAGTGTTCTTTCTTGTAGGCATCGTTGCTTTCACCTACAGACTAATGACAATGAAGACAGTGTGACAGCTAATACTTATATTTACTTGGTGCCAGGCACTGTGCTAGGCGCCTCATAGTGCTGACCACACTTAACCTCCTAACAGGTAGGTTACATATCATACCCATTTTACTGAGCTCAGAGAGGGCAAATAACACCTTCAGTGTCACACAGCCTGTGAATGGCAGAGCCAGGACTCAAACTCACACCTGCCTGGCCCCAAGGACCTGACTTAACCTCCTCGTGGCATACATGTGGAATTTCCAATGGCAGAATTTTAGGCCTGAGCCAGAGGTGGTGCCCAAGAAGTACCCATGGATCGGCCCCCACCTGCTCCTCTGAGAATGGCTGGGTGTGGGGGTTCCCCGGCTCTGGCAGTTGTCCCCAGTCCAGGCCTTCGGGACTGACTGCTCAGCACTCGGCTCTCCTGCCAAATGATTTTGGCCAGAGCTGGGCTTGGCAGTGGCTCTGATGGAACAGCTCTGAGCTGAGAGCCTCTTGTCAGCCTGAATTCAGGACGAGTCCTCAATGCAGCTCCCCTCAGGCTCCCTGTTAAATAAAGATGCCGTGGTGGTTTGACTAGAAAGCCCCTTTGTCTGAAGCCCTCAGAGCCCACGCGTCCTCTGCCCCCAGAATGCCGGTCTTTGAAGAGCCCCTGTGTTCACCACTGGTGCTGGGTGAGCTGTAGCCCCACCAGGGTCTGTGCCTGGGTGGGTGACAGTGCACTGAGCTAAGAGGGTACTAGCGCTCTGGGCCGGCTGGAAACCTGCCTTGCATCCCCTCCCTGTTCCTTTCAGGGAGGTCACCCTGCCAGCGACACTGTCCACAGCCTGGGTCCCTGGTAATGGGTTCCTCTGCCTCCTGCCAGGAGCACTTGCTCTGCATGTGCCTGGTTGCCACTTCTCTCTTTGTCTCTCTCTCTGTCTCTATCTCTCTGTATAGCTGTCTCTCTCTATCTGTCTCCATCTCTGTCTCTCTCCATGTCTCTGTCTCGGTCTCTTTCTGTCTTTCTCTTCGTCTTTCTCTCCCTGTCTGTGTCTCTCTCCTGTCTTTCTGTCTCTGTTTCTGTCTCTTCATTTCCCTCTCACACTCTGTCTTTCTCTCTCCCCCCGTCCTTCGCTCTGCTTGTCTCTCTATCTCTCTTTCCTTCTTCCTCAGTTTTTCTTTCCTTTTCCTTCGACCCTTCTTGGGGAAGAAAACAGCACATACCATGTGTGTTAAATGAAATCTTGAATACTGTGAGGCAAGTTCCACCCATCTTACCTTCTGAGCACAGGGCTTCATTCTGCCACTTACTTTAGTTGTGGTTCATCCCCCAAAAGCCTCAGTGTCCCCATCATAAATAGAGGCAACAATGTCTAGCTCCCGGACAAAATGGAGTGACACCTCATAAGATGGGCTCTTGCAAGGTCAGGGGCTGTGTCTGGCTCAGCCCTGTAACACTAGGGCACAGCCCCCGTATCAAGCACATACTGAAAAGCCCTCATTGTTTGTGAGATGATTGGAGAGTCAGGGGCACTAGGACAGCGCCCGACACCTGGTAGTTGCTCTTAAATGTTAATGTCCCTTCTTTTCTATTTCCTGGCTATTCATGGGGCTGTGATCTATTAGAAAAGCCACGGTCTCTAGAAGGAATAGCTGGGAGTTGCATAGGTTTGCCTTATCTGCTGTGGTAGGATCTTGTCTCATCTTGCCTGAGTGTGAGTTTGGCATCAAGAAGGGCCATTGTGGTAGGACGCCTCGTGCTCAATGCCACACTTGAATGGTTACCCAACCAGCTCTTAGAAGAATTAAACTATCACCTCCTGTTGCTCAACATAATTTTGTTGATGCAACCTAAGACCATGTGTGCTTTTTTTTGCCCCACTATCATGTCCCACTACTCTTGGATAATGAGCTTCTACGTATCAAAATCCTTATTCGTTCATTCATTCATTCATTCATTCATTCATTCATTCATTCATTCAAACCAATACTTACTGAGTGACAGCTCTGTGCCAGGTACTCTTCTAGGATCTGGAGACACAGCAGTCAACAGATCAGACTTAAGTCCCTTCCCACGTGAGGCTTACCTTCTAGCGTGGTCTTTCCCAGCCTTGACGGGTCTGTGGGTGGGCCACATGGCCTCCCTGAGTCTCTGTCCCCAAATCTGTAACATGTGGCTGAGATCTGCCCTCATGATCTCATCATGAGTGTTCCCAGTGACCACACACGTGGAGGCCCCAGCACGCTTGGCACTCGATTGGGTCATTGTACCCAAAGCAGCCCTGATGGATGGGGCTGGGGGGCCTCGGGCTCATGGCAGAATCCCATCCGACTGACCACTTTATCAGCAGTTTGTCATACTCCCACAGTCCCAGGTTTTCCTTTTCCTTCTCCTGGCTCCAGCCCAGAGTTCCCTTGGCCCTGCCTCAGCCCTGCTTTGGCAGTGACCTCTCCTATCTGTTTGGACCAAAGGATCATTCCAGTGTTTTCTCTCCATACTGAATTGAGGGGCCCAGGAAGCAGGGTTCCACCTGGCCTCATCCTATATCCCCATCCCTCTATATTGGACTGAACGGGTCAGGAGTCCCAGGCTGCAAGGTGTGGAGTCTGAGCTGGTATACAGCAGGAGCTCTGACCATCGTCTAACCCTAATCCCTCACTTTCCAACAACAGACTCAGTGCTTCCTAGATCAGAAACCCATAGCAGCACACACCCCTCGCTGGACAGTGATCTCCTACAGGACGAGCACTCCTCTCTGCCTGTTCAAATCCTGCGAAGCCCTTTAACCTAGCCCATGCCCACTCCTCAAAGAAGCCTTTCTGCACCCTTCAGCTTATACTGTTCCTCCAGGCATCCTCAACAGAACCTAAATAAGACCTTGCTAGATCAGGTCCTTGGCCTCCCTCCCTTGCTCAGTGCTCTCAGGCCACTGACCCCATTCAGCTCCTGGAAATGCCATGCTTGAACTCCCCACCTACCTTGACCAGTTAAATCTTACCCATTCTTCAGAATTCAGCTTCCAAGAGTCTAAAACCCCCCTTCCTTTTAAACTTCCTAGCTTCTATCAAACTCTGTGGTTGTACCCTGCTGTCCTTGACAGAATTAACATCGACTTGTTGTTAAATGGTTAATTGTGTAGTCAGTGTGTAGGGACTGTATCTGGTGCAGCTAGAGTGTGGCTAGTGGTAGACAAGGCTGGTGGGATAAGACCTTGGATTGTCAGGCTAAGGATCTTGGACTTACTCTGGGGGCAGGAGGGAATTCTTTCAGGGTGCATGCAGAATGAGTAGTTCCTGAGGGCCCTGGGACCTAGGATTCAATGGTCATTGTGTTTCATTTGATTGGCTGGTTGTTTAGTTGGTTGACTGGCTAATGGAATGGTTGGTTGGTTGGTTGGTTGGTTGGTTGGTTGGTTGAATTGTTGCCTGGATGGTTGATAGATTGATTGGTTAACTGATTAGTTAGTTATTTTTATTGGTTGACTGGTTAATTAGTGATTATTGGCTGGTTGGTTAGTTGATGGGATGGATGGATGGACAGACAGATGGAGCGTTATTTCATTAGTTAGCTGGTTGGTTAATTCGTTGATTAGTTGTCTGGTTGGGTGGGAGGGTGGCTATTAACTATCTTCCACAGCACAGTTCTTGAGCCGCCCCCATCATTGTTGGCCCCAGTTGACCCTGCTTTTGGTTTTCCTTGTCCCCGTTTCATCAGGCTTAATATGCTTTCTTCCTGTCTTTCCACAGGCGCTTGTCCGACTGCCTCCCCACATTTCACAGTGTGATGAAGTTTTTCGGTTCTTTGAGGCCCGACCAGAGGATGTCAACCCCCCAAAAGAGTAAGTGGGAGCTCTGGCGTCTCCTGTGTGCTCGGCAGGTGTGGGCTAAAGCTGAGGCCAGCCTGCAGGTCAGGATGTAGGAACACGAGGGAGAGCTGGCAAGGCCAACCAGACTAAGCAAAGAAGGGCCAAAGCAATGGGGACCACTTCCCAGACTCCTATTGCCAAAGTTTGCTCCTCATTTCCCTTTATCTCATGGTTGGCAAGTGAGGGTATCTCTGCATCTGGGGAGCCGGTTTTCTACAAACTCTCTAGCTCACAGTTTATTGTAAGGAGCAATGAGGTAACAGAAAATATAATGGTCGTGCCATTCAGATGCCCAGGCTTAGAAGTCAATGCCCTTAATTGCTGATGTTACCAAGCTCCCGGCTGAAATGCAGGCCTGGGGGTGGGGGTGAGGAGCGGGGCGGGGGGTGGGTTGTACTGCTGAGGCTGGAAACTCACTTGCTGGATAACTCGGCTGTCCTGAGCTGCTGCAACAGATTTTATAATCATTGTAAAAAATAACAACGAATGTGCGTGGAGTGTTACCAAATGGCTTTTACCGGTGGCATATAATGATAGACGTTAGTAGCCATGTTTGTAGAGAGGGAAACTGAGGCCCAGTGAAGTTAGGTGGTTTTGTCAACGTCATACAGCTGGATGGATATGTGACAAGTGTCAGTGTAAAGCATTTGTGCTCTATGTCACCACGGCAGTGCTGTTATCTACCTTTTTCTGGAGTTGGTTATCGGTCTGGCAGGAGATGGCCTGAGGACGGGAGCCCCTCCAGCCTGAGACAGGCCCGAGGTTCAGGAAGTAGGGTCAGGTGTGACCAGACAGTTCTGAATGGCTTCTCCTCCCCTGTCCCCACTCAGGCTTCAGGACTTGCCACTGCAGAGTGTGCTTACCATAAGAGCCCAGACCTGCAGGTGACCCTGGGTTGATAGGCTGATGCTCTACCAGCCTAGTGCCTGCACTTCCTCCCCCTTAGGGCTGCTTGCACCTCCATGGGCCACCATAGGTCTTTCCGCTCCATCCTGAAACATAAACACAGGATCAAGTAACAGCACATTTTGACTCTGGGGCAACTGTGGAATGGCTTATCAAATTATCAAAGACTATGGATTTAATTGGAATTTTACAGATAACCCCTCTTCTCCCCCCGCCCCCGGCCTCTTTCAAGGGTGCTGCTGGAGGGGCCTGAGCATTCACGGGGGCTGGTGTGGGAGGACCGTGTCCCTTCCCATCTTGCAGGGAAGGCAAGGCCTATGACAGCCCAGGCTGTGTCGGGGAGGTAGGCAGCAGGCTTGAGCCCCTCGGCTTTGATCCCAGGCCACCTGCTCACTTCCTCAGGTGGAGAATGGGGCCCACCTGCCGACTGCTGGCGGTTGCTCTTCTACACCACAGCCCCCTGCACAGAGAGGATGTTCTTTATAGACTTTAGTAAGCCTGCCATGGAACAGTCAAGGTGTTCACCTCCCTGTGTGACTGACTGCCCCAGGAAGTTTGCTCGCAGGCTGTGTCCTCCTCTCCTCTAACTACTACCACTGGCCGACACGTATTGCTATATTTGAGCAATGCTGAGGTCTTCTGGGGCTCTGGCTCAGACCCCAACCCTGGCATTATTCTTCACACCCCTCTGTTCAACTCGTCAGCTCACCCTGCGGGTGCTACCTTCAGAATATATCCAGACTCTGACCACATCTCACCGTCACCCCTGCTGCTACCCTGGGCCAAGCCCCTTTGTCATTTCTCACCTGGATTCTGGCCTCCTGACTGGTGTCCCTGCTTCTGCCCTTACTCTCTGTGGTCCATTTTAACACAGTAGAAGGAATGACCATTTAAAAATATACTGCAGATCATGTCACCCCTCTGCTCAAGATTCCCCATGCCTCCCATGTCACTCAGAGTCAAGTCCTACTCAGCCTTTCTCCTCCCTTCTCTGGTAGCACCTCCTGCCGCTCTCGCACCTTCTCTGGGGCAGCCAAACTTCTCACAGCTGCCAGACATATTCCTGCCTCGGGGCCTTTGCACTGGCTCTTCCCTCCACCTGGGGCCCCTTGACCCCTTCCCATACTTCCTTTTAATCTTTCCTTGGAATAGCTGTTCAGTGAGGCTGTCCTGGCCTTCCTATTGCAAATCCCCTGTCCCTTGCTGTCCCCTTTCCGGCTTCATCTTTCTTCAGAGAATTTATCACTACCTCACTGGTGACCTGTTCACTCACTGCGGTTATTGTCAGCTCCTCCCACTAGAATACAGGTTCCAGGAGAGGAGGAACTTGTACCTCTTCTGTTCATGCTGTATCCCCAGTGCCCAGAGCACGTGCTCAGGAGACATTTGTTGAATTGAACGACTGATGTCATTCAGGCTTCATTATAATCTTCCATGGGAGGTAGACTGTGACGTGATTTTACAGAGCAGACCAAGGCTCAGAGCCTAAGTAGCTCACCGGGCAAGTGGCAGAGCCAGGATACAAACCTGGGCAGGCTGGCGGGCAGAAGAAGCTTGGATGGCGCTTCTTAGCTTCTCCTGTGTGGATTCTGGGGCAGGCGTGCGGCTGGCTTGCAGTAGGGAGCTGTGGTCACCAAATCCTGAAGGAGGGGGATAAGCACCCCGGGAGCTTGAGGGAGTTCATGCAGGACAAATCATGGGCAGTCCTGGGCGTTAACTCTGACAAGCAGGTGAGCCTGGCCTTGTGGAAGCCACACCCAGTACCCTTGCAGCATCCCAAGGTGACCCCCAGCTGTGCACGTGGCCCTTCTGCCTGGCACAGTGGCCTGGGGCGACAGGTCTCAGCTCTCCCTGGCTTTGCAGTGTTTGAGTCCCTGAGAACCATCTACTGGGCCACTGGGCTGGGGAGCTCGGTGTCACCTGGCCTGGCTTCCACAGGCACAGGAGCCCCCAAGCAGCAGGTCCCTCTGCTCAGATGCCCATGTGGTGTCCTGGGTGGCAACCTGAACTAAGGCAGGCCCAGGCTGGCCTGGCAGGACTCATAACCTGATCAACCACATAACCCAGTAAATGCCTGTTTTGATTCAACTTTAAATTCACATCCCGTTGAAATAATGAACCCAAGTTTCTCAAAGGGACTTCTGTGAGCCCTGTCCTCAGACCCCGGGGGATACACATTCCTTTTAGAGAAGGGTCGGGCCATTGGGGAGAGGTTCAGCCCCATGAGGCCCCCAAAAGCCTGTGACCCACCTTTCCATCTTTCCAGCCCCCTGGCCCACGGGCCACCGTTTCATTCTCGGGTGCCTATGACGGGAGTGCAGCCTTCTGTCCCCAGCCTCCAAGCCGATGCCCTGCTGGTCCTTCCACCCAGAGCCCTTCCCTCTCCTGTTCCCTCTCCCTACCCAACCCACCCTAGTATTTTCCCGGAAGCCCACAGCCTGGTTGCCTCAGGAATGGCACTGACCATACCACATTGCGTCTGTTTAGAGGGGAGGCCCACATCTCTGTACCCCCAGGGCCTGGCGCCTGGTAAATGTTGACTTACAAACAAAGTCAGGGTACTTTAACAAGGTTAAAACTTGAACTGCCCAATGTTAAGGGAACAGAGTGAAGAGACTCTCAACCCCTCTGGAGTTAGGTGGTCTAGATTCAGAGTCCAGCGCTGCCCCTGCCTCTCTGTGCTTCAGTTTCCTTATCTGGAGAGTGGGAATAACAGTGGCTGTCCCCACAGGCTGTTGTGAGCATGACGCCTTAGCATACACAGAGCGCTTGAATAGACCTGGCACACGGTCACCACTGCCCAAGGTCCCCGCTTACTGTCATCATCGTGGCAGCCCCGGGCGGGGAGGGCAGAGCAGGGAGTGGCTCTGTGTCATGCCCTTGCCTGCCCTCACACCTGCCACTTGCAGCCACAGAGCCGGACTGTCTGGCTCTGCTGCAGCCTCCTTTTGACTCCTGACCATTGTTGGCCCTTTGCCCTCAGCCTGAGCCCCTGGTCAGGGTAGTCACACACGCATTTGAACCCCATGTCACAGGGGGAAAGCCATGGCCCAGGCTGAGTGGGTGTTTCTCCCTCTCATCACACACTTAGCATCTGATTGTTGACCTGCTGCCAGCCTCCTGTCACAACAGCACCAGTGGCACATAGTGGGCTAAGGGTCTTCTCCCTTAGCCCAGGGTCGGCTCTAAGCCTGGGCCTGTCTCTTCAGCTCATTTCTTCCTGCTGAAGCCAGCACGATCCTGGTTAAATTCTTGAAATTGCATGGGAGGAGCAGAGCCTTGCTAAACAGGTTTTTGTTCTTCAGCCTCAGGGCCACAGAACCACCCTCTTGTGGTCTAGAACAATGGTTCAATGTTCAGAGGGACCTGGGCCGAGGAGCGAATGGGCCCACAGCCAGATCAGAGCCGTCCCTGCTCCAGCTTGCCCTACAGCCGGTTTCCGTCTGTCTCAGGGGTCTACCACCAACGCCCCTGCCACCGGATGTGCCTATGGGACACCTGGGCAAGCCAGTAAGAAAGGCCTACCTGACAAGGGTAGAGCACCCTTGGGTCTGGGACAGGGGCTTGCTTGTTAAGGTGGCCTAGGAGCTGCCTTGGAGGGTGCTGATGAGGCTTGCGGGGACAGGATCGGGAGAGAGGGCAGCCAGCTGCTCTGGGCCTGGCATGGGCACAAGGTGAGCCCCAAGAAAAGGCATTGCTCTGCAAGGTCTCCCCAGCCTCCTTTCCCACTTAATGTTCTAGAAGGGTATATCAAGGCAGCAGCTCTCCCCCGCCCCGGCCCATGAAAAGCTGAGTCTAGGAGGATGGAGGGGACTTTACCAGCCCTACCTCGGGACCCAGCAGGAGGATGAAAGGGCTGTGGCTGTGCAGCCAGGAAGGCCCTGCGGATTTGGGGAGGCTCCTGCAGGGGTCTCCATAGCCTCGATCAGGTCAAATTCTAGGTCAGGTCTGCTCAGGAGTCTGACTCCAGATCGCAGGATCCAGGCTCCCCCGCTGACAGCAGTGTGACCTTGGGTTGATGACGGAGCCTTCTTTTCTCTGGAAGTCACATCTATCTGCCCGGCACTGAGGACGGTTAAATGAGATGATGTGGGGAGCACATAGTGAGTGCTGAATCAAGTTACCCTTTTCTTCTCTTCCTTCTTCCCTGGGAGGCACACGGAAGGTCCTGGGACGAGCCCGGGACCTTCTGATGCACCCTTCCTCCCCTCAGCACTCAGTATTCACTGAGCCAGGGACTGTGCTGGCTATGTGCCAGGGACCGCGCTGGTGAACCCATAGCTACTACTAGGTTGAAATTTTGAATTGCGTTAAACGAACTCCAGAGACAACAGTCAGAACACCCAGCTCTGCTGGTGGCCTTGAGTGAATCACCTTACCTCTTCAAATCTCAGTTTCCCCCTCTGTGAACGGGCCCAGCAGTACCCATGTGGCAGGTCAGGCGTGAGTCTGAGGGTCCTAACACATGTAAAGGCCGCAAGAGCGCCAAGCCCTCACCGATGCTCGGTAAACGGGAACTTTCCTCCCTCAGCCCAGGCCCGGGTGCCCACGCAGTGGCCACGCAGAAAAGATGGGTGAATGGAATTGCATCCAGCTGAGGACGGGAGCTGGGCTGAACCTCCCTGAGCCCGTCTCCGCTTCTCTGGGAGTTCTTACCGGGGCCAGTGTGGACTGTGGCATGAAATTGGTTCTCCACCTCCAGGTACCACGCTGGCTGCTGGGAACTCGGAGGTATCCATGTTCCTGCCCCACCCCCAACGGGATGGGTAGCTTGGGAATTGGAGCGGAGAGCCCACCCACCCATCCCATGTTTCGCTGAATCCTGGTCAGACGGCTTTCCACACCCAGCAGGCCCTGCCATCACCCAGCCAGCCAGGGACATGACCCACACTGTCCTTCCAGCCCCTCTGCCACTGGCAGCTGCACAAATAGCCGCTTTATGCTGACAGGAGAGAGAGCCAGCTGGACACAGAGACCGTGTATGGGGCAGCGAGGGGCTTGGGTCCAAAATGGCACAGAACTTTATGTAACTGGACCCTGCCCACCCCCTGCCATGGCCCCCTTTAACCTGGATAGGTAGGTGGGAGGAAGGTGCCCACAGGAAGCTGTGTCCAACCCACTTGAAAGGGGTGTCGGCTCCAGGGACCAAGGACTTCTGAGGGCCCTGCTGTGGTGCTGGGTGAGCAAGCTGGAGAGAGGCCAACTCTAAGCTGCCCGTCTGGTCCCAGCTCCTAGAGCAAAGGCCTGGGAGGGCCGCATCTGGGGAGAGGATTGCTCTGTTTTCAGGGCTCGCACAGGATCTTTAGCTCACTCAAGCATGGGTGGAAGGGAGGTGGCAAGGTAGAGAAAGGTATCCTGGTCCAGAGGTGTAGGGGTGGGCGGGGCCCCATTATTTTCTCAGGTTTGTACTTTCTGTGTTTCCTCAGCCCAGGGAAGATGGTCATGGTATGCAGGTAGCCAAGGCTCCCACATGCCCACTCGCATGGTCTCTTCGGAAGCGCCAGCTGGAGGGCTGAGTGCCCAAGAGCCCCTGAGGCCTGCTTTGCTGTTCTGTCATGTACAAGGGGAGTCTTAGTTCCCCCGCCCAATAATTACAACCCCTCCATTGTAACCAGTCCCCTGGTTTGCTGTCCCTCCACAGGGAGGCTATGGCAGACCTACACCTCGAACTCAAGTCTTTGGCCTCCTAGAACAGGGCTTTCTCTGTTGGCTTCCAGGCAGGAGGCATTCATCCACTCAAGCACTTTTGATCATTTTCTCATGAGGCATGGGACCCATGGAAGTAGACAGGGCTCAGCCCTGCCTGTGGAAAGCTGTGGTCTGTGGGGAGAGACAGACAGTGCAGATAGGCCTGGCTCGCTGCTGTGGGAGCACTCTGGCCCCTCCCCTGCCTGCTGTGTGGCCTGGGGAAGATTTAAACTCCCTAGGCCTCAGTTGCTTCACCTGTAAAATGGGGCTTCTAACAGCTGCTGATCCAATGAAGTCAGGTAGTCAGGGAGGCTTCCCTGAAGAGGCGGCATCAAGCTGAGAGTGAGATGGGAGCCAGCCCCTGAAGGGGAGTGGGAGAGAAGGGCAGTCAGCTCAGAGGAAGCCCCTGAGCCTGCAGCAGTTTCAAGGAATTGAAAGAAATTCTGTCTTCCTGAAGAGAGTATTGGCGGCTTGGGTTGGGCCGAGAGAAATGGGCTGGGGCATCTGGTGTCCAGCCGATGACTCGGAACAGTCAGTAACTCTTTCTATACTTCAGCGTCACTTAAGGGGGAAGAACTTGAGGGTTTCTGGGGTGTCTCCTGGCTCTGACGTTTTTGCGATCCTATCAGAACTAGCTGTCTATTGCAATAGTCCAAGCTCGTAACAATCAGGGTCTGGAGTGGGGGCTGATGGCTGCAGGAATAGAAGACATTCATAGCAGCAGTCGGATGTGGAAGAGACAAGCATTCTGAGACCATGTGACCCCTTCCCCTTCTTGGGCCCTGTGAGTTGGGTCTTAAGGTTGATTGGGGTTTTGGGACCACTACAACTTTGAGTCACTTCAAGTGCCTTAAATCTGTATGTATCTGGCTCCACCTTGTGACAACATTGGACATTACAGCTGCCAGCATCCTGGCAGGCGCCTGTAGACTCCGCTGATATTGCCGGAAGCTATGCTGAACCCTTGAGCATGATCTAGTTCAACCATCAGTACAATCCTATGAGGTTCATGGCTCCTTTTTGCAGCTGAGGAACCTCGGGCTCAGATTGGTTGAGTTACTTCTCAGCTAGTAAGGTTGGAGGTTGGATTCCAACTCCAGGTCTACACCCTAGCTGACTACACGGGGATGTGATAAAGAGAAGCACAGGGGCCATGGCTAGGGGGACTGCTCCAGATTGCAAGATGGAACCATTTGTCTGACCAAAGGGCAGACTAATCGAATCAGGACCCCATGGTTTCTGTGGTCAAGGGGTGGGGGAGGGCACTTTACACATTTGGGGATCTCTTTAAGGGGAGTTCAGACTTCTCACCAGCCCACATCCCTGAGGGTATACAAGGCTTGGGAGTCCCAGGGCTAGTTCAGGGTGTTCTCACTGAGACCCCTCCCCAGCCTCAGGAGCTCCCAGGGTGGCCTACCTGCTGTGGCGTCAGACCTCTGAGGACGGGTGCTGCTCAACTTCCCCGATAGGACAGACACAGTGAAGCTGGATCTGGAAGCACCCCAAAAGGCAGGTCTGCAGGGAATCAGGACAGAGCCTGGCAGCTACAGGGAAGGTCCACTCTAGCCTGGGCTCTAGGGCCAAGGCCCTTTGTCACTAAGTCCTGAGTTTCTGTAACAAGAGTGAGGAGAGTGGACTGCGATTGCGAATGTGCGCAAGGCCTGATGTCGGCCCTGGTTGAAGCGCTCAGGTAGGCCTGCCTGGAAGGGCCCGTCCCCTGTGGTCCTCTTCCCAGGAGGCGAGACTGACCAGTGCCCCAGGGATGAGGGAGTGAAGCAGGCCCAATGGAGATGCCCAGACCAGGAGTGCAGGGGACCTCGGAGAGGGAGGGAGACCCCTGGGGACTGGGGCTGTGCAGGGAAGGCTGCCTGGGGGAGCCAAACCGCCACCTGGATTTGGATGGGTAGAGACAGGGAGGGAGAGGGCAGGGCCAAGGGGGGCTTGTGAGTGTGTGCTTGGGGCGTCTGAGCAGAGATGGGCCGGCAGGGGTAGGGATGGAGGGTGTTCATGGAGGTCTGCAGGGTGGGAAGGCCAAGAAAGGGACGGGAAAGTTCATGTTGGTTCTAAGCATGGACTTAGGAGTCAGCCAACACCGCGTTAAAATCTCAGCTCTGCCACTGGGCTATTGAGTCAAACTCTTTATGCCTTAGTTTCCTCATCTGGAAAACGAAGGTAATGATAGTATCTTGCTCTTGGGGTGGTCAAGAGAATTGAAACAAAGTATATGAAGCACATAGTCAGCACTTCCTGGGCACACGATGCCCTTGTTCTCAGGCTTGGGCCCCCAGGGGAGACAGGCACAGGAGGCGGTGAGGCATTGTACCCCAGCTGGGGGAGGAAAGAAACGCATGTGAAGCAATAATGCGGGATGTCAGCAAGAGGATGCAGGCTCACTGTGATGCCACGTGGTTTCCATGACAGCCCTGGGTGATGTCACAGAAAGGATGGAGCGCAAGAGGCGGAAGCCATCCTTATAAATGGACAGGAAGCGAACTGAGTCCTCAGAGACTGCTCAAGCCCTTCTGGATTTTACACAAATTGACATCCGTGTTTGCTGACCTATCTGTAATTATCAGGGAAGATCTGGAGGAAGTGGCACTTCCGCAGGGCTTTCCTGGGGGGTAAAGGACAGGAGGGCAGAGATTTCCGGGTCTGCCTGGAGGACAACTCAGGATAACACTGCAGCTCCGGCCAGCCCCCCAGATCCACCCGGCAGCCCTGAGCCTGGTTGCCAGTAGTCAGAGCATTCGTGCATTCATTCAGCCCACACCGACTGTGCCAGCCCTGTGCTCGTCCTGGGGAGATGTCACAGTTCCTGCCTCATGGAGCCTAGAATGGAAATGGAGGGGAAGGAACAGAAAAGTCATAATAGTACTGGTGAAAGCTACAAAGGAAAGGGACAGTGTGTTGTACTAGTCTAGGTTTGCCAGGGGAGATGGGGGTGCGGGGTGCTCGAAAGTGGCCTTAAGCGGGGGGCTGAAGAGGGGAAGGAGAGAAGGCTGGAGGGGGGCAGAGCCCAGGACAGCATTGACCCAGCATCACTGGCCCAGAATTGACAAAAACTGCAGAGAGAAACAGCCTCTCTGGAGACTGCAAAGCCTGCCCCTGGTGAAGCCAGGCTATCCTTGGGCTGCAGACCCAGCCACATATCTTCTGAGTGGTAACCAAAGGGCAGAGCCTCCAAGAAGCAGCCTGGGAAACAACATGTCAGCTCTGGAGTGTGTGTGTGGGGGGGGAGGGGCATGAGAATGAGAAGAAAGCACTGAAGTTGTGACCTCCCTAAGAAAGTGCGTAGATATTAGGTATTACCGGCGATTTAGGTATTCCCGGCCCTGAGTCTGCCTTGTTTTATCTTTCTCTTCCGTACCTAATCCTAATCCAGTTTATCTGTCTGGATTTTACAGGTGTCCTTATCAGCCACAAGGTGGTAAAGTATTTGAGTGCCAGATTAAGGCGGCTTGGGCTCAGATGCTGCCCTGTCATTCACAAGCTGTGTTACTTTGGGCAAGTTACATGCCCTCTCTGACCCCATAGTTCTCTTCTGTAAAATGGGGAGAATAAGAGAACCTGCCACATAGGACTGTTGTGAGGATAAAATGAGCTGATGTGTGTCAAGGGCTTAGTTTGGTACCTTTATAATACAAATGCTTGAAACATGTATCATTCTTGCCGGTTATAGTATTAGTGATAATAATAATGAGAGTAGTAGCAATAATAGCAGTATGACCCTGAATGTCCCCTCCCCAACTTTGGGAAAGAAGGATTATTCAGGGTGGAGGGACTTCTCAGTGGTGACTCCCCCCAAGGCCTGACCCACTCTCCCTTCCCCCTCCCCATTTCCCACCTTGCTCTGGGATTCAAGGGTTCATGCCTGCTCCAAGGCCTCAGGGGACTTCTTAGTGGCAGAAGCTCAGCTGTTATTACATAGTGGAAGATGGAAGTGGTGGCCCAGGGCTGGCCCGCTGGGATCTGAAATGGGTGTCCTGGTGAACAGCGTCTTGGCTATGGTTAGAACTGGGCTGACCTAGAGAAAAGAGACCAGGCCCAGTGCTGACAGAAGGCTGGTTACAAGGGGATTGGGGTAGGAAGCTGTTACCCAGGGCTCCCAGATGGCCCCTCCTGCAGCCAGAAGGACACAGGCCTGTCTGAGGCCTAGAGCTGGAGGCATTTTGCAGAAGTCAGATGGGGCTCAGTCCAATGTCCTCATTTTTTGTCAAGGAAACTGAAGTACAGAGGGCCGCCATCCTGCAGGTCTCATGACCCCACACTGGCACTCCTTATTAGACCCTCTCTCTCACGTGCTGCTCAGGGAGCCAGTGGGAAGACCCGTGAGAAGCCCCCAGCGCAGCCTGGGCCCAGGCTGACCCAGAAGCACCCCGAATTCCCTGGGCGCATTGCCATGCATGGGCAGACAGTCCTTTTGTCCTGCGTTGCTAGTGTGCACTGCGCAGAGTGTGGCGGCCACCTGCCCCTTCCTGGGGCAGCATCATTATGTTGGCCACTTGGTCCAGCAGTAAGGATGAGGATCCAGGCTTGGCTGTCACTCCCGCTGCTTCAGATCGGTGAGGGCCAAGGCCCGGTAGCCTGAGCAGTGGGAATTCCTGGGGAAAGTGAAAGGAGTAACGGTCATTCTGATGGAGTTGAACCCCTCAGTCCTGCTATCCCCCAGCCACGTGGTCTTGGCAAAGTGGCTTTACCCCTGTAAGCCTGGGTTTCTTTCTTCATCTCTAAACAGACACCCCAAGCCTTGGCCCACCCCACTGAGGCCAACCAGACTAGTCTCCCCACATCCTTGCCAAGCTCTTTCTCTAGCCGCCCCCCACCCCCAGGCCTTGCCCAGCCTGTCCCAAGTGGTTCATTTCACCTACAAGTCTTGGCTCTTCCAGAGAGCACCCCTCCTCCCCGGGTTAAGCCAGCAGAGCTCTGTGACTGGCAGGTGGGGATAAAGGAGTGGGCCAGAGGCCCGGCGCATTCACTCACCTTATCAAGCCTCGCTGCGCACCATGTACTTAATCTGTGTTAACCTGTTTAGTTAGATGGGTCCTATTGGTCTCTTCTTTTTATAGAATGGCAATGAAGACAGAGACCCTAAGTAATCCTTCTGGCAGAGCTGGAATTTGAACCCAGGCAGCTACACACACACACACCCCCCTTTAGCCCAATTCAGGCCATTGGTCAAGGCAACATTGTCCAATGCACTAGCCAATACACTGTGGCTGTTTTAATTAAAATTAAAGAGGATTAAAAATTTTTAATTCAGTTCTTGGGTCACACTAACCACATCTCAAGTGCCCAACAGCCACAGTGACTGGTGGCTAGTGCAGATAGAGGCCATTTTCATGGATGATCATTGGGCATCACTAGGTGTTGGGAGCAGAATTGCGACACTCAGTGCCATTGGGGATCAAAATCAGAGTGGACTTTCTGGAGGAGGTGCCCCCCCTGAGCCTTGGAAGGTAGTGAAACACTAGAGAGGGCAGGAGGGAGTGTCTAGTGGCTGTAAGTACAGACAGCTCTGAGTTTGCAGCCTTCAGCCGTACTGTTCCAGTGCTAGCTGTGTGGCACCAGGCAAGTTACTTAACCTTTCTGAGCCTGTTCTGTAAAACGGGCCTAAAACACCTTCCTCATAGACAAAGCAAATGTTAAAAGGCCTGGCTCAGTGCTTGCGTATTTGTGATATACAGTGCAGGAAACTGGGAGATGCAGGGTTCTCTCACTGTAAGAGGCAACCACATGAGTTCTAGGAGCCCAGGCCTTCCCAGGCAGTGCAAGTAGGCTAGGTGCCTAGGAGAAACTTGGGGCCCTGCTCCAAGCACGCTTCCCATGGAGCCCGAGGCAGGAATAAGCACAGCTGGACCTTGGACAGACTCCTGGGCCTCTGTGGGAAGCAGGGCCCAAGCTCCCAGCTTCCCTACCCCAGCTGGAAAATTAGGCCAGGGCTGGGGAGTGAGAGGCCCACAGCCAAGGAGCAGCCGGAGATCTGCTCAGCAGTGGGACCCTGGTGTCTGTTTGTCTGTCTGACACACACACACACACACACACACACACACACACACACACACGATCCCACATCTATCCTGCCCTTGCACCTTTGCTCACATCTTCCCTTCCGCTCCAAATCTCTTTCCTGCCTCTGCTGTTTCTAAATATTCATTTTTTTCAAAGGCAGCTATAGTGCCCCCTCTTCTAGGCAGCCCTCCGCGACCACCCCAGACCACTCAGACTTCCCCTTGCTGGGAATTCCTATACAACTTATCCTTTTGACGGGGCTGTGGGGTCCCTAATCACAAAGTGACTTCATGGCTTCTTTTCCTGGGTGTTTGTCTTTTCTCTCCAACTAGCTGTGTGTTCTGTGAGCACAGAACTGTGTTTTCCACCACTCTTCTGCTCAGACACAGGCTTAGCTATAGCAACCCCTCAATTAAGGGAGGAAGGAAGGGAGGGAAAGAGGGAGGGACAAATGGACTTGGAGAAAGACAGGAAAGGCCTCCAGACATGGAAGACCCTCCTTGCCCCTATCTTTAGGGACTTCGTAGTTGAACCCTATCACCGCATTTTTGTCACTGCTTTTTCTGTGGTTTCCCAGGTCTGGCATGCAGTCCCCAGAAATCCAGGGAGCCCCGCGGCCAGGACGAGCCTGGTAGAGTAGAGAGCAGGAGCTCAGATCGCCTGCAGGGAGCTCATAGCATTCCATGGCCAGTGGGCCAAATGGCTTCATTTCCCCTCTAGAAACCAGCTTTTGTTGGCCCCCCACTTCCCTCTTACTAATCACCATCTGGGTGGAACTCCTTGGAGAACTCCTCAGGTGGAAAATCAAGCCCATTTGTTTTCGTGGTGCTGAGTTGGTGCCGTGGGCAACAGAGCCAGAGTCCAAACCTCTGAGGGCGGGCCAGTCAGCACTTAATATATTGTGGCCGCTCTCCACACACCAAATCTAGCCCCTCTCGTGAACCCACGCTGTTGGCCAGGGGTCCTCTTCAAGTGCCAGATGCCATTCTAAGTGCTTTGTACATTATCCCAGGTAATCCCCCAACAACAAAGGAACTTTTTATTCCCTTTGACAACTGAAGGTATAGAGAGAGGCTAAGTACCTTGCCTGTGTCATGAAGTGGTAAGTGGCTGAACGAGGCTCCACCCCACCCACCTTCTTAACCCTCTGCTCTGAGGCCTGGATGTGGTGGCGCTGTCCCCGGGCTGCAGACACGCTCAGGGCCTTTGCCCAGAATGGTGAGTCAAGTCAGACAAGACAGATAGACAGACAGTGCTTTGTCCCTTTGCTATGGATGGAGCAACGGCAAAGATCCTCTGGGATGCTCAGGACTTAAACATAGTGCCTGGGGGCTTTCTGGGGCCTGCCACAGCCATAGCATCGGCCACTCTGGGACACAGCCTGGGCTGGGGGGTGGCGGGAACCTAAGACCCCTGCCCTCCCCAGGAATTCAGCTTTTGCGCCCCGGGCAGGAATTCCGGCCTCTCTGGACTGTCCACATGGTCACAATGGGGCCCATTCTCAGAACCCTGGAAAACACAGCTCCTGAGGAGAAAGGACGGATTCTTGTTGGACACAAGGGCTCTCAGTGCCGCAGTGTAGGTCAGGGCGCAAGTGGGGGCAAAGAACAGCATTCATGCTCCCTCCGTCTGTCTTTCCTAGAGGTCGCTGCCCCTCGAGACCATTCCGTGCAAAGGCTCTCAAGGGCCAGAACAAAAACCCCACTAGGGGCTAAGCAGGGTGGAAAACCCCCCAACATTCTCCAACCTCGGCTGAAGCCCCTTCACTCGACCCTCCTTGCCCAGCTTCTGAACAAACATGCTCTGTCTCGCTGTATTGGTTTCACAGAGAATTAACAGCCCCCAAGGACACTCAGGGTAGCCTCATTTCAGATGGGGAAACCGAGAATTTGTCAGTGTTTTTAAAACTTTTTCTACGACTGTAAGAAATTTCACATCACAGTCCAATACAGAGAGACAGACAGGAAGAGATCTGAAACCGAAGTTTCACGAAACAATATTTAAACTTACTATGGGTGACTCGATTTTTCCTCTGTTCTTTTTAAAATGCTGATTGGGATATACTAAATTGATTGCAGAATTCACTAATGGGTGACAGCCTGTCGCTTGAGAAAGCACTAGTTTGAAGCAGCTTGCCCTGGTCCACCAGCCACTGGGACAGAGCCAGGCCCAGAACCTGGGGGTGACATCAGTGCCAGACTTGTCACAGCCTCTCTCCTGCCCCACCCCCTAGCTGTCTACCTGGCCTCTTAACAAAAATCTTCCTCCGGCGTGCCTTGACATCATGCCCTGATTCTGAAACCTTCAGGAATTCACAGCTGGACATCAGAGTCTTGCCTTCCCCTCCAGCCTGGCCTTTCCCTCCCCCTGCTGGCTCGCCCTTTCCAGTTCAGTTCCTCTGGTTGGAGCTGCATGTTCTTGCTTCTAGAGCTTTCCTCTTTCTACCCTCTCCATGGATCCAACCTCCCTGATGGATCCTTCAAAACTGCCTCATCTAGGAACTTGGATGACACATAACCGTGGGATTCATCTTCTTTCTGCTCTTGGAGTATCACCACGCTTAGGCTCTCATCTGAGGTTGTCTCAGAATGTTAGGTTTCTCACTGTGCTATGTGGTCCCCCAATCACCCTAAACTTTCAGGCCAGAAACATGTCATGTGTTTTTGTGTGTGTGCCTGCACACGCCTTCACAAGATAGCCAACAGTGGGAGCTGGAAAAGTGCTTATTGGTTGATAACAGCAGCCAAAATTGTCATTACGTACCTCATGGGCTCCACGTCACTCCCCTGGTCAGGGGTGCATACCAAGTCCCACAGCCCACATATTCTAGGTACCACCCATGCCCTGAGACCACTTGGCGGTCAAGGTCACTCAGAGCCGCCTGGTCTCTTGAGCAGTTCTCAGCGGCAGCAGGCCCTGCAGACAGCCATCCTGAGCCGAGCAGCCAATGTCAGCCAGCAGACAGGAGGTGAGAACATCAGGCTGGAAGTTGGTGCGTGCCTGTCCTCCTCTGCCAGGACACTCGCTGATGGGAGTGAGAAGGGAGCGGGAGGAGGGGGGAGGCAGGCAGCAGAGGACAGGCTCAGTAGCACTCAGAATTTCACCTAGCAGGACTCCGCATCCTTCCACAGAGCCGGCCCAGCCAGACTGTGCTTCCTTTCCTACTTTGTCCCTTGCCTCAGTGGTTCTTCCTGGCTTTGCCTCTCACTCCAGGAACCCTGATGGGCAGGATGGCCGTTTCCTTTCCCCAGCGAGAGCCTGCTTCTCCTGCTTGCACATCCTCTCCTTGCAGTCCAATTCCTGGTGGGCCTCCATGTGGGGAGCACGCTGGGTGAGGTCTGTCATTGTAGCTTCATGAGCCTAGGCAAGCCACTTCAACCTCCAGGACCTCAGTCTCCTCGTCCATAAAATGGGTTAACACCACCTCGACCTACTTCAGAGCCCTGAGGTCAAATGCCTGCTGGGAATTTTCAAGAGAGGGCAGAGGGTAGGGAGGCATGTGCAAAAACAGGTGGCCAGCACATAGGAATTGTTAAATGCCTTTCCTGCCCCCTTTTCCAGCCTCTCCCTCTTTGCTGTCTCCAACAGCTGCCCCTTCACTAGAATGTCTGGGGAAGGAGCACATCACCAAGAAAAATGGAAAGGGAGGAAAAGGGAAGATGACCCTTCTGGGTGTCATTAGCATGAAAACGCCCATCTCTTGGTTTGGGGCTCTGAGAGTTGGCCACTCCTTGGGATATTAAATGCATCCTAGTAAATGAGTCCAGAGCAGCCAATTCCTATGGGTCAGTGTCATCCTGAAAATATGATTGTTGCCAGAAGAGCCCAGATCAAACATTCAGGGTGTAGAAACAGGCTTTTCCTGGGTGGACAGCGCTAGACAGAGACCCTGCTTGTTTTCGTGTCTGTGAAAGCCCAAAATGGCTGAAAATGGGGCTGGAATCGCCCCTGTTGGGCACTGTACTGCCAGTGTCGTGGTAAGGTCCTTAAGAAGAAGTCCCTTCCTTTTGTTTAAGGGGGCTCTGCAGGGCCCAAGTTTAAGATTTAAACAGGCTTTGCCATTTGGGTAGCAACGGAGTTGGAGTCAGGTTCAGGTATGGAAGAATAATAAAAAGACAAGTTATGCAGCATTTTCTGTGCTGGGCACTGTGCCAGCCCCGTTATGCATACTGTATGTTTCATCTTCCCCACATCCGAAGGGGCTGGTGTTCTTATCATCCTCATTCTGTAGATAGAAAAATAGAGGCTCAAGAGGTGAAGCAGGTAGCTCAAGATGACCACTCAGCAAATGGTAGAGAGTTGAACTTGAATTTGTCTGCTTCCAGAACCGCCTATGAACCTCATTCAGAACCTCAGCCTCTGAGGAAGAGCCAAGAGATGAACTGTTTGTATCATGGTGGTGGGGGGAGGGAGGCCTCAGGATGGGAGGCCTCAATGGGGGAGGGGTGGTGCTGGGGAGGAGCAGCTGCACACATCTTCCCCAGCCAGGCCAGACCTGTGGACCCTGCGGTGACCAGCTGTCCCAGTTTGTGTCTTTCCCAGTTTCAGTCCTGGAAGTCCCATGTCCTGGTTTGCCTGGCATGGTTGGTCACTACCCATGGTCTTCGTCACTCCTGGACCAGTTGCACAGAAGGCGAAGTGGCCTGACAGAGCCTAGTGAGGACACAGCCTGGGAGGCCGTTTTAATTACATTAACTTCTGGAGACACTAGAGGGAGACGCTGGCCCTCGCCTCCCCTCCCTTCTCCTTCCCGGGGCCTGGGAGATAGTGATTCAGCAGCAGGTCAGAAGCAGGCTAGACGGTGACCCACCCGGAGTGGAATCACCAGCGAGTGGGGGCTGTCAGTGCCAGCTCAGGGCACAAACTGGAGCGAGGAGAGGAGGGGAGGGCAATCTTGACTTGTTGGAGAACTGGACCCCAACAGAGGGCCTGCTGTCCTGCGCAGGCCAGGACTGGTTGCAGCGCAGTGGGAGGTGGGCGTGCCAGAGGCGGGGAGCCCTGCCCTTTTCTCTCCATGCTACAGTATTGAGGGATGGGGGAGGCCCAGCCACTGGATACCTAAGCTGCTTCTCAGCACATTCAGCAGCTAAAAATACGAGAGGGCTTTGCTAAAAGGTGGCCAACCGGAAACTGCCAAGAGGCTGGAGGCCAGATGCTGTGAACGGTTCCTGTTCCTGCCATTCCCTCCATTTAGTCGGAACCCAGATGCCCCACTTCCCGGACTCAGCCTCACTCCATTAACTCCGTGTGCTTCTCAGGCCCTAGGGCCTTGCGTTCCCCTCCCTCCCCTGCACCCAGAGCTCCAGGAGGTGGCAGTGCTTGGGATCTTGTCTTGAGCTCCCCCAGAGCAAGGCCTGGGTTCTTAGTGCTCAATCCCAACCTTACCTACTCGCTGTAAAACCTTGAACAAGTTGTCTAGCTTCTCTAAGCTTTGCTCTCCTCACCTGCAAACTGAGGGACCACACCACCTGTAGGTAGGAAGGGCTGTACTCTGGTTGAAGGACAGGCCGGCCAGGGGATTTGTCTGGAAGCTGCTTTGGCACTGCTGGTACCTTGTTCTTACTAAGCATAAATGTTTCTTAGGGATCTGGTGGAGATTATAGTGTGGGGACTGGAGCACCCCTTGGCACCACTGCTGTCTGCATGTCAGGGTGGTAGCAAAGGGGGTGGAGACTGTAGTGGGCCTGAGGTTCTCAGCCAACGCTGGCGCAGGGGGCAGACAGTGAAGTCGGTGGGGGTGGGGCCCAGAGGATCCCGTTGAATGACCAGACTCAGTTGCTGACCCAGCGTGGCACAGAGGAGGCTCTCAGCGCCTATGAATTATGTCCCTCTCTCATTCCTGAGCCTCAGTGTGCACCGGTCACAGGATAATGACCTGCCTGCTTCCCCCCTGGGGCTGTTGACAAGCTCAAAAAGAATCCTGGGCAGCCTGCAGTTGCACAGACAGGGGGACAGACAGGCCATCACTGTGAGGAATTCACTGTCTGAACTACTAGCAGCCAGGGGATGGTCAGTGGGCCATTTTGGTCCCAGGCCCAGGGTCTTCTCCTGCAGGATTGTGGGGAGGGGGAAAGTGGGGGGAGAGGCATTAGAAAGGGCAGCTCCTCCTTTCCCTGCCCTTCCCCAGGCCTCAGTCTGCAAAAACAAGCCTGAGAAAAGAATTTCCTCTCTGGGAGTGGCAAGTCTGCTGGGCAAGGATGAAGTCACCATACAATGCTCTCCTCTTCCTCACTGGGAATTCTCCCCATGAGTGAGCATCAAGGGGCAGCCAGGCCCTCTGGGACATGGCCTCTCCCAGGCTTCCTTCTGCCCCAAGGAGATAAGCATGCCCTTCCAGGTTCTGCCAGGTGGGGTGAGGGGCAGGTGGTCACTCTCCCACCTTCCTAATCCTTTCCCAGGCAACAGATTCACGAGGTCCTCCACCCCATCCACACTGCAGTTTTCATTCCTGTCAGTCGGCTTGTAAACCACTGCCCTTCCCCACATTGGGTGACCTTGAGCAGTGGCTGAACCTGTTTCCTCATTTGTAAAATGGGATTATCGGACTTTCCTCTGTGTGGATGTGAGGATTGAAAGAGGCATGAAATTCCAAGGGGATGCTCCAGCAGGAGGGTGGGGTAGGGGGAAGGTATTAGAAATGCAGGTTCCTTGGCCCCAGCATTCCAATTCACTGGGTTCTGAGCCCAAACTTTAGGAAGCATAGGAGTCTAGGGGAGTGGAGGGATGGGATTCATCCTTGGCTGTGCAGGAATCAATTTAGAGCTTAACAAATGTCCCAAAAGCCCAGGCTACCCCCTAGACCTACAGAATCAGAATCTCTGGGTCACGATGAAGTTGACACTTTCCCTGTGAACCTGCTGTCCATCTTTGCAGCAGACATACCTAGCTGGCCAGTTGGCTTCTACCAAGGCTCACAGTTGGCATTTTCTTTGATTCCCCAGGGGAAATGAAAGGCATTTCCTCTAGGCTCCAGATAGATCTCCAACCATTGTCTCCTCAGCACCTAAAAGAACCTCCAGCATTTTAGGGGGCCTACAAGGCTCCCCAGAGGATTGATGAATGGAAGGGGTGGTGGGAGGGGCCCAAAGCTGGATCGAGCACAGAAGGGTACCTGGAGGCAAGATTTGGAAAATAGCCAGATTCTGAATCCATGTTAATTCCTCCGCTGGAGGGCAAGGCAGGCTCCAGGCTAGGGTAGGCCAGGGCAGGTAAATGGAGCTGAGAGGTGTTGAGTCATTGCTAGTTGTAACATTTGAACCCAGTGCTCACTTCCTCGGAAGTGAGCTCAACCTCCATTCCTACTGATCCTGGCCCCTCCAGTGTGGCCCTGCAGTATGCTCTTCTCTCACCCCTACTGAATCCCCAGCCTATCTGTTCAACATTCAGCCTACAACCAATGTTTAGCCATCACCTACCCCAGGCCCAGGAGATGTAGTGAGGGGAAACAAGCTACAGTATGACCTCAGGGAGTTTGGTCTTGGGGGGGGTGGGGGGTGGACAGACTTTAATCAAAGGGTCACACAGATATGTGTGACTTGAGGGCCAACTTGGAGAGTGGGAAGATGTCAAGGATGACATTAAGGAGGTGACATTTCAGTTGACTTAAAGGCTCAGTGGGCATGAGCTTGTGATGCCAAGAATTGGGAGGGGAAACGCTGCAGGATGGAGCGGATCCCAGCGCAGGCAGGGCTTGAGTTCTAGCAACCACCCTGCAGGGCCTCAGTTTCCCTATTATCAAAGTGCGTGGGAACATGCCTCGCCCTCCCGCATCCGCCTAGGATGGGGGAAGGTGCCTGGGCAAGGGCACGAACGGCCCATGGAGCCTCTTGCAGTCGGGCCGGCCTGGGGCGGGGCGAGACGAGGTCGCGGGTGCTGGCGGCGGGCGGGCGGGGCGGGACGCGCGGGTCGTGCCTGGCGGCCGGGCTGGCTGGGGACCGCGGGCAGGCGCGGCGCGCTGTGCGTGCATCTGCGGAGCGCGCGGCTCCCCGGCAGCGGGGATCACATGAGCAGCGGCGCCGGGTACCCACCGCAGCCTGCCCGTGGGCGCCCTGAAGCCGCAGCCCTGCAGCCCGGCCGCCCTGGGCCCCCGCGGAGCGCTGACCATGTCTATCTGTTGTTGCTTCTTTTTCAGGGACTATGGCAGTTCCAAGAGGAAATCAGGTAAGGGAGCCTCCGGGCGTTTTCCTCTCCAACCTCCCCTCCTGCTTTGTGCACGTGCCTCTCCGACCCTGCGGTGGACTTTCGGGGTGTGGGGGGCGGGGGCAGTGTCCTTGCCTGCCCGCCCTGTGGTCCTGTGGGGCCAGGGTATTCCCTTCAGTTGTCGGGCTCCCCAGCCAGTGCCCCTCAGATCTCTGCTGCTTGCACCTTCTCCCACTCAGTCCCTCAGACGCGCCCGTCTGGGAAAGGGTGTGGGTGCATGAGGGGTGTGGGGGTGTCTCGGGAAGGGCCTAAGTCCCCACAACGTTGGCTGCGGATCAGTCCCTTCCCCCCCCTCCCCCCCCCCCCGCTGTGGTGCCCACTACTGGGCACTGCTGTGACTTCTCCTTAGGTCCTTCCCGCGGTGCGGCGGTGATGGAAGGGTTAATAGAGACGCAGGGTTTTCCCTGAGGGAAAGTGGCATCCAGGACTGGAAAAAGGGGGGTCGTACTCGAGTGACTGAGTTTTTAGCGCGTGCAGCGCACACCTCGCCCTCCTCCAACTCTGAGCCGTTCTTCTTGCTGCGGGATTGGGGGCTTTGCGTGGCGGCAACAGAGACACGGGTGGGAGGGGTCCTCCCCAACCTAGCATTGGCTGGGAGTTTTCTAAGGGTGTAGAGACAGGGAGAGAGGTGGGGCAAGTCCTCAGAACGCCGTGTGCTGCTGTGTGCTGGGCGCTGTTGGCTGGGGTCAGGGAAGGAGTCTGGGTGGGGGCGCTGGGCTAGGCAAACGCCTGGGTGTAGCTGCTTGGAGGAGTTAGGGTTCTGTGTGTGCGGATGTGGGGCTGGGCGGACTGGAGCGATCTGTATTGGCATGTGTGTTGTCTGTACTTATGGGGGTGGTGACTTAGGGAAGTGGGCAGCCACCTGGGGGTCTGGCCCTTGGGGATATGGGAAGTGTGTATAAACACGTGGATCACGATAATGGCTCCTGTGGGGAGATGTCTGTGTCCAACTGCCTGGGCCTGTGGATCATTAGAGGTATGTATGCCCACATGATGGGTGGCATGTGAACTGGGGGTAGATGTGATTGCATGGCGCGTGCCTGTTTTTGAGTAATAGGTTCGTATGTTTTGTGTGTACAAGTGTTTCCTTCTATGTTTATTGGGATGTGGAAAGTTATGTCCTTGTGTATTTACTGGGGGGCCTGTGTTTATGTGGGGTTGTGTGGGTCTTCATAGTTGTGTGCCATGATGGTGTGTCTACTTGTGTGGGTGCATAGGTGGTGGGTGTGAGTGCCAATGTGTTGGGCAGTATCTGGGTTGGAGCCTGTGTAGTGTCCCTCTTGGGGCACATGTGACTGTGAGATGAGATGTGTGTTCACGTCTCTGTCCGCTGGGGAGGGGGTATCTCAGGTGTGCCTGCCCAGGAGGGCGTTTGCTGCATGAGCAGGAGGGTGAGCTGCATGACGAACGTGAGAAGTTGCAGCATTAGCTCAGCTGTCACTGGCTGTCAGAGCCCCAGGTTGGAGAGCTGAGAAGGGACTGTGTTCTGGCACATCCCCCTCCACAAGAGACCTGTCCTGGGCCTCAGACGTGTACTGCATTGGTTGATCCCAGGCTTAGATTCTGGCCCTGTGTGACCTCAGGCAAGTTTCATAACCTCTCTGCCTCAGTTTCCTCATTGTTCTTTAAAACAAAGACAATAAGAGTATCTACCTCACATGTAGCACATAATAACTATATTATAGAAGTATTAATCTATCATCATCATTACTTTCTGAAGCCATGGGACCTTGGGCGAGTCCCTTCTCAACTCTCAGCTTCTCCCTGGAAAGTCAAGGGCTAGGCCAGACAACCCCTCAGTTCCCTCCACCCCTGTCTCTGAGGGTCGGGTTCTATGCTACTTCTTAAGCAGTGCAGGCCCCACCCCGGGAAAACCTTCCCTGGTTTCTCTGCTTTCCACTCTCAGGCCAGGAAAAGGATGGATGGAGGGATTTAATTTACATTGGTGTGCTTATGATAATGGCCACTTAGTGTCATGGTTAAAAGTGCCAGCTCTGGAGCCAGACAGCAGGATTTTAGAGCCAGGCTTTTCTCCTCTGAGACCTTGGGCAGATTTCTTACCATCTCTATGCCTGTTTTCTCTTCTGTAAATTGGGCATAATATTCATACCCATTGTAATGGTTAATTTTATGTGTCAACTTGGCTGGGCCATGGTGCCCAGAAATTTGGTCAAGCATTGTTCCAGGTATTTATATGGAGGTGTTTTCTGAATGAGATGAACATATAAATCAGTGGATTACCTTCCGTAATATAGGTTGGCCTCATCTGATCAGTTGAAGGCCTGAATAGGACAAGAACTGACCGTGCCTGAGCAAGAGGGAATTGTGCCAGCAGATTCCCTTTGGACTTAAACTGCAACTCTTCCCCAAGTCTTCAGCCTGCCAGCCTACCACATCAGATTTGGGGCTCATGATGCCTCTGCAATCATGTGAGCCAGTTCATACACACAACACCCTGTTTTGTTTCTCTGGAGAACCCTGATTAATATTCACCTCATATGGTTATAATGAAGATTAGATAAATGAATATGTGTACATATGCTTAGAACACTGCCTGCAACCCGAAAAGCTCTCCCAAAGTGCTAGCTACTATTATTATTTAATGAGCATTTACTATGTGCTAGCAACTTTACATATGTTACCTCATTTGCTGCTCAGAGCCACGTTGCATGGTGAGTGGGATTCCCATTTTGCAAATGAAGAACTGAGGCTCTGACAGGGTGGTTGCCCAAAGTCTGCGGCAAACTGAAGATTTCAGTTCAAGTTTAGGGTTCCACCTGCTCTGTCATGAAGCTCATGAAGCTTCCCAGGGTCACTCCAGCCAGGGACATGGATCCCGTTCCCTGTTCATCACTTTCCATATTTTAGTCCCCAAAGCCCCAGCTCCTCCTTGGAAGATCTCTTAGAGGGATCTTTTATTGAGCACAGAGCCAAGACTTGAAGCCAGGTTTGGGGAGGGTGGAGCTAACAGGAAGAAAGTTCTCAGGCAGCTTACAGCCTTATGGAGGAGACAGGACCAGTGACCTTGAAAATAGTGTAGCCTCCAATTTATCTCTGCTCCTTCTCGTATCTTCCTTTTCCCATCATCCACCCTGTTGCTCAAGCCCAATGTCTAAAAGTCATCCTTGACTTCTGTTCTCTCACCTGCCAGCCTGACCTCCAGATCCATCCAGAAAGGAAAGGTCACTGTGGCCTTAAATCAGGGGTGTTGTCTGGGAGAGGAGGAGTTTTTCTGGTGAGGCAGAGAGTATTGGGCTTTGGTAACCAAGAGAGTACTTGTGCAAAGGTGGGACGAAAGGACCAAGCATGGTTTGTTTGGAGACCAGAAACTTCAGCTGATCTTATTGAGCACCAGCTGTATGCCAGTTACTGTTAGGCGTTGAGGTTACAGAAATGTATTTTTTTGCCCTTGAAGAGTTTGCAGTCTGCTATGGGTGATGAACTGTATTTATAAGAATGTATATTAGACAGACTGAGTGACATGGTTACCTGAGGAAGAGCGGTCCAGGCCAAGGGCACGGTAAGTGCAAAGGCCCTGGGGTGCAAGCATGCTGGCCCACTTGAGGCAAGGCAGGGAGGCTTGTGGATGGAAAAGAAAAGAAAGGAGGGCAAGTTAATAGGAGATGAGAACAGAGATGAAGCTGGGGGTTGGGGAAGCATCAAGGACCACATAGGTAGGGCCTTGAGGCCATTTTAAGGATTTTGACTTTTTCACTGAGGGAGATGAAGAGCCACTAAAGGGTCCTGAGGAGAGGGGGACATGATGGCCTGGATCTTAGAAGCATTTTTCTAACTGGTGAATGGAGAGTGACAGAGGCGAGGACAGATGAGAGATGAGGGCTCTGGGCTCTGGCAACAATGGAGGGGCTGGATTTTGCTAACTGGGTGTGGGCTATGAGGGGGAGTCTGTGTGGGTGCTGAGAAGTGTCAGATTGCCTGGGCTTCTAGTCTTAGTCCCACGTGTTGCTGGTCTTGTGACCTTGGGCAGATCCCTCACCTGTTCTGTTATGTTGGTCGGGTTCAACTAGAGAAATAGAACCAGTAGGAACTATGTATTAGGAGATTTCTTGCAAGGATTTGACTTATGCTTGTGGGGGCAGGCTAGGCAAGTCTGAAATCCAAGAGCCGGCTGCACAGGTGAGATTTCTTCTTCCGTGACGCCTCAGCTCTGTCCTTTGGGCCTTTCAGCTGATTGACTCAGCTCACCTCCTCCCAGAGTATCCAGATAATCTTACTGAAAGTAAACTAATTACGGACTTTATCACATCTGCAAAATACTGATGTTAGTGTGTGGCTGAGTAACTGGGAACTGTAGCCTACCCAGGTTGACATTTAAAACTGACTGAACACCTGTAAAATGGAGTAGTCAATGTAGCAGTGATGTGCTGGAAGGGGCAGAGGGTTCAAGGAGGTGATGCCATTAGATAGCTTTGTGCCTGGCAGTGGGAAGGGCCTGTTGCTATTAGCTGTGATTCGCTTCCCCACAGTGAGCAATGTTCCAGGAGCTCTCAGAGCGAGCTGGAGCAGGCTCCCCATAGCAGGGGGTTCTCTTCAGACCTGAAAAGATGAAATGCTCTCAGTTCTAGGAAGCTGCATTCTCCAGGGCCCACAGCTGGGGAGTTCTGAGTTGTGCCACTAGGGGCCGCAGGAGGCCACTGATCCTGTGGGATGGTCCTGGCCCTGGAGTTGTTGCTAGGGAGAGGGGCCAGGTGCTCCATCCCAACCAAGAATCCTGTGATGAGCTGCTGCTTGTTTAAATGCAAATGAGGTTACTTAAGAGTGTTGCAACTTTGTTCTTTTGGGCAAGTGTTGATGTTCCTCGTGAAATCCTGTTTACTGTATGCTTTTCCTTGGAAAAATTGGTGAACTCAGGCCAGCTTCCATTTTAGTGATCATAAAACCTGCATTATTGGACAGAGTTAATGAGATCATCATTACCTCAGTTACATCTAAGAGAAGCACGTTCAGCTTGAAGGTGAGAGTTAAGATTTTGGCGTCAGACAGACAGGGTTTGAACCCCTTCTCTACCATATGTTTGCTATGACTGTCAAGCTAGTTAACCTCTGACCTTCATTCCCCACACGTGGAAAATGAGGGTAAAAGCTGTGCCTGCCTTGATTAAATGTAAGGATTGAATTAGCAGAGGGCCTGGCCCATAGCAAGTTCCCAATAATAGTAGCTGCCATTGTTGTTATTGTAATTATCGGTAGGTAATGAAAGGAGGGGAGAAGTTGGTCTTCAACTTAAGAGTAAAAAGACCTACTTACAGCATTTATTTCCATCCTGTGAGCCCCGAGCCTGGCCCAAGAGGAGAGGGGACCTAGACTTGGCCACTGTGGAGTATTCTGTAGACTTAAGAACACAGACCCTGGAGCCGGAATGCCTAGTTCCACATCCCAGCTCTCTCATCTGTGTAGTCTTGGTTGAGTCCTTAACTTCCCTGTGTCTCAGTTTCCTCATCTGTGAGGTGATGGTAGCACTTCATCAGGTTGAGGCTGGAATACAAGTTAATACCTGTGAAGTCTTAACTCTAGCACATGCCTGTCAGAGTACATACTCACTAAGGTTTAAGCTACTTTTATTATGAAAAGCAGGCAGCACCATGGGTGTCCGGCTCTCAGACAGGAGAGACCATTGGCTTTGGCATTTGCCCTCCTGCAGGAGGTAGAAGAGGGAATCAGATGGGGGAAGGCAGAGTGCACACCATCTCACAATGGCACCATTTCACAAAGCCTCACAACAACCTGAGCAGGTGGTCTTGTCCCCATTGTATAGACCAGGAAAGGTAGGTTAAGGAACTTGCCCAAAGTCAGCTAGCCAGCTAGACACAGAATTTGAATCTGGTCCTTCTGATCCAAACCTCTTTCCACTGAAGTCTGTTCCCTCCTGAGACAAGGCCCAAGAGACTCATAGATGACCAGGACGTGGGTTCTGAAGACCTCTAACAGGTGGGTCCATAGACTGGAGGGGGCCTGTCCCAAGAGAGCCCCCTTTGAAGTTTCTAGAAGGAACCCATTGGTCAGAAGGGATTCCTAATGGGATAAAGGGTCTCTTTGCAGGGTATGACTAATGCCCCCAAAATTTCTCTTTGTGAGAATTTTGTTTCTAGTAAGTAGATTTGCTTAAAGCAAAACCCACCCATAAGTACTGGCTACTATAAAAAATCCCTCCTTTTATAGATGAAGCAACTAAGAGAGGGGCTGCTGCCTGCTGAAGGTGAGGGGTGGGCAGAACCTGAGTCCTGCTCATCACTGTACCACAAGCCCTGGAATGAGGCTGAGCCACCATGTAACAGAGAAAGCATCTCTGTAAGACCTCCGGGGCCTCATCTTTTCGCAGTATTGTACCTCAGTAGGACACAGAGCGAAGCCTACTCTCTTGGCCCCAGACCTGCTCTGCTCACCAGCCACCGAGGGAGACAGACAGGGTCAAAGCAGACAGCAGCAGCTTTCACTCACTCCCCTCTGGAGTGCAGGCTTCCCTGAGGCTTTCGTTCCCTTAAGCGATTGCTGGTCCCTGGCCCCATGGAGCTCACAGCTCAACTGAGAAAGCAGGACATTGTGGGATTTATCAGTGAATACAAGGCAGGATGAGTTGTGATCCACAATCTGTGGGAGCCCCATAAAAGCAGGGCTGGTCAAGATGGGAGAGACTCAAGATGTGTCCTGGAGGATGGAAGAGACTGAGATGAGCAGAGGACTGGGCAGGTGCTCCTGATTGGGATGGGGGGGGGGGCATGAGCAGGGACTGGAGGCTGGAATGGGTTTGGGAAGTTTGAGGGGAAGAGAGGTGTCCAACTTGCTTTAGCGAAGAGCTAGGGAAGGGGTGGTAGGAGGTGAGTCTGGAAAGGAAGCCTTTGAAAAGTTGTATTAGCAAGATTTCAAAGCAATTCCCAAGGCTCTCTTGTCTGCCCAAGCCACCCACCCCCAGTGAGAAAGGCTCAGCTGCTTATCGAACATGGCCAGGATATTCCTGGCACCCTCCAACGGCCTCTTCCAAAAGCGAACGTGTCTCGTGGAGGCATCGCCTCTGGCATCTCACCCGGGCTGGTGTTTTGAAACAATTTATAATTTTCATGGCTCCAGGTCCTCAGCCTGATGTCACCCCTGGAGTTCATAGCCAACTAATTGGAAATGAAAGGAGGCTGATTGGCAGCTCCACAACCAGCCCATGTGGCAGTGAAGTGATGGAGAAAGTGAACACGCTGCTCACGTGTGTGTCTGCCACAGCTCCCCTGGCCAAAGGCAGTGCAGCCCCACTGCCTGCTTTGTGTGGCCTGGGCACCCAAAGCAGGGGTGGGCGAGGGCGGAGGCTCCCCAAATCCTGGAATCACCTACCGCTCCCAGGAAGGAGGCAACTAGCTAGTAGCCTTGATTCCCTTAGCCCTGCTCAGCTTCTCTCTGCCCCCTCACTCCTATCACCCGGTTTCTCCTTCTGGGAGGTAGGCAGGTGGTCTGGAAGGGAACAGCATGTGCAAAGCCACGGGGTGTGCTTCAGAATCGTACTCCCGCTCATTGAAGTACAGCCTCCCAGGCCCTGCCCAGACCTACTGCATGAGCACCCCTGGGGGTGGCGCCCAGGAACTGGCATTTTAGACAGGCTCCCCAGGGATTCGGAGATCAAGCCAGGGTTGAAGTTTGGATGGATCATCCATGTGGGTGGATGGCAGTGTTCAGGGTAGATGGGCAGTGAAGTGGCAGAAGGATCGGGACCCTGGTGATAGACATTGACTAGATGGGGCTGCTCCTTGCTGGTACATTCGGTTGTCCCCCAAGTTTGGGGGCTGTGCCAACATGGGAAGGGGGACGACTCAGAGGACAGGGAACACTGGACCAGCATTTGGGGCCTTGGGCAATAGCTATCTAAAGGGACGGCCTCGCCATCATCCTCCCTTCTCCCATCAGGAGGCAGTGATGAGACTCCATCTGCCTTTTATTTCCATAAGGTTTTCTTCTTGGAGGAGGAGACACACGGTTGTGGTCCAGCAAAGAAATGCTTCCCACCCCGGCCCTCAGCCAGAAAATTACTTGTTTCTCGCTTCGGTTTTTTGGTTTACAGACATGTGACAAAAGAGGCAACATTTCCAGTAATGACGAAGCCAATGGAAAAACAAAGATTTGGGGAAATGCGCATTACTTATTGTTTTAGCACCTTTTTCTGATCTGAAGTTACTTTGTTTAGAAACAGAAATGTGGCGTGTGTAACTTAGTTGGCTCGTGGCATTTTTATAATTGGTCAGTTTTGAAATGTGAAGGCAAAGAAAAATTTTCCAAAGTTTCAGTAAAACTTAGATGTTTGCAGGGAAGAAATGGTTTTCCCAACTCTTTCAGTTTGCCCCCTGGATCTTGTCATTACCAGGGCCCCCCCCCTCCCCCAGCAGCTGGTATGAAGATGTATTTTGTGAATGTTGGACCTGGGGTCTTGTACCAAGAAAAGTGGGGCACCTCAGACAGAAAGTCCCTTCACTCCTCTGTGCCCAGGAGGAAGAGCCACCAGCTCCCTTTCCCTACGTTGCTCCTGGCTCCTGGGGGCAGTATTGTAGGAGAAGCTCCAGCAGGTGTCTGGGGGCTGCCTTTCCCCATTATCCAGGGTCTCCTCAGCTCAGCCCTGGACCACCTTAGGCTCCCCGAGTGTTGAATCTGGGTCAGGGTTGGGTGCATAACTGCTCCTGGCAGGAGGAGAAGGTCCTTGTAAAGCTGTGATGACAGGCTAGTGACAAGAGGCCAAACCAAGACTCTTTGTACATTCCCTGAGGAAACCTTGCAAACATGCACATTTTAAGCAACCCTTGTCCCAGATCATGTCAGCTCCCTGCCATGCCACTATCCCTTCCAGAGCCTAATGGCTCCACCAGCACCTCCATCAGTTCTCATTTGCGTTTGATCACAGGGTTCTGAGTAAGAGGGCCCTGTCCCCAACTTCTTTGATGACCTCAGTTGCTCTCTGCTGTAAACACATGGCTCAGTCGACACTAGTAGCCGCTCTCCTGGAGACAGGGAGAGAAGCCTTGAGAGCCAAATTGATAGGAAGCTAGTTCCTGAATGGACACTTGTACTAGACTTCCCTTCTAAGATTAGATGGTTCCTGCCAGACCTATAGCTGACCTCACTGTTCTGCCATGGCTGTGGTGTAGATTTGTCCAGTGATTACCTGATGACCTCCTCTGCACCCACCCCTGCCCAGACACATCCACATGGATCCACTGAGGTCCGTGTCCTCAGGACCCTCAGTCGGGTGGGGGAGGTAGGAAAATAAACACCGGTTATAATACGGTGGCCAAGTGCTATGATGGGAGTAGGGCAGAGTGAGAAGAGGCACACAGCCCTACCCAGGGGTGCTGAGCGAGGTTTCTACCCCTGGTTCTCGCAGACTTTTAAATGAGTTAGCCCGGAGAAGAGGGAGCGCAGCCATGCAGAGGACAGCTGGTCACTCTCAGCATGAGATGTCAAAGCGTGCCAGGTCTTCTAAATTGGGCTGTGGCATGTCCACATCCCTGGCGTACCTACAGGGTGGTGCTATTTTACAGATGCTGTTCCAGGAGGTGGCTACTCCTTTGCTAAAGTTGCCAAAGCTTATAAAGTTCTAATTATAGAATGAATACATGTGCCCAGATTGGAGAGAACTTGCCCCAAACCCTTTCCTTATTGTTAGGAAGACTCTGGCTCCCAGTGGTCTGCTGGAGGCCACAGGTCCTTGCCTGTGAAAGGAGGGCATGACTCCTGACTTGGAACCATTCCAGAGCCATGGCCCCCCAGCCGGGTGCCTGGCACTAGGGGGTACTCATTAACTATCTGGTCTACAAACTGGTCTATGCTGGGGAAGAGATCTGCATCCAATGGGTCTCTGCAGTGGTTGATGCTTGACCAGAATCGACCAGCCCAGAGAGCAGCCCTTTCCTATTACAGGTGAAGACCAGAGGAGTGTTCCCACCTTCCCACTTGTGTAGTGAGCCAGGATATGGCCCTCTGAGCACTGGGTCTCCTTCCTGGCTTTTCTCCCAGGTGGAAACTCGGCATTAGCCAGAGACCCTGCGATGTAGTGCCAAAGAGTTAACTCTGTGCTCTCCAGGGAGCTCACACACTCCTGACCCTCCCCTGTCCTCCAGGGCCTCCCAGCTGTGGCCTTCTGGGCACAGCTCGGTCACATGAGAGCCAGATGTGGGGATTTCCCCAGCATTGATTTTGTGTGCACACTCACCCTGCTGTGTTTACGTGGTTTCTCAGAGCTCGGGGGATTGGTCCAGGCCCTTGCAGAGCAGGAGAGGGATGGGGGTGTGGACAGGCCCAGGGGCCCCCAGCACACACCATGGGGGCTGCTCCAAGCCCTGCTGAGCCCTGCTCCTACCAGACATTGTAGATCAGCCAGTCGTTCTTGCTCAGACTCCCATTTCCTGCAGCATCCATCTTGCCATAGGCCATATTGGTTATGGATTAAAAAAACAAAATTGAGTCTCATTGAGGGGCTTTGTAGCAGATGCTGGAAGCCAGCAGTCTTCCAGGGACGTGGTGTGCTCGGGGGCCTGCCCGTGAGCCCCTCTGCCCAGCACTAGCTGGGCTCGGGTCTTCCCCAGCCTGAGAAGGCCTACATGTGGCTTAAGAGGCAAAAACCTGGACTAGAGAGAGTTCAGGGCCCTGGGTGTGAAGAATGCCCCGGGGCAGTTGGGTAAGCCAGGCTTCAGTTTTCCCATGAAATCCTTAGGACTGGGAGCAATGAATGTGCCTCCTTCCCCCAGCCACTGAGGATTTATTGGGTACCACCTACTGCGCTCGGGATGCCGTGAGGATGCTAACAGGGTTAAGACCTGGAAGGAACTTCAGATCTGGTTGGAGAGACTCATAACGAATTTTGATTAAGCACCTACTGTGTGCCAGACATTTGTTAGGACTATACTACGTACTAGACATTCTGGCGCCAGTTGACATAGTCGGTGAACCATAGAGAGATCCTGCCCAGGGCAAGCCTTGAAAAGTGGGTCATCCTCACCCTCAGTTCAGGAGTGAACTCTGCCCCTCACCGCACCCCTTCCTGCTCCAGGCAATTGTAGTGCCCAGGCAGATGTCAGGTGCAGCATTGTGAACCCTTCTGCAAAGGTGGGGTCCAATGACAGAGGCGAGGCCTCCAGGACTCAGCGCTGTCGCATGCCCCCCCTGCCCACCAGGACCCAGCCTGCCCTCCAGCTGGGTCTGGGCAGCCTCGGGGAATGAGGATGCACTTAAGTGACAGCTCCAACAGTGCCAGCAGCCAGGTAGATGAGGGGGCCATGTTGTCTCCCCAAACGTATAAACATGACTCCTGACGCAGACAGGAACACCTGGGAAAGTGTCTGTGATCGTGAGTATCTGCACCCTATCTCCGAAGCTTGGAGATAGTGGAGAGTCCATTGGTCACAGCCAGGGGCCCCAGCTGTGCCCCAGTAGGTGCTCGTTAAATAGTTGGCAGTCGATCCACTGATAGTCTGATAGCAAGAGTCCAGTCTGGAGAGCACAGGACTTTCCACTGGTTGTAGCCCTAGGATGACAATGCCGGGTCCTGGGCCGTTGCTTTTCACTCCATCACTCATTACGGCTCTTCTGGAGATAACCCGGGGGGAAGATGGATTGAAGGGCTGCAGACCCAGTGGCTGTTCACTCCATCCTGCTTCGCTGGCCCCTATTTCTGCTGCTGCCTCGTCCTCACAGATACAAGCTTTGGCTGCGGGACATCCCAGTAAGTGGGGGAGGACCACCAAGGCAGACCACCCTGGGGAGGAAGGTGGCTGGGATCCTGGAATTATGAACAGAGCCGAGTTTGTCTCTTGTCTCTGCACACCAACACCCCGGCATGGGGAGAGGGAGAACCTGAGAACTGAGGGGGAGGCCACAACCCAAGGGGCTGCCGTGGGGTCAGGCAGCAGCTGCTGGAAGCAGAGGCTCAGAACCCCGCCGGCCTCCCCACCCAGCGTCCCTCTGTCCGCCCACGGCGCCTCTGACTAACCACAGCACCTATCTTTAACCAGGAAGCTTCGGGTCTTTTCAGCAGGGTGGAGGAAGGAGGACAGACCTTCTTCATACCAGCTCCTGCCAGCGTAGTCCCCTCTGGGCAACTGCAGTGCTCCCTGGGCTTCCTTGGCCACTCCATCCACACCCACTTGACCTGGGCTGTCTCTGCTGGCCTAGGCTGGTGCCCTTGGACTTAGTCCCTAAGGGGCTGTGGAATGGTTCCAGACCCAGGCCAGCCCCCACCCCACCCCATTCCCCACCTAAGTAGGGGAAACTGACTGTTCTATAACTGCATAGCTGAGTGGCCAGAGGGTCAGTGGAGCATTCCTACCCTGGGTTGGGCTGCCCCCATGTGGACTCTGGATTCTGGGAAAGGCAACTCCTGGGGAAGGAGGCAGGCCCCTTCTTAGTGAAAGCAAAATGAATAGGAATATGGCTGCATTTACAAAGAGAAGCCCCGCAGAAATAAATGAGCCTCCTTTGGCCAATGGCCAGGGAGGATCCAGAGAATGTAGTTCCCTGTTTAGGCCCCTTTGTTCCCAGTTCCCGGCCAGCCTTCCTGGGCTCAAGTCTGGCCCATCACTTCCTTTGCTGTGGGGCCTTGGGAAGAACCTTAACTTTCCCGAGCCTCACTTTCTACATCTGTAAAACACAGATTGTTGTAAGGATTAAATTAGATAGGGCTCAAAATGTTTGACACAGTGCCTAGCATGGGTGTTAAGAAAGTGGGAACTGGGACAATTGGTCTAGCCCCAGCCCTGCCACTCATTCTCTGTGTGATCTTAGGCAAATTTCTTCCCCTCTCTGGTCCTGAGTCCCCACATGCTCCTTCTAGCCTTTGGGGTACCACAAGAAACTGTTGCAGGGCAGGGGCCCTGGAGACAAACAATGGCCCGTCTGCCCCCTCAGGATTGGCCTTCTGTCTTTCAGATGATACCCACCTGAAATTCTGCCCTACTAACGTTCTTCTTGGGTACTTGCATTTATTTCGCTCAGAATTCTGTGACTCAGGACCCTCAGGCCTTGGGCAAGACCAGTTACGTTATTTATGGGGCCTCTTGTTCATAAAGTATTAAAGATTTCAACGGGGGGACAGAAGAGCATTAAACCAAGCGATGGTGGGACCCTGTGCCATTGCCCGAGTCACACCTGCCTGGAGCAAGTCCTGCCTTGGAGGCTGGGTGTGTTGGAGACAGGGCCAGGGCTCTGAGCTGCTGCCGAAGCAGCAGGAACCCCTCACCCCTCCAGTCCAAGGCTGTGAGTTTTTCATGCTGTAAGTACTTAGGACAAGCTGGAGGCTGCTGCTTACCCTGGAGCAAGCTGCACGGCGTTGCCCACGTGAGCCGCAGCTCACACATCTTCCAGTTGTACACCTCCAGACTGCCACCCATGGGACTTGATTGGAAGTCATGCTTGAACTACTGCTGGCTTTCTGTCCTACCCATCTTAATCCATGCCGTGCTTTTGCGAGGTGGCGTACATGTGTCACTTTCACGGTTGCACCTCTGTTTCTGCTGCTCTGAGCATTATGACGTCTTTCAGGCCCCCAAAACTGAATACATCATGTGGGACAAACCACTTCTTTGTCAGGGAATCACTTATTTGTACAGGACTGTTAGCCTTACAGGGCTTTTGTAAAGAGTTGAGCTATTATATGCCTATGACAGTGTAACGCTTGCAACAAGGGATGTGCTCTACTTACTTTGTAACAGTAATATATGTATATATATGTATATACATATATTGTTGTATATATGTACAACAGCATATATAACAGGGCCAGCAGCTGTCAGCCCCTAATTAATTAATGGCCTGGAAGTAGTGACCGAGTTTCCTGGTAGCGGAGTCAAAAAGGAAAAGAAACGTGGAGTCAGTAGGAAACCTAAGAAATCTATCCCTGTGCAAAGTTTAGTTGTACAAAAGGAGAGAAAAGGCTAGACTACAGCAGATCTTTAGAAACCAGTGAGGTAACAACAGTAGAATTCCCAAAGAGGGAGAAGTCTCCAGCACACACTGAGGAAAAATGGAAGGACACAGGGAAGACAGAGGTGGGGGGTGTATTCATTCCATTCGGGGCCCCTGGCAGGGTCTCTGCGTTTCCTCCCCTCCCTGGAGCCCGGGGCGGGGGCTGTGTAAGCCGATAAGGCGGGTGACCCTGCCCTGGTCCCCCTGAGCCCTTGGTTTGCTTTCATTCTCCGAGGAGTTTGTGCTGTTGGCTGTTCTCACTCCCGTCTCTCCCACCTGGGCTCGCAGCCCACTCTGGATTTATTAGTTCAGATGGGTGGAACTTGCTTTACACCAGGGATGGAAGGATTCCTGGAAACATGTTTGAGACTGGATTTGGGTAAATTGAACCCAATTCTCACTGCTCTGGAGTTACTCAAGGCTAAAAGAAACCTTATTACACATCAATAAGAGTCCCTTGCCTAACTTAGGTCTAAGCAGGTGGTTCCTTTATGTAGTACGCAGTACGTGTGTGTTTGAGCAAGCTTCCTGTAGTCAGGGGCACCTGTAGTATTGTTCTTTGATTTCTCGTAGTCACCTGGACCTCACAAGAATCAGGTTCAGCATCAAAGTGTCCTCGGGTCGCTGTATTTGGCTGGGACCTGTGAGCACCTGATTTTCTCTGGGCCTGGATTCTTGCTGGTCTTGCAAGCCGGGAGGGATGGTTGTGGCAAGCAGTGAATATTGGGGGATGGCCTACGGACCCTGTCTCCACGCCTCCTATCTCCTGGCACACACCTGGTCAGTCACCAGTTTTGTCCCTACCATCCCATCCCCGTCTGTGTCCCCCTACCAAACCTTTCGCAGACATTAGGCCATTTCTTAAACCAACTCTACAAAGAAGACAAGGTAGATATTTTAATCCCCATTTCACAGAAGGTAAAGAGACTCAGAGATTTGCTAAATGCCCAGAATCTAAGCTGAACCTGCTGAGTAAGCACACGAAGCAAGATTTTAAAAAAATTCTTGCTCCAGTTCTCTGCCTTCCATGCCTCCTGAGTTATTTGCTTTTTTGACTTGAGTTTCCATACATTGAGCCTGTGTTCCAGTGGTTGTTCCCTGGAAAGGCGGTCTGTTTCTCTGGAAAGATTCTCTTCAGCCGTGGTACACTTGTATAATGGAGACTAGCAGGTTTCTGCTGGAAATGTCTAGAACATCAAAGAAGTACACAGGAGATCCATGGGCCCAAATGCTTGATTTTACAGCTGTGAGCATTGAGGCCCAGAGAAGTCAAGCCACTTGCCCAAGGTCACATAGCTAGTTCTCAGCAAAACCAGTTGTGCAGCTTCCCACTTTGATGCCCTCGCTTTCCACCAGGCCCTGCGACCCTGCTCTGTAGGGCTGTTGGTTCTTTCACCAGAGGAAAGGGAGGTAGAGACAACAGGGAGGTCAGGAAGCAGTTGGTTTGTGTCGGTCACAGCTGCTCATTTGGCTGCGCCTGCCTCTTGCTCCTTCACCCCATCTCTCTGTCTCTCCATTTTCCCAGCCCTGAGCCAGCAACCTTGTGTGCCTCCTGGCCGGAGGGCCAGGGTTGGTGAGCCAGGGGCTCTCCTCTGTTCACTGTAATGAGGCCGAGGGGGGTCCTTCCCACCCTGGGAGAGGGCTTGCTCGGGTGGGCTGGAGAGAAGGGGGCGAAATCGAGTGGGAGCCACGGGACTGGATTAATTCTGTGGATCCAGGGAACTGGGAAATAAATCATGTTTTAAAAAGACTTTCTTTTAAAAAGACAGGCTCGTTTCTGGTCCGCTTCCCATTTTCCTTTGGAGAAAGAAGGGGAGGCCTGCGTATGGGGGATGAAGGCAGTGGGCATGAGCTCAAGCTTTTCCATGCTTAGTAGGGGCTCAGTTTCCAGAGGCTGAGGGATCTTTTCCTGTCCATTCCCTTCTTCCTGCCCAAATGCCCAAACCCCAAGGGCCTGGAAGGGCATCAGACCAATGATTCTTGATAAAAATCATCCTAGCAGCCAACGCCTTGTGAGCATTTTGTCTAGGTAGGCCAAGTGTCCCCACTTCCCTATCCTAGGGTTTTGGGGCATCTCCCCCTCTCTGACAGCCCTCATTTTCTAACGTAGGGATTGATACACCACTGCCCACAGGCTACACCCAGCCCACCAGGTGGTTTTGTAAAGTTTTATTGGCACACTGCCCACTCACAGGGTTGAGTTATCTGGACAGAGACCACGTGGCCCACAAAGCCTAAAATATTGACTATATGGCTCTTTACAGAAAAAGTTTGTGAAGACTCCTGTCCTAGCAAAACAACTCTTCCTGGTTTCTCCAGGCCCAGGCCAAATAATTTCCCTTGGCTCACTGAAAGGGGTTAGCATTTCCCAAAAGGTTTCCTTCTGAAAAACCCAAAAGAAACCAAAACGGAGAGTGTATAAAGTAACAAAGCCAGCAGAGATGGAGAGAGATACGGGTAACCTCTTAGCTGGGTCAACACAGGGCTGGGTGAGGCCAGCTGGGGCCAGATGGGCTTGGCACGGCCTTGCTGGCAGCCCAGTTGGCCACATCTGGGCTACAGCAGCAGGAAGTTATAGCTTTAGCAACATGTGGCACCAGGCAATGAAGCCCCGCATTCTGAACTCAGACCCACTTGCTTAACCCAGCTTAAAGCCTCGGAGGGCCTAGCTACGTCTACCTTGTCTCGGCCCTACTGGGGTTTGAAAGCAGGGCCAGCGTAGCTCCTGATAACCGAGGAGGCTTGCAGCTGTCAGGCCTGGCGAGAGGCTCTGGCCACAGAAAGTTTGTCTCTGGGGGCAGTGCCCCAGAGTCCCTCTACGTCCAATTCCGGCTGACCTGGTGCCTGGGGGTGTCTGTGGGGAGGCATCTCCGACAGGTGCCAGCAATTTCTTGGAGCATCTAATAGGAGCACCATCTGGTTCTTATCCTTGCAGTTCCACGAGTGTGGTTTTCCTGGTGCCTCAGAGCTGACTGAACCAAGCTCCCAGGAGATGTCGCGATGGTGGCTGGCAGTCATTGAGTGCCGACTGTGCACAGGGCACTGTGCTGAGCACTCACTGCATATTACATCATTTAATCCTCACGGCAGCCTCACAGTAAATGTATCGTTTCATCTGGATTTTTACAAGTGAGGAGACAGGTTCAGAGAGGTTAAGTAACTTCCTCAAAGGAGCAGAGCCTGGATTTGAATCCAGACAGTCAGCCTCCAGAGGCCTCGGTAAATCTCTCCACCGGAGCCCTACTCTGTGGTTTAGAGTGAGAATAGAAAGGGTCAGGCTTCCCAGTTCTACCTGGGGAGCCAGGCGGCAACTGGAAGGCGGCTTGTCAAGCAAGAGAGAGTTAGGTCCTTTAAATGGTGAGTGGCATCAAACTGATCCCGTGAAGTCTGTGTCCCTACAAGATATGAACGCTGTATTGCCAAGTTACTTAACCTCTCTGGTTCATTTTCCTCACCTGTAAAATGGAGGGAATACCTTATCATTGTAGGTTTATTATGAAACATAAATGAGTTACTGTACCTAAGTGCTCAGCACGATGCTTGGGGTACAGTAAGCGCTATGTAAATGTTTGCTGCTGTTAGAATTATGATTACTCTCTGTCATTGGGTCAGGCAGCCATCCTGGACAGCGCTGGATGGGCAATGCAAGGGTTTGCCTCTCAGACTTGCTTCTCAACATTTCCTCCTTATTTTCCCCACCGCAGCCAACACTGCTCCTTTGGAGGCGATGAGCAGTTCAGCAGAGAAAGCCCCAGCCAGAGTATTCCCATACCTGTTTCCATTGCTGGCTTTACCACTCTGTGCCTGTGGGAACTTGGGCTGGTTACTTGCCCTGGCTGAATTCAGATTCCTCCCCTGTAAAGCGGGGCAAAAAAGTGCACACCCACCTTAAGGGCTTGTCATGGGTAATAGGAGCCGCTGTGTGCCATGGGTAGACTGTCAGTGTTTATTACACGTGGACCCTCTTATGTTCTAGCAATGTTCACTCCTTGATTAGGCTAAGCGCCGTCTGCCTCACTGAAATGTCACTGTATCACAATCATTTGTTCTTCTAGGTTCTTTGACTTTACTCCTTCCTCATGGCAGGAGGACAACTTTTAACCTCATTTCACAGATGGGGAAATTGAGGCCCAGATCAGACATGACTTCTGAGCCTCATCTCTTCTGGTCACTAAAGGTCCCTGTCCTTGTGGGTTGAAGCTGAGATGTGAGATTCTCTAATATGAGGCTTCCTTCTGTTCTGCCAGGGTCTGTCTTCCTCAGAGGGTGGGGCTGGGGCAAGAGCTGGACAGAACATCAAGACCCAGTGGTGTGGTACCCCAAGCCTGGAGACTGGCCTTGGGCTCCCCAACCGGATGTTGAAAGTTCCAGGTTCAGGCTGCTGAGCCTGCTGAGCCTGCTGAGGATCCTTAGAGACACCAAGCCCCATGGGGCCAGCTGCCCACATGCCAGAGAGAAAGGTCCAGGCTGCCTTCTCTGGGGCAGTAATAACCCATGGGCCCTGTTCCAGGCAAGGGTTGTGTGGGCTTCTCTGTGCTCCAGAGGATGCCTGCGTTTCGGCAGACACCTCATTATCCCTGTCCCAGCCGGCTGTGTCCCAGTGCCTCTGTAATCACTCCGGCCCACGCCCAGCAGCCAGCCCAGGGCCAGGAAATCACTCCCCTCCCCTCCCCCGCCTTCCGCCAGCGGCCCAAAGCAGCGCCTGCAGCCACTACCCACCACCCGGTGGACCTCCAGCCTGCCTAACGGTTCTCTCTCCTCTGATTCTCCTCTCCTGCTGCTGCTTGCTCTCGGGGACTCGGAAGTGTGGCTCTCCAGCTGGGCTGAGTCTCCCAAAAAGGACGTGACAGGTACCGCCCAGTGTGCATGTGAATGCATGTGTGTGAACATGTGTAGCCCAGGCATCTGTGCGTGGGAGCTCGTGTTGCCAGCTGCCTGCTGTGTGCTTCCCTGAGATGTGTAGCAGCCCTTTGTCCGCACGTCAGACGTCCTCTCTGCTTTCTTGTGCCCCTCTGCTGGCTGTATTCTTGCCTTTCCAACGTTTTTAGGTCTCAGCTCCAGCCTTGAAGCCCTCTGATGGGCAGTGACCACATAGCTCTGTTTTTAAGCAAGTGCACTGTGGACCCAGAGTATGTGCGTTTGAATCCCAGCTCTGCCACGTCCTGGCTGTGCTGTCTTGGCCGGGTTAGGTAACCTCCCAAAGCGGATGCAGTGTTGCCTCCCAGGGAGCCTGGCACAGAGAAAGTGTGTCCTTAGTGTCATCTTCAACTTTAAGTCAATTGGCCATCCCTGTGAGACGGGCCAGCCAAAGACTATTAATGTCACTCCACGCAGTAACCTCAGGCGGAGAGCAGAAGCATGGTCAGTGATCCGCCCTGGGGAGCTGCAGCAGTGACTGGAGAGTCCTGTGCCTGTGGTGGAGGCCACAGCACCCGTGCCCCAGGGATCAGAGCTTGGAGCTAGCTGCCTCTGGCCTCAGGAGGCTTTCCAGGCTTCGGGCTGCCTCGCCCGGATGGCCTTCGGCGACTTTGGGCTGCGCCCTGTGTCTGGGCAGAGTTGGGCCAGGGTCAGGGGCTTGTCTTTAGTCTTTGGTCTTCTTGGACAATTGCAGAAAACCTAGACAGCAGGGTTCTCAGTTGCTGAGGGACATGGTATCAGGAAGAGGGATGGGATTTCCAGAAGGCTTTTCTAGGAGCCCCTCCATTTCTAAGAGTGCTGTTTGACCCCCCACCCTCAACCCAAACCTGAGAGCAGAGGTTCAGGCTTGGAGATCGGGGGATAAGGCAGAAGGGTCAGGTCAGAGGGAGCTTGGCCACCCCAGGGGTCAGAGCTGAGGCTCAGCCCCTTTCACCACAGCTGTGGGCTGGGAGGTGAGCATCCTGAGAGGCGGGGCCAGAGGAGAAGGCAGGAGGACCCCTTGCCTGTCCGAAGCCCCTTGCAATCATCCTTATGGTGTTGCCTGTGACGGGGGCCTGGGCCTGAGCTAATAACTGGGCTCCTGTCCCTTTTTCCCCTCTCCACGAGCCAGTGAGCCAGAGCCCACTTGGCCCACAACAATACATTTTATTCACCAAACGTATAGCCTGGCCGCCCCAGGGCCTGTGGAGAAGCCGGCAGGCCAAGTCCAGCCTGGGAGGAACCAGTTGTGAGGTACTGGAGAGTCCTCAGTGGGATGCTCAGAGTTTGGGGGTGGGGGACCATGGAGAGTGTGGGGAGCCTGGGGAGGGGCCACTGCAGGGCTTGGCTTCTCAGCATGAGCCCAGCTGTTTATAGCAAGAGGCTGAGGGGAGGCAGCGATGGACAGGGGTGGGAGGGAACCAGCCAGACTCGAAGTCAAGGGCTGGAATCTTGAGTGAGTTGCCAGGTCTCTTGGGGCCTTGGTTTCCCCATCTGGAATGTTGGAGCGTTAGATGAGACAGGAAACTCAGAGGTCGAGGCTGATGCCAGGATCCTTATAGATGAGGGTCTCTGGGTTGCTTCGCCTGGTGTTCCCCCACCCCAGCGTGGGCTGGGGCTCTGGGCTGGCTCTCTAGCTGGCAAGCCCACTGCCACCAGGAGGCGGGATCTGAGAGGGGCATGTTGCAGGGACAGCCTCAGCCACCCTTCTCAGGGCACCCATGGCTCTTGCCTTAAGCTGCCTACTGGTTCATCAGCTGCAGAAAAGCCTAAACCCCTCCTCCTTTTCTCCAAATCTCCCACCTCATCCCATGCTCCTCACAACCCCATGAGGTAGGGTTACTATTCCTGCTTACAGATGAGGAACCTGAAAAAAATCCAGTACAGGACAGGAGCAAGCACTGTGAGGGGAGTTATCAGGAGATTCCTGGAGAGTAGAGACGGCTGGGGATAATTGGGGTTGGTAGGAAGGAAGTCGTTCCAGGCAGGGGGAACAGCTAAAGCGAAGGCTTAGAAGGAAGAACCTGCCTAGAACAGTGTGACTGGCAGAGAGTGGGGGCCCAAGACATATGTGTTGAATGATGAATGTTGCCTGGAACAGGGGGTTGTGTGTCAGAGAACTTGGGGAGCTCAGATTGTCAAGAAAGTCTGAGCTTGAATTTGGCCTTTATTCTATAGGCCACAGGGACCCACTAAAGGTGTTGAAGCAGGGGACTGACTTGGCAAAAGCCTCGTTGAGTAGTTTAAGTTGGCAGTCAGGACCGGGCGGGAGCCAGGAGTCCATCCAGGTGGTAGTTGGAGGAGTGCAGGAGTGAGGCAAGGGTGGGGCAGGGCCCCAGGGAACTACCAGAGCCCCAGCAGATTCAGCCAGGGCCTCTAAGTGCGGCACAAGGGCCCATCCCTGCATGAGACTCTTACAAAGCCCGCCCTTCCTTCTTTCAAGGGGCTCTCCTCGCTAAAAGGGTCCACCTCTTCTCCATGCCTCTGCCAAACCCTCCCCATCTGAAGACAGGAGGCTCCCTCCACTGCCCCTCCTCCTCCCCGGGGCTAACTCCTTCAGCCCCCAATTTTCCAAGCCTTGGCTGGGAGGGGATCCAGAACAGCCTCTGTGGGATGACATCACCCAGCGGCCCGCCTGCCTAGTGGTTTCTCATCTGGATACCTGCTCTCAGCTCACGCCGTCCTGGGCAGCCCTAGGCAGGCAACACCCTAAGAGGCAGATGCCAGAGCAAGCAAGATGGGAGCCTGCATGTGCTGGGGGTGGGGAGGGAGGCAGGAGGACAGTGTGTCTGTCTGTGTGTCCATCCGTCCATCCCCCAGCCTTTGGAGTAGCCTCCAAAAAGTGCCACCGCCTGCCTTTTGTGCTCTGAAATGCCTGGAGAACATTTCCTTAACTTTTCTACCTGCCCCAGAGTGTCAGTCTTCAGAAAGCTCAAGCCAATTTTCCAAGGGGCTGTGGGGAAGAATATGTGGATTTTCCCCCTCTTTGAAATCTTGCCTCAGATTTCCTTGGCTTGGATTAAAATGAGCTGATGTCTCTCCATTCCCCAGCACCACTGCTTGTCCACTGCTTGTGCTTCTGGCCACAAACTCATTGCTCCTTGCTCCTCTGTGCCTCTGTTTCCCCATCTCCCCTTTCTCTTTTCCAGTTTAATTATCTAGTTCTCCTGAATTTCAGAGGTGAGGCCCTGCCTGGTTTATCTGTATTGGCTCAAAACAAACCATTAAGTCACTCTGTTCCTCTGTCTGCCTTTTCATTCATTTCATTCATTTCACATTTGCTGAGAGCCAACCATCTGATGGGCATTGTGTTCTGGTCAATAGATATAACAAGAATCAACAAGGAACCCACACTCCAATCTTGATTAAGTAACCACCTGTGTGCCAGGTGTCTGGGGCCAGGATGAGGCAGGGCTCCTCCTTGGACGCCAGGGTTCCAGTGGCTCTCTTGTAGGCCAGGTACAGTGGTAGAAGTTCAGAATACACGTGCTGGGGTCATGTGGTCTTGGGTTCAATCCCAGCCTTGTGACCTTAGGAAAACTGCTTACTCTCATGAGCCTCAGTCTGCCTGTGAGTAAAATGGGACTGTGACAGGACCTACCACATAGGGTGGTTGTGAGGATCAAATGAGACGGTGAGACATGTGGCCCGTCAGTGAGCGATAACAAGGCTTACAATTCATTGTCAGTGCAATCTGTGAAGTCCCAGGATTTCGGAGCTTTCTAACCTGCTGCTGGGAAGCTCCTATTTGTATCTTGAGTTTTCCCACAAGCTAGAAAGGGAGTCCCTTTTTGTGCTGGGTGCACTTAAGAAGTGCTTTTGGCCACAGAGGCACTGCTCTGCCCCTAGGGGCCCAGTGGGAAGTCGTCTCTGTCAGCACTGCCTAGCGCTGCCTCTGTCCTGCTGGCAGGGGCAGGGGCAGGCGCAGAAGCTGGCCGAGGCTGAGTGCAGAGCTGGGCTGGCCCTGCTGCCCAGCTGTTGGTTGCATTTCTGCCTGAAATACAATCCTGGCTTTGGAGGGTCTGCCTGGAGCTGTGCGTGTGCATATCCATGTGGCAGGCCTCAGCTGAGACAGGGTCCCTCTGAGTCTCCAAAGAGCTAGAGATCCATATCTCGTGGGACAAAACGGCCAGGAGCAGTGGGTTTCTTTCCCATCATTTCCCCCTGCCCTGGGTAGGATAGATCGCCATGGAAAGACCCAAAGTTCTAAGCAGTGGTTCTCCCCTTTGGCTGTACGTGAGAACCATGAGGGGAGGGGTGTTGTCTAAAAATATGCCCCAGACCCAGTTAAATCTGGATCCCTGGGGGTGGGTCCCAGGCACTGGTATTCTTTGAAACGCCCCAGGCAATTTTGTGGGACCACGTTGAGGATCATTTTGCTAGTAGGAGAATGGGATGTCTGGAAACAAATCAGAGGCTGTTCTGTAATGGAAAGAGAGATGGGCTGGAACCTAAAACACTGAGTGAATTTGGTGCTCTCCATAGCAGCTGTGTGAGCTGGGGCAAGCCTCTTGCCCTCTTTGGGCCTCTGAGTAGTCTTTTGTGAAATGGGAAGCTAAGAAGGTTGTTGTGAGGATACAATGAGACAGGGCACATGCCTGGCACAGAACATTTGCCAAGTCAGACTCAGGCATATAGGGAATACAGCTGCAGGCTGAAGCCCCAAGGGGGCCGTGTGGAGCCTGGGGACCCTGTCTCAGCCATTTCTGTAGCCACACTGGTGGTGTGAAGCCCCAGCCTTCCAGGAGATTGGCAGATGTATAGAGTGGTAGACGCATAGTTTAAGAAGTGTGCTAGGAATTCCTTTTGCGTGGGGTGGAGGGTGGCTAGGAAGGCCTCCTATAGGAGATGACCAGTGGGTCTCTGGTTTATGGATCCTTTCATCTCCTAGCAGGGCATGTATTGTCTTACGTGTCTTGTCTCCACCTTCACCCTAGTGATGGTGGTGGTAATAGTGAAGCTCAAAGAGGTGTAAGCAGCATGTCCAATACCACACAGCCAGTTAGCTGAGATGGACATCCAGTCAGCCCACCTTCTAGCTGGGTGCTTGCTTAATGAATGTTGCACTGGTTCGGTGGCTGAGGAGGAGAGAGAAGTTGCTTGCTCCTGGGAGCCTGCCCTCCTGCTGAGTCCCACCATTTGATCCCTCAAGCTCCATGCAACAACCAGGAGAGGGCGGCTGGAGGCTTCTGGGAGCCTGACCACACGCCCCAGCACTGAAAAGCAAAGGGAGACTGAGTCAGTCTCCATGTGGCCATGCTGGACCAATGCCCCTTCTGGAAGCGAGGCTGGGAGAGCCAACCTGAGGCTGGTCCGTGTGTGCCAGGCCCTTGGACTCGGTGGCAGTGCCTTGGTGAGCCCAAGGGGCAGGCACAGAGCCGAACTTGAGGAAAAGTTGGCGGGGGGCGGGCTGGGCTGGCCGGCCGCTGGCGCTGGGACTTTCTTCTTGGGTTTCAAGTAAACAGTCTCGGCCCTCCTCCCCCTCCCCTGCCTCCACCCCCAGCTCCTCATTCGATGGGTCTCATGTGTTTCTATTTAAGGGTTGCGAGTAAACCCCAGTGATTGGCGGCCTCAAACCCTCTTGACTTCTCGCCTGGGCCCGGGCTGTGGAGACGGTCTCTCCGGCTCTCTCCCTCTCCCTCCCGAGGGGAGGACTGCTGACTCTCTTTCTCTGGGTTTACAGGGGTTGGGGGAAAGGCAGGAGCCCTCCTCCTTGCCTTGCCTTTCTCTCCTCCACTCTGGCCTCAGCCCTCATGGGCCGCCCACCCGCCCGCCTGCAGCCCTCCCCTCACACCCCTGCCGCCGAGGGGTCTGGAGAGACCACGTCCGCCCCAGGCCTCTCCTCTGCCTCCCTTGTGCTGGGCTGTGACTAACGCATCACAGCAGCAGGCTTTTCCTCTGAGTTTCCTTGGCCTCTGTCTCTGTCTGTCTCTCTCCTCCCCCCACCTCCCCTCTGTCCCCTGGCTCCCCATGTGCCCCGGCCCCCGCAGTGCAGCGGGCCGGTGTGGGGCCTTGCTATATGGCCTGTCCTTGGGGCCCAGCGAGCTGCGAACCCTGGCTGCAGGCGGCCCCTTGGAGCGGCGCTGGCGACAAAGCAGCCTCCCCCGATGGACAGGGGGCGCCCCGGCCGCGGGGCCATGGCTGGCCGCTGGCTCACCGCGTGCTTTCTGCCCTCGCCAGGTGCCGACACCAGCGCCGAGCCCATGATCCTGGAACAGTACGTGGTGGTGTCCAACTATAAGAAGCAGGAAAACTCAGAGCTGAGCCTCCAGGCCGGGGAGGTGGTAGATGTCATCGAGAAGAACGAAAGTGGTGAGTGCCCCAGCCAGCCACTCCGGGTTCCAGCCTGGCTCCTCAGATGGACGGCTGGTTTTTGTTCCCTTCCTCCTCCCCCACCTCTGCGCTATACGTTATTTCCATCTGGCGGGGAGAGGGCTGAGGAGGCTGAAGTTTCCCCTGTTGGTTTGGGCTGCAGGCCAGCAGTTTGCCTGGTGGTGGAAGAATGTCTCCACTGCTCAGGGTGATTAACCAACTTGTGTTAATGCAAGGCCAGGGTGGCAACGCGGGTATAACTATCCAACCCATGTTCAGGGTCCCCGTGCCCTCTGAGGCCTGTAGGGAAGGTAGCTCCTAGCTCAGGGGTATCCTCCAGCAGCTTCCTCCATTGGGACCATATTCCAAACCAGGGTCCAGGCAGGGGCGGGAGAACCCAGCTAGCTGGTGGAAAGGCAGGCTGTGACACCACTGTGGCGTCCAGGGTCTTCGAGCCCGTGGCGGGTTGTCTGAGGAAAGGCCAGGCCTATGGGGGTTAGCTAGTGTCTGGGCAGGGAGCTGACTGCACCCTGCTGAGCTGACAGCTGCCAGGACCTGGGAAGAAGTTCCAGGCAGGAGAATGAAGCCAGGGCCTGGAGCCAAAGAGGGTCCTGTAGCAACCGCACTGTCATTCATTGGGAGCTGAGGCTTTGTCTCATCTGGGGCCGTCCAGGGGATTGCTGTTTCCAAGGTTCTCACTGAGTGGGCCCAAATGTCTCAGTGTCCTTGGCAGCAGGAGTCTTTACAGGTGAAAAGAGGAGGGTGTCCAAGGTGCAGCTCCCTGCAGGACCAGGGACACCTCTGGCCCAGGACATCCATCAGCAGCTTGCCCAGGACCTGCTGGGCTTGCATTGGCTTCTGGGAGGCTCTGTTTCAGTTTCGGTTTGCTGCGAGGGAAGATCCTTGCAGAGAGGCCTCTCTGAGCTGTGTTTGGAGGGTGCTCCCAGAGGGGAGGGGCCTGTTTTTCTTTTCCTGCCCCAGTCATTTCTCTTCCAATCTTTTGATCCCTAAACGGAAGGCAGACCAAAGGATGACTGTGCCCATTCTATAGATAGAGTAACTGATGCACAGAAAATTTGAGGGGATGTGAGTCATCTGAGGTCAAAGTCAGAACAGAATAGGGTTGTTCCTGAGCCCCTGATTTTTATGCCTGTTGGCAGCAAGTAGCTGTAGAGATGCTAAGGAAATCCCAGCAGGCCTCCTGGGGGAGGTGAGCCGCCATAGGCCTGACTCATGGCCCTTCTGGGTCTGGAGTCTTCACAGCCTGTTCCTTTCTCAGAGAAGTCAGGATCTGCCTTTGTGTGCCTAGAGTCACCACCAAGGTGGATGGCAGCAGCAGGTGCCCCAGCAGCGCCACATCCCTAGCATAAGGCCTGGGCCCTTCACCCCAGGGCCCACATGGGTCTCCTTCCAGCTTTTGTCCTGGTAACAGCCCTACCTCCCTGCCTCCCAGGGAAGCTGCATTGTCACAGGAGCCTGGCTCTGGAAACACTAAACACCTAAAGGAGGGGGTCTCTAATAGTGGAATTAGAGACACCAGCTGAGGAGAGATGTTTGTTTCGAAGCTTGTTCCAAAGAAAGGTGGGCCTGCTTTTCCGTGTAAGGTCAGGTCTACTCAGAAGTAGCGTTCTGGCTTAGGGACCCTCTTGCCACCTCGCTGCTTTGTAACACCAGTATAGTTGTGTAACCATGGAGAAGCAGGAGGAGGGGGTGCCAACCACTGGCCCCAATGGCTCAAGAGGAAACCCCACACAAAAGGAAGTCAGCCTGCTATGTAAAAGACTGCCTGATTCCCAGGGACATGTGTGTCCTCTGCCTTTCCATCCTGTATCCAGGACCCTGGGAACATGTGGCATCCTGCCTAGGAGTGGAAGAGGGAGAGCCTTGATAAAGTGGGGGTTCTGTGTGAGGCCTGGAAAACGTGTAGAGGCACCTCCTCTTCTGAAGAGTCCTGGGTGGCTGTTTGAGGGGTCTCAGACAGCCTGACTCCCCAGAGCAGCCCACTCTGGCGCACAGACCCTCTGAGGGAGCTGCTATCCCTGAAAGGGGGGTTCTGCCCACCATCTACTGGCTGGATGACTTCAAGTCCCTTAATCCCTCTGGGCTTTAGTTATCCCATCTGTAAAATGGAGATAATCTAATGGCTGCTTAGAAGCAGGGCCTGGAGCCGATGACCTCCCCAAGCCCTCTCCCACGTCTGAACTCCGTGTCTGGGAGACTATGGGGCTCTGGGTATTGGGTGAGGAGAGTCTGTCTGGATGGGGCTTTCTACTTCGCTGGGAGTTTCGTACCTTTACCCTTGGTGGAGACAGCTGCTCAGCAGCAAATGTTTACACAAGGACCTTGCAGTGCTGTGTTCACTGCAAACCCACACTCGTTGGGTTGGCCAGCAGAATCCAGGAGGCCTGGAGTGTACGACCAGCTTAACCAGATAAACTAAGTGGGTGGAGGGCAGAAAGGAAGAGGACCAAACTGCAGATCCTTAGCTGGGTGGTCTCCCAGTTCTAGGAAGCTGGACGTCTGACGGTGGGAAAGGGGAGGTGTGTTGTGCGTCCTACAAGCTGGCTTTGGAAGGATTGGTGAGTGAGGCTTTTGAACTCTGGAACAAAGACCCAATTGTGGTGCCTTTGACCTTGGGACATGGTGGGTGTGTTGAGGCATTTCCACTCGTATTATTGGGTCAGCAGTCTCAGCGCCATCCCTGCCCCCCGGGCACTCACCTTGCCCACTGGGAGCCAGGACTCTGCTCGTGTCGCCTTCTCGCACTGGTTGTGCCAGTGCTCTGTAATCTCATTGGTCTAAACAGAGATGTGTGTGGAAGGCAATTGAGAACCAGTCAATAGTGAACTCCAGGTGTCAGGCCATGTACTTCACTTGCGTCATTCTACTGAAATCACGGAACAACCCCATGCAATAAATAGAAGGCACTTTAACCATTTTGTGGCTAAAGTAATAGGCTAAGAGGTTAAGTAGTTTCTCTAGAGTCCACAGCTGAGATCTCTCCCCTCTACAGAGAACGTTGGGAGGGTGAGAGTGGGCTGACCCCGTGTGGGATCGCCCCCAAGCTGCTGAGGCTGCGGGTCAGGGAGAGACATGGGCTGGCTGAGATGACCGCACGACTCCCTGGAACGTCCTGACGGAACGATGCCTCTGTGCCCTCCTTCCAGCATGATGCTCATAGGTCATGGGAAGGGAATTCACGTTGTTCATTGTTCCTTTGAACTTGGGGACAAACAAGGGCCAAGGGGATCTGAGCAGAGTGATGTGCACCCAGGACTGTGGAGAAGCCGATTCCAGGGAACATCGGTGGGCAGAAGTCAGACACCCGAAGTGAGGCCTGAGCTGTTTCAGGAAAAGCATTTTTGATCAAGCAATGGGCCTGAGACCCAGCCAGGAAAGGATTCTTTTTCTCCATTGATTAACAGGAACAAATCTAGCAGAAAGATTCAACAGCTTTGTTAGCTTTGCCAACCAGCAGGGCATGTCTTATGCCATTTCTGTCTTGTCCATGGAAGCGCCTCCACCCTTGACATAAACAGCAGTGCCTGAGATGCCTCCTTGGTAGGACATTCTTATGCCTCAAAGACCACATTGGCGTCACCTTCCAGCTCGGATCATCTGGTCTAACTTCTGGCAGAGCAGTGATGGCAGGGTCCCACTTGCTCTGATTTCTGTGTTAAGCAAAGCTGCATCCAACTTGCCAGGATGATTTCCTTCTCCTCAGGACGAGGAGCCAAGGGAGGATGTGGGGTTATGCTCGTTACATGCTACATGCTCATTCTTTTCCGGCCTCAGCTTTCCTCCTTTGAGTCTTTGCTTCTTTCCCGGTACTGGTGTGATAACACTGGGAATTCTTATACTTCCTTGGAGGCACATAGCTGTAGGATCTAAGATCAAAGCATTGTGCCGGCAAAGAATTTTGAGCTCTGCTGGTCCATCCAGGTGAGAAATTGTATAGGTGAGAAAACTAAACCTTGGACAGACATCCACTGAGACTTGCTCATTATTGAAAGGATTATTGAAGATTATTGCAAGGATGCTGGAAAACCACACCAAATCCATGGGTGGGAAGTACTTTCCAGCCTCACAGAGACTGGGAACTTGAAACCAGAAAGTGGACATGAGCCAAAGCAGCTACTCTGGTCTCTGTCTCTCTCGGGCACCGTGTAGATTTAGAGCCCAGCTGTGATCTGCTAACTGCAGGCTAAGCCTTTCTCCTCTTCCTGCTCACGTTTAACTGCAACCTGATCATCTATTGTTGCTTTATCAGGACTAGACTCCGCATGACTTTTCCGTAGCGACCACCACCAACTGACGGTGGCCTCTGGTTCTCTAAGTTCAAAATTTGACCGTAAATCGTGTGTCCAGCCCTGGTGTCATGGGGGATGAACATGGCTACCTCTCTAACTTCTTAACAATGGCTGTGGGAAGTCAGGTTTTAAAGAAAGGAGGTATAGAAGGGGTAACGTAACTAAAAACATTTGGCTGCAACTATTTTCCCTGTTGCGTATCTGTGTGTGTAGTGAAGAAAGCAAAGCATCGGGCTGCTGAACACTGGGTTAAGGTCTGATGCCATTCTGTGTGTCGCAAATAGGAATCACCTAGCTTTTGTTTCCTTATAAGTAGTATAACCAGGCAGTGATATATACTACGTGGGCTTTTGTGTTTTTTTAATGAAATGTAACCATTATTTATTTGGTGCATATCTTTATCAATAAGACAAACTAATACGTTTTTCCTCTCAGAGTTGTGTGTCATAATGATTATTTTGTGTTGTCAAAGAGAATGCATTCTTCAGCCACATATTTCGTGGGCTGGAATCTTCTTAACATTGAGGATGTATCTGTTCTGTTACTTAGCTGTTTCTTCATGAACATTGTTATAAATGGTTCTACATGGGCTTTTTATAAGGGAGAAGTATACTTTATACTCTGTTCATTCATCGATCTCACAACTCTCAAATACGGCCTGTGTCCCAGGCCCCATCCTGACTGGGTACATACCTATGAGGTTCCTGCCTTTATGGGGGTGAGACTCTAATTGATGTGAGCCTTTTGGGTACATAAGGGATGGACTATAATGTGAGGCTGAGATAGTTTTGCACTCTTTCCATGGCCTTAAGTGGACTTCTATATATCTTCTCTGTCTTTTGCTTAGTTTATGTGCTTACCAAGGAACCACCGGCTTGCTAATTCAGACTGCCGAGCTACCCCAGAAAAGAGATGTGCCAGTCACGGTAGGATAGGCTATTTCTAGAAAGCCAGGTTTATTGCAATCTGCATTGCAGATAAGTGAACTAACACTCTTAACTATGCAACAGCCTTTTAAGAGTTTCGTTCCAATGAGCCAGCCCCCATTTGGATGTGGAGACTGGCCCGCATAACGTCCTGTCCAGTCGTCAGAAGGCATTGGTCTCTGACAGCATTTGTCTTTCTAAGTGCAGCATGTATATTCCTTTTATATCAGCCTAATCAGCAATTCCAAAGTCCATTCTGGTCTAAGACTGTTTCTGGTGTGGAGTTGTTATCCATTTCACAGAGCTGGCTGGATGGGAAAGGGCCATAGAGTATAAATCTGGGAGCAGAATTGGGCATCCTAATCCAGCCTTGGGACCTTCCACCAAACTTCATTCACCCAGGCTAGAGATTATTTTAAGAATATCTCAAAATATGGGCTCCAATTTAGATAAGCCTGGTTTTAATCTCGATGTGGTACTTACTAGTGGCGACCCTGGGAAAGTCACGTGGGTCCTCTAAGCATCAGTTCATTACCGGTAAAATGGGGAGAATTGTACCCACAGCTGTAGGTTTGATCTATGCTGATTCAAAAGGAATTTCGTGCTTAGTGCAGGGCCTGGCACACTGTAAGGGCTCAGGACACGACAGTCGCTAGTAAGACCATTGGACTGGGGCAGCTCTGCCACAGATTGACCTTGGGGCTCACATCAGGCCAGTTTCCCTCTTGTGGACTTGGTTTTCACACTTGGCCAGAGAATGGATTGTACTCAGTGGTGTCTGAGGATTCTCTCAGCCCTGATGGTTTGTGAAATGCGTAAGGCAAGCAGGAAGCTTAGTACAGGGCAGCGAAGCCAGGAGACCAGGCTGGCAACCCAAGGCACCCACCTGGAGCCCTTGCTTGAGCAGTTGTCCTTGCCGCAGTCTATGACAGGAGAGAATTGGAGATAGAACTCAAGTTCCCATTGGTGATCGGAGCAGTACCCTTATCAGGTCATGGGGCCTCGTACAAGGCTGGGGAACCAAGAGGCCCACCTGTGACGCCCTCTTGCTGGCTGTCACTCAGTGCCTCTTTTGCATGACACAGAGTTGAAGTGCTGGGGTGGGGGGTGGGGGGAGACTAGCATAATCAGGGAAGGCTGCCTGGAGGAGTTGGAGGCATTGAGCTGGGCCTTGAAGAAAGAGGGGAGTTAAATAGGCAGAAAAAGGAGGGAATTCCAGGTCCACGGGAGTGGAGTGCCAGGGAGAGGACTGGGCCCATTGGGGCCGAGACAGCAAGGCAGGCATATGATTGCTTCAAGCAGGGACATGCTGATGAAGAAGGAAGTTGGGCAGCAGTGGATGCGTGGGAAGCCTGGGGCTGTGGAAACAAGGGAGCAGGAGCAGGACCTGAGAACAGTGGTGCTTGAAGCAAGTGATCCTGGCTACGGGAGAAAGGTACAGGGAAAGATGTGTCCAGGGACTGGCAATCACTCTTTCCTCAAGCTGGATCTGCACACACTGTTGTTAGGGACTCGTCCAAGGGCTTGTCACCATGGACACTGGCAGCCACCTGCCTGGATCCAGCTGCTGGGCAGCCAGGTGGGGCAGGCTCTGGGTGCTCCCTCTGCCTCGCTTGGGCAAGTGGGTGGCTGGTCACTCTGAGCTCACGTTGGCTTTGTGGACCTATCCTGTCCCAAACTCCTCCAAGGCCATTTTCCTTGGACAGTCATTGCTGAGCAAAAGATATGCTTCAGTGAGACCTTGGAAATCCAGCTGTAGTGCCAGAGTGTGACACCAGCTGCTCATCTCAGCTTCAACCCCAGGGCAGCACCTGGCTGCCTTCTCTTTTGGGGGCCAAACAAGTTTGCACTGTTCATGAGCACCTCCAACATGCCACTTTTCTGGATTTAAACACCAGGGGACCAGTTGGACCACACACTGCCCAGAGCCCAGCAAGGCCAATCTCCAGGTGACAGGTTGTCACTAAACCCCTAATACGGTAGTTGACTAAGTGCCAGGCTGGGACCCAGAGGTGACAGAGGCCTTTGAACAAAGCCCCACCCTCTCAGGGCTCACATGTTGTGAAAGACAATCACGAGTGAACCGGGAAAATTATTCTAGATTTTTGAGACGTGCATTCAGGAAATAAAGAGGGCATGGTGACAGCAAATAAGCAGAAGAGGAGGGGATAGAACATGGCTAGGGAAGGCCTCGCTGAAGGGTGCCGGTAAAGCTGAAAATGCATGAAGCTTGGGTAATGAAGGGAGAACCAGAGGCAAACTGGTATGGGGGAGAGCAGTGGGGAGTGCGGGCCACGTGGTACCAGGCCAAGGTATGTTGTTTTAGGTGTGAGTCTTGCAGTACAGCCAACAGGTGACCTCACTCTCCTCCCCAGACATCCCTTGGCCCAGGTGCCCAGAGAACAGACAACACTGGAGACCTTCTGCCCAGCCCAACACACATACACAGCCTAAGTGACAGGTCTCACTTTGTGGCTGAAGTGCAAGGAAGAGATCTCCCTGCACAAGATTTCCTCTACTCTTACATAACCCTGGAGCCAGCACTTTCTGGAGAGTATAAGTTTTCCTCGGGGAATTAGGGTTGAGAAACTGCCCCTTGTTCTGTCCCCAGATTATCCTGCAGCCGTGTGGTATTACACCCCTCAGCAGTTGGGTTTTCGGTAATTACCCTGGTGGTAGTGAGGTTACCTAGGGTAACCACCCTCTCCTCTATCTGCATCTTTTCAGATTCCATAACCTCATCCTTTGGTTCCCAGTGCTGATCTGGACTCCCTGGCCTCACTGCAGGAGAAGAGTCAGGGTGACCCACTTAACCCAGTTGCCCTGCTGAGAGCCAATGTTCACTGCAACTCCCCATCCTGGGAGCTGAGTTGTTGAATCTCAGTAAATGGAGGGAAGCTTCTGGCTCCTGTAACCCTCAAGTTCATTTCTGTCTACGTTTGAAGTATGCTATGTGGAATTAATTGGATTTTTTTGTTTGTTTCATTTAATTATCTCAGCCCTAGCTCTACATGTCCCTTCTTAGTCAGGTACTTCTCGGGCTCATGCAAAAGTGCATTTGCCTCCCCTAAGCTTTTATTGGACTGGATTACGGGGAAGTAGCCCAGGCACTACGGGGTGGTGAGAGAGAGCCAAACTCAGAGAAGGAGTCTGCCAAGGACTGGCCATAAAATGAGTGAACCACACACAAGTGGGGTTGAGCCTGGTGTGCGATCGAAGCAAATCCCTCTCTCCTGTTATGGCCCATGGGCATTGCCACAGGCCACTCTTGGATCACCATGTCCCGGGACCTTGTGTTTTAAGAAACATCCTAAGCACAGTGGCCTGAAGCCTGCAAGTCTGTTGTCTTAGACTCCTGCTAGCAAGGAGAGGTCAAGGGCACCTGAGGAATGCCTGCCCATGCCAGCTAGTAAGGCATGCGGGACATTTTTCAAGGTTACCTTTTCTGAATCAGAATATTTTGTTTTACAAGATATAAAACCATGCAGTTTATAAAACATGTTGGTAAGAGGAAGGGCAGCTGTTGGCTTTCCATCTTTCTGAGATAGAAATGGAAGCCCAGTCATTAAGTGACTTGCCCCAAGGTTACACAGCTGGGAGGTGGGGCGTGGGCTTCCAGTGTGTCCTATTATCCAGTGTTTGAAAATCCGGATATTTGCATTTCTCTTCTTCATGGATTTTACTTCTTTGGAAAGCCAAACGCCAGAGTGCTCTGCTGTGTGGGTTCTCCACAAAGAGCAGGAGAGTAGAGGTCAGTCCTACCAAAGCCCTGGCTGGGGTAGAAGGGCCGAGGGGCTAGTCAGAGGAAAGATTGAAGGGAAGAAGGGGAGTGTGTGACTCAGTTTCCTGCAAAAGAGTTGCATGAGTATTCTAGTGTTTGGCTCAGCCAGGTCCATGGGCCAGGGCTAGATTGGATGAGTGGATAGGTTGGGGGCACTTGTGGCCTCCCCAGAGATCTGCTTACCAGGCAGGACCCTAGCAGGCAGGGCTGAGGGTATGAGGGCAGACCCTGGGATGCACCTGGGCTGTGCTGGTCAGGGCACCGACCCACCCTGCCTTCCATTTCATCCAAATAAATAGCCCTGTGCTATGCACCCCCACCAACCCCACAGGACCCACGGCAGAGCTGCCATCTGCTTCCTTCCCCCGGCACTACACCTTTCAGCAGTCTCAGTCCTACCTGGCTGAGGTCCTACACACGGGGGCTGCTTCCATAGGATGTAGTTTGTTCATGCAGTTGACAAACACGGAGCACCTACTGTATACCTTTTGGTGTGCCCAGCACAGGGGTGCAGCAGTTGACAAGAAGCAGTTGTGCCTGTCTTCCTGTCACTGGAGGTGAAGGCATTCCAGGGCTCTCTCTTATCTGCAGGAGAAAGACCCAGACGCAGTGAGTCGTTCGTTTTCACAGCACACCTACCGTGTGTAAGGCAGAAAGCACAGCGCTGGCTGGGTTGGGTGCTCAGGGAAATCTTCTGGGAAAGGTGGGCCTTGAACAAGGATGGAGCTGAAGGAGGAAGGTGCTCCAAGCTGAGCGAACCAGAATGACTTATGCAAAGGTGTGGTGTGGACAAGGGTGACCTGGCAATAGTGCCTGGGGCTGCCTGAGAGCAGCCGCTCACCCAGCAGTAAGCAGGCTGGAGGGCGTGTGGAGGGTCTCTACGCGCCTCACGTGTCAAGTGAAGGAGAGCCTTCCCTTGTCCTTCCCCCCAAGCTGAGGGAGACATTTCTGACCATCTGCCCGAACCACTCCTTTGTCAGAGGAAAATCAGCCTACAAGAGTGAAGCCGTTTGCCCCATGTCACATGGCTGGTTCGTGACAGGGCTGCTGTATGGTTGTCTGCAGAGGTGGCAGTCTCTGAGGGCTGCTGGCATCTCCTAGCTCATTAGGGCCTCCCCACCTTCTCAGGGCTGGGCGAACCCCAACTCTCCCCTGACTAACTGAGACCCAGCTCCCCCCCCCAAGTGAGAGGAATAGGTGAGGAATCTTCAGCTCCCCAACCCTGGGGCCCTCAGCCTGGTTCTAAAGCCAGAGCCTGGAGGCCGCCCATAAGCAGCCCCCTAGCCTTGGAGGCACTTCCTCTATATCATTCAGAGACTCCTTTTTTCAAACTTGGTGACCCCCCCCCCCACAAGATCTTCAGATGCCCCGACTTGAGAAAGCAGACTCCTGTTTAGCGACACCACTTCTCAGGGCCAAGGTGGGGCTGTGCCACTGGTCGGCTGTAGGTTTCCCTGCAGAACAGTCTCTGCCTCCTCGGCCTCTTTTCTTCCTTCCCCCAGGAAGTAGGTGAGGTCACCATTGACATTGGCCAGGCCTCCAGTCCCGGTGTTTCTGGACACTCTGCCTTTCTCATTTGTTATCTGTACTTCTAATGGGCACCCTCTCGAGGCCCCAGCCTTCTCTCTGCTCTTCATGTCCCCCATCTTTGCTTGTGGTGGGATTTTGAGCTGCTGGAATCAGGGGTCTCTGGCCTGGGGCTCCGACCTTGCGCCAGCCGGGCCCAGTGACCTCCCTGTGCCCTGGGGGGCTTTCTGCCAACTCCAGCCACCCACTTCTTGCTCAAGTCATTGAGTCAAGGGATTGCCACTTGGTACAGGGCTCAGGTGTCATCTCGGTGGGCAGAGTGACAGTGGGCTCTCGTGGAAGAAATGATAGGACTTCAAGAGGCTTTCTGTCAATTTAGGTTCCAGGCTCAGCCACCCACTAACCAGGTGACCTCAGGCAAGCCATTTTACCTCTCTGAGCATCAGCTTTTCTCACCTGTAAAACGGAGGTGTGATTAGGTGTGAAGGCAGGAGCCACAGTGCTGTCTAAATACTAGGCTTCCCCATTGCCCTGACCGTCGTACTGTTACCAAACTGGGCAAGAAGCAGTCCTTTCCTTTCATCTCTGTGGTTCTGGCATTCCTAAGATCCCCTCTAACCTCTGGGGCGCCGAGAAAAAGCCAGTTTCAGCTTAGAAGGAGCAGGCGAGGGGAATTTGACCATGTTGGCAAGCCTTCAGCCAGCTCTCCTGAGCAGCCAAATGGGTCACTGGCTGCAAACGTCCCTGGGTTTGTAATGATGATCACAGGGCCCCTGGGCTCCCGGACACCTTTGGAATGGGTTTTGTGAGGCCAAATGCTTTGCAGATTAAATTTCCGGAGAAAGAGCAGCTGAGAGTCTTGAGCTTTGCTAAGCCACTTCTCTGCTATGGCAGCAAAAGGGGTGTGTGTGTGTGTGTGTGTGTATGTGTGTGTGTGTTTGTGCACGCGTGCAAAAGGGTGTGTGTCTGTCTGTCTGTCTGTCTGTCAAAAGCAGAAGACGGTCCAATCCCCAGCCTTCTTTTCTCCTCCAATTTGCATCAGCCAATGGGACTGCTGGTGCTGCTGTGTTTTCCAGGATGGTGCTGGTAACAGGAATATGATTAGTATTGTGGAATTTCATGGTAGGGGTTGGGGGTGGCTTTTCCCCCCTTTTTTAAATAAAGTAATGTTTTGAAGAGTTGCCCTGGAAAACTGCTGAAAGCAGAGAGGCTGATGGACATTTTTGGGCATGTCAGACGAGGACAAGATTATCCAAGTAAGCGAGTGTGTCTCTCCCCGTTAGCAGTGCTGCGGGGTTCCAGGGCCGTCCTGCCAGAAAGCGAGCAAGAGGCCGTAATCACAAACAGGCCAGGATCAGTTACAACCAGAAGTATTACTTTAGACTCTTGGCTTTGATGGGGAAGAATGCAGTTTTCCTTGCCCCACCTCCCCCATCCTTCTCAAGTTAAACAAGATCTGTGAAAGCAATCTCTCTGGGACTTAGAGAGGCCAAAATTCAAGCCAGTGAGGGAGCTCAAAGGCCCAGCATGGGAGGGTTCCACCAACCTTTGATGGGGGCGAGGGGGCTGCCAAGCCCATTTGCTGCCCCCTATTCCTCCTTGGGCTAAACTGGAGAAGCCTATTTCCCCAGAGTCTTTTTTGTCTACCTGGGACCTCATCACCTCTGTTTTGCCCACCAACCAAGTGCCCTGACCCTTCTGTATATTTAAACTGGCATTTTCTGTATGTTTGCATGTACCTAGCACGGTTGGGGTGGGGGTAAGTCAGGTGGGGATATAATGGAAATGGGTCAGCACATTGGAGCAGACCCTGACCCACCCATGAAGATAACAAAATAATGGGGCTCTCACCTCTCTTAGCCCCAACACAGCCCTAGGAGCCCTGCTTCTCATCTTCCTCCCCCACTTCAACCAGCACCTCCTAGGCAAGCATCAGCTCCACTCCTTCACTCTCGGGTATTGCTCCCCAGAGTATTGACACTGAGGGGCATGCTTCCCCCTGGCATTAGTAATGGGAGCAGAACCAGGGTTGGTGAGTGCCTAGACCTTGCCAACAGAGCAAGGATTTTCTCCTCTGTCCGTTGGAGAAGAGGAATGAACTTGACCTCATCAACAGGGCTTTGTGCAGGGAGGTTGAACATCCAGAGCTCCTGCTTCATTGCCTCCCTTTGGGAGGAAGATTCTGCACCCCAGAGGCCTGGCCTGCCCTCCAAACACCCATCTCTCAGCATCCATGGGGCCAGCCAAGGGGAAGAGAAACTCTATTCTAGAAATGGTTTCAGGGTTGTGGGCCCTGGATAGAGTCAGAGCCAGGTTGGACAAGAACTCTGATCCCCACAGACCAGGACGGAGTGGGGAGAGAGACATCCACTTTGCAGTCTAAGGGACAGGCCAGCACTGGGGAGCTGGAGCCTATGACAGTATTGCTCACTTCCTGGGGATTCAAGTTATAGCCTGTTATGGGCAAGGGCTGGTACTTAGCTGGGGTATCTTGGGCCTGTCATCTTCATGGCCCACCTCGACCCCCAGATGTCTGTTACCTTACTCCCTCCAGGCCTCTCCATCTTAAAACCATTTCTACAATGGAGTCTCTCCTCCAAGGGCCCTGCCATATTGGGATGATCCCCTGGAGGCTGTGAGATGGTCTGTGGAGCGCAGCGAAGGTCAATGACTTCCCAGTGTCCTATGCCATTTCTCTTCCCTCAGGTACCAGGATCTTCCTATGACTATGGTGAGGTGTTGATCCAAGTCTGGGCCTTATTCAGAGCAGAGAAAACCAAACCAAGCAAACAAGCAAGCAAGTAGTCGTGAGCTGGAGATCAGGCATTCATTCATACCCCCACCTTGATTTCCTGCTGTGTGCCAGGCACCAAAGCATGGAGAGGAACAAGGAACACTCGATCCCCATGTCCTGGAGCTGACAGTCTCATGAAGTAGACAGTTACCTGCTTTTGACTTGGCAGAGGGGCTGCAGTCTCTGGTGTGTTTTGAGGCAGGGTGGTGACTCTCTGAAGACCCCTCTGCTTTGGGTGTTGGGAGTCCTAGGCACCAGAGATTGACAGAGTAAAGGTGAAAAGGGTTTTATCACTGATTGGTGCTCATGGGTGTCAGTCACACTACCCGACCAATTACTATAACTGTGGTGAATCTAGAATGTAGCATCTGAACTAGGAGTGTAATCTGGTTTGAGTGTGGCCCTTTCTCCTTAGATTGGGGTGGAATCTGTACTAGATCAGCTCTTAGGAACTAGGAAGACAAGATGGTGTCCAGAGGCAATAGAGACAGGAGGGAAATGGGTCAGGAAAAGCTCAGGGAAAGAACCTGTTCCTAAATCACCACAACCCAGCAGGGGCTCCACAATGGTTATCCCAGGACCAGGGTATTTAGGGCTCAAGTTAAACCCATTTGCTGTTTTCTGGAGACTATTAATATTAGAAGCTATGGGATAGGCAAGAAAGGGATTATTGAAGGGTCTCTTATATATCAGACAGCAAGCCAAACACTATCTTTCCTGTAATCACCACCACTGCCCTATAAACCATAGGCAGCAGGGCTCCCATTTTACAGATGAGAAACCTGAGGCCCAGAGAGTTCAGGTAATTTGCCAGCTTCTTCCCCACACACTCTGCTGCCTCCTGGTTCATCCTCTGTGGTTCCCTAGGCTCTTAGTGGGGCCCTGTGGTAGGGGAAGCTAATTTTGGCAGCTCTCTCCCCACCCACCCTCTGGAAGTTGGGAGCAGCAGGTCTCTGGAACTGCCTGTTTCAGAGCTCTGAGTAGCACCCCCCCCCCCCAAGGAGGAGGGCTTTTTGTTTCCTGGGTGAGGAGCTGTGGCACCAGAAGTCCCTGTGGAGGCTTGCAGCCAGGGAGGCTGCTTTGAATGGCTTGGGGAGAGGCCACTAGCAGTCCCTCTGCATTCCTCCAGGAGCCTCACCCTGGGCTCAGGCTTGTCCCTGGTGCTTGGCCTATGGGACGTCCCTGAGCTTTGCGTTGCCATTCCTGTGAGGGGAGAGGCCCAAATGAAAACAGCCCAATCAGGTATGGGAGCAAACTGAGAGTTTATGGGTGGGAGTGTCAGCTCACTGGGTGATCTTGTGCAAATTACACAACAAGCAACAAAAATCTCCTACCTCAAGTCCCTGTGCGCAAATCCCCTGAGGTGAGCTGTGAGTCAGAGGTGCCTCCTACAAGTGGCGACTGGAGGAGGGAACGCTGCCCAGGGGCTGAATAGCTGCACTGGATTCTAGCAGGGCAGGAGGCCCCAGGGCCAGAGAGTTGACAGCTGGAGAGAGGATGCTGGTGCTGACCCCACACTGACCCCAGGAGCTGGACTTGAGTGACACAGAGGCCAAGGAGAATGGGTGTGGCTGAAGAAACCAGGGAAGGAGGAAGAATCCTTGTGCCTATCTGTCAGTGCGTTTCGTTTTCTACAACTGCTTACTGAGCCCCTTTGTCTGAAACACTGAGCCAGGCAGGGGCTTAACAGGAAGCCAAGATGAGCAAGACTTGGCTTTTGTCCTCAAAAAGCTCCTGGTCTAGCTTGGGGCAACCCCTAACCCAAACCTAAGGTTAGCGTGCCAGGGGAGCACCGAGGCAGGAGAGCAGAATCCCAGCTACGGGGAGTCACGAGAACTTTGTAAAGGTGGTGGCTTTGAAAGATGTCCTGGGCACATTGATAGATCTGAAAGACCATCACATTTGGGGACTTCTGAACCCCGCTGGCTATGCACAGAGAAGCAAGATAGAGGGCATTTCCCCCCAAGCCCCATAAAAGGCTGTTTTCAAGTCCCACTCTACCACTGAGTAGCCAGTAGATGGCCATTTTGCTCCTCAGTTTCCATATCCATAAAATGGGGATAATATTTTGAAAACCATGTGGCTACTGGGAAAGTGAACTGTGAAAGAGAGTCATCAAGTGGCACATTCATTTTCTTTTCTTTATAGACAGGGATGGGCCACCATCCAGTTTGGGCAGTAAGTTGGATCTAGGAAGAAGTTAGAGGAGTCCATCAGGTTCCTAAAATTGCTCAGAATCATAACCCCTCCAGCTCCATCTACCTACACTCCAGAGACTTTTCAAACCATTTTTCCCATCTATTATCTCAGAATAACTCTGAAGGGGCAATTAGGGCAGGTGGCTTTGCTTCCATTTTTCAGAAGAAACTGAGTGTTAGAAGGATAAGTAGTGTGTCCAACACCTCAAAGCTTGCTTGGGCTTGACCTCTGGGGCTGCAGATTCTCAACCCAAGCCTCCTGCTACACGATCAGGGTTTCCCAGAGAATGGGTCATACAACTGTGTGGTGGACACAGCAGTAAATGCCCTTGAAGCCCATCATGAGAAGGTTGTTTCCTTTCAGGTCTCTTTCAGTCCATGCTGGGTCAAGGGGAAAGTCTCCATTTGGGGCTCCTGTATTGTTAACACTGACGGATGTTTGTTTTTTTAACCTAGAAAAAATCTGGCCCCAGCCTTAGTGTCTTGCTAGAATTAGCCTTAATAGCATGCTAGAAGTCCATAGCATTGTTGTTTCAGTGTACGCATTTTCCCAGTTTTCTTCTATTTATGCCAAGGGATGCTGGTTTTCTATTTAGTGTAGCATAGGAAAATGTCTTTTTTGAAATACTAAAGTATTTAAGTTTTGCTTTTTTTTTTTTTTTTTTTTTTTTTTTTATGAAAACACTAGTACAAGTGCTACTTGGGTAAGTTAATTGGATGTCTGGTACTCCGCAATGCCTGAGGTTTAGGATCCGCAGTTACAGGGCCCCAAGCAGGACCCACTCCTCAGAACCCTTCTTCTCCCACAGTCTAGGGTGACACCAGTGGCTCCCAAGTTCGAACTGGGAAAGGAGCCTGGAAAAGCATCAGCATTCGTGGTGGCTGTTCCCCACACCGCCTGGAAGAATCCACGTTGTCAGAGAGACGTTGACGTCAGGCGGTGCAGGATTTTGCAAGGCCTCTATTTAAAATTCCCCAGAGATTAAATAAGGAGGATTTGGAGGGAGGAATGCCCTAGACAAATTGTGGGGTGGGTTTGTTTTGTTTATGGAGATGGTCTTTAAAGTTGAAATTGCCCCCGTTTTATTTTTGCCCCAATTGAAGAGGGGCTGAACTACTCAGCTGGAAGGGTGGGGATGGTTGTCAGCCTAAGGCTTGCTGTTGAAACCAACTGAATTCTGGGGCTAAGAGGTCTCCGTGTTTAGCAAAAAGAAAAACGGGAAAATATATACCAAACACATACATGTATACTTCTTAAGCACTGGAGTAAGCTAGTTAAAAGAAGGGTAACCATTACCCAGAGGGTTCCCTCAGCTCTTTTCTCCAGATTGAAAATGGAAGGCACCAGACACATGGCTAGGCGCTTTCCGTTCTCTTCTCGTCGACTTCTCACCACAGCCTGGTTAGTACCTGTTAATATTCTCGGCTCACTAATGAGGACATTTCAGCCTCCTCTTTAGCCATTTTATAGAATGAACAAGTATCATTCAAGTTCAAAGTTGGTTTCCTAGAAATATAGCCAGTGCAGCAACATGATACACCGGGTGATTTTAGGTGGTACAGAGAGGCAGTGAGAAAAGTTGGTCCCGTTTCAGTTCTCTTGAAAGCCTTCTGGTTTATCTCAGCTTGATGGTCAACTATCTCTGACCCCTCTCTAATAATCTCCCTTTGTAACAAAGAGGGAGCCGCCTACGGGCGCAGCCTCTTCTGCTGCACAGCTCAAATTGACGACGCTGCTTTGTTCTCTGTAATTTTATGGTTGAGGCTGGTGGTCCTAGCTGTTTATTCATGGTGGCAATCTGAAGTTTCCTAAACAAATTATTTTCTTGAAGTTAAAAAAAAAAAAGGTGGATTGCTTTAAATATATATTTACGATGTGAACCACAGTATACATAGTTCAAGGATATTGGCAAAAATCATGCATGATGTGGAAATAGCTGAGGTTTGAGAAATGCTGATCCAAAGTCACTCTCTCCTGGCAAAGCTCTTGGGTAATATCTTGTGCCAGAAAACTCTGTCAGCTGTGTCCCGCCGCCTCCCCTTCCATGTGGGCTCAGAGAGGGTGAGGGAGAGACAACCTGGAGATGGGCATCTGAACCCACCTGTCAGCCCCCTCCTCTCAGAAGGGCGGGCAAACGGAGTGGAAGCCACTCCCATGTTTTTCCTGAGAATCAGGTCTGCTTTGTACACACTGATGGATGAAGGAGAAACAGATGAAGGAACTGGTTTCCTGGCTCATCAATTAGATGGAAATTTGGGGAACCTAGAAAGCGCAGGAGGTGTTCTCTTCCTACAAAGGTATAAACAGTTGGAGTCATTTTTGAAGGGGACCTGAGGAGATGCTGTGCTGGGAGTCATACCTGGGCACTAATCCTGGTGCTGCCCTTCTTAGCCAGGCACCTTGGGTAAGTCACCCAGTCCAGGTATTTCCCAACGCAGCCTGTTTTCATAGCCTTGGGGGGGCAACAGACTGAACTTACAGTCCCCCAAACTCCAGGACCTTTTTCATCCTCACTGCCCAGTAGGGTGACCAAGACAGGCCCAGTTGGCACCCGATATTTTGGCACCCCCCCCGAACCCCCCATTTACTCCAAAAAGTTTAGAAAGTAAATTATAAGATCACTGTACTATGGAAATGTAATGGCTGTGTGCGATATCAGAGGGATAGTGGATGGGGGGGGGTTCACACAGTGTGAGGGATATAAATGATAAACATCTAAGTATTACTTTGTCTTGTGCACCTGAAACTAATAAAAAAAGAAAAAACATTCACGGTTGTGTTTAGGTGCTTAAAAGTACTGTGCTTGGTCCTGCCATTAAATAAGTTCAAAAGTATTAATTCAGATAAAAACCAAACAGAGATATGACGGATGTAGCAATAAAAAATTTGAAAAGCAAAAAAAAAAAAAAGAAAAAAAAGAAAATCACTGTACTAAGCCATGTCCTTTCGTCTCTCCATCTACTACTTTTCATCTTCTCAGATTTGACCCGTCATTACCATTTGTTCAGACCTTTTTTTTCTTTGGCTCTTGATCCTGGCACAGCTTTTGCTAAATAAGATGGTGCCACCAGCATAGCTCCTCTGTCCTCATCCCTGGATTGATTAAAACGTCCAACAGGACAGGTTCCCAGTAGAACACCCCTCCCCCCCCAGGTTGTAACCAGTGAATTGTCACATCCTCCTAGGATGTGGTCAGCATCAACTGTGAATCCGCCAGTGCAGCCCCAGGGGGATCATGAGAGCCCCGAGGCCTGGATGGCTCAGCGATGACACATCCCAGACCCACCAGCAATTCACTCTTTATCAGCATCCAGGGTGGCCTGGCCCCTTCCTTCCTGTAGTGTCTTTCTGCCCAGCACTGCCTTGGTAACACACTGCTTTCCAGGCTCTCCAGCCGTCCCTTTGGGAACTTGTGTGTCACTTGATCAGGACCAGCAGTGAGGTTGCTGGTCTCTATTCTGGAATTCACCTTCTTTGAAAGTCGGGACCTTTGCCCGTTCGTTCTGTGTCTTCTGGCCTTGCTTCATATCTGTGTCTACTCGGATTGCTCCTGGTGGCCTGGCAGGCTCTATCAAGTGCTCTCCAGACCTTTTCTCACAGCCAGCTTCTGAGAGCTTGTGGAGGGTGGCCCGTGAGTGCTGCCTCCATCTCTACCCTGGGTCTGTTTGCCCGCCACCCTCCTGGTCAGTGCTTTCCAGTCTGAGCAGCCTCCTTCCTGATAGAAAGCGCCGAGCCACGGGACAGGAGTCCGGCAGGCCCCTTTCCCCTCCAGTCAGCCTCATAGCACAGCCCGGGCAGTGTCTCTCGACTTACCTTCCTTACTCTTTCTCTTGCCTGGAACATCAGGGGAAGTGCCCTTTTTGTTCCCCTGAGCATTTCTCCAAGGGTCTGCTTGTGAGACTCTTTACCCTTCCTCATGTGATTCTGAGAGGTTCACACCTCCCTTGTCTCTGTTCTTCTTTCACGAGTAACACACACACTCACCTTCCAGTGCCTCACCCTGTGTAGCCATAGCTCACCCACCATTTGTATCTTTTATAATCATGTTAGAAAATACCATTTTGCATCTTCTCTACTTTTTGAGTCTCCTTCTGTTAAGGAATCTCTGGCCACAGGCTCAGACCTCCATATGATGCGCTAGGTGGTAGACAGTGGCATTGAAGGTGAGTGCCCCACTCGCTTTCATCTGGAAAAAATCCCCACCATGAAGCATCATGACCATTACTAGTTTGGGCCATATGCACCCCCACCACTCTTCTTGCCTGTGCTGCTCCTCTCGCCAGATTGTTGTCTCCCCTCTTCTCCCCTCTCCTCCCTTCTCCTTCCTTCCCCTCTTCTCCTCTCCAGATTTGATCTGAGGTTCAATTTAGGTCTCCTCTCCTCTTAAGAATTCTTCCCTGACTACTCGGTTTCATCTCTGATGTCTGCGGTTCCTTCAGCAAACATTGCATCAATAACCACTGTGTCTGTGGCACGGGGCTGTCTGGACCACCCTGCTCTGCAGCTCCTGGAGGGGCCTCATGCCATCTTATATTCTCTGCTTCATCCTACTCCCGACCCCTACCCATGCCAGGCACAGAACCAGACCCACAGTTTTCAATAGAGACCTTCCAAGGTCAAGGCCAAATGATAGTGACACCAAGAGACTCTCCCTCCCTGAAACTGCAGTCACCAAGGCCCACCTGCCCAGCCCTGGCACTAGTCATTGAGGGGCACTGAGGGCTTGGTTCCTTTAAAATGCCCGTGGTTTGTACTTTAATAATAGCTCTGGTATACCTTGCTAGGGACGAGGCACTATTCTGAGCGCTTTTTGTAGATTAACTCATCTACCCTGTATAACACCGTGAGACGTAGGTGCTACTGCAGGTCTGTTTTGATGCAGTTGCCCAAATTCATGCAGCTGGTAAGTAGCAGACCTGGGATTTAAGCCCAGGCAACCTGGCTCTAGGGCCCTTACTTAAAACCGTGATGCTCTACCTGTCGTTTTATCATGTGCTCCTCTCTGCCTGCACATGCTCATTGGCCAGGTCTCCTGGGTGTCTCACCCACAGCCTCAGCCTGTGCAGACCCAGCACTGGGCTTCTGGGCCTGTCCAGTGAGGTGGGCAGGCTGGAGCAGGGTTGGGGGAGGGGTGGCAGCAGCCCAGTGCTTGCTGTCTTCTTGCCATGGACTCCACGGAGGCTTCCAAACTGTGACATAGCAGCTTGTGCTAATGGTCTTGGAATCCAGGCCTCAGGCGCCCAAGAAAGGTTCTGAGGCCCTGGTGGCCTGAGAACTCCATCTGGGGGAAGGGGAGGCCATGGGCAACAGAGATGGGGTAGGTGCCAGAGGTAGGACCAGAAGAACGGGTCAGGCAGGAAGGCAGGGGCTGTGGGGTGCATGAGGAGAGACTGAGGGAGCCTCTCACCCGCCTCTGTTTGCTTTGGACTATGGAGGCTGCATGCTGTGAGCTGGAGTGTGTCTTGGCAAGAGGTTCAGTGACAGAGCCCTCTGACCAGGGGAGGCCTGGCCGAGGGTGGGCCGCCTTTCGCTGTCCTTAAAGGCACAGCAGCACATTATGGGCAGCCTGCATTTCTAGTGTCTCTGGTCCCTCTCAGGCAGAAGCCTCAGATTTACCCCCAAGGTCATGTGAAAGGGGTCAGGCCAGGTCTGAGGCAGAAGCAGTCCCTTGGGCCCAGCCTTGTGCCAGGTGTGGTGTGGCCAGGTGGGCAGTGCTGGTGACATGTGCCTGGCCAGGCCCCTTTCCTCCTCTCAGCATCTCCACACCTCCACCGTTTGGTGCTCACAAATCATCACCCCATCCTCTCCTCCAAAGCACTCCAAGAAAAGAACGTGGTAATGCCTGGACATATCCCCTCCCAAAGGGGCCAAAGCCTGAGCCAAGGAGTACCTCATGAGTGGAGATAGGGGTTTGAGGCCTGGGACCGTGCCTCTACTTGTCCTGGCCCCATCAGCCACCCTTCCCCACCCAGACACCAAAACCCTTGTCAGAGGCCCGGGCAAGTATTAGCATTCCACAGGTGCTCTGCTCTGGGTGAACTGCTGTTAGCTCGCATGAAGGACCTGGAGGGAAAGAAAAGGCGAGGGCTGGAAGGCGCCTAAAGGCTGCTGGCTTCTCCCAGACTCTGCGTCTCATCCTGCCCAGTATCCTCTGGGTTTGTGCCCAGGCCGGTGGGTGGAAGCCCTGCTCTCTCCTGCTGGCCTCAGTGCCAGTGCACAGATTGTGATTGTACCGATCCTGTATGCCACGCAGGGAGGTGGAAGGAGCACCTGCGTTTTGACCGTGTGGGTTTTCTCTGCAATGACCCGATGCCTGGAACAGGGCCTGGCATGTACCAGGTACCCAGTAAACACGTGGCTATTGAGAACACCATAAGTCCCCGATGCTAGGCCACCCTGTAGGCACATCAGACTGTCCTGGTGTGCTGAGGCTCGCGCACAGCAAGTGACCTGTTCCAGGTCACCCAGCTCGTATGTTGTGAGGCCAGCATCTGAGTTGAGATCTGTCTTGGAAGAGGGGCTGAGAAGTGCGCATGAGCTGAATCCTGGGCTGAGCAGGGCCAGGAGGGTGGGGAGAGTCAGGGAAGGCCTCATGAAAGGTGGCATCTTGAAGGATGAAGGAGTGGGGAATTTCTGAGGGAGAGGAAGGAGCAGGGTTCTTCTCCCCCACCCACTTCTTTGTGAAGGCTGAGCTGTGACCTCAGAAGACTTTATTAACATCCTAATTGTGTGCAGCTGGCCTCCTCTGGCCCTAATGAGCTCATTATTCTCTGTCACTAAGGAGGCCATTGTGGCCTGGTCTCCTTGGGGACAGCAGTGGCCTGGGAGTGCCCGTCACTTCCTGCAATCCTCAGCCAATCTCAGCCCCTTCCTAGAGAGGCTAAGGCCCCCGTGTCCCTCTTCTGGCCCCTCACCCAGGTCCTCCCATCCCCACCCTCTGTCTTTCTCCACTCCTGACTCTGTCTCTCTCTCTCTCTCTCTCTCTCTCTCTCTCTCTCTCACTCTCAGCTTCTACCCTTTCCATCCCTCCCCCAATGCCGACATTGGGAAGCCCCAGTTAGTCAATTTGAGAGGGCTTTGAAATCGGCCAATCGCTGAAGGTTATGCTCAGCCTGGAAAGAGGGAGGGTCTGGGTTCAGGGCCTGAGCTTTTCCCTTTTGGGACTGGGGGTCTTCCTTCCCCACCTGGGATGGGTGGTCCCCCTTCCCTACCCTGAGCTGAAGGTGCTGACCAGGCCACCCTGGTGGTGCCTTCTCCCCTTGACCCCTGGGCCATGCTGAAGGGGGTTCTTATTGGGACCCAGCATTCAGGGTTGGCTGCTGTGACAAGTGACATTACTGTTCTGTCTGGGCCTCTGCTTCTGGGAGAGGCCTGGGTCCTGGCCTGTCAGCCAGCCTGGCTAAACGACATTCTTTTTCTGGTACTGCAGAGACATGGCTCTCACAGAAGGAGAAACCAGGATGAGGCATCTTTCAGTGGGTTGGCCAGTTTGGGATTCTCCCAGAGGACTTCACCAGCCCCAAAGATAGGGCTGGAGACCCTCCAATGAAGGTTTCTTCTGTATGTCCAGTGTGCATGAGCTCCTCTCTCAGCTTTTCCCTCCAACAGTTTCCCATTCAAAGGAATAGGCATGGTAGCCCCTCTCCTGCCCTGTCTGAGGAGGGCATCTCGGCATAAAAGCACACCAGGTGGAAAGACCTGCCTGAACATGGCTGCCAGGCCAGAGTGCAGGGCTGTGCTAAGGGGTCTCCCATCCGCGTAACCCCTAGAGAGTCCCCCACTATCCTGCTCCACCAAGTTCTCTTCCCCAACCTCCCAAAAAGAGCCTGCTCCTCTTCTGCATAGAAACCAGGGGTGACTTCTCAGGAAAAGGCCGGGTCTGGCAGCCAGTCAGGGAACAGCCGCCCCCATCTGTTCACAGGGGTGGCCGCTCATCCGTCCAAAGCTAAGCCCTTTAGTAAAACCTTGCTGAATTTCCTTTTCAAAGAATGCAGGCTGGAGGGATGGAAGAGGAAGGCTAGCAGAGGCCGGCTTGGCGTTTGGACGTGTCTTCTAGCAACATGAAAAATGCAAGAGGTGGCTCAGGCTGATCCCCGAACATCCATATGTACTAGCCATCTAACCTCCCATGTCCTGTGGCTTTAGTCCTTTATTCAGCAAAGCTCATAGTTTTCCTTTAGTGGGTGCCTGCTTTGTGCAAAGCCTCGTGTGTCGTTGCTTATCGCTTCCAATCGCCACACTAGTCTGCAAGGTAGATGGTAGCCTTCTTCCCATCTCACTGATGAAGAAACAGAGGCTCGGAAATGTTAAGTCACTTTCCTGAGGCCACAGAGCATGGAAATAGCAGCGAGAGAACTCAGACTCAGGTCTTTGGCTTCAGCACTTAGGCTCTGTGCCTCAGTTCCCTCATCTTTCAGGTTGTTTTCTGCAAGCTCACTTCTTCCCTAGAGACAAAAGAGACAAGGTACTTATAGTCTCAACAAGACTAATTCTCAGAGTGTATGAGCTGCGGAGTCATGGGGTTGATACTCTGGACACTGTCGGGATTTGGAGATCAATCCAGGAGGGCTTCCTGGAGGAGTTTAGGAGAGGAGAGAGAATGCTGCAGGACCTCTGTCCTAGGGAACTATGTGAGCGGAAGGACAGGAGCCAGGCTGGGAATGGCTCTGAGATGTGCTAGGCAAGGAGGAAAACCCCAGGGACATCTCCCCTCTGGCCCCATTCCCCACCATGCTTTGCTATCACATATTGTATCAACTGAGGAAAGCATAGCCATGTTGCAAAAGATAGTGCCCTCCATTCTTCTGGAGCCCCTGAGGGCAGTCCCCATACTCCGTAGGTTGGAGTAAATGCATGGACACAGGCACACATCCGTCCAGGTCAGTTCACCAAGCCATCCATACTGGGTACTCCGAAACAGTCCTCAGGTACAGACACCACCTAGCCTCCCATGGGTGCTGACTCTCTCACTTAGGAGAATACCAAACAACCACCACCATGCTGATAGTAGCACAAGATTTTTGAGCTCCCATTCTGTGCTAGGCCCCGAGCTAAGGTACTTATATATCATTTATTATCCTCAACAAGCTTGGGAGGTAGGCTTCATTAATTACTCCCATATCAGAGAAGGGAGACTGAGGCTCAGAGAGGTTTAGTAATTTATCCTTGATCACACAGCTGGGAAATAGCAAGGCAGGACCTGGCTTTGAGTTGCTCTGACCCCAAACCCCTGTTACCCTCTACCCCAGAGGCCCCTCACAAGTACACACAGACACTCAGGTACACACAGCCTTGCATCTCTACACGTGATATACATACAAAACACATGCCCAGCGACATGGACATACCCACTCACAGACAGGTACAGGTATAAAGCACCAATATCCAGGGACACACGTTCTCAAGGAGCCACCCTTGCGCACACCGCAGATACATACCTTATTCATTTCTGTGGTGGCTACGAATAGGGGTCCTGGAGCCAGACTGCCTGGGTTTGAAGTCCAGCTCTGCCTCTTCCTAGTTGTGAACCCATCTCTGCCTCAGTTTCCTCATCTGTAAAGTGGGGATGGTGATGACAGTAACACTTATTTCACGAAATTCTTGAAGATTAAATAAAGCGACATATGTAAAATTGTGCCTGGCACTGACTGGTCACCAGTGTCTGGCCGTAATCCTCATGTATAATAAATGCACAGAAGCCCTTTGTTCCAGGTGCACATGGAGTGTACATGGACAGAACCCACCTCCCGCGTCCTCAAAAATATATAGCCTTATCCACACACCCCACGCTCAGCCTCTGCAGGAAAGAGACTGCTGTGTGTATTGGAGGTGAGCCTGGGAGCCCTAAGGTCTGGCTGACACCTGACTTCTCCTGGCCAACTGGGCACCGCCCGGGGGTTCAGGCTCTAATTGCTCCTTGCTGGAGCAGCAGTGACTTTGGTCAGGAGCCCCGGTTGTAACAATTGACATCTGAGCTGCTGGCATCTGGGAGAGGCCTGTCAGCAGCCATGGTGGGCACAGGCCCAGGGACCCTCCCCCAGTGACTTGTGCCAGGCTCCCGGGAGGTCTGCATGGAGCTGGGGTGGGCATCTCTGCCCATGTTCACTCATGCCCACCTGGGCAGTGTTTGAGCCTATCTACCTTAGCTCGGTAGAGGTACCCACAGCCACACAGCCCAGCTCTGCACATTTTAGGGCTGGAGTGGAAGCTCAGGCCACTGTTCTCAGGCAAGGTTGGCAGGAACCACCAGGCCATGAGAATGGTGAGCGTCTCAGCCCCAAGTCTTGAGGGTGCAGCAGGAGAATGGGACCCTAAGTTGCTGTCCTGAGGTGAAGAAATGCTCAGTCAACTGATAATGTGGCCCAAGTGTCCCAGAAGCTTCTGATGCAGCAGAGATTTTGAGGTGGAAAGCATTCAGAGAGAGCCCTGGCACATCCATGGGGCACGAGGTGGTCTGAGATGCACAGCATCATGCCTTCCTACCTATTGGGCACCTCAGCCACACATTCGGCCCCTCAGCAGTTCTCTGCTCTGCGCCCGGGACTTGTGCCAGCAAGTCCAAATCTATCTCCCGCATCCCAGATCCCTGGCTTCTGGGGGAAGGGAGGGAGCAGAATGTATGTGGAGCCAGTGAGAAATGTTAATGCAGGGGCTGGTCCCCAAGAAGATGAGTGGGCCCTGGTGAGTGGGAATTTGGGCAGAGTGGCCCCGAGGGCCCCATTCCTACCCACTGAGGCCTGTGGTAGCAGTTGCCTAAGAACCTGAGTTTTGTTCTCCAGACGTGACTCATGATGGTGGACCTGCAGTCCTGGGCCTCAGTGATTGCTGGGTAGGGATGGCATTAGTGAGGACTCCCACTGTACCAGTGATGGAAACCCACTCTGGGCACATTAAACACCGCAGGAAGGTCGTTGGCTCATTGTGGTCAGGAAGTCCAACAGGGTGGTCTAGTTGTAGGAGCTCAAATGATCTTAAGCAGAACTGACTTTCTCCGCCGCTTGACTTTACTGCTTCTGTTTTGACTTAACCGTCAGACCATCTCTTCCCACATATTCCCGCGATTCCTAATTTATGTGAGACTTAGGGTTCACATCACCAAGTATCCATACCAGTTCCTAAAAAAGCCCCTGAACCATTAGTGTCCAGGAAGATGACAAACCAATCAGAAGATGGTTGGCCACACGTGCCCACTCCTGTGGTCAAGGAGGCAGAGCCACACGGCAGAAAGCCCTGTGAGATGGGTGGCCCTGTCCTGTGACCTCCACTCAGACTCTGAGGAAGATCTCCTGGAGCCGGTGTTCTTGGGGTTCCTGAAAGTGCTCCCCCAAAGGCTGGGAGAAGGGGGAAAGACATCCCAGGCAGAGACCCCTGCAAAGTCTCCCTAGGCAGCCTTCTCAGGAGCCCCATGCATGGCAGGCCCAGAATGTACAAGTGGCTGTGGGTATGATGAAGGGTCCCCCACTGACCTCACTCGGGGGAAAGAGAAGGGAATTGACCTGAATCTGGCAGAAGGAGGGAAGGAAGGCATCTGCTCCCGATTCCAGAGGAGCAATAACCCAGCTACAGCCTCTGAGCCAAATAGGTCTGGTCCTGAGAAGTCTGGACCCCTCACCCAGGGCTTTTCTTTTCCTTTTTAAGACTTTGGGGGGTTTTTTTAGAGCAGTTTAAGGGTCACAGCAAAATTGAGCAGAAGATACAGAGGTATATGTCCTCACACATGCCTAGTTCTCCCCATTATCAGCACGTCCATCAGAGGGATACATTGTCATGTTGAGGAACACATTGATCCATCCTAATCAGCCAGGTTAGGTTTCCATTAAGTTCACTTGGTGCTGGCCATTCTTTGGTTTGGACAGATACCATACGTATAGTGATCTGGTTGTATCGCTGTGGCTTCGTACCGATGTTACGGGGTTTCATGGGCTTTGCAGAGCTGCGAGCAGAGAGTTGTGGAACTCCCTGGACAGGGCGTGGAGCAGTGGGCATTGAGGACTAGGTCACAGGCTATTTCCTATCCCAGGCCTGTCACAAGGGGCCGTGGGGACCTAGCTGACGACCTAGGAGACGTCCCTGGGTTCTGAGTCCCGTGCAGTGGTGGAACTTCTTTCCTCTGTCCCTCTTGACTGGCATCACAGCCCTCAGGCAGCCCCCTGCACCCCCCAGTGCCAAGCCCAGCTGGGAGTGCCCGGGAAGCCCCCACGGCCCTTCCATGGGCAGCCCCTTGCTTCTACGGGCAGTGCTGTCTAGGAGAAGCCCTGCGTCTCTTGACAGGGAACGGTACAGATTCGGAATTGGTGAGCTCTGTCACGGACAGAAAAGCATCGGTGCCAAATGGCTGCAAGGACAGAGAAGGATCAGAATGGGATCAGGGCCAAGACAGGAGCCTGTGAAAAGTACCTTCTAGGAAGGGACTGAAGGCAGTTAGCAGGCTCCCAAGACCTGGAAGCTCAGACTGCTTTGCTCAGTCAACGTGTGTTTGGACGGTGAATGATTGAACCAACAACAGAAGAAAGAAAATGAATGAGCCTTTATTATTTGGCCACGACCGTCAAGGGTCACTCGAGAGTGCAGTGCCCACTTACTGTGATTGAAATGTCTGCACACTTAAGAGCAGCTGTGAGTAGCACCGATGTGGAAATAGCACTGACCCATGGTGGGGAAAGGGGAACAGTGACCCTTAGAACGGTATCCCTGGATGCATTGATCCCTGGGTGCCCCTGCAGCAGAGAAAGTGGCCAAATTCCAGGCCACACCAGTGGTCCTAGTGGCCCACTGAAAGAGATTGTCTGTGTGTTTGTCTGGAACTCCCTTGGCCTTTTCTGAAAGGTGACTTAAACACGTTGGACATAGCGTTTCAGTTTAATTGTTTCATTTGTTTCATTCAACATTTGTGGAATTGTGCATTGCGGTCCTTTAGGCCCTCTTCTCAGGGAGCATGTTGGTCTCTTCTTCCTTAGCCAGGCGCAGGCTCCTGGAGGCTGGACGTGGCCAGGTATTTGCCCAGTGCCCAGGTTGTCTGGCTCTGTGCCCTCCTCACCGCCTCTGCCATGCTGGGTTCTCATGGCCTGTTCTCTCTTGTCCCTCTGTAGGCTGGTGGTTTGTGAGCACCTCCGAGGAGCAGGGCTGGGTCCCTGCCACCTACCTGGAGGCCCAGAATGGTACTCGGGATGACTCAGACATCAATACCTCCAAGACTGGGGAAGGTAAGGGCCTGCGGGTCTGGGGGCACAGGGGAATGAGGCAGGTATTGGGAGCTGGCTGCCCCTGGGATCCCCACCCAATCCCTGGTCCCAGGAACGAGTCCACCTCCTGGAGGCAGCTTCCCCACTCTTCTCCTTAAAACCATCAGAACCCCGGACGAAAGTTGGGCCATGTTCTATCCCCTTCTCTCTTGATCTGACCCACAAGTTCACCTCCCACCCCAGGCCTGTCCCTGCTCGCCCACATATGGGGCTAAAATTAGAGGGGAAATTCCCTTGGGGTGTTGATCTCAGGCTTTGGCAACTTTTGGGTAGATGCTGGGGAGAAAAGTCTTGGGGCTAGATCCCCTGAAGCTCCCTCTTCCCCCTGGGGTCCTCTGGGGTCCCCACAGAGACCCCCCTTTTGCCTCCCCCCATCCCACACTGTGCTTCCTGTGCAGGGACAATGCCAAGGGATTATGTGCACATAACTTCTGTGCGTGTGTTGTTCTGCTCCAGTATCTGTTAGCCTGGCTAAGGGTGTAGATGGGAGGGCAGGTCTATGACTCATTTCTCAGTATTGCAGGCACTGAGGGTGGCCCAGCCCCATCTGGGTCTTTCCCCACCCCCACCCCTCACACCCAGGCCAGCATTGGCCTGGATAGCCTCTCTGTGGATTCAGGTATTCCCCAGAGCAGGCTACCAGAATCCAGCAAGTATGAGGCACCCCTAGTTCCCAGACGCCTGCTCTTAATGACTTCCAAATCTCCCATGTCCTGGCAGCAGGAAAGTTTGCCCTAATGGTCAATGGGGACTGTCCAAATGGGCATGTCTGAGAGCCAGGGAGGTGGAGACCTGCCACCCCGGGTTCAGGCCACCTCCAGGCCTACCCCCCCATTCCCCACTTCCCAGGCCAAAATAAGCAGCCTGCCAAGCGCCAGCTCCTTATTCATCCTTCCCCTAAATGTCAGTTACTCAGCAGGCAGTTGGAGCCCCACCCTTCCTCCTGTAAATGCTTTATTTCAGTCCCTTGACCAGATTTGCAGCCCCTCCATTGTGCATCCACCTTGTGACATGTTTCCAGGGACTAGGTCCCATCAGGAAGAGCTCACATGTTCAGGCCAGGTGCTCAGTCCTTCCTGGCTGTTTCCCAAGCCCTGGGGTTGAGCCTGTACCCCATCTCACCTCTGGTTCCATTGCAGTTTTGCAGCAGTAAAGGGTCTTGGCCTCCAAGCTGGGTCTGGTCTAGTTTGTCTGCGGTCACCAGGCCTCAGCTCCTACCCAGTTCCACATTCTGAGGCGTGTCCAAGGGCCTCTCAGAAATAATAGTCCCTAGAATGTAATGCGGCCTTGCTCCCTCCAGGTGTCTAGCTGGTGCTTTATATGCCCTCACCCCCACACTGGCAGGGAGCTGTTGGGATCCCCATTTTCCTGATGCGGGAACTGAGGCTTTGAGACATTTAGCTGTCTGCTTGTCTTCACAAGGCTCGAGCCGTGGTCGGTCTCCTTTGCCCCGTGGTCTTCACCACTGGGCCACATGCCTCTCCATGGAGGATTTTGCTTGTAAGCAACTCTAGGACGGTGTGTATGTGGAATCAGAGCCCCCACCTGAAAGGCTATGCCAAGGATCTGTCAGAGCAGAGATGTTGGGTAGATGATGGAGGACACTAAGTGGGTAAAAAAGTCCAGAGCAGAAAAGAGACTGAGAGCTGTGTGGGCACAGAAGCCAGCCTGGTGCTTGGCAGGTTGTAGATGATTTTGACTTTGAAGAATCAGGCGGCCAGAGCAGGTTCTGCGTTCAGAGTGGTGTGTGTATGCATATATGTGCGCATCTAGGGTGACCCTCCCTAAAACAGGTGCTTCTGCATGCTTTTGATACGACCTCTGTGCCACAAGTACCCCAGCAACATTTGGGCAGCTGTGAATTCCACCATCACATCCGGGGCATCTCTACTCAGCTCTACAGAAGGGCTCAGAGCTCAGTACCCCGGGCCTAAGACCCCAGAACCTGTGGTGTACCTGCCACTCTCTGCACCTGCAGCCAGGTGGCAAAGAGATTAGCCCACCCTAATCCCCTCTCTGGCTATCTCTACCCCAGCCCTCCTGCCGTCCCATAATAGGTGCCCTGAGCCCTGTAGACAGAACTTGGAAGCCTTCATCCCATCAGAGCTTCCCTAACAGCTCATGCTTTGTGCTCTGTAATGAGACCATCAGCTGTTTTGGTATTTTTCTGTTATAAGACATGCTGGCATACATATGTTTGTGTGTCTCCTGAAGGCAGGTGTACTATGTAGAATTCAGCGTTAGCCATCGTGGGTAGGAGGGGTAGAGTGGAGGTGGATTCCCTCCTCCCACTGACAATGATGCCGTCCAAGACCGACATTGCGAGGTGCTTTAGTGAACTATCCCACCTGTCACCTCTGAGAGGTGAGGAAATGTACGCCCAGAGAGGTACCTCCTACGCAGAGCCCTCAGGTCAGTTTGTGGCAGAGCCAAGACCAGAGCCTGGGTCCCTGCCTTGGTCCCTGTGCCCTCCAACCATCATCGATGAGCTGCCTTCCTCCCTGGTGGGCTCACATGGGCACCAGTGAACCAGCCCATGGTCACCGGGGCTGCTGCACAGGCGAGGCATTCCTCCAGGGAGCAGGTGCCCAAGCACCAGGCCCTGCCTGTCTCTCCAGCCTCCCCTGTTGTTGGCAGGTCTAGGGGTACAGGGTTGAGGGGACAGAACAACACTGAGGAGGCCCAGAGACTGTGCTTCAGAGCCAGACTGCCTGGATGGGCGTGCTGCCCCGACATTAGCTGTGTGGTTCAGACGGCTCCTTCACAGCCCTCTGCTCTGCTTTCCAACTGCACAGTGCTTGGTGAGCCTCCAGTGAGCCGGTCCTTGTAAATGGTCTACACCAGGTAAATGGCACTTCCTGCTAAGGTGGTCCCTGGCCTGCTTATCAGCTGAAGCTCTTTTACCTCTGAAAAATCACACACACATCCGACCTGGCGTCTGCGGCCAGAGCTCATCCCAGGCTGGCCTCACACGGGACCTGACGTTCATTCTGCGAGTGCATTCAGTCCTTCGCCTCGTTCCGTGCCAGGGAAGGTGGTCTCAACGCCACTGACAAATGAGGAAACAGAGGCTGAGAAAGGGACAGCAGCCCACCCACAGTGACATCGTAACCTGGCAGTGGGGCCTGGACTTAATCCATGCCTCCTAACCTTTTGTCCAGACCTCCTACTTACAAAGAGCAGGTCTAACAGGCCATTGTCCTCCTTCCAGGAAAGCAAATACTTCCCAGGAGACCTTGGTGGCGTTTGGCTTGGGTATGTCAGGCAGTTTTACTCTGGCTCTCACTGCTGGCCTCCCTCCCCGAGACCTGGGCAGCCTAGCACCCTCTTCCTGCAGTGCCAGGAGGTGGGGGCCAGTTGGCACCCTGGAGCCCTGGTCTGGTGTCTGTTCCACGTGTGTCCCATAGGAAGGCAAGGGGCATCTGGAGCAGGAACACAGCAAACAGAGGATCAGTGTAGGAAACCACCCCAGAGAGGGTGGTCTGGATGAAAGTGGTCTGGAGCAGGGAGAAGCTGGGGAGGCAGGTCCGTCCTCTGTCATCAAAAAGTCCAATGGATGACAGGAGGGAAAGAAGCAGAACCAAGGCCTGTGACTTCTACCCAGGTGGATGCGTCACTCAGCACCGTTTCTTAGGGATCGGCCATGTCCTCGGCCCCGTGCCAGACCCTGGGGATGCAGGGATGCAATCTTTGCCCTCAACAGCCTCAGTCCAGTAGGGATGACTGAGAAAGCAAAAGCATAAATGCAGAATAGTGAAGAAGGTACCCCAAGTCTCTTGGGCACGTGTACTCTTCCACACATGGTACCTGGATCGTGGTGGCAGGTTCACAAGCAGGACGTGGTGAATGGGTGGGTGGCGGGGCTCCAGGCCCCAGGGTGGTGCACCGCCTGCGCAGGAACCCCTCACCAGGAACCAGCACTGCCCAGCAATGGCAGGAGCACTGCTCTCTCCCTGGGGCCGCCATGGAGGGTCATCCTTGTGCTGGAGCCCAGGACGCTTTTCACCTGCCAGGTGCTGGGTTTCTGCATTCTCAGCTCTTCTCAGGCTCAGGGACATAACGCTCAGCTTTGTTTGAATTTTTCCCCACCTGCCAGTGACGTCACTTGTCAGCTGTATTTGCCCCCATCCAGCAGGTATGTGCCGCTGGGGCTTGGTCCAGATGATGACGACCTGGGAATATGAATTTTCCCTCCCTGCATCCCTTTCCCCGCCCCATCCCATCTCATCCTCATCTCCATTCTCTCCGCCGGTTCCTGTCGGCCGTGTGTTCCATCGTCACCTCCCACACCAGTGTCCAAGAGACGCAAGGCCCATCTGCGGCGCCTGGATCGCCGGTGGACCCTGGGCGGGATGGTCAACAGGCAGCACAGCCGAGGTGACCACAGAGCTGGCTTTTTCTCACCCACAGCTGCCGCCTCTCTCTCTCACTAACACCTGTTCTCCTCTCGGGGTCTGCCCGGTGGCCTCCTCACCCAGATCTACTAGCAAGACTTTTCTCTTTCTTACTCCAGCTTGGGGGCCTGGGATGGGGGCAAGTCGGGTATGGGGTCTGCTTGGGAATTGGCATGATGCTGGAGTGACTCTGGCTTGTGCCATTGCTCTGGGGCAGGGGTCATGGGACTTAAGGCATAGTGTGGGGGCAGCTGGACTCTATGAAACGTGATATTTCCCTGGGAATTAAAGATTAGGAGAAGTGAGCATTTCTAAATCTCTTCATCCCCCTCCCCCCATCTCTCTCTCTCTCTCTCTCTCTCTCTCTCTCTCTCTCTCACACACACACACACACACACACACACACACACACACATACATACCCATTGCCTTCTTCCTCTGAGAAGATTTTTCCCTCAGCCACAGCTGTTCCAGCAATTTCTTAGGGACAGAGTAGGAAGAAGGGCTAGCCAGCAATCCACCTTCAGCCAGTTCCCAGGAAACTAGAAAGGGAGCAGAGCCAGACCCAGCCTGGCCCCTCTGGTGGTGTACTGGGTGCAGCCAAGGCGCCGCCGACCTCTCCAGCACTAGCCATTGGGACTTCAAGGGGGGCCTGATCAAGAGGACTCCAGGGAGGCCCCGAGACCTTTTGTCGGTTCAGGGCCTTTCTAACATCCAAGAGCTTAGGACATAGAGAGTAGGAGCCTCTGAACAAACCCCTAAACATCTCCAGAGCATCCAGTGGCCAGTTTTTCCTGCCTCAGGGAAAGCATGTAATGTGTCCTCCCGGCAGTAATGGCACAGCTGGGAGGGTGTGTGATAAGCACTGACCTCTCTAGAATGGCAGTGGTGCCCCGTGATTGACACCACACCCCAAAATTTGTTCCTGAACAACTACCAAACTATGTTTGGTATCTGCCCCCAACCCCCACGCAGCAGGAAGCCTGGACTCTAGGATGACCACCGCCTGCAGATGGCTTAGTGTCAGGCTCAGAGCACTGGCTGAGGAGCACAGTTTGTCCTGAGGATGGAGCATGGGTTGGACCCGGGGGCTGGCACAGGGCAGAGAGCCAAGTCATGGAAACAGCAAGAATAGGCGGAATGTAAAGCAGAGGTACCTAGAGCTAGGAGGAGTGGGACAGCATTGTTGAGGGGCCAGGCTGGGACATAGCTCCAAGCATTGGCGACAAAGAAGAGCCGGACGCTAGCCTGGAAAAATAGCATGGTGAAAGGCCTGGCTTTGCCCCATCCCCCTCAGCAGCTGCTTCAAACACCATCACTCACTGAGCCCCAAATACAACTCTGTCTCCACAACCACATGGACACATGCAGCCAGCAAAGCACTGCCACCCATACTTGGCCCTTTTGGCGACAGGCATGGCTACAGGACACTGTCACATCCGAGCACCACACAGCTGCACATCCACAGGCCTGTGCACACAACCACTCATGGACACACATGTATAATTCCACCCATGCAGCTATGTGCAGATTGTTCATGTACATATTATTTACATAGTCACAAATACATTATCCACAGAAACTGCTCGTGGCCACATCATATGTACTCCTCTGCAGAAACACCATAAGTACATACACAGCTTCACGGAGTCTCACATACATGACCCCTAGGCCACATATACACAGGCAGTGCAGTCACAATTACAGTGATATATGTAGACACAAATACCCAACTAAATATGCAACTACATAAGCAAGTACAAGCCCACAACTTCTCTGTCTCTCTCTTAAATAAGAGACCTAAACAACATTATTTCCCAGTCTTAGCCCTAAGTTAAATCAGGGCTAAGTTGAATCAAGCAGCCAAGAAAAACTTGCAGAAAGTTGGCTGGGAGAAGCTTTGCTGCAAAGCCGAGCTGATGGGGGAAAAGCAGGCAGTGGGTCACATATAACTAGACAAGAGAAAAGCAGTGCTTCCCCAGGGCCTCCACTCCCCATTCCCTCAGCCAACCAGGCCTTTGGAATCAAAAGGCCCCTTGCAGGGGGGTTGGGTAAGTTGTGGGGGCCAGGAGGGGAACTGGGGAGACTGCTGACGGAGGGAAAGTGTTTGGAAAGAGGAGGCGTCTGTGGTTTGGAAACTGTAGCGCTCTTCAGCCCCTGCCTCCAAAACCAAAACAGGCCTGTCCACCTCCCCACAGCCACCCACCCACTCACCCAGTGGGCGGCCTGGCCAGTCCTTCCTGGGTGGGGCTGCCACCATCCTTTGATGGTACCTCAGAGTGACCGTGTTCTCAGTGCTTCTCAGGAGCCCTGAGTTGCTCCCCACGAACTCATAACGCCCCTTCCCTCAACTCCAATTCTTAAGGGACTTCTCTTAGAGACCCCAAGCAACCTGAATCTCTCAGCCACCCGTGAGGCCATTTCCATCTTTCTGCACATCCTCCTGTCTGGCCCGCAGGTGGGGTTTGTGGCCCCAGTCCTGCAGAGAGGCTAGCTCTGCTTCTTCTTTGGGGAAAACTGTGAGTTGGGGGCCTGTGTCTCCACGTAGCACATGTTCACATGGAGATAATTCATGCCTCCGCTGTCTGAGCCAACCATGGCAGAAAATCAAGCCCCCAAACGACCAATTGGAAGAGTTGCCCTGCCTGGAACCAGGGCTCTGAATTTTCATCCCCTGGAACCTACACAGCTACAGGGCAGAACAAACCTCTGAGCCAGCCAGATATCTTACTAGGGGCCCATAAACTCCTAGACAGCTGTGTTCATGTCCACCGCAGGGCCACCAGAACAAGGCCTTTTGCAGGAGCAGCTCAGCTTTACTGGGTAAAGCTGATATCCTTGGTTCTGCCCACCCGGAGAGGGTCAAGGGAAAGCAGGTGGTTACATGGCCTGCAGGGCTCTGTCCTCAACACACACACTGAGGGGCTGGTGGCAGCCTGAGCCCGCATGACACGCGTTAGGCCCAGTTCTCTGCCATGCGGCCAGGCAGGGCTCCTCTGAGCTTCCCAAGAGAAGGACTATAATTTTTCTCTGCAAAAGCATCTTTGCCTAGGAAAACTTGCACAATGGCTTCCTGCTCGAACCACAGGCTTTTAAAAATAGCCCAGCTGAGCAAAGGCAAACTGTGGAGCCCAGGCAGGCCTTGCCTCACCCTAACCTCAGACTTCTGGATTCCCGGGGCCTGGCGCTGCCCTCTGGCCACCACCGGGGCCAGGATTTACCGTGCCCCACTGGAAAATGGAGAGTTGGACTGTAGAACACCGAACTTCTCAAAGGCCCGAGTCAGAATCTGGCTGAAGGAGGCTCTCAGGCAGTCTTGGCAGCTCTCCCCAGCATGGCTGGATTGGAATCTGAAAGCTTCCAGGAGCTAGTCGATGCTGAGAAAGGCTTGCAGTGGGAGAAGAGGCTCCCAGGGCTTGTCACCCACCTATTGCCTTTGGCAGCCAGCGGCCCATCAGCTCTGCCCTACAGCCTGGCAGGGAAACCACCTCCATCCCAAAGGGAGCTGCTATCTCAGCCCAGCACAGGGCCGCAGACAGGACCTCGATAATCCAGGGAAGAATGAACAGATGGCCCTCCTGTCACAGGGTTTGGGGGAGAGGGGTGGCATCCCTCTCCCCCACTGCTGCCAGACGCTCAGGCAGGCTGCCTGCCAGGGTCCAGCTGAGGAGTCAGTGGGTGATTGTCACAGCTGGGAGGTAGGGGACAGACATCTTAGGAACCAGCATCCTGCTGTTTTGAGCTTGCAGAAAGCCCGCCACTCAGCTCCACTTTCCTCTTCATCCATAAATTCCACCATACCTTTGGATCTCCTGCTGTGTGCCAGGCACTGTCCCAGCCCCTGGGGAGCGCCCAGGCCAGAGAGGACAACATAGGTTCAGGGTGCCCCCTCCAAAGGGCATGGCCACGTGGCCAGTTCTTTCCTGCCTATGCTCTGTTCCTTGTTTTCTTGGAGGGTGAGAGTGAGGACGTGTGCTTCTTTCTGAGGTCTGAGCAGTCCTCTGGGAGGCTCTCAACCCAGGAGGCAGGGTGTCCAACCAGCCAGCTGTGGGCCCAGCTGTGAGGCTTCCTGGGGACAGACAGGGCTGGACCCCAGCAAACACAGAAGCACCTCCCTGGAAGCCTGAGCAAGGACCCATGTGGAGGCAGCAGGGCCCCCTGCCAGGAGAGAGGCTGAAGGGGACAGGGGAAGATGCATGTGGCCCAGCCTCCCCAGGCCTGCCCTCCCAAGCTTTTCCTGAGCTCCGTAAGGTGCCTCTTTCCCAGGTTCAGGGAAACCCCGAACAAGGCCCACAGTCACACTGTGAGACCAGAGCAGGCAGCTCCCCAGGCGGGTCTGCCTTACAGAGTGGTCAGCTCAGCATGCTGCCCTCCAAAAGCTGCACGGACACATCGGCTCACTCGGCCCCGTGAGGTCCTGCCTGATTGTGCTGCACTCAGCATTGCCACTGCCCATTTGGCCATGGGACCCTTAACAAGTTACACGTCACCACTCCCATACGATACATGTTCCCCGGAATCCTCTTGGGGAACTTCCATGATCAGGTGACCAGATTAGTGGTCAGGTAAGGCTTCACCTACGATGTGCCTCTGGAGCCGTCGGAAGATCAGACAGGAAGGATTTAAGGGGTTAAGGTGAAGAAGGGCTAGGACAGCAAGTCTGGGACACAGATGGAAGGGTGGCACCTTCAGGAAGGAAGAAGGCATGGCATGGGGCCTCAAGGCATTCAGGGGACACCCAAGGTTGGTCTGAGACTTCCTGATGCAGACCCCACGAGGCCAGGTTTCTCCTAACCCTGCCCTCAGGGCTGGGAGGTGGGGAGACACACTGCGTTGCCCAGGGCTTTGCTAGTCCACCTGGGGCCCCGGCTGGCTTTGGCACACACTGGGAGCAGCAGTGAAGCCTGGTCTCTTCCCTTCCCTAGAAAAGCCAGAGGTCGACCCAGTCCACCTTGGCAAGCAGCCAAGCAAGGCCAGGGGAGGAGGAGGAGGAGACAGGAGGACCTGCATCCCAACGTCAAATAATTGTGCTTTCTTGCTTTGCCTGCCACCCACAGAGGAGAAGTACATCACTGTGCAGCCTTACACCAGCCAAAGCAAGGACGAGATTGGCTTTGAGAAGGGCGTCACTGTGGAGGTGATCCGAAAGAATTTGGAGGGCTGGTGGTACATCAGGTAGGAGCCCCAGCAGAGGAGTGAAATGCCTTGGGCAGCAGAGCAGGTTGATGCTGCAGACTGGCTGTGGGCACCAGCTCTGGTGGGTAGATACTGACAGCAGCTTTGTGCCCACAGCCCGCGCTTGGATGTGCTGAATGTGCACAGCTGAATAGCTCGAGCAGAGAGTGTTCATCTTGCAGTGTCTCTCGGAACATGTAAAGCAGAGCCTGAGCTGCAGCCAGCAGGGCACAGGAGCCCCGGCTCAGCGTGCAGGCGGTGGTGCAGTCCCTTCCCATGCAATTGCCAAGTGGCAATTGCCAAATTCAGCACATCTGAATTTGGTTTTCTGTGTCCCGCCTTGGCCACCTGGCATGCTCTGCATCTCAGGCTGCCTGGATCACTGGTGTCCTCAGGTCCTTCTGAGGTCCCAGCAGGGCTGCCCCGGCTGCCCACGGCTCAGCACTTAGCGCCCCAGATGCCGGCTCTGTCCCAGACTGCCCCGCTCTGCAGGGCTGGCTCACGTGGTTGTAAGAGCCAAGGCACCAGTGAAGCCTGAGCCCAGGCCTGGTTCAGAGCCCTCTTCCTTCTCCTGCCCCTCCCTCTTCCAGGGCCTAATTACACTTCCCAGCTGAGAAACCCATTGGGCAGTGGGGGTAGGGGGTGGGGGGCTTTCCTGATGCTCCTGGAAATAAACGAAACCCTGTGGGTTTCACTGGCCTCTCCCGTACCAAGTCCAGCGCCTCCAGTCCCCTCTGCCCTGGGGCTCTGAGGCCAGCGCCACCCTCAGGGAGCCTTGCTCTCAGGAAATGGTTTGGCTCCTTTGGAACCCACTTGGCTGTGATGATTTTGCCCAGTTGTTCTCTTCTCTGCTTGTAACCCATTTGGCAGAGATAGACCCACTGCGGGCAGGATGCATGTTCCGAGCTGTCTCCCCCAGAGGTGACACAGCCACTACCAAGGCAGTGCTGACGGGCAGCATGAAGTTCATTGGCTTCCCGGGACTGAACCGCAGTGTGACCTGACAGGACGTAGCTGCTCTGGCCCTGTGCATGTCAGTCAGAAGAGCTGAGGTGTCCCTTTCTGTCCTGTTAGGTGGGGCAAGATGTGTACCTGGACAGGTGTTGCCCAAGGCCTCTGGCCCTAGACGTTCATGTTCTCTAAGCAGTGGAAATGAGAGCCAACCCCCAAATCCAATAACTACACGTCTGGCATGGGAAGGCCAGTGAACATTCTGGAAGGCTGGTGACCTAAATGACTTGCCTGGAGGTTATCTACGAAGCTACTGGGGTTTGTTTTAAGTTTTCTAAAATGACCAACAAAGTCACTTTGAGCTGCTGCTTCCAGTCAACTCTTGTCCCCAGGGCCTAGCCCTTTAGCCAGGGGAGCTTCAACTGAGAAAACCCTGCTGAAAAGGTTCCACCTTAAGAAAGCTGCCAGACACCCCCTTAAATATGCCATTTCCCAACATTCCAGGCTCTGTTGATCCTCATTTCCTGTCTTTCTTCTCCACCACTCCCCCCCACACACACACACACACACACCCTCCCTCTCTCTCCATCTCTCCTTTTCCAGTTTGCTTCCCTCTGGAGTCATTCCATGCTCCAGAGCTGGAAAGCAGATGTGAGCAGAGTTGGACCCAGACACACACAGCCGCTCCTGATTCTCTTGCATCTCTCTGCCTGGAATCTAATTTTATCCATGTAACACTGAAGGAACACACGGGGTTTGAAATGGGAGCACTCAGAACAATGAGCGGGCCTCACCATTACTCCCATGAGATCCTGCTCCCCATCTCTCCACAGTGTCCTCATATAAAAGCCCTGCAGCGGCCAGCAGGTTCTTCTTCATCCCTTCTCCAAGATGCAGGAGCACCAGCTTCTGGGCCTGATGCTGCCACCAGCTAGCTGTGTGACCCTCTGCTACTTGCTTTGCTTTTCTGAGCCGTAGTGGTTGCCTCATGTGTAAGATTAGGCATCTCGATTAGTTGCTTCCACCCACCCCTGAAATTTTGTGCTTCTGTCTGCCAGCTCCCTGATTTCCATCCATTTGTTCACTGATATCTGCCTTCCAAAACCCAGGGGGCCAGATGGGTGAGCTTTAGTCAGCCTGCCTGCATGTTCCTGTGACGTGAGCATAAGAAGCCACCTCCTACCGGAGCTTTCCAGCAAAGCTCAGACATGTTGATAGAAACTTTAACTTTTACATTCCTTTTTCTCCCACCTAATGAGTGCCCAATAACAAGGTCAGATGGGGAGGCCGGGAAGGGGGATTGTTAGACATCTGGCATGGAGGAGCATTCCAAAGAGCCAGCTGTGTGTGTCCCAGGGAGCACACAGGGACATTGCAACCCAGACTCGGGGGCATTGACAACTGCTGGGCTAGGAAGTAAGCTCCCAGTGGTTGGGGGTAGAAGCTCAACACCATGGGGGAAAAAGCTTGTTTTCAGAAATCATCAAATCACCTAAAACTAAGTCAGTCCTCTCAGTTGCCTTTTATCTTGTGTATGGGTTTTTAGTTTTGTTTCCATTTTTTGTTTCATTTTATTGTTTTGCCATACCAAATGTTTGGATTTTATTCATCCATGTGCTTTTAGTATTTTCATTTAGGTTTCGATTTTTGGAATCCTATTTAAAAAGGTTTTCCCAACCCTCAAGATTAAGCAAATATTCACAACGTGCATTTTTTATTTTGCTATATACTGTATAATATTTCCTAGTCAGTCATCCCCAGATCACTCACTGAGCAGTCCATCCTTACCCCACTAATTTGAAATGTTCCCTTTAGCGTTGGTCTGTTTGTGGATTTGTTCTGTGAATTTGATCCATCTGTTGCTTCTACAGAGTACTGATACTTCCCCTACTCAGTCACTCTTCCTAGTTGTTTTCAATGGATTAGCCTTCTGGATAAATTTTCATAGCTACACTATCCCTGTGTTTTGCAAAAGAGAAAGAAATTGAGCTCCAGGGTAGGGACTTGTCCAAGGTACACTAGAGCAGAACTTGAGTTTCCTAACTCACCTGGGCTGCCTCCTCACCCCTCGGATAATAGGGCATTTAGTTCTCGATACCTTCTCATATCTTCTCTCTAGAATTGTCCTCTACTGATTGTGAGGTAGCAGGCTGTTACGAAGTTTACCTTTTGGGCAACCCACAATTTAAGGAATCTTCTAAACTGAAGGTCCCTGACTTTGCAGAGTCTAAGAACCCACACCCAAAGGAATAGAGAGGAAGAAACGGTGTTCTGGGTGTCTTTTCTACCTGCTTGCAGTCCCAGCTCTCTCCAGAGTACTGGGATTGCCAACTGTCTTGTAGAACACAGTAGAGAAGGCTTAGCTGGGCAAGGCTAGCTGGAGCCTGGGCTTGGGACTGGGGCGTGAGGCCTCAGCGCTCTAATGACCCATGGCCCACTCCTCCCCCACAGGTACCTGGGCAAAGAAGGCTGGGCACCAGCATCCTACCTGAAGGAAGCCAAGGATGACCCGCCAGCCCGGAAGAAGAATCTGGCAGGCCCAGTAGAGATTATCGGGAACATCATGGAGATCAGCAACCTGCTGAACAAGAAGGCATCGGGGGGCAAGGAGACGCCACCAGCCGAAGGCGAGGGCCCAGAGGCCCCCATCACCAAGAAGGAGATCAGCTTGCCCATCCTCTGCAATGCCTCCAATGGCAGTGCCTTGGGGGTCCCTGAGAGGACCGTCTCCAAGCTGGCCCAGGGCTCCCCAGCCGTGGCCAGGATTGCCCCCCAGAGGGCCCAGATCAGTAAGAGCCTCGCTGAGTCCTGGGTCCTCGCTGCAAAGCCATTTGTAGAGTGGGCATGGGGTACAAGGAAAGCTAGAGGAGTATGCAGGACCCCCCCATATCATTTTCTTTCTGAGATACAGACGGAGCCCTGGCCCACTCTGTCAACTTGTCTCAAGCTAATCACAGAGATGGACGAGGCGATTCCTTCCAACGCCTCCACTGAGATAAATTACAGGAGTATAGAAGCTGGTAGCAGTCCCTCCTTCTCTAGTGGAGAGCCAGGAATGCTCACTTTGCAGAAAAGTATAGACCCCCGGGCCATGAAATGTGAGACATAGGTGCAAGGTTGCTTTGCCGATAGAGGAACACATCTTTCTGGGGCTTAGCCCACCTCCCAGATCGCCTTCCACCAGGTACAAGAAACCTGAAAGACGTGGACGTTCACAAGCATACTTTTAGGGGGCATTCTTTAGGGATCTCCTTCATTCTTATAGGAGAAACCCGGCTGTCTGCCAGCCTCCTGGTCTCTACACATCTCTGGCTCACGTTAAACTGCCCTCTATTGTGAGAGAGCAGCTTCTGTTTGTGTCCAGCCAGCCTTAAAATCTGGAGGAAAGCTGGTTTTTAGTTTAGTTCTGAACTTGGGTGAGTTAGCTCTGTGCCTGAAACCTTTTAGACAATCAGTTGGCAAATGTTTGGGGTGGCGGGGAACCTCCTCTTGCCTGGAATTGTGGGCTAGCTTCTAAGGGCTCAGGAGTGAGCACAAAATAGACACGGTCTCCACTCCTAACTTTGAAAATCTGATAAGGCCATCTACCCTTTCTCCTGAAAAATGCCTCCTCCACATCTGTACATTTTGCAATCTGCACCTCTCTTCAGAGGGTGTATCGAGCCTCCTGAAGCACAACCAAGGAAGCTTAAAGGTTGGTTTCCCACCAAAGAAGTCCCAACTACAGTGCCTAAGGTGATGGAGAGCATGGGTCCTTCATAAATAGGGGACGGAAGCAGGAACGTCACAGGATCAGGAGGCAGTCACACGTAGGGAAGTCAGGCACAGGCGCTGTTGCCCAGTGTCTGGCTGGGATTTTTTTTAAGCAGTGTGTCTCTTCTAGGCTCCCCAAACCTAAGGACACGGCCTCCACCTCGCAGAGAATCCAGCCTGGTATGTGCGCTGAGTTTCTTCTCTCTTTTCTTGGGGATGCACTGTAGCAGCTCGAGGTAATTGGCTGTCTCACTGAAGAGCCTGTTGGTCCAGAGGTTTCCCAGGGCCCTGCCGGGGCTTCCAGCTGTGTGGGGCTGGAACAGAAAGGGAAGCCTGCAGATCCCAACCTTTCTGGGGGGCCTAGCTGGACAGTTTATAATCGAAAACACTCTGAACTCCAAAGCTAAATAAATCCATCCCAGCCACCGCACTGGCAGACATAAACATTTAGACTGGCCAGTGAGAATGTCCGGCCAGGGCATTGCCAGCAGCTGGAAACGGGGCTGCTGTCCATGTGAGCCTGGAAGCCTTTCTCAGCCTTGCCTTCTTTGCTTGGGAATGCCCGATGGAGGTGGTGGATGCCAGAGCCTGGGAGGGCAGAGGGCAGACCAGTGAGTATCTTCCATGAGAAGAGTCGGTGGCCAAGACTGGCTTATGCTGAAGCTTAAAGACGCCTAATGCTGCTGGGGTCCCTGGCTCCTTTGGGCGGGGTTTCCTGGTATCCAGACTGTCAGGGAAGCAGATGTGCACACAGGGTGCTGGGGCTGGCCCAGCAGTGATGCTGGTGTGAGGCCGAGAGCCCTAGAACAGAGACCTGTTATCAGGCAGCGGGATACAGTGCAAAGAATGGAGCGTCGAGCCTGCTGGGCATGGATTCATCTTTCACTTCTGACACTTAGAAACTGTGACCAGGGCTAGTTGCTGACCCTCCACAAGCCTCAGTTTCCTTGTCTATAAAATTGCCATTGTTCCAGCCACCTCCTAGGGCTGTTGTAAGGATGAATGAGACAGTGTGTGTTGAGGGCTGGCTGTCAGGTTTCCATTTCCTGTGTCAGTTGTGACTGTTGGAGGGGCTACCTGCTGCCCTTTGTGAAAAAAGATTTCTGAAGTCACATCTGGGTTAACGGCAAGAGTTTGTGATCAGTGACGTCTGCCCCAGAGAGGGGGTTAGCAGCAGTCCCGGGAAGAGTGGGCCTTCCGTAAAGAGGATTATTGAAGATTTGGCCCCTAGAAATGAGACCAACCTTGCCTTGGCCCTCAGCCCCAGTGGAGTTTCTAGCTCGTTTTCTCCTTGCGTTTTACACGACTAAACAGCGAGTTCTTTCCTCCCATCTCTCTCAGCCCCAGCTAATTATTTTCAGGCAGACTTGACTTTTGGCAAGAATGGGGTAATTCCTTCCACACTTACCAAATGCGGGGCTTGCTGAGGTAGGGTTGCTGTTAACAGCTAGGCCCGGCTGAATCCTACCTGGCCAGGTGTCCAGGCTGGGCTGGGGCCTGGCCCACATCTGCTCACATGCATGGCTGCACGGCCAGGTACCAGGGCAGGGAAAGTTGACTGAGTCATACCTGGTCCATCAAAACCAGCTTCCTCCTACCCTTTGCTCACTCTGACCCCAGGCAGCTGGGTTGTAACTGGCTGGATTAGGACATGGCAAGCCTTGAAGGACAAGGAACGTTCAGAGGATAGGGTGGTGTTTCAGGAGAAGTGCTCAGCGTTGGCTTCTATGTATGCAGCTCTTCCTGTGCTCTTGGCTGGGCCAGAGTCATCTCAGTAATCCTCTTAATGACCCTGCTATTCCATTTCATGGAAGAGGAAACTGAGGCTCGGAGAGGTGAAGGGCCTTGCCCAAGGCCATGCAGCTGGTGAATTGCTGAGCTGGGATTGGAGCCCACCTGTGCTCAGCTGCAAGGCTGAGGTCTTTCGAGGTCTTCTTGCTACACCACAGATACTTCCCCCCCCTTCCTAGTCTACCTTACACACACACCTTTTTTCAAAAATTGTTCTGTTTTAACTCCTTTGTATGATACCAGGACATACTGGGAGTAATGGGGGGGGGCACAAAGTCCATTTTGGCCAAGAGAGAGACTGGGTGAAGCTACAATATCCACTCCATAAGGGCAAGGGGGTCGTCCTTTTGGTTCATTATTGGACACCAGGACCTTAAACCAGTCTGACAGCCAGTAGATGTACAACAAACATTTGTAAAGCGAATGAAGAGGCTCAAAAATCATGGGCTGCAGCCAAATTCTAAATGTCCTTGAATGTCGTGCTTAGGTATTGATGTGCCCGTGTGTAACAACGTTTAGGCTATCCAGCGTGTTCCACCCTGCCTGCAGAGCAGAGGGTCCTGAGTTTTATTTAGTGTTTGCCTGACCATTTGGCGTCGTGATGACCCACCAAGGGCTCTTCTCACCCAACCCTATGCCCACCTCCCACGCACTCACACCCCACCTGTAGAGATGACTGCGCCCCTGGCTCTGCCCCTTCAGCCAGGTGTCACCCCTGCAGCCCTTCTACCTTAGTCTTAAGGACGGTGGCTCTCCTCTCCCACAGGGCAGTATGCACAGACTGTGTTACAACGATTTTTCTGCTTTTTAATTTTCATTTTGGTACCTAGTTGTTGAGGCTTCTGAAAATTGGACCTCCAGAGATGGAAGGGTAGAAATTACTATGTTACTAAATGATCATTTTGATAGCTCAGAGAAGCCTCAGGTGAACCCTGGGTATTCATAAAAGCCTGGTCTGGAGACATCCTGAGACTTAGGTGATAGATACATCTTGGGGACAGCTGCTGACCAGCTGGTGTAAACGCCACACTCTCCACTCTTACCGTTAAGACCAGGTGGGTTTTGCTCATAGTCTTTCTCTACCTTAGGGGTTCCAGCTGCCGAAGCCACCAGAGCCCCCTTCTGTTGAGGTGGAGTACTACACCATTGCCGAATTCCAGTCGTGCATTTCTGACGGGATCAGCTTTCGAGGTGGACAGAAGGCAGAGGTGAGCCTTGGGCCATGAGGCTGAAGGTTTTAATTCAGGCTGGTCAAAGACCTGCTGCGTTTCCTCATTCTGTCTTGCTGGCAGCGTTCCTGAGAGGCAAGCAAGAAATGTGCAGAAACAATACCCATAAAGCTAGTAAGTGCCACAGTCAGGACTAGACCCCAGGATCCGTGTCTCCACCCAGGGCTCACAGTGTGTCCCACAGTGTATGGCAGGAGCTTATGAAGGGAGTTCCTTGAGATAAAGGACTTCTGTGGTCAAATGAGTTGGGAGGACAGTGGGTGAAACAAAATCCAACCCGCTTTGTTGCCTTAGTTGCAGAACTTCTCAGAGCCTATGATATGGAGATGTTACTGAGCATCTCTAAAAGTAATAGAATAGGCAGCATTGCCCAGACCCGTGTGGCCTCGACACACTTTCTCTCCCAGGAGTATCTCAGTGGCCAGCACATTAGGAGTACTATTGCTGAACGAATGTGGTCCAGGCTGCTGAAATAAGATACTGGGGACCTGGGTTCTAGTATGTCCCACCATGGGCATCTGTGGTGTTTAATGCCATCGCTTCTCCCCCTAGGCTTTGATATTTTTTTCTGCAAAATGTGATAATACACCCTGGGGAGCTCCCTCCTGGCCTCTTTCCTAGCATTTATGAAACTACTTTGTGGCTGGCGATGAACATGGCATTTCAGGGGACAGAGAAGATCTGTGACTGTTGTTTTTCTTGAGTGGCTTTGTGTAGTAATGGAGTAAATCCAATTAATTCTTGTAAAACTGTCAGAAGATTAACTGGACAGTCTCTGCCTATTGAAGAAGTGATATCCCCAGTGTGAATGTTTTAAATCACATGTCTGGAACTCGGAAGACGTGAATGATTTCCAAGAGAAATCATTCTCTCAGTGGTGCTGAGGTTCTTCAGAAGAGCCTACAAAGCTCGTAATGTAACAGAACTGTCATTCTTAGGATCTACCCAAGCTTGACTTTTAGGTACAGGGTGGGTGGGGTGAAGGGTGGCGTATAGGACCAAAGGAGGGCTGGTCCCAGGCAGAGCTTGCCGTTGGCAGTCTCCATCCTCTCTCCCTTCCTTGCCCCTCTTCCCCCAGTGCCAATGTTTTCATGCTTCCCCTCCCCCTCCTCCAGGAGTGCTATACAATCCAAAATTATCTTACCTTTGTGTTCCCCAATCCAAATGAACCCCAACACAACCAGTAACCACACTCCTGACCGTTAGCCAATCTCAAGTAGCAGTTAAGAAAGAAGCTCCTTGAACTAGTTTATACTAACATGGAAATGACTGAAAGCCCCTCATCCTTCCCATTCAACCCAAATTAATCTTTTCAGTTCTAGAATTGCAGTGGGATTCCACATGCAGTGAAATGACTGCATGTCATTTCCCCACAGGCAATGGGGACAGCCAGGAGGTGCTCTGTAGGTGCCTCAGGCCATACCTCCCAGTTCAGCTCACCTGCATCTTCCCATTCTCTTCTGACCTACAAAATCCTTTCCAGGGTCACCAAGTGAGGACGGGAGTAGAGGAATGGTAGCTTTTTATACATCCCCCAACCAGGAGATGATAGAGACCTGGGTTTGAATCCCAGCCCATCGCTTACTACATTGGGTCCGGGGACACTTACCTACACCATGGCTCAGTTTGCTCATCTATAAAGTGGAGATAATGTCTCCTAGAGCCAAAGGATGAAACTGCTTGCCTGGCACATCATAGGCTCCTAGGATCCTCCCAACTAACTGGCCGGTCCACCCCTTACCCCTAGGTCATCGACAAGAACTCTGGTGGCTGGTGGTACGTGCAGATCGGTGAGAAGGAGGGCTGGGCCCCTGCGTCCTACATCGATAAGCGCAAGAAGCCCAACCTGAGCCGCCGTACAAGCACTCTGACCCGGCCCAAGGTACCCCCACCGGCGCCCCCCAGCAAGCCCAAGGAGGCTGAGGAGGGTCCAGCAGGCGCTAATGAGAGCCAGGACTCCCCGCTGAAGCTCAAGTATGAGGAGCCTGAGTATGACATCCCTGCCTTTGGCTTCGATTCAGAGCCAGAGCTGAGCGAGGAGCCCATAGAGGACAGCAGCTCAGGGGACAGGCGGCCCACCCAGCCCCATAGGCCCTCGCCCGCCTCCTCCCTGCAACGGGCCTGCTTCAAGGTAGGCGGGTCCTCAGAGGACGTGGCCCCGGAAGAGGAGACCATCTATGAGAACGAGGGCTTCCGGCCATGTGCAGAGGACACCCTGTCAGCTAGACGCTCCTCCCGGGATAGTGACTCCCCAGGGGGCTCCCCACTGTCCCTTGCCCGGAAAAATTCCCCCAAATCAGGCTCCCCCAAATCATCATCACTCCTAAAGCTCAAGGCAGAGAAGAACGCCCAGGCGGAATTGGGGAAGAACCACTCGTCGGCCTCCTTTTCCTCGTCCATCACCATCAACACCACCTGCTCCTCCTCCTCCTCCTCCTCTTCCTTGTCCAAGCACAGTGGCGACCTGAAGCCCCGTTCTGCCTCGGACGCAGGCATCCGTGGCACTCCCAAGGTTGGGGCAAAAAAGGACACTGACCTGAAGGCGGGGCTGAGCTGTGCCCGGGCCAAGCCATCGGTCCGGCCCAAGCCGTTCCTGAACCGAGCGGAGTCCCAGAGTCAAGAGAAGATGGACATCAGCACTTTACGACGCCAGCTGAGACCCACAGGTCAGCTCCGGGGAGGTCTCAAGGGTTCCAAGAGTGAGGATTCAGAGCTGCCCCCCCAGACAACCTCCGAGGGTCCCAACGAGGGGTCTAGGAGAGGCTCGGCTGACCTCATCACCCTCCCCGCTGCCACGCCCCCATGTCCCACCAAAAAGGGTCGGGGCGGACAGGCCACCTCCTATACAACATGTAGTGCCTACCAGAAGGTCCAGGACTCAGAGATCAGCTTCCCCGCAGGCGTGGAGGTGCAAGTGCTTGAGAAGCTGGAAAGTGGCTGGTGGTACGTGAGGTTTGGGGAGCTAGAGGGCTGGGCCCCCTCCCACTATTTGGTGCTGGGTGAGAACGAGCCGCCTGACCCCTCTGGCAAAGAGCCGGACATAGTAACCACCAAGAGCAAGCAGAATGAGGGCAGGTCAGACAGCCTGGAGAAGATCGAGAAGCGGGTCCAGGCCCTGAACACTGTCAACCAGAGCAAGAGGGCCACACCGCCCATACCCTCCAAGCCCCCTGGGGGATTTGGCAAGACCTCAGGTGCTGGAGCAGTGAAGATGAGGAATGGTGTGCGGCAGGTGGCGGTGAGGCCTCAGTCGGTATTCGTGTCCCCACCACCCAAGGACAACAACTTGTCCTGTGCCCTTCGAAGAAATGAGTCTCTCACGGCCACCGACGGCCTTCGCGGTGTCCGCCGGAACTCCTCCTTCAGCACTGCCCGCTCAGCTGCCGCAGAGGCCAAGGGCCGCTTGGCCGAACGGGCCGCCAGCCAGGGCTCGGACACACCTCTGCTGCCCACCCAGCGCAATGGCATCCCCGTGTCCCCCGTGCGCCCCAAGCCCATCGAGAAGTCCCAGTTCATTCACAACAACCTCAAAGATGTGTATGTCTCAATCGCAGACTATGAAGGGGACGAAGAAACAGCAGGCTTCCAAGAGGGTGTGTCCATGGAGGTCCTAGAGAGGAACCCCAATGGCTGGTGGTACTGCCAGATCCTAGATGGGGTGAAGCCCTTCAAAGGCTGGGTGCCCTCCAACTACCTGGAGAAAAAGAACTAGTGTGGGGGGGAGCGTGGGTTCTTCCATCCCGAGTGTGGATGAGTGGTGAGACTAAAACAAAAGGGAAAGGGAAAAGGGGAGGCGGGTGGGGGAAGGACAACATTAAACCCTGCAGAGTGTGTGACTTCAAGGATGCCCCTTCAGGCTGTCCCCCAGCTGAAGGCAGAATCTGATGAGGGCCCACGTTGAGCAGGGAAGGGAATGGGCAGGGGAGACCTGGGACCAGAGGTGAGACAGCTGAGCTCCACGTGTACATGTTGATGACTTCACTGACGGACTTGGCATCATTTGGGACAGGCCATGTGGGAAACCCAAGTTATGCCTTGGCTGCAAATCTGGGAAAGATTTGGTCGTAGGGGCCTCCTGTGCCCTGCCCCAGCCTAGCCCAGTTCCAGTTGCTGGCATTTTGCCACTGGATATGGTCGTTGTATCATCCTCATCTGTAATTGTGAATTGTGCTGGTTTCCCAGGGATGGCCACCCCCTGCCACGGGTGGTGTGGCAGAAGATACCACTGGCTCTGGGGCTTGGAGGCCTCTCCTGTGAGCTCAGGCTGTCCCTGTGCCAGGCCACTCACTGTAAGTGTCTGTTCATTGAAAAAGCAGTTCCCCAGGTGCCACCAGGACTACCTTTCTTAGCCATCATGGCTTTGAGAAGAGAACCCGTGCTCCCCGGGGTGCCCACGGAGGACCACCAGCCTGAGTTTACAGAGAATGGGGGCGATGCCGTGGATGTCTTCACAGTCTGCACAGACTTTATTCTGCGTATTTCTGGGTGGGCAGTTCCTTTGCATGTTTTGGGAGAGGTTTATTGCTTTGGGTTTCTATGTTGGGTCTTGGGTTTGGGTCTTATTTTAGGGGTTGTTTGGGGGCCTACGGGCGGTCAGCCTCATGGGGGATGAGATGGGTAGTAGATAGGCTTTTCTGTTGTACTCTTGTGGGGAGGTTGTTTGTGTTTCACGTGCTTCCCCTCCACGAGCCAGTCATTTCGTTTGGTTTCCACTGTGTGGACAGTGCCCGAGCATGGTGCTTGCCCGAGGGATTGGGGGCTGGAGAAGCCCCAGCTCCCAGACACAGCGAAATAGAGACACTACTCTTCTGGTTCATGCCCCACCGCAGGAGGGAGAAGGGTCTTGTTCAGGAGAGAAGGCGGCTTCACGCTACTCGCTGACCGCCATTCTGCATATGTTCTCCCTCCCGGGTAGGACCAAAAGCCTTACATGTGAACTGTGGAGAAGTGGCCATCACCCCCCATCCCAGGCTGAGGGGAGCCCAGCTGGGCCCCCTGGGCCAAATTGCAGCTAATACCACCAGCTGCCCCTCAGCGTGCAAGCGATGCTACAGGTGCCTGAGAAGATGGAGGACCCTAGGCCAGGAGCTGACCTGGTCTTTCTGAGGGGCAGTGCCCCTGCGAAGAGAGAAGCAAGAGAATAAAGTCCCTGCCAACTTTGGGTTGTGTCTTTCAATCGTTGACATTTCAGAGGGGACCCTCCAGAAGCCGAAGCGGCTTCCCAAGGACTCACCCTTTGCTGGGAGTGGATTTCCACACGTGCCTTTGATTTCAGACACATCAGGCTTCACAGCTACCGAGGCGGCTGCCAGAATCCTGGACTAAGGGTTGGTGTTTTCTACAGAGGAGGAAAGGCCCTCCCTCCAGCCCTGCTCCCCGACCAGGCAGTGTATGTTGCCTGAAGATCAGCACGGGACCCCAGGTCTTGTGCCGTCAATATTGTACCCACCCCACCCCCCTGAGCCCCGCGGTCTTGCCTGGGGATCTCCCCCAGCCCTCCTCCCTCGCCATACACTGATGCCTGGCAGCTACAGCAAACTGCTCGTCTTCTTTGTTGAAGGGCCGTGGTGAGATTTTCTTTCCTTTTGTTTTGTGAGTGTGTTTAAAATTGAAATTAGTTATTTTCTTCTGCTGGACAGTATTCAATAGGGCAGGATGTTGAGTTAATCTGCTAGATTGCAGTACTAATGGTAGTTGTGTAGTGTCTTCATATTAATATTATTTGGACTTGTTTGAACAATAATGATAAAGAAGTGGTTCATTATTTTTTAATTAATGCACTTTAATAAGGTGGAATGGAAAGAAACCCAGAGAGCCAAGTGCATTACTTAAAGATGCAGTATATACTTTCCTCATTTTTAAGCAGCACATATTTATTAAAAGAAAAAAAAGTAATTTATGATTATTTAAAATAAAATTTAAAAGTAGAGTGACTGTCGGGTTAAAGGACCGTCCACGTAGCTGTCTTCCAGGGGGAGGGCCCCAGTGGTCTCACTCCTCGACTGTCTGCACTGAGCCAGTTCAATCACTAACTCGCCAGCCAGGCCAGGAAGCAGTGCAAGACGCATCTGGCAACACAGAGCATCTCAGTTGGACTGAACCACAGTGCTCCCCATAGCCTGCCTTCCCCTGCCCCTCCTCACTGTCTGCACTGCCCCCTGGGGCTCTCCACCACCCACAAGGCCTGCATTCCCCCAGCCCCACAAGGACCCTCTCTCCTCGATCCCCAGTGCCCTAAGTGATGGAGTCATTAAAAGTGACCTCCAAGGTCACCACCCCATCCCTTCCTGTTACTGTAGCCCAAGGACAGGAAATGACTTTCCCAAAATCACATAGTCTAATGGCAGACCTCCCCACTGCATCAATCCTTGCACTCCTCCCCACCCCCATTATAGTTTATTGTGTGGTCATCGTGTTTACATTGTGACATCCAGCCCTAAGGATGGCTGGGAGTTGCTCAGGCATCCAGGAAAAGTGGGGAATGCTGCCACCTGGTGACAGTGTGTAGATTTGGGCAGTGAACAGGGATTGCCATGCCCCATCTGTGCACCTCGCCCCTCACCATCACCCCCTAATTCACAGCACAGCACAAACCCTGCAAACCAAAAGAGAATTTTAATACTTGAAGCAGAAAGGGTGCATGCCAGTCCCTCTCAGACTTGGCCAGGGGATGCCAGGCCTTGTGCCCCTGGACTCCTAGCTCTACCCAGGGCAAGAGGGCCTTTTCCTAGAGCTACTGAGCTGCTTTGTGATGTTGGAGGGTACTGCTGGCAGCAGGTGGAGGAGGGAGGGGCCTGTGGCTCTGACCCATCTGGAGGAAAACCAGATCGGACTAAAAAAGGAAAAAGAAAAATGAAATCTCAGCAGTGTCCAAACTTAGTTTTCCATTAGTTGCGATTGAAAATGTGAAATGACATTGTATGGCTGTATACTGCAACTTTAATCATAATGAGCCCTTCTGAGGTCATTATTGAGGTTTATATAATGCCCGAAGATGCATCATTGGTGCTTTTTCTTTCAGTCGACTTTCTTTTATTACAAGGGAAAAAAAAGTGTCTTCATCTTTCTCCCACTTTGTAACAGCAGGCCTGGCTGGGCTCCCTGGCCCCGCCGTGTTGTTCCCACTAGGCCAAGGAGCCATGGGTGCAGCAAGGGGTGACCCTGAACAGCAGGTGTGCCATCTGCTCCAAGCTGTGGTGGGGCCCTGTTTGGCTAGCCCTCAGCCCCATCTACCCCCAGCCTGGCCCCCACGGCTTCTCTCTCTTCCTCCTCGATTCTACATCTTGACGAAGGCATTATATAGAATTGTTTTAATCATTTTCAGATGCTAGAGCAGCATATTTTAGTGGCATTTATCCATCGCTTTCCTCAGCAAGGCATGTTACTACTCTTATCATCTAGGGAAAAAAGACAAGGGAATTTCAGTCAAGCATTATTTTAATATCACTAGTATTTGCAGAATAGGCGTAGAACTATTTAAATTTAGACCTTGGTTTGGTAGTTTTGTTTTTAAGGGAGAAAAAGGATAAGTTAACCCCTACTTTTCCTGTTTTTGTATTTAACTAATATATTATTTCTTTAAGGTTAGTCACTTCCCCTACCCCCTCCAAATACTTTGCATTCTCAATTGAAAATGAAAACAATCTGAGAGACAGGAAAAGTGCAATATTATCAAGAGGGATGCCAGGGCTTGTTGGGACAGTGGCGGGAGACCCAGTGGCCCAGTCTGTCGGTAGAAGGAGTAGGGTAACTGTAAGGATTCAGAGCTATGGACCAGACAGGTGGCCTCCTGGGGATTGATCTTTTTTCCCCTCACCTCCCTTCTCCCCCTTCCTTGGCAAGATGGCAGGGGTCCCCGCCAGAGGACAGCCCCTTTTTCTGTTGGGGGGTCTTCCACCCAGAAGAAAGGGATTCAGGGAAGTGGCATGGGCTCTTGACCTCCTGGGGCCCCGGGGAGCCCTTGAGGCAGAGCAAGGACACCCAGGAACTGGTCCTTGTTTTCATTTCCATTGTTTTTTAGCCAGCTGCTCAGAAAGACCTGTTCTAAAAGTCACTCCCAGCAGCCCTGTCTCACCCCCGTCTCCGATGTTTGGGGCACGATCCTTTTGATGTATGTTCGAGTCTTTCTAAAACTATGTAACCTCAGTTCAGTTCATGGGCAGGAACCCTAGATGTAACCAAATCCTTTTTTGGGGATGTGGGTGCTCTGAGCCCTACGTATCCCAGTGAGACACCAATTTCCACAAGCCTGCAGCTGGGCTTGGTGCTAAGCCTGGGCCACCCATTCATCTCAATGACTTCTGCATGAGGAGTGAGCCCTGCCTCTGCTCAATACCCTGACAGTCCCGAGGGTCTTAGAGAAGCATCTGAGGGGCCTACTCAGGTCTGCAGACAGAACTGCCCACAACAGGTACCAAGCCAGCCTCCTCCTAACCTTGGTGCTGGTAGAGAAAGCAGCAGGATGGGAAGTCTCTGGGTCCAAGCCCTTGGAGCTCTGCCCTGCAGGGCTGCAGGGACCCCCTTGCTGGTTTGTCCCCTCCACCTCCAGTACTGTATGCTTGCTGCTCCAACCCCCGTTTGGTGAATTTCTGTACAAATATGGATCTATGTGCCCAGAGTGAGACTGTGCCCCCCGCCTGTGGGTGTCTCTGTTTGGAGTGTAGACATCTATGTCCAATCTTTGAGAATCTCGATGCAGAGTTCTCTGGAAAGAGAACCATCCACATAGCTAAAGAATTAAGATTCCCTCACTTTTCTGAGGGCCAGTGTGTTGTGTGGTTGTGTGTGTGTGTGTGTGTGTGTGTGTGTGGTGATAATTTCCCACTTGGACTAAATGACATGGGGTTAGAGAAAAACCAATACCAGGCAAGCTGTCTCCATTATACGAGTCCGTGGCATCGGGCAGGCCCCACCGGACTGGCGGCTTCTGGCGGCCAGTGTGTTCTTCACACATGTAATTCTGGCTGGAGAGTGCAATGTGTCTTTTTTTTGTTTTGTTTTTTAATTATTTTATTAAGTATTTAGTTGGAAACTTCACACTGGCATTAACAGATCTAGCAGAAGCAGCCTAGGCCATTGTCCCGGGCTCCAAAATGAAGGTGTTGAAAAGAGAGGCTTCGAGGTGTGCACGCGCTGAGGTGGTTCACTTGGGTCACCACCGGCAGGTGTGTTATGTCGCAGGCGGACTCCCACCATTGCCACGCACGTCCTCATCATGGGAACCCCGTAGAATAAAGGAGCTGCGGGCCCTCCGTTCTTGCATTGCTGACGGTGGTCAGGCTGGACAGGGCAAGAACTTGCTCACAAGCTCAGCAGACCTGTGCGTGCATATACGTCAGCACCTTGCGTCTGGACGTCAGGCCCTGCCTGCACATTTCATGGGAATCGTGTGGAGGGTTCCCCCTTGCCCTTACTGAGCTTTTTGCCTAAATCGTGATCCCTGTTTGGGACAGCCTCTGTGGTTCTCATGCTCTATGATCAGAGAAGGATGGGGTCAGTGACCTAGAACCTCATTTCAGGAGAAACAGCCCCACTGAGCTTTAGCTTCCCTCCTGCTCTGTCCTGTGCACCTGTTCCCAGACCACAAGTTGGGCACACTGTGCTTGTTGCCTGGGTAGAGGACTCTGTCTTCCAAGGGCTTGATCCCAACCTGCCTACAAGGCTGGGATTACCGTGCCATCCCCCTACCCCAATCCTATCTTTTTTCTTTTTTTCTTTTTTCTTTTTCCAATCCTATCTTTTTAATCTTAAGTTTGCACTTCAGCTTGACCATCAACCCCCCTCTCCCATCCCAGTCCTAGAACTTAATGGCCTTCGAGAGTGGGTCCCGGGCTGAAGGTCCCTCCTTTGCCCCCATTCCATCCTGGCTAGTGGGGCTGGACTTTAGGAGGCGAGAGAGAGAGAATTGTTTTAAAGCAAAAGGATGGATGGAGCACGTTGGAGACGAGCAAGAGGCATGTCGGTGAGATGAGTATGTGCGTGTTTGCGGTGTCTGGTGCTTACCGTCCCTTCCCTGGGAAGGCAGCTTCCAGAAGAGGATGTCTTCTAGGCAGAAAGGGAAACGTGAGAAGGCTAAGAGAGGGTTTGGAGTCGGGAGTTTTGTCTGTATTAAAAAGGAAGAAGTCAATTCTGAGTGTTTCAGGAAGAAGAGAGCAGGTAAAGAGGGAATTTAGATTCAACACGCAAGGGTCCAGCCAGAGCAGGTTGGAAAAGCCCCAAGGGTAGGCCATAGAAGCTAGCCAGAGGAAACAGCTACTTGCTGTGCCACAAGCTGGGTCCCCAGCAAGTTCTTAATACTGATGTACTGAGTGGAGAGGGGATATCACCAGCAACAAATTGATCTCTGAGTTTGGAGGCCCTGGCTCCAGAATATTCATCCATCTCCCAGGTTCCCAGCTGGTTTTGCCCACCTCCCTTTGTCCAATCTAGAGCTAGCCTCTCAAATTGCCTGAACCAGTTAGACTAGTGACCAAATGGGTCATGCAGTAAGGGCCCACCACTCCCAAACTAGAATCCTGGGGTCAAGATACCATCAAGCTTATCTGGGAGGAAAGCAACTTCATGTGGTTCTGTCGATCCCAGTTATTCCCAAGAGTCTTCGATGAGACCTGTGGTTATTCAGTTCTCTAAGCCTGCCCACTGGTGTGACTTAGAAGACAGGGTGCAATGCACCCTCATCCAGGGATACGCCCTTTCTAGTGACCTCTGACAAAGGCACACTGCTCGTAAATGTTGATTTCAGAGAAAGAGGGGCAAACAGAACTACGATTCTTGAATCTGCAACTTGTTCTCTGCAACAGGTTTCCTTTAAATCCAGTACAGGATGCTCGTCCCTGAGCCGTCTGCAGGAAGGAGACTTCCAAGCGAAGCAGATGTGAGTGGCAGGACCCTAAAGCGTAGGTTTGTGGACTGCATGGTTGCATGTGAACTGTCGGATGTCGCTGGGCTCCAGAACTTTGGGGAATTCCTCGTGGTGTCCACTTAACCCCTCCCAGCTCCTAGCAGGCTCTGTGGGTATCAGGAAGAGGTTGTTCCTTCTTCCCCACCTCAGCAGAGAAACTGAAAAAAAAGGACATTAAATTTAGTGTGGTCAATTTGAATGCTAAACAATTTCCAGGATCAATGGTGGTGCTAAACTTTCTCCATGTTTCTAATGTTTTTAATAGTGGTTTGTTTTTTTTAATTGTTCTCATCACAAAAATGCAGTGTCCTTGGGGAAGGGACCCAGACCCTTGGCCTGCCACTTTCCAGGTGTCCTTTATCATTTGACGGGATTCTTTGGTCTGCAGAAAATACTATCTCGGCATGCTTCTAGACTGTAAGATTTGGGTTGTTTTGTATTTTATGTTTACATGCATTTTCTTGTATTTCCCTGAAAATTAAATAAAGTTTTTGGCCTTTTTAACAGAACAGAATCACCTTTTAATTCTCCCTGCCACCAGAAAACCCATCCAGCTGAATGGCAAAAGCCACATTATCCTGAATGCAGCGTGAACTGCAGGACCCCAGCCCGCTGAGGACACTGGAGTTGGGGGGCAGGGAAGTTCCCACCATTGTTGGTAAGAATTGTGCTCAAGCCCCTCCCCCTTTCCCCGCCTTCTCATTAGAAGCTTTCTGTGCAACGGCCAAGGCACAAGGCTTTGAAAGAGATGGAGATCTTTGGGTCAAAGACCCATATCCAGCAGGCCTAGCTGGCCCCTCAGCTTGGAGCCCCTGGCCCTCCCTACTTCTGCTAGACTCTAGTAAGGAGGGCTGTCCTGTAGGGAGCCGCCTGTAGCCATTCAAGGCCAGGCAGAGGCTGGGCAGCCAGTGTCCTCACAGAAGAGAGGGCAGGAATGCAGGCATCCCTGTGTCTCTGAGGCCCCACCCCACCAAATAAGGATGATTCCGAATTGAGCCTAAACCCTCTCAGCCACCCCCAGCCTCTGCAGCCAGCCAGATGTACTCGGCACATCTAGAAAACTTCTCTTAAGATCTCTGGTCAGAGGCCTGTTCTGCCCAGCGGTGCCACCCATTTGGTATAGGTCTCAGCACCAACCAATGAGAGCTCAGCTCAGATCCCAGGCAGGGGCACGGGATGGGGAGACGCCCTGTTCCTGTGAGCTCGCTCAGCAAGTCCCTGCTGCCTGAGGACTTGTCATCCTTCCATTAGCCCATAGGTGGCGCTGCCACCCCACAAGGGTCGCGGGCCAGGTTTGGGCCCAGCTCAGCCTAGCTGCCTCGTGGACTCCCACCACTCCTGCCCCAGTAAACGTCTCTCCTCACCGACCCAGGGACCTGAGGTTGCCAAAGGGCAGTGGCTTCTCCTTTTCAACTTGCAAGACTCACCAAGCATTCTGGCCCCTGTTGTCCAAGCCCCAGGTCAGGCTCGGCCCCCCCATTCCAGGGAGTCTCCCCTGATTGTTGCCTCCCCTCCCTACTCAGGACACCTGACCCTCCAGCACCAACTCCCCCCCACCCCTGCCAACACACATGCTTGCACACACCCATACCCACATTGGCCCGCCCTCCACACTGCACAGCACAGCCATCAGGCTGGTACGAAATCACCTTTATTCACAATCACAGCGACCCAAGTTCACAAAGGAGGCAGCAACTACCCCGTACTAACAGAAAATGGGACAGATGTCTTCCTCTCCCCCACCCTCAGGCCAGGCAGGCCCTGCCCGTAAGACTTCTCTTTGCCTCTGAGATGGAACCTTTGACTGTATGGAGCCCCCACCTCCCCATCCCACCACACCCCCACAGAAGGGGTCTCCGGGGTCAGTGGGGAGACCCATAGTGGAAGCATGACTTCTCGAAGGCCCACTGCAAGACAGGGGCAGACAAAGGCCCAGCCTGGTGTGCTGACCCCCAGTGCTGTCCCACCATCCCACCCCATAGCAGCCCCCCACCAAAGAACTGACAGTCACACACAGTCTGCCCCTACCCCCAAATAACCATTTTACAGAGGTGGCAGCTGAGGCACAGAGGAACTATGCCCTGGCCAGGACCGCACGACTGGTCAGTTACCAGGTCCAGAGGCGCATGCTCTGCCAGCCACAGGGAACAGCAGTCTCTGATGCACGTAAAAAGCCGTCTGAGGCAGAGGGCTGGGAGACGGGGGGAGACTAGGCCAGGACTCTGAGAGCTGGCCGCAGCCCACGGCTCATCAGGACAAGGCAAGCAGGGCAGCGATGGCTGTAGCCTACGAGCAGGCTGAGGGTACTCCCTCACCCCAGAACCAGGAATAAGAACCCAGAGGGGCTGGGACCCACCCCCACCACTCTCCTCCTTCCTGGGGGCCGAGTGTCTGTCCTAAGAACAGGCTCCCTGCCCCTACTATCACTTGGCTCCCAAACCCTGCTCCCTGGCCCAAGACAGGCTCCCCTCCTTCAGCCTTCCCAAAATGTGTTATGTCCTTGTGGAGGGGGGAGCTCCTGGGCCTCCTGACATATTTGAGCCAACTATAACCCTTCTCCAGCTCAGCAAGGAAGGGCACTTTGTGGCCCCGGGGTATTAAGGAGGCTCAGTTTGCCTCTCTGTAAAATGCACACAATTTGCCAGGAGGCCTCCCAGTCTGCCCCTTGTTATGGAGTTCTAATTCACGGGAAGCAGAGCTGGCTGTGGACTGTTGGGCTGAAATCGGAGAAAGATTTTGAAGGATGAATACCTCTGCTGTCCCCGCTCCCCAGGCATCCGGCACACCAGGGCAGCTTTTCTAGGGACCTAAGGGATGGGAACTCACCCCCCTGGCCTCCAAAAACTACAAACCAAATAAATAAATAAATAAATAACGAAAAGGCTGGTTTTACCCCAGGAACCCTCCCTGCCCCCACGCCGGGGCCCTGGCCTCTCCTGGGGAAGCTACCGCGTCTCTGAGCATCAGCCAAGCCCAGGACAGCACTGAGATACAGGACAAGTCACACAGAGTAGATACAGACCTGTTCTTAGAGTCCCTGACAGAAGACAGACCCTGCTCTCCAGCCCACACCAAGGGGCGAGATGATTGGGGCAGAAAGGCTGTGGCCAGGAAGGGGCCCTCACCTCTGCGAGGACACAGGCCAGGGGCTCCGAACCTGGAGCCTTCTGCAGCCTATTTGTCCACCCATCGCGGAGGAGTGGGAGAGGGACACGGCATGGAGCCTGCCGCCTGCCGGGGTGACAGTATCCACGGGCCTTCTTTCCCCCCGATGCCAGACCCACGGGGCAGGGGTGAGAGGAGGAAGGCAGCAGCTCGGGGGCTATCTGCCCACAGCCGCTGGTGAGCTGTGCACTGTCCCAGGGCGGCTGGCTGAGGGAGCAAATGTAGGAGGAAGTCCAGTCCATACTCCACCAGCCAGGCCACGTGCCCTGGCTCAGAGCCACATCTGCCCAGAGGAAAGGACATACTTTCTAATTGTCACAAAGGTGCCACATGGGCTAGAGGGACCTCACAGAAGTCTGCCCCACATGGGGAAAGACTGGGACAGGCTGGGACCCCAATTAGTCCCTCAATATGAAGGGAAGAGCTAGGTACAGAGAAAGGAAAGGCAGACAGAGTATAAACTCCTCCCCTCCCCTCTGGCAGACAACTGCCTTCTGCCCCCTACCTCCCTGCCTGATACCCCCTTTTCCCCCAAACCTTCAGGGGCCTCAGTGTCCCATGTTTAATGGAGAAGGGAAAAGAGTTTCCAAAATGAGGAAGAAGAGAAGGGGCCCCGTTGGCTTGCCCCTCGGCTGGAGTTGAGCCAAAGTCTGACGAGGTGGGCGTGCGGGGTGGGGTGCCGCAGCGGGCTAGGAGCTTCGGTAGGTCTTGATGATGTCCTTGATGGGGCGGCGGCAGATGGGGCAGCAGGCGTGCAGAGCCTTCTTGAGGCGCAGGCCACAGGCATAGCAGAGGCACATGTGGCCACACGTGTAGATGACCGTGTCCACCGTGTGCTCATAGCAAATGGTGCACTCATCGCTCCACTGGCCCGTGCCTGGGGTCACTGGTGACTCGGGCAGGCTCACTGGCGAGTTGGGGGCCGTCCCTGGGGACAAGGAGACACCAGTCAGGTGAAGATTTGATCCAGCCCAGCCCCAAGTTAACGGGAAGAGAGGCCCCCTGCCTCTTATCTCCCCCTCTGTTTATCAAGATCTGCCTGTTTACCCTGATAAGCCAACTTCCTGGGCACGACAGAGGACAGCATGCACTTGTGGCCCCTCAGCTCCCAGACCAGGGGCCAGGGTATCCATGAAGCAGTGAAGGAAGAGAGGGAAGGATAGAAGAAGGAAGGGGGCCCCAAATCTTTTAAGGCAGGCCCCTGTTGAGCTATCTTTTGGTGTTCCCTGTGTGCTTAAAAAGTCCTTTGGAGAAAGGTGCCCAGCTAGGGTCAGGGTGGGATACACCCCAGAAATCACTACCCAACAAGGGTTTGGTGGGCCCACTCTAGCTCTTCCGGGGTCCTCCCTTGATATAGAGGCTGCATGCCTTCCTCAGCCAGGGTCTCAGGATGGGAGGTCAGGCACAGACAACATGGTCCTGGAGGGGCCAACCTACTTACCGCCAGCAGAGCTCCCCAGAGGTCCCAAACTGCATGTGCTGAGCAAGGGGTCAGAAAGGCGACTACCCACGGTGCTGGGCGACGTTGGTGTGGAGGCAGGGGAGCAGGGGAGTGATGGGATGCCCCGCTCTGCAAGGATGGTGGAGCCTGCGAAAGAAGGGAAGGGATGCACTAGCCACTCAGAGGCCCACTAGGAGAAAGCTCGAGTCTGCCCCTCCAGTAGGTTCCCAGGAGACAAAGGGGGTGCCATAGCCTCACCACACAGCCCAGCCACTGGGCTCCGGGCAGGATTCCACAGGCTAGCTCAGCACCGTGCCCCAGCTCTCTGTTCCCACCTACAAACTGGAGGCCCACTTGTGCTCTAGTATTACTAAATCAGTAGTCTCCAAACAAGTCCCCCGCCTAGAAGAAGCCCCCCTCCACCTTCCCCATACATCCATCACCTTCAAGGTTTCCCACACCAGAGAACAAAGTCACCTTCCACGGGCCCCACAAGGCCCTTCCGGCCCAACAACCTCACCCTTCTGTTCAAATTCCTGTACTCTCCATCGCTGTCTCCAGATAATGCCCACCTTCTCTGCACTGGCACCTTTGAAATGCCCTTCACCATCTCCCACACTTGTTCTGTCCTACATTCTTTCCCTCCTTCCTCCTCTCACGCCTTTCCCTCTTCCACTCCTCACCTTTCTATTCCTTTTCTCCTCCCTTCAGCAAGTCCTTTCTGAGGGCCTATGAGATACCATGAACGTAAAACTGGGAATAAGAACCACAGAGCTCCTGCCTGCATCACCAACCAGATTATTTAACACTGACCAGGCACACACACCACATGCGTGGGACTAAACAACCACAGATCCTGGAGCATTATTTGTTCTTTGCTCCGGAATGCAGCTTTGTTTCCCCATTTAAACCATGAGCTTCCTGAGAAGGAAATCTTATTCACCTGTGACTCTCCCACAGACCCTAACATGATGCCCTACACACAAGTGCTCAATGAGATCTTTTTTATTATTATTTGTTCTAATTCATTCAATAGTCACTGTTTCTAGGATTATTCATTAGATGGCCACAGGGTTTTCTTATTAGTGTTAATAGCTTTCAAGTTAATCTCCTGTTTCAGAAATTCATACTTCCTATTTGCTTTTCTTGCCTTCTTGCACTAGCTAGCATTTTCAGAACAATATTGTACGGCATCACTATCACATTCCTCACTTTAATGAGAATGTTTCTAGTGTTTCACCATTAAGTATGAAATTGGCTGTAGTTCTGGAGTGAAGAAAACAGCCTTCTATTCTTAGTTCACTTAGGCCTTCAACAAAGCAAAGCATTATTCCATAAGGTAAATAATTACCCTTCATACATCGTCACTGATTTGTTTTCCCTTTGGAGTCTGTCATGATCCCCTAACACCAATTTGCTGGTTGAGACACCCAATTCTCCAAACAGCTCAGGAGCACTCTATTTAGTACGTACTATCTATTGAATTCCGATGACTATTCTTCAACACCCATCCTAGCCTACTTACCTCTTGGGACATTTAAGTCCTGATTTTTTTTTTAAGCTGCTTCTTTGCTCCAGTCTAGTAAGCCTCTTTGGGCAACAGAAGCCTCACTGGAAAACTACTTATCTATTATTAGATGGTGCTGAAGCAAGAGAGTATCTTGCCCTTATGTAATTTCCTTCGTCGGAGGAGCAACGTCTCCTGGTGAGTGTAGCCAAATATCTTTTCATCTCAGCCTGATTTTTTTCTGCACCCGAGTCTGATTTCTTTTTATTCTATCCTGAATTTTCACCCCCAACTTCTTTCCTTCCTGATGTCTTTTCAACTAGCCTGATTTCTTTTCATTCCTTCCTGATTTATCTTCCCTCAATCCTAACTTCTTAGTACCCCAGCCTCATTTTCTTTTTATTCCTTTTTAAATTTATTTTATTTTTTAAATTTATTTATTTTTCACTCCATCTTCGTTAGGTCTCTGGAACAGAGTAGGAAGTCCCCAATGATTTTATCTGACTTCATAAACTCTCAGATACTCCCACAATCATCAACAGCATTACATACCCAAATACACATGCATTTAGTTACTCACATGTGCCTATACTCAGTATGTCAATCTTATAGTGTAACTCATGCTCACTCACATACACACATTATCTTGATTATGAAGCCTCCTGGGGTGAGGTATGGTCTGGGGACCTGTAAGGCCCAGGGGTCTCCAAAGTTGTCTAAGCAAACTTGCTTAAAAAAAAAAAAAAAGGGGAAGAAAAAAACAAAAACACTTCAGATGGCCAGAACCTATCCAAAGTCTACAGAATTGAAATCTCTGGAGGTGGTACTCAAGAATCTGCAAGTTAGCAGGTTCTCCAAGTGAGTCTAATGAAACTAGCCCAGTCTAGCCCAGTCTACTGCAGCAGGTTGGCAGACCAGCACTTGGAAAGCTCAATCTGGGGTGACAAAGGACCCAGGACATAGATGCTTTGTGAAAAAAGGATTTCTGGTCAAATTAGTTTGGAAAAGCTGTACACCATAACCACCACCACCCTCTCCTTAAAAATTCACACTGCATATAAAAGGCTCTGAGAAGTTCTGCAGTCAAGAACCCCCATTTAAAAAAAAAAACAGTATTTCCCAAACTCTTTTGACCCAAGTACCCTTCTTCAACAGACACACCTAATCTACAGAACAATCTGGAAAACATGGGGTACCCAAGTCTACATCCCCCAAATTTATTCCAAGTCTGTTCACTCAAACCCAGGAAAGTAAGGCTCAGGCTTCTGCAACCCCTTTCTCCAAGGCCCTCTGCTAAGGGATTCCCCCCGGGGCCTGCAACCCAGGCACCACCCTGCACAGACACCTGGCTATTGGCATACCAAACTCTATTTCTTATTTAGACACAACCATCCTTAGAGGCAGAGGTCTTTATTCCCATTTTTGAGAAATGAAAACAGCCTCAAAAAGTTAGTTAGTGGTAGAAACAATATTTTCTCATTTTTAAGTGGCCCCTGGTGTGTACCTGGGCTGTTTCGATCTAGGCATGTAATACAGCTATAGATATAGGTACTTACCCGTATCTATATGGTCTATCTAGAGATCTGTGGGAATGTGGGTCAATCAGAATCTGGGAGTGAAACAAGACGATCCATGCTTTTCTCCCCTCCCAAGGGAGCATCTGCTGCGCTCTCAGGGCCCCGGGCTAGACAATGGAGTGCTGCCCAGATCTCATGTCAGGGTGCGCAGCTAGCTCCATGGCAAGGCCGCATTACGGGGTGGACTGCGCCCTCTTTTTCCCCCGACCCGGACCGGCCCCCTCCTCCAGGAAGGCCGCGATGCTGAGTCTGGAGGAGGACCGCTGAGGCCAGCCTCGGGGTGCGCCGGGGGAGGCCAGCGCGTGGCCGGGAGCACTCACCGAGGATGCGGATCTGCGTGACCGCGCCGTGCAGGCCGAAGAGCATCCAGAGCGGCTGCGACGCGTCCACGCACAGTTGCACGCCGGCGGCGGCGCCGTTGTGGCTGAGGTGTAGCTCGCCGTCGGCGTTCACCACCAGGCCCAGGATGTCGCCGCTGTGCAGGGGCCCGGGCACGCGGCACACCGCCCAGAACTCCTTGCGGTCCCCCAGGGCCTCGGGGGTGAAGGGCAGCTCGGCGGGCCGCAGCGTGCCGGGGTCGCAGGTGGTGACGCCGAAGGACAGCGCGCCGGGCCGCGCGCCGCCCGAGCGCGTGACCTTGACAAAGATGGTCTCGGCCACGCGCACGGGCCGGCTGGTGAAGACGAGCGCGCGCTCGTCGCGCCCGTGCTCCAGGCGCGCCACTGTCTGCTCGTCCAGGATCCGGACGTGCGCGCCGGCGCGCAGCGCGTGGAAGCGCAGGTCGCCGTCGAGCTGCGCGGGGAGGGCGCGGCTGTGCTGGGAGTTGAGCGAGTTCTGCGGGACGGGGCCGCCGGCGGCCGGCGGGGCCTCGTCGCCGTCGGCCGCCGGCACGTTGAGGTCGCACAAGCTCACGGAGAGGCGCGCGTCGTCGGCCTCGCGCCGCAGCGAGGGCCTGCGCAGGGCGGTGAAGGAGCGCGGCCGCAGGCAGTCCGGCAGCACCAGCTCGCTGTCTGCGGCCGGGGGGGGGGGGGGGGGGGGGGGAGACACCGCGCGAGCGTCAGGCCGGCGCCGCGGGGGCCCGTCCCCATCGCCCGCACCCCCGACTGGTCTTCCCAGTACGCGCCATCAAAACACCGGGCTTTGAAAGGGACACACGATGGGATGCACAAAGGGATACACGATGCCTAAGACATTAAGAAACAACGCTGGGGAACCCAGGTTGTGTGGGGGACACTTAATTATTTAAGTAAGGATTCCGCCTGGGAGGAAAGACACCAAAATCGACACCGAGGGTCATTATGACTTTTGATTAAATTGAGCTTTAAATCCTCCTTCTAGAAATCATCTCTCCCTCTACAGCCCCCGACATACCTAGCCTTTCCCCCCTGGAACACCAGCAAACCCGGGAGGCAGCGGAAGACAGGAGCCGGGACCTGTCTGATAATAGTCACAAGGTCTGGACCTCTGGCAGGCGACAGACAACATCTGGACCCATGTTTCAGGTCCTGAGCCCTAAGGTGGAAAGACCCCCTGGCTACTTTTACTTTTCCACGAAACCACACAGGGCCTCCTGAGCAGACCTCGGAGCTATCTATCCTCGAGACCTGGAGAAACGATTCATTACACTAACCTCACCTGTGACCAATCAGCGCCCAGAACGACCCGGAACCCCTAACACCTGCCCCTTGAGATTTTGCCCTACGTAATCTGTCACCTGCATGCCATCGGAGAAGCAGGTATTAGCTCCCTGTATTCCTGATGGGTTAATTCCATATTAAACTATTTTTCTTTCTCTACTGCAAACTGCTGCTCATGCATTTCTTCAGGGCCAGTGAGCACAGGCCGACGGACTCGAATATCGGGATCCCCTTAACAAAATTTAAAACATGATCGGTATGCTTATAAGAGTTTTTTTTTTGTGTGAGTTCTTATAAATTTAATTCCTGGGGTCCTCCCTCTTTATCCCCAGCAGCTACAACCGCCCTAAGCACTTAGAACACAAGCAGTAAATATGTGTTGAATGCCCTGGTGACATCCCCAGAACTCTGCATAAATTGTCGCATCTTATCCCAACAGTTACCTTTTAAAGTTATCGTTGGCATACAAGGACAATGCAACTGAGAGAAGTTATGTAAATGTATCCCAACTTTCCTTTTGAAAGTGACTTAACAGGAAATCAAAACCTGTCTCTTTTTAATCATACAAGTCATAGAGACTGTATTTGTAGTAAAGACAGTTTGGCAAAAAGAAAAAAATAATTGCCTGTCAGCCCAGACCATTCAGAGAAAAAAAACCTGTTAATATTTGGACGTATGACCTTCCAGCCTTATTTCAATATATATTTTTATTTACTTTTTTTTTAATACAAAATGCTATATAAACGCCAGTAGTTTTTAACCTTTTATGGGTAACAAACCCCTTTGAAAATGTGATAACTTTGACCTATCTCCTCCTCAGAAAAATGTATTCTCCCTAAACTCTGTGGATAATTTCAGAGCAACTGCGAATCACGTAAAGTCATCCATGGGCCTGGACTCCAGACTAAGGACCCTGTCATACAGATTTCCTTTCCAAAACTAGCTTCTCCACTTACTATGTCCTCAACACGTTTTCATGCCAATGACTGTTTCTAACACCATATTTTTTAAATGGCTATGTGATGTCCAGCTTTATGCAGTCCTATAATGTATAATGAAAGTCGTTGTGTGCAATGAATTGCCTCTGCATTTCATCCTTAAAGTTTCCTGTGGAGGTGCCCCTGCTGTACGGATAAAGCTCAGAGATGTTATGTCACAGCCCAGCGGCAGATCCAGGATTGAAGCAAAGGTCTGTCTAACGCCTGATGCCACAGTCTTCAATTTTAGCCTTCCTTTTTATGCAACTCCTTCTGTGGAAGTCCCCAAATTTGTTTAGTGCCACCACAGGCCATATCATGGGCCAATCCCTCCCTGAGAGCCTTTTCTCTGAGCGTCCCCATGGGAGGCTCTGTGCCTTCTCTTCAGGAACTGGGTAAGGACGGCTGGGGTGCTTGGTGTCAGAGCAGGGCTTAGGGGCCTGGACTGGTATCGGCAGCAGAGGCTAGAATTCAGCTCCAGCTGCATCTAGAGACGGTCCCTAAAGCCTCCCTGTTTTTGTTCTCCCCTACCAGACCCCCCTGCCTCTTCCAGGAAGTGTTGTTTGAGCCCAGGCAAGGAGACAGTACTGGGCCCTTCCCCCAAGTCTCCTGTCTCTTTGGAGAAGCCTCATGGGGCCTGGCTGGTTGGGATTTCCCAGCATCACGCTTGGCAAGAAGAAGGGAGCCGACCGGAAAATGCGATTATTCCAGGGAATTGACTCTGTGACAGCCATGGTGTAGAGAGGCTGGGGGGCTGCAGAGAAGCGGAGGTGAGGAGGGCATGAGCAGGAGGGGGAAGCACAAGAGACAAAGTGGGGAACTAGGGAGGGCTGTGGGTTGACCTGGGCCTCAGGGAACAGCCCCTGCTCCCCACCCCTCAGGGATTCCAGGCAATGGCCTGAGGACTCCAGAGTGTTGGAGACCGAGGGGAAGGCACAAGGACAGCAGGGTGAGGAGGACACAAGTGGCTCAGAGCTGCACAGCCAGAACCTACAGGAACAAGGCTGTCACAGGGGCCCACATACATATGCACCCCCATACTCCTCTCCCCACCCCCACACACTCAGGACGATCAGTCAGAGCCCATGGAGCGAGGCGGACCCTCAAAACAGATTTCTGAATGGGGCTGGATGTGAGCTCTTCTGGTCCCCTTCTACTTGAATATGGAGTCCTCTTTTATCTGAATCTGCCTGCTACGGGCACTCACCACGTCCCAGGCAACCTGTGCTATGGTGGAACCTAAATGTAGGACTTTGTGGCAGTTATGATGGACACCCAGGAATAATCACTGAATGACATCACTCACTACAGACCAGGAAAGAGATGCTACAAGTGGAGATGAGGAAGAAAGAAGGAAGGAGAAACAATGGGGGATAGAGAGAAGGGGCAGGAAAATGCACCCCTTTGGCCTTGCCTGAAATATTGCAGGAGTTGGGAAAGGAGGTACAAGAGATGCTGGGAAACAGCTAAAAACAGAATCCCTGGGGCCAGTGCCCAGCCCAAGTATGTCTTCTATCCCATCCCCTCCACCCCTTTGGGGTCAGGAGGAGCTGCATGCCGCCAGCAAGCTCCAAAATAACAATCCCATTGGTGTGTCCAGCTGCGCCAGGGCCCTGAAATAGATGAAACTTGAGATTGAGGAGCTGGTCAGAGCACCCTCAGCAGAAGGAACAGCAAGGGTCACAGCTGGGTGAGCTGACATCAAGTCGGAGGTCAGGGAAGGGTCCGGGCTCCCAAAGCCAGGGGAGAGCACCATGGGACCAACTTCAGCCCAGGAGTATGCCTGGGGGACAGCTTGGAAAAACCAAATAGGCAATCTATAACCCCAAGCAGGGGCACCACATTTAGAAGCAACAAGTTATGTAATCTATGCCTGGGACACACAGCTGCCCACTTTGGAGGTTTTATGATGGGGGAAGGGGTGGCACAAGGCCAAGGGAGAAACTGCTAAACTGGCTCCCCCTCTTGTCTCCTCTTTCAGGAAAGAATTTGTCAATCTTCAGTTTCTGCCTAATCTGGTGCCTGGCAATGGCTCTGCAGATCCCCTGGGCCAGGGCAGAAACACCTAGGCCCTGCAAAGGGCAGGGAGGCTCAGGCCAGGGGTTTCTTGCCCTCGGGGTGGCACTCAGGGCACCCACTCACTGAGCCACTGTGTGCCTAACCCTGGGCAGGCATTAAGGAGAGAAAAGCCAGGACCTGGGCCGTGGGGAGCCAGTGGCCCTTAGGATTGAAGCTTGGGGCATGAAAATATTTTAACACAATTTAGTTACAAAATTCTTAGTGTCTTGGATTAGACATGATCTTAAAGGAGAAGGAGGAAATCTACATATCTCTGCCAAGTTCTCACGCAGCCTTGGCTAGAATGCCCCTGGGGACAAGAAGCTCACCACCTCCCAAGGCTATCTATCCCTCCCTCTGAACAACTATGACTGTTAGAAAATTTCTCCTTGCCTGGATCCATGTGTCCTATACCCACTCTGTGGGGCCCCCTTTAGAAGAAGAAAGAGCCTTCTCTTCTTTAAGATAACTATCCCTTTTAGGATAGCGCTCTCCAACTGAGGCTGAGGTCCCCCTTCCTGTTCCAGAGTGACTCAGTGACAGCATCTTGGAAAAAACACAATTTGACCTGGGCCCTGAAGGACAAGAGTGTTTGGATTGACAAGCGAGAGGCATTCCAGTGGGAAAAGTGCTGGGAAAATGCGTTAGCAAGTGCCTGGAGAATAGTGAGGAGAAAGGCCAGTGAGCAAGACCAGTGAGGAGAAAGGAAAGGAGAGGAGTTGAGGGGCCAGCACTCACTGACCCAGAGCCCCACAGGCCCTCCCACACGTTGCCAGCCAGTGCAGGCTGACCAAGGCAGGACCTGGACACTGGTGCAGGAGGTCTCAGGGGACAAGTGAGGGGCTCCTTTGAAGCAGGGCCTGCCATCAGCCCAAGTCTTGTTTGTTCAGATTCTCACATCCGGAGCTCTGGATAATCTTTAACCATGGGTCAGCCTGCAGCTTCCAAGCCGGCTAGCAGGTATCTGCTGGCCCCTGTTTGGAAGATGCTGCCAGCCCATTTACTGTCTCCATAAACATCCTCTTGCCGGTTTCCATCTGGCAAGGGGCAGGGGATGGAGCCGGGAGGGTGGGTGCAGGAGTTGGATGGGCGAGGGGTTCTCCACCCCTCTGGGCAGTACCCCCAAAACCCACACTCGCCTCCACCCTCTCTATATAAAACCAACCACAGGAAAGCTAGGAGAAACAAATACACTTTCTGAGGCTCATGGAGGGAAGGGCAGAATGTCCCAGAATCACTCAGAGTCAAAGACTCTTAGATTTATAGACTCTTCATGCCACACAGCCTTAGGCTTATAGATTCTCAGACTCATCTGGTCTGGCGGTTCTCAGACTTTTTAAAAAGTGGAATCTTTTCATCTAATGGAACTGAAAGCTCTGGTTGAAGTCTAAGACGTGGCCATAGAGCCCTGCCATTCAGCCGCCAAAGAGATGCCTCTGTGTAACCCCAGTGTCCCAAGAAGCCAACATGAAGGACCATTGGTCTTGTTCCCTGAAACCGTTTATATTTTATGGTTCGCCTTTCATCCAGGTACAGGGACTTGGTTTTAAGGCTCCCTCTTCCAGTGACAGAACTGGCTTAGGGGTTAGTCTATTTTGGTGATGTTTTTAAATTAGGTATTCCTTTTCAACCTAAAGACAAGAGCCCTTCCCATTTGTGTAAACACTTGCACATGTCAGTGAGGCTCACAGACTATCTGTGAGGTAAATAGCACATGTGTAATTATGTCCAAATAATAGATAGGTGGTTGAGACACAGAGAAGCTGAAAGCCTGGCCCAAAGCTAGTGAGTGGCTGAGTCAAATCTTGATTCATTCAGGTCTGCTGATTCTGAAACGAGGTCTTTGTTCCCAATACTGCAAGGCCCAGCCCCTCCACTCCACACACATCTCATCCTGGGTGCCCCAAGTCTCTCCAAGATCCCCAGAACTATGTCTTGGGCCAAAGAGATTCTAGATGAAAACATATGAAATTGCCATTTCTGGACACTAGAAACAGTCCAAAATTGGCAGTTACATATGGTGCTCTTTATATATATTCATTCTGATAGAAAACTAGAGTGTACCATGAACAGAACCAGACAAAGCTTTCAGGAGCCTTCAGGGAACTACAAGGCAGGCAGAACCCCCCTCACCACTGAATCAGGATGCTGCCCTGTGGCCTATCGGGACCCAACATGTCCAGTTGATCCCTGATGGTTTGCACTCTTGTAAGCTGTAATCTAGAAGACATGGGAGAGGGGCACGGTCCCCACATTTTGGGAGAATTCAGACTTAATAGGGAGACTAGATAGACTCATATTTCGAGAAGCTGGGGAATAATGCAGCCCACATTCCAGGTCTCAGGTCCCAGTTCCACTAAGCTATGTGACCTTGAGCAAGTTATCATACCTCTCTGAGCCTCTGTTTCCTTATCTGTAAAATGGATACAATAATAGCTTTCTTTATAATATATACAAAAGAGGATTCACGCTGTCTTCTTAAAGAGCAAGACAATACGTGATGCAGAACTCCCGACACCACTTAGACCTGCACGTGCTGCTGGTGTCAGGAGAAGGAAGGGTCAGCGAGAATAGGGGAAGTCAGGGAAGGCTTCTTGGTGGAGGGAGGGCGTGGAGTCGGGCCCTGATATAATTGGCAGAATTCGGGGTGAACAGACATGACGTGCCTGGAAGAGTCTCTGAAGCAGAAAGAACAGAAGATAACTTTTGATCAAGAAGAAATGGAAACTGTCAAAGAGGAAGAAATCGTGATTAGTATCCTCAGCCCTTTCCCCCACCCCAAGAGCTTGGCTCAGGCTCCTTAAACTAATATTTGCCTCTCAGGCCCTGGCAGCCACAGCTGAAGGTAAATATTGGTTTAGCCTGGGAAGCGGAAGCCCCATATGGCCGTGTGGTCCTCAGCCGGCCGGGTGGCTCACACTCTGTGCTGCCAAGCTGAGGCACATCCTGGAGGGGCGCCCTGACCTATGGCCTATCTGTGGAGAGGCCCAGGCGTCTCACTGCTGGGCAGCCAGGCTGGCCCGCCACCCCACAAACTGCCCCAGCAGCAGCCTGGGCTTTAGGAAGCTACCCGGAGAGTCTCCGTCCATCCCTCTCCTTAGTAGGCAGGTGGGGTCTTTTACCAAGACCTGGGAGCCTGGGCAGAGGTCAGGAAGAAGCAAAACGCCATGCACCCTTGGGAGCCCCCACCTAATGCCTTCCTAACGCCCTCCTGGGCTCAGCCACTGCCATTTTGATGTGGCAATAAGTCTTCTCACACTGACCTTTATACCCAGATCAGCCTGGAAGATCTGAATGCCATCCCAGCCTGGCTTCTGACTGGCTGGGAGAATTTAGGCAGGCCCCTCCCCATCTCCAGGCCACATTTCCTCTTCTTGAAAAACTTGACAGCACAGAAGCTGCTGGAAGCTTTCTACTATCATGGCTCCCCACTTATGCGTATCCCTTCTCCACAAGTCACCTGCTACCTTTTCACTACACCCCTTCCCCTTAAGGTTCTGCTCCCTGAATGACCACTCATTCCCATCTCTGTGCCTATGCACACCCTCCTGACTGGCCTAAATTGTTCCTTTTCAACTCCCTTGGTTCCTGACTTAAAACTCATCTCCTACAGAAAGTCCTCCTGGATTGCTACCCAGCTGCACCCCCTGCCCCCCACCCCCGACACACACACCCAGTTTTACTCTTCAGCCACACTTAATTATAGAATTAAATTTAGGTCATCTCAGACCAGTTTTATGGTGTGTCTCCCTAATATAAACACTCTTCAAGGAAAGGGGTTTTCAGTTCTTGTGTCTCCCCAAGCCTGCACAGTGCCTAGACTGTGGTGGGCAGAGAGACACTCAGAAGAAGCACCCTGTAAGTGGATCTTGGCTCACCAGCTTTCTGCCAGGACCCATGGCTGCCTTCCTGAGCTAACATTTCGGAGAAGAGCAGAGAGAGCTTGAAAAACTGGGATAGGAGCTTATCTCTCCAAGTATTAATCACCCCATAAAACTTGTATTTATTTAGTTGCTGGCAGGTCCTTCTTCCCGGAGGTAGGAAGCTGTTATTTTTGGAGATACCAGCCAGGCTTGAGCCAGGGGTGCCCCGAGGAAAGAGGGTGATCTGCTGAACTCCAGCATAATGGGAGCCTGGAAGGCCTGAAGCAGGCCAGTTGGGACCACGGCATGGGCACCAGTGGGCCTGGGTTATGGTTAGGGCATTGGGGGTGGGGGAGGTGGGATACCTGCCTGGAGGTATCAGTCAGGGAGAGACACCAGCCCTGCCTCTACTCTGTCTTGGGAGATGGCCAATCCGCCCATGGCCTGACTTTTGAACCTACTACATGCCAGTTACCCCAGAGTGGCTCTGGTCTGAGGAGCAGACACTGGCCAGGTAAGGTTTGGAGAACTTTGGCTGCAGGTTCCACACTGAGGCAGGAGGGGAGGGGACAGATTTGGCAGGAAATCTCTAAAGATGAGACACTGGTTTGGGAGACAATCACCCTAGAAAGACAGGCGCATCCTCAGAGCCACCAAGACAGGGTGACATCTGCAGAGGAGGAAGAACAGGGAAAGCCAGAGGGATCTGGGGGGAGGGAGGGATTCCTAGGAGGACACAGGTGCAGTGAAGTGACAGGCAAGGAAAGAAGGGAACATGGAAGTGGGAAGGAGAGGAAAGAGAGTGGGGGAACACTGTCCCAGAGACTATATAGGGCAGCGGGCGTGTCCAGAGGGCAGGAGCACCAAATGAGGGCATAGAGCAGCACACCCACCTCTGAAGAGATCTTGGATGGATCTCTTTTTAAAATAAAAAAACCCATTTAGAAAGAACAAAATGAAGAGATATTTTATCTGCTAATTGAATTGAGGGGCTATAATCAGTGTTTGAAAATGCCCCGGGATTATGGTGATTTACAGCTGGGACGGGAATCAGCTGGGGATTTGGCCGTATCCGTGAACAGAGGAGCCTGCCGGGAAATCCAAATGCAACTGAAAATACTGCATGAAAACCCATTTATAGTCAAAGAGGGGGAATGGGGCTGTGCCAGGTCAGAAGTCTGGGCTCTGCCCCAGGGTGGGGCCCTTCAGATTACTCTCCTTGGCCCCTGAAGTTTGGAAGCCCCATCTCACCTGGCATGTCCCCATCGTACCCACTCCCCCCATACCCTCCACCCTTCTGGAATTTGTAGTCCCAGCCTAAGCCCTCTCTTCAAAGAAGCCTTCCTGGACTCCATCCTCCCTCACTGACCTCAGCCTCCTCTGATTTCCTGCCTCCCTTCATGTTTAATCCCACTGGAGGGTAATGGGAAAGGCCCTGCTTTGGGTATCGGAACACCCAGTTCAAATCCCAGCTCTGCCACATCCCAGCACAAGTGAGCCAGGTCTTCCCTTGGCTTCAGTTCACTCCTGCCAAACGAGGATAAAAACACTCTCTCTGGGCCGGCTGCTGAGAGGTTAAACGAGATAACTGGAGGAAAACCCGTCTCAGCAGAGGGAAGGGATCCTACAAGCACAGCGTTTAGCAATTGACTGTTCCTTTATATCGTGTCTGCAGTCTTTGCTTTGTCTCCCTAATGTCCCACTGAGCCTGGGGCTGTCTGTGAGCAGGGTGGGGACTACTTCAGCACCACCCCCACACCCTTCACCCTTTCCTTCATTTAATAAACTGTCTGTCCATCCCACCACTCTCCCTTACCCACCCTGCAAATATTCCTCAGCGTCCCAGCACTAGATTCCACTCTGGAGAGGAAGCTGGCTGGTTAGGACACGGGTGCCTCCCTCCGAGCCCTCCCTATCTTGAGTGGGAACAAACGTATGGATGACCAAGCCTCAGCCAAAGCCTCAGCACTGAGAGCAGTGCAGGTGCCATGCAGTGGGACACAAGAATGGAGAAAAGAATTCCACCCAGAAGGCTTCAGGGAGGAGGTGGCTTTAGAGCTGGGTCTTGAAGCCAGAGTGGGATTTTGATCTTTAGGGACTGTGGGGAGGGCATTCTTTGCCTAGGGAAAAGCAAGAACGTTGCCTCCACTTGCCTTACTGACCCCGCAACAGGACTGTGGCTTTCTCAAGAGCTGAGACATTCTTTTGTCTCCCACCATGTCGCCATGCCCTGAGCTAAGTCATAGTATTCCCAACCACTTTACAGATGAGAAGACTGAGGCTCAGACAGAAGTCTCTAGGCTGGAGCTCAAAGTCAAGCTTTGGAACCCCAGTGCCTTGAAGTTTGGGACACTCAGGATACCAGAGCAGTGGAAAGGTGTTCACCTAAACCTGAAGTTAGGCACTACCCTCTCCAGGATGGGTGAGGATGACAACAGTCACTGAATACCTACTATGTGGCAGCTGCTTCATGTAACTCAGCTCTTTGAGCCTTCCAAAGAACCCTGAAAACAATTATTACCCCCATTTTAGAGATAAGGAAACTGAGATCCCACTGCTAGTACAGGCTGTCCTGGGTCCAACCTGGGTCCGTCTGACTCTGTAGCCAGGAGCATAACCACCGCCCTTTTGGTAGGAGCCCTGCAGGGACACCCATTTCACAGAAGGAACGGAAAGCAGATTATCCTTAGGCAGCCTGGCCTCTCTTTTTCACTTGCTGAGACCCAAAAGAGCCTTAACACGTCCGTGTGAATGTAGAAACTTCTATTGGGTTGAAAACCAGAAAGTTCCCAAACTATTAATTAACAAAAACAGCCTCCTTGTGTTTGGAACTCAGCATAAAGAAAAGCTACTGATGATTACCCATTTCTTTGTTTTTACATTCACAGTCTCTTTTTTCCCCACTGTCTTCTTCAGTCAAATAAAGGTGTTTTGAAAAGAAGAGTTTCACTGTTTCTAGACTCTGAAGTCAGAAAGGAAAAAAAGGCGGGGGCGGGGGTGGGGGGGAGAGTCAACCACCAACATGGCACTTTTCTCTGCAGGGATGGGAGATGAGAAGAACAACTGTTGAGCACAGAGTTGGTATGTAGGGCTGTGCTGGCCACTTCACTCACGGCCTCTTTAACTGAATTTTCTCTTCCCACCAACCCATTTTACAGGTGAGAAAGCCGAGGCTCAGGTAGGCTCCTCCTAGAGACACACTGATTTGCCAACGGGTTGATTTGTACCTAGAGTCTATGTGTGCACACGCACACACACCTGCCTGCACATGCACACGTGTCGCAAGGTGGGAGGCATCCTGGACTGGGAGTGCTGCCGGAGACCTGGGAGTAGTCACAGGACTCTTAGTTCCCCTTCAAACCACAGCACCTGGAGGTGCGCCCTGCACTTACGGGGCCGGAGGGAGCGGGCACTCACCAAGCAGCTGGACGCCCCGAGTGAGGCCGTACACATCCACCAGAGCCCAGAGGGGGTCAGCCGTGCGCACCCCATTGAAGAAGAGCATGGCAGCCGAGTCGTTGATTCGGTAGAACACACGGCCCTTCTTGTCCACCCAGAAAGCAATGATGTTGCCCTCATTGGCAAACTCCTCGGGCAGCGCCTTGGCCCAGAAGCCGCTCTGGGACACCAGGTCGGGGCAGGCGTACTTGGGCAGCGAGTCAGGGTGGATGCGGGAGGGGTCTTTGCTCGTGAAGCCCAGGCGCAGCGCGCCGCTCCAGCAGCACTGCTTCTTGGTGATCTGAGGGGTAGGGGGTTGGCTTCAGACAGCTCCTCCCAACCCCCAGCCCAGCCTCTCCCCACCTCAGCGAGCCCGAGGAAGGGAGTGCGCCCTTCCCTGCAGACCACCCCCAGGCAGGCTCCCGTGAGGAGTCATACTGCCCAGCGCCCCCACCATTTGGGCTCCTTTCTCTCCCTTAGGAGCATTCCCACCCGTCTGATGAGACCTAGTGATCCCCAGGCCCACTTCCTCCCCTACCCACACCTTCCTTCTTTGTCACACAGGAAAGGTTGAGAAAGGAGCAAAGAAGGGGGAAGAGAAAGAGGAGGAACAAGGAAGAGTAGAAGTGGCAGCAGGCAGGAAAGAGAAGGGTCCGGGTTTAGCAATGGCTGTAACAGAAGGCAGTGATGGGGGGAGAAAGCTTAGAGGCCCACCTTCAGTCTGACTTGCTCGTAGATGAGGACCGGCCGGTTACTGAAGGTGATGGCGTTGCAGAAGCTTGCCTGCCTCTTCACGGCCTTGTGGCTGAGGTCCATGAGGATCTGGGAGCCCTTGGTGTGTGGATGGAAGAGGAGCGGCGTGGCCGGGAGCACCCCACCGGGCAGCACTGGCGGGCAGTGCTTCTGCTTGTGGTGGCATCGGTGAGAAGTGACAGGGAAGGGACTCCCGATGGAGTCTGCGAAAGAACAAACCACAGTGTCAGAGAACTTGGCAGTCCAAGAACTGGACTAGGGTCTCCTAGGGCAGGGCAGATGGCCGGGGCATAAGCAGAAGTCACCCACTACCCATCATTGCAACCCACTACCACCGCCGCCTTTTGCCGCCATCCTTCTGCTCCCATCTATTGCAGTTTCCCACTTCACCATCTACCACCATTTATTATGCACTATCATCTACCCTCATCCTTTACCCATCACCTCCCATCACCAACACCTACCCTGGACCTTCACCTATCACCTCCCCCTGTCACGACCACCACCACCATGACCTACTGTTTCTTACTAGTATTTACCACCACCTACCTTCTACCATCTGCCTTTGCGATGAATCAGAATTTATTGCTAACAGCCACCACCATACACTGTCACACACTACCACCATAATTTATTTTTTATAAAACTTTTTTATTTATTTTAAGTGTGTTTTTCCAGGACCCATCAGCTCCCAGTCAAGTAGTTTCAATCTAGCTGTGGAGGGCGCAGCTCACAGTGGCCCAGGTGGGGATCGAACCGGCGACCTTGTTGTGAAGGGCTAACCGGCCGCCCCACCACCATAATTTATTTTATTCAACAAATATTCATTACGTATCTGCTGAATACCAAGCCCTGTCCTAGACACTGAAGATATAGGCATGAAACATACATGGATCCCATCTTTAAGAAGCCAATAGTCCAGGAAGGGAAATTAGACATGGACAGAAATCACAATACAAATGGCAGGCAGTGATAAGTACCAAAAGGACATACGGGCAGGTCACTTCTCAGGAAGGTGATAAGGAGGAGAAAGCATTGGAGCTGGGCTGACAAGGCTGAACTGCAGGGAACCGGTGACCATGTGGCTGCCATTGGAGAGCAGAAAGGTGGGTGGGGTAGGCGCTGCAGCCTCCGGACCACGCCCATCTCTTCCGTCCTTAGGGCCACCTCCCTCCACCCCAGGCTGCCTTCCTACTTTACCCTTGCCTGTGCCTGCATCTTGGACACAGATGGACCTCTGCCCAGGCTTCCTAACTGAACTCAAATCTTCCCCAAGAACCCTTGGCTAGGGAGGTATGGCTCTTTCTTCCACAGAAAGCTCTACCACACCCCAAAATGGGATAGAGTATGGGACAGGCCTTGGTCCAGGAAAAGGTGCTTTACAAACATGTGAGGTTGGTGTCCAGGACATAGGGCAGAGAGCGGAAAGAACAAAGGACAAGGTGTCTGGTGGCTGGTGTCTGTCAATAACTGGCCTTATGACCTTAAAGAAGTCACTTGCCCCCTCCGGCACAGTGGGTGGCCTCTACTCTGTGGCTCTAAGACATGTATCAGTGGCACTGAGCATGAATGCACAGCCTTAGCGTCTGGGAGCTGCAAGGGAGTGTTTATTTCTTCCCCAATATCTGTGCCTCATCTATCAGGAAGTGCAGCCCCACCTATTCTGTCATCTTGAGGAGAGACATGGAGGAGGGGAAGATGGGGGTGGGCAAGTAGAAACCCACAGAATGTGACAGAGGCCTGGGGAGTTTCAAATTTTGGAAACTCCGAGGCAGGAATTTAATAATACAGAAAGCTTGGTCAGCCTCAGGACTGCCCAGAGGCCTGCCACATCCTAAAGGGGACGTGGGGTTTCCAGGCAAGAAAGAAAGACAGGGAGCGAGGAGAGAGGGAAGGAGGAAAACCAGCTTTCACTCCAGGCTGTATTGCATTGGTTTGCTTCACTTGGCATTTTTTGCTTCCTCCTTCAAAAAGGGCCCCAGACACCACTGTCCACTGTCCAGGGCCAACCAGACACCCTGTGTGTTAGCTTCTAGGCCTCTCTGGAGCAGCTTCCGACAAGCCAGGGCCATGAGGTGGGAGATAGGGGTGGCACAAGGAGCTCGCCGTGCTCTCACTAAGGAGACAAGACTGGAATCGCCAAACAGTGCTCCAGGGCTTTGAAAACTGCAAAGCAGTGGGGAGACTCAGACAATCTGGGAAGACTACCTGGAAGAGGCTGAGTGGCCCCTGGATAATGCAGAGCAGGGGAGGTCATTCCAAGGAAGGGAACAGTTGGGGTGAAGGGCAAAAGATGTAATGACTACAAGTGCCCTACCTGCAAGACGTACCCACTGGGCTCAGGCCAGCCTCAGACACAGCTTGACTCTTGGTTTCAAAAAATACCACTGGTAAAAGGTAACACTACACATTGTTTAAGGATGTATGCATATGTAGAAATGAAAGCATAGAGGAAAAAAATACTCACTGGGTGAATAGATAACAAATTCTGGTACATCTACACAATGGAATACTACTCAGCAGTAAAAAAGGAATGAACTACTGATATGGACAGCAATATGGATGAATTTCAAAATAATTATGCTAAGTGAAATAAATCAGTTTTTAAAAAATGTGTACACAATCCATGAAGCAACTGCAGGGCCTGCATTCCTTTCAAAACCCTTTCTTTCCCTTCACCCTGTCCCATTTGTATCAATTCTAGGAAACACACCCTAAGCTATAGTGATAACAAGCAGATTGGTGGTTGCCTGGGAGTGGGGGGGGGGGAAGAGAGGGAGGGATTATTTAGGGTGATGGATGTGTTCACTATCTTGACTGTGGTGATGGTTTTGTGAGAGTATGCATACGTCAAAACCCATCCAACTGCACACCTTAAACACATGTGGTTTAGTGTGTGTCAATTAAAACTCAATAAAGCAATTTTTCTAAACCTGCTGAGCCCAGCAGCTGATTAGAGCCCCTTCTATGGGAGAGGCTCCCCTCCCCAGCCTCTGTTCAGAACCCAATCCATGGACCAACTACACAGGGCCTCAGATTCCTTTAAAATGCTTCCTCTTCTTACCACCCATCCCAGTTGGGGTCCTGGGGCCCTGGGTAAAGGTACAGAAAACACTGGCTCTGGGCAAATATGGTGGTGACACCCAGAGGCTAGAAACCCAGGCCCCGGAAGAGCCATTCCCCAGGGCCTCCCTTGCCTGAGCACAGCTCTGAAACCAAGGACCAGCTTGGGGCAAGACTTCTTTCCTTACATCCAAAAGGGCTCCCTCCCTGCACTTTGTCATACATCATAAGCCCCTAAGGTCCCCATTCTATTGGATGAGTGAGCTGCAGTCCAGACTGGTTAACCAAGTTGTCTGAGGTCACACAACAATTAAGTGGCAGAAGTTGGACTTGAACCCTGACTTCCAATGCTATGTCCAGGGTCTTTTACCCTCCTCAGCATCTACTACTAGAGCTCATTTCCCTCCGAGTCCAAGATGGCAGGAGTAGTGGGGAAAGGCTTCACGGAGGAGGTGCTGGTCAGTCCCGGGGTGGGGCGCGGCCCCAACCCGGGGCCTCAGGATGTTGGGCTCAGTGGCCCGTGGTCCTGGGTGGAGCCCCAGTCTCGCCTCTGGCTCCCAGCAGAGCTCCCAAGGAGTTCCCCACCTAGTGACACATTTACAAGCTTCTCAGGAGCCACAGTGGGGGACTCCCCCCACAAACAGACAAGGCTGCTGCTGACACAAAGGAAACTCCCTGCCACGGCCCTTCTTCCTGGGCATTTACGAGCTGCCAGACACGAGCCTGGCCAGCCCTCCAGGTCACCCTCAACCAGTTCCAGACCACATTCCTGCCTCTGGGTGGGGTCCCAGGGGAGATGCCTGGATATAATGTAGCCTCCAGAGTGACCTCCCCACTGCCCCCACCAAGCCCAGCTCCAGAACCATCTTGGCCGGGTCCGGGATACCGGGATACACAGGCTGGCTGAGTTGGGCTGCCAAGGAGAGACGGGTAGGGACCAATACTAATGACAATGACCAAACTCTATGTAGCTTAACTGGCAGTATCTTCAATCGCCCCCAATGCCACTCTGACACAGGTCCTCAGAAGAGAAGTTACTCACCGAGGTCACCCAGCCAGAGTAAAGAGCCCAGATGGGAACCCAGGCCTGCTGCCTCCACACCCAGCAGCTCTGTCACTAACTGTGAGACCTCTGGGAGCCTCATTTTTCTCATCTGTATAATGGGGGTCACGGCATACCTTCTTCATGGGATTCTTGTGAGAATTAAATGAGATGATTTATGTAAAACTAACAACCAGTAAGTGGTTGTTATAATAATAATAATAATTAACAATTACATTAATAATTAACAGTTATTAATAATTATTATATAGCAGTTATAATAATTATTGTCGCTATTGACATCAGTCTGTGCTCTCCTACTTCCCCCCTACCCCATGTATCCTTTCTCTGCCCCATGTACACCTCTCCAAATCCCACCCATCTTTCAAGGACCCGTTGAATCCCCCTGCAATCAGAATCGCCTTGTTCTGAACCTGTGGACCAGTATACCAGTGCTGGCATGGCCATTTGCATCCCTTATGAAGGAGGCTTGTCTCACTCTCTGGACAGTGGGAGGGGCAAAGAGCACAGCACTGGAGGCAAGTGGCCCTGGGTTCAAACTCTGGCCATTCCACAGATTTGCTGTGTGTCTCTGGGCAAGTCACTTCACCTCTCTGGACCTTGATATCTTTCTCTGTAAAACGGGGTCATCATAGCTGCCCTGCCTACCTCTCCAGGTTGTTGTGAGGACCCAGTTAGTTCATAAATGCAAAAGAATTTTACAAACTTTAACCTCTGATCCCAACATAAAATCTTATTTTTTCATATAAAAGCAACAACCACCACCAGAGGAAATGATTGGTTCATTCCAGCCTAGTGGGAGCCCGAACACTTCTGTTTTATCTTATCCCGAATTCCCTAATCCCAGATTGTCAAGATGTCCTGATTTGGACCAGTTTATATGCGTTCACTGAACAGGGCTCTCTCTCTGATGGAAAGTCTCTGGGAGCCAGTTCCAAGGGTGGGGAGGTGGCCTGGAGAAGAGAGAGGACAGTGAACTTCTCTGGGTTCCTTCACGGGGCCCACCTCCCTCACCTGCCTCTTGCCTCCAGGCTTAGCCCACGCCCATTTCTCTGCTGGGAACTTTTCCTTCCTCCTTCCCATCTACATACTTGTCTTTGACTCAATCATCCTTTAGATCTTGATGTAAGGCCCACTGTCTCCCAGAAGTCTCTCTGACCCCAGACCAGGTTACGGGACCCGCTGTGGACTTCCAGGGACCCCACACAGCCCTAACAGAACAGCCAGTACCCAAGCAACTTTTCTCAACTCTGATTCCCCCACAGAATTAAGCCCAAACGTCCCGAGGCACCACTGTATGCAGTATCTTCTGTATACCCAGAATGGTTCTGGTTTTGTGCTGTCCTTGGGAGAGCTGAGAAAGCGTCACTCAGATCATCTGCTGTGTTCTACAGTGAAGCTTTCTGGCTAGGAAAGACTGCAGGGTTATTTGTGCATCTCCCTGACGGCCTGTGAGCCTCCTGAGGGCAGAGACCGTTGTCTATGTTACTGCCGTTGCCCAAATGTCTAGCTCAAAGCACATAGCAGGTGTTCAGTAAGAGCTGCTGAACGAGCTGCCACGTTCAATTCTTCCACCCCCTGATCGATTGGCAAGTGTCTGAGGGGCACACACTGTGTACCTTGCCCTCTGGTGTGCTGTCGAGGAATTAGAGAAAGAGGGGACTGAAGGGACAGCTTCCTTCACCGCCTAGTGCCCAGATCCCACACTACATGCCTGACTACAGCCCTGCCTGCTCAGAAACCTTCAATAGCTCCCCACTTGCCTGTGGGAAAAAGGAGAGAAGGAAATCTGCGAGGGTTGGTTTTTTCTTGTGTATCAGACACTGCACGAGATGCCTTTCATGTACAACCTCGTCTCACCTTCCCAGTCCCTGAGAGGCAGGTATCTGTGGGAAGCAGCCTCTACAATGGCCCCAGTGAGCCCCTCTTGAAATCCCCTCCTCTTGTGCGTGGAGTGGACCTAGCAACTAGTTTCTAACAAATTGAATACAGCTTAAGTAATGGGTATCACTCCCAAGACGGGGTTATAAAAAGCCTTGGCCTCCGTCTTGGTTGCTCTCACTTGCCTCTCTCAGGTTGCTCCCTCTGGGGAAGTCGGCTGCCATGTTGTAAGGTAGCCCTCAGGAGAAGCCCACATGGGGAGGTTCCGAAGACTGCCAATCACCATGGGAGTAAGCCTGGATGTGGCCCCCTCCCGACAAGCCATCATTCAGATGACACCACGCCCTGGCTGACGGCAACCTCAGCACAGACAGGAAGCTGGAGGCACCTACCTAACTGTTCAATACTCCTGACCCACAGAAGCTGTGAGATAATTAAATGTCTATTGTTTTAAGCCACCAACTCTTGGAGCAATTTGTTATGCAGGGATACGTTATACAGCAATACAGTATCAACTAGCCCCATTTTATAGATAAGGAAACAGAGGCTCTGAGAGAGAATAACTTGCCTAGGCTCACACAGCTAGGAAGCGGTGGAGTTGACTCTGAATTCATGTCTGTCTCGTTGCACAGCTGTCCTCAGTGGGCCCCAGCTAGCCGTCCGGTCAGCACACTCGATCCCCTCTTCCCTGCATGAAGCCTCCACTCCACCCCAGTCAGCTTCTCCATAACTTCTGCAGCCCCCCAGGCGTACACCTGTGTCGTTTAGGAATAGGGGCCATTGTAGCATCCAATCATGCCCCCAGAGAGCCCGGCTATGCCCACAGCAGGTACTGCTGCTCCCTGGAAGATGGAACGAATCCATGATGACAAGGTGGGCGGGCAAAGGAGAGTGGCAGGAAGTGGGCAGGATCAGCAACCTCAGAGCCAACTTAATCTCCACACAGCCTCCTGCTGTCACTCCCTCTGCGACATCCCAGTCTCTGATTTCCAGCAGCCAGATGTGCGTGCAGATGTGCCTCCCAATATCCTCACTGCTGGGAGGGAACCAGCCCTCCTCTTCCCATTCTCCCATCCCACCCCAAGATTCCAGAGGGGATTGCAGACGAGAGCTATTCTGGGTTCAGTTCCCTGTCCCTGTCTTCTCAGCGCCTCGCCAAGCCCGCAGGCCAAGCCTGAGAGAGTAAGGGGGAGCATGTCTCAGTCACATAAATCCACACACCACGCAGACATCACCCTTAGTTCCCCTTACACAAATCCACACCCGCTTGTGTGGACATGCGTGCATACAGACACAGCTAGCGTGTGCGCCAAATGGCAGACAGAAGCACCCAGGGAACATTCTGTCCTGGGGGGGCCCCCAGGGCTGGAGAAGCGGAAGACACAATCTGGGTCCTTGGAGGCAGCCAGGCGCATGTGGTGTACACACTCACAAGCACACACAGGCTTGAAGAAGCCTCCTTGGAAACCTTCACAAAAGCACATCCATTTACAGAGCTCTTACTATACACCCCTATGCCCATTAGCTAACTTAATCTTTTCTACAACCCTTCAGGGTAAATGTTATCATCCCCAATTTATGGAAGTGGACACTGAGACTCAGACAGATAAAGATCTTGACCCAAAGTCACATGGCCAGTAAGAGTGGAACAGGATCCAAACTCCCATCATCAAGAACACATGCCCACCCTTCCCTTCCCCCTCAACCTTGCCTGGTCTCAGGTCTCATGTCGTCTGAGGCATCCTTGATGGCTCCCCTCAGGCCACCTGCAGTTCCAATGGCGATGTGGTCCAGAAGCCCCGAGCCTGTACCTTACACGTTCCCTCTTATTCACTGACCAAGCAGCTGCTCGTGCCCACTGTGTGCTAGGCACTGGCTGGGTTAAGAGAATACAAAGATGGGTCAACCTGATCCCTGCCCTCCCGGAGCCCACAGGAACGAGTTGGGTGCGGGGTGCGTGTACACATGTGCTCACAGACACACCTGCCAGATTCTCCTTGGCCTAAGCCTCCAGAGCGGCTACCCGGAGAGAGGAGGCTCACATGCTAATCCCACGTCTCATAAATCCATCTAATGCCCTCTGCCCTGCTGCCTCCTTGAGAATTAAGGAACCCAAGGAGGAGAAGTGGGGAGTCAACTGCAGCAGGGCCTGAGTCACCAGCTATTTCCTTCTAGGCTACAGCAGCCCCCTCTGTGTAGGACAGCGTGGGAACCAATCTCTCAGGTCCCTGCACCGGCATCGAGGGTCTGTTGGTTCAGACAGCAACCTAGGGTGACTGTATGTCTGGGTGCATATGTGTGTGTCATTCACTCAACACCCCTCAGTAACAGGTCCCTCCCTCACCCTGGGGAGAATCCTGACAGAAGGGGAGGGGAGCAGAGGGGACGGGATGGTTCTCAGTATTGTGGCTGCCTCCCTCTGTGCTCTTCCTACCACCCCCATCCTGCCCTCAAGATCGGGAAGCAGCTCTGGAAATCCGGCTGATGAAAGAGATCAAGCATGTAACTGCCGAAACCATTTTCCAAATGGGAATTAATTTCTCCCAGGGGACCCCTGCCAGGCTGCTCTCAGAGGAGCCTGACTCCTCACCAACAGCTCCACTATACACATGAAAACATCCCCCCGCCCCGCTACACACACACAATTAGTGCAGAAACACTGACATCTGCAGAAAAACAAGGGCATGTCACAGGCACAGAGTCCCACAAATGTGGCTGCTCATTCATGGAAACACACACATGACAACACTCAATTTTTAAACATTATATAGACAAATACATGTTACGTGGGTATACACAGAGAGGCTTAAAACATAGGCATGCAATCTGCAGACACCAGAAACATAGAGAGACAAGATATGTCAACGAACACACGACTAGATAACCCCTACACACACAAACAGTCTGGGGTCACCTTCCCCTCACCTCTCATTATAACCCAGTAATCCAAGATCTTCAGCTTGACACAAACCAAAACCCCAAGGCCCACAGTGAACACACAATCAGAAACTGTAACTGTGTCCTTCCCAGTCAGGTTGTGAGCTGAAAGCACCCTAGGAAGGAGCAAACCCCTGCATCTCCCACTTCCCCCAACTCGTCTTCCAGAAGTAAGCAAAACCAGAGCCACTGGGGTGGTCAGTGCACAGCTATGGATACCACGGACGTGGGAAGGACACGCATGCGGGAGTTCTGCTAAGGGGTTGTGTGGGTACAGGCAAACGCTCCCTCTCTACAACCCCCAGCTGCCATCTCCTACTCATGTTGAAGGCAGGCTGAGGCAGAGGATAAGGAAGGTGGTCCTGGCAAGGGCATGGAGGTCAAGACAGATGGGGCATTGGATGAGCACTCGCCGATGGCCACCCAGCCTGGATGCCCAGTGCCTAGAGTTCTCGGTGCACCCCAAGCTATCCTCCTGTCCCAAACAGGAGAGGGAAGGAACGCAGCCCTGGCCTCAGAATGCCTTTCCAAACCCTTTAGGTTTTCTCCATGGTGAGTCCTTACTCACATTGTCTCACGTAAGCCTCCTCACACTCCTGTGATGAGGGTGCTATTACTGGCCCATTGACAGGTGAGAAAACAAGGCTCAGGGAGACATTTCCACAACACACGTCTATCTACTCAAGAGCATGAGCTTCCACAACACACGTCTGTCTACTCAAGAGCATGAGCTCTTGACGACCATATGCCGTCTCAGGTATTCGCGAGTCGTCTCAAGGTCCTCACTTCCTCGGAAGCCTGTGCTCCAAGGCAGCTGGACGACAGTGTGCTGCGTCCCGAGCCTGTTGGGAGAGCCTCTCTGTCCTGCCCAGGCCCAAGTCTGACTCCAGTGGAAAATGCCAGTCAGCTTCAGACCTTCTGCCAACAGGCCCCGCTGGGGCCAATGAGCCCTGAGAGGAGCCCCCGCCCCACCGACAGGCAGGGCCAGGCCCAGGTCACCCCAGTCCGAATCTCAGGCCAAGGCCCAGGCCACTGGCGTTGGCCCTGGCTGGCTCCGGATTATGTGTCTTCCAAGGCCTTCCATCTGTCACTTAGCCCTCTAGGCCCAGGACAAAATTCATTTCCTTTTAAGAGAGCCAATGATTTGCTTTTCCCATGTCTCTTTCCCTGAGTTTTTCTTTTTTAATTAGAAAGTGCTCTCTCAACGTCCAGCACCTAGAAAGGGGAAGCCACCTGGTCACCATACCTGGCCATGGCGCCCCACTTCTCCTTCCTTCCTCACTCCTGCCACCACCCTCCTTCCTTCCTAGGCCTCTCCCCGTTCCTCAGTGCCCACTGGACTCAGCAGATGGAGGCTGTCCCATCCCCTGATGTCCTGTCCAACAATAGAGGGGGGCATCGAGGGGAATGTGGCAGGGCCTCCCCAAGATCAGCTCACGCTGCTCTGGCACCAGTTTTATAGGAACTCTAGCTCTCAGATCCCTAAGAAGGCTTCCCCTCCTGGGTCTCGTGCCACATCGGCCATGTTACTCCCCAGACCACAGCACTCAAACCAAGTAGAAAAGGGGACAGGAATTGGGGCGAGCAGGAGCCCTGTGAAGCCAACCAGTACTCCTCCCTTCCAACCCTTCACCTGCTTGCCCATTGTTCTGCCTGATCATGGCCATGAACCCCAGAGGTCAGAAGTTCATTCACCTCCCCAGCAGAGCATACGCTTTGAGAACTGAGATCAGGCAATGTGGGAGGCTGTCACTTGCATATCCGTGCACGCACGCAACTTGTGCACACACGTGTGTGCCCCACACATCTCTCACAGCTCCATCATGGAACTCGGCGCTGACCTCCGTGGCCCACATCCCAGGGTTCACAAACAGGTCCCCAAGCTGTCCCAGTCCTGGGAAAGGGGGGTACGGACCCCCAGAACCTCACATGCCACTCGGGGGCTGCTGGTCAGCACCCTGGGTACTGCTGGGTGCTGAGGACAAAGAGACTTTGTGGGGAGACAGCTGCCTGACTTCCCACCAGCTGCCAGGAAAAGCCCCTTCTTCCTGCTCTTCCCAGCCCTCCTAGCTTGTGCCCCACCCCAGTGCCTGCAGACCAAAGGAGCCCCTCAAGGAGTGAAGAGGCAGGGGGATGACCATGCCCTCAGCACCAGCCTCCCCAGGTGGTCTCCAGGCTGGGGGTGGGTGGACCCCCAGGCATCGGCTGGGGCCTTACCGTGGAGGGTGGTCCGGGTGATCTGTCCCCCCATCACGGGCAGCAGGCAGCACGGCCACCTCCGTTTGGCTAGCTGGCTTCGTCACCAAGCCACCCTGGCTGCCAGCTCCCCTCCTCCTGGCCCCCTCCCCTGCGGTCGGCAACCGGCATGGCAGGGATGAGCCTGCCTCTCCCTCGCCCCCACACGCTCCCTCCCGCACACCACAAGGCTGCCTGCGAGGCTGGCCACACAGGCACGCACACCCCTGTGGCCCCCTGCTCACCGCTGCCTCCCAGCTCCCACCCACTCCTGGAGCTTCCCCCACCTCCGCACTGGTACAGGCAATGGGAGCTGTCATGTTTATTTACATAAGGAGGAGGAGACTGGAGGCTTCCTGAAATAGCCCAGCTCCAGAAAACGCTGGAGATGCCCCAGCCTAAGCCGGCAGACACACACACACACATACACACACACACGTGTGCAAACATGGCTGCACACACACATGCATGCATACATGTACATTCCCCATCACGCACACGTGAACAACCTCACCATTCGCCCAGGCCTTCAGTCAGTCACACGTCATTATGTACCCACTACGTGCAGACATCAGGTGACGCAATAAGGATATTGCTGTGAGCGTAACAGACACTGGCCCTGCTCTCGAGGGGCGTACAGTCTGGCTAGTGGAGCTTAGTCACAAAGAGCTGCCACTGCTTCTATCTTCTTCCAGGCTCTGTTGTAAGTGCTTAAGAGTATTAACTCCTCTGGTCCTCGGGGGCTGAATGATGAGGTCAGTATTGACGTTGTCAGCAATAGGTACCATTATTATTGTTATCTTACAGATGAAAACACTGAGATAAAGAGGTTACCTACCTAGATGGTGGCAGCGCTACATGCAAACCCAGGCAGAATCCACACTTTTACCCCCACACCAAGCTGTCCCTTTGATCATAAACATACACACACACACACCAATATAAACAGACCACACTACCCATCTACACCATGTCACATGTATGTACACGGACGCAGGCTCATAAGCACTGGCAAGCATTCACCACTGTGCACACTTAGCCACCTACTGCCCACCAGACACGTGCACCAATACCCATACACCTCGCAATGTACACACTCAACACATGCGCATTCCCACAGACTCATGCAGTCTCTGGAGAGATCTTAAGGTGCAGAACCTGGCACCCCACACTTGGAGGAGAGGGAAAGGTGTCGGCAAAGAGCGCAGAGGGCAGTGGGAAGGCAGGCCCCTCTCACACTAGGCAAGCATGCTGGGAGCCCAAGGCGTCACCAAAAGAGCGACCACCACACACTGAGCACTTGTGATGCGCCAGGCACTGTGTACACTGGTTTACACTCCAAGCGGCAGGGATGGCTGTTATATCCATTTTACAGAAAAGAAAATGGGAGCTCTGAGAGGCTCAGGAACTCGTCTCAGGTTGCCCAGCAGGTCAGAGGCAGAGACAGGACTCAAGCCTGGGTCTGGGGACAATCTCACAGTCCCTCACCCATCACAGCTCCCTGCAGGACAGGCCTCTCCCAGGAACACAGGACAACTCCCCCCTCCCAGGCCCAAGCCTGTCCCCAGTCCGCCCCCTCACCCCATGGTCAGGGATCTGGGTTCCCAGGGAAAGATCTGAGTGGGGAAGGAAGGCCAGTGAGTGAGGGGTGGGGACTGGGGAAGGAGCTGTGGGAAAGGCGGGGGCTGCCCCTATCAGATGGAACTCAGAGGCCTGGGCACTGAGAGGGGCTGTGCTGGGCCCTGAGCCTTCAGCTCACAACCCTGCTGCTGCCATTCCTGCATGAGTCTGGGGCAGGAGAGGGGCAGGGGAAAGCTGGAGGGGCACTCGGGCCTGACCTGGGGTCATCACTCAGAGAGCTGGGCAGGCCCTGGGTGGGAGTGCCCAAAGCCCAGCATGCTAATCCACCTCCCAGTCTGGAGGCACGCCTCACACTTCTCCCTGGGAGAAGCTGAGACATGCGATCCCACTTAAAGCTGCCCCTTTCCACAGGCAGATGCTCACTCATGGCTGTGTACAGCCACATGTATACACACACACACACACCCTGTTCCTCTGGGAGACTGAGTCTGTGTCACAGTCTGACTGAGAGTAAATAAGCCAAACTCCTTTTGTGGGGTAAATAATCCTAACAACAGCAAACACAAGTCTTGACTGTGCCAGGAAGTTCTAAGTACATCACACATGTTAACTTCTTCAAGCCTCACCATAACCCTAAGGGATAGGTTGCATTTTTATGCCCAGTTTACAGATGAGGAAACTGAGGCTAAAAGAGGCTGCTCTGGAGGCTGTTCCTGCAGCAGAGTCAACCTCCCTCATCCTACCCGCCTTTTAACGCATCTGGCTGGGCCCTTCACCACCAGCCCCTCCTGTGGCCAGTCTGGTCTTCTCAGCCACCCAGCACTAGGAACACCTCTTCTGGGAAGCCTCTCTAGGGCCCTGAGTGCAGAGTAAGTCCCCCTTCTTGGAGCTTGTCTCTCCTCTGAGCCCGAGCTATGCCTCTCCCAACCCTTTGTCAAACTCTGCCCAACACAGTGACAGCCATGGCCTAGCTGTGGCCTTATTTGTTTGCCCTGGCTTCTCTTGAGTACATGTGGACACTTCAACTTGACCAACATTTTTTGAGCACATACTATGTGCCACACACTAAGCTACACACTGGGGCTGCAATGGTGACCAACAATAAACAGACCTTGGCTCTTGTGGACTTATAGGCCAGAGGGAAACAGACATTTATCAAGCAGTCTCGCTAAGGAACGTGTCATCACAATCCTAGGAAAATGTTCTGAAAGAAAGGAGCGAGGTTCTGGGGGGCTGGGGGCAGGCTTTCCTGAAAAGCAGTGGTGAAGGAGAAGCAGGCCTGTCCATGTGTTGTGCAGGCAGGCTAGGGAGAGAACATTCCACAGAGTGAGCACAACACGTGCCAAGGCCCTGTGACTGAAGTGAGACCCACACAGCCAAAAAGCAAGATGGTATGGCTGCAGCGGGGACAGCAGAAGGATCCTGGGGAAACTTGCTAGTGGCAAGCCGAGGTGGGCTGGGGACATAGCAGGAGGGCCTCGAAGAGCTGGGTGAAGACCCTGGCCTTTTTTCCGAGAGCAATAGGGAACCCCTGACAGGTTTCAGCAGAAAGGCAATAAGACCAGACTTGCATTTCTAAAAGGTCTCTCTGCCATCTGCTGTGGAGAAGACATGGGAGGAGGCAAGAGGAACCAGGAGAGAAAACAGCCGCATCCAGGGCGTCGGGCCTATACTGGACTTGCCCGCATTCCCCTGGGGCCTAACATGATGCCTGCATAGAGCAGGTGCACAGGAAATATCTCACAGATGGAACCAACCAATAGCATGTCATTTTCTGGAAACAGGACTCAGAGGAGGTACCTAAGCGGGGATGGGGGCAGGGTGAGGGCGCAGCACGGGGGTCCTTCAGCTGGACGGCACCCTCACTCTGGCCACTGCAGCAGACAATTGGGAGGCAGTGTGGGCAGCCCCTGGGCCTTCACACCACCACTGTCTGCAGGGGTTTTCCAGCAGACTTCCTTGGGTCCTGTTTCCGGCAAGCCACTTCCCCAACTTAAATAGGAAATGGCCACATCCTCTGTCTGAGGGTATACCCTCTACCTCCTCCCCAGAGCAGTGGCCAGGCCTCCACAGAGCATGTGACAGCCAGCACTGCACCCCTTCTCTGTTTTATCTGTTGAGGCAGCACATAAAACCTCATTTGGCCGAATAATTCTGTTACTAAAAGGAGTGAGAGCACTACTGACCTATATCATTCATTCATTCGTTAAGCACTCCCTGAGTGCCAACTCTGGACCCACAGGTGAGCAAGACCCAACTTCGGCCCTTCAGAAGCCAAGCAGGAGCCATGCTGGGATCAAGGGATGAGGTTCCTTTTGCTTTGGGTGAGTTATTTCAGTGTCATGTTCTATAGAAAAGGATAAGGATGAAACAATATGAAAAGGGATGTGAAAGGGGAATGGAGAATCTATAAGCAAGTCTGTATAAAAAATTGTAAATGCAACTATTTATTGAATACTTCCTGTGTGCCAGGCACTGTGCTAAGTATTTCACACACATATCTCACCTAATCCCAAAACATCCCTGCAGGATTGCCATCATTCCCATCCTGCGAGCTATAAAACTGCTGGGGCTCGGAGATGTTACGCGGAAGGCAAGACAAGCCCAAATTCAATCCCAGACCTGCCCGCCATCAAAACTCACACTCTAGACAGGAAAGGTCAAAGGGCAGGGGACTTCCTGCTTGGGGAAGAGACGGCAAGGGGATAAATACACCTTTTTTTAAGGAATCAGAAGGGTTCTATGTACAGGCAGAACCTCGGAGTCTTCCGGAAGACAAAGGGTGACAGCCCAGGGATGGAGCTTTAATGAAAGCAGGGGAGACTGCGGACTAATGGGTGACCCATCCTAGAAATCTTGCAGGAAGTAGGCCTGTCCGTGACCTGGGCAGGAATGTTATACCTCAAAGCCCACAGGCAAAAAGCAGGACTGGGTGTGCCCTTGGAAAGCACTTGGTCTGACAGAAACCCTGCCAGCCTTCAGAAAAAGAAAAAAAGGAAAAAGACAACTCCCTCTCTGGCTAGTTCCCCAGCTGCATCTGCTCTCTGACTCCAGCCAGGGCACCTCTGCCCCCTTGGCTCTCTGAACTCATTCAGTCCCCAAGACCCTCCCGTCACCAGGGTTCTCTTCTTCCTGCCATCTCCCATCTCCTGACACTTTCCCTCTTGGGCACCATCTTGGTCTCTGCGGTCAACTTTCTCCTCACCAAGTCCTTTCTCATCCACACCCCCCAACGCCCAGCACTGCAGCCCTAGGCCGAGCCTACCCTCAGATCTTAAAGTCTAGGGCAGACCCAGCAACTGCAGAATAGAACATAAAATAAATTCACTGGACAATAGAAACCATCGGAATCAGAGACTCCAAAATTTTTGAAAGAAGGAGAGCTTGAGATCTGGACCCAAGAGAGCATCGGGTCCAGCCACTGCCTTCAGACAGGCCAAGAAGTAACATGCCCATTTAACAGGCGTAGCAAAGGAGGCCTAGTACATTGTGGACTTCCCTATGGTCACACAGTAGGATAAGGACTTGAACACTCAGGTTTAACATCTTCTGGTGCTTACTTAGCATGACATATAGGTCAGGGCATTGGAAGGCATGGCAGACAAGAGCGGACAAGAAGAAGGGATTGCTTCTCTTTACGAGGTGGGCAGAAGGGACTGGTACCTGAAGTCGTCCATAAAGAGAAGGCAGGGAGGGGCGGGCCCTGCTGGGGAGGAGCTGGGAAAAGCTCCTGGTTGTTGCCATATCTTTTTCATCAAGAACAAGGGCTAATTCGATTGAACTGATGAGTCACCTGGCATATGGGGCTAAAGGCCAAGCTGCCAGGGCCATCCTCCCTGCCCTACTAGACTGGGCCTGGTGCTGGAGAATGGGGAGCAGGGAGCCCCACCCCAAAGCTTCCTCTCATGCCCGGAACCAGGATGAGACTGGAGGCTGCGGCCTGGAGTCTGGAAGAGAGAGACATGTGCATAGAGACGAGGACAAAGACACACAAAGACAGAGCGTGCGCTGGGTGCTGCAAGGAAACTGGAGCCAAGGCGCCCATAGGGTGTCCTCTGGGGCTGGGACAGGTGCCCCAGCAGTGACAGCTGCCAGCCGCCCAGGATGATGGGAACACAACAGGTGCAGAGGCGGGGGCGGAGACCAAAAGGGAATCTGAGAAAACAGCTTGGAGTTGGGCACCCCTCCCAGGCCATGGGCCCAGTGCCAAGCAGCCGTTTCTCAGACCCTCCAAGACACAAACACACCGATGCCTGCTCCCCAGGTCTGGGCTTCAGGACCATCCTGGCCAGCCAGGACTACTCAGGAGTCACATCCACGCCAGGCAGAAAGGACAGAACAAGGAAGAAACCAGGTTTTGATTCCCAGGACAGAGTGTGCCAGACGGATCCCCACCCACAGAGCCCCCAGCTGGCAGCAAACGTTTGCCTGCGATAAGATCTATGTCACCAGCCAGGAAGGGTGGAGGGATGTGCCCATCCCATCCTCGTGGAGACTGGGAGCTCTGGTCTTGAAGTAAGATAGGCAAGCTCTACCGACACATGACTGGGCAAGCTACTGAGCTTCTCTGAGGTCCAGTGCTTGGCTCGAAAAGTAATAGTAACAATTGCTGTCAATGCTGTTCAGAGGCCCAGAGAACTCAAGAATCAAGGTAGGACCTAGAGGGGCTAAGATCCCGCCCAACCTCAGGGAGGAGTGACTTAGGATCGAGGATATGAGTACACTAAGTATACTCTGAAATGTTCCACTGAGAAGAGAGGGAGGAAGAGAGGACCAGCTGTAAGAAATAGGAACCATCTTCACCTTAATGAGCACCGTTTGCTCAGCACCACTCATGGTTCCAGGCTTTCCATGTGTTATTGCACGCATGCCTTATATGCAAATGCCATTCCAGGGTGCTGGGTAACAGTGGGTTCTTCTAAGCAAGCAAATTAAACATAGCGCCTTGTCACCTGGTTAGCTCTCTGTTTTTGTTTGGGATAGAATGAATTTTAAACTTGAAGCCATCCCTTGTCTCAATGGTCACAAGTCACAAATGACCTCAATTATCACCTTGCTGAGGAGGGTGAGGAAGGACAGACAAGAGACATTTATTGGGGGGGGGGGAGGCAGAGAGATGTGGAGATCCAAGGGCTCAGGGGACAAGACGCATGTGCTTAAGCAAGACATGAGCCTTGGCCATCAGAGATGCACAAACACCCCCTGGACTGATCCCGCTGGGCCTGCCCGGATTATGAGAAAAGCTGGCAGCTGAGAGCAGGAGGTTAAATCTCTCCTCTGCAGGCAGAGACCACCCTCCCCAAGCCCATCCACCTGCCTCCACCCCACCCTCCTCTCTCTCTCTCTCTCTCTCTTTCTCTCTCTCTCTCATACACACACACACACACACACACACACACACACACACACACACACACCTACAGGCCTAGTGGCGCAGCCAGGATTCCTGGTGTTCAACCCTTGTGGTGTCCCCCCAGGCAGCTGAAACTACCCCCAAGTTACCCGCTTCAGCCAACCCTCCTGCCTGTAGGGAGTGGCCTTCCTCAGGCTCTCCTGCTTCCTTCCCCATCCCTCCACCCCAGGTCAGACTAACTGAGGGATGGCAGAGCCCAGAGCCACCTGACTTGGCTCCCACCTCTGCTCCCTGGCCCTGCCTCCTGCTCCCTGCTGAGAGCCTCTCACTCCAACACTCAGACTCAGACACTGGGCATTCGTGGGCACCCTGGAGCCAGTGGATATTGGCCATGCTGGCTGGAGAGTCAAGGGTAGGACCCGCAGGCACAGAGGCACCTGTGAGTACTGGGGTTCGTTCAAGACCTCTCAGCAGAGGCTAGCGTCTTTCCTCACCACTTAGCCGATGCACAAACTCTGTCCCTGCCCCTACACCTCCAGCCCTAGGCCCAGACTGAGTCACTGACTCCAACCCCAATCTTACATCTTGTCATCAGGAAGCCCCACAAACAGTGTCTCTGGGGACCACGAGCATGTGGCTGACTCAGTGCTGGCCATGCCCACCCCACCTCCCCATAGCTAGAGCTCAGGTGTGGGCTGTTGGGACTGTGGGTCCCCTGCCCAAAGGACAGCTCAAGGAGGGCAGCCACCACAGGGTGATAGGAAATCCATTTTCCTCCCTGCAGCCGTCCCATCTCCCTGTTTGCTCCATCTCCCAATTTGCATGCTCATCCACTGTTGCCATCTTCCTTTCCTCTCTCTCTAATAAGGTACCTCAGGCTCATCCCCCACGATGCCACACCCTTCAGGATTACTGTCTCCTTTCTTTCCTACCTCCAGCTGCTAGAGCCCAGGATCAGGCAAGCCACCAGGGACCCCAGGAACGCACAGGATGAACTCTCCAGTGCAGAGGACAAAGCCTTCCCTGGGAGTCAGGACTCCTGGGTTCCAAGCAGGTCCTGTGTCCCATGGTCAAACTCAACCAAGGCATGGGCAGATGTGTGGGAGCCTGTGTGAGTTTGGGAAGACTCAGGGAGGGCAGCCCTTTTTAATGTCTAATAGGTCCCCTCATCTTGGGAGGGTGGTGGGTAAGGGCTCCAGGAGGTGGGTTAATGCAGCTCCTGTGTTGGGCAAACAGAGCAGGGATGTCTGCCTAGGGCACCCCCTCCCCTCTCTAAAACAAACGCTCCACCCCTCACCACCTCAGCCCAGCTCAACCAAACCCACTTCTCCTGCCCAGAGTAGAACTCTGTTCTGAGGGCCAATTAAGGGAGGTGGGCTACATTAACGTCGCCTTTGTGTGGGGGTTTATTTTTATCAGCCACACCACCTCTATAATTTGCTGTGTGACCTTGGGCAAATCATTCTCCTCTGTGGGCCACAGTTTTCATATCTGTAAAATAAAGATTCTGAACTCATGTATCTTTAGCTCTGAACCAGGAGTTCCCTGATTCACGGATGTGGAGAGGAATCATTTGGGGAGAAGCAATCGAGAATTCCTGCACTGTCTGAAGAGCAGACCCTCCTCACCCCTTCCCACCAAGGTCTGGTGGAAAACCGAAGATGAGCCAGCACACTCTTGGCTGGGCATCACTGCTCTCAGTCCTCTTCCTGACCCCACCAAACATGGGCACCGCCTGAAGGGTCCGTGGCCTGGTTTATGCCTTGAGTGCCATTAGCCAGGCCAGAGTCTGGGGTCAGCCTGGATCACCCCAGCTGAGCAGTCACTATGTCCTTGTCAAATCCATCCCCTGGCTACTCCTGCCAGCCACCAGCTTCATGCTGATCTGGACAATTCTTCCAACAGCCTTCAGCCCCCCATCCCCCTTCCTGAGGGCTGCCAGGCTGACCTGTCTGCTGACAAATCTGGCTGGGTCACTCCCCAGCTTAGATAGCCCATAGTCGATAAACTCCGCCCTCCTTTGGGAAGCATTCAAGGTCCTCTGTGAACTGGCCTCAGCCCATGTATATGGTCTCCCCTCCCACCCAAGTACCAACACTCCATGCCCATGAACCACATATGTCCCAGGACACCGCTGCGTCACACATGTCCATGGCTCTTTGAACACTGTCACTCTACCTGGAATGCCCTCCTCTCACAATGGTCACTCAAAAACTCCTATCTCACCTTCATCGCTCAGCGGGGAGGCATCTTTCTGAGATCACGCAATGCCCCAGGGCAGACTACACCTTCCTTCTCTAAGGTACATCCAGTCCTTCGTGCAGCCCCAGCCCTGCAGTGACAATAAGGGCCCTATTAGCTCTGGATCCTCAGCCCCTAACATGGTGGGCACTGGGGAGTGCTCAGAGCGTATGTTCTGAAGGAAACAGGAAAAGAAGGAGGAGTTGCGAGGAAGACAGGCCAGAGCTGATGATGGGTGGTCTTTACTTGGCCCCCTTCTGCCCCCTTCTCCAGGCTCCACATCTCAGTCCTCAGGTCACCCTCCCAGCTGTGATGCCCCAGCTTCCTGTGGACCCAAAGGCAACAGGCTGCCTCCCCCGTGACCTCACAGCGCCCAGGTGGCACTCCCTGTTCCCTCAGTACTACTGACAGCACTAGCTGGTGCTCACTCAGATAGAAACAGCCAAGAAGCCAAGCAACCAGGTGTGTCCTGGAACACTGAGGAACCACAGCCTAGCTCACCGTCTTCCCTGGAGGCAGCAGGAGGGCATCCACCAGCCCCCAACCACCCACGGCAGGACTACAAGGAGAAGATGCTGAAAACATGTGCCTGGCTCCCTCCCAGACTCTCCCAGTTAAGGCGGCAGAGGGAAGAGGCCCTCCAACTTGTTTGCATAAACCATTTATAGCTGCGCATTCAAACCCACACCATCCAAGAAGAAAAAAGCCCACTGCAATCACCCGTGGCTTCCCAGTCTGTCATTTTCCTTCTCTTTCATTTTTTATTTTAATGGCAGGAAGCCGTGCTCAGGAGAAATCTCTACCCTGGCTGCTCCTGGCAGCACAGAAGCTAAATTTTCCCTCCAAATTAAAGGAGGATGATGAGCAACTATCCTTGAGGTGTCAGTGACTTACGGTTTGCAAAGTCTACAAGCATCCAGTAACTGCAGGACATAGCTCTCGCCAGCCCCCATTTACAGATGAGGAAACTGAGGCTCAGAGAGGTTAAACGACTTGCCCAAGCCACACGAAACCAGGGGCAGTAATGGACAAGCGGCTGACTCCCCAGCATCTATTCCACTCCAGGACGATCGTGCTTCTCCACTTTGGCTGCACATTACCATCACCTACGGAGGTTATAAAACTACGCATGCCCAGTCCCCACTCCAGATCAATTAATACAGAAACTCTGAGGGTGGGGCCCAGGTGTGGGTGCTTCTAAAAGCTCTTCAACATGGTTCCAATGTGCAGCCAGGGTTGCGACCCACCCATAGAAGCCAGTCACAACAGTTCCACTCTCCTGGCCAGTGACGGGGTCAAGAATGGCCATGTGACCCACTTCTGGCCAATACAGCATAGTGGGAACTCTTCAGAGACGCCTCTGAAAGCAGCAGAGGACATAGGTCGTGCTTCCTTCAGACTCTGTCGCATCCGGTTCCTGGGACTGCCATGGCCATGTAGCTACTGGCCCGAAAGAAAGGCAACCCACGGAAGGCAGAGCAGAGAGATGGAAGGTACCTCAGCCTTGGCCTTATTTTAGAGTCTTTACTCAAGCGACCCTGAACTCCACCCACCCCTGGACTTCCTGTGATCCGCGCTGGTGCAGCTCCTTGCTGTTTCAGCCGGTACACCGTCAGCATTTGTTCCTTGCAATGACAGGCCTGAGACAGCAGCAGTCACCTGCCTCATATCCCCACCCCCGTCACCCCTCTCCCCTTAGAGCTCCCACCACGGGGAGCGGAAGCGACTGAGTGCCCCAGCTCTGGAGCTCTCAAATCCATCCCAGTGTCTGCTCCAAGGCCACGGTTCCCATAGCTGCTTCTAGCCAGTGACCAAATGGGGCAAGGAGATGAAGGCAGACCCATTCCCGGGGTACGTGGGACTTCCCCGACAGCGACTGGGCTTGGGCCTGGGGACTCCCCAAGGCCTTTCCTTGGGACTCCACTGCAGTCTAAAATGCTTCCACCAAACTTCCTTTGTTCCTTACCCCTCTCTTTCACGCAGGGTCACACTTGCATTGAGGTCTGATGGCTCACCCAGCCTCTCCCTGCTTCTTCTCTGTTTTTCCTCACACAGGCATTTCCTCTGACAATTAAATTAATTATCTACCCACTTATTTATTTATTATTTATGTTTAATGCCCTCTTAACTGCTTAAGGTCTACTTACCTGCCTAATACATGACCCGCCTAACACATGACCTTCATCACCCATGCCTGGACCACCGTGAGAGCCTCCTCAGTGGCCTATCTACCTTGGAGTCCCCTCTAACCCATCCCAGTCCTTCCTACACAAACCACACTACTCCTTTACTCAAGAACCTTCAATCATTTCTTATTTCTAACGCCATCAAGATTCATTTCTTTTGCCTTTCTTTACAGGCACTACTGACTCTGACCTGCCCCAACAGCCAACCCCGGCAGAAGACTGAAATCCATCCCTATCCCTGGAGGGCTTCCCCCATGTGGGGCAATGCTGGCTATTTGCAAGACAGAAATGATTGACATGGCCGCTCCACCATGAGCACTGAAGCTGCGCTACATCTGAGTACCAACTCCATTCGTTTCCACAGATGTTCCTCAATGACAAACCCTCCCTCAGACTCCCTTTACCCCCCCCAAAAGAATAGTTAACAAGAGAAATACATTTTACACACAAACAACCCTCCATCAACAAGTACATCTTCTCAAAGACAGTTACAATAACGAAAATGATTATTATTCACAATAACAATACGAATAGGAGGACAATAAAGGTAAAGATGGTTGTGATGATGGAGAAAACAGTAGTAATGACAAAGATAAATATGAAAAGCAGGGGTAAAAAATATTCTAACAGTATGATCGCAGTGATGTAAATATACATGAGATAGAACTGACTTCCCCGTGAGCCATTGTCAATTTACCCAAATTCCTTTAGGAAATGCATTTGGTTGCTAGTAACAAATGCCAAAAATAAATACATAAGGTGTTATTTAACACATGGATTTTTAAACACATAAGGTGTTTTCTCTCACATAGAAGAAGTCTGTGGCAGCTCTACAGCCATCAGGGACCTGGGCGTCTTTTATCTTTCTACTCCATCATTCCACATGACACTTCAAGATTGCTTCATGATCCAAGACAGCTGCTGAAGGTCCAGCCACTTTGTCCACATTCCAGGCAGGAAGCAAGAGGAGCATGAAAAAACAAAATCAAGCTATCTGCCTCTCTTTAAAGGAGCCTTAAGCAAAGTCCACCCAACAATTCTAATTTACATTTCACAGACCACAATGTAGTCACATGGCTACACCAAGCTGCAGGGGTTGCTAGAATATATCCTCTTTTTGTTGGATACACTGCCACTTCAAATAAAAACAAGGGGCTCAGACATAATGATGAGCTCCATTCCCTCTGGGAAACATTATGACTGATGCCACAGCACGCAGAATCTTCAAAATTGGTGGGGTCTTCCCCGGTGTCCTCACATACCCTTTTGCTCCCTCCAGCTGAACTGTATGCTCAATATGAGAAGTTGCGTTATCCCTAAACTTGCTTATGACTGGTTCCTATTCCAGGAAACTATGTCATTTATTTAACTATTACATAAAAAGTATCAAAAATCTCTTTTAAGAGAATGAAAAGACAAATCACAGACTGGGAGATCATTGCAAAGTACACATCTAATACAAAATCCAGTATATATATTTTTTAAAAACTCAAAAAAATAGAAAAACCAAATAACCCAGTAAAAAATAATTGGCCAATGAGAAAGAAGGAAATCCTGCCATTTGTGACAAGTTGGATGCATCTTGAGGGCATTATGCTAAGTGAAATAAGTCAGGCAGAAAAAGACAAGTATGGTATGATCTCATTTATATGTGGAATCTAAAATAGTCAAATGCAGAGAAACAGAGTAGAATGGTGTTCACTTGGGGTTGGGGTCAGGGGAAATGGGGAGATATTGGTCAAATGATGCAAACTTCCAGTTATAAGATTTAGGGATCTAACATACAGCATAGTAGGTAATTGCAGCTACAAGACTGTATCATATACTTGAAAGTTGCTAAGAGAGGAGATCTTAAATGTTCTCACTACAAAAAAAAAATGGTAACTGTGGAGGGATGGAAGTGATAACTAACGTTATGGTGGTAATTGTTTTACAATATATAAATATTGTAAAATATTTACACAGTCCTATACCTTAAACTTACACAATGTTATGTGTCAATTTCATCTCAATAAAACTGGAAAAAATCAATTGGCAAAAATTTCAACACACATTTCACCAAAGCAGATATACACATGGGAAATAAGCACATGAAGAAATGCTCAATATCATTAGTCCTTAGGGAAATGCACATCAAAACCATAATGAGACACCACTGCACACCTATTAGAATGGCCAAAATTAAAATAACTGACCATACCAAGTGTTGGTGAGAATGTGGAGAAATCAGAACTCTTGTACTCTGGTGAAAATGTAAAATGGTACAACTAATTTAGAAAATAGTTTGGCAGTTTCTTTACAAGTTAAACATGCACATGCCATAGGGTCCAGTCATTCCATTTCTAAGTATTTACCCAAGAGAAAAGGAAATCCATGTCCATACATAGACTGGTATATAAATACTCTTAGCAACTTTATTTGTAATAGCACAAAATTGAAAACAACCCAAATGTCCATCAACAGGTGAACAGATAAACAAATTGTACACCCCATTATGGAATACCACTAAGCAATAAAAAAGAATGACACACCACAACATGAATGAATCTCAAACTAAAGATATCGAGTGAAAGAAGCCAGAGTAAAAGAGAGTACATTCTGCATGATTCCATTTATATAGAACTCTAAAAATGCAAACTAATCCATAGTGACAGAAAGCAAATCAGTAGTTCCCTGAGTATGGGGCGGGGGGTGGAAAGAGGGAGGAGTAGGAGAGGGGTTACTAAACACACATGTTTGAGGGTGTGGAGAGGTTCACTGACTTGACAGTGTTGATGTTTTCACAGAGGTATACATATGTCAAAACACTTCAAAATGTACATTATAAATCACATGATATATTTATTATGTCAATTATACTTCAATAAGGCTGTTTTTAAAAATCCATTAAATACAGGTGTGAACGGAGGGCATGGAGAAAGAAAATTGTTTTTTCTGTAAGAACTAAGTTGAATCAGTTCCTCAAAAAATTAAAAATAGAATTAACATGTGATTCACTACTTCCACTTCTGGGCATATACCCCGAAGAACTGAAAGCAAGACGTTGAATAGATATTTGTACACCTATGTTCATGGCAGCATTATCCACAATAGCCAAAACATAGAATGCAAGTGTCCATCATCAACAGATGAATGGATAAACAAAATGTGGTATGTCAAACAATGGAATATTATTCAACCTTCAAAAAGGAAGAAAAATCTGACACATGCTACAATGTAGATGCAACTTGAGGACATTACGCTAAGTGAAATAAGTCCATCACAAAAGGACAAGCACTGTATGATTCCATTCATATGAGGTACCTAGAGTACTCAGATTCACAGACACAGCAAGTAGAATGGTGGTTGCCAGGCTGGAAGCAGGGGTAATGAGGAGTTATTGTGCAACGAGTACAGAGTTTCAGTTTGGGAAAATGAAAGAGGCTCTGGAGATGGAGGGTGAATGATGGTTGCAAAATAGTGTGAACCTACTGTACTTAATGCCATTAAACTATGCACCTAAAAACGGTCAGGGTAGTAAACTTCATGTTATGTGTATTTTACCACAATTATTTAAAAAATATAAACAAAAAACTAAATGAATGCTTTGGAAGAGTGTATTAAAGACTGGTTCTTGCCCCCTGCCCCCCTCGCCAAAGTGCTGCCAAATTATATGTAGGCAAGACAACTGCAAAATGCTATCCAAAAAAGAAATTAAGAAAAAATATCCCATTTACAATGTCATCAAAGAGAATAAAATACTTAGGGATAAATTTAATCAAGGAGATAAAAGATCTGTACACCGAAAACTATAAAACGTTGGTGAAAGAAATTGAAAAAGACACAAATAAATGAAAAGATAGCTTGTATTCACGGATTGGAAGAATTCATATTGTTAATATGTCCATACTACCCAAAGTAATGTACAGAGTCAATGCAATCTCTATCAAAATTTCAATGGCTTTTTTTTTTTACATAAATAGAAAACAATCCTAAAATTAACATGGAACCACAAAAGACCTTAAAAAGCCAAACCAATCTGTAATAAGAAGAGCAAAGCTGCAGGCATCATACTTCCTGATTTGAAACTATAACAAAGCTATAATAATCAAAACAGTATGGTACTGGCATAAAAACAGGCATATAGACCAATGGCACAGAATAGAGCCCACAAACAAATCCAAGCATTATGGCCAACTGATCTTCAACAAGGGTGCCAAGAACACACAATGGGGAAAGGATGGTCCGTCTCTTCCATAAATGGTAGTGGGAAAACTGGATATTACGAAAACATGCCGAATTATGAAATTGGACCCTTATCTCACACTACATACAAAAATCAACTCAAATTGGGTTAAAGACTTAAACACGAGACCTGAAACTGTAGACTACTGGAACATAAGGAAAAAGCTTGACATTGGTCTTGACAATTATTTTTTTGGATGTGATCCCAAAAGCACAGGCAACAAAAGCAAAAATAGACAAATGGGATTGCATCAAACTGAAAAGCTCCTGCACAGCAAAGGAAGCAATCAACAGAGTTAAGAGACAACCTATGGAATAACAGAAAGTATTTGCAAACCGTACATCTGACAAGGGGTTAATATCCAAAATATACAGGAAACTCAAACAATAGTAAAAAAATTAATAATAACAATAAACCAATTTTTAAAATGGGCAAAGGACCTGAAAAGGCATTCTTCGAAAGAAGACATACAAATGACCAACAAGAATATCAAAAGGTGCTCAAAAAGAGAAATGCAAATAAAAACCACAATGAGATATCACCTCACACCTTGTCAGATGGCTATTATAAAAAAGACAAGAGGTAAGTGCTGGCAAAGATGTGAAGAGGAGGGAATGCTTGTACACTGTTGGTGGGATTGCAAATTGGTGCGGCCACTGTGGAAAACAGTATGGAGGTTCCTCAAAAAATTAAAAATAGAACTACCTTATGACCCAGCAATTCCACTTCTGAGTATATAGCCAAAGGAAATGAAATCACTACCTTGAAGAGATATCTGCACCCCCATGTTCATTGCAGCATTTTTCACAATAGCCAAGATATGGAAACAAACTATGTCCATCTATAGATAAATGGATAAATGGATAAAGATAAATGGATAAAAATATATACACAATGGAATAGTCTTCAGCCTTTGAAAAGAAGGGAAGAAATCCTGCCATTTGGGACAACATGAATGAACCTTGAGGATCTTATACTAAGTAAAACAAGCCAGAGAAAGATGAGGAATCTTGCATGACCTCACTTATATGTGAAATATAAAAGAGTCAAACTCATAAAAGCAGAGAGTAGAATGATAGTTGCCAGGGGCTGAGAGGTGTGGGAAATGGGGAGATGTTGCTCAAAGGGTATATGACTCCTATAATTTAAGTAGTAAACTGTTACTAAAGCATCTGTAGCTGGTGGCAGTAGCAGTTTAAAATGGTGACAAGAATGATGAAGATGATACAGTGTGATGTCTGAGACAGGAGGTCCAAAACCACACGCAGGCTGAAGGAGGGTTTGGGGTCTTCTAGATAAGGGTCTTCTAGATTAAGGAGTTCCTCAATTTCTATGAAGAGGAGCCAGACCTCACCAGCCCCCAGAGGCATAAGAGGTGGAACCCTGGCCCTGACTCCCAGGGGCTCCCAGTAAGGCGAGCGAATCAGGATTTGTTTGAATTCCACTCATTTTTAGTTTGCACTTTTTGGCTACTTAGCGCTGTCCTGGCACCAGGCATAACTACATCAAATACCTCCTTCATTCCTCCGTAGAGCTTGTCAAAGCAGGGATTTGTCTCTGCAGACCACCCTCTGTTAGAAGTGGGGATATAAAAGTTCATTTTTTAAAAAAGGTTTAAAGTATAAAAGTAATGCATGCTTATCTTTTAAAAATTAAATAAAATAGTACCAACTAATATGGAGTAAAACAGAAAAGCATCTCATTCCTCCATACCACTCTAGCCCCAGCCTATTCCCCAGAGGCAGCCACTGGTAAAGGTGGGTGGGCATCCACTCAGCCTATGCCTGTGTTTGAACAAAGGAAAGGGTGAGTGATGAGCAGACGCACAGACAGACCTCAAGGCGTCGAACCACAGAAGAGAGAGTTCTGCCCAAATATCTCCATCTCTCACCCTGTCACCTCTTTCCAGTCATTGTCAAATGCTCTCAGGCCTTTTCTGGCCAACCTATTTAAAAATGTAAACATCCACAGATCACCCCGCACACACCCCATGATTTATTTCTCTCCGTAGCACTTATCACCATCTGACATCCCATATGGCACCTTTTTTTTTTTTTTGAAGTCTGTCTCTCCTTACAAGAGTGTAACTCTATAAGACTGGGAATTTGGTCACTGTTATATCCTAGCGCCGCGAGCAGAGCCTGGCACTTTGTAGGCACTGAATAAATATTAGTTGGAAGGAAGGGAAGGAGAGAGGGAAAGGAGGAGAGGAGGGAGAAAGGAAAACTATAATATTCTAAATACAAACAGGATCATAACATGTACACTGTGCATCATGCAATGTGCTGTTTCCTCTTAAAAATATGGTGGACCTTTTATTTTTATTGCAGTACCTGATAATATTAAAAGCTGCAAAGTATTCCTATGCATGGACGGGTCATCATTGACTTACCTCACTCCCTCCTTGAAACCCTGCATGGGCAGTAAGTAGGGAGGGGGCAACAATGAGGTGCCCCCCCATGGCACTTGGCAAGAGGCTTTCCCAAAAATGTAGTCTATGAAATTGACTGGTCATGAATCAGAGCAGGCCAAGTTACCCTCAAGAGATGAAATAGCCCCAGAGCTGGTGGGTCTTAAAGAACATCTGACTGGTGGTATTAACAAGCCTAAAGATAACACGTGTTCATTGGATGCAGAGGAATCAGGGAAAAGAGGGTTATTTGAGGCAAGCCATGGCGGGGCCCATAGGAGCACAGCCAGGCAGGCCCAAGTGTTGGGACCACCTGGCAGGCATTCCCCTATTGGTGAAGTGGCCTGGGTAGGGTTCAGAAGGCATTAAATCCTCAGATTGTGTCCTCAACTCCTCCCAGCACTCAAGTAGCTTCTCGCAGAGGTGGAAGGTGTCAAGTAGTCAACATACAGTCCAGTCCAACTCACAGTAAATTTCTCACTGAGAAGTAATAAGCTGACCTCTGGTTTGATTTGTTAGTTTTTGTGGACTTGATTAGAAGAGCCAGGAGCCCCCAGTTCTATCGATTCAGATGACACATCTAGGAGATGGAAATTTGGGGCCAGTTCAGCCAAGGGCCAGACGCTAGGCGGAGAGTACCCCCACTGGACTGACCCACCTATGCAGTCAGCAGCCTGCCTGATCCCATTGCTTGCCACCTTCAAGCATGTATAATAAACAAGAAGCATCTACTGTTTACTGAGCTCTGACTGTGGACCAGGTCCTGAGCCACATGACCTACAGTGATGACCTCACTTAATCCACGTGGTGGCCCTGTCAGTCGGGAACTAGTACGCCTACTTACTGACAAAAAAACAGAGATTTGGAAGATCAAGGGACTTGCCCAAGGTCAAGACCCAAGAGTCAAGTGACCCCCAGGCAAGTGTTTCATAAGAGGTGGTCCAAGGATCCCTCACATCAGTACCGCCTGAAATTCTTGTTTAAAACGCAGATCCCAAGAACTCACCCCCTGATTTACTAAACCAGATTATCTGGAGGTGGGCCCCAGGAACCTGCATTTTACAAGCTTCCAGGCAACCTGCAGGCCCATTAAGGTCTGAGAAGAAGTGCCTATGCCATAGCATAACCTCTAGACTCTACTCCCATGGCTTCCCTTGCCCTGTCTGGTCCCTGCCCTTTCTTGGTTCCCCTTGTACTCTTCTGACAACTCCTTCATGGTTTCATTCTGTCCACCCTTAAGGTCTAAGTGGCACCCATTGCTGAAACAGGTGGCAGCCATGACCTCTCCCCTGAGCTTCAAGCTTACACCTGGAGTTGCCAACCCACATCTCCCCCAGAAGGCCTCAGGGCTCCTCTGACATCCCAAAACACAACCCACCATCTTGCCCTCCAGCCGCCTCTCCTGCATGGAGCCCTGATGTAATCACCATCCTCCCAGCCACCTGGGCACCACCTTGGAGCTTCCCTCTCCCTTATCACCCCATCATTCATTTTCCAGTGCTGCCAGTGTCTCCAATGTGTTCCCCCTCTCTTTCACCAAAACTGTAGTTCAGGCTTTGGCATCCTTCCCCCAGACAGCTACGTTCCCATCATAGCTGGTCTCCCTGCTCTCATCTTGTCCCACTTAAATCCATCCTCCACAGGGCAGCTAGACTGACCCATCCAAGAAGCAAATCTAAAGCCTTCAGTGGCTCCCACTTCCACACACCCGGGACCTGTGTGGACGTTGGTCCAAATATCATCTCTTTCCACTTTTAATGCTGCGTTTAATGTTTCACTAGCTGGTGGTTTGCTCTTGGCAGCAAGGCGATCTTTTGTAAATGAGTGCCTCCCTAAACATGCAGAAGCAAATGTTTAATGCACCTTTACAAACAGCCTTGGGTACTAGGACTAGTGCTACTGCTAACAGAGCAATGAGCAGAATACTCACAGTAAATAATGCAATGTCTCCTGCCCTAATTTCCCCAGCACCAGAGGCTTTCTAGTTAGGATTTCTCAGGCCCACACTTCCTAACATCTCTCTTTCCTTTTCCAGTCTCAGGAATTCCTAAGCTGGTCAGTTACAGCTTCCTACGTCCCAGCTGGGTGTTCTCTGTGAAAAGAATAAGTGAATAAATAAGAAAAAAAAATAATGTTAAATGGGAACTTTCTCTAGAAAGAACATCTAAACACGCACTTGCTGTTTTTTGAGTAGGGGTCCAGGATAGAGCTAAGGAAGCAGGGCCACGAAAGCCCAAGGCCAGCCTGGGGAAGCTGTGCAGCTTCAAGGTCAGCTTCAAGGCCACGTGGTTGCCTGCTTCCTGTCCCACTCCCCACTCTATGTATTAGGCACTCAGGTACAGGTATTTTCGATATATGAGTTGGTGTCATCTTTGCAAAGACCTTCACTGCTTCCACTAGACCCCCAGGTTTTGAAGTTTCTGCCCCGAATTAACAGCCCAGCTAAGAAGCGTCAGAGTCAAGGTTGGAACCCAAGTTCTGCTCTCAAAGCTCATGCTCACGCAGGGCACTCATGAAGAGTCCACACCCCTCTTTACAAGGAGGGGAAACCTGGGCACAGAGAGGATGGGTCACACAGCTCATCACAGGCAAGACACACTCTCTGACCTCAGTTTATCCGATACACACCCTATGAGACGACTCTCTAGGGCAGGTGGGGAAGAAGGCACTTGAGATAAAAAGTCACAGTGACAGCAGCAGAGTTGGGGCCAGAACCTAGCTCTCCTGGACCCCTCAGCTACCTCTCTCTTTCCTCTCATCCCCTCCTTCCTTTCTTCCCGTCCTCTTCTTCCATGTCCCCTCCCCTGGACTCACTGCCCCAGGCCTCTGTGCTTAGCCCCAGAAGCCCTGGAAGATTCCAGACTGCAGGCCACTTCTAGCCAGATTCATCAGTGCCCCCATCCCACCCTGCAGCCCCATCCCCACCAGTTCCTATGCCAGAGGCGCCCTGGCACAGCAGAGATCTCAGAGCCACAGAGTCAGGAGTACTGCATTCTAGATCTCTTTCTGTTTCAACTTGCCCCGTGACGCTGGGCAGTTTCCTTCTTTCTGAGCCTCAGTTTCTCCCCTGTGAAAGGATAGGGTTAGACAACATGACTCCAGGTTGTCTCCATCCCTGAGGCACTGCTGTGGCTGGTGTCCTAGGGCCAGCCTCAGTGTCACAGATACCTTGATGACCTTTGGGTGGGCCACTCGGGCCACACCCTGAGAGGGGTTCCAGCAGAGCCTCCCCAAAGCCCCCACTTTTCTTCCAGTGAAAAACAATGAATTTCATTCCAAATAAGGGAACTTACAGCACAGTCCCCGCCAAGGCCCAGTTCCGGCTGGTTTATGTTAGCTGGACAAGACTAAACAGACCTTCACATTCTCAGTATTAAGCACTAAAAGTGAAAAAAAAAAAAAAAAATGACTGTCTCTGGAGCATGGAGTGAGAGGTCAGTGCTCCCCTGAGGCCCCTCAAGAGCTGGGCAGACCTGGAGAGGAGAGGGAAGGTGGGGGACTCGAGGAGGGGTGGGGGTATTTGACAAGGGCCACTGGGGAGGGAGAAGGGTTTCAACGGGCAGCAATGTGGGGGGCAGGCACCAGGTAATGTCGTCAAGGGGCGTGGGGCCTGGGGGTAGAGGGGCAAGTGGTCCTTTGTGTCAGCAGAGCTGGGAATGTGAAAGGGCACCGGACGATGAGAACACGAAGAGCAGGAGAAAGAAAGAGAGATGCAGGGAAGCAGTGAGACAGTCAGTGACAGGAAGACTCAATTCTTACCCACACCCTACCTGCCAGGATCAGGAGGCCAGGAGGGAGGGGAAAGGGAGGGAAGGACTCCACCACTTCCTGGACAATACAGCACCTGTTCCCAGCTGTCCCCACCTGCCTCCTGCAGTGTGGACACCACAAACCTGAGATAAGAATTTAATTATTTACAAAACAGAGAAGCCTGAAGCAGGACTGCCTTCCTGTTTTCCCACCAGCTGCCTCACACATACCTGCCTTCTAGCCTAACTCTGCAGGCCCTGCCCCTCCACCCCTCCATTACCTGGGCCATCTCCTTTCACAAAGTGCTTTGTCACTGTGGTCTGACAATCCTGAGAGGAAGCCATCACAGTTCTCATCTGAGCGGAGTGACGTGATCTGCCCAAGGTCACTTGTGTGTTGGTGGCAGAGCTAGGATCAGTGGCACTTCAGCATGAGTGCCAAGGCTCGTGCACCCTCTGGGGCCACACTGTCATCAGCCAGCCTTGCCTTAGTGCCATACACAGGCAGCTCCAGCTCCTCCATCTGCCCCCTGCCCACCCCCAAGAGAAAGCCCGTCCATATTATCCATACAAAGTTCCTGACCATTCTTCTGAACCAATCCCTCCTCCTGGGAGCCCTGTCTGACTCCTCTCGGCCTAACAGCCACCCTCCTCTCCTCCAACCTCCTTTACCCCAGTGATCAGCACCACAAGTGCTGTGAGGACAGGGGCACGTCTGCCCCAGAGGCTGGCACAAGGCCTGGCACCCAAAGAACACCTATGCCATCAGGGAATGAATGAGTGAACCAGTGGTGCCATACTGCTTCTCTTGTCTTGGCCCCAGAGCCTGGTACTCAGGAAATGCCATTTCGACAAAGAAAATGGGCTGTAACAGCCCTGAAGGGCCCATGGAAGAAAAGTTTGACTTCCCCAGAATCAGTCCATTCTTGCATTTATTTCAGTGCCTACTACGTGTGCCAGGCATTGGTAGTAGTGATACGACAATAAACAAGTCAGGCGGTAAAAGATACTGACGAGTAAACAGGCCCCAACAACTAGTATGATCAGTGCTATGAGGGGAGAAGCTGGAGATGGGCAGCAGTGGGAGATGACATTGACGCCATTTAACCTAGCTGGCTGGTCAGGGAAGGCTTTCTGATGGAAGTGATGTCTAAGCTGGGACTTGAAGCCTGAGCCTAATGATGACAATAGTAACTAGTGTTTATTACTAGCCCAGCATTATCTCTGAGAAGGAATTCGGGTATGGAGAAGGCCAGCCTCTGGCTCCAGGGAGCACAGTTAGTAAAGACAAAGTCTGACCCCACTCCAGAGCTCACGCCTCAACCTCAGTGCCTTCCACCATGCCTGCCTTTCCACCTCGGTCCTCAGATGACTGACGGGCCCAGGTCCCCCAGATGCTGTTGGGGAACTCCAAAGGCCTGCTGGGCCACACCAGAGATCAACGTCTGGGTTGGGTTTCCATAGTCCAATGGTACCCCCAGGCCTCTCATCCTATCTTATACCTTGACCAGGCCCAGAGAGTGGAGCTTGGGGGGTCCCTGCAGGCCCAGAGCTACCCCTACATTCCTGAGACAGATTTGGTGATGGAGAAAACTCCCCCATCTTCTCACATGCCTGAGTTTCCTGGGTCACAGGGAAGGAAGGGGCTCCATCCCAAAGGAGAAGTTCTTCTGGAACATTTGAGAAATTGTCCCCGAGCTGGAAAGTCCCTGTGTGGCCTCACCCCTGACAGCTCTGCACCATTCACTGCTGTCCCCGAAAAGAGGAACATCCACCTGCAATAGGAGTGGATGGGGGATAGGAGGACACGGGACAGGAACTCCCTCTTCAAGGCCCACCAGCCAGCTGGGTGGCCCTGGGCAGGTGGGCACACACAACCTGGAGGGTGCCCTGGATATGTCCATGCAGCTGTACCCTAGGCTGCTCCTCCAGGAAATAAAGCCAAGACCACCTGTCTCAGCAACCTCTAGGAGATCTGGAGCAAGATCCAGTGGAGAAAGAGGCACCAGGTCTTCAAGAAGCTGAAAGGCCGGGACAAATATAATGGAATTTTTTCTCCCCAGCAAGTCTGGCTCTCTGAGAGTGGGATCCACTTTGAGGTGATGAGAGAAAAAACTGGGCGAGGGGCGTAGGGTGGCCCTCTAGAGAGGCAGATGTTTCTCAGCTGGGTGCCAGCCAGGTTGGAGACGAAAGGACGCCACAAGTGCTCTGTAGAGCACCCTGGAGAGAGCCAGGGCCCTTCAGATCACGGTTGCAGCACTTCTGCACCCAGAGCCCGGGCCATGTGAGAGCTGGCCCACTAGAGAGGGAAGCTGTTGGCCCAGCGCAGCCCAGCTCCCGCCAGCCCGCGGCACACACCAAGCCCCAGGGACCCAGATTTAACCTATCCTACTTCATGTGTCCTCCTTCTCCCCAGGGGTCCCTCGGCAGAAGTTAAGATCCAATTGGCACTAACGGGACCAAGCTGACAGTGCCCAGGGCGGCGTGAGTGCTGTCATCACAGATTTGACTCACTAAGCAATGGCCACCAGTGCCTATGGAGCCCACCATTAGTGACATTTTGGCGGAATCAAGTGAACTGGGATGGTACTTTAAGAGGCAACACCACTGTCTGGCCCAGCTTTCAGATGGAGACCTAGAGCTTACAAGTGATTTATTCTGTCTCACATCCAGGAAGGGCTGAAACCTGGGCCTCCCAATAATCAGCTCATGAGCCCATAGGCCCATTCATTCCTCTGATTCTGGCCCCAGAAAGTCTTCTCTGGAAGCAAAAGGGGGTCCAGTTCGGTGGACATTTCCAGGGCACCATCTAGCTCTTCCTTTCCTCCCAAGGCATAAGACCTCCACTCTAATAATCAAATCCCAAGCCCAAGACGGGAACCTCAACCCAATTCTAGAATATGGAGCCCCAAAATGGATTCTTGGACCCAAGACTCAAAGCTCAATTGCAATCATAAACCCTGAACCCTGAAGTGAAAACTTCCAGGAATGGAACCCTCACCCCAAGCATGGAACTCAAACCCCTAAAACAGGCACCTCAATACCAAGCCAGAATTCTGCCTGCAGAAATGGCACCTTCACCCCAAAATAGAACCTGGTGCCCTGGGAACTGAATCTTAGCACCAGACAGTAAACCCCCACTTTCAGTTCAAGTCCTGAATCTTGGGGAACTCTCCTCGAAAGCTGATCCAGATTCTTCCTATATTTTGTTTCATTAACTCAACCTCAACTTGGGGACCAGACGAGGAAACCCAAACTCCCTAACACAGGTACCTTCACACTTGCAGTGAAGGAACCAGAGGAATGTCATGCAACCAGAGCCCCAGTTTCTAGGAGGGCTGCTCTCTGATGCAGAAACTTCCATGTGAGTGGTCTCCTGGGCACGCCCAGCCTTGTCCCAGCACTTCCTCCATCCTCTTTGCTCCACAGCAGGGTCTGGGAATCTGGCTGATCTCCTCAGCCCCAGAGGATCTGCCAGCCCCAGCCCTGGAGAGAGTGTCCACTCTTGCCACTTCTACTGGACATAATACTGGAAATCCTAGCCACTTAAGCAAGAAAAAGAAATGAAAGGCATCCAAATCAGAAAAGAAGTAAAACTGTCTGTTTGCAGAGGACATGATCTTATATATAGAAAACTCTAAAGACTCAACCAAAGAATTGTTAGAATTAATAAACGAATTCTGTAAAGTTGCAGGATGCTGAATCAGCACAGAACAGTCATAACGACAAACTATCCAAAAAAGAAATTAATAAACCCATTTACAATAGCATCAAAAAGAACAAAATACTTAGGGATAAATTGAACCAACTAGGTAAAACATTTGTACACTGAAAACTATAAAACATTGATAAAAGAAATTAAAGAAGACAAAAATAGATATTCCATGTTCATGGACTAAAAGAACTGATTTTTTTAAATGTCCATACTACCCAAAGCAATCTAGAGATTCAATGCAATCCCTATCAAAATTCTAATAGCATTTTTCACAAAACTGGAAAAAACAATCTCAAAAGTTGTATGGAACCACAAAAGACCCTGAGTAGCTAAAGCAATCTAAAGCAAAAAGAGCAAAGCTAGAGCCATGACACTTTGTGACTTCAAACTATATTTCAAAGCTATAGTAATCAAAACAGTATGATTTTGGCATAAAAACAGACATAAAGATCAATGGAATAGAATAGACAATGCAGATATAGACCCACTCATATATGGTCAACTAATTTTTAATAAAGGTGCCGAGATGGGGAAAGGATAGTCTCTTCAATAAATGGTGTTGGGAAAACTGGATATACATGCAAAAGAATTACATTCAATCCGTAACTCATACCACATATAAAAATCAACTCGAAATGAATTAAAGATCTGATCATAAGACATGCAACCATAAAACTTCCATGAGAAAACACAGGGGTAAATCTCCTTGACATTGATCTTGGCAATGATTTTTTGGATTTGACACCCAAAGGACAGGCAACAAAAGAAAAAATAAACAAGGGAAGCTACATCAAACTAAAACATTTTTGCATACTAAAGGAAACAACCAACAAAATGAAAATGCAATCTACAGAATGGGAGGAAATGTTTGTAAACCATACATCTTATAAGGGGCTACTATTCAAAATATATAAGGAACAATAGCAAGAAAATAATAATAACTCAATTAAAAAATGGACAAAGGACCTGAATAGTCGTTTCCCCAAAGGAGACATACAAATGGCCAACGGGTATACGAAAAGGTGCTCAGTGTCACTAACCATTAGGGAAATCAAATCAAAACCACAATGAGATACCATCTCACACCTGTAAGACATTTATTATCAAAAAGACAAGTGATAACAAACATGGATGAGGACACAGGAAAAAGGGAACCCTTAAACACTGTTGGTGGGAATGTAAATTGGTACAACCATTTTGGAAAACAGTATGGAAACTCCTGAAAAAATTAAAAATAGAACTACCACATTATCTAGCAGTCCCACTTCCGGGTATATTTAAGAAAAAAAAAAAGTAACTATGTGAGGTGGTAGATGTGTTAATTAATTTGATTGTGGGAGTCATTTCACAATGTATACATATATCAAATCATCAGATTTTACACGTTACATATATTACAATTTTGTCAATTATACCACAATAAAGCTGCAAGGAAAAGAAGGGTTTTCCTGAGATTAACCGGATTGGGGGCTGGGGATAGAACCTGTTACCTCAGGTAGGGAAGGGCATTCTTTTGGGTCCAAGCTCTGCCTTAGTCCCTGGAAACTGGGGACTCCAGGGGAATCAGAGGCAGGAAGAGGTCCTAGCTGGTTCTACTGGGGTCAGGATGGGCTTTTTCACTCACCCCAGTCTGTATCCTGCAAGCAAGAGTCAAGAATGGACATCAACCTAATGTTGATTCAAAGAGGTCCCATTAAGAGACCAAGAAAGAGCCTGGAACAGGACTCAGAAGTATGGACTTTCACAATCTCATGATAATCTGGGCCTCAGTTTCTCCTCAGTCAAGTGGGCCTATGAATCCTTGTCATGGGAATTGAACAAGATCCTGGAGGAGAAAGCAGGAGGGGACCATTTAAGTGCTATTCAAATACAAGAGACAGTCCTGTGAAGTGTTCAAGCCCAGGGCACAGCTTTTTTCTCTCCTCTCTTCCCCTTTCCTACCTGCTGCCTCATTTCTCAGCCCATTTTTCCGCATTCTGTTTACTAGATGGCCATTCAGCCAGTCCCGCCTGCTTTCCCCTCCCTCGAAGGCTTAATAATTTAATAAGTACTGAGCCCCATGGTGAGGGTCTGGGGCTTTGATCTCCAGTCTGGGAAAACCGGAGCAGCCTTGGCCTGTCCCGGCTGATTTATGGCCATCTTTTATGGTTTGTGTGTGTATGCGAGCATGCAGGAGAGACTGGCCCTACAGGGAGTGAGGAGCCACCTGAGAAAGCCTGGCTAGGGCTGGACTGAAGGCCCCTGGTTTGAGCACCAGCAGAAAGCCCGATGCACATCACACCACAGGTGCTTCTGCCCACTCAGGAGCCACCTGTGAAAAGCAGAGGGGACATTAATTATTGACGGTGTCCCAGGGGGTAGGCATGGAACCAAGAGCTCAGAGCCAGCCCTGCCCGGCTCACCTGTCTCTCCTCCTGGCTCTAAGACCTTGAGGCCCTGGGTGCGACACAGCTCTCGCGGAAACACCCACACATCACACACATACCCTAGTCCCCCCAAGAGGCCCACCCCCCAAGTATATCCAAGGTCTTCCATGCCAAGCCACCTGGGTGCCGCACTGACCAGTGCCCAGAGTCAGAATCTTCTAAAGCCTCTCCCAGATCAATCTACCTGCCTCCCTTTCTCGATGCCCCACTCTGGCAGGAGCCACCTCTCTCCTCCCCAAAGGGCTGCAGCCACCCCCAGCCTGGCCCCACCGCTGCCCCTCTGTTTCTCCAGAGCTTTCTAAGACATCTAAGTGATCTTGCCATTCTTCTGTTTAAAGCTTTCCAGGGGTTGCCCTGGGGACAGCACGTATCACAGTTGGGAAAAGCATTCCTCCCCACCACCACGGCGAATGCCCCAGCTCCTGAGAGCGTAATTCTGTAAGGACAGAGCCTTGAGACCTCATTACCACCTGATCCAATCCAGCTGTATGACCTTGAGTAAGTCGCTTCCCTTTTCCAGAGCTGAGAACCCCAACTCTGGGCTGAGAAAAGAGGGAGGACAAAACAATCTCTCTGGTATATACGAGACCCTTCCACCAGCCCCAGGCACACCTGAGAACCTGCCAATCCTCTCCCTCGGGGAGAATGTGTTTAAAGGAGCGTTTGCTGGGAAGATCAGGGACAGAAAAGGAAAGGAAAGCAGACACAGAGGAGGAGAAGGGCTCCAGGACCCTTCTGCCAACATGAACGGATGTCTGGACTGGATGAGGTCAGGCTATGAGCACTTCAAGGACAGACGATGCCCAGGGCTCACCTCTCAGTTCTCCATACCCAGCACCACGCCCAGCACAGCGTGGGCAGCGACTCTGATCAGGGCAAAGTGCCTACTCCCCTTGCTTTCAGGGGCACCTGGACACCCCCAAGTGGACACACACACTCTAGCCTGGCCATCCCCTAGAGATCAGCCTTTTAACAGATACCAGGCAGAGGCTGGGGCAGTCAAGGGTGAAACATGCAGGTGAAAGCCAGGGGCATGTGGGACTGCCACCACCCTAATCATATGACAGCACCTTCCCCTTGCAATGTTCTCCCTTTTCTGTCCCTCTGGAGTAGTCAGGATGGCATTCTGGGGGCAGCAGAAGCAAAGAAGACCATCCAGGTAAGCCAGCAGACGTACTTCCTGCCTCTCCCTTCATTCCAAGAAGGGTCCTCTGTGCTTCTGCTCCAGCCCCATACAGATAGCCTTTGTGAGCAGTAGCTTCTTCCACGGACAAGGGAGTGGCTGCTTAATGATGTTCTGCTGAAAGTTCCTTGGCCTAGAGGGCTGGGATTACACTGGCCTGGGTTCAGCCCCTCCTACTTCGCAGCAGTGGTGAACCAGCCCTAAACTCTGTCCTCAGGCACAGGGGCTGTGCTAGCCCCGCTACCAGGAACCCTTTGCCAATGCCCTCCACACCCAGCTCAGTGCTCTCAACTGGAGATGGGACTGCCCCTTCTGGGGTGCTTTTAAAAATATGAAAGAGCTATCTTTTTAATGTCACAATGCCATTTAGGTAGCCAGTGACGTTTAACAGGCAGGGGTAGGGATGCTAAATGAATAATTCCACACCCAACATGTCAGGAGCACCCCCTCTAGGAACATGAAGCTGACTCCTACTCATTTTCAGATCACTTCCTTAAATAAACTTTCCCAGACGCCCGGGACCAGGTCAAGCTCTGTTTTACAGTCCTTACCCAAATGTAACTGCTTGGGTACGTAACTAAGACAATATTAATTGTTGGACAGGACAGTTAAAGCAGTGGGTCCCCCATCCTCAAGGAGGTTGAGCATAACTGTCCATCCCTTACGTGTGGGCTGTGCATAGGGACTTTCTTCCAAAGAGCACAATATGGAAAGGGGGGAACGTGTAACTTTAACTTTGCAGTGCAGAAACCCATCAAGCACTACCTCGGCCGAGCGATCAAGGTCAACATCATTTTGACAGCATGCACCGTTGATATGACATGAGGAAAATGGCACTTCAGCTCTATGGTCTTTCTCTCCAAAACCTATAACCACATCTAATCATGAGAAGAACATCAGAGAAATCCCAACAGAGGGACAGTCTACAAAACGTCTAACCAGCAATCCTCAAAATTGCCAAGGTCATCAAAAACAAGAAAAGTGTGAGAAGTTGTCACAACGAAGAGGAGCCTGAGAAAACATGACAACTAAATATATGACGTGGTGACAAAAAACATAATGCAGTATCCTGGATGGGATCCTGGTACGGAAAAAGAACATTCGGGAAAACTTAGGAAATGTGAATAAAGTATGGTTTATTCAGTTATTATGTTATCAGTTAATAACAACGTACCGATATTAATTCATTGCCACGAATGTTCCGTGATAATGTAAGATGTTAACAATGGAAACACTGGGTATAGAATGTGTGGAAAATCTCTACACTACTTTGCAATAACTCTGTAAATCTAAAACTGTTCTACAATAAAAGAGTTATTAAACGAGACTGAAAGAAAGAGAAAAAAACGAACTGCAAAATCAGAGATATCTTGACTAGAATCCCAGCTCTATCTCATACCAGCCCTGTGACCTTGGGCAAGTTACTCAACCTCTCTGAGCCTCAGTTTATATATCCATAAATGGGGTTAATAATCATACTTCACACGGCTGTTTTAAAGATTAAATGAGAGAATGGATGTAAAAAAGCTTAGCACAGACTCTAGCACACAGCATGTTAGCAATTGTTATCATATTCTGATTCATTTTTGTTCTCATCTGCCTCCCCCACTGGACGGGAAGTTCCCTGGCAGTGAACCTTCATCATTTCTGTGTACTACCGCGTCCTCACGCCTACGAGAGCCTTTGGCCCATCGCTGATGCTTCATGTGCGTTTGTCAAACAACAGAATGAGCCCTCCTTATCAGAGCATCCCGGGAATCCCAACTCTCACCCTGGGAGAACTTCAGTCCTAGAGCCCAGCACAGAGCCCCACCTGTACCCAGAACCGCAGCCAAAGCAGAAAGCCAAGGCCTCCCACCTGCCTCGCAGTGACTAGCTCTAGTTCCTCCTCCTCTCCTAACCAGTCTTTTCTCTCTGCACCCCCACCCCCATCCCCCCCACAGGCGTCAGCACCTGCTCATTTCCCGAAGCAGCAGAATCTGGGTAATGACCTCTGATAAGCATCTTTTAATAAACCTTGTAGCTGGATCTGTCATCCAGGGACTCAGTCTCCCCCCTTCCCAACTCCACCCTCATCTCTTTCCACTTCCTGGGCTGCCCATTAGCACCTCTGGTCTCACCAGGCAGGCTCCCAAGGCCTCTGGAAAACGGCCAACAGGAAGCTCAGGCTATTCCATAAGCCTGACCCTCCTCACAAGCCTAGGTCTCAGCGGCCTCTCCTGGCTCTGCCTGCACCACCCAGCCTGACTGCTGGCCAGTCCACTTCTCTCTATCTCTGCAGGCAGGTTTCCCAGGTGTTACCAAGGAGACCACTTGCATCCTGCCCAGCGTTGCCCAAGCAACCGGCTCAGTGAGAAGCAGCCCCTCATCCTCTAGCTCCTGGATGTGCAGGACAAAGAACAACAGAGTCACAGACCAACAGGAAAGAGGCCCAGGCAAGCTGGCATACAGGGGGGAGGCGTCCCCTGGGCAGCAACCAGCTCCTGCCCTCCTTCCTCCCTCACTCTTCCTCCTTCTGTTACCACTCTTGCTCATCCTACCTCCATCTTGAGCTCTGTGGTTTAGAGCCAATGCCTGGGCCCCAGTATGCACATCTTGGAAGTGGGCACATACCATCCCAGAGGGTCAAAAATGCTTCCAGATGCGTGACTCCTAGATGGAGTCGTCAGCTTGGCTGTCCCACCAGCTCTTTGAGCTAGGCCCAAGACAGAAGTCCTGCAGCCTCCACTCCTCCCAGCAGCTCAAGAGACATCATTCCCTCCTCCCCTCAGCCTGTATTCTGCTGCTGTTCTCGTTAGTATTTAAATGAAATTACTACACTCCTCTGCTCAAAAGCCATTCATGGCTCCCATTGCCTACATGGTAAAGTCTAAACTGTTCATTCTGACATCAGAGGCCCTCCAAGATCTGGCCGCAGCCTACCTTTAAAGATTGACCTGTTTGTCCCATACCCCAGGCTGGAGGAATTGCTCATTGGCCCTGCACACACCTTGCATTTTCTTGCCTCCATACCTTCGCTGCCATGCCCTCAGCGAGATACCCTTATAACTCCATTCCAAATCTTCTCTATCCGACTCCAGGTTCCCCTCTTCTGAGAAGCCTGATCTCAGAGAGCCCTGGGTTTCGATCCCAGCTCCATCAGTTACTAACTTTGTAGTCTGCAATAAGTTACTTAACCTCTCTTTCCCCATCTATAAAATGGTGACGAAATCTACCTCAGTAGTTTGTCAGGAGGACATTAATCTAAATAATCTACATGTATGTACATGGCACACGGTAACCACCCAACACACAGTAGCTAAAAATCTTATTGGTATGATTAACAATACAGGGTTCAGAGGTCAGACTGAACTAAAAATCAACAAGGCATGTTCAGGGTTCAACACGGGGGCTGTCTCAGCCCAGACTCTGAAGTTTGGAGGGTCAGAAGAGGACTCCAGCCCTCTTTTCCAGGTCTGTTTGCTGCATCACTGGGGGTGGAGAGCTGAATGAGCTCACCTAACCTGCAAGCATCGTGACAACCAAGGGAGGAGCCCAGACAAGGGCTGTGGGAATATCTGTGGGTTGGCCAAAAGGACTGAGACCTTGAATATCTGATTATGACAATCTGGGTCATAACCTTGAAGGCTGTGGATAGGGGAGGGGCATGATGAAAGGACTACTTTAGACAGCTCACTCTGGCAGCATCAAAAGAGGAACTGAAGGCAAAGAGGCTAGCTATTAGCAATATCTGGGATAAGGAACCAGATCAGGAAGTAGCAGAGAGAATGTGAAAGCTGGAAAATAGGTAGGACTGCAGCACCACCACCCTCAGAGAGCACCGAGGAAGTTCAGGGACTGCAGAAAAGTTCCTGTGGCTCACTCTGGCCCACCTCAAAGAATTAAGGCTCTTTGGCCAAAGGCAGAGGATCCTCCCTCAGGGCCAGGAGCCTCAGCCAGAATGGAAAAGAGATTCTGGAAACAATGCCACACCCAGCCAAACCTGGAGGGGGACAATCTCCCTGCAGCTGTCATAACCAGTGGCTTTGTTAAATGTCCAATTCAATTAGTACCAGCTTTTAAGAGATGGGAAGTTCACTCCTAGGTATATACCTCAAAGAACTGAAAACAGGTGTTCAAACAAAAACTTATACACGCATTTTCATAGCAGCAAAATTCACAATAACCAAAAGGTGGAAACAACTCAAGTATCAATCAACTGACCAATGGATACACCAAATGTGACACACACACACATATATATATATATATATATATATATATATATATATATATATATATATATATATATGTATACATATACATTGGAATACTATTCAGCTACAAAAAGGAAAGAAAACATGTTATGAGGTCTGGCAATTAAGTTCATGAACTTCAATGTTGCTAACCTTTTTTGATATCACAGGGATAATTCATTATGAATTTGTACCAACTGGACAGTTCACCAAATTTACTATTTGGAAGTGCTGAAAAGCCTGTGTGAAAAAGTTAGACCACCTGAACTTTTCGCCAACAATTCATGGCTCTTGCATCATGACAATGCACCAGCTCACACGGCACTGTCCGTGAGGGAGTTTTTAGCCAGTAAACAAATAACTGTGTTGGAACACCCTCCCTACTCACCTGATCTGGCATCCAATGACTTCCTTCTTTACCCGAAGATAAAGGAAATATTGAAAGGAAGACATTTTGATGACATTCAGGACATCAAGGGTAATACGATGAGAGCTCTATGGCCGTTCCAGAAAAAGAGTTCCAAATTGCTTTGAAGGATGGACTAGGCACTGGCGTCGGTACATAGCTTCCCAAGGGAAGTACTTCAAAGGTGACCGTAATGATATTCAGCAATGAGGTATGTAGCACTTTTTCTAGGATGAGTTCGTGAACTTAATTGTCAGACCTCGTACTACATAGATGAACCTTGAAAACATTATGCTAAGTGAAAGAAGCCAGACTCAAAAGGACAAATATAGTGTGATTCTATTTATATGAAACACCCAGAATTGGCAAATCCATAACAGAAAGTGGTTGCCAGGGATTCAGGGGAGTGGATAAGGGGAAGTGACTGCTTACAGGCTTTCCTTTTGGGGTGATGAAAATGTTCTGGAACTAGATAGAGGTGGTGGTTGCTCAATATTGTGAATGTACAAAACACCACTGAACTGTACACTTTAAAATGTTGAAACGGTGAATTTTCTGTTATGTGAATTTTACCACAATAAAAAAAAGATGGAAGGTGGCCCATCCAATCCCCATCTATAGGTGATCACTGGGGCTGAGGAGTCCTCCCCAAAGATTTCCTAGTTACTTTTCTCCCAAGCGGGCAGGTGCTCAGAAAGAGCTGGGGAAGGAGGAAGACCTTGATTCTCTTATCCATCTCCATGAAGCATGAACCCCCTGCCCAGTCACCCTGTGCCCTTCACTGAGATTGTATACACATACTTACCCATTCCCACCTCCAAGCCTTTTCTGCATGTCCCTTCCCTCACTCTCCTCCCCACACTCTAGGACTCCCACTGCACCCCTTGCCATCTCTCCATCACTGTGTCTCCAGAAAGAAGACCACAGTCTGCCATCTGACAGGTGATGGACAAGCCTTGTTTCAAGTCAGCTTGACAGCCAGACCAATCTTAGATCTCCAGTGAGTCCCAGGGTCCCTATTACACCAGGCCCCTTCCAGTTGTTTTCATTAAAATGATGAGAAATCAATTCAAATTGCAATTATAGGAGAGAAAAAATCGAGAGTTCCCTGCGCCCAGCAAATTTCTACACGGACAGTGATAAGAATTAGAGCTGAATTCTGGGCAAGGACTGAAACAATCTAGCAGAATTCTAGGTGGACAGTCTTAGAATCACAGCCAGTATCAAGGTCAACACCAATACAAGTGGAATGGATCTGGTGTTCAAACAAAATACCTCATTTATCAATACATCAATATATCTCATTGATATATCAGAGAAGATTCCTAGGTCAGTGCTGATACAGTCAGAAGGGAATTTGGAGTGAACACTAAAACAATCACAGAAGGAAGCTGATGGCTCTATTAGGATGGGGAAAAGTCAGGCTGAGAAGGAGCATCAGGACCCTGGATGGAGGATGGAGGGAACCCATAGGTGGCCTTCATGGGCATGCTCTGGGCCTTCGTCTTAGGCTTAGAAGGAGCAGAATCAAAATTATCATGGCCACCTCCAGCAGGTGTGTGTGTAGGGGCGGGGAAGAGTGGATTTCGGTAAACTGAGCCTGAAGGGAAATGGATGGGGGAGGGAGACTGCCGGGAGAGAATTTCTCCACCATTTAGTCCCAGGGAGGCAGCAGAAGTGGGGTTTCCCAGGTCAGCCAGGTGTGGAGTCAGGTGGAGGAAGCTAGGGTAGGGGCCAGGTGATGAGAGAGCTTCAGAGCCTCTCCTGCCCACTCTCTCCCTTGCCAAAGACCCCCGCCTCAGAGACCTCACATCCCCACAATCCCAAACTTTAGGTAAAAAAAAGGTACAATTATGGAGGTGTTCTCTGAGCTTCCCTAGGATTCAAGGATGGGGCAGGGCCTTTTTGGGTAGTTTGTTAGCATTAAAGCACCAAGTCAACTCACGGCAAACCCCACCCTTGAAGGACTTAGCCTGGCTTTGCCACCTTGTCTGGACTGACCCACTGAGTAAACGGGGTCAATCAATCACTGTCCTTTCCCCTCATTCTTCTCACTTATAAGGGAGGACACTGAACTGGATGACGTCCACAGCTTCTTTCATCATTAGGAATCTCTTTCCAACGCACAGAAACAGTCTTTACATGTGCTAACAGAGCTTATTTCCAATTATAAAAAAACAGTATTTGCTTATTGTAGAAATATTTGAAACGAGCAAAATATAAAAAAAGAAAAGACAAAGTCTTATGTGATCCCGTTACCTAGAGGAAACCACTATTAACCTTTTGGAAACTTTCTTTCCATGGTTGATTTTTTTTGGCATTCATGTCATTTTATTTTAACAACAACAAAAAAAATGTTGGGATCTTACAGTTTATACAACTTTATATCCTGCTTTTTCAACTGTCCTTATGCTACTGTGAGCCTTGTCCCAAGTCATCAAATATTCTTCAAAAATACAGTTTTAAAGATTGCATAATATTCCACTAGGAGACTATACCATGATCACAGGGTGTTTATACCATGATCACAAGATCCTGGTATAAATAACATGGCCATGAACTTCCTCATCTAGTGCATAAGTATTTGCCTGCATCTCCATTTCCTTAGGATCAATTCCTCTAGGTGGAATCACAAGGCCGATGAATACGATATTTTAAAAGGTCTTGACGTGTACCGCCATATTAATTTCCAGAAAGACACAACAAACCCATGGATTTTCCAGAGCCGAGTGAGAGCTGAAGTTCTGAAAGGGTTGGAGTTAGAATGCAGGACGGTGGTCCCGTCTCTCCTCCTCTCCCCCAGTCTTGAAGGTTAACTGTCCAGCAAAAGAGAGGACAGAATTCCAAGTCAGAAAATATAGGTCTGCAGCCTAGCTCTGCCTCTTACTGGCTTTGGAAACTGAAGCAAGCAATGGTTCTCCTCAACTTTAAAATGGGTCTTGCTAGCGCTGCTGACTCCCTAAACCACTTTCCTTGCTCACATGAAAAGCTGTTTGTGAAAATTCTTTGTTTCCATCAATGCTCTGTCAAAGGGCATTGCTATCACCCTTCTCATAACCTGGGGGTCTGAAGGAATGGGTTGTTCCCCCTTCCTGGTTCTCAGCCATCAGAATGTCCAGAATGCCATGACAAGTGCTGGCTAGTTCTGAGAATAATAGAAAAGCAGCTTCCTGAGGGGAATCAGTGGGATCTGAGAGCCCAGGAGGACTCAGTTCTGTCTTGCAAAGGTCAGAGACAGTACTGGAAGCTGCAGGGCCAAAAACTGGGCCTAGGGCCTCCCTGAGGGTGCTGGTGGGTCAGGGACTCAGGCAGCAAAGACTTTCCTGGTAAACCTTCCTGTTTCAAGGCTCCCAGCACCTCCTTTTTAGGGTCCCAATTGGACATTACGTCTTTGGAGGAAGCAGAAATCAAGCTGATTCAGTGAAGGCAAAAAGTCAATAGCTGCAGAAGACCCCGGAAGCCTTCAGCTTTGGCCCCTTCTTCCAGGCTACTATAAATCAGTCCTGGATCTTTAAGACCCACCAATTGGAAATGCAACTAGTGCTTCCAGCAAGACCTCTCCAGCCCTGGGCAGATGGAAACGGAGACTGTGATGCCTCCCTGAAAAGCACAACTGTCCGGCCTGAGCCTCCCACCACACTGCCCCATCCGCCCGGCAAATACCCTTCTTCGCACCTACACGCTCACCACGCACCTCGGCCTGGGAACTCCAGTGACGTTCCCAGTGCTGGCAGGGAGAACTGCGTAGACCCCGCCACACGCCATCCTCCGGGTTTCCATCATCACCACCGGCCGCCCCCAGCCCTAGCCTACCTCCATGGCATCGCCTGTCTCCAAATACGTACAACAGGTGGCACCTGCCCCTCCTCCCTGACCACACTGTCCACCTCTCCCTGCCCTCCACCTGAGCCCCGGTCTTCCAGCTGCGCCCAGCGCGCGGAGCCTTACCTTTGAGATTTTGGGAGTGGCCCCGCGGCGGCCGGTTCGGGTGTCCTCGGGGCAGAGAGGGGATACTGGAGAAGTTGTTACCCATGGCATCAGGCCCCAGGGGATACGGCTCTCGCAGAGGGCAGGAGAGGCTGGGCAGGAGCGGAGGGACAGAGCGCAAGTGTGTGCGCGCGCCGGGGCGCGCCGCCGGGGGAGGGCCCCGGGGGGGCTGCGGCCGGGGGCGGGCCGGCCGCTCCTCTCCTCCCTCTGTCTGGGCTCCGCGGTCCTCTGCGGGTCCGGCCCGCCGCGGGGGTCCTCGCGCGAGCTGGCTACCTGCCTGCCATTGCCCGCGGCGGGGGCGGGGGCGGGGGCGGGGGCGGGGGCCGCGGGCGGGCCCCTGAGTCCCGGCCGGAGCTGCCCGGGGCTGCCCCCTTCCTCCAGCTGGCGCTCGGGTTCTGGCCGGTGGCGGGCGGCGCGGGGGCTCCGGCGCGCTCCCCCAAGGCCATAGAGTCAGGGCTCCCGGCGCTCAGCCGCTCGGCCTGTCCAGCGGCTCGGCGGCTCAGCGGCAGGCTCGGTCCCCGCCCGCGGGGACGGCCGCTGCGGCGACGTGCGTGGCGCCCTCCCGCCGGCGGGTCTGCATGGAGCGGGGCTCCGTGGAGCGCGGGCCTTGCTGGGCGCCCCCGCGGTGGTTGGTCTCCCCCAGGCCGCCTCGCTCCAGCCCCCGTCGCCCCCACCCCCGCCCCCAGCCGTCGCCAGGATTCCCTCACACCCGTTGTTATGGTGACAGCTGCGCCGGTGAATGAGCGTCTTAGTGACACGCGCGCGCCTGTTCAGCCCGAGGTGGTCCGCGCTCCCGGCTGCCAGGAGCTCTCCGTGGCGCGGGGGCCCCGGACCCAGGTGGCGTTGAGATGTCAGGCAGAGGTGGGGCTCCAGGGGTTGGACTTCGCCCTCTCACAGACAGTGGAACGTGGTCTTGAAAACAAGAGAAACGGTAAAGCAAGAACATTGATCTCCCTGGGTGCCAGGATGGGGCCTGGCACTTAATAAAAGCTCAAGAAAAACAATTTAATGAGTACAGGGATGATTAAATAAATGAAGTGAGATTAGGAACCTGAGCACTTGTTCCTCCCCTCTCAGTCACACGTGAAGGGGCAATGGCTCAAAACAAAACACCCAGGATGTCCAGTTACTGGACACACAACATCTGAGGCCTTTTGATAAATACAGACTGGGCCTAGGACACGGAGTTGCTGGCCAAGCTGGGGAAACAGACCTCAGGGACAAACCATCGGAGAACCACCAACTCTGAACTAAGTGGTTCTGTCAGCTACAAGAGGTGGGGGAAGGGGACGTCTGTGGCCTATAGCAGTCAAAGGAGGCTTCCTGGAGGAAGGGGGCTTCAGCAAGTTGCCTGTTCACATGACTCTTCCATCCTGTAGCTCAGCACTGTACCAGGAAGCCTGCAGGAAGGCAAAGGGAGTCATTCTCTACGTGGACAGGGGACATCTCCCTCTCCTAATCTATCAGGGGTAGAAAATGAGCCAAGTCCCCCCACCCCCAGAGAGAATCTGCCGTCCTGCTCCTCTAGGTCACCCCTAGCTCCCTGACTGGCTTCAACAACTCTGGATCCAGAATTAGCAAGGAGTGGGCTGGCAATGGGCATCTCATCCACCTTGTTATGGAAGCTTCTTCCCTCAAGTCTCCATGTGATGGCTTTTTATTATTCAGGCAGAGCTCATGTGTCACCTCCTGACCTTCCCTAACCACCCGAAATAAAGAAGCCCCACCATTCTGTCACTTTCCGTACCATTATTCTGTTTCATTTTCTGGCATTAGCTTGAAAGTAGCCCTTCCTTCTTGCTTATGTTCTGCCTCCCCCATTAGAACATAAGCTCTGTGAGGGGAGAGAGCGGTCAACTCCATTCATCATGAAGTCCCCAGCCCCTAGGAGAGTGCCTAGCGTATGACAGACTATCAAAAAGTATTTGTGGAATGGGCGAATCTCCCTGCTTGCCAGCAGAGGAACTCCATTAAGATCGCTGGGAGTAAAGCCTCTGAGCCACCCTTTATTTCTCTCCCCTGCCCTCCAGCCCCACCCCATTGCAGGCATCACATCCTTAAATGTCTGGGACTCTAGGCAAGCTAGAAATATCCGTGACAGCTGCTCTCTGGGGTCGGGAGGGAAAGACAGCCCCCACCCCCACCTCCAGCCTCTCAGATGCCCAGGATCACGTGCCCAGCCAGCTGCAGAATGGACATGGCAGGTCAGGGGTGCTGTCTTATTTATGGGCGTATCTTCCCGAGGCTCACTCCCAACTGATGACTCATGCATCAGAAATCCATGGGCTCTGAATGGCAGCACATGCACACATTTTCACACACACCTCTACACTGTCTTACACACTCACTTCTATGTAAGCGCGCACACACTCACAAGCAGTCACATGCCCCCGTGAAATCTGCTAGAATGAGGTCACTGGGAGATGCTGCTGGCATCAGAATAAATCTGAAGGCTCTGTATAAATGAGACTAATTCCCTTGGAGTGTGTGTGAAGTGGGAGTCCATTGGTATGATTTGCAGACACTGGCTGGGAGAAGGCTCGGACTTTTCCTAGAGTCCCAGCCTCCCTTCCTCGGAGGAGGAGCTGGGACAATGTCCAGGAGATGGAGGAGGGTGAGGCCCCAAAGGTAGAGGACAGCAGAGATGTCATAGGCCCCATGTGGTGTAAACCTGGGGCAAAGCAGGGCAAAGATGGAGAAGGTGAAAGGGAAGGAGGGAAGTGAGGGCTAGGAGACTGGTGCTGCCTGAGGAGTCCAGAGGCAGTGACAGGCTCTGCAGCTCAGAGCAGCCTGATGCCAGGGGCCCCACAGGAAGGTGAGAGAGGCATTAAGGACCAAGGCAGGGACCTAAGGGCAGGACAGGAACTTCCCCTGACCCAAGAGGGTTGAGGAGATAATGGGAGTATCCACGGGGCCAGGATGAGGGTAAGGCAAGTGAGGCACCTCTGGTGTAAAATGCAAGGAGGCACAGGCTCTTAGGGTCAGGCAGTGCCAACCCTGCACTTGCTTGGGCCTGAGAGTGAGTGCCTCTGAAATTTTGCACATTAGGCCACCTCCCAGCCTGGCCCTAGCACTTCTGGAAAGCTCTGTACTGTGGGAGGGGGCACCACTATCAAGGGTCAACTGGGTGCAAGCTCTGGCCAGGCCGGAACCTAGAGAAGTCTGTGCCTCAGAAACCCCTTCCTAGCAAGGGCTGTGGTTAGACCCAGCTCAGAGGGTAGAACAACTCCAGTACCCAGCCCTCCTGCCCCGACACTGGGCAGAATTCCCGAGGCCTTCCGGTCATCCTTCAAGTCACCCTTGGCTGCCAGCAGGCAGGGAAGTGGCCTGCATGGCCCTGAAGGACCTTCGCAGCCCCATCCCGTAAAGGAGGAGGGAGAAGGAGCCTGCCAGGGAGACTGGGGCTGGATGAAGTCACTGTTTTGCTGGCTTCAATGGAAGCTATTAATACCTTAAGGTGGGGCTCCAGCACCTGTCATGGTGGCAACCCCGCCTCCCCAGCAGTGTAGAGTCTGAAGGCGGTGCCCAAGAGGGTGAGTGTGAGTGCATATGTGTTTGTATGTGTGTCCTGGTTTGTGACTGTGTGAGTGCTCACACCAGCGCGTGGGGGAGGGAGGATCCCTGCAAGGACCCAGGGCCGAACCAGGGCTCCTTCAGCAGCAGCTTTGATCCCCACTCTTCCTTCTCTCTCTCTTCTCTCCCTTCTGGCTGGCTCCGTCTTCTCTTTCTCTCCTTCCTTCCCTCCCTCCCTCTTTCTGTTCCTTGCTCTGTCTCCTCCTGCTGGTTCACCTCTCCTCACGCTCCACAGCTTCACTTCTTCCTCATGCTCCACAGCTCCCAGATCAGTTCAAATCTTGAAGCGTCTCCATGTTGATAAAATTATAAAACATTTTATCGAGAGTCTCTTTTCTTCCTTCCCTGAGCTGCTGGATGCGGAGCCCAGAACCAGCCACAATAATGATCCCCCACCAGGCAGGCAAGAGTGGGTACATCTAGGCCAAGCTGGACTCCCCTAAACTTGAGACCACCCTAGTCAATAGCATGACGTCGATGTCGAGAAACTAACCTTAAAATAGCAAATAGCCAAAACCATCCCTAGCCAGGATCCAGGGGGCCCCTGGCATCGCCAAGGCCCAGCCCATAGTTATCAGGCCTACACAGGGTTGTCCTACCTGAATTGCAGGAGCTGGACATGGTAGGGGGGAGATTCCTGAGCGCCTGATATTCAATAAATATTTATTCAATGACTAAATAAATCAGTGAATTTATCAGTATACCCACTCAGTCAGCTAGGGAGGCTTGCTCAGACCAGCTCATCTGGCCACTTCCCTTCTCAATACTAGTACCTTTCTCAAAAAACTTCCCTGAGGCGAGGCCTTTGCTCTGAAGAATGGGAGTCCGTACTACACTACTTAGCATGAAACAGGCACCATACTGCCTTATTCCCAGGTGCGTTGGAATTTGGTATCAGTCGTCCCAGTGACGATTTATTGAGAACTACCTGCCTGTCTGGCACTGTGTGAGGTAGGGTTGCCTTGCTAGCACCACGAGGGAGCTTGTCTTGTGCTTTTGTGTAGTCCAGTCCAGTTCCCTACCAGCCAGGGCTAAGTTTAGGACTGAACACAAAATAGGTCTCATTATTGTCAAGATGTCGGTTCTTCTTACCTTGACCTATAGATTCAATGCATCCATTCAAAATTCCAGCAGGATTTTTTGTGGATATTAAAAACAAACCATTGATTCTAAAGTATGCTTGGAGAGGCAAAAGACTCAGAATAGCCAACACGATGTTGGAGAAAAACAAACTTGTAGGACTGACACAACCCAACTTCAAGATGTATTATAAAACTATAATAATCCAGGCTGTGTGGGATTGCTGAAAGAATAGACAAATATAGATCAATAGAACAGAATAGAGAGCCCAGAAATAAACCCACCTAAAAAGAGTTCAACTGATCTTTGACAAAGGAGCAAAGGCGCTGCATTGGAGCAATGACGTAGTCTCTTCAACAATTGGTCATGACCATCCGGACATCCACATGCAAAAAAAATGAATCTAGATACAGACATTACACCTTTCATAAAAATTAACTCAAAATGTGTCACAAACTGAAATGTAAAATGCAAAACTATAAAACTCCTAGAAGCTAACAGGAGAAAATCTAGACGGTCTTGGGTTAGGTGATGAATCTTTAGATACGACACCAAAGGCATGAACCATGAAAGAAAGAACTGATAAACTGGACTTCATGAAAATCAGTTTTCTGCTCTGCAAATGACACTTAGAGAATAAAAAGACAAATCACAAACTGGGAGAAAATGTTTACAAGAGGTATGTCTGATAGAAGACTGTTATCCAAAATATACAAAGAACTCTTAAAACTCAGCAATGAGAAAGCAAACAACCCAATTTTTAAAATGAGCCAAAGACCTTAATAGACACTTCACTAAAGAAGATATGCAGATGGAAAATAAGCAAATGAGCAGAAGTTCCACATCCTATGTCATCGGGAAACTGAGAATCAAAACAACGAGATACCACCACACACCTATTAAAATGGCCAAAATCCAGATCACTGACAGCACCACCAAATGCTGGTGAAGATGTGGAGCAAAAGGAATCCATTCATTGCTGGTCGGCATACAAAATGGTACAGCCACTTTGGAAGATAGTCTGGTGGTTTTTTACAAAACTTACCATAAGATCCAGCAATTGCATTCCTTGGTATTTACCCAAAGCAGTTGAAAACGTATATCCCCATAAAAACTTGCACATGGATATTTACAGCAGCTTTTAAAAAATATAATTTCCAAACTTGGAAGCAACCAGCATGTTCTTTAGTGGGTGAATGGATAGACTGTGGTACCTCCATGCAGTGGAATAGTGTTTGGTGTTGAAAAGAAATGAGCTATCAAGCGGTGAAAAGACACAGAGGAACCTTAAATGCATATTGCTAAGTGAAAAAAACAATCTGAAAAGGCTACTTACTGTATGATTCCAACTACATGACATTCTGGAAAAGGCAGAACTATGGAGACACAGGATGATTGAGAAAGCAAGCGGCCCTGGCTTGGGACAAGGAATGCTGGACTCCTTTGAAGGCACTACACAAGTTTCCCAGGCAGGGGTACCCATGGTCCTTTTTCTGGTGTTGGGAATTTTCCTTTCTGCTTCTTGTAGGCACCTCCATCTGTCCTTTTAGAGGCAACCTTAGTAATGCTGGGCCTCAGGTCTGGAAGTTTATCCATGAGCACTATAGGCCCGGGACATAGGCCTATGGTCTTTCTAAAGGTCTGCTTAGGACTAAAAAAAAGAATAATGGCTCGAAATAATGATAGGAAATTTTAAAATCAAAATTAATAAATGTCACTTGCTTGCCTACAAAACTTAATGTTGTGTCAATATCATTAATCATTAAATGAGTACTCATAAAGATTTCATTATATTTAAAGACAATTGTAGGTTTTTCTCACTTGGCAAGAAATCCAACACAGGCATGACTGCTTAGAAATAAAAGCAGTTATAAATTCAATGAGTTCCTTGGAGTCCAATGATTGAAAAGCCACATTTATTAAAAAAATCCTTTCAAAATGTTTAAGGCAAGAAAATTGTTTAATGCGGGGTGTTGTATATTTTAGTATGTTTGACCTGATAGGGTTGAGCTCCAAAGATAAGAGTTTGTGGGTCTGTGAAGATCTTATACTTGGTCTTGGCCCTAGGGGCTGCCTCCCTGCGGGTAAGTCTTTCTGTGAAGCAGAGGAAGGGCTGGGGTTGCCCCTCCCTGCACAGCCATCGCCTGCCCTACCTTCCAATGTGATTACGCTGCTTAGGTAGCAGCCTGCAATGGCCTGGCCCCGTGTGATGTCCAGCTTTCCCCCGGGAAAGCCTGCAGGCATTCTTCAAACACCCTCTCAACTAGAACGCATGCTCATATGGAGCAGTTTCCCAAAGTGTGATCAATTAATGACCTTCATCAGATTCCACTGCACCAGAATCCCTACGGGGGAGGCCTGGAAATCTGCATTTTGTTGACCATCTCCCCTGTCCTTCCTCCCGCAGATGATTCTGATGCGTGCTAAGTTTGAGAATCTAGTCTTGAGTGTGTGTGCACCCTAGGGGGAGGGCAAGGTGAATCTTTTTAAAAAAAATAGACTTTATGTTTTAGGTTCACAGCAAAATCGAGTGGAAGGTACAGAGATTTCTCATACACCCCCTGTCCCCACACATGTATAGTCTACCCAATTGTCACTCTCCCCCACCAGAGGGGGACATTTGTTACAACGGATGAACCTACGCTGATACTTCTTATCACCCGAAGTCCATAGTTTACATTAGGGTTCACTCTTGGTGTACATTCTATGTACATATATAATGTCATGTGTCCACTATTGTGATATCATAGTTTTACAGACTTAAGAATCCTCTGTGCTCTGCCTATTCGTCCTTCTCGCCTCCCAGCGTCTGGCAACCACTGTGATAGGTGATGCTTACACAGCCCTTAGTTACATGTACCAGGCCTTTCGTCTAAGTACTTTATCTATATTCATTCATTTAAATCTGGTAACAGCCCTATGAGGTAGTTGTTGTTGTTATTATTATTATTATCCCTATTTTACAAATGAAAATCCTGAAGTTTAGAGAAGCTAAGACACTTGTCTCGGAGCTGATAAGGAGAGCACTGAAGTGCAGCGCTAGGATTCTGTGGGTCCAAATCTCTGCAATACTGCACCTGCCCCAGAATGAGATTCCTTCAAGTGCCCAGCTTGAGGAAGACTCCTGGTGCTGGCGAGGTGTCCTCACTGAGTTCCTGAACCAGCCTCTCCTATCTGAGAGACCTTTAAGACTCCCAGGAGCTTTGGCTCAGCTCTCTGGAAGTTAGCCAGGGAGCACACGGCCACTAATGACCATGACATAGTTTTAAAATTAAAAAAAAAAAAATCTGAAATCAAATAAAAATACTCAAAGTGGTGGTAATACCCCAGCATCCTTTTTCTCTTGTAGATATTTTAAATGACCTTTTACTGGGCAGGAAAGCCTTTCTAAGAATGTCACAAAGACCAGAGAATCATAAAGGAAAAGTACGATAAATATGACCACATAAAAATTTAAAATTCCTTCATGGCAAAAGTTGAAAGACAAATAAGCGTCAGGAGGCATATCTCCAATAAGCCAACAGCCTTCAGTCACTTCAAATACCCTTCATTCCTAGTCCCAGAATAGGAAACAAACATTTCTGTTACTGCTGGCAGCGTAACATCTTGCTTCTATCCACCTTCCCCAAGCAAGGTCCCAGAGGCACTCGCTTGGTCTGACCTTCACCCAAAGGCGCCTCAGGAATCCTCTCTTCCCAGTGAGGGTAGCTTGTGGAAAGTTTTCTCTCAGCAGAGAGAGCAAACCTGTGTGTCCGTCCCTCCCCTCCTCGTCTCTCCGCCGCCCTCTCAAATTTTCTCTCCAGCCAACACTGGGTAGCGCTAGAACTCCACTAGGATCTCCTCTGTCTCTGGCAAATGGTTTTAAGGGCCGTAAGTCAGTCAAAATGTGGATAGGTTGCTCTTTTCTTTTCACAAAGTGGAAAGAGTGATTAGAGCTTTCATGAGCTGCTTCCCCAAACTGAAGCCAAGTCGAGGTGCTCTTCAGAACACTCCAGTTCACACGGAGAGGCCCTGCTGTCTGCCCCTGGTACCTGATGTGGGCCCAGTACTAGCACAGCCCCTGGCTATCTACAGATGCCCAGTGCACATCTGTTGCTCTGTGGACAGAACTGCAGAATGTGTGGCCAGTGACAGAGGCACTTGCTAGCTTGGCCCTCTGTGCACCGCTTACCCTCAGAGCTGGGATTTGCCACGGCCAGCTCCGCACTCTCCCACAAACACTGCATTTATTTTACCATGATGGGCCGTATGAAAACTCTCACTAGCTTGTGCACTTAGGCAATGGGGGAAAGGGGACCCTCGCGTCACTCTGACTTTGGTATTTATGGAGCAGAAGTGGAATTCAGAAAATCCAGCCGGATGGATGCCCCTTCCCCCAGAGCAACTAACCTGTTTTTGTCTCCAAGTCTCTGCATTTGGCCCAACATCAGTGTCCAATGGCCCCCCCAGAGGGATCTCTGTGCCAGAAAATCAGCCTCCTCAGCAGGGTCTGGAAACAACTTCATTTCGGTTTGGTTAGAAAATTCATGTTTATAGTTTGTTAGACACGTTAAAAAAAACAAACAAACAAGTGATGAAAATAATATCAAACCAGGTTTACCTGTTTCTTCTTCTGAGAAAGGAGTTAGAAATGTATTGTGAACCAAGGAAATTGTTTCACATTCTGTAACCTGTGGGGTGAAGGCCAAAAATTTAAGTTTGGAAGAATGTCCAGGGTTGAATGTGGTTATTTTATTTTGTGCCAGTCATAATATTTTAATATTTTAAACTTATTTTAAATAACATTTATCTATTTATATATGGAAACATATTTTTAATCTTTTAAAAATAAAATTCTTATGTGTACACATTGTTTGCAAAGTCAAACAGCACAGAAAGGTAGAAAATGGAAAGAAAATAAAAGTCCTCTCTCTTCCCCGATGACCCAATGGTAGTAACTGTCCACATTTCTTGCATGTCCTTCTCTCAAATTGTATGCATAATACCAAAATTTTTACATATTTATATCCTTTTTACTTACAAGGGATTGTGCTATGTACAGTGTACTATACTGTTTTTTTAACTAAGAATCTAGAAGTCTTTTCCATATGAAATCCTGTAGATTTGCTTCATTCTTCTGGTGGTTAGCTCCCTTTGTATGGCAGTGTCATAATTTATTTAAACAGTCCCCTGGTGATGAAATGTAGATTGTTTCCAGTTTTATTGTCATTAAAACAAATCTGTAATGACCATCCTTGTTCTTTACTTGGCTATTTCTGTAATTCTATCCATAGGGCCAATTCAGAGCTATGTAATTGTTAAATCAAAGGGCACGTGTATTTAAAGTTTTGCTTTAAATATATTGCCAAATTGTCCTAGGAAATCTCTACAAATTTATAGTCCAACCTTCAGTGTATGAAAGTGGCTGTTGCCCTGACCCTTTGTAGATACTGGGTATTATCAATTTTTTTGTTTCTAACAACCTGGTGAGTTTAAAAAGGCACCTGGTTTTCTAGATTGTATTTAATTATGATTGAGGATTAGATTCTTTGCAGCATTTTTGGCCACTTGTCTTTCTTTTGCTATGAATAGCCTGTTCACATGGTTTGCCTATTTTTCTGTAGGGTTATTTATCTTTCTATTGATTTATATGATCCCTCTACAAATTAAGGAAAACAGACTTTAGTGTGGCATGTGCACTCAATAGCTTTTTCCAGTTTATTTTTACTTTGTTTATCGGTATTTTGCCCACAGAAGTTATAAAACCTATCTTATCTACCTTCTTCATAGCTACTAAATTCTGTGCTCTATTCACAAAGTCCTTCCTTAGCCATTGATTGTGAATAAATTAACCTATATTTTCTTGTAGAATTTTTATGATTTAAATGTTTATGTTAATGTCTTTGAGCCACTTGGAATTTACTTTGGTATAAAGAATGAGGTAGAGATTCAGTCGAAGTTTTCCCCAAATGGTTAGCCCGCTGTTCCAGTGCCATTTGTTAGATAGCCTCCCTTTCATTTTCATCATTTTCCCAGTCCCTAATGGGCCACATGGCTCTATACGGTCACCAGAGTGACCCCATAAGTGTCACATTACTTTCCTCCAGATCTGCCAGAGACAGACCAGAAAGGCCCGTGAACCCAGAGGCCTCTGTCATCAAAAGAGAGTCAGGTCTCGCAGAGACAGAGAGGGAACCACTGCTCTGCTAGACATGAGGGAACAATAGTCTCCCAGTCCCGGAGAGAAGTGGGACACGCATCCAATGTCTTCCTTTGGAAAGAAAAAGAAAAAGAGAAACCTCAGAGGAGAGTGTACTCACTATATAGAAAGAAGAGACACAACCACGCCTGTATTTATGAAGACACACACTACACACACATATAACACACGTGTGTATACACGTGCTCCCACAAAGTACACACACACACACACACACACACACACACACACCCTACTCACACATCAGATACACTGAGTTTCTCCAGTAGGGGTCACCCAGTCCTAAAGAGCCCTCTCAATCACAGGAACTCCCAAGAATGGTAAAGCCAATGTTTCTCAAATAATATTCAGATTCCTTTTAAAGGGAAAAAGAAATCCAGAAAACCCCCAAGAATGTATCTGCAAGACTCTGATTTGAGAAAAAAACAAAGACCTATTTTATAAAGATGTTTCAATTGCAAATTAATACATGTTTAAAACTGCTAAAAAAAATAAATAAAAAAAATAAAACTGCTAAAAAGATTTGTCATCATTAAAACAAAATGTGAATTAAAAAAAAATTTTTTCCCCCAGAATTAGAAGACCCTGAAAAGCATAGCTGCAGACCCCTGAGGTGGGGTAGGGGGTTAAGAAACTTTGTCTTAACGTATTATTATGCAGCAGATCTACAAGTTAATATCTTGCCACACACATAAGTAAAGTAAGTCTTTCTCCTTTTCTTTCCTCTATTTCTACCTCTCCTGGTTCAGCTGGTCCAGGCTCCAGGCTACAAAACATGATCCTCCCTCCCCCTTTTATTTTGTTCCTTAATCCCTTCGAGTTTTTCCAGTGAAAATGTTTTATGATTCTTATTGAGAAATTGAGCAAATCATTATTATAAAAGTAGACAATTTAGAGAATATAGAATTTTACATGTGAAGCCACCCCTCATCCTGAGATAAGATTTCTTTGAGTTGTGGTGGGCTTCCTTCTTGCTCTTTTCTTTGAATGTTTTCCGGTAAATACGGTAAATATGCAGCAAAAGTCCGTATGGTCACACAGCACACCACCCCTCGGGGCCCAGGGCCCCAGACTGACCTGGGAGCTCTAGCTCACCTGTCAGAGATTGGAGCTGTGAACAGAAGAGACCTTGTTCCAATTTCCTGCAGTGTTCTCCCAAAAGCAGTGTGTATTCTTTTCTAGAAACTCCCCTGAGACTAGAATGGGAGGGAGGGATGCTCAGACCCTCTCGGCCCAGTTTTCTCCCCTCCCTGCTTGGGCCCAGTCCTGTGGTTCCGGGTTGAGAAGCGTAGCATTGAGGTGGGACAGTTCTCTTTCCTGTCAGCAGCCCAATGGGTGACGAAGGCTGGAAGCAACAGACGGACGATCCTAGCTACCTTCCTGGCTCTGTCCCCACCAGGCTGTGTGACCTCTGCCATAAGACCCAGCCTTTCCCGAAGAATGTGATGGTGGTGGTTCTCTGCTGCAGTAGGAGCCCAGGAGAATGAATGGGCTTAACAGGTTTCTCCTGAATGGCCCGCCCTCCCCTTCACAGAGTCACACCTGCATGTCTCTGATGGCTCTCCTGGCCTTCTCTGGCTCCCTCTCCATTTTCACTCATGCAGGTAATCTTGTCTCATAGGACCCAGACTGACACACTAATTAGGTAAAATACAAATAGTAAGAACCAGGTTTCTGTCTGTCGCTACCTCATCAGAGGTATATACTGCACAGACAGACAAGAAGTTTGCATGACATATTTGGGATGATCTGACTTAAAGTATACACTAAGTGACCTCCCCAAAATTCATTTTGCAGGTCCCAAGAGCCCCTCAAAGAGCTGGGCTGTCATCCTTCAGAAAAGCTCAAGCCAGGGGCCGGCCCGGTGGCTCAGGCGGTTAGAGCTCCATGCTCCTAACTCCGAAGGCTGCCAGTTCGATTCCCACATGGGCCAGTGGGCTCTCAACACACACACACACACACACACACAAACACACACACACAAAGGCAAAAAAAAAAAAAAAAAAGAAAAGCTCAAGCCAAGAAACAATGAGAGACCTGTGGCCCCAGTGTGATGAGAAGGAACAGACATGCCTCAAATGGAAAGTCACACAGGCAGGCTGAGCCACCTCTCCATGGGGACCCAGTAGCTAATTAGTGGTGTTAACAATTCTCCCTGGGAATGCCAGGCAGGCCAGCCAGCATGTGTCCTTGTGTGCCCTGGAAAAACCTGGAAGGACACACACCCTTGCAGTGACCCGGAGACAGTCGGAGGATTGCTGTGATGAGACACTTCCAAGTTCTCTATTTTTACGTTTTACCTAATGGTGAAAAACGGAGATATTTACATTTTCTAAAAGTTGTTTGAGAATATGGAAACAAGAGTAGTCTGTGCAGCTGCAGTAGTCCTGGCAAGCTCCATGGAGACGGCAGGTCAGAGCTGGGCCTCTGAGGATGGGAGGATTCAAAAGCACGCTTTCCTCACGGGCGCTGGAGGGTTGGTGGGAGGCTGCCTTTGTGACCCCAAGGACCCAGATTCCGAGGAAAGGACAACAGTGCTGATGCATGAATTTAACTAAGATTAGAATTTAACTAAGATTAGAATTTAACTAAGATTAGAATTTAACTCAGGCCAGTACTTCAGGGCCAGGATGCCAACAGGTTCACGCTGGATGGAGCAGGGGTCAGTGAGGTTAAGACTATCCTAGTCCCTGAGGTTTTTCTTATCTCAGGAGTGGCCCTAGGTTGGCAGTGAGGGAGCCAGAGGGATGAAGACTGGGGAAGAGCCTGAGTAGTTGGAGTCTGGATACCCCCCCCCACCCAGCCCATGCTCCAGGCCAAGGCCCATGGATCTGTGGCCCCAGGAACAGACCCATGGACTCCTGTGGCTGCCTTCACACCCCTTCCCAAGCCAGGCTGCCGATCAGGTCTGCCAATCAGTAAGACAGGGGTGCTGCAGGGTGGGCATCAGGCAAGGAGAAGGGAAAGACAGAAAGACAGGATGAGGCAGAAAAACAGAGAGAGGACAGAGACAGAGACACATGAAAAGACCCAGAAGCTCACACTGAGGGACATAGGAGTGAGACACACACAGAGAGAGAGAGAGAGAGAGAGAGAGAGAGAGAGAGAGAGAGAGAGAGAGAGAGAGAGAGAGAGAGAAAGGTAGTTAGACAGAGAGAGGAACAGAATGAGAAAGAGACAAAGGGAGAGAGACACAGAGAGAGAAATTAAGGGCAGGACCTACATTCCACTCATTTGCTTCCTAGTTACAGACAGGGAGGCAGGTACAGGTCAAGAGATGGGCAGAGAGGACCGAGCTGGAGACGACATAAAGAGGCTCTGAACGCCAGCATCACAGAGAACAAACACTTGCTGTCACTTACCGTGTGTTTAGCACTATGCTGCAGGGATGCTGCAGGGAACAAAAAGGTGCAGGTCCAGGTTCCTGCCCTAGAGGGGACTTCTCCCTCCCACACCTAGGGGAGATGACTGACAGGCTGAGGTGGCCTTTCCCAGGGCCGATGGGAAGTCGAGGCTCCACAGAGTTGAGGTCACCAGGGGTGGCTTGGTGGCAGGACTGCATTTGAGTTGCCTCTTGAAGAACAGATGGGAGAAAGGGACATGCATTTTCAGTGGGAAGGACGGCGTCAGCAAAAGTGTGGACGGAAGACACCTCTGGTACAGTTAAAAGGGCCTTGAATGCCAAGCGAAGGGGGCTGAGGGAGCCCCCCAGTGACACTTGAGCAGAGGAATAATGCAGTGGAAATTGTGCCAGTGGCCAGATCTAGGAAGGAGTGGGGAAAAACGGAGGGGAGGGTTGCCAGCACCCACTGACCCCCAGCCCTCTGTCTGACACTACATTCTAGCAACCCCCAAACTGCTGGCTACACCAACCTGACTCTCACTCCATACCTTTGCCGATACAGGACCCTCACCTGGAATGCCTTCCCCTTCCACACCTTTCACTGGCGAATGCTGAAACATGGCTTAACTCCTTTCAAGGCTCTTCTTTTCCAGGAAGCCTTTAAACCTTAAGGCACCCTTCCTGGTTCCTCCTAGCATGAAAGCCAACATGAACTCTCCCTGGGCTGACCAAGAAAATATAATTGGCTCCATCAGCATCTTGGCCTGACCACACCCAGAATTTGCCTGTCCCTCACGGGAAGCCCCACCAGCTGTCAGGCCTCAATATCCAAACCCCAAAGAGAGAAGGGAACGGGCTAGGGCTCTGGGGGGAATTAAGTGACAGGGTAGGGCACATTTGCCTAGAGGTGCTTTGGGCTGGCTGGTCACAGCAGTGACTCATTCTCCTGGAGAGGAGGGGAGTGACACTGGGGGACAATCAGGCTGGACAGGAAAGCCTTCGTGGAGAGCAAGACCCCGGAGGCTGAACAGGGCACAGGACACTGCCTCCTCCTTGTCCCCCAGGCCCTTGAAAGAGAAGACCCTCCTGTGGCCCCGGGGAGGCCTGACAGTGGTAGGAAGGCGGCAGAAGCCTCACAGCCCCCACCAGGCGGGAGCCATGGATAAGTTTCGCATGCTCTTCCAGCACTTCCAGTCCAGCTCCGAGTCGGTGATGAATGGCATCTGCCTGCTGCTGGCCGTGGTCACCGTCAAGCTGTACTCCTCCTTTGACTTCAGCTGCCCCTGCCTGGCACACTACAATGCCCTCTACGGCCTGGGCCTGCTGCTCACACCCCCACTCGCCCTTTTCCTCTGTGGCCTCCTCGCCAACCGGCAGTCCGTGGTGATGGTGGAGGAGTGGCGCCGGCCCACAGGGCACCGGAGGAAAGACCCAGGCGTCATCAGGTGCGGTACCACACCACTCAGCGACCGGTGGGCACTGCCAGCGGCACCCCAAACCCTGACCCTCCCCTGTGGGCATTGTCGGGGCTCCTCCACCAGCACAGGCACTGCCAGGAGCACCCTAAACCCCAACCAACCCTGTGGGCATTGTAAGGGCTCCCCCAACCACTCACCCCACAGACACTGCCAGGTGACCCCCCCAAACCCCAGTGACCCCCATGGGTATTGTCAGGGCAAGCCACCCACACCCACAGTCAAACTCAGATGTACCCCCTCCTTTCCCCAACCAAGGCATTATCAGCTCACAGAGTCCCATTTGCAGTTTCTGCTGCGGAAACAGATATTTCTGTTCCTGTCATTTGTCACCTTTTCATGGCCGGTGCTGGAAACACATGAATGATTCAGGATTCCCAAGAATCACCCAGGTCACATCTGTCAGGCTGGCCATGGGTTATACCTCCCCACACCCATGAAGGACCAATCCATGACATGCTTAGCCAGTTCCGCGTATTGTAAGAGGCATGATTGTGTTAAAGGCTGCCTCCCTCTCCCATAAGCTCCCGAGGGCAGCTTGTACCACTCTGTCCTCAGATCGGTGGGTGCCCTCATCAAAATCAATTGATGGAATTTAGAAACTCATAATGCTCCCTGGCGACACTGAGCACCAACTTGGTACCAAGCTCTGTGCCAAGTGCTATGTGTGCACACCCTCTGAATTCTCACCTTGGCCCTGGGTCTACTCCTACATTGGACCCATTTTGAAGGATGAAGGACCTGAGGCACAGAGAGGTTAAGTAACTTGGCTGAACTCCCACAGCTAGGAAGAGGCACAGCTCAGATGCAAACACAGGCTGACTCAGCTGCCCTTAGTGTTTTGGACAAAATATCTAAGTGTTCTAGACCCGTGGGCAGTGGCAGGAGGGGACTGGTGGATTTAGCCCACTCACGAGCTCCTTCTCCTCTTTAACGTTTCACATGGACAATTGAGGTGTTCTCAAACATACGTAGTGTACCTTCATGACACGTCCTCAGTTCTACCTTCTAACCACATTGCCGCCACAGAAAATGCTGGAGCCACCCCTGCCTACAGCGTATTTATAATTCACTGCTGGGCAGTCCACACACACACACACACACACACCACTATGTTTGTACACAGTGCAAGTTAGAAACATCTGTGTCCTATGCACAAGCAGCCTGTTTCGTGTTCCCTGGGGGCTCCGTGCTCCATGATCCAGCCACACGGGGGGGGGGGGGGGTCACGTGCACTGGGTGTGCCCTTGGCCTTTTCCTCTGGGATCCAGTGGGTTCCTGTCCTGTGACCAACACCCAACCCATGCCACTTGAGGCCAGGAGAGGCACCTGGGGACAGTCAGAGGGTGGGCTTCCTGGACGCTGGGGCAAGTGTTTGAGGGGTTACCTCTGGGAGGATTATCGGGCAGAGCTCTCTTAGTTTAGGCTCCTGTCAGAAGCAGGCTCTGGGGAAACTGTGATAATGAGGGGGTTATTGGGGCTCAGTCCTTCTGCGGACTCTCTGAGAGAGTGGGTAAAATACACCTCAGAATTGTCCCACTGAGGATCTAGGAAGCTGGGGTATTAATGAACCAGGCCCCGTCCCTCTTGAGTTGAAGGTTGATTTGGGGGTTGTTAACTCCCCAGTGTTTTCAGCCTCTGGGAGAAGAGCTCCACCAAAGCCCTCAGGCAGAGCCCCACAGGTGGTTGTGGTGGTGGGCGTCAGAAGCCCTCAGGCCTCTGCATGAATAGGAACCATCTGCCAAAGCTACAGATGCCTCTGGAAGGGCAGGGTGCCAACAGTGTCTGCTGGGAGGCCTGGAGCAGAAAGAACATCAGCCCCCCCAGTGCTCCAGTCCCGGCCTGCCCCCCGGGCCCCCAGCCCTCCTTCCTCCCCGCCCTCCGCTGCTGGGACCTCTGCAGCGGGAGCTGCAGCCACTCTTTTGATGTAATCATGACTGGTATTTCCCAGCCCTCCTGGGAAGTCCATCCTCGCATCTCGCCTATAGCCTTCCTCCTAAGGCTGAATTCTGCTGCCGTTTGTGAGCCGCCTCTTTCCTCTGCTCCCAGGTATATGTGCTCCTCTGTGCTGCAGAGAGCACTGGCCGCCCCCCTGGTCTGGATCCTGCTGGCCCTCCTTGATGGGAAGTTCTTTGTGTGTGCCTTCAGCAGCTCCGTGGACCCTGAGAAGTTTCTGGATTTTGCCAACATGACCCCCAGCCAGGTGCAGCTCTTCCTGTCCAAGGTGCCCTGCAAGGAAGATGAGCTGGTCAGGAACAGCCCTGCTCGAAAGGCAGTGTCTCGCTACCTGCGGTGCCTGTCACAGGTAATTGTGGAGGTCCTCTCCCAACCCTCACAAATATCCTGCATGGGTTCTGGGGGGTGAGGAAATTCAAATGACTTCCTGGCGCTCCTCCCCACTGCTGGAGACACAACCAAGGAGCAGGTATTTCCCAGGGGGATTAGGAGCATGACCCTTGGACAGGACAGTCAGTGTTCGGCCTTAGAAAGTGGGCACTTGGCCTTCAATGCTGACTCATCACAGGGCAGAGACCAGGTACCCATATCCTCCTAGGCCCACCCTCAGGCAGCCTGGATGGCAGGAAAGCACTGGAGATATACTGCTCTGCCCTGCCCTCCACCCCATGCACACATTCTTCGCACGCCTCAGAAATAACTAATCACCCTTTATTGAGCACTTACATGTCAGGTACTGTGTTCAGCACTTCATATGCATTTCTTCATTTAATTCTCAGAACAACCCTATGAAGTGAATGCAGCCATTATCATCCCATTCTACAGATGAGGAAACTGAGACGCTGAGAGTTTAGGTCACAAGGCCAAATTCACACAGCTTGTACAAGATAGGGCAGGGATCTGAATATACATGTCGTAACTCCTGACCCCCTTAACCATCTCCCTACAATTCAGGTTCTCCCCAAATGCCTTGCTTCCCACAAGGTACCAATCACATTACCCTGGAGGAAAACCCAGTCCAGACTCTAGATTCTACCACCACCACTCACAGATCCCAGGTCTGGGTTGTGTCCCCTAAAAAGTCTTTACGTGAACCCACACATGCAGAGTATCAGTAGGGCTCCAGAGAAGAAAAACATGACCCAGCCCTTTGGGGATCCAAGACAGGCTCGTGGCAAATGCAGGCCCATCATGCAGTGGAGAGAGGACCGGTACTCAGGTGCACTTGATTCTGGTTCAGATTGTGACTGGGGCCATGTCAGTCCCCCTGTGAGCCTCGGTTTCTTCTGCAAAATAAAAAGAAGTTTGTTCTCCTCCATCTTGGTGGTCCCTGCAGGTTTACACACTCTAGGCTCTCACTAGCTCAGTGGAAAGAATGTGGAATTTCCAATCAGACCAGGGTTTGAGTCCTGACTTAGCTGTCAGTTCATCAGGAACATTAAATTCTCCTCACATGTCAAATGCTCACACTAATATTTTAAATTGGTGTGTGTGGGGGGAAATCCTGTGAGAGACCAAATGAGAGACGGTAAATCACATCTACAAATGATAAGAATTCAAATATGTCTTTGCTTATGGTTTAGAGGAGTGACTTCTTTGCTCCAGGTCCACACAGTTGTCTTAGGGGGGCGCTTGAAGAGACTATGGCTTTGGATGAGAAGAGAGAAGGGACAGGAGTCGGCCATGTGTGGGCTCCAGCCCTAGAGAACTACTTCCAGTTGTTCCTCACTCTTGGCCTGGAACACTGTTTCCTGTTCATATCCTGCACAACTGTTGCTCAGCCTTCAGGTCTCAGCCTAAACCTCACTCTTCCCTAAGCCCTCAAATTCAGGTTGGATGGATCCCCATGAGTCCCTGTATATCCCTCAACACGGCACTTAGCCACTCATCACCTATTTAATTGTTCCCTCCACTAACGTGTGAGCTCTGTGAAAGAAAAGACGAGGCCTCCAGCGCCTCCTCCATATACAGGATGAATGGATGCATAGATGGGATGGATAAACATATGTGAGGATAGATGGAGGATTGGATAAAAAGATGAAAAGATGGTGAATAGATGGGAGAATAGAGAAGGCAAAACTTTACCTCTCCCCACCTTACATTTTCAGCTGAGATGCTAACAAAAAGGTTAACAAGAGGAAAACAAAGAGTTTATTAATGCATGCAGTGCACATTACACAGGAGAAACCTAGACCAAAGAGTAACTCAAAACAGTGGCTTAGAATTCCAGCTTATATTAGCATCTTCAACAAGAGCGAAACCTTTGTAGAGAAGTGACAGGACAAAGGAAAGCAGTTTTAAGCTTCCAAGGGCAGAAACGGTGGAAAGGTAAATAAATAGAAGGAAACATGGACTTTCTTACTCTTTAGTAATAGAGTAAGTTTTGTTTGCACATTCCTCTGTCTCTGGACTGCTAAGAGTCTGTCTCCAGTAAAAGGAGAATTTATATCCTGCCTTTAGACAGAAAAGGAAAGTGTGTTTGCACTTTCCTATGTTTACACTTCTTAATTGTCTTTAGCTCAAAATAATATTTATATCAAAGAGGCATACTTTGGGGTAGCATATTTTGGTTTCTGTAAGAGGAAGGCTGGGAAAATGAGTAGTGGGAACATGGATAGTTGGATAGATAAATAGATGAATAGAAGGAAGGATCAGAGTATCGGAACATGAATGAATGGGAGGATAGAAGGCTGGATAGGAGGATGGATGATGGACAGATGGAAGGATGGTTGGAGGGATGGCTGGATAGGTAGATAATAGATGTAAAGTCAGATGAGAGGATGGATGACTGGATGGATGGGTGGAGAGATGGTTGGATGGATGAATGGACGCAAGAATGAGAGAATAGATGTAAGGGAGAAGGGATGGAGGTGGTCAGTAGGATGGATGACGAAATAGGAAGATGGATAGATCTGAGGAAGGATGAGAGGCCTAAATGAAGGGAGAGACTCTGGAACACCCTTGCGACACGGCTGTATAGCACCTATGTCCCTCCCACAGCCCCCTCCCACACCCAACCTCTTGCTTCCCACCCCCAGGCCATCGGCTGGAGTGTCACCCTGCTGCTGATCATTGTGGCCTTCCTGGCCCGCTGCCTGAGGCCCTGCTTCGACCAAACAGTCTTCCTGCAGCGCAGATACTGGAGCAACTATGTGGACCTGGAGCAGAAGCTCTTCGACGAGACGTGCTGCGAGCACGCGCGGGACTTTGCGCACCGCTGCGTGCTGCACTTCTTCGCCAGTATGCAGAGCGAGATGCGGGGGCTGCGGCGGGACAGGGTGGGCAGGGGCGCTGCGCCTCCCGAGACGCCCGAGCCCCCTGACGCCCTGGACGGCGGAAGTGGGAAGGCTCACCTGCGCGCAGTCTCCAGTCAGGAGCAGGTGGATCATCTCCTGAGCTCGTGGTACTCCAGCAAACCGCCTCTGGACATCCGGGCATCCCCCGGGCTCTGGGGGGTTGGCCTCAGCCACCGTGCCCCTACTGCCGCCCCCGGCACCAGGCTGTCCCAACACGCCCATGTGTAGGGACCCCAGCAGTGTCCCCACGTGGAGTGCCCCACTGACCAGGGTCCGGGGACTTTCCAGGTTGTGGGGGCTCCAAGGCAGGGCAGCCTAGTCCTGTTGGCCCCCTCCCCCAAAATAGCCCCACCTGTGGCCTGGTTTCTGGGCGTGGCCTCTGGGGTTCTCTAAAGCAGTGTGCTTCACAAACTTGAACACACTCATAATCCGCCCCCTCCCCCGGCTCTTGTAAAATGGTGATTCTGGTGCAGTGTCTCCAGGACTGGCTCCAAGACCGCATTTCTAGCAAGTTCCCAGATGATACTGCTGCTTCTGGTCAGTGGACCAAACTGAGTAGCAAGAGTCTAAATAGATCTGCCATGGGATCTGGGTCCTGGATGTCCAGATTCTAAATAACAACAACAACAATGGCACACGTTTATGTGGTGATTACTATGTGCCTGGCATTGTTCTAAACTCCTTAGGTATAGTAACTCATTTAATCCTCATGAGAACCTAATGCAGAGGGATAATTAATTGCACCATTTTTTAGAAGAGAAAACTGAGGCCTAAAGAGGTTAAGCTGCGGGAGGTCACCCACGTAAGAGCTGAAACGTGATCGCAGGAGGCCTAACTCCAGAGTGGGCTCTGAGCTACACATTAGTCAGCCCTCTGGCTAGTGTTGTGTATTTGTTTTTAATGCTCTGGCTGGGTTTCCTGCCACTTCCGCCAGGGTTCTCTGAGTAAGCTCCAGCAAACTCCGCTAGCTGAGTTCCTCCTGAAACTGCTGATTAGTGCCTTTTGCGAGCGACAGCCTATGAACAGTTTGATCTTTTCCTGTCAAGGGGATTTTTCTAGTGTTGGGTGTCAAAGGGGCTGACCCTTTCAGATCCCGACTTCCCGAAGTCCCATCGATTCTGTTTCTAACAGACCAAGGCTGAGCAGTCCCCACGTGGTGCAGCCCCCTTTGAGATGCAGCTCCTTTCTCAGCCCCGCCTCTGCCTGCCTCCTGTTAGCAGGTGCTGCCTTCCTCACCCCTCACTCTCACCGCCTTTCTTACCACCTGTGGCCTTACTCCTGAGCTCGGCATCTCTTTGCAAGGCTGCTTCCTCCTCTGGCCATTCAGAGTAGTATGTACCCAATACCCTCAACAAGAAGCTGGCACCTGCTGAGGATTCCCCCAGTATACAGTGTTGGGACCAGCTCTGCAAATCAGGGTAGGAGCAGACCTAGACATCTCCACACTGAACAAGCGTCCCAGGTGATTAAGTTCCAATGTTTAAGGATTTCTGGGCCAAGAGTGGTGAAAATCCTTGAAACGCCAGGGTTAGAGCTTGGTGAAAAAGAAAAAAACTGCCACTCAGTCTCTGGTGGCCGTAACAGGAAGGGTTGGGGAAAAATCTACCCTGTAATCTCTTCTGGGCCTCTGTTCCTCCCTGATGACTCATTCACCCCACACAAACGCACACAAACACACACACACACACACACACACACACACACTCACATCCTGCTGCTGCCTCCATCAGCCCCAATGGTGCAGAACCGTATTCACCCCAAGGGTTTCTGATTCTCAGGGCCTGGGAGCAGTGCAGAGGCCCCTAGATGCACCCCCTAGAGCCCAGCCCCCTCCATATGAGGCGATCTCTGCTCTCCTGGGCTCTTGCCAAGGGGCCTTGTAGGACCCGACAATCCCTGCAACTCAGCCTCCCCCCACCTACCCTGTTGTTGCACAGGCCATGCAAATGTCAGAAATGGCCCTGAGGTGGGGCAAGATTTAGGCAAAGTGACTGCAGAGATTGGGTGGGGAGGGAGGGAGGAGAGCTTGGAGATGGCCCAGTCAGCACAGCTGAGCTCCCAGCCTGGGGGAGGGAGGCTCAGAGACCCCACATATTGCTGCAAAAATGCAGCATCTGGATGAGCAAAAAGCCACTGACTGCCATCAATACTCTTCCCTTCTTATACTGAGCACTTATTGAGCACCAACTGCATAGACAGCACTGTGCCAGGGAATAGGGAACAGAGAATACACAGATGATATGGCCTGTCCTCAAGGAGCTCACTGTCTAATACAGAGACAGCGATGGGTACAGAAACCATTATAATCCAAAGCAAAAAGTGTAAGGGATGTGATAGAGATAAGTGCCATGGGGATTTAGCATGGAGAATAATGGCTCCAACCTAGGGGATCAGAGAAGGCTTCATTTGAATGGGTCTCAAAGGATAGGGAGGGTTTTGACAAGCAGAGAAAGAGATGGGGTGGGGCCAGAGGGCCTCAAGAGAGGAAACAGTGAAAACAAAGGCAAACAGTTGGGAAAGAGGCAGCACGTGAGTCATTTACTCATTCATCAAACACTGAGGGAATGCCTAGAGTGCCAGAGAGCAGGCCTATCTTAATGGAGCTTCCAGTCTGGAAGGGGAGATAGAACATGAGCTAGTGAGCAAACAGCCAGATGGAGGAATGTGCAGTCCTGCCAGGCTAAAGAACCTTAGCCAGAGGGCAGAGGACCCCACTCCAAATCCGTTCCATCAAGAGATGCCTCCCAAGCCCCACACCCAGTGACACATTCTTGGGATGCGCTGTCCTTGATGGCCCTCAAATACATCCCCACCCTCTTCAGCTCCCAAATGACATGGTTTCAAACCCCAAATCGTCCTTGCCATCGTCCCTCCACACCACCATTTGTTTACATCCCACGTGAGAGATGGCTGAAGCAGCGTATACCACGCCATCTGGGAGAGGGACACAGGTGGCAGGCTTCTACCAGCTCCTGAAGACCCTCCCTCCCAGGAGAGCTGCCACCCTTGGTGCCCAAGTTCATTCCCCAGGCCTCAGCCACCTCTGGGTAATGGGCCTCCTGACGCCACCCTGTACATAGGGCCTCTCTTCTGGGAGACACAGTGGGCAGCTGGGCAAGGCGGCAATGTACTGGCAGGGGGGTTTGTCTGTGTAAGTCCCCTATCCTGTGCAGCCTGGGTAGCTGCATGAGGACGGGCAGGAGGTGGGAGGCTTAAGGGTTTAGCTCAGGATTTTCCCTTTACCCTGCAGGCAGTTGGGGATGAGAGGCAGTGTTTGCAGACAAGGTCAGAAGGAGGACTGATACTTGGGGTTCATCGACATGGCCTGAGGTGCAGGAATGGGTAGGGCCAGCAAGAGAGAGAGAGACTTGAGTGGGAGGAAGAAGGACGAAAGAGTGAATTTCAGGATGGGGGAAGGATGACCCATAAATCCAGTCCTTCAGAGAGAGCCAGGAGGGAGAGGACTGAGGGGAAATCATGGGTTATTGGTAAGTGCCCATGTGGGGACTGCTCATGCGGGGGGCAGGGGGGTCTAGGCCAAGCAGATTGGTGAGTTTTTGTCGGATTCATATACATTCCTGGGCTCTACCCAGGGTTATAAAGGCAGTGTGGGAGGTTTGGCACCTGTTTCAATTTAGGATATTGATAATGGAGGGAGCTTCGGTATCTCCGTATGGGGAAGGGCACTGGGACCTAAAGGCTATGATGGGAGTAGAGTAATTATATCCACACTAACATGCTTCCACTTAGAGGGACTCGTAGAAGATGAGGGACTTCTCTGCTGAGGGCCTAGCTTTGCCCAATGCTTTGAGACTAGATGAAATGACCTCTCTAGCCTCTGCTTGATCAGCTCTAACAGGATGAGGGCAGGAGCGGCTGTAGGATTGGGGCCTGGATTAGGGTGGAGATGGAAAGAAGCAGAAGATTAAAGGTATTTAAGAGATAGAATATACTCCGGGTGCTCATGTTTGTCAATGTCCTGCTTCAAATGTAACCCGTAGAGCAGTCCATCCTGTGTTAGTCAGGTTAGACCCAAATGTAAAAATAAAACCAAAATGTCAGTGCCCTAACACAACAAAGATACATTTCTCACTCGGGCAAAGTCTGAAGCAGATAAACAGGGGAGGAAAGTTGGGCAGGAGGGGAGCTCCTCTGGTTACTTGGGGACCCAGCTGACAGGGGACTCCCCCATATTGGGATACCACATGAAGACATATGTTATTCCCCAGATTCTGAGACAAGCAAGTCAGTGAGTGGTTTATGTGGAAGTCACTCCCAGGAAACAAAGTGGGAACAGGGGAAGTGATACCAGAAAGGGAAGAAAGTCAGTAACGTTTGTGGAGCCAGCCAGTCACTGCTGTGGGCCACTCTGGGTGCCCACGTCCCCAGGCATCCCAACCCAGGAGGGAGGAAGGTGAAGGGTTTGTTACCAATCTCCGACTGTCCCTGACTGGGGCACTAACTGTGGCACTGCCAGCTTGTCTTGGGCCAAATGTCTCCCGGGTGCGGGTGTGGTGAGCAGCCTTTGAAATGTAGAGGTGAGTGCTGACGGTGGTGGGTGTTACCCTGATGTCCAGGGTCCATGAGGCAGGGAAGACAAAGACTAGGGACAGTGGTAAGAGGTGGGGGATTCAGTGACACAACTCAGTCCCATGGCTTCAACCTACCTGGAACAGAGGCTGGGAATTATGGGGAAGCACATGGAATATTTAGCGAGTACTACTGGTTTTGGACACAACATACAACCTCCAATACAGTTTGGCTAATGCAGAAGAGAATGGCACTGTATCCTCCTTAGGTAAAGACCTCATACCTCTGGTAATACAGCCTGATAGTACTTGATCTGCTGTGGCAGCCACATCTCACTGATGGCTGCTGCCTCCTCCACCGCCCTGTTTTCCAGGTGCTGCCACAACTGCTGGTTGAGGGCAGTGCTGCTTGAGCACCATACCTTCGTGCTCTCCTATGTAAAGTGGGCATTTTCCTAAAGGTACAGCAACCGTTCCCTAGAGGCCCTCTTTGCATGCTGTTTTACATGACATTTAACTCCTCTAGCACTGGGGTGCATGCCAGGACAACACTTCTAGGGGCAGCCCAGTGTACATTCCACAGTGTAGCTGTGGGTGAGTTTGCTGCCAACACATTGAAAAGTTTGTGCAGGGTCATGGCACCCTGCTTTCCATTTACACCCAGTCATGTGCTCTAGGAGTCAGAGGGGAGAGGTGGAGAAGACAAAGCATTGCTAAATGCACTCCAAAAGACCCCTACGGTAGTAGATAGAATCATGAGCCCCCAAGGTCCACCACCTAACCTCCGGCACCTGTGAATGTGTTCCCTCCAGATGCAGCAGTGATTACGTGAAGGATCTGGAGATGGAGAGACTCCTGGATGATCCAGGTGGACACCGTGTAATCACAAGTCCTCCTAAGAGGGAGGCGGGAGAGGGTGGAGTGATGGGAGGCCACGAGCCAGGAAATGTAGGTATCTTCTAGAAGCTGGAGAAGCCCAGGAAATAGATTCTCCCCTGGATCCTCCAGAAGAAACCCAGGCTGCCAACTCCTTGATTTTTAGCCCACTGCAAGCCACGTCAGACTCCTGACCCACAGAACTGTGAGAGAATAAATTTGTGTTGCTTTAAACCTCTGTTCGTGGTGACTTTTTACAGCAGCAATAGGAAACTAGCACACATTTTCAAAGTGCACTACAAAAGCTCAGTTGAAGAGATGGTAATTATTACTGTTACGCAATTATAACGATCGTTGGCTGAGAGCTCACTGTGGGCCTAGCACTGCGCTAACCTCTACCTGCAGCATCTCATTGAATCCTCATGACGACAGCCTGAAAGGTAAGCTCTTTTATTCTCCCATTTCACAGATGCAAACTCTGTGGCATCCAGAGGTTACATTACTTACTTGCTCAAGGTCCCTGGTTGGTATGTGGCTGGGTTGACCTGTGAACCCCGGTTGCTGATGAGGGTTCTTATGTGCTCTGTATAATGGTTTCTTGCTAAGACGAAACTTGATTGTTCAATGAAAGAAACACTGAGAGAATGGGCAGGGCCTGAGGAGGATTTGGGTGGGCAGATGGTGTTTCAGGAGCGGGGCATGTTCCTCGTATCCTTTCTGTGGTGGCTGACACAGCTCTGGCTTCAGCTGCTGCTCAAGAGGCCACCCCCACCTCCTCCCTCACAGGACACCTGCCCCTCGCCCTCATGCTTCAGAGACAGAGGTTCCTAACCTGCTTCACATCCCAGTGCGTGGAGACATTGATTGACACGTGACATCTGGGCAAACGAAGGGGATTTGGAGACATCTATATAGAGCCCAGTGGGACAATGATTATATCTTCATTATCTTATAGAATTATGATTAGAAAGATGTAGCACAAATTAGGAAATTAGGAAAGTACAAATTAGGAAAGATATTCAATACTGAATTGGTATAAAACACCCAAATGAAATCTCCCCGACTTCTTGAGCATGCTTCAGTGAACATAACTTTTTAACATCAGAATTTGAAATGACGATGGCAGATTCTATTCAAGCCTCTTTTTTTTTCAATTGAGATGTAATTGACATATACTATTATGTTTCAGGTGTACAATATAATTGTTTGATACACGTTTATATTGCAAATTAATCACCACAATAAGTCTAGTTAACATCCACCACCTCACATCGTTACACATATTTTTTGGGAGACTTTTTAAGATTCACTCCCTTGGCACTTTCAAATATACAATAGAGTATTATTAATTATAGTTACCATGCTGTACATTACACCCCCAAACTCATTTATTTTATAACTGGAAGTTTGTATCTTTTGATCATGTTTACCCATCCCTTCAAGGCTCTTTAACGATGATCTCTTCAAATGTTTGATAAATACCACCCAGAGAAGACTTGGCCCAAGTTGATAAACTTAAAACTAATTTATGCAACCACTCAAAAATTTACAACAGTCTGAATGGTATGTAAAGACTGCAGCGCTCATCCTTTACTTTCAAAAACTGTAACCAAAATTCTTGTGATATGAGAATAACAAGTTTAGAATCCAATCAAGCTGTTTTATATCAAGCACTTTTAAATAACATTGAAGTTAGAATTTGCAGAGGGTATATGTAGCTGGAGCAGGCACCATGCAGCCAGCTTGGGTGCCACTAGCAGGGCACGTCAGCTACAAACAGTATCCACTGTAGAAGACAGAGGTTCCAGGCGGCCCCCCGGAGCTGCACGCCTCCTGGGCTTCGGCACCAGCCCACCCTGCCCCACTACCCCGCATCTGGGACTGTGTGCCAAGCTGTGCCACAGCCCAGACCCCTTGTCAGCCACGCACGTCGACGCTGCCATAGATGTCCTTGGTTGGCTCTCCCTCATCCTGCTCTCCACCTGTGGGTGCCCTCTTGGAAGCCCCCAACAATGGTCCTCCAGAAGCACCAGCCTAGAGGCTCCACCTGCCCCAAGCACAGCCTGACAGTGAAGGGAGCAATAACTTTCTCCACCTGCATCCTACCTGTGATGCACTGGCGTTGCCACCTGGACTAGAAGAGCAAAAGAACCTGATTCAACCGGAAGAGAAAAGCAGGAAAACCCTTCCTTGCTCCCTCCCCCCCCCTCCACTTGTACTTAGCCTGGGTTCACGTCCCACTCCTCCACCTACAAGCTGTGTAACTTAACCTCTCTGAGGCTCAGTCTCCCCTCTGTAAAATGGGGACAATAGCACCCATCCCATAGAACTGTACGAAGATGACACGAGGTGGGACAGGTAAAGTGCTGGCATAGGGCCTGACACAGAAGCCTCGGTCAATGCCCATTCTTGTTGGTCCTACAGAGACACACACACCACTAATGTGGTTACACGCACACATGCAGATACACGGATACCGAGGCCCAAAGCCACAGTGACCATAGGTGACCCCTACAGGGATACACAGATCTGTGGGCCCCATGGAGCCACTCCGGCCAGGCTCTTGCTTTGCGTCAGCCCCACCCTCTCAACCCAGACAGGAGCCATCTCATTGGAGCTGGGTCTGCCCTGCTCTTCTGGGAGAACAGGTGGGCATCAAAGGGAGCGCTTTAACCTACTCCCCACTTTGATAGGAGGGCCCTGGCCTGGTTCCCAAAGACATCCTGGGGCCTGAACTCCAGGCTTGAAACCCCACTGTTCTATCCCTTTATTTTTTGATCTGGGGAAATAGAGGAAGAAGGTAGAGCCCGGAAAGGATTTTTCATCCACAATCTACAAACACACAGAAACACCCACAGAGACACAAGCAAACTGCACATAAAAGCATCTGCATTATGCTCATAGGCTAGAGCTCCTGCCCAGTGTGTGTGTGCGGGGGGAGTGGGAGAGGAGAACACAGCAATCTCTCAGATCCATATCTGAATCCAAATCGAAATTCAGGATCAAATGCCATGCTGCATTAACACTATCTCCACCACCACCACTGCCACTACCATACCCACTGTGACCAATGTCGCTGCCACTATCACTGTCATTTGCTGCTATCACTACCACCACCAAAAGCATTACTGCCCTCATCACCACCGTCACCACCATCACCGCCATCAGCACCACCATCACCACCATCCTCAGCACCGTCACCACCATCACCGCCATCAGCACCACCATCACCACCATCCTCAGCACCGTCACCACCATCACCGCCATCAGCACCACCATCACCTTCACTTCCATCGGCACCGTCACCACCATCACTGCCATCAGCACCACCATCACCACCATCCTCAGCACCATCACCACCATCACCGCCATCAGCACCACCATCACCACCACCCTCAGCACCGTCACCACCATCACCGCCATCAGCACCACCATCACCACCACCCTCAGCACCGTCACCACCATCACCGCCATCAGCACCACCATCACCACCACCCTCAGCACCGTCACCACCATCACCGCCATCAGCACCACCATCACCTTCACTTCCATCGGCACCATCCCCAACACCAACACTGCCATCACCAGTACCAACACCATCACCATTATCACCTCCATTACAACCATCACTGCCATCTCTATATCATTGTACCATCATTGTCTGAACTGATGGAGGAGCCCTCTTGGATTCTGACACAGCATGGAAGAAAGACCCCATGGGAAGGGCAGAAGGAAGGTGACATGCTTCCTAGCAGCCCAGGAGATAATGTCCAGAAACTCAGGTCTCTGCAGCAGCCCAGGATTCTCCCAAATTCCAACCCTGCTGGAGACCATGTCTTCCCAGCCTGTCTGAGCCTCCTTGCCCTACTTTCACACCCACTGAAAACTGGTCCCCATCAGGTGTGGCCCTGGTGGTTTCCCAGTGCCGGAGGTGGCTGTGGAGTGAGCGAAGCCCAGAAGGGGTGGAGAGGGGAGGGGCAGAACTCCAGCTACACCCACAGGATTGGCCACCCTATGCCTCTTGGCTAGCACATGACTTGTATGTTCCTCAAAGAGACAGTGACCTCAGCCGCTGCCCTGAGCTCTGCCAGTGTCAGCCATGAGGTGGGCACTGAGTGGGCCACAAGGACCATCCGTGAGGCAGCGGTGAGGTGGGAGGAGGCCACCAGGCCCCCCGGGGAGTGCGATGGACAAGTTCCGGATGGTCTTCCAGTTCCTGCAGTCCAACCAGGAGTCTTTCATGAATGGCATCTGTGGCATCATGGCCCTGGCCAGTGCCCAGATATACTCAGCCTTTGACTTCAACTGCCCCTGCCTGCCCGGCTACAATGCAGCCTACAGCGCGGGCATCCTGCTGGCACCGCCCCTGGTGCTTTTTCTGCTCGGCTTGGTCCTGAACAACAATGTGTCCATGCTGGCTGAGGAGTGGAAGCGGCCGCCTGGCCACCGGGCCAAGGACCCCGCCGTGCTGCGTTACATGTTCTGCTCCATGGCTCAGCGCGCCCTCATCGCGCCCGTCGTCTGGGTGGCCGTCACGCTGCTCGATGGCAAGTGCTTCCTCTGTGCCTTCTGCACAGCCGTGCCTGTGACTGTGCTGGGCAACGGCAGCCTGGCGCTCGGCTTAGCTCCACCCGAGCTTGCCCGCCTGCTCGCCCGGGTGCCCTGCCCAGAGATCTACGATGGAGACTGGCTCCTGGCCCGAGAGGTGGCCGTGCGTTACCTGCGCTGCATCTCCCAGGTGAGGGGGACAAAAGGCTTTGGTCTCCCCACACAGACCGGAGTCCTTCTGGAAGGGTTCGATCCCACCACGTCTCAAAATGGGGCTTCCTCAGGAATAGTCATGTTTCCCCAACAGACTGGGGCTCCCCCTCAGACAGAGCTCTGTGGGGCAGGGGCATATTTTCCCAACTGAGGCACAGGCTTCTGAAGGTCATGTTTTCATTCAGATCGGGGGCCACCTGGGGGAAAGTGCTATGGCTACCTTAGTCCAAAGGCCTGTGCCCCTCTCTGAGGTCCCAGGAGCAGACACAACAGCTCAGCCAGCCCCACATCCTCTGTCCTGAGCTCCGATTGGAAGCCTGGGGGAATTTGCATCCTTTCTTCTTCCAAGCCAGAGGAGCGGTGAGGCCAGTGGGTGGCTGGGCCATTTGAGTACATTTCACTGGCAAATGCCCCCAGCTGGTGCCTCCCTGCTCCTGGAGTGGGAACTGAGGGTCAAGGTACTCCTGGAAGGGCTTGCATGAGGGGGATGCACTGTTGGGATGTTCCCTAGAGGCAGAATGGAAGGGCCCACTGATGGGAAATCCAGAGCTCGGGTCCCTCCAGGCCCACTGCCACATCCTCTGCTCCTCTGTGTGTCACTCATCCAGGCCCCTCAGGCCGCCCCTGCAGTCATTGCACTATGGGGAGGACGACCCAGGCAGCCTGCCCTTGCAGCGCGTGGACCAGAGGCTGTCAGGGGAGGGGCAGAGGCTGGGCCTGCCCTGCAAGGGCTAGAGAAACATGTACGCTCTGCTCTGGCAAGTCCAGACACGCCGGCACCTCCTCGCTCCAGGCTGCAACACTCTCCTGGAGGCCTGCAACACCGCCAAACACCCCACGTGAATCTCAGACTCTGAGAGTCCGATCCAATCTCTGCTTCTCTCCCAAACTGTGCTTCCTCTCCTCTGGGCACTTGTCCCATCGTGCCAGGCATCAGGGCCTGATGCGGCTGTCCCTCCACCTGATCTTAACCATCACATCATGAACTAAAAGGGCCTCCAGAGGACAGGCAGCCTGATATGTTTCATTTGGTCTTCAGGAGTTGAATTAGAAATTCAATTTTAGAACGAGTTAACATCATTTATAACCAGAAATTTTCACATGAAAAGCAGATTTCCCGCTGTATTTGAAACGTCAGGAGCTCCACCCCATAGGGACCGCATTTCCTCATTGAGCAGCATAAGGGGTGCAGCCTGCCGAGATGGAGCACATGCTCTGTAGCTCCCCACGTGATGTCTTCTCTGCCATTACCTGCCAGACCCATTACAGGCATTTGGGATTGCTCTGCCTCCCCTCTTCTGATCTGGCCTAACGCTTCTCTGTGCAGCTGGGGGCCGAACCTGAAGCAGAGGTTGGGAGAGCATCCCGCCCTGTGCCCCACAGGGAGTTACTGGCTGAACAGAGCCAGCACCTAAATGTCCAGGGCTCTTTAGCACAGAGTTTGAGGGATTGTCCAATTTGTCTCTGTGACCCCAAAGGCCCAGCTCAGAACCCACACAGAAGAGGCACTCAGTTAGTGCTGGTGACTGAATGGCAGACAATACCACGAGCCAATGGAGAGGTACAGAACTCACAGGAAAAAGGGTCACTATGGCTTAGGGAACTCAAGGAAGGCTTCCTGAAGGAAGAGGCATGCTCAGCAAGGACCTATTGGCATAATTACAGTGGCTAACAATTACTGAGCACTAATTATGTACCAGGCACTGTGCTAAGTTTAGTATCACATTTAGTCCTCATAATGATCCTATGAGCTAGATACTATCACCAGCCCCACTTTATATGTGGGAAACTGAAGCACAGAGCAGTCAGGTACCTCTCTCCTGGTCAACTAGTAAGTAGTGGAGACAGGGACCAAACCCAGGCAGCTAACTCCAGGGTCCGTCCAGTTAACTGAGTGCAGGACTACGCACGGGGCATTTTACTCACGTGATCTCATTTTCATGAAATGGGTATATGTATGCCCATTTTACAGACATGGAAATGGAGGCCAATAGGTGAAGTCACTTGCCCAGTCAGTGCTTTTTTCCCTAAAAGCCCTGGCAGAGAGAGTGCTTTGGGGGTCTGGACAGGCTTGGGAGATCGCAGGGCAGTGCCAAGCTGACTGTCTCTTCTCTCCACTGCAGGCACTGGGCTGGTCCTTCGTGCTGCTGACCACACTGCTGGCGTTTGTCGTGCGCTCTGTGCGGCCCTGCTTCACACAGGCTGCCTTCCTCAAAAGCAAGTATTGGTCCCACTATATTGACATCGAGCGCAAGCTCTTTGATGAGACATGCACAGAACATGCCAAGGCCTTCGCCAAGGTCTGTATCCAGCAGTTCTTTGAGGCCATGAACCATGACCTGGAGCTGGGTCACACCCACAGGGCACTGGCCACAGCCCCTGCTGGCTCAGCAGACCCAGCTACTACCGATGGTGCCGAGGAGAGGGAGAAACTGCGAGGTATCACCGATCAAGGCGCCATGAACAAGCTGCTCACAAACTGGCACAAATGCAAGCCACCCCTGAAGCTGGGCCAGGAGGAGCCACTGATGGGCAACGGCTGGGCTGGGGGTGGGCCCCAGCCTCCACGCAAGGAGGTGGCCACCTACTTCAGCAAAGTGTGAGCTGTATAGCCAGGTGAAGAGGCAAGAATGGTGGTCTGAGCCCACAGCCCCTTCGCCCCCCTTCGCTCAGATGGAAAATTGAAGGCTATAGGTAATGTGCAGTAGACCTCTGGAGCAGACCCACATGAATGCCCAGGCATTCACCTGCCCACGTGAGGCTGGACCTCCCCTCCAGCTGTGCCACTGCCTTAGGTGGCCTTGGGGCAGTTGAGCCACAAGCAGTATTAGTCAGAAGGGTTCAAAACTGGCTCCTAGGGGACAAGCTCCCACCAGCTCAGCCCTTCCCAGGCCACTTCATTTCTGGTTCACTATCTCCACTCAGGTTCTATGGACATCCCTGCCCAGCGTCCAGTTCTCTGTGACTTTTTACGATCTCTGTTCCCTTATGCTCAAGGCTCAGGGAGTGGGAGGGCATCCAGCCGTCTCCTGAAGCAGGAGTACTCTGGTTTTGGCCAGTCTCCTGAGCGAGGCTGAGTAGGCCAAGGTGGCCATAAGGACATGACACCCAGCCTCACCTAGTATGACACACATGAGGTGACAAGTGATAAGACAAGATACCAGAAGCTGGGTCCACCCAGGAGAAGCCAGCGTGTGTGGTCACCATAGAAGTCACTCAACAATTGTCGTGGCAGACTGAACATTGATTTAGCACCAAGCATGAAAGGCCTTCTGTCGTCGTCCACTCAGGCTGTTATCACAAAAATACCACAGAGTGGGGAGGTTATAAACAACGATTTCTCAGTGATGGAGGCTGGAAATCCAAGATCATGGGGCACGGTCATTTTCTGATGGTCTTCTTCCTGATTCATAGCCACGCCTTCTCGCTGTCCTTACACAATGGAAGGGGCTGGGGAGCTCTCTGGAGCGTCTGTTATAAGGCCACTAATCCCATTCACGAGGGCTTTGCCCTTGTGACGTAAGTACTTACCAAACACTCCATCTCCTAACATCATCACCTTTGGGGGTCAGGGTCAACATATGAGTTTCAGGGGGGTGGACACATTCAAACCAAAAGTACCTCTCATGACAGGGAGAAGTGGTCTTCTCACTGACCGCCCTAACACCTCCCTTACATCCGGGTCATAGGAGGAAATCAGACCATCCCCAGTTGTCTCATTTTCTATGCCTCAGTTTCTTCATCTATACAATGGGGATGAGGGCACCTACCTCACGGGGTTGCTGTGAGCATTAAATGAGTAACGTGTATAAAGCCCACAGCACATGGAGGAACTCAGTGTGTGGTGGCTGACATGTTTCGTGATTTCTGAACCTGCGGGCTTAAATTCCTTCTCCCCCTGGACATAGGGATGGGGTGGAGGGGAACATCAAGAACTGGAGCTATCGTTGTCAAGGAGGAAGCAGGGCCAAGAAGATGGACTGCTTACCCCTTCAGATATCTTTGAGATGTAATCCCACTCATCTAAGAATTCATTTTGATCTTGATCCCTACAACACTGTTTTAATGATTTCCATTCTTCCATATGTACCATTTCCTCTATTCTCATATCTGAGACCAGCTCTCCCTCTCTTTAATTATTTGGGAGAAGGGCGATCCCTGTAAGCCAAGGTGGGCTACAGGGCTCCTCCAGGAGGTGGGACTTGATCGAGGCCCTGAATGAGAGGGAAGAATCAGGTGAGTAAAGACCAGGTGTGTGCTGGGCTTCCGGTGAGAAAAGGCAACCCAAAGGTATTGGGAAGTACAAATGTGAAAAAAAAAAGGAGTAAAGCTTTGGGTCAGGCAGATCTGGGGTCAAATATTATACTAGAACTGTAGGACCCTGACAAGCCGTCCAAGCCTCAGTGTGTCTGTCTGTAAAATGGGTGTTAAAAGATCTGCTTTTCAGGATTATGGTGACGATAAAGGGAGTTAACTTTTTGAGGAAGAATGTGGAACTATGTTTGGCACATGGTAGGATCTGAAATATAAGCTCTGGTCCTTTTCCCTTCACTCCTGCACATGGACAAGTCCAGCTCAGAGAGGCCAGCATGTCACTCAGCAGTGCCACTGTTATAGAACCACAAGCATTACAGAGCTGACCGAGATGGGGTGGGGGTGTCAGGTGGGGAGGGCTCTCCCTTGATCCGAGGAATCATCTGGCCTATCCTTGAACAGACAAGACTCTCTTCTTCAGATTTCCTGACCTATGGCTTTTCAGCCTCAGCTTGCACACTCCCACAGATGGGGAGCTCATGACTACTTTCTGGGACAGTCTGGGCAGCTTTGATCATTATAAAGAGCTTCCTTCCAAAACCCACCTCCTTGAAATTTCCACCCACCGGTCAGAGCTCTGCCCAAAGGGCCTCAGAGAATCCCTATACTCCAGAATTCACTTGTCAGTCCTCTGAGATTTGAAGCAGTACTTGATGAATTAGCTGAAGTCTGGATAGAAGAGCTTATGTCCGGGGAGGATTTTTGTCCAGGCAGTGGTGGATGGCTGAGGAAGAAGGGCCAGAACAGAGTCGGGAAATGGGGGTGGGAAGTGGGCTTAGCTCTGCATATCCTGCCATGGGTCTGCATCAGTCTGAGGGCATCTCCCCTAACGCTGCAGCTTCTGTCCAGGGGAGTGTCAAGCATGGGAGCTGCTTTTAAAACTGGCCCAGAGGGCAGGCCCAGGCCAGCTCTCCTGAAGGCTCCCTGCCTGGCCCCTGAACCGGTCCCACTGGTGTGGAGCACCCTCAGGCTGGCTCCCAGGCAGCCCTGCTTTGGAAGGCAGGCAGGCAGAGACGGACGCTGGCCACGGGCTGCTGAACGGGCGCCCCAACTTCCTCTCCTCTTGCACCGCCCTCTGCCGCCCGCCCTTCTCTGCCTGGCGCGGGGGGATGTTTTCCACTCGCCAGCGCACAAGTTCCATCCCGCTGTTCCCTCCTCTTTTCTGGAGTTAAACTTTTCTGAGGACGCCACCAGCCCCAGGCCCTGCGCCTGTGCAGAAGAGAAACAGGAGGGAGCCCGCGGAGGACACTTCAGGGGGGTGGGGTAGCTGCCCCACCGGATGCCTGCCCTGTAGGCCTACACTCTGATGTCTGCACACCACTGGGAGAGCCCAGCCCTGAAGAGGCCAAAGCCACTGGTACCCGAGGCCGGCTCCAGGTAAGGAAGGGCCCCTCCCTGGCACATGCCAGGTGACAGGGAAGCATGGCAGGGCCAGTCTGAGGCTGCCCAGAGGGATTGTCCTGGGAGAGGAGCCCCTAGCTCTGCCTCCCCCCTCTGGGCAAGAGCCAGACCTGTCCCCTCCCCCAGCTGCCTGTCTCCGGTCCTGACTTGTTATTGGAGGTCCCACTCCCAGCCTGAGTGTGACTCCTCCCTGGCGGGAGGCTTGGGGGAGGGGAGGGGAGGGCGAAGCAAGGGTGTAGTCTCAGAAGCTGGCCTGGTCCCTCCTCTCCCCACCAGTGGTCAGACATCTTTTACCCCACTTTGTGTGGTTTATGAACCCGGGACCCCATAGGGGGCTCATTAGGAACCTTGAAACCGAGAGAAGGAGGCAGGGGGCTGCTTTTAACTCATTCATCCCAGCAATATTGCAAACTCCCTTTCCCAGGGAGTTAGGCTGGAGGCCTGGGGCTGAGTTGGAGAGTCAGATACCTCCTCTGTCTCCATCTCCTGGTACCCCACGTGGCCGGCCAGCTCCGCCCTGGCCCGTCTGGCAGCCTTGGCAGAGATTGGCAGGGGTAGTAGTATACAGAGGAGGCACAGAAGGAAATACAGGCAGGTCTTCTCAGTTTCGCTACCTGCCCACCCAGCCCTCCACTCCCTGGCTTTCTCTGGCCTTCGGACTTTTTTCATCTCCGATATAGGGGGGAAGGACATGGCCAGCCTCTGGCTTGTGTGGGTGGATCCTGGGAAGGGAGCTAGCACAGAGCAAGGCGGGAGCAGCCTGGGAGTGGCCAACTGGGCCTTAGCCTTCATCAGGGTTTCCTGTTACGGGCAGGCTGGGCAGTCCCTGAGCCCAGGGACCTGGATGGAACAGGGCTGCTGGGATGCGGCTGGATAGGGAAGAGGTAATGGGTGGGGAAGGGGAGGTTTGCCAGGGCTCTCATGGATGGGCACTGAACAACGGAAGACTCATTTAGCTTGACTTACCCTGGCCCACTTTCCAGGCCTCCTTAGGTCATGGTCAAAAGTCCTGCCTTTGTATCTCCACATTTGAATGGCCTTGAACAAGGCACTTTATTCTCTTTAGGCCTTAGTTGTCTGATCTTTGTGGAAAGGAAAAATCGTTCCACCTTGCCTCACTTCTGGGAACCACCCTGAAGACTCAAGAGGTGAGAGAGATGGAGGGACATATTGTCCTATGTCACACATAGGACAATGATCAGGCATCGTGTATTCCCTCTCTTTTCCTTCTAGCATCCCTAAGAGGGAGCAAGGACCAGAGTGATTTATGCTCTGCTCACAGATGAGGACACTGAGGCCCAGAGAAACGTGATGAAGTTGTTGAGAGTCTGGATTGCCTAAACCAGGCCAGAGCCTGAGGTCTCCAGCACAAAAAGGTCCGTATGAACTCCAGGGATGCTGCTCCAGGCTCACCCATGCTGGGAGGCCCCCTTCTTCCACCCCGTCCCACATCACAGGGTCAAGCCCAAGTCCCCTAACCACCAGGACACCCACTCGTTTTTCTACTCCTGGGCCCACAGGTCCCGAGGACACACTTCCCAAACAGTCCTAGGTCTCAGCACATCAGCACTGCCTGGAATCAGGGAAAGCCACCTTCCCCAACGCCACATGACGTTGAGAGGCCTGTGGTAGCAACATGAACCTGCGTGTCTGGCAGACAGACCTGAGCTTGAATCTCAGCTCTGTCACTGATGTGTGACTCCGCCAAGCCACTCGCCTTCAGGAGCCCCCACTTCCTCTGTGTGCACTGGGGGTTACGACAGCTCAATGTGGATCATGGGGGTGGGCAACGAGGGCTGTACAGCCCCTGACACATAGTAAGAGCTTAGTGAGCAGTGGCTACCATCATTCTCCCCAGGGACCAGGGCTCCCCGAATCTCCTTCCTTTCTCACCAGCCTGGCCATTTTCAGAGGCATGCATTTATCCGTCATCTACTGTTCCACAGGAAGCACCAGGCCGCCCACTCCAGGGGATAAAACGGCGAAACTGTGTCCTGCCTTCAGGTGCCCAGCAGCCCACACTCTTTCCTAGTCCCATCGGGCTCCATCGGCCCCAGTCACCTCGTCTCTACCTCTGCAGTCGGTCCCCCAGCAGCCCTATCACCATGGCAGCCCTGATCACCGAGAACTTCCGCTTCCTATCCCTCTTCTTTAAGAGCAAGGACGTGATGATTTTCAATGGGCTGGTGGCACTGGGCACTGTGGGCAGCCAGGAGCTGTTCACCGTGGTGGCTTTCCACTGCCCTTGCTCGCCAGCCCGGAACTACCTGTACGGACTGACGGCCATCGGTGTGCCCGCCCTGGCACTCTTTCTCATTGGCGTCATCCTCAACAAGCACACCTGGAACCTAGTTGCTGAATGCCAATACCGGAGGTCCAAGAACTGCTCGGCTGCTCCCACCTTCCTCCTTCTAAGCTCCATCCTGGGCCGCGCGGCTGTGGCCCCCGTCACCTGGTCTGTCATCTCTCTACTGCGTGGTGAGGCCTATGTCTGCGCTCTCAGCGAGTTCGTGGACCCCTCCTCTCTCAAAGCTGGGGAAGAAGTCTTCCCACCAGCCCAAGCCACAGAAATCCTGGCCAGATTCCCTTGTGGGGAGGGCCCTGCCAACCTGTCAAGTTTACGGGAGGAGGTCAGCCGCAGGCTCAAGTATGAGTCCCAGGTAAGGCTGTGCGAAGGGAAGCTCCTCGTCTTTCCTCCCCAGGTGGTGGGTGGTGGAGACGGGCCAGCATGGCCTTCTGTTAAAGCTGGAGTTGGTCCTCAGTGGCCGAGGTCTCCAGGAAAGCACCTGATTATCAGTATCAGGTATCAGAGCTGGGTAACCTATGGGTCAGTGCCTGGTGGGACAAGGGTCAATTCTGGTCCCAAATAAGAGTTTTAAATGTTAAAGGAATGATCTTCTGGCTCAGACAAAGCCTTCATTCCAGTCACAGATTCAGCCCCTTACTCACAAATCCTTGCAAGCCTATGAAACATTTGCTGTCAGCCATGAGTTGAGAGTGGAGTGTTGCTGTCCCAAGAAGGGCCCGCGCCCAGCACTGAGTCGTCCTCAAACATGGCTGACATAGGGGAGTCCCTTGAGCCAGGAAGGGGTATCGAGTCAGAAAGCAGCACGTGCTGCCCTGATCCTGCCCTCAGCTTTGGCTTAGCTCTGAAAGAGTGGAGGTTGGTCAGGGAAGAAAGGGCAAGAGCAGAGAGCTGGGCAAAAGCAGGCAAACTGAGCTGGAAGCGTTAACTTAGAGAAGCAGGGGGTGAGGGAGAGACAGGAAGGAGTACAGGATTTTTTAAAGGGCTTCTCTCCAGTACGTAAGAAACACAAGCAGAGAGAAGAGCAGGGCTGGAGACAGCACCAAAAGAGATGGAACCTGGAAAACAGAAATATTTATCTGATGATCAAATGCCCACAAATCTCTGTACAGGATCAAGTGGGGAAACAAAGGTGACCTCATCTGAATTGGCCCTTAGTAAGTTCACACCCAAGTGAGTGTTTGAGACAAAACAAGGCAGAGAGTGATGATGTAAGAGGAACCAGGCCAGGGAAGGGAAGGGAAGGGAAGGGAAGGATGCTCCCAGAATGGCCTCTGAAGACTTCCTGGAGGTGGCATCTGGGCTGAGCCTGGCAGTTTGAGCTGGATTTTGATGGGCTCAGATGATGTGGAGGGGGGCCTTTGGGGCTGAAGGAATGGCAGCAGAAAATATGGGAGGCAAAGTCTAAAAACAGAGGTGTGAGTTCAAGGGAGTGAGGACAAAGTGGTGAAATTATAGCCAGAAGGGCCTGCTTCCCTTACCGAAGCAGAATCTTCAGCCACAGAAGTGACAGAGCCAGCTCTCAGGGGACTCTGACCAGCTCCTATTTCACCGTGGGTGGCGGGGGGTCCAGGCAGATCCTCGCCCCTCCTCAATGCTGCCCTTCCTCTGGCCAGCTCTTCGGGTGGATGCTCATCGGCGTGGTGGCCATCCTGGTGTTCCTGACCAAGTGCCTCAAGCATTACTGCTCGCCACTCAGCTACCGCCAGGAGGCCTACTGGGCACAGTACCGCGATAGCGAGGACCAGCTCTTCCAACGCACGGCCGAGGTGCACTCCCGGGTACTGGCCGCCAACAACGTGCGCCGCTTCTTTGGCTTCGTGGCGCTCAACAAGGATGACGAGGAGCTGGTCGCCAAGTTCCCAGTGGAAGGCACACAGCCTCGGCCACAGTGGAACGCCATCACTGGTGTCTATCTGTACCGCGAGAACCAGGGCCTCCCACTCTATAGCCGCCTGCACAAGTGGGCCCAGGGCCTGACGGGCAACGGCACAGCCCCAGACAACGTGGAGATGGCCCTGCTCACCTCCTGAGGGTCCTGCTCTCACTGTGGAAATGCCAGTCCTTGGCCCCAAACTGGCCTGCAGCCTGCTCACATCAGCATCAGAAGGGGATTTTTTTTTTTTTTAACCATAGCTTTGTGAAAAAACAGACCAAGAGAAAGGAACACAAAGTAACCTGGGGTAGAGAGAGAGCTAGTAGACAATGTGGTCAGCTGTGACAGGAAGGCTCTCAGACCTGAAGAAATCCCCTCTCCTGTTGCCACTAGCCACTTGGTCAACAGCTTTGGAGGAAAGACCCTCTCTCGTAAGTGGTCCGTAATTAACTAAGATGTGGATAACCTTTGACTGGTGGGGCTCCGAGGCCAAGAAGCCATTGCCAGCAGAGCCAGGTGACAATGAAACTCACCAGCAGGCTCTCTGTATAGGCTACCACGCAGTTAATTTGTGTAATTGTGTATGGACACCCAGCTCCATGGTGCTCAGCTGGGAAGCAGCCCTCCAATGTGCGCCGCTGGCTTTATTTTATATATTTCTATTTTTGATAAAGCTTTTCTTAGTATAAAGGACTAGCGTGGTGTCTGCATGATTGGGTAGGCCACACACAGCAGACTGGTGGTCATGCGCACAGGCCCAAATCCCGTCCCCTGTGGGAGGGAAGGGGACACATAGACTCCGGGCAGTTGGTGCAAAAGTAACTGCAGTTTTTGTCATTGTTTTTAACCTTTTAAACTGCAATTACTTTTGCACCAAGCTAATATAATGGGTGGGACGGGGAGCAGGGGAGCAGGGACAGCCAGGTGTTCCAATGGAGCCTGATCTTTCTCAGAGGGAAGCTCAGCTTCAATTTCTTTCTTTTTTTTTTTTTTTAAGGGAGGGTGCAGCTCACAGTGGTCCGTGGGGGGATCGAACCAGCACCCTCGGTTATCAGTACCACACTCTAACAAAGTGAGCTAACCAGCCACCCCAGCTTCAACTTCTTGAGTTAGAAGATCCTACACTCAGTAGAGCACACTAGTTCTTATAACTAGTGCTAATAACCAAGAACCAGGCGAGCCTGGCTTGTCCCTTCCTCCCATGTCCACTCTGGCCTGATGGCCTCCACCACCGCGAAAACTTCTGATGCTCTCCCTGGTCCCTTTCCTGCTTCCTGGCATATGCCTCGGTATTTCCCATAGAAAAAGCTTTCCAGCTCTCAGGACATTTAAAACTCTGCCAAAGAATTTTAAATTTTAATTCTCTTAAGACCAAGCCAAAAAAGGACTGGCTTCAACAAACAGCTGGGTCTGTGCTGGCCTCCAAGAACTCTGGAACATGCAGGATTATTACTGAGGCGGGGGGTTGCCTTTCTAGGAATTTCACAAGAGTCACAGGGAGGTATGGGTGTGGTAGGCCCGTCATGTCCTCTCTCCCTCAGGACTCAAGGAACAACCATAAAGTCAACAAACGCCAGAGACACACAGAAACCGTGCGGCTCTCTCCAAAACCACAAGTCAGTATGGGCCCTCACTGAGCCTCCTACCTGCCAGGCCCTGTGGCAGCACACAACATACACGCATGCTCTCGCTTCACCCACGAAATCACCCTGCAGAGTCGGACTTTTTAACCTCACTTCACACACAAGGCACTAATGTGGAGAGGTTGGGTCATCTGGCCCTAGTGGGCCTGGGAGGAGACGTGGTTTACATCAATGCCTGTGGCTTTCCTATCAGGCGCCCAGGTTCCCTAATTTTCCTTCTGGGTTCTGCCTTTGTCCTCAGAGCCTCCACAAAACGACACAAGACGGAGCTGAGCTGAGGCTGAGGGAATGCCCAGGACTCCAAGCTCTAAAAAAGACAGCCTGCTCCCTCGAACCTGCTGATCCCCTCTGGCTGGACCAAGAGGCTGCCAGGGCCAAAGTGGGATAAGCAGCCTCAGAAAAGGAAAAACATGAAATTGCTACCTGAAACAAAATAAGCAAAAAGAAATTATAAGAAATTGCTAGTTCTTTTTTATCGTAACAGGATTACCCCAGAGGTGCTGCAGAAAAAGCAGCACTTTAAATAGAGTCCTCAGGCAACAATTTCCAACCACCCAGGGGCCTGAGGTTTGGCGGGCTGGCCCCCTGTCAACTGGCTGTCTGAGGACAGCGGTGTCTGAGTGCAGTGGTATCTGAGGACAATGGCGTCTGGGGACAGTGGCTGCCACTAGTCCTCCGACACAGAGCTCTTAGCCTCCACATATTCCAGGGCCTTTGCCTTCACTGCCTGCACGTCCTTCTCGGTGCCGTGTTGCTTCTCATAGTCCAGGTAGCGCTTGAAGAAGAATTTCATTCGCTTGGGGGCCAGACTCAGGTGAATGACCCGCTCGAAGATGTCCCTGTGAGAAGAGCAGGGCAGCATTTACCTCTTGGTCCCCGGCCACACGATTCCCGGCTAACTTTCCCCACCTGTTCTCAGGCTCTGGAGCCTGGGCCTCTGTTGTCCAGCACTCCCCCTTCTATCTTGATTTTCACCATTATTAACTCCCCTCATGTCCGCTGGAAGAGAGAGAACACCACGCTCCCTTTCCAGACGAGCAGACACACACCCAGAGATGTTACAGGGCTTATTGGCCTGAATCAGGACAGAGCTACTGGGATGAGGACACGCACGAGGTATGGATCTGCGAGAAAAGCTCTGCTTAAAACTCACCGATGGGCTTGGGCGAAGCACTAGTTCTTTCTGGACCTCAGTCTACCCACGCCCAATCCTCCCTGCCCTGTGGGGATGCTGGCAGACAACAGTGAGATTGTGCCTGCGAACATTCTCTACAATGAGAGCCAGGCAGGCACAGTGCTATTATGAGGGAAACCCAAGCCTCCTGACTCCTGGCCGGTGGCCAGACTACCTCCCACTCAAAGTTCCAAAGACCAGAGGCTGGCCCGAGACAGAAAAAGAAGTTGTAAAAGTAAATGCCACAGGACCTGGAGTAAAGCTGTTTTTCCAGATAGAATAAGACAACTATGGATGCTGGGAGCTGCTCTGGGGCTAAAACTCATCCACTTGGCCAATGTCCCCAACCCCCAATAGGGAATTCGGCCCCAATCTGGCTTCCCCTCTCACCGGACTTCCTTCTGGCTGCCATGCTTGATGGTCATGTCGATGTAGACCGACCAGACATCTGTGCGCTTTGGGTAGATGCTCAGCGTGTTCTCGAAAATGGCTCTGGCCCGCTCCGCATCCCCCAGCTGGAACTCAAGCTGGGCAAACTTGGCAATCACATCCACATCTGCAGGGAGAGAACAGCTCAGACACACAAAGCGGACCCCTCACTACACACCCTGTGCTGCAGGGAGAGTCTGACTCCTGACTCCCTGCTCTTGGGTCCCAGGACCTGGGTGATGGGGACAGAGCAGTGGGGTTAGGGCCAACTGCACAGATGGGAGGGCAATGACCTCTGGCTCCCACTGCAGACACCCTATTCTCTGCGCCCAGAAAGGACAGGGGCGGGGCAACAGAATTAGTGCTAATTGCTTTTTGTTCCTCCATCTTCACAGTCTAGCATTTGAAATGCAACATGCATTATGTTCGTGAGCATATAATCAACAGACAGATAGCTAAGTACCCTCCACGAGGCTTCCTACCACCACCCTCAGATGAGGAGTCCCACAATCCCCATGCCCAGATATCTGAGAGCCTAATGTGTTCAGAAATCAGGCCCGTAGGCGGCAATGAGCACTCACGCTCTTTACTAGGCAGGCAATCGAGGGCTCGCTGCATCGCACGGTGACTGGCCCCTGCCTGGCCCCTGCGCAGAAGAAAGGCGCCATATTTGATCCAGACAGTTTTCTCCTGCCGGAAACGCTTCAGCATCCGGTTGTAGAGTTCACCAGCTTCCTGTGGGAAAGACAAGGCAAGCTGAGGAAAGTGGGATCCAACAGAAGGGTCTACAGTAAAGACAGGCAGCTCTGCTCATAAGATGACGGGCTCAGAGACTCCAATCACTACGAAGGCTCAATTCTAGATTCTGAGGGGAGAGGGAAGGCTCCCAGAGGTGGAGGCCTCACATGATGGGCAGTCTGCCTACTAATCCTGTGCCCGCAAGGAGGACCTACGACGAGAACTGGATCAGAACGTGGGGGTTCTTCCTTGAGACTTCCGGGCTGCCTCTGTGACTCCCAGGAGTCAGCTTCTGAGTGGCGGGGAACCCTGTGGCAGGGAGCCACCTGGCCCAGACTCCTACCTGGAATTTCTCTGACTTGGTGTAGATGTCAGCCAGCTGAAGAAAGACTTTGAGAGGCTCATTGTACTGCACAGCCCGCTCGAAAACCTTGTTCAGTGACTCCTGAGAGCCATACATGTTTTCTAGGTTCAGCAGTGCCACCCACACGTTCAGCTTCTCCTGCTCCTCTCTGGAGGGAGAGCAGTCAGCATGTGAGCTCCGTCATAACAGCCCAAAGAGCCTCCCACACCCCCATGGGTTGTCAACCAGAACTCCATCCTCTTCCCCAGGTTCCATCCATGTCCTCAGTTCCCACGGCCACATGCAGGCACAGAGAGCCCCCGGCCCCAGTGCAGCTCACAGAAGCAGAAACCCCAAACTCCTGATTGCCAGTCTGGGCCTCCCAGATATTGGCTCTACCTCCTTTCCTAGGAAGGAAGCCTACCGAATCTCAAACTGGCCTGAGTTTGAGCTGGAAGGAGCAGAATCTGTGGTCTGTTTCCGTCCCCAAACTGAGAGAATGAAGCAAAGGATAGCCATCCCTCTTCACTAGCCTTCAGGAAACTCACTTTACTCTCTGCCTGGAAAATGGCCACCTATAGGATTTTCATCTAGGTATGCGGAGAGCTGTATTCTCTATTCTACTGCTGCTCTAAGCGGGCAGGACTCCTGTAAATGACCCTTGGCTATTTCAGTGATGAGGACTATAAAATATAAATGGGCAGATCTATTTCACAGATGGCACATCTGTGGGCGAGTCAGAGAATCCCTGGGCCCCTGGTGTCTGTCACCCCAACTGCTGTCGGCCTGCTGAGGAGGAAATGACCCACACGTGGCAAGCCCTGCAACCTGGGGAGACATGACACTCCCTGCCAAAAGACCCCTCCCTAAAGCGGGGGGAACAAAGATGAGACCTGAAGGAGATGGTTTTGAGCGCCCTTTCGGCCACAGCCCGGGCCTTCTCAATCTCCGTGGCCTGCAGGTGGAAGGCCATGTATTGCACCCACAGGATGGAGCTGTTGGGGGAGCTCAGCACGAGTCGGTCAAAATCATCTGCTGACTCTGGCTGTCGCCTGGGATCCATCAGCGCCTCCTCAAGGCGGGACAGCTCTTTCTCCGCCTTCTGCTTCTCCAACTCCCTTTCCTTCTTGCTTTTCTTCTGCTATTGTAAAAAGCAGAAAAATAAGTGAATGATCTGCTTCTCTGACCCTGGGGAGGTCTGTGGTGGAAGCCAAGAATTGGCAGGGCAGCCCCAGAGTCCTATAAATACTCCTTGGCCTGAGACCGCCCCACCCAGCCAGAAGTGACACTCTCACAGCACAGGAGACAGACCCTTAGGGGGTCCTGCAAAAAGGACAAAGCCCTGCAAAATATGACACACCGTGGCTTGCTGCGGCTTCTCGTCCTCCTCGCTATCTGAGCTATCTCCTCGAGGTGGCAAGGCCGGGGTCAGAGAGTCTAGCCCCACGTCCCAAACGAAGCCGGAAGACAGTTGCAGCCGGGGTACTTCTGCTGGCCTGGTCTGCTTCTGCTAGAGGATCAAAGAGGCACGTGAGGAAAGCACTTGGCTCAGGCTGCTCCCTGTACACCAGTTCCATCCCACTTGGAGGAGCAGGGATGCCCAGAGCACTTGCCCCTCCTGCCAGGGCCACATTAGGCCCTGGTCAACTGGGAAACTTTATAGTAGTGACAAAAATGTTTTCTTTGTAAACAAATTCATTTAGGTAACAACTTTTTAACATACATGTATGCATGTATATATACATACACATATAAGTATAAAACAATAATCAAGCTAGGACCGAGATAAGACAAATGTTCTGCGGGTAGTAGGGATATGATACTTGAAGTCTGGGAAGCCCCTCCATATCCAGTCCTCAGTTCATGTAGCACTGTTGTCATTTTTTCAGAGGGGAACTCAGGCTCAGGAAGGCTAAGCCCCCTCTTTACCTGCCCATCCCACTAATTTAATTCAGTTCCATTCAATACATTGGAATTCAATTCTGATTATAATTTACTTTATGCAACCCACTCTATAGGTAAGACAGGGTTCCTGTCCTCAGGGAGCTGATGACCAGCTGAGGAAACAAACAGCCCCAACTTTTCATCTTACAGGAAGTGAGAGAGGAGGATGGTGCCCGAGACAGCTCAGCTTTTAGGCAGCAGTCAAGGGCCCCCTCCACAGAGCAGCCTTTCCTCCCCCAGTAAAAGCTGCCCCTCACCTTGGGCAGCACACTCGTCTCTTCTATCTCTTCTTCTCCTTCCCGATAATACACTTCAACACCACTGTCGTCCTCCTCTGACGGAGCAGCTTTCTTTTGCTTCTTGTTCATTCGTTCCTGAGATGACGGGTGAGAAAATGCCAAGCTACCCTTCTTGCCCAAGAGCCCTTGGACAGCCTAGGGTAAGACCCTCCCTCTGCCCCTCCTGGTACCACCCAGTGCCGGGCCTCCAAACACACACTGCTCTCAGTCCACAAGAAGGCGAGGTAGCTACCTGGCTGGGTTTTAAAACACACTCCTTTTCATGTGAGGGTGGGCCCTCCTCCCTGGGTATGTACCTGCTCGCTTCTAGACTCTAGGCATGGCCGCTTGCCCTGCTTCTTCTCTTGTGGTTTCTGGGGTTCTTTCTTCTCCTTGCTGGGCAGCTGCACCTGCTCTTGCCCCTTCTGGTTGCTCTTCTCTTTCTTTTTCCGGTTCTTCTTCTGCTCCTTCTCCTCTTCTCCTTTATGATCACTCTCCTCTGGCTCTATTTGCCTCCCCTCTTGTGTTGGAAGTGACAGTCCCAGGGAGGCAGGAAACACGTCCGGCTTCCCCGTGTCACCGGGGAGGAACGACAGCTCTACCAGGTTGCTTTGGTGGTTCACACTATGACAGCGAGAGAGGAAGGGTGGACAATGAAGATGACACACCAAGTACAACAGGCACGGCAGGCAGTCCAGGCCTTCCTCTCCTCATCAGCCCACGACATCCTGGGCCCTGCCTCACCCGCCATGGAATCTGTTCAGTATTCTTAGGAACGATTTGCACATTTTCAAGGCTTAGTAGTAAAAGACGGAGGGCGGCGGTGATGTCCCCCTACTTTGTCCCCAATAGATGCCTATGCAGAGAAAAGTCTCCACATCTGTTTGAGGAGCTGAGGTAAAAGGCTCCAAACAGCGGGGCTTTGTTCACCTGACCACTGCACTCGCTCACCACTACGCAAGCTGTTAGGCATAAAGTTTACCTCTAAATCTCCTCCGAGAGAAAGGGGTAAGGGGGTTAGGGAGGGAAGAAGGTACCTACCTTAGGACCTTGGCAGTGAGCAGCTTCCCTTCGGGGAGGTATTTGTTATAAAGGCCTTTCTGGGATGGGCTGTACTGGGAGACATGCGGGTACTGGGCCAAACCCACAACTGAAGGGCCAAGGCTGACAGGAGAGAGAGACAAGTGTCCTGTAGTCATAAACACAACAACAGAGTCCCAGCCAAGCCTGGTCCTAGGCCCCGCTTTCCCAGGGGCCCAAGTGTGACTAGGATGAGCAACAGACGTAAGTTCCTGGTATTCGAAAGGATAAAGAGGGCTTTGTAAACTGGAAAAAATGATCAAGCACAATGAAGATACCACTGAAAGGTGTTTTTCACCCCACATCACAGCATCACAATATAGAAATCACAAATTGCTAGAAAGACACGAAGAAAATGAGGAAACATAACAGCAGAGAAGGCTGTAATATTCTGGTGGTTGTGAACATTAAATATTTCACAGAAGATTTACAAATCATAATCAAACACGAAATCAAAGAAAATCCAAATGTACTTAAAACTGCAATTGGACATACCATATTCTTTGTCCAAAACACCAAAAAAAAACAGATTAATTCAAAACTCTTTTAAAAGTATAAAACAACCTGGAATTTAAAAAACTAGTGGGAACTCACTGATTGTCCTTCCTTTCTTGTTCCCTTCAGGGAAGCTGACTGAGGAACGCAGCGGACTGCAGACCAGGGCAAGCCCGGGGAGGACACTCAGGCCCGGCCCACAGCCCCAGGCCCCACCTCACTCACCCAAAGAGGACACCGTGTGGCTGGATGGACTTCACGTAGCCCCTCAGGAGCTGCCCTTCCTGAACATCCTGTACGGAGTTAATCTCAGGATCCGTTATTTTGCTTTTTGTCTCCGGGTTTGTCCTAAAGGAATAAAAGGCTTACATACACATACCTGTAAACTTCTTTTCCCCACTCTCACCCCCAGTTTACCTGGGATAATCAAACTTGATATGTAAGAATCTGATTCTTGACCTGCCATAAGACACAACCTTCAGAGCCCAGCCCTGCTTTCCCCTGAAGTCCTGTCAGCTGGGGACACGTGTGTATAAGACAGCTATAAAGAAAAAGGGAGAGGCTGACCAAGCCAGAGGGCGGTCAAACCTAAAGCCTTGGCCCTATAAACACCTATTTTTAACCATGAAGCAAGCTGACCCCAGGCCAATCCATTTCACAACACACTTAGCCCTACTATGGAACCCTGGGGGCTATGGAACCCCTCACCAGAGCCACCATCGGGCAACCTGAACACCCACGTTTGGATAGCTGAACCTTTCCTGGGAAACAATGGGCTGTACTGGGAGACATGCGGGTACTGGGCCAAACCCACAACTGAAGGGCCAAGGCTGACAGCAGAGAGCCAAGTGTCCTGTGGTCATAAACACAACAACAAAGTCCCAACCTGAGCACACAGGTTCTTCTAGCAATCTGAAAATCCTTAGCTTTTCTGGATAAAAACGGGGCAGGGGATAAGGGCCTAACAGATAGGAAAGGGGGGGCCCAAAGACTATGTCAGATCCATGTAGCCTCTCCTCAGTTCTCCTCCTCCTTTTGTTTCAGCAACACAGACACCCACCTGGATGATCGCAGCGACAAAGTCAACACGGGACCTGCAGCGGACAGGACATAACACCTGGAAGGACAGCAAAAGAGAAAGAAACACTGACTTTTCAGTATCTCAGGACACAGCAAAGGGCCTCACCTTCACAAGGCTGACCAACAGGCCGGAGAAGGAGACACGAGTACTGGGCTCTGTTCTTTATTCTGTTGCAAACCTGCTGAGGGTCTCAGGACAAGTTGTGTCACCTCTCTGGGCCTCAGTTTACTAGTCTGTCAGGTAAAAACAGTACTACCTGCTCTTCTTACTCAAGAAGGTACTGGGAGAAGAAAATAAGAGACGTGAAAGCCCTCTGGCAAACACAGGGCCATGTGGTGAGTGCTGAGGAGATGAGTCCAGCCCATGTCGGATCCTGGAAGTGTGTGATCTCAGTGGAGAGACAGAGCGGCCACAGGACACCGTGACCAGAGGATGACCTAGCTACTGCTGGCTCGCGGCAGCGGTTCAGAGGGGGCCGAGCAGTAAGGCCTGAGCAGGGAAGTCTTCCAGGAGGTAAACAGGGTTTACTCTTTGGTTGGGTTTCCAAACTTAATCTAAAACAACAATGAGTAGCCCAAACCCGCAGAGTATAGAATCTTAGCAGTAGACAAGAGCTCAGCAATGGTACAGTCCAAATATTCCCCATCACAGGCACCTGCCTTTTATGACACAACATCACAGTCCCGAAAGCAGGAAAGGATCTCAAAGGACATCTACCTTTAGGCAATTAATTTCTTAACCACATTTAACAGATGAAGGGATTACAAGTGAATGCTACTCACACGTTTGGGTATCATAAAATCTGTTTAAAGTAAATATTTTGCTAAAATTCACACCGCATTTTAGAAGCCTCAAGAGCCAAAGCAGAGATAATAATCCTGGATTTCTCTCTGACTCATCTTTTTCTTCTCCCAGGCCCTGGACATTTTTGTGCTGTTGAGCTCTGATCAGTGGTTGAGAATTCAGGCAGGCGCTGGTGGCTAGGCCACTTGAGGTGAGACTACTTTCCAATCTCTGCCTCCCGAAGGGGTCCACTCCATTGTTAACTAATTCTCAGGAAAGGCTTTACTGTGTCAAGCTGGAATGTACCTCAACAATGCTAGTTTATTCAGGCTATAAAATGGTTTTAAAACTGTGAGATGCACTTTGTGCATCTGAGAAGTTCATAAATAAATCACCTCTCAACTGCAAAAGGCTACCATTCCTTTTACAGGGAACACCTACAGATCAGTTTTATTTTTAAATTAAAACAATGAATGTTTAAGTAACTTGGACAAGCAAAGCACAGAACAAACAGCCAAGAAACATGAAAAATGACCATGCAAACATGAGAAATGCAAATTACAATAAGAGATCAATTTTTGCCTATTCGATGGCTAAGATGAAAAGTTAAGAATATCCAGTGTTGACAGGGATGTGAGAAATGGACAGTTCTATTCAGTGTTAACAGGGGTATAAATTAGCATAGTCCGTTTGAAGGGCACTTTGGCAAAAAGTAACATCAGTTGACCAGTTTTACTTCTAGGGATTTATTTCACAGATATACTTGTACCAGTATGGAAACATATGTGCAAAGATTCCCTTCAACATTATTGTCCATCAGCAGAATTTTCAAATGAATTATGATGAAAAAAAAACACATACATAATGGAATTCTAAAAAAAAAATGTTAAAAAAAAAAAAAAAAAAAACGTGGTTAATTTAGATATACAAGCATGGGAAAAGACAGAATACTGATAAACTGCTACGAAAAAAGCAAGTTACAGAACAGTATATAAAATGAAATTCTATTATAGAAAGAAAAACTATACATATATACGCATTAAAGTCTTGAAAGATAGAGACCAAAGTGTATAGTGGTGAAAAACTATGGAGAAAGAAAGGAGCAACAGAAGTTTCCATTTTCTATACAATTTTTTTCTGGTACATAATCATGTTATTACCTTTACAATGAAAAACAAAAAAAAACCCCACAATCCCAGAAAAGAGGAAGAAAACTTGGGCTACCTGACAATCTTCTGCAGAGTAAAGTCTTCCAGGGGCGTCTCTGAGTAGGAGTCACTCATGTGAAATACACTGACTCTTCCAATCTTCCCCAAGGGGAAGGAGACAGTCAGACCCTTCTTGGGAGTCACCTTCACCACTCGGCCCATGGCCACTTCCCCTTTCTCAAGCTTGTGAGGACCTGGTAGGAGAATGAACCTGACTCAGGGAAGAGGAAATGAGCCAAGAAAGAAGCTGGAATGCTGGCCAACCATAGGCTGGGGAAGGTGGAGGCCGCCCAGACCTGGGGTGTCTAGGCTGAGTGGATGAGAACGATCACAAAGACCCAGTTGACCAGGCCATGTGGTCAAGAATCCCAGGGCTGAGACTCAGACAGTGGTGGAGTAACACAGGCCTGAGAGCAGGGCCCCAACAGAAAACTTGTTTCAAGCAAGTTCCAAGCACACGAGGCTTTTTGAGGACTCCAATACTGAAGGCATCCTTCAACCTGGGCAAAAAATGAAGACACCTTCCCACTGCTTCCTACCCTCCTCCCTTCCCTGACCAGATACCCCACAGGTTGAATCCCCACACCTGTGAGTGAGAGACACAAGAAGGCCTTGGAGGGATCTCGGCCAACCACGGTGGCCTTCAAAGCTTGGCCAATCCGGAACTTCTTATCTGGATGTTTCAGAACCTGGAAGGTCAAGAAAAGTCCTCTGACATTGGAAGAAACGTCTATCATTTATCCAAACCATACAGCATTTAAGTCTCCATAGCAAGTATTTCCCAAACCAATCCCTGAATAAGCACACGGCTCCTTGTACCCACTGTGAACACACAGCAGAGCTTAGGGAGCCTGGGTTTCCTCTCCAGGGATCTCAAGCACACTGACCTTGAAGCTAAGAGACGTGAGCAATATGGGAATTCTCCCCCGGATGTCTGGAGCAATCTCCACCTCAAGCCATTTCTTAACCACGTTGTACTGGGAGGGAAAAACACAGGAGGAGAAATGGAATGGGACAGATACAAGCATTTCTTTTCCCTTCATTAAAACATAGACTTTCCTGAAATCCCAGGACCTAAAGGGCCCTAATCCCACACTTTCCCAAGGGACAGGAATCCACCCCTACAGCCCATTGCCCCTGCCCAACTCTACTTCTCTCAGGTTTCACACAGAATCTAGCTCACAGCCTTTCCTAGGCAGCAGAACGTGCACCCTTCCTGGTGCCTCAGCAGCTAAGCAGGTAAAAAAGACCTGCGAGGCCCTCAAGCAGCAGGACCATTACGTCTCAGCCTCCGCCAAGCTCAGCCGTGCCCAGAGACTGTTCACCAGCTTCAGTGGCCAACATCTTATTTCTAGACCAATTTAGATTTTGATCTTTCACTATTTACACAATGTTCTGCCCTAAACACACACCCCAATGTTCAAGTCAATTTAACAAAACATTTACCAAGCAGCCATTATGTACATGGCATGATAATGATAAATAAAAGCCAGGCCCTGCCTTCCAGGAGGTGACAGTCTACAAAGAATAAGCGAGTATGCAAATAGCTAGAGCAGCAAGCAACATGCAGGAAGTACAATATTGCTATGAGAACATACAGGAGAACTAGTAATAAGGGTTATCTGTGCTGGACCTTGAAGAATTGTAGGCAATAGGAATAGAGGGTACTCCAGGAGTAGAAATAAAGATAAGAAAGGAAAAAGAGGTTTTCAGCGTGAGGTTAGATTGTGAAGAGCCTTACATACCACTCTAAGGCATCCAGGGTGTATGGGTGTATGAACGTCCACAGACGACAAGTCACTAGAGATCAAGCACCATTGACAAGCTCAGACAGACAGTTATAGAAGAATGTGGCAGCAATGAAGAGTGGTCATTCTTCAAGGTCAAGCCCAGTCCAACTTTCTCTCTGATATATCCCAACCAGTACAATTCTCTCTGATCTCTTCCCTGTTTTGAACTCCTGTTCTACTTGGGGTTAGAACACACAATTTGGCACCCGATTACACATTGTTTTGCATCACATCTGCACTTTATGAAAGAACCTAAAATCCAACGTTACATTTATTTTAAAACTTTCTCTGATGTATTTTTCTTTCCATTTTGTACAATTAATCTATAAACATGTTGAATTGCGAGTTGCTTGCTAACTGCTTCATAAGCCATAAATTTATTTCCTCTATCAGACCAGCAGTTTTCTAGGAGCAGAGGCCTTATAAATTGCCTTCCATAGGCCAGCGTTGTAGGAAACACAGAACCAACATCTAGTGCTAATGGCCCTTGTTTCCAGCTTCTCATTTTCTTCTGAGAAACGGATGGATCTCATTGCAAGGTGTGCATTACTCACCTTCTTCAAGAAGCAAGTCACAGTCTGACCAGTCTGGTACTGTTTCATCTTCTCCAACGGGCTAACAGAGTGAGTGTTGAGAGCAGTATGACCATCCTTCTCCAGCTCACTGTTTGTAGGAAGGCAATGAAAAGAGTAAACCAAACTCTAGATAAGCTTCTTGCTTGAAACGATCTTCCCCAAGTGGCCATGGACTGATTGCATAGGACTCCCCAACTCATACACACCCTCTATGCCCCCATTTCCCTCCATAAAGGGGAATCTTCCCGATACCTGCCCATGAGCTAATCTTTTCCATTTCACTCATGTCGGTATGAACAAGCTGTAAAGTAAGTAGCCTACGATAACCTTTATAAATTTGCAAACACAATTGTTTTACTTCTTTCATAATACTTCAGCTATTGCTTTACAGTTTGCAGAAGTGCTTTCACAAGTAATCTCTCACTGAATGGGAAACACTCTCGTGTGAACTGGGCAGGCCAGATATCATTAAACTCATTTTATGCTACTGACCCAGGAAGTGAAGTCAGGGCTCTCTCCCCTGTGCCAGCTTGCTATTATCATTATCACTTCCTTGACTCTCTTTTTCTTCTCAGAAAAGCAACAGGGGAATGTGGTCTGAAAGTTATCAGCCCACATATCATTTCAAAGGAGTCGCAGAACTCCTACCCATCTAACCCAGCCCAGCTAATGCTTATGTAGTGAGAATGAAGAAATGTACTCACTCCATAGCTGACACCAGATGCCTCTACTATGGGCAGATCGTGTCCCCTCCCACCAACCAAGTGCATATGTCAAAGTACTAACCCCCGGTACCTCAGAATGTGGCTGTTTTTGGGGACAGGGAGTTTGAAGAGGTATTAAATGAGGTCATTAGGGTAGGCCTTACGCCAACATGTCTGGTTTCCTTATAAGAGCTTAGGCTACGACTCAATTAACAACAACAAAAAAGACTTGAATGGACATTTCTCCAAATAAGATACACAAATGGCCAACAAGCATATGAAAAGGTGCTCAACACCACTAGTCATCAAGGAGGTACAAATCAAACCCACAATGAGACAGCACCGCAATCTGTAAGGATGGCCATTATATTAAAAACCAAAAAAACAGAAGTGTTGGTGAGGATGTGGAAGAAATGGGAACCCTGCCTTGTATACTGTTCGTAGGGCTATAAAATCGTGCAGCCACTTCGAAAAACAGTAGGAACTTCCTCAAAAGATTAAAAATGTAACCACCATATGATCCATCATGCCTGCTTCTGGGCATATATCCCAAAGAATTAAAAACAGGGTCTCAATGTAATGTACAGCATAGGGACTGTCGTTAACACACTGCAATAACTGTATGATGACAGATAGTAATTGGACTTCTCATAGTACCATTTCATAATGCCTGAAAATATTGAATCACTATGTTGTACACCTGAAACTAATATAATAATGTCAGCTGTGATTCAACAAAAATTTGTATTAAAAAAAGAAAAGAAAATCTCAAAGAGGTATCTGTGCACCTACGTTCACTGCAGCATTACTCACAATACCCAAGATGTGGAAGCATCTGTCCACCGATGGATGAATGGATAAAGAAGGTGTGGTGTGTACATAAAATGGAATATTATCCAGCCTTAAAAAGAAGGAAATCCTGCTACACTACAACATGGATCAACCTTGAGGACGTTAATGCTAAGTGAAATAAGCCAGTCACAGAAGGACTGGGCATGACTCCATTTATATGAAGTACCTAATCGAACTCAAAGAAACAGTATGTAGAATGGTGTTGCCAGAGGTGGTGGGGAGGGGGAAACAGAGTTGATCAATGTATACAGTTTCACAGAAACAGACTCAGAGATACAGAGACAAAACTGGTTGCTAGATGGGAGAGGGGTTCGGGGATGGGAAGAAGGTAAAGGGATTAGAAAATACAAACTGGTGTACACAAAATAGTCACAAAATAGTCACGGGGATGTGAAATACAGTATGGGGAATATAATCAATAATGTTGTAGACTATGTAGGTGTCAGATGGGCACTGGACTTAGGGGGATCATTTCACAGACTGTGTAATGCCTGACCACCGCGCTCTACACCTGAAGCTGATGTAGAATAATATCTAATATTGAATGTCAACCATACATACACACACACACACACACACACACACGCACACACACGTGTTTATAGCCACGGAATGTAAAGTACAGCATAGGGGATACAGTCAATGGTACTGTAACAGTCACGAGTACATACAATGTCAGAGGGGTAGCAGACTTGGGGTGGGGTTATCACTTTGTGAGGGGTGTAAATGTAATCATTATGTTGTTTTGTGCACCAGAAACTAATATAAAAAAATAAAATTATAAAAATTAGGTGGCCAGTTAGCTCAGTTGGTCAGAGCGTGGTGCTCTTAACAACAAGGTTGCTGGTTCAATCCCCACATGGGCCACTGTGAGCTGTGCCCTCCACAGCTAGATTGAAAACAACTAAGTAACTTGGAGCTGATGGGTCCTGGGAAAATACACTTAAAATAAATTTTTAAAAAATACATATAAAATATAACTAATACTGTTGAAACTAAAAAAAAAAAAAAAATGGGTATAGAGTGTCAGTCATGCACACGCAAGATGAAGACAAAAAATTTCAAAAGGCTGTTATACAACAATGTGCATGTGGTTAACAACACTGTAATGTACACTTACATACTATCAAGGGTAAATTTATATTCTGTTTATATCACAATAAAACAAAAAAAAGAGAGGACATTAAGACAGATATATACAACGAGAAGACAATGTGAGGACAGAAAGAAGACTGCCATCCACAATTCAAAGAGAGAAACCTCAGAAGGACAAACCCTGCTGACACCTTGATCTTAGATTTCTAGCCATCAAAATTGTGAGAAAATAGATGTCTGCTGCTTAAGCCAAAAAACCACAAAAAATAAAACACACACACGCAATAGGTATGTGTTCTCCTTGTTTCTTTTCCCAAAATGACTTTCAACTGCCTCTCAGAACAGAATAACCACAAAAAGAGGAGGATAGGTAAAACTGAATTAACTGCTGAGAGAAAACTCACTGACCAGCAAGAAGTCCAGAGACACATTTTAAGACTCTTGAACTGCTCTAGTCGCTTAACTCCTGCACCTCCAAACGAGTAACTGAGTTCAAAGCATCTTATCTAGGTTCAGTGACCCTCCATAACCCTGAACTCAGCTCTAGTACAGGTGGCATTCTCTTTGTGGACAAGAACACAAAGTGGAGAATAAAAATATGACTACATTTCCTCAATACATAAATGTGTTTCCTCCTGACTTCAAAATATGTATTTTAAAACACAAGCATTAGAGAAATATGGCAATAATTCCACTATTATGTTTATATTATGCTTCTCAGGGGCCTTGATTAAAATAAGCAATAATACAACACAGGTGTGTGGAAGAGGTGGAAGATGTGCTCACGTTTATCTGTCCATCTCTCTGTGATCATAATTCTCCATCGCACACCTACTCAGTATATGCACCCATATCCAGGCCTGGCCCACACTGCTATAATCAAGTACCACCACTGTGGTTCACACCAGTCTCCCGAGACAAGAGGGTGGACCAGCAACAGCAGTGTTAATTCATGAGAGGTTCTAGCACTCTGAGGGTCAAGAACCATTTAGAATCGAGGTGGGTTATCTCTTGCATTATTCACTAATTTAAGATATCTACCGTTAGCTTCGATAAACTACTTGACCTAAACCCTTAATCAAGACACCACTCGACAGAGGTGAAGATACTGCAGAATACAATGACTTATATGATGATGTCTGTTTTCACAACCAAGACTGGAGGGGGACACAATCGAAATCTACAAAACTAGGGAGACCAGATTAAACAAATAGAAATGTGTGTTCCACCAAATCTCATTATTCTGGAACTAAAGGGCTTACTTTGAAGTTCCAAGAGTGTTGTTAGCATTTGGAACTCAATGTTCCAGGAATATTTCCCTATCTCAGATACCAGCTTCTCCAAAGTACTCCATTTCAATTCTAATCCCTTCAGGACACTGACCAAACCTTATCCCCTGAAAGTTACGTAAGAGGCCCTTCCACAACAACCCTAGGCGCATAAGTCTTACGATCTGGATGGATACCAGGGCCATCCCTGCAAAGCCATTTTCACAGTCGTGTGTGCCTAGCTTCATTCATTGATGACTTATCAATTTTGAGAGGCTGAGGTTTTGTTTTTGTTTTTGTTTTATGGAGGAAGAAGCAGCAGATAGGCCCATAGATCAAAATGCTTAAGATCCTCTGAAAAAATGATCCCAGGCAAACTGGACCCACTGCTACATGGAACTACTAGTTCTCCTCTACTCAGAATCCCTCCTGGAACACCCCTCTGCAGAATCCACTAACGCATGACCTAAAATTCCAGAGAACAGGTATTCTTGGCTACATGCTATTTGTTTAAGAGAATCATGGAGTTCTAGAAAATTGGGTTGAGAGCAGAAATGTTTCCTTTTGTTACATGCCTACAAACAGAACTGCTATCCAGCAAGCCTTTAAATAATACTTAAGCCCTGAATACAGCTTTCACATTAATTTTCACATAATCCCATTAACTAGCCTTCTGAGAGCCAAATAGCCCTACTAGAGAAATTAAGTCAACCAGGACAGAGAGGCAAAGGAAGTCACAACACTGGGACCATTAAGACCAGAACTCAGGTTCCTGACTCTAAAGCCCAGTACTCTTTCCACAAGACCTCACTAACCATGCTCATCGGGGTCCCCTCACCTTGGCCGAATACTCAGCTCCGGGATGGTTCGAATAAATCTGGGATGACTTATTGGAAGAAACCTGGAGAAACAAATGAGGTCAAATCAGTTCTCTTATTCTCTGTAATACCACATTCGGGCGATCAGAGTTTCTCTACACCAAACTGCTTTAAAAAGCCACCTGCTCTACTGCCATACTGTGGCCCACTGGTGCTACGTCAGGCCTGAGGGTTCCCACCCTCATCCTTTGTGGCACATGTTAAAAAGCTGGCTCACCTGATCTTTTAGGATTATCATACAAAACCCTGAAAGGCACTGTCCTTACAGACTATATATTCCAACTCTTTCATTCTACAAATTAGGAAAGTGAGGTCTTGAGAGAAATGACTTACTCAAGATTCCAGTTACTGAAATTAATACGCAAATTACTGACTAGACTTTTAATATTTTTTTTTTCTCTTCTTAGGATAGCAAGAGTATTTACTACAATAACATTGTAACGAGAATTAAAGTAAATGAGTATAATCAAGGTATGCAGGGAAGAACGAGTTCTAACAACCCGATACATACTGAGTATTTGTCAGGCAACCTGTGAGGCACGTTACACCCTAGATGTTCTCTCACTCTTCACAAAGGCCCTAAAAGGTAGTCACTACCATTACTCTCACTTTACACATTAGGAAAATGAATCTCAGAGTTAAGTAACTACTTAACTCATGGTCACATAATCTTCAATGGCAAATCTGGAACTCAAACCCAGGTCTGACTCTAAACCAACGCTCTTAACCACAACACAAATAACACTATTTTTTAAAAAGACACATAAAAGGATTATTTGGTGAATGTTTTTGTTACTAAAAGAAAACCTAATTGATGAGCAACTTTGTGAAATTTGCCTCGGTTGCCATTCCTTCTCCCACAATTACAACAATCTCCCTTCAAAGCTGCGCATCCCCTAAAGGCTCCTTACTTGAATGTCTTCATGTCTCGCCCACCAATCACTCGGGCAGTGACCGTCTTCCCAACTTTCAGTTTGGCAGTAGGAGACGTGCCCTCTGGAACGTCATCGAGGATGTGCGAGGCATGAATACAGCCAATGATGCCGTCTTCCAGGGTCACCACCACATGCGTGGGCTTAATGGACTTGACGGTCCCTGTGACCATGTCCCCAATGGACAGGGTGTGCTTCTTTACAGTCCCTACAAACACTGCTGGATACACTTCGTCGTCCTCGTCGACCGTCTCAGAGTCCTTCCGGGTCTGTCTCATGGTCCTCTTAGCAGCTGGCCCCTCAACTGCCAAAAGAAGACCGGTCACTCCCGGTTCTGTGGTCTTGAGGGTGAGGGAGACACCCTGTCCCACCTGCAACTTCTCCGAGTCAAAGCGGAAGGTGTCATTGAGGTGAGAGGTCAGGGAGAAAGCAGCCAGGTGGCCAGTCTCTACCAAGGAGGCAACTGCGAAGGACTCCTCCAAGTGCTGCACAATCGCTTGGTATTCATTGCCTTTCTTCAGCTGGAAAACAGAGGAAACCCACACCCCCACTTTGTACAGAGCACACACACTCGGTCACAGTGGGTGGGACTGGGGCAACCCTTTGGAGTCCAAGGGCCCCAATGCCCATCTGGGTTTTAATAAAGTAGCCTTCACTCCCTCGACCTAGCTTTCCCCTTCTCTACATTGAGGTGACTTGACTATATGCAAAGTGCCACATCAGAATCACCTAGAGTTAGCTTTTGTTTTGAATTCAGATTCCGAGGTCCTATCCCAGAACTAGTGAAATCAGAATTTTAAGTTACTTAGGTGATTCTGATGCACAGCCAGGTGACCTCTGATGGTTCTCCAGCTTTAAGACACTGGCTCCTGACTCTAGTCCTGCAGTTTTCCAGCCCATTTATTTACTTTCATTCAACAGATAAGAGTTATTACTGAAAGCTTACTGTGCGCAAGGCATTTAGTCTACCTTCCCCCAAACTGCTCACGTCCTGATATGCACCAGCTTCACCTAGATGATGAAATGGAATAAGGACCTGCTAGAACACTTAGTGAGGGTTTTCTATTTCTCTTTGTCTTTCAAAGTCTTAAAATTATAAGCAACTAGAGATTAAGGATTATATCTATGTAATGTTCTGTACTATACCCTATGCAATTAGGTGCTTAATACCGTATTTTGCCATGTATAATGCGCTCCTATGTATAATGTACACCCACATTTTTGGCCCAAACTTTCCGGGGGGGGGAAAAAGTCTTTCATTTTAATATTTTTAATTCAGTTTTATTTGTTTACACTTAGGTACTTGTTTTTTTGTATTATAAAAGAATTTTAGAGATTGTTAGACTGCAGGAGCGGAGCAATGCCTAAATCAAAGGAACTTGTTTCTTCAAGCTCTTCTGGCAGTGATTCTGACAGTGAAGTTGACAAAAAGTTAAAGAGGAAAAAGCAAGTTACTCCAGAAAAACCTGTAAAGAAGCAAAAAACTGGTGAAACTTCAAGAGCCCTGGCATCTTCTAAGCAGAGTAGCAGCAGCAGAGACGATAACATGTTTCAGATTGGAAAGATGAGGTACGTCAGCGTTCGAGACTTTAAAGGGAAAGTCCTAATTGACATTAGAGAATATTGGATGGATCCAGAAGGTGAAATGAAACCAGGAAGAAAAGGTATTTCTTTAAATCCTGAGCAGTGGAGCCAGCTGAAGGAACAGATTTCTGACATTGATGATGCAGTAAGAAAACTGTAAAATCAGAGCCATATAAAACCTGTACTGTTCTAGTTGTTTTAATCTGTCTTTTTACATTGGCTTTTGTTTTCTAAACGTTGTTTTCCAAGCTATTGTATATTTGGATTGCAGAAGAATTTGTAAGAATACTTTTTTTTAATGTTCATTATTAAAAATGTTCTGAATGAAACTAATTGTCAACTTTATTAAGGAAGATTTCTTTGTGCCCACCACCTAGTGTAAAATAAAATCAAGTAATACAATCTTAAAAAAAAAAAAAAAAAAAAAAAAAAAAAGAATTTTAGCATTTATTTTTTACCATACTATGTTACAAAAAATTTCATGTACTGGTAACAAATTTACAATATTTATGCATCACAAAAGGCCAAGAACTCTGTGTTGTTGCAAGTTTGTCATAAGTTCAACAAAACCCATTATCATTTTCCAGGGTATTATTTTGCATACGGATATTGTTATTGATTCCTAGAGTTACACTTTTAACTCATAAATAAAAGAATTAAAAGAAATAAAAGAATTAAAAACATTTATATAGATATGGAATTAGTACTACCCGTGTATAATGTGCATCTTTATTTTCCCCTCACAAATTTGGGCAAAAAAGTACACAGTACACCTGGCAAAATATGGCACTTTGGACCATGACCAAATACATATGGTATCCAGAGCAAAATACTGCTAATTTTGAGATCTCCCTCATATCCATTCTTCTCTCACACCAAAGTGTTCAGGAGAGGGTATAGTGAGCAGTGTAGAGATCAGAACTACCCACAGGCATGTTATGTTTGGTTCATATGATGTTTAAAAAAAAATAGTTTCCAACATTTCTCACATTTATTTCAAATAAAAATCCAAGTTCTGCTTTCTCTTTAAAAAATCAAATACTTAGCAACACTAGACCCAGATATTCCGACCAATGATAGATGGAAAGGAATGGTCTGCCCCTTGGTGGGCAGTGCATGCACTCTGCAATCTGTCAGAGGCCTGCTACTGCTACTCTCTACCCCGTCTGTCCACTTCACTCATTTACATGGCCTGCTAGGCCCCAAAGACAGGGTGACCATAAAATGTATCATCTGAAGCAGAGTAAACGTTCGTGTTATTCATAGCTACACCAGGATAAAAGGCATAACTGGGAATGACGCATATGAACCCAGGCAGACGGTCACCCAGGCATTTGTGTTAGAACCCCCGGCAAAGTGTGTGGGTTGAAGGAGTGGGTAAGGCCTTTCAAACCATGGAAATGAAGCCATTGGCAAGCTTACCTTTTTAGTTTTTCTATTCACCAAATCATGGTACAGGGAAACATGTACTTCCAACTTCAACATGTCAACATTTAAGATCACAACCTTCTTTTTCTGGCCCGATTGCACCTCCTGCCCTGTAATGCAGAACCAAACATAACACGCTCACCCCCCTGGAGCTTAGGGGAGGGACACAGCCTCTCTCCAAGAGCACTGTAAGCCCTTAGGCACAAAAACAAAAGAGGACACAAGTCGAGTCTATATGGACTAGGGAAACAAAGGGTCTGGCTCCCGTAATTCAAGTTCAGGTATGCCTTAATTTATGCAACCTGATATATAAAAATCTTGATTTCCCCAATTATAATAATCCAGGATTCATACCTAAATCTTCTTTAGAATGTTGTCAGTTGTCCTGATTTGCATTCACATAAGATACCCATGCCAAACGTGTCTACTGCATCAGTTCACTTACTCTATATATTTGGAAACTCTGTATCCAGGAAGAGGGAGCAATGGGAAAAGAGTTTCCCCCACCAACCATGATAGGCAAGACCGGTGCACTCACCTGCTCGATGATATTTGCTAGCTCTCAGGACCAGGCCAGGCACTGGGCCCGCACAGAACACCACAGAACCATCTTCCAACACCTCCTGCACTTCTAAGTCAAGGACCATCCCTGGGGTCATTTCAGCCAGTGTCTGGATCAACTCAGAGTCTGCCAGAGATTCAAAGGAAACAGGAAGGAGCAAGATGAAACAACCTTCTTACCCTTTTCCTTTGGAAATGTGCTGCCACGCAGAGGGCAGTGAAACACTGGAACCACTGTGAAAATTAAATCACTTTTGACAAAACGTCCAATAGCCATGAAAACTCCTATCACAGAGAGAGACCTACGCCTCCCTTGCTAACCCTACCTGGCCATGATTCAAGAAAATAACCAGCAAACACCAGAAACACATGCTTTCCTTTGGTTTCTGAATTTTCATTCTTTCTGTTTGGAATCTTCCCTCTCAAGCTTCTGATTCCCAATTCCCATCAGGACTCCAACAATCCTACACGTTTCAAAACTTAGGAGGGTCAGAATAACAGTCCCTCAGGAAGTCTTCCAGCAGGTCCCTGTTCCATTTTATCATCCACTACATATTTGTTGAATAAAGGAACAAAAAGTGAAGAGGTGACTGGATTCACAACAAATGCAAACCTGCGGTCACAGGACTAAGGGAAACTGTGCCTCTGGATGGACAGGAGCACAGGGGGACTTCCGGGATGCTAATCATGACCTTTACTTGAATCTGGGTGGTAGTTAAACAGGGGTGTTCATTTTATAAAATAAACATTTACTGAGCTGTACCCTAAATGACTTTTGCATTGTCTATAGGTCATATTCCCATTTTTAAAAGTTTGCCAAATTTTTTTTTAATACCTGGGAAGCCCTTTGGAACATAAGGCATAAGGTACAAGGCACACTGCCCAGCCCGGCCCTCATCCTCTGCCCTCCTGTCCCTACCTCGGTTGCTCATGAGACTGCGCACGCCCTGCCGCTCCTCCAGGCACTGGCTCAGGAGGAGGAGGCTGGTGCTGGCCAAGTCCCCCACACAGCAGTCCGACAGCCGCAGGGACAGCAGCATGCGCTGCTTCTCCTCGTCCACGTTGGTCACCTTCGCAACTACTGTCTGCCCCTCAACAAAGTGGTCCCTGGTGGAGGTCACAAACTTGTCACTCATGATCTAAAGGAAAGAATGAGCAGAAAATGAAGAAAGGAAAGGAAGTCTGTATTAAAACAAGCCACTTAACGTACCTGGGAAGGGCTATGGAGAGGGTAATGGGACCCAGGAAGTTCCCACCAGCCCCCTCTAAGTTCAGCTCTACTCTCCTTCCATAAAAACACAGGAGAGGCCCTGGTGGCCCAACCCAGCCTTCTAGAAGGCACCCAGCCAAGAAGACACGTTACTGGCACGCCAGAGGGACACCAAGCTGTACATGTCTCTAACACCCACTGGCAACTCTCTGCCTCTCACTATGCATGTTTCTGGGGCCCTCTCCTCTGCTCCCATTTTTAAAGTTGTTCTGGCAGAAGATGCAAATGACATTTGTCCCGGCAAAGCATCAGGGAGACAAATGTATAGAAGGGAAGACATATTTATGAATTATCTATGGCAGGAATAAGCTACAAGCCATTTGCTCACAACTGTCTTACACTGACTTTTGGTAAGTCTACTCCCAGATCTGGTCTCAGTATACTCAGCAGGAATGAAGGGTTCTACTATGGGATTACTAGAATTTTCTCCAGTCTGAAAAGTTTGCAATTCAATGATGGAGGGGTAGAGGTAGTAATTTCAAGGGTATTTTGGTACCATAACACCTCAAAAACCACAGGAGGCTGGAAAACCTGTAATCAGCTGCTTAAGAAAATCAATTTCCATGTCTAACATGCTGAGGATAAAAACAAGTTCAGTGTCCTCACAGGAGACTGAAGTCTCAGGGCCACCATCCACCTAATCAACACTACAGTTAAAGTAGAAAAGGTGCCCCTTCCTCCAGGAGGACACAGTCCCGAGCCAAGACACAGCTGGGTGAGAGGAGCGTGGACTGAATCTCAGCTCCACACGCCTCAGCCAGCTGCCTTTATGTCTTGCCCCTAAAAATCTTTCAAGGGATTAAGTATCTTGCTCCTTCCCACCAACCCTCAGGCTCCACGACCCTGTGCCCTTGTGCATAGAGGTGAACTTACAGCTTTGGGGGCCAGTCCACTAAGACCTGAGGGGAACTGGACGAACACACCGTAGTCCTTGATGCTCTTCACAAAACCAATAAGCAGCATTCCAGGATGGATTTCTGAGAAGCCCTTGGGATCCTGGCCACCCTCCACTGTGGAGACCAAAGCTGGCTTCCTGCAAAGGAGCTAGTGGTACTTCATCAAGGAATATTCCAGAAAGGGCAGATGAAATTTCCTTTGTCCACTCTACACCTTCCGCTACTACCGTGATTCTCTCAATGTGCAGACCAATAGCAGCAGCAGCATCACACAGAACTTGTTAGAAATGCAAATTCTTAAGCACCACCCCAGACCTATGAATTAGAAACTGAGGTGGGGCCCAGCAAGCTGTGTTTGAACTGGCCCTCCAGGTGACTCTGATGTGCACTAAAGTTGGACGATCGCTGTTTTATTCCTTTCCTTATTAACTCATTTCCAGATTACTGAAAGGGACCAAAAAGGGAATGGCTCATCCCTGTGGCTTGGCAGCTGGACTGGCCATGATGCTTCCTCCACAATCTTCCCGTTCACCAACCCTATTTCACCTCCTACGTCAATCTTCACTCTAAGGAGATTTCATATCCTGTGAGAAAACGAGGCAAAAGGAAAAACACCCTTCAAAACACCCACACCAAAGCCAAAGGGAATATTGTGAGCCCCGTATCTCTTGGTGGGGGGCAGAGAAGTAATTAGTTCAATTCATAATTAGTTCAATTCAAGGGGCAAACACTGAGTGATCCGAGAAGGCCAGACGTGCTACTGGGAATATCCGCTGGGTCTGGCAGGCCATACCACCTATTCCCCAACACCCTGGACTCCCACCCTAACCTCACTACCAGTATCTGCTGGCAGGACTTCAATCTCACTTTTACTTTCCACCAGGAAATTAGAAGGAAAGCTCAGGCTTGCTCACTGGTTAGGTTTTATGGAGGAGGTATTTCTACAGTCACACGGCCGACTTTCTTCTAGGGAGTTTCCAACTAAGAGCACAGCCCAATCCATACTTTCCCCCCAAGAATGCTGATGGTTCCCCTGCTTTCTGTGGCTCCCCAAATACCGGTAAAGGATACAACATGTCCTTCACTCTGGCTCAGACACAGGACTCGGTGAAGGGTGTCACCGGCCTGGAGCCAGTGGTACAACAGTGGGCCATTGGCGACGTGGTCCGACAGATGAGACGTGGGGAGAAAAGCAGGGATGTTGTGGGGCAGGACAGCCACCTCCAGCCCATCTGTGGACTTTTCTAAAACCTTCACATCCACCAACTACCCAGGGAAGAAAAAGACAAAAATTAGCATTTGTCTTGGGCAGAGAAAGCAACCTCGTCTGAGTCGGGAGGAGATGAGAGGCATCAAATTCCAGCACTAGGGATCAGAGAGGTCAAATCGGAAAAGCAGCTTTCTTTCACAGCCCACACCACCACTTCGAAGACCTAGCAGGCACACACACGCACACACCAGGACCCATTTGTGCATTCCCGTCACTCCTCTCCCAAGTCCCTCCACTGGGTCTCAGAGGACAGGCAGCCTTGTAGAACGGCCCTAGGGACCAGGAAGGAAAGAGCAGCAGTACACTGCTGAAAAGCCACATCATGACAGAACTTTCCTTTCCTGGATAGCTTCCACTTGCTCTGACACACAGGAAAAAATATGAGGTTCTATGTGAAGAACCTTAACTCTCTCTGGTCCCAGAATCTTAGAATCTACCTCAATCCTTCCCCTGCATGGATTCCATACCCCAAGTGTCAGTGGTACTCTGCTCTTGGCCACTGTAAACTAAAATAATTTGTCTGGATCAGCCCAGGTACCTGCCCAACGTGAACGGCTTTTCTTTTCTTCTGAGTGTGTCCCACACGCTCTTTCTCTGGATCACTCAACAGCTTGAAGGACAAGAGCATCCTCTCTTTGGATGGCTCACAGTTCAGCACCACAACCTTCACCACCTGGCGAGAGAGCACACCTGCTTGGCTACCTCCTCCCAGCAGGCCTGTAGGGCCTGAGAAAGGTGCCCTCCACGAGCACCGCAAAGGCCTTGGGAGATCCACCCAGACCCTGGATCAGACCAGAACGCAGTGGAAAAAAACGTACAGAGAGATACACAGAATTCCTCAAGTCAGCCTTTGGGTGAAAGAAAGACATGAATCAATTTTTTGGTACAACCCCAAGTTTTAAAAAATTATTTTTCCCAGAAAGACCCAGATTCACTAGTTTCATGGCACTGCCCCCTGGTGGTGACATGACAGTGGCCTCAGAACAACTTCTGATATGAAGGACAGCAGCGTTGTTACAGGTAAAGATTAGTTTCTTCAAGCCTGTGGGCCTGAGGTCCACTAGTTTGCCAGCTTCCATTGAATCCCCTTGAGGATTTCTCTGTTCTGTTCCCATCTCCACGTGGCTGGCTCAGGCTCTCTTCCTCATCCCTTAAAAAGCAGCCCTCCATACGACTCCTTCAGATCTGTGTTCATGGGGTCAGCACGGGTAGGGCCCTGCCTGGGGGAAGGTTACCTGGCCAGTGTAAAAGACCTTCTCTGGGTCGGGGACATACTCGGCACTGAGCTCGTGCTTGGGCACCAGTCCTTGCACGTCATTGTAGAACTTCACAAGGCAGCCATAGTCCTTGACCCTGAGGATGAAGCCATGTGTCTGCAGACCGGGCTTGGCATCCTCATAGCAGGTCACGGCAGGCAGTTTGGACTCAACCAGGGTTTTCTTCAGGGTCATCATCAGTTTCTTGGCTTCAGGGTCACAAAGCAAAACCTAGGGGAAGGGGATCATCATCAGACCTGCCATCAAGCTCCCTATTATCAAGAGAGCCACTGAGCTGGTCTCTGTGACCCGCCTGAACCCAAAGGCCAGGGCCAGTCCCTAAGCACCTACTATCTCTTTCCCTCCAAGAATAATCTCAACCACACGCTCCCTGCTTCCTGCTGGACGCTCTAGGGAGTATCCATCTCTATTTCAAAGGTACTCCTCCCATAAGCTCCCTCAGGGGCCTGCAACAGTACTCATCCCCTCTCTGTACCTCCAAAGTCTTGCTTCCACACTGCCTTAGCTCCTTCCTAGACCACCAACCTCTTGTCTAACAGAAAGAATGACTGAACCAAATTACCACCTCAGTACTGCTGGATGTTAGCTATAAACTAAGACTGAGAGACCCAACAGTCTCTCCTCCCTCAGAAGGGCATCTCCTTGAGGGCAGAGAAATTCCTCTCCTTCTAACCTCTTGACCCCACTACTATAAAATATTTTGCCAATAAGAAATCAATCTCTTTGTTGACTCACTAATAGTGAAATAAAATAAAAATAAGAAAATCTAACATTCTGGGTGCCTGCACACACCAGGCCCTATACTAAGCATTGTATATTATCATATCTAATCTCACAACTTTGTGAAGCTTCTCTTGGGATTCAAACGTTTGTTATAAACCACTCGATTTTGGCAGCTTTGTTTGGCCTATATCTGTGCCTAACACACTCCTTGCTCCTCCTCACCTTTCCCAATCCTACCCATCCTTTCTAGCCTACCTGTGCCAGAAATCTAGAAGACATTATTGGCACAAAGAGCTGAATTTGAAAACTGGTTTCATCATTTATTAGCTGTGTGACTTTGGGCATGACACGTGGCCCTCCCATGCTTTAATATCCCCACCTGCAAAATGAGGTTAACAACACTTACTTTACAGGGTCGTTTTACAGATAAAACGAAATAATGAATGTCATGTGCCTATCACAGCAATTGGCATAGAACATATTACATGGCAGTTGCTATTGATACCATTGATGACTCATGGGGCTGCACCCCAGGCTGCCCTTCCCTTTCTGAGATAGGACCACAGCATGAAGCCTGCACCAAACCATGTGGCGCAAGGTCACATACTGGCCTCTGCTCTCTTCATGGATGGACATTGTAACTCTCAATTATGCTAAACAATTCTCGAGGGGAGGGACCCAGTTTTCTCTTCCCAATGCCAGGAACAGCACAGCAGACACTACGTGGTTATTTTGTGGGAAAGAGCAGAAACTTAGCTAAGAAGCAGTACTCTCTTCCCATCTGGCCAAAACCCCAACAGAGACCCTTTAGGAGGCTCACCCGGCACATGACCTCATCCCCAATGTGGTACTTCTTCTCTGGATTCTTCATTGGGATGTCAGCCAGGTGCATGGGAGGTACCAGGCCCCTGATGTACTCAGCCACCTTCACCAGAATCCCATACGGCTTTATGGTCAGCACTGTGCCCTAGGGAGTCCCAACAAAAGACGCCATGATGCTGCAAGACGGTCTTTCCTCCATCTCTTACAATAAAGCACGTCACACCTCTCTTTTGAAGCCCAGTTTCCCGGGCTAACGGTTCCTATTATTCCAGATCTCACAGGGGTAAAGCACACACCCACACTGACCTGGGTGCAGTCAGGTTTATTTGTGGGAACCTTCATATCTTTTTGTATGAGCACGTTCTTTCTGTCTGCCTTACAAGCACATTCTCTAAAGGAGGAGACCATGTCTCCGAAAAAATGAACTCTACATATACATATATAAAGGGGAGCTGCTCAATTGGGACTAAATGGATAGACAGGAGAGGCAAGTGGAACTGGCTTCTTACTAATATTCCAGGTGGCTCAATTATCATAGACCTAAATTTTGACCTGGTCTATTAAACACCATCAAATTCCAGGGTTTATAACCTACTTCCTCTGTAGTTGAGTGGTGCTAGTAAGACCTTACCTTGAAATTAATTACAAGTTATCAAAGGGAAGAAAAGAAAGTCCAGTTAGCAGGCAGAGGCAAGGAAAAAGATTTTAAATGTGTTCACATGAAAACTAATGAGCTGACAGTTAGATGGTGAACTAAAGAATGTCTGAAGCTGGGGGAGTACCTAATTATATGCTAGAGGTCTTACCTTTACCAATGCCCCAGGTTTGATGTCATGATATCTAAGGTACTGAGCTTCAATAATAGACCTAGAACAAAAGGAAGATATGAGATTAAATAAATGGGGGCAGAGCCTACCTGAAATTCAGGGCTATCAAAACCATGTTGGCAGGAAAGGAAACCTTGACCAAGCCAGGCCAGGAGAACCCAAACGCACACCCACCCAGAAGCACACCTCCACCTGGCCACGTGTTGATGACAGACTTACGTCTGCAGAGAGAGCAAAACCAGTTCATCCATCGGGCTGTAGTCGATGATTCTACATTTGTGAGTGTTCCCCGGCTTGAAGGCCTCAGGATTGAAGGCGTTCTTAGAATCAGAGAGATGGCTGAGCTACAAAGAGCCAAGTGATTAAGGAAAGCCAGAGGCAACAGACCTGAGGCAATGAGACACTAAGGCACACAGAGATGACAACACATGTGTCCCCTACCATAAAAACAGTGCTCTGACTACCTGTTAAAAAAATTCCTCTAACTAAACAACTGCTCTTTACCATCACAGAATTTCTGTGTCAGAGAACAGTCTAGGTCATGGGTCAGCAAACCACAGTTCACAAGCTGGTAACTATTTCTGTAAACTAAAATTTTATCAGAACACAGCCATGCCCATTCATGTACATCTGTCTATGGCTGCTTTCAGCCTACAAGCACAGAGTTGAATTTAAGATTTTATTACAAAATATTAACACAAATACCTGGAATGAAGAGACAACAAAATCTGGATAAATTTTTAATACTTTTAAATATAACAAAAGTGAATCTTATCAATTTGCAGAAAAACAAAGAAGGGATCATAGCAGTGAGTCCCAGCCTGGAACTTGTTTTGATATTGTGCAAGAATCTGCACAAAATAAAACCTGTTTTAAATAAATTTTATTAAAAAAAAAAAAAAAAAAAAAACAGAGTTGAGTAGTTCGGATAGAGACCATATGGTTCACAAGCCTAAAATATTTACTAGCTGGACCTTTAAGAAAAACTCTGCCAAGCCCTGGTGTAGATCCTAATTCACTCTTGTTCTTACCACCTGCTATCCTGTTTCCCTGAAAATAAGAGCGAGCCGGACAATCAGCTCTAATACATCTTTTGGAGCAAAAATTAATATAAGACCCAGTCTTATTTTACTATAATATAATATAAATTTTACTATAATATAAGACTGGGTCTTATATTAATTTTTGCTCCAAAAGATGCATTAGAGCTGATTGCCCAGCTGAGTCTCATTTTCGGGGAAACACGGTAGGTATCGAATACTTACATGTCAAACTGATTCTAAGGCATTCTTATAACAAACAGGTATTGTTCAGTCCCTAAGAAAAGTCTGCCATACTTGGGGATATTCAAAAATAGGAAACTAATTTTTGAAACTAACCAAGGGATGAAGGAAGCAGAAAAGGACCCATGTGTCTCAATAGTCCTTCTAGTGATAAGATCCTGATGAAACAAAGAGACTCCTTACCCGGGCATAGGCCAGAGACCCATCATTCAACCTGAAAGTGGCCCCGGCCTTGTTGAAAAAGCCCTGGACAGGAACGTCATCCAGGACAGCTCCCAGGTGCTGAGAAGAGAGCCGGGTGAGTGGGCGCCCAGGCTGCAGGAAGACGGGGCGCAGGCTCAGTCGCACAGTTCTGGTCTGAGGATGGACACAGAGGATACAGGCCTTCACCTAGATAAGGGAAAGGACATAATGAGCAGGAGGAGGCACGCAGGAGATAAGGCATCTAGGAGCAGACTTTCGAAGGTCAAGACTCTCCATGTGCTGACCAGGTTAGCAGTACAAATACTAAAATTGACTTGTGCAGTCAAGCAGCATACAGAAAATTCAAACAAAGTGTTTCAGAGGAACTATGCCCAACTATATCAAGGCTTACTCGGGCCAGGAAATACATATACCGGGGTTCCCTCAACACCATGAGACTAACTAATAAGGCACATGCAACAGAAACCATGTGCTGGCACCAATACGTCAGGGGCTCATCTAAACTAGGCCACGACAGCCTGCTCCGATCACAAGGTTATGGCATGCAAAACGTCTCAACTCTGAACACAAGTATGACTGTAGGGAGAAAAAAATCACGAGAAAGAAGTTCGACAAAATATTAATTATTACTAGGTGATATTTTTACTTTTTAAAAAAAACCCATTTTTACTTTTTAAAAAATGTCTCTAGCATCCATGAGCATACATCATTGCTAAAAATGGAAAAAAAAAAACAAAATAAATCATTTTAGGATTAAAAAAATTCTAAATAATATACAGAGGGTGCCAAAAAATATAAACATTTTAAGAAAAGAAAAAAACTAATAAAATTATAATACTTCATACATACCAATAACAAGAGACGAATACAACTCATGTGTATACATTTTTTTGGCACCCCAGTATATTGGGATTTTCTTCCCAAGTCACTAGCAACACCTGATTGTATAATCTTTCAGTATTTTAACCAGGTGTACTGTAAAATTTTTTTCAAAACTGGATATTTTTTTGAAGTATAATACACATAGCACCTTTTAAACCACATTTTTCTATTTAAATATATACCTTGTTCTCCTATGTTACATACTCCTCTAAAGCACTTTAAATTATAAAAGATTCACTAGCAAAAAAAATCAAACCATATGAAAGAATATGAAATAAAAACTAAAAGCTGCATTCTCCTCCTCAGTCTCTTTCTCTAATCTCAGTCCCCAGAGATAACCACTGGTAGTTTATTAGGGTCTTTCCAAAACACTTTTTATTCCCCTCACCTCTTCTCTGCATACCTGCACACACAGTCCTAGGACCTCCCCTGTAGCTAACTGTGACAATGGACAGCTATGTGGACACAACTGGAATCAAGAAAAGATAACATGCAGCAGTACTTACTGCTTGATTTGAGAAATACGTTCCAGCTTTCTTGGGATTCAAATGCATAAAGTCAACCAGGCCAGTAAACAATGAGAGGAAGTTTAGCGTAAGGCCAAGTGGAGTCGCCTAGAAATAAACAGAACAAGTTATGAAAAATAGCTCTCTGAAGGAACCAAGAGTATGACAACTACTGTTCACACTAAACACTCAGTTCCACATTTTCCAGGATAACTGTGTGTCACTCCTCCTCCAGCTAGTTATCAATCTTTCTTCCTATAAAACTGAGTGGCAGGACAACTGGCACTGGCTGTTTCTTTACTCACTAAGCTCACCTCCCTTCCGGAGTGAGAGGATATCAATCCTCCCACCCTCAGGATTTCCCAATGGGATGGCGGGCACTTTGCACCAAGATCCTTGAGGAAGTGCCAGCCTGACAAGTTGGACAAATTGTTACTAACATGGTGACTAGGAAGGTAAAACCCAAATGCTTGCAACAGGGAGCACTGACCATGAGCAAGCTGATTCATCCCATAGGGTCCCGCAAAAGCTAAGGAATTAAGGTGAGAAGCACCTCAAAAGAGAGCAATAAGGTAGATACCTAAAATCTGGAATCTCCACAGAAAATGGAATAGTTATTCTCTGGGAAAACTGTACCAGACTCAAAATCCAGGAAGAGTACAAACCCTGAAATGTGGATCAAGAAAAATTCTGAATATCGTATAGATATAGATACGAGACATCCAGCCCCTTTCTCCCACTTAGCTCTCAGGTAGCCAGGCTCATACCCTCCTAGGTGGAGGTTAGATTCTTTCTAGAGAAACCTAATATGCCCAAGAAGACTTGTAACAATGACTTTTAGAGGCTGTCCAAAGAAAGTCTGCTACTTCCTCATCAGGACCATGAAGTCGGCCAGTCAGCAGGCCCACCCAGGCACACACACTTTCTAAAATTTTAGTGTCTCATTTGTAGTATGGCGTCAAAATAAAAATTCAGTAGAGAACGTGAAGTTCAAGTTGAGAGGCTCTCCCAGAAGGGAGGACATAGATAAATACACGCACATACCAAAACAAAGAACAGAGTAAAAGATAAGCACATTAGAGAAGTGATCAATGAAGTCCAATAATATGTTAACAGGAGTTCCAGAAAAAGAGAAGAGGAAATTATATTTTAAAATAAACAAAAACAAGATCTGCTAAGGGGCTAGTATCCAGAATATATAAATGCTTACAACTTAACAATAAAAAGACAATCTAATTTTTTTTTTTTTTAATCTTTTTTATTTTTATTTTATTTTATTTTATTTTTTTTTATTTTTTTTTTGGTTGTTGAGAGCCCACTGGCCCATGTGGGAATCGAACCGGCAGCCTTCGGAGTTAGGAGCACGGAGCTCTAACCGCCTGAGCCACCGGGCCGGCCCCAAAAAGACAATCTAATTTTAAAATGGGCAAAAGACTTTTGAATGGATACTTCTTCAAGGAAGATATACAAGTGGTCAACAAGCACATGCAAAGATGCTCAACTTCATTAACAATTAGAGAAATGCAAATCAAAAACCACAAGAAGATACCACTTCATATCACCAGGATGGCTATAATAAAAAGAAGGATAATAACAAGTGCTTGTGAGAATAGAGAAATTGGAACCCTTACAAGTCTGGTGGGAATTTAAAATTGTGCAGCCACTTTAGCAGTTCCTCAAAAAGTTAAACAGATAGTTAGCATGTAACCCAGCAATTCCATTCTTAAGCATATACCTAAGAGAAATGAAAACATATGTCTACACAAACACTTGTACATGAATTTCATAAAAGCCCAAAGTGGCAACAACCCAAATGTCTACTAACTGATGAATGGACAAACAAAATGTGTTATAACACTATGATGGAACATTATTCAGCCATAAAAAGGAATGAACCACTGATACATGCTACAACATGGCTGAACCTTGAAAACATTATACTAAGTGAAAGAAGCCAGACACAAAAGCCTACATATTGCATGATTCTATTTATATGAAATCTCCAGAACAGGCAAATCTAGAGACACAAAGTAGGTAAGTGGTTGTCAGGGGCTTGAGAGAAGGAGGGATGGAAAGTGACCACTAATGGGTACAGGGTGTCTTATTGAGGTGACGAAAATGTTTGGAACTAAATAGTGGTGATGGCTGCACACCTTTGTGAGTACACTAAACTTAACACCAATCACATATGGGAGTAGAATAATGAAGCTTTCAGATACAGGAGGTGTGCAGAAAAGAGTTAACATAAGAGGCTCGTGTCTTAGAAAAGCCTGCTTCCAACGGTAGCCCTTGGCTGGTATCTTGGAACTTCGATTTGGGGACGGTTCCCACCACTCCCAGAACTGAGTGGCTCATTGCACCTAACCTGATCGCACAATAATTTATACTAAACACACACATTCCTTATGAGAGCCTTGAATTTTGATACATGCCCGGCAGAAGGTGCCTATATGACCAGCCCCAATTAAAAATCCTCAGGTACTCAGTCTCTAACGAGCTTCCCTGATAGATAACATTTCATGTGTGTTGTCATAACTTGTTGCCAAACTACACCCTTTGTGACTCCACTGAGTGAGAACTCTTGGAAGCTTGTGCCTGGTTCTTGCAGACTTCACTCCATGGGCCTTCTTCCCTTTGCTGGTTTTGCTTTGCCCCCTTTCACTGTAATAGAATCACTATACACTGAATCCTGGGAGTACTCCTAGTCACCCACTGAACCTATGAGTGCTCTTGGGGATCCCAGACACACTAGGAATTAACCGAGTGAGAAATTAGCCTCTCATGTACTTTTTCGAAAAAAAAACTGGAAAATGTGCCACACTAAAATTGAGGGAGTAAACCAAAAAAAGAGGAAAACATGGAATCAAAGGTAATTCCAATACAGGAGAGAGGGGAAGGTTCCAGGATGACAGTAAAAAAAGGTCCAGGTGGAGGGGAAAAAAGGAGCGAAGAGATTACCTAAATGGTTGAAAACATGGAAAACTGTAGTGAGAGAAAAATAACTACAGGGTACAGAAGAAACAGTGACAGATAGGACAAGAATTTTACAAATGACAAAAACAAAGCTGATTACCAACTCCAGGAAATAAAGCTGTTCAACAGTCATGGTCTATTACCTAGCTCAGCAGTAAACAGTATTTACATAGTCATAATAATTTAAACACTGAATAATGATTTAACCAAAATTTTACTATATCTCTGTTGGGAGGTTGGGGGAAAGGAAGGGAAAATTAAGAGACAAGTCTTTATCTATCTTGATAAGAAGTTAAAACGCAGTGCCTAAAATCAATAAACCAAGAGAAATTTACTACTTAAAAAATATGAAGATAAATTTCAAAAGATAAGCTAAAAGAGTTAAAGATGGGGGTCAGGAGGGATAGACAAGATAGTTCTTCATTGCCAAGTCTTTAAATACTATTTTGATCAGCACTGTCCAGTAGAAATATAGCGTAAAGCACATATGTAATTTTAAGTTTTCTAGCAGTCAGACTTTAAAAACTACAAAGAAAGAAGAACTTTGTTTTAATTATAGTTTATTTAACCCAATATATCCAAAATATTATCATTTCAACATGTGGCACTGGCTACATTTCAAGTGCATAATAGCCACACATGACCAGTGGCTACCCTATTGAACAGCACAATTTTAGATTGTGTGCATGTAACTACTTTAATAAAAATTGTTTTTATTTTTGAAAGTAGTATCAATAATAAATGGCTTACCTTCTGTACCTGGGCTTTGACCACCAGTCCTGGTAGCAAGTTATTAAGGGTCCAGTTTTGCTCCTCAGTAGCGACAGCAGTAGAAACTTCGGAATGATCAACAGACAGACTAACAACTCCTCCATTGCCCTTCACCTCTTCAATGATGCAGTTCAGGTACTGACCCACCTTCAGTTTAGCACCTGCAAGCCCAGCCCCAGCCCCCAAAAGGAAAAATATCTCCATGAGAAGGACCTTTATGTTGGGCTCAAGCAATGCCTAAGATGATTCACGGCCTACTTGTCGAGTTACCACGAAGGGAGTGAAGTGACCTTACCCAATCTGGAATCAACTACCCACAAAAATACGAAGATTTCAACAAAAATATGAAGATTACTGGTTCAGAGGCCTGGGGGTCGGGGCCCAAATTTCAATGGAATCTTCTCGGTGAGAAAGAAACAGTGAAAATGGCCCATCAGATCTTAGCGAGACCCAGCCATTTCCTGGCCCTTTACACATATTCCCTTGTTTATCAGCCAGGACTAACCGCTGATCTCAGCAAAGCCAAAGAGCCTTCAGAGTCACCATTCTGTCACTTACGCACCACATTTGGTGAGTAAATTTAAATATAATCTCCACACGTACCATCTCACGCCCATGCACTGACCCCTCTTCTTGCCCTCACCTTTGTTCTTCTGTCTGATATACTCCTGGGTTTTCTGCACTGGCAGAAAAGCTCTGGCTCCACTAACACCAATGTCCACTAGGTAGCCATGGTCTTCCAGGCTGGAAACAGTGCCTGTGAGCAGCTGGAAGAAGGGAAAGCATGCCAAAAAAGTTCAAAAGTCAAAGGTAATGGCATACACAACAAACATCCACTAACAATGTGCATGTTCCTACCGTCACTCTCAACATATTATCTCATAATCCCACCCCCACACACATACACTTTTAACTTTGAACCTCAATCCGACTACAGGACAGAAGAGGGCAAGATACCAACTTGAATTCTCCCACAGCTGGAAGGATTTTATCGTTTCCAGGCAATGAGAAGTGTTAAACACAGTTGAATAATGGAATGACAGAGAGGGGTCTCTCTGTCCAAAAGAAATGCAAAGGGGGATAATCCAGATGGCCCTGCAAGGTCGCTCCTCGGGCTATGATTATTGAGAATCCAGAACTGCCCTTCCAGCTGTCATCATATCATTTCAAAGCACCTCCAAGACATTAAAAAAAAATATTGCTAGCTTTGCGCAGTGGCAGTATCGTAGCCAATAAGGTTTATCCGAGGTGCGATTATTGCTAATTGAAAAAAAATATTGCCAACCTTCCCATTTCCCAAATTACACTTCCCATTGCATAGGAAGCAGTATGGCATTGTAAGTTGGCTCTGACACTTACTATTTAGTCTTTGGCAAGTCATTTAAATCTCTCTCATTCCATTTTCTCAAATCTACAAGAGGGTATCTATTTGCCTCACAGGGCAAATAGTGTCTAAAGTGTCTAAAACAGCACCTGTCAGACAGCAGGCTCTCAACACTTGTCAACTTCCTGCACCTTGGTTTATTTTTATTCCCTTTTCTACCCAACTTTCAGGACCTGACCCAAACTCCATTGCTTCTTACCACATTTTACAAGAGCATATTGATCTCCCTCCTCTTAATTACAAGAGTACTTAGAAGAGTGTAGTTTATATGAGCGTTTTCATGAAGTTTATACGAAGCCAGTGGACCTGGAGGCTCTGAGCTAGGACTAATCTCTCCTGAAGCACCACAGGACCGGGAGATTCAGTGCTGGGCTGGCTGTCCATGAACAGATGACAGACTTATTGCCCTGTCTACTTTGTCCCTTGCTCTTAGAAAGCAGCCCTCGAGCGTTCCCCACAAATATCAGATAGCCTTTGAAAAACAATTTAACCTATGGGGTGGCTGGTTCGCTCAGTTGGTTAGAGCGCGGTGCTGGTAGCACCAAGGTTGCCAGAACGATCCCCATATGGGCCACTGTGAGATGCGCCCTCCTTAAAAAAAAGCAAAAACAAAAACAAAAAAACTTAACCAATGAGGAAGTCTGAGTAAGTAAGGCACTTCAAGGAACTCCTTCTCACCATCAGTAAGTGCCCTGCTAAGGCTCCTTGGGGGCTTTTTTTTGCTACCATCAAATCTTAGACTTGCTTTCCCTTTCTCCCCTCCAAGTTAAGGTAATTAGGTTCAAGTCTTCAATTTCCATGAAATATCCAGGCACCGTGAAGACCCTCCTCCCTCAGGAAAAGACCCACCCCTGTGTGCAACAATTAGCTGAATGTAAAAGGAGACAAGGCAGGGCAGGAAGAAGGCATGCTGCCTGCTCCTCTTCCCTGACCCCAGACACATACCATTCCAGGCTTCAAGGCGTCGGCACTCAGCACTTTGTTGACACTTTTGGGGTTCAGAGATAGCTTGACACTCTTTTTGCCCCTCTCTGTGATGCCCAGACTGCTCACCACACATCTCACCAGCATTCCAGGAGAAAAGAGTTCAGGCAAGAGGACCAGGTCCTATATAATACAAATGAGAAAGCCCTGATGCATTAACATCCCCCCAAACCAAGAATCTGCTGCCAGGCCCTGGCTCAGAGGCTTCTCATCCTCAGACCCCACAGACCCCAAAAGACAATGAAGACAGTAACCACTCGCCCAGAAAGGAAGATGGGTCTGTGACCATGTCAGTCTTGAATGTCAGCATAAAGCCTCCAAATATCTCCACACAATAGCAGATATAAAACAATTTGTCGAAAGAGCTGTCTATACAGACCCAAGGGATGCTTGCTAGAGGGGATGGGGCAGGGGGATGGGTGAAAAACGTGAAGGGGGACATAGTCAATAACATTGTGATAAGTTTGCACAGTGATAGATGATTACTAGAATTAATAGGGTGATCACACTGTAAGGTATAAAAATATTGAGTCACTATATTGTATACCTGAAACCGATACAAATATTATATTGTATACCAACTATACTTAAAAAAAAGAGTTGTCCGTATTCACTGTCTCTACTTCTTCATCTCCTGATTGTTCTTCAGCTCACTGCAATCTGCATCCCCCGCCCACTCACTCCACCAATTTATTTCCCAATAAAATTGCCAATGACTTCCATGTTGCCAAATCCAACAGTTCATATTGCAGTCCTTCTCTTAGGTGACCTTTAAAAAGAATTTAATACTGGAAACCACTCCTTCCTTCATTAAACATTTCCTCCCTCACTATCAAGACTTTTTATTCACTGGTTTTTCTGTCTGGCCCTCTTTCTTCTTCTGACAGCAACTCTCCTTTTATTCAGCAATTAAACTACAGTATTTACTCCCAGCTCAGTCTTTTCACTGTATTTGCTCCCTCTAAGCAACTTCTTCCCCCTTCTTAGTTTCAATTACCTCCTATACAAAGAAGTTTCACACATTTTTGTTTCTGTACCTCAAAACTCCACATAGCAAAAAATCAAATCATGATCATCTCTCGCAATCCAGATCCCCTTTCAGGATGTCTTATCTCAGAATGGCGTGGCCAATTGTCCAGTCATGCACAACAGAAACCTAGGACTCATCCCTGGCACTTCTCCTGCCTCACCACCCATACCAAATCCATTACTAAGCATTAACTTTATTCCTCAGTCCTCAATAAATCCTGAACCCAAGCTGCCATCAATCTCAGAGCCTGGGCTACAACAGCCTTCTAATTGGTCTCTAGGAAACTACTCATGCCTCTTCAATTTATTCTCTATTCTGTCTACATGTCACCCACCCCAATGAGAACATTTCAAGGGCTTGTCATTGATTCTAGAATTAAAAATCAGTCCTTAACATGGTCTGGCCTCCACCCAGCTCTCCAGCCCCATCCCACACCACCCTCCCTTGCTCTTGCCACACTAGCCTTCTCTCTGCTATATACCAAGCTCCTTCTGCCTGAACTCCGTTCTTTATCTAGTATACCCTCATCCTTCAGATCTCAGCGCAAGCATCCCTTCCCCGAGAAGTCTTACGGGCTCCCTGGGATACGTCAAAATCCCCTTATTACAAAGTACATAAATAAAATCCCCTATTACAAGCTCTCATGGCACCTTCTACCTTTTCTTCTTAGCACTTAACAAAGTTGTAATTTTGCATTTATTTGTGTACTATTTATTTCCAGTTACAGGTTTCATCCAGGTTTCCCTTACCTTCAGAGGTTCTTCTTGTGCCACCTGCTCATTCAGCTTTTTGGTGTAAGCATCACAGATTTCAGTCACTTGCACAAAGCCCTGGAGGCCATTGGGGAGACTAATCACCAGTTCCAGTTCATTTACCTCTTTCACACAACCCAAAAGCCGCATCCCCTCACACAGAGACTAGAAGAGAAAAAGTGAAACAGGTACAACAGGGAAGAGAACAATGAATGAGGAGTCTCAACTTTGACGTATAAAAGCTACAGGAAACAAATAAGTGTATGTGTCCATGCACTTATCAAACATCTGACTGAGACCCGTGAACGGCCTAAATTATACTAGTGTTAACAGCACTTGGGCGGGCACTTTCACCTTTTACTTTACATTCCAAGCAACCCAAACTCAAATGCCTCACAGGCAGTAAAATGAAGGAAGCAGACCAGTGGAGCTAATGGCAGTCTGGACTTTGCAGGCTGGGCGTAAAGGTGAAACCACCACTCATTCAACTCCATTTAACTACAAACACGAGAGAATGAGAGCTTGTGTTGTCAGCACTTTCAAATTTGTGCGAGAACCCAGGAATCACCTCTTTATGTCACGTCTGTTTCTTATTGTTGACACCAAGTTAAACAATTGTTTTTTTAAGTATCACACAGGACAAACAAAATCCTTCTGCAGACTGAATCTGAATCTTTCCCTTCAGAATGATTTGATTTTTGTTTCTTTTTTACAACTATTGTACATTGTAGTTATCTAAAAATTTAAGGAACAGAATAAGACCACTTCACTTCTCTGAGAGTTTCTACACCTATGAAATGAAAGGATGGAATCAGAATGATTGCTCAAGTTATTGCCAATTCTAACCTACAAATCTACGAAAACAGAAGTTCCATAAGGACACCAGCCCAATGAGGGTCTCAGAAGCTAAAAACAAACAAACAAAAATCAACACACAATCCCAGGCATTGGTTAATAGAAAGAAATGATGCTCAATTCTGAACACAAACTACAAGAATCTCTATAGACACAAGCCATATGTATGGATGAATGAATGAATGAAGGGAATAAAGGGGGTAAAAAAAAAAGGAAGAACATATACAAATTTAAACTAAGGTAGTTTGTTTAAATCGAAACCAAACTTTAACAAACCTCAATACTAAGGATTTCAAACTTCTCTCTTACAGACTTGCTGCTTTCTCTTTTTTCAATTTTCAACTTTTTTGTTTTTGCTGGCTCCTTCTGGCTCTTTTTCCTTTTGGTGGAATCCTCTTCAGTAGAAATCTAACGAGGGGTGGGGGTAAGATCCAAAAGAATGAAAAGAAGCAATCCTGGTCTTTCATTCCAATTTCCGGTCATCTGTTGCTTTGTTACTCTTCCACTCCACCCCACTCCCAAATGTTTCTTTAATTCTTATTCAATCCCAACTCTCCCAGTCTGCACCCAATGCTCCCTTTGCCCAAAATCTGCCTTTCATGTTCTCAAAAGCCCCTTCCCTCTAGTGTCCTTCTTCCCTTGACTTAGGATGGGCGCTGGGGTTCCCCAGTATCAGAGGCAATTTGGAATAGTGTGTGAATGGAAGGTGGAGTCACAAAAACCTGAGTTAAACTCCCAGTTCCACCATAACAAGCTGTGTGGTTTCAGCTAAAGTACCGTGTTTCCCCGAAAATAAGACCTAGCACTGGGTCTTATATTAATTTTTGTTCCAAAAAACGCATTAGAGCTGATGGTCCGGGTAGGTCTTATTTTCGGGGAAACATGGTATATAACCTCTCTTGGCCTCTATTCCTCATTATAGAACGGCGATCTCTATTTCATAGTACAGTGGGAAGATTACACAAAGCCATATAATCAAATGATAGTTCCCTTCCCTCTAGCATTTAGAGCACAGCTGATTCTAGGTGAAGATTATGAATTCTGATACAAATTCTAACCATTATACATGGCAGCAAGGACCCCATTAAAAATGCCATCAGAATGCTTTCTCTCTATCCTTAACAACATGGCACAAAGTTCCTAAGAATAAGGAACAAGACCACTGCAAATTCAAATACTAAATGCCATGCTTCAAAAGATACAGCCTTGGGCAGGCCCGATGGCTCAGACCGTTGGAGTTCCATGCTACTAACGCTGAAGGCTGCCGGTTCGATTCCCACATGGGCCAGCGGGCTCTCAACCACAAGGTTGCCGGTTCGACTCCCGCAAGGGATAGCGGGCTGCACCCCCTGCAACTAAGATTGAACACGGCACCTTGAGCTGAGCTGCCGCTGAGCTCCCCGATGGCTCAGTTGGTTGGAGCACGTCCTCTCAACCACAAGGTTGCCAGTTTGACTCCCGCAAGGGGTGGTGGGCTGCGCCCCCTGCAACTAACAATGGCAACTGCAACTAACAATGGCAACTGGACCTGAAGCTGAGCTGCGCCCTCCACAACTAAGACTGAAAGGACAACACCTTGATTTGGAAAAAGTCCTGGAAGTACACACTGTTCCCCAATAAAGTCCTGTTTCCCCCACCCCACAAAAAAGATATAGCCTTGTGGTCGTATGGACTCTCTAAAAGTTCAATTTAGAAACACAGAATTCAAAAAGAAGCAATCTGGAAAACAACACATTCTCAAACAGGGTTCATTCGTTCTTCATTAGGACAGTAGAGAGAAAGTGTTCAGTGAGTCTTAACCAAACAAGCACACCACTTACATCAAATAAGTTGTCTTGTTCAACAGGCTGCCGTAAAGCTTTCTCTGATTTATGGGTCTTTCTCGTACCCCCACGGGGGAAGCTTTCTTCCACTGTTGCCATGTTTGGGGCTCCTAAAAACAATGCAAAGAGTTACAGGTGAGATGTAGCCTTGATGACAGATTTCCTAAAGGCTGTGATCAATGGGCAAGAGATAGAGCCTTCTGGCACCAATGCTGTAGGTAGCACTCAGGACCAAGATATGGATGGTTTGAAGCCAGGCCCGCCCCAGATAATCCACAATTCATCTTTCCAAAGGTCTCTGCTTCAAAATCACAAGTCCACACATTTCCTCCAAGAAAAGAAGTTATAGACGCAATGTAGTAATATCATTAAGCAGCTACCATTAAATCAGAAATACACAAATATATAACCCCCTACCTTCAAAGAACATACACACTTTTAAAACAATTATGCAAATAATTTAAAATACAAGTCAGATTATAAACTATCAGCAAAGAGGTAGGAAGTGATGAAACTTCAGTAAAGAAGGCAAGCTTCCTAAAGATGCTTTGGGGCTGAATGTTAAAAGATGAACGAGATTTGACAAGCGAAAAGGGAAAAGCAGAAGACATGTGAGAAAAAGCATGGAAACAGGAAAAGCCAATTATTTCAATGAGCACGAGCACCAGCAATTTGTCAAACAATTGCTCAAAAGCCTGCTGATCCCTTTCTGTGAAGAATCGTTCAACGAGACCACAGGGTGAATAAAGCATAACGGGAGTCACGTTTTAGAAGACAGGTTAGGCTTTTTTAGCAGAAGATCTTGCATTAAATATGAGTCGTTCACTATTTACTTTGGGAAGTCAGAGCCTTAAGTGAGGTAGAATTATAATGATTGCTAAAGTTAAAAGAGAGAGAACAGTAACCAAGAAAAACATACTGCAGGTTATGGATTGGACGGGAAGAGACAAGGGCTGAAGGCAGGCAAGCCCGGGAGGAGACAACTGCAGCACAACCAAGAAACCATGAGAACCACAACTAGGTATAAGTGAGAATGGAAGGCGGGGTCGGTTCTGAGAGACTTGTGCACAAGAATCGACAAAGGCTTGAGACTGCGGTTGAGGTGCCGACCGAGGGGAGCCTAGATTTAGAATCCACAATGGGTGCATGCTTCGTAGAAACAGGCAAGTGCCGAAGAGTCTAGTTTCCTGGGAATTTGATCCTTAATCTCATTTCAGACAAGAGGAAACTGGAGCTTCAAAGAGTAAGGCGATCCAGTGACAAAACAGGATCTCAGCTACTTCCCGGGGACAGAGCCTGAGGTTACAGGGGCCACTCGAGCAGAGCCGGCTTCCGATCCGGGTTGGGGTGATCGAACCACTCATCCAGCACTGTGGATGCATGGCAGGGCCCTGGGGGACCTATATCTGGGGCAGAACTGGAAGCCACAAGGTTTCCTCCCTTCTTGCCTTCGTCCTCACTTACCAGCCTCGCGATGCCACCACCTCGCAACTTCGGAGGCCGAGCCCTCCCTCCAGCCACACACGCGGAGACCCGCACCCCTAAGGACCAATGCTGCTCTCCCGGAAGCGTGGGCGGGCTCAATGCCCTACTTCCGTTATTATGCTGGGTCCTAGTGCTCGGCGGGGTAAATTTAGAGACCGGAAGCGGAAAGGCGGGACTTCGAGCCATAGCCAATCGACGCCTAAGGCTGAATCGCTGAGGCTGGTTGAACGCGTGCGGGGGAGGCGGCTTCTTCCGGCTGGACCGAGGGGTAACTTCGTACGTTGAAGGGCACTGTCTGCGGAATTCTTGCTTTTTGCAAGGTGGGTGTGGAGGGGAGCCCGGCCTGGGACCTCGGTCCTCTGCTTTGCGGCACTGGCCTGGGACCCGACCATTCCTGATCCGGGACCATCTTGAGGTCGTCGCTTGGGGGAATGAGAGCATTGGGGAATGGAAAAGGGCTTCGAGTCACAAGGGCTGGGGCTCGAGGGGTCGGATGGTGACTGGGCAGCCTCCGGACGAGGCGAATAGGCCTTCCTAACGGCTCCCAGTGTTCCCGAAAGCCCTGACGTGGCGTTTTTCAGTGGAGAAACCTGAGGCCGGCGGCGAAGGCAGTCGCCAAGGTCACCCCGTGACGTGCTGTGGGATGAGAACTTGGGCTTCTGCCTCCACTGGCCGGACCTCCTCTTCCTTTGTCTGCCCGTGGCAGTTCGTTTCCCCTGAGCTGTGCGAAGGCAGCTGTGCAGCCAGGTGTCGTTTAGCTTGCTGCGGCCTGTGTCAAAACAGTGGGATGTGGCCCGGCCCCTGCAGTTCGCCAGGCCCCGCGGCGTGCGGGTTGGGTTCACGATGTGCGGGGAGGCCTTTCCTGGGAGGCAGCCAGCCCCGAGAACTGTAAATGCCTTGAAGTGCTTTGCAGGAGGCCGGGTTTGGTGCCTGAGCGGCCCTCGCTCGTCTTTGCCTCGTGATACCACCATTCCAGGTAGGTGGCCAGTCGCACAGGACGGCTAGAGCCGCTGATCACTTTGGGCCTTTTCTGAAATGCCCGCGTTACCGGCGAACAGAGACCTGGGAGGGTTGGTTAGAGGTGTGAGCTACTCACTGCCTTAGAAACAAAAGCAAAGGCCCGGTGTCTTGCTTAGACTGCCCCACAGGCTACCGTTTAACCACTGGTACAGTTATTTGGGGGGTAATTTTCTCCTTCACGAATATGTCTTTCTAAACTGAAGTATGACTCAAAAGGAAAGCAAGTTACAGGTCCCTTAGTACACAAGGGTCATCCTAACGCAGCGGTTCCTGACCTTTGCCTAAACGTAACCGACAGTTTGCTGAAGAGTGTGGACCCGAGTGTTTCCAGGCTTTTTACTCCTGTTGTGTATCTCACCAGCAGCCTCCCTCTCTCCACTCCCTGCCCCGTCTCAGCCTCTCAAGACGCTTCCTTAAGACCCGTAACTAAGTGGCAACTCCTACACCATGCTCTTCAGTCAGCATTAGTCCTCTGTCACAAGCAGCAGCCTTCCTCCCATATTGTGTAAAGCAGAGGGAATTTAAAGCTCCTAAAATCGCTTCAGTGGCACAGCACCTCCTCCTAAAAATTTTTGTTAGGCACAAGTAGTGGGTGTTATCAGTTAATAATTTCACAGCGTTGTCTTTGTTTGCTATAGGGTTTCTCTTAGAAACCCACTTGATACTATAAGAATGCAAAAGTGTATCATGAGAGGATGTAATGCCTGAAATTTATGTAACTTTACTGACAATTGTTACCCCAATACACTTTGATTTAAAAAAAAAATTATCATGAGGGTGAATAGAGAGGGAAAGTATGCCTTTAATAACTTCATTAAAATGAAACAGTTGCTATAAAAGCTACATCGTAAAGATGTCTTTTACTGGAGATTTTCTTATTTTCCGGCTTGGCTGGATAGGCCAAGGCCACTGAGAGGGCCTAGGAACGTTTGGATTTCCTTCATTGCTCCAAGAACATTCTTGAAAAAATGTTCAAAATTAAGGTCCTTTGTCCAAATTTTTCATGCACGCGAATGCCTCTGAAGGCCTTTGAAGGATGAACGGGGACATGCCAGTTTCCATAGCAGTGACTTCCTCCCTGATCTCTCCCTCTTCCCGTTTCATCAAGAGCCAGCTATACCGCTGCCACCGCCTGCCAATCTCGACCGGACCTCGACCGGCTCGTCTGTTTTGCCAATCGACTCGGCGTGGCGTCGGTCGTGGTAGATAGGCGGTAATACATACGAATTCTCAAGCATTATTCTGGTGACCTTTGAACGTGCCGTTGCCGTTTTTTATTATAAGAAATACATGTCTTTGTAAAATACATAGGTACCATAGATAATAACTCCTCTGAGGAGTTTCCTATACATGTATGTTCTTCCAGGACTTTCTGTTACTGCAGTGTTTTTCAAATTTGAACGTTCGTCAAAAACCGACAGGGCTTATTAAAACACATTGCTGGGCCCCAGAGTTTCTCATTCAATATGCCTGAGGTGTAGGGCCTGACAATTTGCATTTCTAACAAGTTTCCAAGTGATACTGATGCTGGTCTAGGGACCAGACTTTGAGAACCATTGATGTGCTCTGTAATACAATGTCCAGAAATAATTTAAAAAATTTAACATTACATGAGGACCTTTTCCATGTCTATACATAAAGATTTACACACATTGTTTTCCTCCAATGGAAACCATCATGTATTAGTCTCCTGTAGATGGACTTTTAGTTTTTCCAGTTTACTTTCATAAACAGTATTTCAGTCTCCATCCTTGTACCATTTAACATGTTTCCACTTTGTAATATTTCTATAAGGGTAAATTCCTAGAAAACAAATGAACCAGCTAGGTAAAAGAGTATACTAATTTTGTAATTTGATAGATATTGCAAAATTGCACTTTAGGAAGTACCAGTTTATACTCCAGGCAACAGGGAATGCTTATTTTCCCACGTTCTTACTACTACTGCTTATTATAATTTTATCTTTGCCAGTCTGATGGTTAAATATTGCTCTCGTTTTACATTTCTTTCGATCATGAGGTTATCTTTTTATGTCCCACCCTTTTGTTTTTGTCCTTTTTATTTTCCCTTCCCTAAGATGGTTAAAATATTTGTTCATGTTTTATTCCAGGATGTTTTGGTTTCACTATTTGCATTTAAACCTTTATTTTGGTGTAAGAAGTAAGGATTCCAGCTTCCCCACCTCACTAATAGCTACTGTGTCTCAGCTCCATTTAGTAAATGATTTCTCCTCTGCCTTCCCATGGAGATCTTAAATTATAAGACAAACTGTAAAAGGAGGGGTTGCAGGTTGAGCTGTTTAGCTGGTGGTTACCCCTCTGAGAAACTTTGAAGTTTCACAGTCTCCAGTTTTCCACTAATCTCAGAACTGATTAATTTCATGTATATTGTACGAGGGTATAGATAGAACCAGGAATGAAAACATCAATCTATATTGTGTCAGAGGGTGGACTTAAAGACTGTTCCCTTCCAATGCTGAGTGTTTGACATACTGTATCTCCCCGAAAATAAGACCTTGCCGGACCATCAGCTCTAATGCGTATTTTGGAGCAAAAATTAATATAAGACCTGGTATTGTGTTTATTATATATTGTCTTGTATAAAACCCAGTCTTATATTATGTAAGACCCAGTCTTATGTTAATTTCTGCTCCAAAAGACGCATTAGAGCTGATGGTCCGGCTAGGTCTTATTTTGGGGGAAACATGGTATATTCTCAAGTGTTGTATAAAGTCCTCCTTCCAAAAGGTTCTCTTGTCAGCAAGGCTTTTTCCACCATCTTTGCTATTGCTGTGTTTGGCAAAACATACATAAAAATTTATAATATTTATATACAATGGCTTTTCAAGTTTCTAAACTTTAAAAAACAAACGTCTTTTAAATTGCATCCAAATGAATTTATTGTTTCTTTCTTTCTTTCTTTAAAAGATTGAAATCATGGCAGGTCCAGAAGCCGACGCCCAATTCCAATTCACTGGTATCAAAAAATATTTCAACTCATATACGCTCACAGGTAGAATGAATGTAAGTATTAATGATACCTTTAAGCTGTTATACTTTAGAATAATATAAATGACAGTAACTCCTGTTTACATTTTCCCTTTCTTTTTCAGTGTGTACTGGCCACATATGGAGGCATTGCTTTGCTGGTCTTATACTTCAAGTTAAGGTCTAAAAAAACTCCAGCAGTGAAAGCAACATAAAAGGTAGGGAGTGGACATTTAAAAGTTTATAACTTAGCCATTTTGATGTTACAGGTTTTTTTTCCCCCGACTATAAAAATTGTCATTATGAAAAATTTATTACATACAAGAAAAATAAAACTATGCATATCCCATTACCCTGACAATTTTAGTTAACATTTTGGTTTAACTCTGGGTGTGTATTTTGTTTGGTTTCCATTGGCTGTGATTCATGACTATTTTGTATTGTAACTAGTAGGTTCTCTGTAATTTGAATGCATGTGTGCTCATGGAGATAATGATTCATTTTACAGAGGAATTCTATTAGATCTTTTTTAATATAAATAACAATGAACGCTTTTGAACATGAAGTGAAGTCTGTATCTATGATTGTTTTTTTAAGCTGAAGTTCTTCCTCAAAGGGTTGTGGGGCGCCCAGCTTTGTAAGTGGCGGTCTCTCTTGCCCCAGCCAACGTTGAATGTTTCTGGTTTTTGTTGATTAGTAAAAATAATTTGTGTCTTTTTGATGAAGTTGTACATTTTTTTTGCATTTGTTTAACATTTGTATTTTTATTAACACTCTTCATATGCTTTTCTAACAATTGGGACTTTGTGAAGACCTATTTTACTGGTATAAGCTCTTTATGTAATAACTATTAACCAGTCTTCTAAATCAGTTGCAAATATATCTTGCTTTTTGTTCGTTTGCTAGTTTCAAATTTCCATATAAGCATTTCTGTCTTTTCCTTAAATCCCCATAGACTTCATTTTCCTCTTATAGTGCCTTCAACCTATGGTTGAGTGAATATTTGTGTTGGCAATAGATGATGTGCAGAAAACCCAGAACCCAGATCTTTATATAATATAGCTCTCCACAGACACAATTTTCCCTCTGCTCTTAACAGCTTTCCAATCCTTAGGGGACTGCATATCCCAGAATGCAGTGGTCCATGGCTTATTCCTGACAAACCTATAGTATTTTGCTCAATTTTCCATGTTAGGTACCTAACTTTGGGAGGGTGGTAGTATCCCCATTATACAAATGGAGAGATTGTGCCTCATATTAAAATAGATACAACTAGATACATCCCTGTTTTCTACTGTTTAAAATGTTACTTTATATACTCGAATTTTCCAACAGTGTACATTTAGGATCATACTGAATTGTTGGCAGCTTTTTGTTAAAGGTGGAGTGTGAAGTTCAATTTTTTTAAGCTGAGAGATACCTTAATTGGTGGGGAGGGGCTTCTGACTCTTTTGAGAACCTGATGGGTTTGCATTCAATTTCAGGGGGTTCATGAATAATCCTGTTCTGTAATTTACTGAATGTCTTAAAAAACATTTGTGTCTAAACTATTTTTGCTTTGTTTATAGGATTCTAAGCTGTACTTCATCTGTTGATTTCTCATGCCTGGAGAAGCTAATGTCAACTCATCATGTGATACTCAATTTGTACAATAAATTATGAACCTGGAAAAGCTGGTTGTCTTTATTTACAAGATATCAAAAATATAAAAACTGTACAAAACGCAACAAAGGCAAAGAACTGGCAGTGACTTGGTCTGAATCTTTTAGTTTCCCAAAGCAAGGCTCAGTACTGGAGGTAAGCAACTGAAATGTCCGTCTGACTTCAAGTGTACTAGGTTGTGTATAGCCATTTTAGCTGAAGTAGAACATGGAAGCTAAATTTCTTCACCTGATTATACAGTATTTGGGTGCACTCAGGTGTAAATTCAGATGTCAGTTGATGGTTGTACTTCATCTAATTCTTAGAAAGGAATTGTAGTTCATCCTACCCAGTTACATACATTCCACTAGTCATGGGCCAAGCAAAAATATTAGTGGATCATTTAACAGAGTGCCATACAGTAACTACATTTTTACAGCAGAAACATACATGCTCATAGAATTCTTCAGCTAAAATTCAAGATGGTATTATATTACTCAATTTGAATCTAGAAGCAAAATGAATTATTGAAATCAATTGGTTTTTTCCTAAACATAATAAATTAAAATAGCATTTGAACAGAAAAATGCATAGTTTCCACACAATCCAAAGCACCATAAATGTCCCCTCCACAAACATAATACCTCTTATTCAACTAACGGAAATTAGTTAAATGTGGTTGCTATAGAAACGTGGAACTGTCCTGTTCAGATTTTCCAAGCAGCATACTTCCAGATCCATATAGACAAAACATTCTTTGATTAAATATTAATCACTGAGGTATTTGCTTTTAGTCTCCCTTTTTCAAACAGTAGCTTCCAAAAGGTCTTTAATACCAATGGTTTATTGCGGACTATAAGCTCCTGCAGCTAGAACCAAGTTTCTTCGAGTAAAATGGAGGTGTACAACTGGTGTTGATTTGGTCATATACGTTCCCAACAATAACTCCTGTGAATTCTCAGGTAAATTTATATGCCCAGTGGCTGTAGTAAAGTCATCAGTCTCTAAATCTTCAAATGCTTTGATAGCATCCCATAACCGGACTGTATTATCCATCGAACCTAAGGGAAAGTCAAAGGAAACCATTTAGTAGCATCCACCATATTTAGCTTCTAACATTTTGTTAAGTGTTGATTAACAACTCTGTTCCCCCTAAAGGAACATTTCAAATAGTAGTTTTACCTGAGAAATGAATATACAAGTAGGGTGACACTGGCTAAAGAGAAGCAAAACCTAAAACAATAGGACTTATTTTGCAATTGTCAACACTGTTTTCTTTTTAACACACTGTTTACCACAAAGCCATTTCTAGTCATTTACCTGATGCCAAAATTTCACCATCTCTACTAAACCTAAGTGAGCAAACTGTATCAGTGTGGCCTTTTAATTCTCCAACCATCAAACCATGTCCAATATCCCAAAGAAGTACTCTGCCATCTGTTGCTCCTGTAGCCAGGAATCTCCCATTGGGAGAAAATGTCAAGGAATGAATTGGTCCCTAGAAAAGAAGTCAATGGGAAGAGTCAAAAGTAAGGCTAAAAACAGAAAATAAGACAAAGTTAGAATTTTTAAGTTTAGTGGTATGAATGGTATTTTTAAAATTTGTGTGTCACTGGTTAAGTTTTAAAATATTTTTATCTCAAAAGCAACCTTGTGTGCTGGAATAATGAAGGTGTAAAAATACCTTGTGTCCAGTGAAGATCCTTACACAGTTCCCATTCAGGACATCCCAAAGCCGTACAGTTCTGTCTGCAGAGCCCGTAGCAACATAATTAGAATTTGGATGGAATCTGGTACAATTCACATCAGCAAGATGACCAGCAAATATCCTTAAAGGCTGATAGTGGTCTGTAGCCCACAGCCTTTGAAAAAATTTATTGAAAGCAAAAAACAATAATTAGTAATTAATATGAAATGTGAAAATGGTATCCTAAACATCCATGTGAAATGTTAGCTCCAAATGGGTCCCCCTCACTACTTGCCTGAGAGAGAGAAGGAATGATTGAGATTAAATAACATTCTTAAGAAAAACTAAGTTGATCTGGTACAAACATTTTTTAATTTTATAGTTCTTGAGTTCTCTGTATAGGCCCCTGCCCATCCCAGCTCCTAGTCTAACCTATAGAAAAGTTTTAGCCACCACATGGTTTCTAACCTGAGCTACTTCATCCCAAACTTAAGGAGATGAATGAAAGAGGTTAAACAGCTGATGGGAGGCAGAGAAGGTGTGTTAATCTAACTTAAGAAAGAAAAACAAGACTCGGGATTCTTGGTATAGACACAGAGACATAGTAATACTCTTTATCCCAACAGGAAGCCATTCTGTTCCTTCAATAGACCCAGTCGTAAGATCACAGTGTTCTTACCGAGCTACTCGGTCATGGCCCCCTGACACAAAATAATATCCATATGGAGAAAACTGTGTGTCCCAAACCGGATAGTTGTGTCCTTTATATCCCACCAAGCAAGTAAATGTTTGAAGACTCCACAATCTAACAGTTCCATCCTCTGAAGAGGAAAGCAGGTAGTTCCTGAGAGAACAGAAGGTAATAGATTTGATTCTCAGAATAACTTTTAGTTACCTGTCCAGTTTTCTCTGCACATTTGAATATATTAAATTTAGCTGACATGCTACATCTCACTTTTATACTTGGAATTCACAGTAGGTAAGAGCTGAAAGTACTACCCAAACTAATGTTAGACACTCTACATCTACTGAGCAGCTACTGAATGAGTTTAGATTATTTTTAAAAATACATTATGGGGAAAATCACAGTTCTTAAAAAAAAAATAATACCAAGGGATAATGACAAAAAGTATGGTCAAGTAAGGTCAATTGAGAAAAGCTTCTAAGAAATGTGATATGTCACTTAAAACTCAACAATGTTTAACATTAAAATGGAGATGCTATTTTCCTATCCTGTATGAGTTGTAAAAGAATTTAAAGGGAAATGTCTTCTTGACACACACAAATAATACTCTTTTTCAGGGATAAATACAAAAGCTCAATTACCCAAAGTATTAGGGTCTTCACTGAAATCAAAAGTTACTCTCCAGTAAAAATGTGTCACCTGGCTAAACCCTATCAAACAACATCAAACAACAGAAACCTCATTCTCAAAGGCTCATAAAGATGAAAATCTTGATGGATTAAAAGCTATTATCTGGGTGGCCGGATGGCTCAGTCGGTTAGAGCGTGAGCTCTGAACAACAGGGTTGCCAGTTTGTTCCCACCTGGGCCAGTGAGCTGCGCCCTCCACAACTAGATTGAAGACAACAACTTTGGACCTGATGGGCCCTGGAGAAACACACTGTTCCCCAATATTCCCAAATTAAGAAAAAAAGGTAAAGTATAAATGGTACGATGAATACAAAATACCTTTCCATTTCTACAGAATGTTCGAGATCATGAAAAATAGGAAATAACCTATTTATGGGTTTCAAATTCCCTCAGTATCCTCTTAGTTCTTTTGATAAGATAAATCTTCAATTGATAGATAATATGCTTTTCATATCAGGAATTTGTTGTAAATTTGGAAATGATAGAAGTAGCCACAAAACAGCAATTGAACCCCTACCAAGGTTCTACAAAACTAAAGCTAGTTTTTAAAACCAGCAAACCCTGAAACTGTGCACCTTGATTCTGTAAATTTGGGTATACATTAAGTTGCTGTAGTACCCCAAGATGAATTAGCAAATGGCATGATTCTAAAAGATAATGAATGATAGGCAACCATGAGATTTTTCTAACAGAAATTTCCCCAATATTTGCATAATGTTTCCAGTAGTTAACTATTATATAATCTCAATATAACATAGCAGTATTTAATTTTTATTGTTTGTACTTTACCTATCAGGACTGAAGCTGGCTCCATAGACAGGCCCACTGTGACCATACAAAATCTTCAATTCACTTGCTGTTTTCTCATCCATGATTCTCTCCAAGACATCATCTGATTCTTTGTCTATGAGGCTAAGATCTAAAATGATCCAGAAATACTGATTTTTAAAAGTATATCCATTGAAACATTTTAAGGCAATTACATCATGGTTCAGAATTAACATTTGAACAGTGCCTCCTACATACCACCCACTGTGCTAATGCCACTAAATTGAGTGATACTCTTCCAATGTGTAGAAGAAACTGAGGTTCGGAACAGTTAATAATTTGCCAGAGTGTATACAACTATTCAGCATCGGAACTACGACTGCAACTCAAGTTTATCCACTATATCACAATGTTTCACAAAAATGAAAACTATGGAAATATTAAATTACTGAAAATGTATTATCTTGTTTAAATAAGCTCTTTATAATGAAATCCTGACTTTATTCTTTTTTAGTCATTTTTACAGCTAAAACAAAGTATTCTCCCACTATTTACTTTAAAGGTTTCTTAAAATTCACAAACTCCCACTATTTAAAGATTTTTTTTTTAATTCACAAGCAAACAATTATAAAATGTTAGATTTTTAACCTTAATGAGTTTTGTATCCTAACCCTCTCACTCTACAGATGAGAAAACTGAGGCCTAGAGAAATTAAACCAGTCTAGCACTCCAGTCTCCTGACTGCCACTCCAATGCACTTTTCACTGTTGGGAATGTTAGCATTCTGAGTTAAAGTAAAATCTAGTGAAATCAGCTAAGATGACAATCTCTTTTGTGTATATTCCATGGAATCAGGATTGGTGTAAATTAATGAGTTTACATCCTGACAGTTCATCTCAGTTACCTGCTGCTTGTTTCACACTACGAAGCTTTTTGGGTGTTACAGACCACACTCTGACAGTTGAATCTGCAAAACCTCCAGCAATCAAACTAGAATCATCAGTGACATCCACTGCAGTGAGGCCCTGCCAAAAAAAAAAAAAAAAAAAGAAGCTTTATACTACCGATACCGTTTTAGGGGAGAACATTACAATCACACCTTAGAAATTATGCATATATTGATAGCTATTTTTCTCATACAAAAGATCATCTGATTTCATTCTTCTATGAAACCAACTGTTTGAAATCACTTTCTTTGAGAACATGTCATCATTTACCCCTTTTTTGCCCTCCAAATTTGGAGTGCAGGATATGAAGCAAATGTTAATCACTTATGCACTTCAGTAAATATATCCTCAGCAGCCTATTATAAACAACCTATAAAGACATATAGAATTCTTACTAAGAAATACTAAGTTTATGTAAGTACTTAAACCAACTTCAATAGAGATGAACTGTACAGTTTCCTCCTTAAAGGCTAGCAGAATTCTAATCTGTGAGACAGACACATGTACATGAGATTCTGGTATTTACAAGTTGTTAAAGTTCTTTTAAACATTGCCTTCTATTTATTCTTAGTAGTGTCCAGTTCTCCTTTCTTAACGGCTATCATTAAGCTACATTTATAGCAAGAGTTTAAATAAGAAAACTCCATTTTAGTTAACACTTTTAAGTTTATTTTAATGCTAAGTCACCATTTTTAGGATTCTCCAGGCAAAAATCGCCCGATTATTTTACCAACCTGGTAAGCATTGAGGAATGTATAGAAACAAATGGAGGGTAAACAGTCTGGCCCAAGGCGCACTCGTTTGGTGGTTTCTTTCATATTCATTATCTTATCCAACTTATCTGAATCTTTCAACTCAGGAAGAGGGATTCTGTGAAAGAAAAACAGACTGGAAATTACTCTATTAAGAAACTTGAACCCTGTAAAACATCAGCTTTCACCTCCACACACATTCCTGAGATTTTAACTCACCTGTTTTGAGGTGGAGCATTGGGATCTTGTTTTTTGCTTTTGGATCCAATACTATCTTTTTTAGGCTTCTTCTTTTTAGGTTTTCCTTCTTCATTTTCTCCTTCTTCATCCTCATCATCCAAAGGCACCTCAATTTCTGGCTCTTTTAATAAACCAAAAAATACCTACAAAAGAGCCAACATTTTTTTAATTAATTTTTTTTTGTTCAGTAATACATCTTTTTCATATCTTGACAGAATGAGTCACAATTACAATATAGTCATCTATACCCTGAAGCAGATTCTGTACTTGTCTACCCAATAGCCAATCTCCCCTTCTTCCTTACTAACAGAACCCTGATTTTATTGGAGCAGCAATATGCTCAGTTAAGTAATTTCTGTTCCTGGGCTCCATTGTAGCTAAGAATGGCCATGTTATAGCATTCTCACCAACTGATGTACACACAAATACAAAAAGTAGGATTTTAGAAAAAAATACTGTTTTCCTGATAAAAAGGGAGAGATTTAGCAGGGACATGCCTTTTGTCCTCCCCCTTCTGCCTTCCTGGAATGCAGTCGCAATGCTGGAGCTGCAACAGCCATCTGTGAGCCCAAAGAAAAGAGCCACATTCTAAAGATGGTAGAGCAGAAACTGGAAGGAGCCAGGGTCCTTGATGGCATTGTAGAGCCCTTATGCCAACCCAGGGGGACTTTCCTCTGTAATTCATTTAATGTGAGGAAAAAAAACTTGTTTCAGCCACTGTAGTCAGGGTTCTGTTAAATGCAACCATTCCCAAATCCTCACTGATACATACACCATCCTTAGAACATGAAACTTAGTATACAGTGTAAAATTATTCCCAAACTAGCTATAAGCAAAATGTGTAAATCATGTAGATGGAAATGCTACAATTTTTCATAATCTGCATCATATAGTTCTTAGGTTTATTCCCATACCTTTGATTTGTTTGCCTCTCGTTTAGCCTCTCCTGCCAAACTTCCCACCATCGCATCTATCTGTTGCTTACTACGCGGCATCCCATCAAAGATGTCAATGTAGAGGTGCTCCTGAACTATGTTCCATATCTGATTGTTCTGTTTCTCCTGAAGATGCCTCTTCAAGAGTTGGTACGAGTCACGGGAAATACGCAGAACAAATTTACTTGTTCGAAAATCCAACATGGTCTCATTCCCTTTCATGTGTTCCTTTTTGGTAAGACTAGATAATACTCGTAGGTCATCTTGGTAATAACATTCCTGATCTCCATGGAACCTGTTTCAGTGATTTTAAAAAGTCATTTTTCAATGTAATCATTCAGGGATCTGCCTCTCCCCCATATATTTATAAACATACCAGAATATTTTCAACGCAGTAGTCTGAATAATCCTGGACTATGCTGTAGGATCAGAAGTTATCATTCATTTCAAAATGATTACAATTCAGTTCCTGAATTCATCCTAAAAATTACAACGAATCCTAAAAATCTCTAACAAAATACACAATAAACATTTTAAGAGAATTTGAAATAAATATCAGAAGTGAATGAAAGACAAGACGTCCACCACTGGTAAGCAGTCTCTCTTGAATGCCACCATTGGTAGACTTGAAAATGTTAGAATCTTTGCTTTACTAAATTTTATGTTCTCTCTAAACCTACTTTTAAAAACTTTTTTTACAAAAAATTTCAAACATACACAAAAGTAGAAATTAGCATAATAAATTTCATGTACCTATCTCCCAGCCTCTCAACAATAATCAATACATGGCATTCTCATAAAACCCACCATTTTTAATTTAAGTTCTTAATACTAGACATACTTTTAAAAACATGAGTACTTTAATATGACTAAAGAACAAATGTTGATACTAAAGAATGAGCACTTCCGTTTACTCACCATTACCAAAGGCAAGTAAATAAAGCTTTCATTCAGCCTTGATAACAATTAGGAAATTTACATGTACTTTTGTTTCTACAAATCTTAATAAAGTAAAATTAAAGATCATATATTTGGCACTCACTAAGAGCAGCAAACAATGCAAAAACATTTAGAAAACAATGACTAAACATAAGATATTAGGGCTCTATGGATGGACCTAGAAGGTATTATGCTAAGTGAAATAAGTCAGACTGAGAAAGGCAAATACCATATGATCTCACTTATATGTGGAATCTAAAGAACAAAATAAACAAACAAAACAGAAACAGACTCACAGATATAGAGAACAAACTGATGGTTGCCAGAGGGGAGAGGGGTTGGGGAGCTGGGTGAAAAAGGTGAAGGGATTAAGAAATACAAATTGGTAGTTACACAATAGTCATGGGGATGTAAAGTACAGCATAGAGAGTATAGTCAATAATGCTGCAACAACTGTGTATGGTGCCAGGTGGGCACTAGACTAATGGGGGGATCACTGCATAAATTATATAATTGTCTAACCACTATGCTGTACACCTAAAACTAATAGAAAATTATACTGAACGTCAACTGTAACTGAAAAAAATAAATAATTTAAAAAAAGGTATTAGGGCCCTCCCTCTGATAGACACATAGCCCACAAATACCTAAACTGTTACCTGTGTTGCCCTATTATGACTCTTCAAGACTTGAACTAAGGGTTTCTGTCTAAGATCAGAATGAAATTAGAAATCTTAGTCTTTTAGTGTTTGTGTCATCACTGCCCATAACCTCATGTAAGCACTGGGTCCAGGCAAGGGCTGGGACGGTCCATAACAAAGAGACCGAGTCCCCTAGGATATCCAGCTTCCTATGTAAATGCCATGAGACTGGAAAAGGAACAGGTTTATTGAGGACAATAAGAGAAATTAGCTTAGGGCAGAAGTTCTGTCATCATCGGCCTTACTTAATTTTTTCCCCCAAAATACTGAGATACAGAGCCTTTGCTCTATGTGCCTTGTATTAGGCATTGTATCATAGAATAATAAATGAATGCAATGGCATAGAAGCCAAGAGTCCAGAGTTTTATTATTTCTCTATTACTACTACCTGTGTTACAGTACAAGTTCTGGCTTTTGGGTCTATTGCTTGTACTAAAAAGCTCTCATTCAAACTGTGAAGCACTGCCTATTAGAGATGCTCAAGGCTCAGGCCTAGCCCTCTCATTCATTTCATAACCCTCCCAACGAATCCCACCCAATAGATCAATACTGCACAACTCCACTTTGTACCTCCAGTCCCTATCTCTCCTCTGAGCTCCGGAGCCTTACATATCATCCACCTATCAACTTGACATCTCTTAAGTAAGTCAAAGGCATATTCAAATCTGAACTCAAGATTTTCCCACAACCTGATAAACTAGGTCCTCTTCCAGGGTTTTCTATCTCAGTGAGGGGCACCCCTATCCAGCTGTGGGAGCCAGAAACCTAGGGGTTCAATGATGGCTTCATCACCGTCACCTCCATATCCAATCCATCGCCAAGTGCCTCACCAATATGTCCTCTTCCTTTCACCAACACTGCCACACCCCAGTATTTCTCAACAAGGTGCCACTGGCATTTCAGGCATAATAATTCTCTGCTAAGTTGGACTACCTGCACATATTAAAACATTTCGTATCCCTAAGCCACCTGCTCTTCCACCCTACTCATTATGACAACCCAAAACACCTCCACACATTTTCAGGGGAAGGAGGAATAATATCACCCCCACCCCGGTTGACAAAAACTACAATAACCTCCAAAACTGGTCAATCTATAGTCACTCTGTACCCCTCGACCACCACCACCTATTTTCCCCACTGTATGAAGGTCCTTTCAAAATACAAATCTAATAATGACATGGTCCTTAAATGATTTCTATAGCAGAGATGCCTCACTGCCCCCCAAAATCCATTTTTGCTTTCTTTCTCCAGTAGAACACCTGAATATAAGCTGAGCACTATGGCACGTAGGTAAATAGTACACTTCCTACCTCACTTGTAAGGAGACGTGGCCGTTGACCAATGACATAAAAAAAGAAGTGTGTGCAACTTCCAGGAAGGATGTGTGCCTGTCCTGCTGACTATAACACTGACGTGACTGCTTAGAACCAGAGAACCATCTTGTGCCACAGGTAGAAGCTGCATGACAGGGATGGTAAAGCAACAAGATTGAGAGCACCAGGGTCCCTGGTAATCAAGGACCCCTTACCAGTCCTGGACTGCCTAACTTCATGAGAGGAAAAAAGAAACTTGTATCATATTTCAGCCTCTAATATTTGGGTTTTCAGTCGCTCTCGGTTTAATCTAATCCTAACAGCTTCCTATTGTTCTTGGAATAAAAGCAAAAATAAACTTTTATTTTATTTATGCTGTTATTGATATAGTTTTCAGTGAGTCTCAGCTAAATCTAATCCTACCCAATACAACCCCCTACTGTTCTTAGAATAACAAAGACCTTTAACATGGCCCAAGAACCTGCCTTGGGCCATTGAATGCCTTGGCCCAAGAACCTCCAGCCCTTAACCAATTGTCCAGCTTCACGTTGAACCCCACCCCACCCCAATACTCTGCTCCAGCCACACTGCCGTTCTTTCATCTCTGTACCTACCATGAGCCCTACCACCAGAGAGCTTAGCTTTCATACATGCTTTTTCTCTTCTCTTCATCTGGTTACTCCTACCCAATCTTCAGATCTTACATCAAGCATCACTTCTTCTGGGAGCCTTCCCTGACTTCTCCAACTAGATCACACTCCCCCCTCCCCCACCCCTCAATTTTAGGTTCTCATAGCACCAGCTACCTCTCCTTCATAAAGTACTTTTTGAGTTACAATCTTACATTGTGTGGTCATAGATGTGTACATACATTACATATATAAAAATTCACATACTTTTCAAAGAATGATTTTGCTTCATTCTCATGTTGATTGTAGACTAGTTCCAAGTACATGTGTACAAACAGAGGATAAAAGAGTTGGGATAACTCTGCCCGATGGCAGTCCAAGGAACATTCAATGAAGTGTTTCAGTCCACTATAGTATTCTTCATACATTGTGGGGTCTCCTTGTTGGTTGTAAGCTGACAGCACAGCACTGACATCTGGCTGGTCTTCCACAGCTACACTCCCAACTGTTTAAAAAATGAAAAACAACTTTCAAGAAAATGACCTGACATGCACCAAGTGACTAGGGCTGTTTTGCTAAGGTCCAGAGGTGAATTGTTTCTCAAATGTTTGTCCCTCTCCTCTCAAACTTTCTTCCCCAACACAATCACATAATCTTTTAATAGCATTTTCACTTTGTTTCCGTGACCCATCCAAAACTCTTCATCTTGTCCATATCTTAAAATAAAGTTTTCAAATCAATAACAAGAGATTCATTTATTTTTTCTGGAGCTACCTTATTTTAAAGACAAATTTTACAAAACATGGATGAACAAATCAAACAACTATGTCCATCTTCTCTCAAGGGTCAATGCAAACGGCACCCACCACCACCATCAAGCCATGCCCTGAAATAACATTTCCAGTTTTCTGAGCTACCAAAGTACTTTGTAACTTTACTGTAACCTCCTATCCTATATTACCTTCATTTGTATACATCTCTCATTCCTTATAAAATGAAAGCATTTTAAGGGTGGGAAATTTGTGCCTTATTTATATTTCCAAAAGATATGCTTAAAACAATTTCCAGAACCACCATTTCAACTCAGAAAATACAAGTATTTATTTGTAATATAGCAGTATTACAATGCTATATGTATCAATCAAATCAGGCTTTTACTGTTGGAATTTTTAAGTTGCAATTAAAGTAGTTATGTTCCTTACTGCACAAATGATACAAATTCTCTTGATTACTCTGATGGCATTTTCTTTCCATCCTTACTGGTTTCTCAGATATGATCAAAAATATAGGTCAGGTTTCTGAACGGATTATAACAAAATGACCAACATATATACTTCACCCATCTTTTAGTTCATTCACAAAATTCAGCATTCAGGAAAGATTCCTCTCAATCACATTTTCGCACACTTCTATGTATGGGTTACAACGCTATGTATTTATTCTTCACTTCTGGCAATGCTGCAAAGATTAGGTCTCATAAATACAGATTAGCTAGAGGCTCTGTACTGGATAATTTAATTCAACAAACATTCATTATTGGCTTAGGATCACCTTTGAGACCTTATATTGTGTATGAATTTTAATGCACAGACTTTGTGACAACAGTTGCTAGGAAAAGGGGGTCAAGGGGCTGCTCAGGTGTCAGGAATGGACACCTAGGCATAAACTTTTCAATGCCAGTCATTTTACATATACTATATCTAAGTCTCACAATAACCCATTTAATCGAGAAAAAAAAACTCAATTTTGGAAGAATAACAATCAGCATCAAACAAGTAAAAGCAACAGAGACACAATCTGAACCCAGGTCTGTCCAATGCTTATTCCTAAACAAATGGTTCTCAAACTTGGCTATACCTCAATACCCCTCAGAAGCATTTACTCAAAAATGCAGATCCCCAGGCTCAGCTTCTAAAGGCTCTGATTCACTAAGTCTGAAATGATGCCCAGGAACCTGCATTCCCCCCAAAGCGTCAACACTCGTGGTAGTTAGCCCACATCCTGAGACATACTGGCTACACTACGTTCCATCACTCCGTGGCTGTGTGGTCCAGAGCAAGTCCCTTGGCCTTTCTCGGTCTGTTTTCTCATCTCTAAAATAGGGGAATTGTGAGAAGATAAAAAAAAACCTAAAATATTTGTACAGAACTGTAGAAATATTGTTAGTGCTAATGTAGACCCGTCCAAAGCTCAAGAACCCAAATAAGAGAAAAGGGGCCGAAACACGGAGGGTCCGCGCCCGCCTTCCGCATACTCCCCTCCGCTCAGCAGCTCGCAGCCTCCGGCTGGAACTGACAGCTCTAGGAACAGGGTTTGACTGCGCAGCCGGCGCACCAGAGAAAGGGGCGGGCATGTGGTCCTAGAGGCGGGCCCAGGAAATTCAAAACAAGCCCGCAGAGGTGCAGGCCTGCCAGCCTCGGCATTCCCGGCTTGCTCCCCTCCGTGCCGGCCCTGCCTTCCCGGGACCTCGCGGCTCACCTTTCCCCGGAGCCACAGGACCTGTTGCTGAGCCCGAGACGGCGGCAGCTCCCGAAGCGCCGGTTCCCGGAGGGTCTGGGGCGGCAGGACCGGGAGCCGAGGCTGTGACCCGGCTGAGAAGCGCGCTAGCCGCCTCTGTGCCGGCGCCGTCCGCCTCTCCCGGGGCTCCGGTGCCCGCCACTGCCTCCTCCAGCAGCCGGGCCTCCCGGCGCAGAGCTTCTTCGGCCTCGCGGAGGTTGCTCTGCCGTAGGAACTGCAGCACGGCCAGCAGAGTCTGTCGGTCGTGGGAAGCGCCCGCCTCCGGAGCAGTGGCGGGCACCGGGGTCGCCCCCGCCGGGGCAACGGCGGAGACAGCCACCGAGGGTTTGGGGGTCCCACCATCCCGGCCGGCCGACGACGACGCCGCAACGTTCCCACCGCCGCTGTTGGGGCCGTTGTTGGTCGTGCTGCCGCCACCCTCGCCAGCGCCGTCCCCAGCCTGCGGAGGTAGCAGCGTCGGCGGTCCCTCGGGCTCTAACTTGACCGCCACCTCCGTCTGCTCCTCCGCCAGCGCCGCCATCTTGCGGCTGAGCCACCTCGCGCCGTCAAGTGTGATTGCGTTTTCGCCACATGGAGGGCGGGGATGAGCATTTTACGACAGCTCCGGAAGGCGATTTACGGCAGTAGGAGGGGCGAGAAGGAGGAGAAAATGAACACGAGCGAAAGCAACTTTCAAAAGTGAGTGACAGAAAAGCAGGAAATCGACGGTGGCGACCGCCTATTGCATTTGCCTGAAAATAATTACCACTTATTGCAAACCAACTGCTATATTCAGGCACTGTGCTAGACGTTTTACATTATATGACTTTTAATTCAACGATTTTATAAGGTACTGTTGTCCTCACTTCACGGGTGGCTCAACGGAGACCCAAAGAGGTTAAATAACTTGCCAAGTCACTCAACAAGAAAGGGAACGTTTCAAGATTTGAATCCAGGTCTTTAACTCAAAAGCATATACCATTAGCCAAAGGGAGGCTTCTGAGATACTGGTAATGTTTTGTATTTTGATCTAAATGGCGGTCACTTTTTTTGTTGTTGCAGTTTTTGCTTTTGTAAACATTAATCGAGCTGCGTGCTTAAGCTTTGTGAACTTAACAGCATATATGCTATATTTCAATAAAAAGTTTCTAAGTATCTGAATTCTGTGATTGTGAAATGTGTACGTTCTGTATTCATACTGTGTTATCCATTATTACAAATTGTAAAATCTCTGCATTTTAATTGTATATATATTTAAAAATTGTATGTTTTAAAATAGTGTATGCCATTTTGCAGTATGCTTCATAGGTTATAAAAACCCTACTGCATATTTTGTCTCACTTGAATCTCACAACTGTGTGGGATAGGGTTAGGGCAAGAAAAGTGAGCCTGGGACATGGGGAAGATCTAGCACAGTTATTCAGGTTATTAGTTTTGAGGTCTTACTGGCTTTCTTTGACCCTGATTACTAGCCGAATGACCTGGAGCAAGTTACTTAACTCTACCCCAGTTGCCCAATTTCTAAAATAGGGATAATAATAGTACTTAACCTCAAAAAGTTGTATGAGGATTAAATGATGTAATGTACATACAATACCTAATACGTAATAAATAGCTACTGGTTGTTCTTACTTAACCTTGAAAGATGTTCTGTAAATGTTTGTTATGAAAGTCCAATCATGATATTCAAGGGAATCTCATGACTGAAATATAAAACTAACTGGATAGCTTAAGTAAGATGAAACATGGGGTGAGAGTTGGGGAAAGATGAGCAAGAACTGGTTAGCATTTACTTAGCACTGACAGAACCTGAATCTGATGGTACAAGCTTATGCCCTGGGGAGAATTCATCCTTTTCCTCAGGATCATTCAATTATTTGTTTCTGATTCAGTATTCAGTAGTTGATAATTGGTAATTAACTGAGCACTTAGTAGATAGATAAGAGATACCATGAATAACAAGCCCAGGTTTGTTTACTATTCCCTGGAAAGATGTTTTACCCCATTATTAATATTGTGATGCATACGTTAGTCTCTCAAATCAGAACCTGGGAACTGGATTCACCTGTACAACTGAAGCCCTGATACTGGACTCACAAAAGTACAGCCACTCGCTTTCCCTCTGTGGGAGCCACCTATTACTGGGCTTTTTCTCTTTCCAAAAAATCTGGGTTGGGACTTCAGCAGAGGTAATTTACTCTAAGTACAGTGGTTTTTCCTGTTACACCTCAATAGAGGTAAATTTATTGAATGCCTGTAAGGTCCACTATTAATTTTAGATTCTCTCTTCCCTTTCTTTTATGATCTTTCCCATTCTCCTCCTACTTTCTTTTTGGGATGTTTCACGAGGTCCAGTGTCGATCTGTATCTCGTTACTTCATAGGAGAGATGCTTTTTCTGGGCGTTTCTCTTTGATGTTCTTTATTTCATGCTAGTGTATCCAAGATTAGACTTTTTTTCTGTCTGTCCTGATTTGCCTTTTATGTACCCCTTCAATCTGAGATATTTTTTTTCAGTGCTAGGCATTTAGTAAGTATTATATCTACAAATATTTCCTCCCCTCCATTTTCCCCTTCGTGTTGGATTCTTAGGATGTAGATACTATAGTTATATATTCTAGGTCTGTTAACTTTAGTATTTTCATGTTTATCTTTCCCAGATACCTCCTAGAAGAGTTACTCAACCTGATTTTTCAGCGCAGTAATTGATTCTTGGCCTACATCCATACTGCTACTCAACCCATTTATTGAGTTATTTACTTCAACCATTATATTTTTCATAGTATGTTAAACTGGTTCATGATTTATTGCTTCAAGTAACCCAGTTGGGTGATTTTTGTCCCCCCACATATCCTGGAGGGACATTTGGCAATGTCTGGACACACTTTTGGTTGTCACAACTCAGGGTTGTGCTACTGGCATCTAGAGGGTAGAAGCTAGGGGTGCTGCTAAACTTCCCACAATGCACAAGACAGCCCCAGCCCCACCACAACAAAGAATTTTCTGTCTCAAAATGTCAATAATGCCGGGGCCGGCCCGGTGGCGCAGGCAGTTAGAGCTCCATGCTCCTAACTCCGAAGGCTGCTGGTTCCATTGCTACATGGGTTAGTGGGCTCTCAACCACAAGGTTGCCAGTTCGATTCTTCGAGTCCCTCAAGGGATGGTGGGCTCCGCCCCCTGCAACACGGCACCTTGAGCTGAGCTGCCACTGAGTTCCCAGATGGCTCAGTTGGTTGGAGCACTTCCTCTCAACCACAAGATTGCTGGTTCGACTCCCGCCGGGGATGGTGGGATGCGCCCCCTGCAACTAACAACTGGCAACTGGTCCTGGAGCTGAGCTGTGCCCTCCACAACTAAGACTGAAAGGACAAGAACTTGAAACTGATCTGCCCTCCACAACTAAGATTGAAAGGACAACAGCTTGACTTGGAAAAAAGTCCTGGAAGTACACACTGTTCCCCAATGAAGTCCTGTTCCCCTTCCCCAATAAAATCTTTTTGAAAAAAAAGTCAATAATGCCAAGGGTGAAAAACCCTGAGGTATACAATATGAACTCTTTTTTTTTCTTTGAGGATATGTATTATTTAAATTACTTTCCATCTGATGCATTTAACCTGTTACATTTACTTTAGGTTGTTCAGTGTTTCTTACTTTAATGGGAGTTGCACTTTTTTCTATATCTCATTACTTTTCTTCATTAATGTGTATTTCTCTGGAGGTATCATTTACCTTGGCTGATACATTTACCCAGAGGGAGAGGGTGAGGGATGCCCCAAAAAGGGGAAAGCCTGTGGTATCACCGTCTGGGCTTCATCATTACCTCTTTGCCAACCCACACGCACCTTCAGCGTTTTCAAAGTTTTTACCGATCTATCAATTTCTGTGCCATCTCTCGGGTTGGGTGTGATGGAGGAACCAGCCACCAGTGAGAGTTTACCATCTTGTTTAGTTTCTGAATTTAAACTCACACTGGTAGCTTGATTTTAGTTTAATTAATTTTAAATTGACCTGGAGTTGGAAATCCCGAGACTAGAGTAATTATTATTAGAGGTATAATTGGAGGAGGACATGTGAATAAATGCATAAAATATACAGGTTTTGGAGACACAGGACTTCATATTTAAATTTGGGAGAGGAGGGCAAAGTTTATTGTGAGAATAATTTCTAGGCATTTGGCGCGGGTGACTGAGAACAACCTGATTAGGGAAGAAAACTATGAATTTGGTTTTTGACATGTTGAATTTGAGGTCCCTAGAGGTCATGCAAGTTTTGCTGGCCAGTAGGCAGAAGCATTTTATGGGTTAGTAAGGAGAAAAATCTGGGCCAGAGACATTGATTTGGAAATCAGCTTATAGATGGTAATTGAAGTCATGTGAGTGAATAAGATTACCCAAGATATTGCATAGAGCAAGAAATGAAGAAGATCTAGAACAGAATTCTGAGGAACATCCATATTTAAAGACAAATCCAGGGACCACTTTGCTCACATGTTCTTGAAATTACCTTTTCTCCTGAATCTTGGGACCCAAACTTTTCCTTGTTTTCCTTCTACCTCTGGCCACTCCTTGACTCTTCTATTGCCACTACCTCCTCCTCTACTTCATTTTTATTATTCTTTCCAGGTTTAATTTATTTTTTAAAAATTTTTAATTGACAATTTCAGATTTACAAGAAAGTTGCAAGAATAGTACAAAGAATTCCCAGATACCCATCATCCACGTTCCCCAAACGATACATTTACTACATATGCTTTATCCTTCTCTGTCTCTCCATCTCTGTCTCTCTATACATGGATGGATGGATGGATGGATGGATGGATGGATGGATGGATGGGTACACAGCTATAGAGCTCTCTATGTAGATACAGATATAGAGTTCAGACTTAATTCAACTCAACTTAGTAGTTCAGAAAAAAATGTATATGTACATGTTTTTTCTGCATTACTAAGAGTAGTAAGTTGCAGACATGATGTCCCTTTACCAATAAATACTTCAGTATGTATTTTCTCAAAATGACATTTTCTTACATAACCAAGGGACAGTTACCCAAGTCAATAAATAAGCATTGATACAATACTCTTGTCTCAATAATTGTCTATAGACCTTACTCAGATTTTTCTAACTGTCTCAACAATATCCTTTATAGCAAAGAAAAATCCAAGATTATTCATTGCATGCAGCTGTCGTATCTCTATAGTCTAATTTGAATCCCTTTTTTGTATTTTTTTAATGTTCCCCCCCTCTTTTTTTGTATTTTATAACTTACATATCTTTGAAGAGTACAGGCCAGTTAATTTATAGAGAATGTTCTTCAATTTGAATTTGTCTCATGTTTCCTCATGGATTGATTCAGGTTTAATCTGTCTCATCTTTGGCAGGAATAGTACAGAAGTGATGCTGAGTTCTCAGTGCATCGTATCAGGAAGCATGTGGCTGTGGATTACACCCATTACTATCAATGTAAACTTTGATTATTTGCTTAAAGTGGTGAATGCCAGATATTTTGAAACTACTTAAATATCCTATTACCTCTCAAACTTTTGCTCACCAGTTTTAACATCCATTGATGATTCTTGGCCTATATCAATTATATGATGGTTACCAAACAGTGATTTTCTAATTCTATTATTCCTTCTACATCTATGAGTTGGCTTTCTAATTTAAAGAGGAGCTTTCCCTTCTCTCCATTTATTTAGTTATATCAGCATGGACTGAATATATTCAATAAATTACCATCTGTTACTGTCCTAATTTTTATTTTGATGTACAATTTGTCCCAGATTTAACTAGTAGGAGCTCCTTCAAACTGGCTTCTGTGTTCTTTTGACATGACCCTGTATTCTCTGAGCACTTCCTTACTTTCTAGCACAATAAGAGGTTATAGGTCTCTCTTATTTTTTTTCCTGCTGCAAACCTGGAATCAGCCATTCCTCCACGGAAACTTGGTTTCTTTCAGTGGCATTAGAAGCCAAGGGTAGGATGCTAGGTGTGTCATTTCTTCTAGGCCCTCTCAGTGGACAAAGCTGAGAAATACACGTATGTATGTATGTTTACTTACACACATCTATATACATTTACCTATATACGTTTACCTAAGGTCACCTTGGATATCTCCAATTCCAATCCAACAAAGCAGAGTTTATCCTTTCCTGTCTCTTTTCCATAGTTCTAACACTCTTTTCCAATAGTGATAAATCTGGCTTTTATTATTCACAATATATTTACTTATTTGCTCAATCTTAGAATGTACAGAAAGTAACTTCAGAATTGCTAACCCATGTCTCTGAGAAAAAGAAGTCTACTGAATAGAGTTCAATAATTTTTGGAATACTGGCAATTCTCACTTTTCACAGTAGTGTAAGACCATAAAAATAATTTTGCAACTTGATACCATGCAAAATAATCTTAACCAATGGGAAACATAATTGTTTCATGACCTTTAAAACTTTTTCATGAAAATATGAAACACTCTCTTTGTTGACTATAAACGTATAGAGAAGTGAAAAACATAGGAAAACTGATAGTTATTTGGCACACTAAGTTAAAACTTTAGAAAGACTGAAGGTTAAAGTGCTTTATTTCTTTGTAAAAAAAACTTATGGAGAATAGTTTGCAAGTTTTTGCCTTTTTGTATAACTTAGTATACAGAGCATTTTTTCTATGCCTTGGCAAATTGTCATACTCCTTTCTAAGTTTGGATAAGTTTCCAACATTTTACCTTTTGTGCTTTCAACGTTGTGAAATATCTCTGACAGTTTCTTTAATGTCAAGTTTTACACTGGCATCACCTCTGATACATCTTCATTCTTTTCATCACAGCCATTTTCCTCCTTTGTGTTGATAAATTTGCCTTTGCTGACTCCATTTGTGATAGATTGGATTTTCACTTTCAGCATTATCCTGTTTCCTTTCTTTATTGCAGTCTCATCTGTGTTGGCCAATTCCTTCTTTCAATTACCCATTTTTGTAAATTGTCATAAATTTATCGCTGGCAGAGAAGAAGACACCTACAACTGAAAATAGAAGTGCAGTGACCAATCACCAGCCAACTTTAAAGTAGTGAGGTGATGGTTATCTATCCTGATGTGCCTCTGTTGTTTACTTAGAGATTTGTGGACTCCAGGACTGGTAATAAAATTTATACTTTAGGCAATTGCTTATGGTAACTGAAATTTGAACATTGGTATTAGGGGACTAGTGTCATTTGACTAAATGGTGGTAATTGAAATTCATGAATATCAGAACTGAGCAAAGGAGGACTTTCTATACTTTTGTTTGTAGCCTGAGGACATATAGTCCAAATCTTGTGCTCAAAAGTAATTTGGGTTAGTTCTTCCCCTTCCACACCCTTCACAGTGGTCATCTTATTCACTGGAAATATGGTTTGGTTCATTTATTTATCTTTGTATTCAGTTTTAAAAGGTTCCCCATCCTTGTTGATTCTTTTTTATGTGAAAGTCAGAACTATACAAAAAAGTTACATTTAGAGAAATGTCATATCCATTCCTTCTATCCTTTCCACCCCGCTCCAACTACACCAGAGGTTCTAACCATACTCTAAGTGGGCTGGGGTTACACAAATTTTATTAGTAACTGGTTTATCCTTCTTGTGTTAATTGTTGCTCAAATATGCAGATACATGTCTATTTTCTTCTTTCTCCTTTCTTAAACAAAAGGTAGCATACTATGGATACCCTTTTGTACTTTGCTTTTTTCACTTATCAGTGTGGCCTGGAAATCACTCCACCACAGTTTTTAGATAACTTACTCATTCTTTTCTTTTTCTAGAGCTGCATAGTATGCCATCTTGTGGATGTTCAATTGTTTATTCAGCCACCCTCCTGTGTGTGCGGGCATTTAGCTGGTTTCCAATATTGTGCAATTACATACACTGCTGCAGTGAATAAACTTTTGTATATATTTTTTTGTATTATTGGATTATATCTTCAGAATAAATTCCTAGAAGAGTGATTGGTAGATCAAAATATAAATGCAAATGTTGTTTTCCCAGATGTTGCTAAGTTGTGTTCCATAACTTTTCTACCAATTAGCAATCCTATCAGCAATGTACAGTGACTGCTCCCTCGCAGTCTCATGAATAGAATTGTGTTGTCACTTTTTAATTGTTTGCCATTCTGATAGGTAAGAAATGGTATCTGAGTATGGTTTATCATCATTATTATTTAATTTACGTATAGTAAAATTGAATCTTTTTTGCATATATTAATAGTTCTGTGAATTTCAACACATCTTATAGATTTGTGTAACCCCATCACACTCAAGATACAGAACAATTCCATCACTCTAAAAACTCCTTCTGTAGTCAAATCCTTCCCCCACCTCTAACCTCTCTGATGTCTTCTCTGTTCCTATAGTTTTACCCTTTCCAGAATGTCATATAAATGGAATTATGCAGTATGTAACTTCTTGATACCAGCTTGTTTCACTCGGCATAATGCCTCTGAGATTCATTTATGTTGCTTCATGTTTCAGTGTTTCATTTCTTTTAATTGCTAAATAGTATTCCATTGTATGGATGTACCACAGTTTATCTTTTCACCTGGTGAAGAATATTTGGGTTGTATATTGGTTTCCTAGGGATGGCAAAACTAAATGCCAAATTGTTCATATGCTAGTATACAGCAACAGTATGCTAGTATACAGCAACAGTATGCTAGTATACTGCTAGTATATACAAATAGTGATTTTTGCATGTTGTCTTGGTATCCCGTGACCTTGCTTAAATCACTTAATTGTTCTAGAAGTTTTTTTGTGTGTGTTCTTTAGTGATAATCATGCCATCTGTGAATGGGGACAGTAAGAGGGAAAACACTGTTTCTTCTCTATTCGCAACACTTCTGACACCAGATGTATGGGTTTTTTCCCCCACACTGACCAATTATCCAACACTAGCTGGGGTCCTACAATTCAATTCTGACACTATTTGTAGTTAGCATCAGATCCCACACGTTAAGGGCCCAATTCCACAAGACTGCTTCCCCCTGCTAACTTCAAATGCCAGTCACAAGTCCAGGTCTCCCATATTTCTGATGAACTAATTATAAAGTTGGGGTCCCATGACCCCCTCCTCAATTTTGACAATTTACTAGAACAGCTCACTGAACTCCGAAAAATCGTTTACTTAGTAGGTTACTGGTTTATTATAAAAGGATACAACACAGGAATATCCAGATGGAAGAGATGCGTAGGGCAAGCTACGGGTTCCTCAAGTCCCAAGGTATGGGACTGTGGAGTGTCCATTCTCAAACCAGGAGTACCACCATCCCAGCACCTCCATGTGTTCACCAACCCAGAAGCTCTCTGTATCCTTCAGTTAGGGTTTATAATAGAGGCATCATTGTGTAGATATGATTGATTAAATCATTGACCATTAGTGATTAACTCAACCTCCAGCACCTCTTCCCTCTCCAGATATACCAGGGTGGGGCTGAAAGTTTCAACCCTCTATCACATGGTTGGTTCCCTTGGCAACCAGACCCCATATTGAGGCTATCCAGGAGTCCCCAGCCACTAGTCATCTCATTATCCTACAAAAAGACACCACTTCACAGATTTCCTGTATACCAGGAAAGGATGCCCCCCCCCACAAGACCAAGTACATATTTCTTATTATGTCACAGTTTTATTATATTTTTTCAAATCTGTATGCCTTTTATTTCCTTTTCTTGCCTTATTGCCCTGGCTAGGACTTGCAAAATGGTGTTGAATATGGGGAGATAAAAGTGGATATGCACATGCTCACTTTGTTCCTTAGGGAGAAAGCACTCAGTTGTTTTACTATTAAGTATGATATTTACTATGGGTTTTTGTAAATGCCTTTTATCAAATTAAGAAAATTTTTGGCCAGTGGTCTACCTTGTATATCAGTTCTCAAAAACTATGGAACATTGCTTAGGCTCAGATCCATGTATATGCAGCTTGAGGATGAGCCCAGAAGTTCATATACAATTTTATGGGACCATTTTATCTATCTCCTTAGCCTCCCCAGACTTCCCTTTCTGGTCCTCTGGCTTGAAAAGGGAGTAAACTTTAGTTTCCTTGCTCTGCTCTGCACTCCCTGCAAATGCAACTGCTTTGGGGCAAAGAGGCAAGAGGATATGCAGTGAAAACAACAGTGGGGATCTTCTCTTGCTTTTGAGATCTGAGTTCTCCTTTCAGAGTTTTTAGGTGCCTGCCTGGCTTCCACTGCTAGTATTCTTTCCATTGCCACTACGGATTTGCCTGTGGACTATGTGAGAGAGAATGGGAAAATACAACGGAAATTTTGGATTTTCCTTACTCTCTATCACCTACAGATGCCCCTTTTCCTGCCCCTCAGACCAGAATAGAAGATACCTCTTGAGATTCTATCTGTCCACAACTGGTGCATAGTTCTGAGTTTCAGCTTGTTTGGGGACCAGGCCAGGAAATACCAGAGGAAAGACAAAATGGGAAACGCAGTGATGGTTCAGAGGTACTTTGAGTTCTGTTTCCTTCCCTTACCTGCCTGTTACCATTTGCGTTCTAGAGTCTTCAGACAGCTAGCTATTCCATGCATTCTGTCCAGGTCTTTACCTGTATTCATTGGGAAATACAGAGCGAAGAGCTTCTTGTTCAAATTCTCTTGTTGGAGAATTTGAACATCTGTTCATATTTTGGAGCTGTTTGTATATTACTTTGGGGCATTAAGTTTTATCTTTTTTCCCTAATGTTTAAGAATTTTTTTATCTGTTAGGTTCTTAATCTGAGGTATGTGTTGCAAATATTTTCTCCCAGTTTGTGCATTGTCTTTCAACATTGTTTATAATTTTGGGGCCATGCAGAAGTGTTGTTTTTATAAAATCAAACTAACCAATCTTTATTTTATTGCATCTGGATTTTGAATCATAGATAGAAAGCCTTTCACTCAGGTTAAAGAAGAATTCACCCATGTTTGCCTATAAAGTCTGTATAGTTTCCAATTAGCTCTCTAATCAGTTTGGGACTGAATCTGGTATATGATATGGACAAAAAAGAGAACACATGCTCGTCCTGACAATCTCAGGAGAGTCCCGCCTAGCAGGCCTTACAAACCCAGAAACCAAAGTAACCACACAGGGTGGTCTGAACATCAAAATCCCTAACTAGAAGCAAGTTTTGATAAGCAATCGCATCCTAAGCCTGTAGATTCCTTGACAAAGGCCAATCTTTAACTTTGAAATTTTCTATTGTCTTTGTGCCTCTAAGATAACATACCTTTGAAATGTCAAAGTAATCTTTTCCAGACCCCTTAAAGGCACAACCACTGGCACCAGAGCAGAACATATTGTTTTGTTACCCACATACTATCTCTATGTTCTGTAGATGTTAGCTATCCTGTATCCACCGAGGTAAAAGAACTATGGGTCTCTGCGTTATACTTTTTTTTCTATCTCAGAGATTCCCCCTCTTTGCTTTCTCCTTCCTCCCTAATCTACCACCAATGAATTTCATGTAACCCTCTATATATCTCCTCCTTTGATTCTAATGTATAAAATTAGCTGCAAAACTGCCATTCTCCGGAGCATTTTCTCAATCCATTGAGATTTTGCTTCCCAGCAATTGTCAGTTTGGCTCAGATAAACTCTTATAAGACATTTTTTTAGGCTGGATGTTTTTTCAGCAATGGTCTGAGGTATGGATCTAACTTTATCTTTTTCAAAAGTGTCTCGGAATTCACACAACCTCAAGTTTGGCGGTTCACTAAAAGTATTCACAAGACTCAATTGCAAGGCTAAAGATTATTACAGCAAAGGATAAAGATCAAAAGCAGCCGGAAAATGTACATGGGCAGAGTCCAGAGAGGCCAAACACAGACTTTTGCATCTTTCCTATACAGGATATGCTTTCTCTCTAGAATCAAACTACAGAGACATATGTGGTATGTCTCTGCCCAAAATACCTTGTTTGATTTTTAGGATCTGAGTTTTTTATGGGAAGCCTGGTCATATGGGCAGCATATCCTGCTACACAGCCAACCATGGAGACTTAAATTCAGGTCCCCAACAATGAAATCAGGTGCAAAGATATCATCCTGATGTTTGTGCAAAGCAATCTGACAAGCTGGGACAGCATGGTCCGATGCTCCAGGTGTACACAGCAAAATCATCAATCACTGACATTAAACAAAACAAGACATTCTGAAGGCAATATTTCCAGGGGTTGGCCAAGGGTCAGTCAGGTTCTCAGTTCCCTTGAAGACAGAAAGGAAAAAGCAACCAGACCTGCTATTTTAACTCTTTCTTTACAAAATGACTAACCAAGTTTCCTGGGCATCTTTATGAAAGTTTATCTTTGCCCCAGTGATTTGAGAAACCACTTTTATCAGATACTGAAATTTTTTATGTAATTATATCTATTTTTGGATTTTCTATCCTATTTATGGTTTTTCTATTTATTCTTGCAGGAGTACACACAGTGTTTTCATTAAAAAGGCTTTATGGTATGTTTAATGTTTGTAGAGCTTGTCCATCCCTGCAACTTTTCTTTTCTAGTGCTTTCCTGGCTATTCTTGCATGTTTATTTTTCTACATGAAGTTTAGTATTGATATGTTTATTTCCATAAAGAAGCTTATTTATATCTAACTTTTTTCTTTTTGATTTAATAAAGGAAATAAAATTTTATTTATTTTCCAATCTTTAAACAAATGTATTTTCTTCTATAAAAATACAGAACATTCATTACATCAAGGATGACAAAGAAAAACCACATTAATCTCAATATTCTAACATAACCATTGATATCACTTTGTGACTGATTCTTTTTACACAATTGTAAATATATTTCCTTCATATGATCACAGTCTTAATAATCATCATTTTTAATGGCTGTATAATATTCCAATGGGCAGTTGGTCATAATTTTTTTACGATCTATTTAATCATTCCCTTACTGAAGAATAAGTTATGCCCAAATTTGGCTCTTGTAAACAATGCTAAATATTACTTTTAATTTATCTATTTACTTGGAATAGAGACTCTCAGAGTGAAATTGCTATAAGGTAAAAGGTGTGAACATTTTAAAGTCTCTTGGTATATGTTAATAAATTCTTTAAGATTGTGTTAAACTGTTACCAACAATAAAAGGGCCTCATTTCACTGCATCCTTTTATTGTATACCATGGCTTAAAATAAAATAATAACTAATCCATTTCAACATGTAACCAAAATGTAAATGTTTTTACCTTCTGACCCATCTATTCCACTGCTAGGATTATGGAAATAATCATCTGGTGTGAGTGTACAAGGATTTCCCCTGAAGAATATGACAGTGCAATGCCAGGTACCTTATAAGCATAAGTGTGGTAAAGTCCATGCAGAAGGTAATTATGGGGAAGGAGTTCTCTATTTTACCGTATACATTTCTGTGTTGATTTAATTCTTCACATTGAGCACTTTTACTTTTCTATTGTGGTAATGTGTATGTAATATTACTTTTTTATTGTGGTAATATGTATAACATAAAATTTACCATTTTAAAGTGTACAGTGCAGTGGCATTTAGTACATTCACATTGTTGTGTAACCATCTCCAAGACTGTTTTCATCTTCCCAAAATGAAACTCCATCCCAATTAAATGACAACTCCCCATTCTTCTCTCCTCCCCAGCTCCTGGAAACCACTCTTCTACTTCTTTCCTCTAGGAATTTGACTACTCTAGGTACCTCATCTTAGTGGAGTCATATGATATTTGTCCTTTTGTGATCTGCTTATTTCCCTTAGCATAATGTCCTCAAAGTTCATCCATGTTTAACGTGTAGCATGTTGAAGCAATGTTTAAAAAGCATTCCTTCCTTTTTGAGGCTGAGTGATATATAAATACTTTTAATTTTTCTTTTTTTTCTAATCACTTTTTTAAAACGTTTAATTAAAGTTTATTGGCGTGACAATGGTTAGTAAAGTTACACAGGTTTCAGGTGTACAATTCTGTAATACATCATCTATGTATCATGTTGTGTGTTCACCACCCAGAGTCAGTTCTCCTTTCATCACCATATATTTGAGAGACTGAGTAATATTCTATTGCATGTATATACTACATTTTGTTCCCATCATCCATTAATGGACACTTGGTTGCTTCCCCCTTTGGGCTATTATGAATAATGGTGTTATGAATATAGTTGTATGACTATCTCTGCTAGATCCTATTTTCAATTATTTTGAGTATATGTGCCCACAATTGAAATTGCTGCATCTATCTGGCTTTTAAGCATTGATGTTCTTTAGGGCTAAATTGAGGACTCTCCTCTTTCTCTGCATTTCCTTCCCAGGTTATCTCACCAATTTCCATGGGATTTAAATACCAAGGACTATCGAATTTTTATCTCTAGCCCGTACCTCTCTCATTTATCTCGAATTGTTTTTTCTACATTTTCTCTTGATGATGCTCTTGCATCTTAAGCACAACATATCTAAAACTGAACTCCACACCTGCTCCTTCCCTGTCTCAGAAGTTGGCATTGCCAACACCAAGGTTTCTCAAGCCAGAAACACAGTACTCACAAACCCATATCCAATCTGCTCCAAGTCCTCGTATGAAATCGATCTCTATTCTGACAAACTCTGTCCCTCTTCACTGCCATTATCCTAGACCAAACCATTAACATCTATCATCTGAATTATTGCAGTCGGCTCCTAAGGGGTCTCCAAATTCTTTTCTTACCTCCTGTATTAGTTTCCTGGGGCTGCTGTAAGAAATGATCACAAACTAGTAGGTAGCTTTAAACAACAGAAAATGTATTCTCTCACAGTTCTGGAGGCCAGAAATCTGAAATCAAGGTGTCAACAGAACTGTGTTCCCTCTAGAGGCCCTGGCTTGTGAATTTGATCTACCAATAAAATTTGTACATAGTCAGAGTTATTTATTTGCGTATTATCTATGGCTCCTTCTGTGCTACATCAGAGTTGAGTGGCTGCAAAAGAAACTACATGGCCCACAAAGCAAAACATATGATCTTTGAAATCAAGACAAAGCTGTGAATTTCAGGAGCCCTCGCTATGTTAGCAAATCAACATAAGGAATAGATGTAAATAATAGTTCTCTAGAAATCAAGCCTAGACCTTGATTAAAATCTATATTTTGGGGGCCTGCCTGGTGGCTCAGGCGGTTAGAGCTCCATGCTCCTAACTCCGAAGGCTGCCAGTTCGATTCCCACATGGGCCCAGTGGGCTCTAAACCACAAGGTTGCCAGTTCAATTCCTCAAGTCCCGCAAGGGATGGTGGGCTCTGCCTCCTGCAACTAATATTGAACATGGCACCTTGAGCTGACGCTGAGCTGCCCCTGAGCTCCCAGATGGCTCAGTGGGTTGGAGCGTGTCCTCTTAACCACAAAGGTTGCCGGTGGGATGGTGGGCTACGCCCCCCGCAACTAGCAACCAGCAACGGCAACTGGACCTGAAGCTGAGCTGCGCCCTCCACAACTAAGACTGAAAGGACAACTTGACTTAGAAAAAAGTCCTGGAAGTACACACTGTTCCCCAATAAAGTCCTGTTCCCCTTCCCCAATAAAATCTTTTTAAAAAATCTATATTTTGGGTCAGAGACATATTAGTAATTATTTATATAGCATATTTATTTGATGGTTTGAAATTGTTTTAGTAATACTCTTTGAAATGAATATTGGTACCATAACGTTCTCTGGTTTTCAATCTGCTTTTAAAAATTAAAGTCTTTGGGGAATTATTTATTTATTAGCAAAGAGTACCAGGAAATCTTTCCAAGTCCCGTGAGCATTTATGGATGCCTTGATTCCCCAACTGGTCCCACCATATTGGTCATGGATCTGCTTTAAAAATGTGGTGCCCAGAGACTTACTATCCTTCATAGCAGTCAACCAGCCTCTGCTATGTCTTCTTTTATATTCACTTATAAGTAGATAGTGAATTAGTGTATGAAATTTACATAACAATTTTTAGATATGACTTTCTGTTTGAAATATTGAAGCAACTACCCCCCCCAAAAATCATCTAGTCCTGAAGTTTCACCTTTTCTACAGCATCTCTCTCAGTCTAATCATGATATGTAGAGTACAATTACTAGTTGTGCTAGATCCACTTCTGCTATTTTACATTTACATCATTCTAATAAGTTAGCATCCAAGGTGAGAGTGAATGTCTGGCTCAATCCAGATCATGACTCAAGGCTGGTGCCTTGTCAAAATGTAAAAACCCCAGATAAGTGCCCAAAATATAAGTTGGATATGGTAACACACCTGGATCATAATGGAGATCCAAGAAATTCTCATTTTATGAAAGATACATTCTGGAAGTCATCGCATATTATAAATATCACATAATTAAGCCATGTCACCACATATACCTCAGGATTCTACTACAGAGACATAACCAGTAGGAGATATATATAATCTATTATAAAATAGTATAAGATAGCAGGCCTGAAACCTGTAGGGCAGGCCAGCAGGCTGGTATGGAAACTGCTGGGCAGGAGCTGATGCTGCAATACACAGGAAGAATTTCTTTTTCCTCAGGGGAATCTCAGTTTTGCTTCTAAGCCCTTTCAATTGATTGGATGAGATCCGTTCAGATTATAGAGGATCATGTCTTTTACTTAAAGTCAACTGATTATAGATGTTAATCACATTTACAAAATACCTTCATAGCAACAGCTAATACGTGCTTGAATAACTGGGTACTATAGCATAGCCAAGTGGATGCTTAAAACTAACCATCATACCATAGGGTTGACAAACCTGTAGGTATTCCTGTTTACTAATTACAATGACACCACCCAGTGGCAGTAATGCAAGTTCATAATTCACTTAGCTTGCCAGCTTTGAAAATATGCAATTCTTGATTGTTTTTTAAATTTTGGGGGGATTTTCAACATTCCACATTCTCTACATAGAACTTTGTTCATATTATTTTCAAATCATACTATTTCAAAATTATGTAATTAAAATGCACAGTACAAGCAATTCTTTTGTCAGGTAGCTCTTACAATGTTGAGAGATTAGAAGCTATGACTTTATCTAATGTAATTATGTAGAGCCACTTACAGTTTTAGGCCTTTCTAAGGAGAGTATGTCAGGTGTCTAGGTCTGTCTCTTTCAATTTCTTTCTCTCTTCAATCATCTTAGTCCAGTTCCCATCCCCCTAGGGAGGATCTACACATTTCCTTCCTTTCATTTCTTCTTAGATGTTGCAAACTTTATTATCTGAGGCTTGACCAGACTTCAGAGACTGCAGAGGAGAGGCGAGGTCTAGTCCAGGAGCAATGAATGGGTGTGCACCAAATCTGGTTCAGTTTTGCCCAAATGAGCACAGTGACTTGATTTCTTCACCAGTTCCCTAAGAAGTATGTACACCCAAATTAGTATTCATTTTATTCAATGACAACACATTGTCTCTTAAATATGACCCCGCCCCTCCCCCCAGCACTATTTCGTTAAGAAGCATTTGACTCCTTCCTGAATCTGGCTTTCAAGCATCATGATATTAGCTGGCACTATCTTAGTCAGCAAGGATTAAGTACTCCAACTCCAAATCTCTCTCCTAATAAAATTGTGTGTGGGAGGGAGGGGTACGTGGGTAGGTCTCAGTTCCTGCTACAGAAGACCCTCGATAAATGTTTGTTGAATTAAATATAATTGACTTTCCGTTATGTATTGGGGAATCATGGATGATCTTCAAATGGCGACTAAATTTCCACTCTGGAAATTTTTAATTCCTCCAAATAAATAGATTTAATTCCTCCAGCTAAATAAACTGACATACTTCAAAATAGAACCTTCATACTTTCTAACGTATATAATCTTGGATGGAAGACACGCGTAACTGGTACTCAAATGGAAAGCATGATTCTTCTTAACGCAACATCATCATTACAGCACCTATTGCAGAGCCCTGCGCATCAATCGATGCAGACAGAATATTGCTGTCTGAAACGGTACCAGTTTTGTAGTTTTTATAAGGCAGCGAAGAGAGCGTCCGCCCTTACAAAGGACAAACCGGGTGAGACTCCGCCCAGCGGCGGCGCGCAAGCCCCGCCCCCCACACCTGAGCGGCCCCGCGGCCTCGTGGCCTAGGTGAGACTCAGCGAACCACATTTCCCAGCGGGCCCTGCAGGCCTGCCGCGCCTGCGCATCGGCCGGGAAGGCAGGCTGGCCGAACTCCCGCGCTAACCAGCCGCCTGGTCTCGCCTCGCCTTGTCTCTGACCCCGGCATGGAGGGGGTCCCGGTGGTGACGACGGGCAACGCGGGCGCGGCGAAGGCGGAGGGAGCCGCGGCCAGGCCGCCTCCGCCGCCCGTCTCCCCGCCTGCCCTCACCCCGGCGCCCGCAGCGGGTGAGGAGGGTCCGCTGCCTTTGCCCGAGGCGGGGGCTCCGGGCTGCTCGGGCTCCCGGCCCCCCGAGCTGGAGCCGGAGCGCAGCCTGGGCCGCTTGCGGGGGCGCTTCGAGGACGAGGACGAGGAGTTGGAAGAGGATGAGGAGCTGGAGGAGGACGAGGAGGAGGAGGAGGAAGAGATGAGCCACTTCTCGCTGCGGCTGGAGGGGGGCCGGCCGGAATCCGAGGACGAGGAGGAGGTACGGGCGCCGCCCCCCCCGCGGGCCTCCCCCGCCCCGGCCCCCGCGGCGCCCCCGGCGGCCACCCCCGCCCCGCCCGCCGGGTCCGCTGAGGCGGGTGGCGGGGACCGGCCTGCGGTCCCGCCCCGCGTCCTTGCCGACTCATGTCGTGAGGCTCCCGCAGACCCTCGGGCTCCCCGGGTCTGACTCACTCCTTCTGTCAGCAGTTATTGACGCAGCTGGGTGCCAGGCGGGTAGGCGCCGAGGGTGCCGGGCTCCTGCCTTCCGGGAGCGGACAGTCGCAGGGGGAGGCTGTCCGTTTCCACGCGGTGTTGAGAGCGTGGTAAACGCTTTCCCACCGAGTCAGCCTCGAATTGGGAAGTTCGGTTGGGTTTCGTTTTTTACTGTGCTAGCGCATACTTCATCAAGTTAGGTAAAACACCTGGCCGGTCAGAGTTCATGTATTAAACACCAATATCTGGGAAGTTTGCCCATTTCGTAAGTAATTCATAAAGTGAAATGCCCCTCATCTGGCAATATACAGTATATCCAAAACAATGAGATGTTTTTGAAACATTGTTATTTTTCCCTCCCACCTCCATGTTGTAACTTGCAGCAGTATTTTGAAGGGTTGGAGGTACTGGAACATGTTTCTGTGTTGCAAAGTAAATTACATATTGGTTGTAAAATTTGGGGATTATGGCTTAAAAATTTGACAAGGCAAGCACTTGTATTTTATAATCATTTCCATTGCATTTGCAGCGCCTGATTAATCTCTCTGAGCTGACCCCATACATCTTGTGTTCCATTTGCAAAGGTTACTTAATAGACGCAACTACCATTACAGAATGTCTTCATACATGTAAGCATATAGTGCACATTTCCAAATAATACATTCAATTTTTGAAATGTCTCGAAAGCATCCTGATTTAAGCATTCTCTTTTTCAACAGTTTGTAAAAGCTGCATTGTAAGACATTTTTACTATAGCAACAGATGTCCAAAATGCAACATAGTAGTCCATCAGACACAGCCTCTTTACAATATAAGGTAAGAGGAATATATAAGTAAAATTTATATTTTAAGTATACTTTTTCTGAAAGCTTGAAGTTGTGTTTTGGGAACCAAAATCTTGACCTATCTCAAAATTAGAAGAAAAGGAACTACATATTCTTTAAAGAAATACTTACAGAGTACTTACTGTGTACCAGGCACTGTGATATCTGCTGGGGATTTAAAAAAAAAAGAAAAAAAAGAGGCACAGGTCTTTTTTCCTGAGGATTTTAATTTCATCAAGTTAATGAGGCCAGTTTAAGCTTGTCATTTTCAGTATATTTAGAATTTTATTTTCTGAAAGTAATACCTGAAACAACTGGCCTCTTTAGAAAAGCTTATCTTTCATAGGTCATTGTGGCTTATTAATCAGATTTTCAGTTCATGCTCAGTTTCCTAAGGGAAGAAAAATACTAAAAGTGCATTGCTTTCATTTGTTCATTTATTTTATTTTTACTACCTTCATAGACGAGTGCTTTGCCGATGATACACAGAAGTTCAAAATACAGTATCTGCTTTTAAGCGCACATTCTTATCAAGGGAATCAGGACATAAATAATTTAGCAGACCATTCAAGAGTCTCTGATTACTTATAATTATGATTACATATAATTATTTGAGGTTCTCTTAGGTGAACTATGAGTGCTACTACCTAAAAGTAACTCACCTCTGAGAAAGGAGATATCTACTCCCAAGGAAAAACAGTACTTACAAAGAGCGTTAGTCTTTCTGTACCCAAATGCATTTTTCTGAATTCTGAGGTATTCTCCATCCTTTCCTTTTATTAGGTTGGACCGACAATTACAAGACATAGTGTACAAATTAGTGATCAATCTAGAGGAAAGTAAGTTTATTTTATTACATAGTTATGAATCCCAGAATCTCTGCTGACTCTACCAGTTACATTTTAAGTGTAATTTAGTCTATGTTTTATCATTTTTTAGGAGAAAAAAAGCAAATGCATGATTTCTATAAAGAAAGAGGTCTAGAAGTACCTAAACCTGGTAAGTTTGGGTGTATATCATAATGTGTTTATAGATTAAAGAATACTAACAATAAAATTTACTCCCTTTGAGGTTCTTTTTTGGTGGTAGCTGGTTATTTTATGATCAAAGAGAGAAAGGTTTTGAAGATAATGATGTAGTGTAATCCAATTTAATTATTTATAAGAATTAAAGAGTACAGGCTTTGGAGCTAGATTATCTGAGTTTGGTCCTAGCTCTACCACTTTACTAGCTGTACGAATTTGGTAAATTCTATGTCTCAGTTTCCTCATCTATAAAGTAGGGATAATGATATCGCTTCATAAAATTGTTGTAAGGATACATTGATTAATACGAAGCACTTGAAACAGTGCCTGGAACATAGTAACTGCTCAAACATCAGTATTTTTGATGATGGTAGTGTCACAGGATGGAAGTTAGATAGATTTGGGTTTAAATCCTGGTTCTTCCACTTACTATGTGGGTGACTTTAAGCAAATTGCCTAATCTCACTAAACTGTAACCTCAGTTTCTTTGCAGTTAAGAAAAAAGAAAGTAGCAGTAGTACTTATGCTGTGGGATTATAACAAGGATTAAATGAGGTGGTGCATGTAAAGTGTTGAGCAATAGCCCCGAGCCCTGGCACATAGCGCTTGTTAAGGATTATTTGTGGTTGCTGTTATGATGAGCTCTCTCTGTGGCCCTGATAAACCAGCCACACTTGTCTGCCTTCCATTGCGGAGTGGTCCCTAGGCTTGCCTCTAATTTCACTGGCTGTGACAGATTAGCTGATGTTACTAAAGAAAAGGAGATTGAGTGCTTTCTGACCTTTTAAATAGTCTACATAGTTATGATATCTGTGTAATTATTTTTCAAAGACCTCAGTTTATGAAATTTTTGTTCTAACTCAACTCTTTTGTTTGGCTATCAAATAGCTGTTCCACAGCCCGTCCCTTCAAGCAAAGGAAGATCTAAGAAAGTCTTAGAATCAGTGTTTCGGATTCCACCTGAACTTGACACGTCTTTATTACTAGAGTTCATTGGGTGAGTACCCTAAACCTCACTACCTCTTACCCTTAAAATAAAGAATGTTTAAAGTCCCAACTGTTATGAAATCATTCTGAACTCAGATAAAGTCAAAATTTTCTGATATCCTTTTAAAAATTATTTATGAAATAGTTAAGACTTAGAAAAAGATCTGAAGGTCAGTACAATAACCACTTATATCTTCATCATCTCACTTAAGAAATAAACCATGCTAATATGGCCGAAGCCACTTGGCTACCTATTCCCGTTCACTCTTCCTTCCCTTAGAGTTTAATAACCACACTCCTAAAGTAATGATTGTCATTCCTTTGCATTTTTTATGTTTACCACAAGTGTATCTATTCCTAAGCCATAGTAGAATTGTTTTTGCCCGTTTAAGAACTTTACATGATCATACTGAGTTTTCCAACTTGTTTTTTTCACTTAACATTGTGTGAGTTACCCATGTTGTAATGCATCGCTCTAGATCATTCATTTCACCATTGCCTGGTAGTCCCTTAAAATAAATAGACCATAATTTATCTTTTTCTGTACTGTTGAACATTTAAGTTTTTCCCTTTTTTTTTTTTTTGCTGTGACATGCAATGTTGCTTTAAATATTTTTGTACATATATCCTTGTATATATGTGAGACAGTTCTCTAACAGTGAATGTAAATTTGCTGAGTCTTAGGATATGTTTGTCTTCAACTTTAGCTGGTTTTGCCAAATTGTTTTCCAAAGTAGTTGGGCATCTTTCTAATTCATAAAAACAGCCTATCATGGTCACAAAGTTGGCGCTTATCAAACTGTAGTTTTCAAAATACTTACATAGTTCGCAGAATAAAATACATTCTTTTCTTGGAAAATCTAGATTTTCCATTTTATGTCACTGATGGATAACTTTTACTTCTCAGCCACTTCCTCTTTATAACTCTAGGTTGCCTGTATCGTTTAATACCTAGCTTGTGCTATGTTGTATTTATCTAATTTATGCATTCATCCTGTGTTCTCAAATGAAATCCAGGACTTCTAAGAGGTGTGAAATCTTTCTTCTGCCTCTTCAAAGCCCACATAGTAGTGGCTGATGATAATGAAATAAAGCTCTCTTTGGAAGAATGAGAAGAAACCATGTAATACCAAACTTTAAGCCAGCAATTTCAGTTATTAAAGAATGTGTTCCAACTTAAATGTCCAAAAGGGAACTAGTTAACTGATATATAGCATATAAATATGTCCTAATGTAATAACATATGATAATATGGAAAAATCTGCAAATTGTCTTAAGTGAAAAAAGCAAGATGCGGAAGAGAATATATAGCATGTGCCCATTTATGTTTTTCTAAAAAGATGGTGGTGGGAAATATGTGCATATACATGTTTTTTACATGCACTGAACATTCCTGAAAGGACAACCAGGGAAATGTTAATGGCAGTTGTCTCTGGAAAAGGACATTGAAGTCTGAGTCAGGGATGGGAAAAGTTTTACTTACGTTGTATTTGAGTTTTTACCATGTAACTTGATATGTAATACATCTAGTTAATTAACAGTTGAAAATTGAAAGGATTTATGTTTCTAAAAAATTATTTTGGGGGAATGTAACCTTTCCCCTAATGCACAGTAGGAACTGACAATCAGTATTTTTATACTTTTTTTTAAAAAGTATTGCCACTTTTGAAAAATGGCAATAATGCAAAGATGGCAAACCTGTGATGGGTATGCTGCTATTCTCTCTTTCTGTGCCCACAGCAGGAATCAATAATTAGTCATGGCAAGTTTTCCCAATGAGGGAGACTTGACCACAGTGTTCAAGGCAGTCATTACCACTTGCCAAAGTTGTACATTATAACATCTTCCCTGCTGTAGAAAAAAGAGCCCTCATTTGGAATAAGGAGATCTAGATGTACGTCCTAGTTCCTCAGTCATCTAGCTTTGTAAAATTAGATTGCTTTTTGTTTATTCATAAGGTATTTATTCAAGTCCCGCCATGTACCAGCACAGCATTCTACTAGTTGCTGGGAATACAGTTGAGTAAGTCATCCATGACCGTGGCCCTTTAGTGTGAATGTCTTAGAGCTTCAGCTTCCCTATCTGTAAAACGAGAATTGAACCTTGATGATTATGATGAGTGGTCTGTCTGCCTCATGTGATAGTCCTTTATCTGGTTTCAAGCTGTTAAGGGGAAGAAAGTTGGCAGTGTGGCAGGGAGTCCTTCTGAAAGAGAGTTTCCAGTGGCAGAGTCCATTTGAAGTCCCCAGTCCCCAGAATTAAATCCCCACATTTTCACTGCATGGAGAAGCTTTTGTGTTTCTACGAAAGTCAGGCTACTGAGGGTAACCCAAAGGAAGCTCTTTCAGGAAAGGGAACAAGTGGTTTGCAGATTTTTCCATATTATCATATTCTTGAATTGGAGGAGCGAAACAACTGAGGTAGGTCAGCTGGTGGACTGATTTTTTTTTTTAACCGCTGGTATATGAAATTAGATTTCCCCCCTAAATTGGATATGCATGTTTTGTGATCTTAAGATAGTCTTGTACTTCTCCTTTTTGTTCTTCATTTCTATGTTTAAAATAGACGATTGTAAAAGAAACAACCTCAGCCAGACTGTATAGTGTGTATAGAAAGAGCATAGGCTTTGAAGAGTCTAACTCAAAGTATGTAACCCTTGGGATGTAGCCTAACTTCTTTGATCATCAGTTTCTATATATCTAAAATTGGGATTATAAGAGCAACTCACAGGATTGTTGTAAGAATCAACATGGTATTTCTAACATGTCTAAACTATTATCACTATATGAATATTAAAATAATATAGGATCATTCAAAAATAAAGGTTAAAGTAGTTCATAGTGCTGTAGCATATACAATATCTGCCTAGGAAAGAAAATGGACTCACATGAGATAAGTGTGATATGGCAAAAATTTAATGCAATCTTAAACTCGATGGATGGTGTTTAGTAAACAGGGAGGTGGAATCCGCCTGTGTGCTTTGTTAGTCTGACTGGAATATGTTCAGCTCTGGGCACTACATTTTAATAGAGATGTTGGTAAACTGAAGTGTAACTAGAATAGTAAAAGGTTTGAAAACCGTGTCATGTGGTAGCAGAGGAACAAAAACATTTAGTCTGAAAAAGAGAAAGTAATTATAAGCCCCTCAAATTAATTTCAGATCTTTAGTGTTACCACATAAAAGAAAGATTGAATCTATTTCATAAGAGTACCAAAAGGTAAAACTAGGACCAGTAGTTATAAGTTACAGGGAGAAACATATTTGATTCTGTGCAAGGAAGCAGTGTCTAACAAAGGTACCCACAAATAGAATCGACTGATTTGTCAGTTAAGAAGCTCTCTGTCTGTTAAGGTGTTCAAGCAGAAGCCACATGCCCATACATCATGAATTCTATAGAGATAATTCTTGTAATGGATAGGATACTTTATTTTATAACTTTTAAGAAGATTATGTTATAATCTTAGATTTATTTTTATATATATGTACATGTAAATTATATTTTATATTTGTATTTATATAAATACATTTATAATAGAACAAAAATTTAAATGTATTTCTCTATTATATTTGTATTATAAGAATACTCTGTAGATGATACCTATTCTTCACAACATGATAGGGAAGAAAGAACATGGGCTTTGAGGTTAGGTGCACCTGAGTTTGAATCCCAGCTTTGTCACTTACAAGATCTGTGACCTTAAGCAAGTTATTTAACCTCTCTGAGCTTAATCTGTAGAACGGGGTCACTAATGCCTAATTTGCAGAGCTATTGTGAGGACTAAATGAAAACATGCATAATATATGAAGACCTAATATAAGGCCTGGTATATAGTCAATGGTCAACATGATATAAAAGTAATTGATTTAATCAAAAAATCTCTTCACTTCTAGGTGAAAGACAAACTGAGTAAATCATGCCTGTTGATTATGCTACAAGTAAAACAACAAGTATAGCCACCTTCTTGTAGGAAATCTATCTTATGAAGGTTACTATAGAGAAAAACACATTAATTGTGATACAATAAAAAACAAAAAGAAGGTTTACTTTAAACTGGAAAACACTAGAATGCTACATGTGGGGAAATGTAAATATTAAGAATATACCTTTTATCTCTTGAAGTATATACATAGTATAAAATACTAAATAACACTGTCTTTGGCTTACCACTAGGTGGCAGAAATGACAAGTAACTACTTTTTGTTTATTTCCTAAATACAGGGTTAGGTGACCATGTTTTAAAATTAAATTGATGTTCCTCTAATATATAAATGTTATTTTTCTGTGTTATATGATTAAATATATAGTTTAAAATATTTTATTGATTAATTTTGCTTTCACATTTCAGTGCTAATGAAGGCACAGGACATTTTAAGGTATTTTACTTTTATTTTTCATTTATTTTACAAAATAACCCTGTAGCATACAAATTTAAGAGTCACATGGAGATTTTTTTCAACTATAATAAGTGTTTTATAAATAAAAGTTGTTGAAATATGAAGTACGTTCAATAATGTTCTCATAATAGGTTTATGAGAAAAGAGTTACGTAGGGATTTGTTATTAATTCAGAACAATGGTCTAAGGGAAAATAAGTGAGTGAGTAACTTTCAAAAGTCTAAAGCTAAAAGCTATGTTAATTTTGTGACAAAAAAATGTTTCAAAGCATGTTTTGCGTAGTTGGCTTTTAGAGTTAAGTATGAACTTAAAATTTTATTTGCATGTAACATTTTTGTCTCAAGTTAACCTGCCTCAACTTGTTACTTCAATCATTTACTGAACTTGTAGAGCTATGAATGAACTCCTTTGTAACATACTTAAGTTCAGAGTTGTCTTAAAAGCTCCAATATCACAGGTGCCATTGTACACATTGTAGCTTCTATAGCATTAGTCATTCAGAAAAGGTAACTTTTTAAAAGAGATAAATCAGATCTTATAGTTACTTGGGGATATATATATATATACATATATATATGTATGTGTGTATATGTATATATATATGTATGTGTGTGTGTGTATATATATATATATATATATATATATATATATATATAAATGGGTGACTTTGATCTGTTTAGATTTTCAGTGACTCAGTCTATACTAAAACTTGGGTAAGTTACATTTGATTGGGTATACTGTTTTGTGTATACAGTGGTTTAGAGACGTGAATTAAAGCATAGGAACAGATGGGTACTTCTATGGATGAAGTGTATTATAGATGTTTCCCAGGCATCAGCGTGATAGAGGAAATGCAGTGTTAAGTTTGGTGACTTTAAACCTCTTTTAAGTTGTAAAATATCAAACGTAAGGTGATTAACTTTAGGAAGTTTTTTCAGAGTAGTGTGGTGGGTGGGGAAGTGGCATGTAAGTTCGTATATGGGGCAAGTACAGTGTTATATGCTCCCAGAATTATCTGAAACTGTCTGTCCAGAGACTTGGACAGTATGCCAGACAAGCCAACAGAGGATTAAAACCTCATGAAAAAAGAACTAGAAATTAAATTGAAATATTAGCCTATTGAATTCCACAAAAGCACATGTACACCTAGAATATTTATGTAGTTCTGATGCTTACACATCAAAAACATGATGACAATACCACCTATGAAGTGTTTTTGCCCCCCTAAAAAATGTGAAGCTAATCACATGCCTAGATTTAATTACTAATTTACAGAAAATCCAGGACACGAAGAAATATGTTAAATGACACTGTAATGTCAGCTCTAAAAATAATAAAATCATTTTCTGCTAGGTAAGAAAATTGAGACAATTGGTTAAATTTGAACAACATATGCTAGATATTTTTAGATATCAAGAAATTTTAAAGTATGATAATGGTGTTACATTTTTAAAAGAGTTCTTTTAGAGATACATACTGAAGTATTTACAAATGAAATGATATCTCTGGGGTTTGCTTGAAAACAAATGTGGGGCGTGGGGGCCAAGAAATAGTTGGGGTGGCTTGTATTTAAAACAAGATTGGCCTTGAGTAGATAAAGCTAGGTGATAGGTATGTGGCAGTTTATTATACTATTCTTTCACAGTTTTTGAGATATAACTGATGATACAGATGTTAATTTGCAGGATTTATGTCTGTGAGAGGTGAGGAATGTATTATTTCAGAAGCAAATTGATCCTATTAATTTATTTTGTGACTGTTTTTACTTTGCTGAAACAGTCTTTTATACTTAGTTAACAAATTGGCAAGCTTATTGTTTTTTCTTTTAATTCTGTATTTATGATAGAGTTCTAGTTACAGCCTTTGATATTATAGCTTAGTATTCTCTCCTTAAACAGCTGTGTTTATTATACCTTATTTTTGAGTTCAAATAAATATGTCTGACTAGGATGATTCCTGGTTATTAAACTTTTCACCATGTAAATCTGTGGCATGAAAATCGTAAACCCTGTTTCTACCTACATTCAATTTAAAAATGTTTCACAAAGCAGAGATATAGTCCAGAAAATTTTTCTCGGGAGTCATTTGTTAAAACTTAAACATTCTGAAAGGTAGACAGAATGAACCCCCATGTATTCATTGCCCAGTTTTACCAATTAATTAATGGCCAATTTAATTTGTTTTATACCTCTATCCATTTACCTTTCTTCTAGTATTATTCTGAAGTATATTCCATCATTTTGCTACTTCATCTGTAAATGTTTCAGTATTCTAAAAAGATGAAGTTTTTTTTAATGACCATGTATCTTACCCCCCAAAAAGTTACAAAAATGTCAATATTATAAAAGATAAAAATAAAGTGGCAGAACTGTTCTAGATTAAAGGAGATTACAGTAACATGGCAATAAAATGCAATGTGTAATCCTTCATTAGAGCCTGGGTTGAAATAAGGACAACTTAAATAAAGGACATTATTGAGACAATTGGAGAAATTTAAATTTGGATCTGCTTAGATAATTGCATTGTATTAATGTTAAATTTCCTGAATACTTCCATAGATTTCCTGATAATTATATTGTAGTTATATTGGAGAACCCCATTATCCTGAGAGGGTAACGGCTGATTTATTTAAGGGTCAAATATCTCAGTGTCTGCAAATAAATCTGAAGTAGTCTAAGAAAAAGTATATGTGTATATATATACATATATATACATATATACACATACATTAGAAGAGATAAAGCAAATACAGCAACATACTAACAATTCATAAAATAGGTGAAGATTACCTGGGTCTTCATTGTGCTATTCCTACAACTTTGTAAATTCATCATTTTTCTAAAGGTTGAAGGTGGTGAATGAAAAAAATTAACAATTTATTATCACATATCTAGCCAGTATTCAAAATTTTAATTGTCTCAATTGTGGTGGGTGTTTTTCGTTTTTTTTTTTTTTTTTTTTAACATTTTTTAGGTCACGATCCAAGTAAAGTTTACACGTTGTGATTGGTTGATAGGTCTTTAAATCTGTAAGTTTTCCTTTTTTTCTCGCAATTCATTGTTGACAAAACTAAGTCATTTGTCCTATAGTTTCCGACAGGTTGGGTTTTGATGTTGCATCTCTGTGGTATAATTTAACATGTTCTTCTGTCCCTTGTCTTTCCCATACACTGGTACTTAAGTCTGAGTGTTGATCAGCAGGTACAATTCGAAAGGGAGCAAGGATACTTCATAGGTAGTGTTGTTTTTGTCCATCTGAAGGCATATAATGTCTGGTTGTCATGTTTATTTGTAATGTTAGTAGCCATCGGTGCTCAATGTCTAAGTCCATTAACTTTAGGGTTTGAAAAATGTTGCTATCATTCCTTCTTTTATTAGTTGAAATAACTTCTAAAGAAAGAAACTTCCCTTCATCTGTTTGGTTAACCAGTGTACGGTTCATATGGGAAAGGCAGGATAAATGCTTGGTTCTTTCCCTTTACTTACCAAGTTCAACAAAATGAGTTGGTTCATTAACATTCTCCAGTCATAACCGACTTAGGTATTGCTTTTGTTTTTACTTTAATATGAACTCATGGATTTATTTTTGAAATTTTATTGGAGAATATTGGGGAACAGTGTGTTTCTCCAGGGCCCATCACCTCCACGTTGTTGTCCTTCAATCTTAATTGTGGAGGGCGCAGCTCAGTTCCAAGTTCAGTCGCCGTTTTCAGTCTTTAGTTGCAGGGGCGCAGCCCACCATCCCATACAGAAATTGAACCGGCAACCTTATTGTTGAGAGCTCACGCTCTAACCAGCTGAGCCATCTGGCTGCCCCTCCGGAAGCTCAGCGGCAGCTCGTTGTTGTCAGTCTAGTTGTGGTGGGTGCAGCTTACTGGACCATGTGGGAATCTAACCGGCAACCCTGCTGTTCAGAGCTTGTGCTCTAACCAACTGAGCCATCCAGCCGCCCCTGAACTCATGGATTTAAACATGTGGCTATTATCCTTATTGATGTTCAAATTGTCCTATAATAGACATCATAGTCTATAATAGCTTCCTTGCTGTCTGATGTGACACGATGTTTCATGCTCAACTTGTCCATCTCTTGCCCTACACATGGACAAAATCAGTCCTTTCTCCAAGGCGTCCTATTTCCTTTTGGTGCTATTTCAAAATCACAATGTTTGCTACGGGTTCCCTTTGCTACTGGGTTGATAACTGTTTCTAGGCCTTTTCAGTTGACAGAGGTAGGAATTTTTTCTAGGTAAAATATAATTATGGGTTGATACTATCTTTTCAAAAGACCGTTTTAGTGGTATGCATTATCTAAAGCCAGGAAATACCTGAATGTCTTAAATTTCCCTAAAGATCTTAAACTAGCTTATTGTTTTAACTTATCAAATGACCTCTTGTGTTATAGATGGCAGGGAAGATTGCTGTGCTTCATTTCAAAGAAGTATAATCCTGTGAATTTTTTTTTCCTGTTTACTTGCAGACGATAGGAGGTTGTTAGGTGTAGTAGAAAAAATAATGAGTTAACTCTTTAGGTGAGAACTTGTTTTGAAGCCTTAAAACAAAAAACAAATTGTCTTGCAAAAAAGCTGGATCTGATTTGTATGGGGAAGAAAATCCTGTTAACTTGTAAATCTGGGGTCTGAGGACTAAGGTTAAGCACATGAGAAACCCTAGCTTTGAAAGCCAAGACCAATTTTTTTTCTTTTGAGTATTGGCAGACCTCATAATTCTGTTCTAGGTTATCTAAAAAGTACAGTAGTGATAACTTTAGCTAAGTTGGATTAATTTTAACAAACACTTGGGGTAAAGTGCTCACCAGGAATTTAGAAATGAGAGAAATTGGACTGTCTTTTGCTGGTATTCCTGAAGCCTGCTCTTGAGATGGTAAGCCCAGGAAATTGACCTTCAGAAATGCACTGACATCTATCTAGATGATTCAGAAGAGCAGCTTCTCAGGGCACCTGATTGGTTTCTTATGCTAATCAGACAGTGCCATCTACAAAGAGATATCTTCTTGGGGACTCAACCTGGGGCACTGCTATATTTCCTGTTTGAGAGGGCCTTAGCTATGTGAGATGATTTCTACATCTGCATTAAAAGAAAGGGAAACTGCCATTTTTACCTGGATTATATCGGTATCCCATGGTAACAACTAGGCTCTCTATAAGAGTTAAATTCCTTCACATAAAGAGCAAAATTATCACAATACACCAGCAATAACTCTTAAGTGCTTACTATGTGCCAGGATTGTTAATAATTGTTTACATATATTATACATTATGTCACTTCCCTCATGGTAATTCTGTGAGGTAGGTGCTATATTATCTTCATTTCACAAATAGGGACCTGGAGAAACAGAAAGGTTCAACAACTTGCCCTAAGACTTGCAGCGAAAAAGTGGCAAAACCAGGGTTTAAACCAGGCAGTCTGTCTCTGGAATACCTGTGCTTAACACCTATGCTATCTACTACCCTATGGTAATAAAGGACAGGAAAGGTCTTGTTTTGTTTTGTTTTGGAATACATATTTTAAGAGTATGTATGTATGTATGTTAATATATATGACACACACACAAACACACACAAGATCAGACAATTAAGTTCACAAGGACAATTAAGTTCACAAACTCATCCTAGAAAAAGTGCTACATACCTCATTGCTAAATATCACTAGGGTCACCTTCAGAGTACTCCCCTTGGGAAGCTATGTATGCATGGACGCCAGTGCCTAATCTACCCTTCAAAGCAATTTTGGAACTCTTTTTCTGGTATGGCCATCAGAACTGTCATTGTATTACCCTTGATGTCTTGAATGTCATCAAAATGTCTTCCTTTCCATATTTCTTAAGGGAAGGTCTTAAGAAACCAAACTACAGATAAGAAAGCTGAGTGCTATTATGGAACAAATGTGTGCCTCAGCTTCCTAGATCCTCTTGGTAACAATTCTAGGTTCCCTCTCTGCTAGAGTTAGAAAAACACTGCTCAACTTTTCCTGAAAGATATTCTTTTAGTTCCAATTACCTCAGCTTTTCATTTGCATTAGACAGTATCCTCCTTAAAATTGCCTCAGAGAGTGGCTGAGCAAGCATTAGTTTCTACTTTAAATCCCTGTGGTCTCTCCACCTGCTACCTCAGACCATTGGCTCAGATTCCAGCCACATATATCTAGATGTTAATCTTTTTATTTTCCACTTAAAAGAAAGTCTTTTACTGTGGAAAATTTCAAACTCATTCAAAAGGAGACAATAGTAAAATGTACACCCATGTACATATCACTCAATTATAAACTCATGGCCAATCTCATTTCATCTGTGCCTTCACCACTTCTCCTCCCATATAATTTTGAAGCAAATCCCAGACTGTGTGTCAGTAAAAATTGAACTTATTTGTAAAAGATAAGGACTTTTGGATAAACCAGTTTACACCGGAGCCCAGCGAAGGCAGCGCCTGTGGAGTGCTGCCGTTCTTCGGAACACCGAGGAAAACCACCAGACGCCGTCTGTCACCATGGGTAAAGGAGACCCCAACAAGCCGAGGGGCAAGATGTCCTCGTACGCCTTCTTCGTGCAGACCTGCCGGGAAGAGCACAAGAAGAAACACCCAGATTCTTCCGTCAATTTTGCCGAATTCTCCAAGAAATGTTCGGAGAAATGGAAGACCATGTCTGCAAAGGAAAAGTCAAAGTTCGAAGATATGGCAAAAAGTGACAAAGCTCGCTATGACAGGGAGATGAAAAATTACGTTCCTCCCAAAGGCGATAAGAAAGGAAAGAAAAAAGATCCCAATGCTCCTAAAAGGCCTCCATCTGCCTTCTTCCTGTTTTGCTCTGAACATCGCCCAAAGATCAAAAGTGAACACCCTGGCTTATCCATTGGGGATACTGCAAAAAAATTGGGTGAAATGTGGTCTGAACAGTCAGCCAAAGATAAGCAGCCATATGAACAGAAAGCAGCTAAGCTAAAGGAGAAATACGAAAAGGATATTGCTGCATACCGTGCCAAGGGCAAAAGTGAAGCGGGAAAGAAGGGCCCTGGCAGGCCAACAGGCTCAAAGAAGAAGAATGAACCAGATGAGGAGGAGGACGATGAAGATGATGATGATGAGGAAGAGGAGGAAGATGAAGAATAAATGGCTGTCCTGTAATGATGTGTGGAGTGTGTGTGTGTGTGCGCGCTCAGGCAATTGTTTTGCTAAGAATGTGAATTCAAGTGCAGCTCAATATTAGCTTCAGTATAAAAACTGTACAGATTTTTGTATAGCTGATAAGATTCTTTGTAGAGAAAATACTTTTTTAAAAATACAGGTTGTAGCTTTTTGAGGGGCTACTACATACAGTTAGATTTTAAGGCTTCTGATGTTAAATGTTTCTAAATATTTAATGGTTTCTTAATTTCTTGTGTATGGTAGCACAGCAAACTTATAGAAATTAGTATCAATAGCAAATTTTTGGTTTTTTTAGACTGTTGCATTTTGTTTTTTAAAAAGATTTTGTAATAAAATTATGTATATTAAAAAAAAAAAAAAAAAAAAAAAAGATAAGGACTTTTTACAAACATAATAATAATACTATAATTTTTAAAATTTACAGTAATACCCTAATCAAATATTCACATTCTATTTAAATTTCCTAGATTGTCTCATGAAAATTGTTTTATACGTTTCTTTAAATCAGGATCCAAATAAGATCACACATTGTAATTGGTTCATATATCTCTTTATAGTCCTTACATCTTTCTTTAGTTTAACACTTCCTCCTCTGTCATTTTTTTTTCTTGCAGTTTTTTGTTAAAGAAACCAGGTTGTTTTAGACATTTAATCTTCCGCAATCTTTCTCTGTCAATAAATTTACTCTGTTTTATTTTTGATGAGATATTAAAATAAATCAGTAAGCCTTTCTAGTAAAAAAATTGTTAACATACTTTTCAGAAAGGGGAAGCTAAGCAGGAATTTTTTTTCTTTGATAGGTAAATTAACTCAAATTTTATAGTAATTTTTCATAAGTCTGTTGAATCGTCTTGGCTATAAAATTTGCTTTAAGGTTTATACATTTTTTATATATTTCATCTGAAAATATTTGTTTATTTATTTATTTAGCCATTGGAAAAGAAGTTTGTCCGAGTTTCAGGAGAAGCAACTGTTGGGCATGTAGAAAAATTCCTCAGAAGAAAAATGGATCTTGATCCAACTTGTCAGGTAGAGTACATGTATATAAAAGTTCAGGTGAAGTTGTGAGGTTTCCTTAAGTATATTAAAGAAAGAATGAACTCTAGGATTTCATGCAGTAGCTTTTGTCTTATGATATTATAGATATTATAAATGCTAAGTGCTATTGGTACACAGTGACTCCCACCCCAACTTTAATCACGTTTGACTTGCTCTTTTTCACTGCCACTGATGACCATCTACTGATGTCAAAGAAAAGCTGAGGATATGAGAACTATTAAAGACCTTCTAGAGCCTAAGGTCCAGCTATTCCTTTTTTGTAGTAGAGCAAGAGATTATCTATCATCCATCCACTTCTCTTCAGAGGACATCCTTGCATTTATAAATTGCTCAAGTATAACAAGCTATCACAAGACACCTAGAAAAGTCAAATATCTATCTAATGTAGACCCCTTTTTTTTAAGGATTGAAAAAGATCTCCCATTCTAGCTATATAATAGTTTTTTGTTGTAAGATGAAAACCTCAATCCTCATGTATTTTTGAACATAAAGTCTAAATCTACTCTTAGTTTCAGTAATGTGGGCCAGTGAAAATGCACGTTTATATATTAGGTTGGTGCAAAAGTAATTGCGGTTTAAAAGGTTAAAAATAATTGCAAAAACCACAGTTACTTTTGCACCAGCCTAACAGTTCTGCTTTTTCATTAGTCATATTTAAAAGAGTTGTTTTTTTTAATTTCAACAATTTATATTTTATTTAGGCTAATACTGCCTTATTGGGTACATATAAAATTAATGGCAGGCTCCAGGCAGATACTGGAAGTTAAGCTGGAATTAACAAGAAATGTGGGTATTTGAGAGGTGAGGGTGCGTTGCATTAAACTAGGGCTTTACTCCAAGACATCCAGAGCAAATGCTGCACTATCATTAGAGTCAAACATCTATTCATCTGAGCCAAAACATGACAATTGACTGAACACATGACCTAGCATAGGTTATTTAAACTCTCATAATCTAAGTATGGTCATCTACATCATGGGGAAAATCATAATATATATTTTGCATAAAAGAGATTTTTGTTATTCCTCCTCATGTGTGAAATTTCAGAGTAATTTTTTCTTTTTTTTTATATTTGGTGTGGTGTTTTTGTTTTGGTTTTTTTTTAACTTTTATTTATTTAAGTGTGTTTTTCTAGGACCCATCAGCTCCAAGTCAAGTAGTTGTTTCAATCTAGTTGACGGTGCAGCTCACAGTGGCCCATGTGGGGATCGAACTGGCAACCTTGTTGTTAAGAGCACCGCGCTCTAACCAACTGAGCTAACCGGCTGCCCTTAATGAATAATTTTTATCTAAAATAGCTTTCTGCTATTGATTAAGTTAATATTTTAAAGCTGGCTGAAATTTTGCTAGTATTTTTAGTACCAATATCTGCCAGTAGTAGATATATATATTAAATATACATTAAATCCAATGAAATGTGACTTCGACTGAGTTTGACATGCTGGCTATATCTCATGGCAACTGAAAACTATTAATGACTTATCTATCACCTTGTAGCCATAGCATAGTTGAGGTTATTCTTAGTCTTTTGGTTAAAAATAGATAGCTGTTTAGAGACTCCTGGACAAAGAATTGTGAATAATCCCATAATAGTCTCTTGGTTCTAAAAGCAGAAGTCACAAGACTTGCACCTGGTTATATAGAATAACTAAGGTAACACCCAAGAGGGTTTTCTCTAGGATGTAGATTAATTACATCCTCTGTGGCTAGATGTTGATCAGAGCACAATTACCATTTATAAGTTTCACATTTTGTGTTTTAAGAAATTTAGAGCTTTGGTTACCGAAGCTCTAAATTGGTATTGTTGTGTAAAACTGTGGGTTTGTTTTTTCCTCATATCATAGAATTCAAGGCTTTTAGCATTTTGGAAATAAAATGATAAAAAACTTATTTTAACCTTTAATTTTCCTAGTCAGCTCTTGCTTCTCTGGGTAAATATTTCTTTCCTATTCAGGTACTATGTAGCTGGTAACGTTCATAAATTATTATTTCACCAAAATGTTAATGGAACAGAGAATTGTCAAATATGCAGACCTACTAATTTGTGTCTAAAATTGTTAAACCTTCTAAATCCAAGAAAGAGTCAAGAGAGTTATTTCTCATATGAACAAAACATTGAGCTAGTTAACCATTAGTCAAAATAAAATTCTTGGTGAACACAGTCACTTGAGCCTGCTCTGCTAACCTTCTTTAAACGAGTTGGTCCCAGGTAGGAAATGTGTGCTCTGTTTTCAGATATATGACCTTCATATATGGTTATTTACTAGCAGGAATGGATGATTACCAGGAGACTGTTAACTAATGATGAACTACCTTTAAAGTTACTTGTGGCAGATCAAAATTTAAAAGGAAGACAGTTCTAAAAGATAAAAAATATAGATCGTTTGTGCTTAAAAGAGATGTAGGTTAATTCAAAATAAGAAATCAATCATTACTGAATAAATTTCTTTCACAGAGACCCCAGTGCCTCTGGATTACACTGGTTGATTCTGAACTCATTGATGTCTTATTGTATTTTGTTTTATTGTTACTCTTGTGTGTTCTTTTGCACATTGTTTGATCTTTAGACCTTATTTTGCTTTTATGAAATGAGATTTAGAAAATATATAACATTGATCACTAAAAATTCTTTATATAAAAGATGTGAAGTTAGATTTTGTTGTTAATCCTGTCATAATTCCATCTTAAAAGATAGGGTTTTTTTTGTTTTTGTTTTTTGTTTTTTGGGTTTTTTTTAGTATATGGCCATAAACCTACTGTTAAACTGTTTCCAAATCTTTTTAAAGAGACTCTAATGTATCATATGGTGTATCCCTACCATTCTATTCATACTAAATGGAGCATCTATGTATGTGGCCTTAGGAGTACAAAGGTGAGACAGAAATTTCATTCTGTCAGGGAACTCAGAGTTCTGTGGGAAAGATATACAAGTAAACAATTGAATGACAATAGGAGATGAGTGCAACAAGAACACAGAGTGAACGATTTAACTCTGAAGGGGTGAAACAATGGATTTGAATAATGGATAAGAATTTGCTAGACAAAGAAAAAAAGAACATTCTATGAAACATAAGAGTATGTATGAACAAAGAGGAATGAACCAGAGTGGTGAAAAAAAAATCCTGTCTTGGAAGATATAGTGTGAGCTGGCTTTGAAAAACATAAGGGTTTTTCCTCCCTTCCTAAGATTACCTTCACATTCTGATTTCTGCTCTGAGAGTCAGAAATATTATAGTTATTCTTCCTGTTTAAGACTTGTTACTTCAGAAGGTAGAAAGATTGTTCAGAAAAGAGTTAACAAACATCTGAGGCTTCTCTCTTTGGAAGGGTCTGCTTACAAGGTTCATCCTTGCCTGGCATCTAGAAACTTGGCTTGTTCCCTACACTAATAGGAAAAGTTACCAGTTGATAAGTTGTTTCACTGTGCTGAGACTGTACAAATAATGGATCTATGATGAACACCTACTTTCCTTCTGGGAGTTTGGAATTTGGTAATTGCTAGGCAGAGAATGACAACATGATCAGCCCTCAGTAAAAACCCTAAACTCTAAACCTTAAATTAGCTTTCCTGGACAGAAACATTGCACAATTGGCTGCATTTCCACTACTAGAGAAAGGATTCAGGGTGTTATCTCTTCCTGGACTGGGAGTGGAGAACATAGGGAACCTGCGCATGGATTTCTTCAGGCACCACCTACCTTTTTTTCCCCTACTGATCTGGCTGTGTGTCCTTGCTCTTGCTATAATAAATCATAGCTGTGATCATGCTGAGTTCTGTGAGTCCTTCTAGCAAATTACCAAATATGTAGGCTATGTTTGTTGGACCCTCGGAGATGTAAATCTGTTGAACGAAGTACTTTATGAAATACTTATAGTCAAGTAACTTTACAAATCAGCATGTGAAATAGGAATCAATTTAAATATTTATCAGGGGAATGGATATGTCAGTTATGATATATTCATACACTGGAACAGTATACAGCTATTAGAGAGAGAGTTAATTATGTATTCCAAAAGAATCCATGGCATATTAAGGTTTTGTTTTTTTAAATAAAAAATTTGTAGAATAATAATATGTGGCATAATCCCATTTTTATAAAAACAGAAAACCCTCATGCACACATAGCATCTAGGACCATACACATCAAGCTGTTAGTAACTGGCTAACCTCTGGAAGTTAAGATTAAGTTAAAAAGAAAAATATATAGGAGTGGGGAAAAGAAAAGAAAAATATAGTACACAAACCATAAATGTATACCATGTGGTGGAGCCCATTGAGAGTGATGGTTTCTCAGTACTAAATAAAAACATCATGAGTTTCCAAATTCTTTAATTTTTTATGGATCTAAGTTCTGTATGCAAGATCTGTTATCATTGCTTTCAGGTCCTTTTGCAAACAAGTATTGTTCTGCCAGTTTTAGAACTGGTAAGTATAAAACCCAAAATTGTTACTGGTTGGAGATTATACATTATGAAATAGCACAGGGGTTGACAAACTACTCTGTTTCCCCGAAAATAAGACCTAGCCGGACAATCGGCTCTAATGCATCTTTTGGAGTAAAAGTTAATATAAGACCCAGTCTTATTTTACTATAACATAAGACCGGGTATTATATAATGTAATACAAGACTGGGTCTTATATTAATTTTTGCTCCAAAAGATGCATTAGAGCTGATTGTCTGGCCAGGTCTTATATTCGGGGAAACACGGCATGACTCATGGGCCAAATCTAGCCTGCCATCTGTTTTTATAAATAAAGTTTTATTGGAACCCAGACATACTATGGCTTCTTTTCATGCTACAATTGCAGAATTGTGTAGATGTGACCTATGGTAGAATAAGAGAATTGAGTAGAGAACCTATGGCTCACAAAGCATAAAATATTTATTATCTAGCCCTTTACAGAAAAAGTTTACTGACTCTTGAGATGCACTTATGCTTTGGAGGAAGATAGACCTAGGGACAGATCTGGGTTCAGATCTGGACTTTGCTACTTACCAGCTTTGTGACCTTAGGAAAATGTAATGTCTTCACCTGTTAGTATTCCTATCTGTACAATGGTAATTATAATACCTCGCTCACAGGAATGGGAAGACTAACGGGGAAACATACACGTATGTCAATGTATACTAGTATACCATATGGTGTACACAGTGGCTGCTCAATTAAGTGCAGCTGCTTTTACTATTCTTCCCCAACCTTGCTGAAGTTTTTAAAACATGAGGTTAACATGTTGGCAGTGTATAGAATTTTTAGAGTAAACAGAATTTGAAGGTAAGAAATCTGGTTCGGAGCTGATTTCAGTGGTTTAAGCCAAGGGGATGCAGTTAAAGGAATGATATGAACTTAAGATATATTATGAACTAAGAAGCACAGAACTTGGTCATTGATTGCACATGAGAAGGAAGTAAAAGGAGGAATAGGAGTCAGAGGTGATATTCTGGTTTAAAGGACAAGGAGAAATTTCATGCCGTAAGCTAAACAGAGACAATAAATAGAGACATTAGGAGATGGAGACAATTAAGTGGTATATATTAATAAGACGTTGAGGACCTAATCCCATTTTTAGGCAATGGGAAAGGAGCAGTCAGTGACAGAGATTAAAGATTTGCTTTTCTGTTTTAGCAAGTAGGTATATTGGAATCTTACTACGTTACAATATAGAACTATATAACAATGTCATTCTTTCTTTATAAAAGTAGATTTATCTTAGCGCTTTGACATTACTAAAGGGCTGAAAAGACCTTGTTAAGATTGTTCCATCCATAAAACAGTTCGCTTTGGTGTGTACTTTATGTCAGGGGTAGACTTTCCATTGTTGGAAAATGAGTTGTTCCTTGTAAGAGAATTATTCAAATAACTAAAGATTGCCTTTTTAAGCATTATCTACCCTTTTAATCATTTTATCCTGGAACTTTTTAAAAAATGTACTTTCCTGCACCTTCTTATGGTGAATATATCAAATGTGATTTAACTTGTTCTCAGAGATTCAAGGAAATCATTTGAATATCCGCTGTACTATGCTGTTGTCTTGCTATGTCCTCTAATGCTCTTTCCATGTTACTTTATTTGCTTTTGTAAAATGTTTCTAAAGTCTTTCTTGAGAGTGTTTCATCGGTTTAAAATAAAATAATGAAGTGTAGTCTGGAAATAATTATGTTGATTGTCTTAATTTTTTCATGTTGTTTTTTTTCCCTTGTTTTTTCCCCCTCGTGTGGTTTTTGAAGAAGTAAAGCATCTGATACTTTTATTTGCCCGTAGGTAGATATCATCTGTGGTGACCACCTGTTGGAGCGGTATCAAACTCTAAGGGAAATTCGACGTGCGATAGGTGACGCAGCAATGCAGGTAGGCCTTCGATGTTAAGAAATATTCTACAGTTTGCTTAAAATTACCTGGATTATAAATAAAGCTAATATTTATTGAATGCTTACTGTGTATTAGGCATTCTTCTAAATAGTTTATATGGATAAGCTGTTTTATTCCTCATAATTCTATAATGTAGGTATTTGATCCCCCATTTTATTTTTTAAATCATTTTTTTAAAGATAAAGTTAATATGTAATATACATTATTTTCAGGTATCGACAACATGGTTATTCAATTATCCCCCGTTTTAAAGATAAAGAAACGGGGGTACAGAAAGGACATGTAACTTGCCTACAGTGAGTTAGTGGGTAAGCCACAGCTCAGACCTCAGGCAGTGTGATTTTCGAGGCCTTGTTCTTTTTTCTCTGTCCAGTACTGCAGTAGCTTTGAAGACCACTTATCAAATATATCTGCAAGGACATTTCTTTAAGAAAAATTTGTAGATATTCATTTGGCTTTAGAGATTCACATACCATTTCTTGCTCAATAGGTAAGAAGTCATGGTAATTATTTTGGTGTTTTAATTAGCCTGTAATATGAGTGGGAATATAATGTGAAATCTCCTAGTCAGGATAAATGAAAAGCAAGTACATTTTTTAAAAAGTTCCATGATAAAAAAGATTCACATATTCTAATGTATCACTGAATCTAGAATAAATTGTTTTAAGAGCTATATGGCTCTGAGAAGCTTTTAAAATATTAATAAATACTTTAAAGTATTGAAGATTTCATGAGCAGCTCTCAGCTTAAACAAATATTTGTTTGTTAGACATATAATTCTTTGTTTTCATCTAATGCCTATACTCAGTGAACAACTACTTAAAATAGGTTACAGAATATTGTAAGAATTATTTTCTTAATGTAGCTTATGCAGTTCCTTGGAAGAAGCAGAATAAATGTACACAGACATCTTATGTGCATACATACATATATATTTTTTCACGGCATACGATAAAACACATGAGTTTTGAAAAAGACATATACCTCTTTAACGCAAAGCCCTTCTTGAGATTTGGAACACTACTCTCATCCTCAGAGATGAGAATGGGCATTTGCATTTGTGAACCTTTTTCTAGAATTCTGGTGAGTTTTCGCTAGAGTTGCCCAGAACAGAAGCCAGATTGCAATGAGTTGAGTAGTGAATGAGAAATGAGGAAGTAGAGCCATGAAAAAGCTTAGCAAAGAAGAAAAAGACTAATAGCTAGAGCAGGATTGGAAATGCAAGGCATGTGTGACATCACTCCCCTATGTTGCTCAAAGTAGGCCATTTGCTTACGGCACACTTCCCCAATAAGTCTTCCTTTTTAGCTAGATTTCTAGTTCATAATGGGTTAGAAATAGCCCTTTAAAAAGGTAGATTGCTTGCTGGATGCAGCCTTGGTGAGAGCACAAAGAATGAAGACCTGCTATCAGGAGAGGAGATAGAAACCCAAAACAGCAGATAAAAAGACTCAAAAACACAGTATCTGGTGTCACTTAGTATAGGGTTAAGTTGCCCAACAACCCCTGACTGAAGACATCACTGCGTTACTGTTCATAATGATGACCCTGGATATCAAAGAAAGGTGAAATTGTATCGACCAATCTTCAAGGAGGAAGGAAAATAAAGAGGGTGCCAAAAAAATGTTACAGTTAAAGGAAAACTGTACTAAAATTATAATGCTCACTATATACCGATAACAAAAGATGAATACAAATCACGTTTGACTTCTGCAATTATAAGAGGTGCTCAGAGTGGTCACCATCAACGTGTAGACACTTGATTACAACGAGCTACTGCTTGAGCAACATTGACCAAAGTGTCCACTTGTATACATTTTTTTGGCACCCCAGTATATGATATACTAAATGGGTAAGAGTTCCAAAGTTTTCTCACTTACAATAGTAGTGAGCTGCATTTATGTGGAAATAAATGTTTCATTTCTTAGCAGATCTATGATGTTTTGCGATAATTGAGTCTCTTTTTAAAGAAGCCCAGTGCCTGGGTGGTCTGTTCGTAGTCTGTGCAGAGGAAAGGTGTATCTCTTTTCGGAGAACTGCTTAGCCATAAACAACCCAGGCTAACTATAGATACCTAGTAGTTTCAGAACTGTCTCCTGAGAGTCAAAAAAGGGCACATTGTCAGGAAGTGTCTGGTGATGAGGTGAGTGAAGAAGCAAGTGTATTTATCTTGAATCCTTTATTCTCTTTAAATCAAAGAAGTTCACATTAGTGTTGGGTTATGAAAAACAAACCATCTTTGGCTTGATTGTTTACATAACTAGTTTTCAATAATGGCAAAACACTTTCTTTTTTTTACCTTTTCAGGATGGTCTGCTGGTCCTTCATTATGGTCTTGTGGTTTCTCCTTTGAAAATTACTTGAAGATTTTAGGATTATTAGGAGAGAAACAAAATAAGGAGGCTTCTGCAGAATTGCATCTCACCAAAGATTTTCACAAAATGTAATTGCTACCACTTTGTGCTGTTCGGGACATAGCTTACCTATTTTCAGCAACCAAGCACCGTAACATTTATAAATACAACTTGGAATGATGAAATTCATCTGTTTTACTAGAGACTGTATATAGAAAGCATCCATAGCTCAGGGGAAATTTTTCAAAGCATTGAATTTTTAAATTCCTTGTGATTTCAAATTGACATTGATTTTGCTTCTGAATCTTTGATGAACGTTGGCTACTGTTCTTTGTTGAGCCATATTCCTTTCAGGTTGGTGGTTTGGATTCTGCTCTCTGGAATGGTATCAGGGGTCAGTTATCCTTTTGGAAGAGAAGGACGGTTTTGAACTGAAAATTAAAAGACAGTCTTTGTTAAACCACAGACTGTACCTCAGACAAAGACCAAAACTATCAGCCACTTTTGTATGTTGCCATCGTATTTTGAACTTGTAGCTATATTTTTTTTTTTAACTAGCAACACTACTAAAGAGATATTACTCACTTCTAAAAGGGATAAATTATCATTATTCTGTGTGAAGAGACTATCTCCTGCAGGGTTTATGGTCCATACCATAAGCCTTCAATGGAATAAAGACTTCTTTAACATATCTTATAATAAGGGGTGCCTCTTTGCAACAATATTTTTATTCCTCAAATGTTAATTTTATTAACATTTTATTTGAGTATATAGTGTGACTGTCAATAACTTTGTAATGACACTACTTCTGAAAGTAATAAAAAAATCGAGACGTTTACAGCATAAATACTTATTCATTGTTTCCGCAGTAAACCAGTTTAATGTTCATTTTCCCATTACTTTGTCACTGGGATAAAGAATATGGATGTTTGAGACCTCACTCACTTGCATACAGAGATTTCAGTTTTAAACATTATTTTGCCTAAGATTAGCATTGTGATAGCTTTCTAAAAGAACTATTTTGTATACCCTGTTTTACTGCAAAATTTCCAAGTCTGCATAGAAACAATTACAGCTGGGTAAGGATTGGCAATTTTTTTGTAAAGAATTTGTGAATTGTGTATAAATATCTTCTAACCTTTAATAAAATTTTTTAATAAAAATTTATTTTAACCTATTGAAATGTTTTTGCTTATTGTGAATTTAAAAAAATAACTCAAACTCTTTAAGAGAAGAGGTATCAAATCAAACTTAAACTTTACCGTCAAATAGCTATTTTATAAACATCTTTACCTTAACTCATTATGCTTGATGCTGTTGACACTGGACAGAATAGCAATTATGGGATTCATTTGCCTCTGGAATGTTTCTTGCACAAATTACTTAATGTTTTTATTATTGTCCCATGTTAACGTACGTATGGCAGGAACCTCCAAGACCACACTAAGTTTCAATGGTTCACTAGAGGGACTCACAGAACCCAGAAAAGCTATTATACTCACGGTTGTAGTCTATTAGATTAAAATCAGCAAAGGAAAAAGATATATGGGGCGGAGTCCAGGAGAAACCAGGCACAAACTTCCAGTTGTCCTCTCCGAGTGAAGACAGGGACAGTGTTTAATTCTCCCAGCAGTGATAAGTGACGTGCAAAGTGTTGCCAACCAGGGAAGTTCACATGAGTCTCGGTGTCCAGGGTTTTTACTAAGAGTCAGTCACACGGGCATGCAGTACCCATGTGATTGATTCAGCCATTGAGACCTCAGCGCTGGCCTAGTGATCAAATTGACACAACATGTTCTGGGGGCCACAGGAATAAGAAAATAGGCATTCACCAAAAATGACATGGTTAGCATGAACCGGTGTGACCCAAGGTCTCAGGCGTACAAAGACGACATTCCAAGGGCTCTGAAGTTATGAATGATAGTAACATGGAAATATAACTCATTTTGAAGTAGAACATTAAATGTAATTATTTTACAAACATGCGATAAGGAAGACAAGAATTCACCATTTGTTAGACATTGTATGGACAAGATTAAAATTAAAGGGGAGTTCCTTCAAGGAATTCACAGCCTTTGGGTTACACATATCTCAGAATTGTAAAGGCAGATACTGGTAAATAAGAGCTACCCTTCTTTCCTCCTCCCTCCTGAACTTGACCTCCAAAAATATCAAAGAACTAAGTTATATCTGGTTACATCTATTTGGCCTGTTGTTACTACCAGGCAGTAAACTAAGTGCTGATTGATTGGTTTACATATCTGTAACCCCAAATCAATGTGATCTTGGGCTATATGAACAGAAATACAGTTTCAGATTTAGGAAATTAACACTTCTAACCTCCAGTGCATCTTGTGTCCAGTTCTGGGGAGCATACTTCAAAAGATACTGACAGATGGGAGAACAATGGCATAAGAAACAGTGAGACCCAGAAACCAAAAAAACAAAAAAGACACAAAGATTGCTTCTGATTCACTTGGAGAAGTGAAAACTTAGGGGTGAGGAGGAAACACTTGGTAGCTGTCTTTAAATAACAAGAGGATCAAAGACTTAGATGAAGGAAAAGCACAAGCAAGAACCAACAAATGCCCAATCTTGTTGCCTTGGGTTAGTCTTGTTGCTGTCACCAGCAGCATGCATTTAGTTTAGTTGGGATAAGTTCAGTTTTTGCAAAAGGAATTTTTACTAGGAACGTAAGCAGAAACAAAACTAAATCCCCAAATCTGCACAATTAAGAGTATAAGAGATGCAGATTCCAGAGCTTGACTTGAATGGGCTAAAGAGATTTGATTGGCACAGCTTGCAGTCCTCTGTTTTTGCCTAAGCCCTCTCAGAGGTGATACTAAGCAAAGATCCTCAGGGATAGTTAGTGGCAGTTGTAGTATGGCAAAACGAGTGCTTGGCAGGTTCCTCCCTGAAGCGCAATCCCAACCTTTAGTATAGACCCGTCATTTCCTCTGAGCTTGGGCTTCACTGAGCATCCTTGTTTCCACCACATTGCCCTCCCCTCCTGAGTCAGATACATTCTTACCTAGTCTCTGACCATTCGTCCTAGCTAACACAGGCCTTGCAAACACTCACACACTCTTCTACTGTGACTGAATTCTTGGAAGTAACATGGAAGTAACGCCTCTGACCCATTTATTTGTTCTATTCAGCTTGCCTAAACTATTAGGTTGGTGCAAAAGTAATTGTGGTTTTTGCAATTATTTTAACCCTTTAAACTGCAATTACTTTTGCACCAACCTAATATATACTCTGTGATTCAATCCTAGATGAATATTCTTGTAGGATCACCAGGTCATAATTGCTTATCAGATGTGTGACTGATTTTTAAAATTGTTTTTTTTCCCCCTTTAAAGTTCTAATGCAACTTCTATGGTGTATTTTGTCATCTTGGAAACTCCTGGTAATAGAGAAGATTCGAGCAGATGCTGATTCTGAATGTTCATTTTCTCCGGTAGACCATGAGCAAAGAGTAAGTCCTCATTTTTATCCTTTCTCAATATGTTGTTGTGTACATGAGTTTGATTCTTGGCCTCTCTTTAAAACTGGGCTGATGAAATCTACGTTTTATTACCTCTAGCGATTAATAGTCCACTCATAAATGAAATGCCACATTGACTCCTGAAAGCTTGCCAAGTAGTTACTTACATAAAATGGTATTATGGTTTGATCTTTACTGCATTTTGATTTTGTTCTGATGGTGTCTGTGGTTTTATAAGGGTTCTTAGTGGGATACTATTTTCATTTAAATGAGAAAAGATTTTTTTTCTTGTAATGTTTCTAAGAAAACATTTTCCCAAGAGAAAAGCTGGTCAAATCATATTTTAAATTAGAAGATGGAGAAGACAAAGTTTGCCAGGCATGGAATTTTCCCCCAAAAGAAATGGAGGCAGTATTGCAGAGTGGTTAAGGATGTGAATTGTGAAGCCATACTGCATAGCTTTGACTCCCAGCTTTGCTGCTTGCAAGCTATGTGCTCTTGGGCACGTTATGTAACTTCTCTCAGCTTTAGTTTTTCTTACCTGTAAATGGGGACAATGGTACCTAATTCAAAGGCTTATTATGAGAATTAATGAATATGTAAAGTACTCAGAACAGTGGCTGGCACATAGTCTTTTATCAAGTACAAATATGGTCCCTATGCAGTCATTTCTTAGCTTACTTCACTGAGTTAGTTCCTTTCTGATGAAGGGGGTCCATTAATATTAAAAGATCTATGTTGAACAATTTGTTTTTTCCTTTCTTTCTTACATGTTTACTCTCTTCACCTCCTATGAATAATGAGGAGAATGGTGGGGGTACAGACTCTGAAGTTGGACCTAGATTCTGCTTTCACCCTAATTCTAATCTTGGCTCTGTTGTTTCTATTTTGCAGATTGGGTTAGTCCATGGACAGACAGTTTCAGTTGCCAGAGAGGAGTTCCTTTTGTTGAGCTCAAGCCTGGCTAAAGATAAAAATGAAAGATTGTCTAGCCCTAAGGGACATCAGGAATTCTGTATGTTGTGTATGAATCCTTATGCCAGGAAATCATGGGAGATGAAAGTTACACCTCTTATTTATTTATACTTATGGCATAGCAGATGAACCTTAGTGAACTAAATTTGTTTTAATAAGCATTTCTAAGGAAAAATGCTTTTTTACCCTATGCAATAATCAGCAATTGACTAGAACCTGCTACTAATTGTATTCCCAAACTTCAGACCTTATTCTAATTATTTTGGTTACATTGTGTGAGCATTCTATAACCTTTAAGAGCATGTGATAGAGTTAGAATGAAATGTCTCAGACTTACACAGAACAGACAGCACTAGCCTCATCAGAGACATGAGTAGCCATGTGGTGAACTATAGTGATTAATCAATGAGGAAGTGAGCCTGGAGACCCCTCCAAGATCAATCTTCTTTTTTTTTTGCAGCCTGAGCTTTCTCTGTTTTGTTTTATTCAGAACTACTGAAGCACTATAAAAACATAAACCTTTAAATGTCTTCAGTGTGACTCACTCTGTTGTATTACAGTGCTGGTTGTGTGTGTGTGTGTGTGTGTGTGTGTGTGTGTGTGTGTGTGTTTCAAGGAATTGTAAAAAAAGAATTTGTACATTTTAGCTAGCTAGTCTCCACCCCCACCTAGTAAGCTTGTGAAATACTTATCAGCATAAAACATGAGGGCAATCTAATCATCTTCTAGGAGATCGATAGAAGAGGAGAGAAGCCCTTTGAAATTCACAGTAACCATTCTTTTTATGCTTTAAGGGTGTGCAGTGGAACATGGTAATGTAATAAACACAGTCCTTTGTTTGACTGGATTCAAGAGCACTCACCCATTTGCAAATGGCACATCCATGTGAGATATTTGAAAATAGCAGAAGGCATAATGATACCAATCTAACCTGTACATTAAATTTGTACATCCAATACTGGCAGCAAAACCAGTAATGTATGTTCCATAAAGGAAAATACAATTTCACATATCAGCTCTATTTTAAGATCCTACACTGAGCCGATTCAGTTATTTCCATTTTAAATTACTATGCTTTCAGGTACACCAATTTATTTGGTCCTAAGAAAAAACATCCATTCTTATGATTTAGAGGTTCTTCCAAACCTTAGAGATCTCTGATTCTATAATAGAATAATATTAGTTGGAAATCAGTGATGGGTGCTCATGAGCAAGTAACATTCTAGCTATTTATTCTTTCTTTCATTTACACTCAAGGAGATTTCGGGCTTTTTCTCCAGGCTCTGTTTTGAAATCAATACTCTTATTAGATCTGGCTTATGTTGTCCTAATGGGATTCCTTCTAACTGGGATTGACCCAGGTGGCTGTGCATAATGGTCTCAGCTGGAGCAGAAGGTATAGTAGACTTCGTAATTATATTTTTCTGAGTGCCATAAATTCTCTATCAGAGGACTTTTTAAAATTGAGGTTAAATTTACATGACATAATATTAGTCATTTTAAAGTGAACAATTCAGTGACATTTAGTCTATTCACAATGTTGTGCAACCACCACCTCTATCTAGTTCCAAACATTTCCAGCACCTTATCCCTTTAATAGTAATTTCCCAGTACCCGCCACTCCAGCCCTGGCAACTACCCATGTGCTTTCTGTTCCAATGGAGTTTTAAATGCATTTAAAAAACTGTTTCATGTTTGTCTTTAGAGCCATGAATGGTGGTCCTGCGCTCCTTGCTTCTATTCACAGGTATGTTCTAGAAATTTATCTCCTGGACTACATGTGATTTGCATTATTTCTGGATCTGAAATTTGGACTCTAGTTTTCAGATAATTGCTCAAGTCTTGCCCCCTCTTTAGCCAGTACAATAAAATGAATTCTAAGTATCCTGGATTTATTACCTCTTGAGGAATTGTCTGTTCTGTAATATTCCTTCATTTCCAGTCCCTTTGATACATGTGCTATAGAATTCCTTTGCAAAATTATTTTTTTAAACTTTTTTAAAAACAATAAATAGGTAAACAGCACTCAATTCTATTTCAGTTTTAGCAGAAGCAGAGGTGACTCATAGTTGGAGGGGCCCAGAGCCCAGGTTTGAGCTGCCACCACTTCACTGCCATGCAGGAAGGCTGTAGGCTCAGGAATCTGCAAAATAGTTAGTAGTTTGCCTATAAAACTTTGTGTTGCCAAGGGTTTCTGGGGCAGTGGTACCTGGTGAGGAAGGGTGAAAAAGAAGATAAAAAGAAAGATTTCTATTCCTTCAAGTGAGGGGACGTTCTTTTATGTAGAGAGGCAACATAGGGAAGAAAAGCAAGCACTACAGAGTCAGAAGACCAAGGTACAAATTCCAGCTGTTACTTCCTGTGTGACATCAGACAAGGGTCTTGACCTTGTCATTCTAGGCCCTATTCCTTCATTTGTAAAACGGTTGTACAAGTACTACACTTACAGAGTGACTGTAAGGTTTAAATGAGATAATGCCATGGTCATCACCTAGTGCAGTGTCTGATACATGGTACTGAATAAATTATAGCTGTAATTATAGCTGATAAATTAATAAGTCTCGAGATGCAAAGAACCCCATTGTCTAATGACTCTAAAAGTCATGTTGGATCTCATTACTGTGCTTTGCAGACAGGCTTCCCCACAATCCCACAGACTCACTATGTTGTCCTTTTCTGTGGTAACAGTTGATGTTGCTTGCTTCCCTTCCTTTTTCCTCCCTGCCTTATGATTCTGAACACCATGTTTCCATGTTAGTGTAATTATTCTGATTTAATAATTTATCAACTCTATAAGATGCTTTTAATGTCTCATAAATGAGCTTATGACGATTACTGGCAACTCCTGCAAAATAGGAGATACAAATTAGTCAGAGCCAGAGATTATATAAATGTAATAAGACTCTGGTTTGGCATAGAGAAGGATTCATTAACTGAATAGTAGTCTTAGAAGCAACAGCCAATGTCTATATTGCAAACCCATGTATTGATGAGACTATTGTTCCTTAATAGGCCTGAAAAGATGTTTTGATTACTGTAAAACCCTCATTGTTAGTGCACGACAGAACTCTTTTCACCAGCAGTACCGTTAACGTATCTTTGAGTGGCTTACAAGTGCCCTTAGCCAGATGGACTGAGAATGACAGTACTGTTCAGGGTTCAGTAAGCTCTAGCTTCAGCCACCAGCACCAGCTAGGAGTTACATCCATATCATCCCATTCACAGTCTCCGTCCTAGAACCTGGCATGGCATTAGGGAATCTAAACTTGGCATCCATGCGCTTCTGGACACCAGAAGTAGATAGTCCTAGAGGAGTCACAAGCCTCTTGAGCTGTACAAAGTTTTGTGTACCCTGTTTCCCGAAAATAAGACCTAGCTGGACCATCAGCTCTAATGCATCTATTGGAGCAGAAATTAATGTAAGACCGGGTATTATATTATACCTGGTCTTATAGTAATATAAGACCTGGCATTTATTATATTATATTATACCCAGTCTTATATTATATAATTTTTTATTAATTTTTGCTCCAAAAGGTGCATTAGAGCTGATTGTCCAGCTAGGTCTTATTTCTGGGGAAACCCAGTATGTATATTTTTCTGGGATAGGGTGTACAGCTTTTCAAAGTGGGCTATAATGAAAAAAAAAAGGTTAAGAATCATTACAGTAGAGGAAAATTCTATTACTGTTACCTATGCCCTACCTAAATATCTGGATTCTGCAGGAATATAACCGCACTTTCAAGGAAGGAAAAGATTCTTATTGTTTTGAAGGACTTTTTATCCTATGCCTTCCACCAGTTCATTCTCAAAGTTCCCCAAGTTGAGCTAGTTAAATCATTACCCAGGCACCGAATGCATTGTCTTTTTATAATTTGATTTTGATTTCCCCACTCCTTACCATGAACTTAGTGTATTATGTGTTTCAGACCAGACAGTCTGAAACAAATGCAAACTATAGCCTCAAGGCTTTGTCAGGGAGAAAAAAAAAAAGCTAAATGTGGATGCATGGAACAGAGAACATACGATTTCTGAATTATTTAGGGTGCAGCTGTCTCTCTGTTAAGCAGCAGAAACCACAGAACACAAGTTACGTTGGTAGGATTCTTATGACTTTTAATTCTTATTTTACTAATGTTTTAGAGTAAGTGTGGGGAGTAAAGACAGGGATGGAGTGAGAGAAAGGAAGAAAAGTATTTCAAGTTCCTTGAACTATGGAAGCATGTGCTAGGATAAGAAAGTTCAGTAAAAGCATGATGTCCCGATTACCATAGAGCTATTAATGGAGAAGTGTGACAGAGATATGGCAACTCTTTAGCTCTGGTGGAAGTGACTGCTGGCAGAGAATGAATCCTGCACCAAAACTGGCAAACGTGGAAGACCGGGCAATGCATCTGCCCCACAGCTGGGCAGATGAAAAGTTGACGCTCCAGAATCTACTTCTTCGCGTGTGAGTAACAAGCATGTGTGCTCTTTCTCTGGTTTGTGTCTTTTCCTCTCCGGCAGGGAAGGGAGACCCCACCAACCATGCAGCAATGGGAAAACTGGTGGGCAAGACTCTTTTAGAAAAGAGAAATATTTCTTTTTTATATTTGCTGGTGGTGCTGATTGACCAGAAGTGATTTATTTTGCTTTGGAGCAGTAGCATTGTATCCTGGTGATAACATATTCTACACTTAGCACTCTTAAAAGGCATAGGAGAGGGAAAACAAGGCCACTTTAGGACCTAGACTAGTGCGAAGGGGACATGTGGGTTCTGTCTAAGGATGAGGGCATGAAATAGCTAATTCTACATCACCACAAATGAACTGACACAGATAAATGAGACCTTCACTTTTTCCATTCATACAAATACTCACCTCTTCTAGCTTATACTACTAAATCTAAGGTCAGCTTAATCACAGCTTGGGGTAACTATTACTGTAGTTCTAACATTAAGGTGAAAAGCTATATTCTTAATTGAGTAGGATTTTTTTCCTAATTAAATGGATTTGATAAGCTGAAAGCCTAAAATCTAGGGACTCTTTTCATTACTTTATTTCTTGGGGCAACCCTTAAAACTTATCACTGCCATTTTTTTTTTAACCTACAGAATTGGAAAGATATGAAATGGGCAGGGTGAAGTCATTACACAAATCATAGAAATGGTCAACATGCATTTAATTTTACCCATCAAGCAAATAGAGCTAGAGGGGGTAAGCTCTTTTGAGAAGAACCTAAATATGTTTCAAAGGGAAGAATACTAGACTAGCCTTTATTATTCTTCCCCCCAGAATGGAAGAAAAGGATCTGTGGAATTAAGGGGGGTGGGAGGAAAAGTGTCCATTAAACAAACACCTATCATTTGTGGAACTGTTTTATCAGAGTAGTGTCGGTGGTGGACCATGGGTTTATCTTTGGCAGTGATTTTATATTTTAGGTATGTAGAGTGAGATTTTATAGCTGGGTAATGGCTGGTTATAGTGAGTGAATAGAGGTTTTAATTTCAATTCACAGCAACTGATGATGATCACAGATTTAGCACCGTTGTACTTCCTCTGCACTGGAATCATCTATCACTGTAAAGCCTGAGCCTTAGGTGAGAAAGCTGTGTCCTTAGACACCTCCTCTGTGATGGCTCTAGGACTGCAGTTTCCTCCAATCTAAGGGGTGGTTTTCTTATTAGAGAAAGTAAGTATTCAATGCGAACTATGAGACGGAAGCCTTGAAGACATTGCATGGTGGTGACAGGTGTTTTGGTTTAGGAATAACCTGTTGAACAAGTCAAATGCATCTTATCCCCTCTTAAGCATTAACTTTTTTTAAGCAACAGAATTATATTTTTTGGCTTGAAATGGTGCTTTCTTCTATATTTGTTTTCTCGGTTTTCTTAGTAGATATTACTGTCTCCTCTAATATTTCTTCAAAACTTTCCCCTATCTGGGAGGTTTTCTTAGAGGCCACCTTAGAAGCCTCTTCCTCATCTTCCTCCTCCTCTTTCTTAAGAGACAGCCCAGTGGCTGAGACTTTGGAGGTTGTAGAACTGAGGATTCTGGGTGGGAGCAGATAACCGGGGTTAGAAAGTGGATGCAGCCCTGAAATAGTCGATCCACTGGTGCTAAAACGTGTCTCTTCGCCTTCTAGCAGTTTCCTGTAAATTGAACAGAGAAAAACTCTCAGGAAGCCAACTTGCAACTCCTTACAAAGAACTTCACCCTGCAGCTCCTGTTCATTTTAGAAAGATTCTATAAGACTTTTCAGTTCACTCATGAGATTGAGACCAACAGATATGGAATTCCAAGGCTAAAGACTTGGATTTATCTAGCAGCATGTGCGTGCATGCATGCACACTCGTACGCAACACACACTCACAGATTCAATTTTAGCACCGTCTGTGTTTACAGCACTGTCAAAGGGAAACCTATTCTATTCACAAATATATTAAAGGAAAAACCTGCAATCCCGTTTGGCCTCATCACACTCATTTTTGGCACTTAAGAGTCTACAAAGCTCTGGGGAAAAAAAGCTTTGCTAATTGACACCCTCGGTGCAATAGGAATAAGGAAGTGAGAAGTCCACAGAGGAGGAAAGAACTGCCTAATTCAGCCTGAACTTGAGATCTATACCTTTCCAGTGTACAGGAGTACAAAGGGAATGAAACGAGCAATAACAAAGGCCGGTGAATATACATGTTTCAGATCCCAGACTTCTTCTCAGCCTGGCCTAAAAGGCATCAGAAAAGAGTCACCCCAATACCTTGTTTCTTGTAACTAATAGTTTTTGTCATCCTTTCTTTAAAATCAGAAACTCAAGACACTATCAAATACTCTTAGAGCTTTTTTTTTGCTGTAGCATACACAGTATAAAGAAAAAGGAAAAAAAAATGCTCAGACAGATCTGGGGTTGAATCTCAGCTCTTCCATTTACCAGCACTGTGACTCGGAGCAACTTAACACAGTCCGTGGTTCAAGTTTCCTCATCTGCAAACTGGGAATAATGTGACCTGATTATTTATGTGCAGGATCTAATAGAGTGCCTGGCTTGTGGGAATCAGTCAAAAAATAGTAGCTGCTGTTATTACCTTTTTTTTTAAGGTAAATGTTCACTTGAATATTGCCTTGAGTAGGAATCAGGGGGACACCTCACCTATGAGGAGTTTCTATGTTGTATAAACTCTATTTTTAAAGTGAGAGTCTGATGGGTTTATTTCAACCTCTGTACTCACATTATCCCCTTAAATCCCAGCAGCCGTAAGTAGACTATTCCAGGTCTCGCAAGGTGAAGCTGGGATATAATAAAGTTGAGGGATAAAGAGGTCGGCTCACCTGGAAGGGGCCAGTGATGTCTCTCCTCGTCCCCCCGCCCCCATCGGAAATCAGAGAGACCAGAACCACTAATTTGGGTAGTGTTGTCTCAGGTGACTGCATCTGCTTGGGTGAACATGCCCTTCGAAGTACCTGTAAGCTGCTATCTCAATGTCGAGAGCCATTTTAACATTGAGCAAGTCCTGGTATTCCCGAAGGTGGCGTGCCATCTCACTCTTGGTGCTCCTCAGATCATTCTCCAGCTGCCCAATGCTATCCTGAAAAGTGACACATCCGACATATTTAGACTAAACCAGCTGAAATTCACTGTGATTTCCACCAGGCCAGGATTCTCAACCCTGCCTACACATGAAGACACCCAGGCCTACTCCCATCCCAGATTAATTCATTGGTTTTGGGTTGGGGTACCAGCATGTGCATTTTTTCATAGAGGTCCCCAGGAAATTTGGATGCATGGTGAGGGTTGGGAACTTCTGCCACAGGGTACATGGTTCTCAACTGAACACCAGGGAGATTTATTTATTTACTTACTTACTTACTTACCGTCCCTCCCTTGCTCGTTGTATTGCTGCTAAATAACTCGCTTGTTGCATGTCCTTTCCAAAACCCAAAGCCTCGGTTTAAGAGCTTAGATTCAGAAAATTCCAACTGTAGAAAGCATACAGAAGACAGCAAGTCTTCTCTGCCTCCATTCCTTTTTATGGGTTTCCTGGAAATCTGCTACTCAATCACTTTACTGAAAGCATTTTATGCGACAGATAAGGAAGCAGAAATACTCCATGGAATATTTTTTATCCACATGGCAGATTGAAACTACATTTTAAAAAGAAACTAGGTTTATGTAACAGTTTTGCTCCAAATTCTTTCAGGTGCAAACCCAGGCACAGAAGAAAAACAGCTTTACGTTTGTGATTCTGGAGCAGCCAGAAGGATCTTTTAAAAACAGCAGATCCTATTGTTTACCTGCTTAAAATCCTCCAATATCTTTGGAATAAAGTCCAAACTCCTCAGCATGGCCTATTCTCTCCACTCGATGTGTTTCAGCTTCCCTGGCCTTCTTCTTTTGCTCCTTAAACTTACCAAGTTGCTGTCTCAGGCCCTTTAGGCTAGCTATTTCCTCCGTTTGGAATGCTCGGGAGTAGGTCTTTACATGGCCCGAACCAACTCCAAGTCATACGAGACTCAGTTCAAATGCCCTCCACTCAGACAAGTCTTCTTGGCACTCAATTTAAGTACCCTCTCTACCCCGATCTCGCACATTATTTTACCTCAAGCCAGGACAGCTGCCAGTCCATGAAGGAACGTTGTGCAGATTAGAAAAAGATACCTCCAGTGGGAGGGAGGACAAATTAGAAAAAAGCACCCACTTGAAAGTGTCCACTCTGCTCTTAACTCCTATCATTGTCTGAAATTTTTTCTTCTTCATTTACTAGTTTACTAGTTTATTTTGTCACCTTCCTCTGTAACAGCATTTTTCACCCTTGGCACTATTGACATTTGGGGCTGAATAATGCTTTATTGTAAGGGCTGTCTTGTGACTTTTAAGGAACTTAGCAGCATCCTTACCTCTACCTACTAGATGCCAGTAGCACACACCCTCCTTCCCAGTCGTGACAACCAAAACTGTCTCCAGACACTGCCAAACGTCCCCTAGGGGCAAATCCCTCCTGTTAGAGAACTACTGCTCTAGAATGTAATTTACATGGAAGCAGGGACCCTTTCTTCTAGTTCACCCCTGGAAGCCAGAGCCTAGCACAAGGCACCCTGTAGACGCTCAGTGAATAATTGTTGTGCGAATGAATGATGCTACATAAGGACTTCTTTTCTTATGACCTGAAACAGTGTGAGCAAATAACCATATAATTCAGTTGCAACTTTGTCAACATGAAGAGCATAGTGACTGAGAGTTATTTTTATAAAATAGTGATGCAGATAAACATATCAGAAAACTCAAGAAAGTAAGTTACCCCTTGTAACTCCCCTTGTGTGGGGATAATAAAGCCATGGTGAAAGTTGAAAGGCAGGATTAATACATCTGGGAGTACAAACTTCCAAGTCAAGAGAATCTGCAGAAATAATTAAAATTCATACCACCTACCTGTTCTACAAATATTGACAGGAATACCACAAAGGAGAGCCTCAACTAACGGTTGGGTATAGATACGCTGGACAATGATGGAAATATTCCAAAAGGTGTTAAGAGATCATAATTTAAAAGTATTTTTACCAAGAAATTTTTCTTGATGGTTACTATTTGAGGTTAAAGTAACCTATAAGCAAGTCTGCTAGTGATGCATCAGGGATAAGAGAATTAATATTACTGTGGTAAGGGGAAGAAAAGTTAGGTTGAGGGAAAAAGGAGAAAGAGGAGGAAGTACTCTCATTATGCAAAGGAGAAGGAGAAATATATGAGGAAAAGAGGAGGACGGATTTCACCAGGATCTCTGTGTTCCATTTCTCGCCCTGCCACTGTATCTAACATACCTCAGTAAGTTTTCTATATTTTAGTTTCTTCAATACTTCCATTTCTGCATGTGGAAAATGACAATGTTTATTCTTCACTGAGGTGTTCTGAGATCCTCAAGTTGGGATTCTAATTTAATGCACCTCACATTATTATATGCTTCCATTTTCTATTAAATTAGGTAATAGGCATTAGAATAACACTTGTCACATAGGAACTGCTCAATAAATGTTAGTGATTTTTATTGTTGTTAATATCGTACCATGTAATTCTCTACCCTTTCAATCATATGGACAAATTAATCATGAGCCCTCTCTACAACCTCTTGGATAACTAAGGAAAGCAATGTATAATAAAACCTTAATATTGGCTAGTGAGAGACATATCTCTTGAAGCCCTAGGGTTGTTTTTTTAAATAACAATTTTGTATAAAAAACTTTCTGAAGTGACTTGTACCACTCTAAATTAAGATATTAAACATAATGCAACCTTTCTCCACAACTATGGGTTATGATAATGATCAATTCTTTTTCTATAATTCTGTGATGTCTTTTTTCATTTAGGTCAACTGACATATATACCAGGCTGTTTATTTCTACCCTAAAAGGCCCCAAAGAGCAGTGTTTCAATTCATGTTCGCTATTCATTGGTTTTCTTTGTCTTGAAAGAACTGCTTTGCTGCTGCTCCTTCTTGAACTGACTCCAGTGGTCCCCCTTCTTCTCTATCTGGCTGCACACTTGAAATCCAAACAACAAAGTGCTTTAGAATCATGTAAAGTTAGAGTCAACAGGCTGGGTATCAGAGGGGCCAACTTTCTAAGGTGTGATTTAGATGTTTTATCTCATCAGCAGGTTAATTAGGTCCTTTTTAAAAATCATTTTTATTTCACAGCTGTGTTTTCTGAATAAGAGGTTGTTGGGGAGCTGAGTTCTACATAAATGAGATTTCCTTGAACTTTTATGATGCACATTTCACACGTCTGTTTTATGGATCAGAGTAGACAAAAAGCACGACTTTGCTCCTTTCGGAAGGAATTGTGCTGACTGCTGATCATTGCTCTTCAATGTCTAATCTCTTTGTTTGCGCTCTTTGTTTCCCCACACCAGGCTGTCTTGCCTCGCCCTTCAAAAGCTCTGCCAAAGATGGCTTCCTGCTCGAAATCAGAGCAGAGTGCTGCAGTGGGCCCCTCCCCCAACCACGCAGCTGCTGCTGGCTTAGCCTGAGGGAATGGGAGACAGGCATTCCCAGCTCCAGCTGGGGTCTCTCCTGGAGTAGATAAAACAGGTGCTGAGTGCCTTCCTCAGGGCTGGAAGGAGGTAGGTTGGGAGCAAGAGAAAGAACTGGCCACAGTAGCATTGCAGTGTTGTAGATTTCAGCACTTTTAGGGGCCCTCAGCCAGGTGACAGTAGCGAGTGCAGCCATCCCTAGTTACTACTCTGCATAATAAACTTAGGTGGGGAGAGAAGATTTTCATATGTGATCCACCCATTGCCTTATTCTCCTTCCTGTGTTTCCTCCCCACATTTTATTCTTTCCTTTCCCCTACCGTATTTTAAAATCTTGCATTACATGAGCTGGTTTACCTTGGGAAATGTGGTTTAGATCAGTGCACCCCAAAATCAATCTGAGGAACAACAGGATGCAGCGTTTCTATTGAAAATGCTTATCCCTGGGCCACACCTGCAAACTACTGAGTCCATATCTTCAGGAGTGGGCTTGAGAATGTTTTTTTAAAGCCCTCAAGTGATCTTGGTATGTCACACTGGGTTTGACAGTGTTTGACTAGGAACCACTAGTTTCAATTTATTTTTGTAAAGGAGTTATGGTGGCCTAGGTGACAGTAATACAGTGAGGTAGAGAGGGGCAAGAACAAAACAAAACAAAAAGCACATGGAAGAGTTAAAGACTAAATATAGCTTTTTTTCTTGAATTCTAATTTCAAAAATGGATCTATCAAGCTATAGATTTATATGCAGGCACTGCCACCCCCAATCTCCAAGGGACCAGCCCCTTCCTGCTATTTAATTAGACTGTATTCCAATCTCATACTGGAGAGAAGAGGGCAGACTTGGCTCCTCTCCCTGGAGAGCATTAACTAATGGTGATCTTGATTGTTCAGCAAGGTCTTTCAAGGAAAGCTTTAGCTTTCTAAGACTGACCTTAGTACAGGGCCAGGGCCCCCAGTACCCTTCAAAAATATCCTTAGACATCTTTGGCAGAATGGGGACTCTAATAGTGGTGAAGCAGCGATGCAGGAACCCAAATCACCCTGTTATAGAAATAGAAAAGGCTTCAGCTAAAGACGGTGGCCGCATTTGGCTTTTGAAGACAAAAGCCCTAGCTCTTCATAATTTCTCCTGTTGCCTGAGTTGGACCTCTCATGCACCACTGTGTACTTACTATGTCAACTGAATCATTCTTTACCCTCTCAAACTATAAGTTTTCTCTCCTCAAATAGGCTGTCAGCTCTCTGGGGCAGAGAAAATGTGACTTTAATGGGGCCCTCCTCTGCCTCTTGGAGGGTGGCAAGCATACAAAGGAAAATGGGCCTACCACTCACTAATCCTGAAGCAGAAAAAAGAGAACAGCCTCCTGTTACTGCAAGAAAGGGGTGGGGGAGGGTGAGAGGGCAAGAAAACAATGGCTGAATTGCACTGTAGAGACTGTTAGAGAAAACAGCCAGAAGATACCCTTGTGGCTTCAGGCCTTCAGGATCTGCAGGTGAGGATATGAGCCCCTTCTCAGCCTTAGGTCCCAAGGGGTAGGAAATAGTTCCCTGTTGTCTGATCTTTTCCTCTCCACCAGCAGGTCCACTGAGGCACTGAAGGTTAAGTTGATGGGGGCAGCACTGCAGAGCTGCAGAGATGCTGCAGTTTCTGTTGTTTTGTTTGTTTGTTTCCTGTAGACTATGTCTGAATGACCCTACTATTGTCTAACACTAAAAGCCTTTTAATGCAGACAAAACAAGTCAGACAATATTGTCACACTACCTCTTAGAACATAGGGGCTATAATAAACAAACAGAGGACATGGCAAAGCCCAATTCATAAGGCAGTTGTGGGTAAGTTATCTTTTTTTATAGAAACACTGGGCTAGCTCGTCAGAAGACTACCTAGTCATCCTTTAAGGCTTCTAGAAGAAAACACGGAGTCTCAATTAACTAAATGTGATAAATTCAGGACTTACAGGGGGCAAGGCCACATAGTGAAAAGTTCAAGTTACAAATTTTGAAGTAGACTAGAAGTTTTTATTTGACTAGTACTATAATTCCAAACTAACCAAAACAAATGGTCCAAGCAAGCTTTCTTTATCAAAGAAAGTCACTTATAATGAAGAGCAAATACCTGCACCCCAATAATATTTCATCTCCAGACTAAAATCATAATTTTGAGGTTTCATTCCTTTCTTGTATGTATTTTATTAATGTTTCCCAAACCCTATTAATTTCATCAACTGTAAACTTCGATTTGACTAAAATGAATTATTGCAAGTTTCTGGATTATTAGCATTCTACCCAATGGAGCTTTTACTGCACCACACTATTTAGATTGTTTTCTACACTTTTCTTCTGCCTCTGCGCCCTTGTGGTCATAAGCCCAGAATGTTCTATATAGTAAAACTGAAGATGCAGTGGCCTTTGTCTGGAGAAAAAAGGAGGAAAGACCCAAACATAGGAGCTTAGAGGATAGGCAAGATGAAAAAAATAATAACTGGCCTATAACAAAGATAGAACCCATTTCTGTGATTTAACACATGCACTTAGATTGGAAAAGCGTTAAGAAAATGGGTATTTTCAAGTGGGACCTCACATCTGCTGAGCAGATTAAGTGGTTTTTGTTAAGTGCTAAGCCATCCATGAAAATGAAAATTGATGCTGCCCACGAAGTGACCTTTCATTGCAGGTAGCCAAGGCTGATGTGTTGGTGTTTCAGAAGAACAAAATCAAAGCAGTTAATTGCCTAGAGAGTCATAACTGGGACATCAGATGGGGGAGCCATTTCTGAGATGGGATGAATTCGAGATCAGCACCGGGGACAGCGCCCCGACCATTCTTGTTTGTTAACGGGTGTAAAGCTTTCCTTAGGAAGACATGTCATCAATCAGTCGACAAGAGAACTTGGGTGTGTGTGTGCGTGTGTGCGTGTGTGTTGGGGGTGGGGGTAGAGCAAGAGCAGGGCGGTTACGCTAGCCCAATCACCCAGGTTGTTGGCTCCCGAGTTCTATTCCTTTGAGGACAAAAGTAAAGAAAATGGGGTAGAACCCCTCCCAATTCAGCCCACCATCCTATCCCCAATCCTAGGGCCGACCATACCTTATAAATATCAATTCCAGTGCGTACAGAAAGCCTTTTAAAGTCAACAAAAGAAGCCAGACAGCACCGCCAACCATGGAGAGGGTGTAACCCACCCCCCGTTGGACTCACTCTTACTTTGGGTGGGAGACAGTTCTTCAAATCGCCAGTGTGTTTATTCCCACTTGCTGACAGGGAGGCATGAGTTAGGTTTTCGGACTCTGAATAAGAGAAACTAAGGGCTTCTTTGTTAGAAGAGCTTGGACAGGGATCTAAGTGAGGAGTAGGGAAAGAGGGCGTCCAGGCCCCCCAAATTATCTGTAGAGACTCCAAGGCTTTTGTTTCCCAACGCCTCCAGTCGGGGCTCTTTTTCTCCCATCCCTACCCTTCCCCCGCCCTCAGTTCCTAGGGCCCCACCTGTGCGGGTTGGGGCGGGACGCAGGTATGCGCGGGGGGGGGGGGGCCTGGGGGCCCTCCCGACGCAGCGTTTCCGCCTTTACCTGGTAGCTCGCCACCTCAGCACTGTGTCGCTCCTCCAGCTCCAGGATCTGCCTCTCCAGGGACTCGTTGGCCCCACGCAGGCCCTCAATCTCAATGGTGCGTGCCTGCAGCTGGCGCCGGTACTCGTGAATCTCCTCGCGGCTGGCCCGGATGGCCTCGGTGCTGCGCGCCGCCTGCTCGTTCAGGTTGGCAAACTTGGACTTGTACCACTCCTCGGCTGACTGCAGGTTCTTGGCGGCCAGGGACTCATACTGGGCTCGGATCTCTCTTAGCGCTGAGCTCAGGTCTGGTTTGGCCACGGCCACGTCCACCTCGGCCGCGGCCTGTGAGGACGCCTGCAGCGTGGCCAGAAGCTCCGCCACCTCCTCGTCGTGCACCTGGCGCACGAAGGCCAGTTCGTCCAGCAGCGACTCCACCTTCTTCTCCAGGTCCAGGCGGGCGAGCGTGGCGCCGTCCACGTCGCGCTGCTGCGCTTTCAGGGCGCGCTCCGCGCCTTCGCGCCCGCGGCTCTCCTCCTCGCAGCGCGCCCGCAGCCGCTGCACCTCCTCGGCCAGCCCGTCGCGCTCCAGCAGGGCCTGCGCGCGAGCCGAGCTCGCCTCCTCCAGCTGTGCGCGCAGGTCGCGCAGCTCCCGCTGGAAGAGCTCGCCCACGCGCGACGGCTCAGCGTGGCGCTGCCGCAGCGCGGCCAGCTCGGCCTCGAGCGCGCGGTTCTGCGTCTCCAGCTGGTGCACCTTCTCGATGAACACCGCGAAGCGGTCGTTGAGGCCCTGCAGCTGCTCCTTCTCGTTGGTGCGGATGATCTTGTACTCGTTGGTGCGCGCCGCCGCCTGGCTCAGGTCCAGCCCGTCGGACGCCGCAGGCCGGCGGTAGGCCAGGCCCAGGCCGAGCGGCGAGGCGGAGGGGCAGGCGGCCGAGGAGGCCACATTGCAGCGGGACAGCGACTGCGAGCGGTAGCTGCCCGCGCCGCCCGCCACGGAGAGGCGCGAGGACAGGCGAGAGCCGTCTCCGAACACCTTGCGGTAGGAGGAGGGGCCGCACAGGTAGTGCTCCGAGCCGAAGCTCATGGTGCCGGGACCGGGCGGAGAGCGGTGGCGGCTGGAGATACAAAGGAGAGCAGAGGTGCGCCAGGCGGGGCGCAGGGGGGTGGTGTGCGCCGGGTTTTAAGGCGCTGGGGCTGGGGCGGCGCATCGGGGGCGGAGCTCCCGCTCCAGGCCTGGGGGGGGGGGAAGGGGCGCATCCAGAATCGGGGGCGGGGAAGCGCAGTGACTACCGCAGCTGCGCGCGCGACGGACTAGGGCGCGGGGACGCAGCCATCTGCGTAGGAGCTGTCCCCTCTCCGCAGTGTCCCTCCCCAAGAATTGTCCGGTTTGGAAGTGACTTGAGCCGAGGGGTGCCTAAACGACTGGGGTTTGCCATCAGGAAACCACCGGCCCCGTCTCGTCTCTTGACCCTGTCTTTTTAGTCCCTTTTGACCCACTGGGAGGTTAGGGTTTTCTTGGAGGTGTTCTGTATTCCCATCCCCACCCCGGAGCTCCCCAGGGTGACGCCTTGTTTTTCCAGTTAGAGTCGGGACCCGCAGGACGAGGCTTTGTCCCCTCCCCTCAGCCCGTTCAGAGTTCCCAGGGGAAAAGTGGGTCTACGTCAGACAGCACCTCATCTTTTCCTCTGCAGCCCCGGGTACCGCCAGGGTCGGGTGAAACTCCAACCGGGGCCTTTGGGAATCATCAGCATAAATCAGGTCTTTTGTTATATGCTCTCCGGAGAGCACATTTATACAAATGGCAGGGGCGCCTCAGCTCTGCCCATTGCGGACGTCCCCGCCTTCTTCCGCTTCTTTCCACTCTCTGCAACTCAGGCCCCGGTACTTTACCTACCCGCCCTCTTTTTCCGGGGCGTTGCAGGCTTTTCGTGCAGGGGTAGTGGCCCTGGACAATCTAGAGTGGGTTGCGGTTTGCGTTTTCTGAACAGCTTATCTGACATTCCCAACTGAGATTCCGCTGTGGGACTTACGCCTCCCCTTTTTTGGCATTCCCACGCCACAGGCCAAGATGTTTGACTTTAATAATTTTAGCACAAAGCTGTATTACGAAGAATGATCTTGGCTGTGCCTCAAACCACAACTTCTTCCAGCTGGCGAGGTTTCCTGAGGGATTACCCCGTCTTCGTCTTCCTCTGATGTCGGACACACTGATATGTCATTCCCAGGTTCTCCCTCATATCTCATCCTCTGTGGCCTCTCTGTGGCATTTGGCATTGCTCACCACTCTCCTTGATTTCAAGGACTCAGTTTTTGGCTTTCTGCTTTTCCCTCATAAACTCTTTTTTAGATGTTGGGTCTCCCAGGGGCAGGGAGACTTGTGATAAAGTTCTCCCCCTAAGAGATCTAGTTTTGCATAATGGTTCTTCCTATCCATGGGACTTTGAACAAATCACTATTATTTGCTGAACCTTAGTTTCTTCATCTGTAAAATTTCAGTAAAACTATCCACCTGAGTGGTTTCCAACCTGACTGCTCATTGGAAGTACCTGGGAGCTTAAAATTAGATTCCCAGGCCTTATCCCAGACTCATTGAACCTAAATCTAAGAGCCCTTAACATACCTCTCAGGAGATTCTGTGAAGTTTAAATGAGATTATCTGGGTATTACAGTGCCTGTCTGCCAGGTGCATGCTCAATAAGTGGTAGCTATTAGAAGTATCAACTTCTCATTTCATCCATTTAGTAAATATTTACTGAGTGTAAGGCCCTGGACTAAGTGCTAGGAATAAGGCAGATGTGGACTCTGCCTCTGTGAGACTGGCATTCTAGCAAGAGAGACGGGTTAAACAACTAATTACACAGTTGATTGTTAATTATAATTTTGACAAGTGCTCTGGAGGAGAGTTGCTGTGGGGCATATAACAAAAGACCTGACTTATGCTGATGATTCCCAAATCCTTTTTTCCAATTTCCAACTCCGAACTCACATATCCAACTGCGTGTTGGACATCTCTTCACGAATGCTTGCTGGTCTTCAAATACTTTATATCTAAAAGTGAATTGATCATCTCCTTCTAGCCCCTCCACCACAGCCCACTTCTTGATTTTGACTTTTCTGTCCCATCTCTGTTCCTCCACTTGTGCAATTATTTCTTCCTGGAATTTCCTCCTCTGCCCCCATTTCAACTGTTGAAATGCTTAAAGTTCAAATGTTGCTTCCTCCATGAAGCCTCCCCTGCTACTTCCAATGTAAAGGGATCCTTCCCTCCCATGAACTCTTGTCCTCCTACCCATAGCCGTTGTAGTACTCACCTGGCTCGTAGTTACCTACCATTTTCTGCTATAATGATTTGTGTGCTTCCTCCTTGACCACAACTCTTCTACATCTGTATATCTCTCTCAGCATCTACTACAGTATTAAACATGTGTGAGGTGAAAAATTATTTCCTGGACAACCACTTGGGAAAAGTCTTTGGTGTGACACCAAAGGTGCGATCCATAAAAGAAATCAATAAATTTGACTTCATCAAAATTTAAAAAGCTTTTGCTCTGCAAAAGACCTTGTCGAGAATATGAAAAGACAAACTACATACCGGGGGACTGTATTCGCAAATTGCATATCCAAAAAAGAATTTGCATCTATAAGATACAAAGAATTCTAAACGCAGCAGTAAGAAAACGAATATTCCAATTAGAAAATGGGCAAAGGAGTTGAACATGCATTTTACCAAAGGGAATATAAAGATGAATATATGGGAATATGTTCAACATCACTAGCTATTAGGGAAATAAAAGTTACAACTACAATGATATGCACTATATACCTCCTAGAGTGGCTGAAACAAAATATTGACAATACCAAGTGCATACAAGGATTCAGAGCATCTGGAACTCTTATCTGTTGCTGGTGGGACTGTAAAATGGTACAGCCACTCTGGAAAACACTTTGGCAGATTCTTAAAAAGTTAAACATACATTCACTGTGTGAGCCAGCAATCTCACTCCTCAGTATTTAGCCTAGGAAAATGAAAACCCATGTTTACACAAAAATATGTACATGAATGTTCACAGCAGCTTTCTTTATAATAGAGAAAACCAGGAAACAACCCAAATGTCCTTCAACAAGTAAATGAATAAACAAATCATGATAATCCAGCTAATGAATGCTAAGTATTAAAAAGAATCAACTATTGATGAATAATTCACAACGTGGATGAATTGCAAGGGCATTATGCTGAATGAGAAAAGCTAATCTCAGGATGTTACATATTATGTGACTCCATTTGTGTAACATTTTAGAAGTGACAAAATTATAATGATGGAGAACATATCACTGGTTGATGAGTTAGGGTTGTGGAGACAATGTGACTATAAATGGGTAACATGAGAAGTTTGTGTGTGTGTGTGTGTGTGTGTTGATTGAATAGTTCTGTTACTCAGATCTATCCATATGATAAAAATTCACAGAACTAGAGAGAGAGATAGACAAAGAAATTGAGAAACCTAGTGAAATCCAAAGTCAAATAAGCTCTATAGTTGAATTAATTTGTTGTGTCAATGTCATTTTCCTGGTTTTGATAATGTGCTATGGTTATGTAAGATGTTATCGTGAGGCCCAAGCTGGGTGAATGATACCTGGAAACTTTCTGTACTATTTTTGCAACTTCTTGTGAGCTTTAAACTATTTCAAAGTAAGAAATAGTTCTTTGAAAATATATATACATATATATTTATTAAATATGTATATATACTTGTATATATGCAAATGTTCTTTGTAGATACATGCTGAAATACTTAGAGTTGCCATATCATAATTTATATAACTTACTCTCAAATGTTTTGGAAAAAACAGTATACATACACATAGAGGGAGGAGATAAAGGAAATGTGGCAAAATTTTAACAGTTAGTGAATACAGATGTTTGTCATCTTTGTCTTGCAGCTTTTCTCTAAGTTTAAAAATTTGCAAAATAAAAAGGAAAATTGATTAATATATAGATAGATAAGATAAATAGGCAAGTAAGCAAAAAAGAAAGTATTCCCAATCTGGAATCGAACCAATGACCTTCAATCTAACACTCTCCTAACTTGGTCTAATTGTGAAGTCCTCTTCCCTCACCTCCTGCCCAGCGGTAGGAAAAGCCTGCTTGTTCTGGAGTAATTGAGTAAGGTCAGAATTCACACTCTGTTGGGAGTATTTTAAGTGCTGCTCCAAGTCCTGGGTGTTACCATAGTCACCTAGTAAACATGCCAGCTGTTGGGATTACAATGATGAATATAATTAGAAGTGATAAAAAAGTGTCACTTTCTCAGAGTAATTTAATTTTTTATTTTTTACTTTATTTATTTTTTTGAGGAGGGTGCAGCTCATAGTGGCCCATGAGGGGATCGTACCGGCAACTTAGGTGCTACTAGCACCATGCTCTAACCAACTGAGCTAACTGGTCACCCCCTTAATTTAATATTTTGTAAATATAGAATCATGTATTTTATATACTTTTTTCAACTTTCTTTTTTCACGTCATAAATTGTAGCCATTTCCCCACATCAGTAATATAGATCTATTTCCTTAGCTTTACTATTTAGTGTAGTGTTTCCTTGTATGGATGTCCCATAATTCATTTCATCTTGATTCATTACAGTCTCTTGTTGGACTTTGTGTTGTTTCTAGTTTTTCCCTATTAAAAACACTATGATTTAAAGAAAATAATAATAATAAAGTAAAAGAAAATATGTTACCTGAGTGAAATCCAGCCTTCATCTCTTCTTTGCCTTAATCTTCCAACCAACATTTATTGAACACCTACTGTGTGTTTGGTGCTGTTTACGACAGTTAGTGTGAGAGAAGACTTGAGACATGGTCCCTACCCATAAGGAGGTTACGATTATTTGAAGAGTGATGGTTAACTTGAGGTCCTATCTTAGGGACCACCATAAGGCAGTATGTATTTGCACACCACATGTGCTAAGTACTCAGCAGGAGATACACCCCTGTTATGTGACAGGTTTTTAATTAGTTGTTTTTTCAGCCATGTTTCTTTTGCCTCCATGAAAAGATGCTTGCATGAGCATATCATTAAGGCAAGAGGGGAGGATCATGCCCCAAACTTTCTGGAGAAAGGAGAATGTTTTTAACAAAGATACATGAAGGAACATGATATTATACTAAGTCATACTCCTAGTTGTCCTTTGTTTATAAAAATCAAACTGTTTCTATCGACCTAAAAGATAGAAATAGTTATGAGTCCTTTGATTTGGCTCAGTTGACAGCGACACATCAATCTATGTGGTAGTTTCACTCACAAGTTTGTGTTTACATGATTTTGTATTGCATTTTTTATGCACAGCCTCTTTTCTCCTTTTATTTGTTCCATATTTTAGCTGAAGGCAGTTGAGGTTTCTTGGTGACTGTTTTTATTTTTAAAATAAAATCAAAGCAAAGTTTCTGTGTTTCGATCTTAGCCGTCTCACTGTGCTTAAGCCTATCCAGAAGTCTCTGTGTATCTATGTGCTTCTCTCTCTCTTTCTTTCTCTCCCATGCTTTTCGCTTCCCAGAATTATCTCATTATTCACCTTTCCTAAATCCAAGGTTAGGCTGAATTGGAGTTGCTAGAGCTCCAGGATTAAAAGAAACAGGAAGGCTTTCCCGCTTAGTCACATCTCAGTACCTCGGACAGCTCCCCGGCTTTCCCGGTGTGCCTGCCTCTACTTTTTAGACTTCACAAAATGTCAGAATGGAATCGAATTTGAGAAACCATTTGGTCCACCCTTTGTTTTTTGCTGATGCCGAGAGAAGCGATTCCAGTCAGCAAATATTTCAGGATTATTAACTGCCTGACTGTGGGAAATGCAAAGAGCTTTAAGGGCTCTCTCTCTCCTCAGCATTTCCTGCACCTACATGTCTTGATGGCTTAAAAAAATCCTTCGGTTCAACTCAGCAAACTTATGTGGATCAAGCTTTTCCCACCCTAGAAAGAGAGCTGCCTAAATACAGGTATGCTCTGAGAAGGGGAACAAAGGGACTCCAGTTTGAATGAGAAAATTATTTTTCCTAAGGGCTGGTGTCCTTGGGAAATAGAGGAAGAGAGAGCACCAGAGCACGGGGTGGGGGGATGGGGGCAAAAGAGGCTGGGGAGGGAACGGCAAAATGAAGTACAAAAGAGGCTCCTTCGAAGTCTGGAGCCTCTGATGGCAGAGTGGTGAGCTTCACACTTTAATCAGTGTACCTGAGCACACTGGCAAAGGAGAAGCCTCACACTTTCATAAAATGAGACTAGAGAGGCCTATTGTTTCCTCTCTCAAAAGTGCATAACAAGAGTCACTAGACTTATTTTCAAAAGGTATTTATGTAATGATTCAATACACTTTGTCTTCTTTGTTCCTTACAACAACTTAGAAATGGTTTTCTTATCTCTGTTTTCCAAAATAAACAGACACTAAAAGGTTGGGTAACTTGCCCAGAGTGACACAGCTAGAAACTGGCAGAGCTGAATCCAGTTTCTCTGACTCCAAGTTGGTGTTTCTAAAACTTTTTTGTCACCCCAAACAGAAACTCTGTAACTTTTACATAATAACTCTCCATTCTCCCAGCCCCCCAGCCCATGGTAACTACTATTCTACGTTCTGTCTGTTTGATTTTGACAATTCTAGGTACCTCACATAAGTGGAGTCACACAATATTTGTTATTTTGTCTCTGGCTTATTTTATATAGCATAATGTTTTCACGGGTCACCCGGGTTGTAGGATGTATTTGAACTTAATTTCTTTTTATGGCCTATTGGGGTCTTGTGGTGGCAAAGAACAGATTCACTGAGGCCACCAGAAGTAATGAGGAGTTATTGTAAACAACCTGGTAGAGTTAAGGAAGACAGAAATCTCAGCCACGTGGCTAGAATTTCAGAAATAGCCACATGACTGGACTTATTGGGACTTACCGTGTTTCCCTGAAAATAAGACCTAGCCGGACCATCAGCTCTAATGCATCTTTTGGAGCAAAACTTAATATAAAACCTGGCCTTATTTTATATAAGACCCGGTCTTATATAATATAATATTTTACTATAAGACCGGGTCTCATATTAATTTTTGCTCCAAAAGATGCATTAGAGCTGATGGTCTGACTAGGTCTTATTTTTGGGGAAACACAGTAAATACAGTTTGGAATCTGATCAGCACAGCTCTAGGGACTAAAATATCTCATTGTCCCCTTAGTGGCAGGAATTTGCTGTTTTCTGATACTCAGACATTTTACTAACTTAGTGATATTTTGCTTGCTCAGCTCCTGTATGGTCTGGCAGTACAAACCACCTACATCTTATTCAATGAAAAGCAAGCCTCAGGCTTTTGCTGACTATGGATTTTTGTCATTTCAGTGATTTTTATCATTTCAGTGATCTTTTCTCCCTCTGTGCTCTTCATCTCCTGCACCCACTCTCAACTGACCCTGTCTCCAAATATCTCTCATTCTATTTTCTGATTGGTCTGGTTAATTGTCAGTCATCTCATACCGTGCCATCTCATAAGCCACCTGTCTGATTAGAAATCAGCTGCCCTTGAGTCAAACATCTTCCTCTACTCCAGTTGATAAGTCACATGCTATTGAATATGGCTTTTCATGGTAGAGACCTGCCTACCTTGGGAGGAGGTTGGGAGCATGGCAGGCAGGCACCCAGAGAGTCACTGACTTCAGTTCTGTACATCAGATTGGCCACACTATGCTAAGAGACGGTTTATTGCACTGTAACCCGATGGCCTGTATCTACTTCTGTGACTTCACAAGTCACAGAGCAGAGCTGTGCATTTGTCTGAGTTGATGTGTACCAGGCAGGTATTTCTGCACTTATTTTTAGATTATACAAATAATTGCCATATGGTGATATGTAATTTGGAGTTGCTTGAAATATCCCCAGCTTATGTCCAGCTGCCTACTTACAGTTTCTGAATGGGGTTGTTTCTCCCCAAACTGAAAATCTGTTTTCAGTTCTCTTGCCAAGTCTCCAGTAACAGGAAGGTATTCAGAACACAGGGTACACTGAGGTGTTAACAAATCCATGAAGTGTGTTCCAGTTCCTATAAGCTGTAGGAAAAAGGACTAGATGCTGGGAATCAGGCCATTTTTATTTCTGTGACAGTGACAGAATATAGTGCTTTCCCAATAGTACATAAATATCTGCTGCCCACCCTCTTCCTGCTACATTTCCCAGCCTCCCTTGTAGTTAGGTGGGGGCATGTGACTAATTCTGGTCAAAGAGCTATGAGAAGAAGTGATGCATGTTTTTCACACTTCATCTTCCTGGAAGGTATGAGTTGAGTTGGCAGAACCCACAACATAGAAGCAGACTGGACCCCTGAGTCATCATTAGGGATGGTGCTGTCCTAGAGTATCCTGGCTGTAGAGGACTTTTTGTGAGTAGGAAATAAATCTCTATGGGTTTGTCCCTAGAGACTGAGGTTTGGTTTTCTGTTACTGTAGCATAGCCTACAGTCACCCTGATTGGTACAGTCATAGACAACTGTGAGCTTGGGCAAGTAACAGTGTCTTCCATCCTCATCTTTTTCTGAAACGAGTTGCCCCAGATAATCTTAAAGATCACCTTCTAAGATTCTCTGATTCTTAATTGACCATGTCTTGTTTACTTTTTCTGGGCAAGGTTTCTGTCCATTTTTACTGTCACTGAAGTATATTATTTCTCACTTGAGCCATTCTAAAAGTCTTCTAATTGTGCCTCCCATCTCCGGCTCATGCATGTTAGTCTTCCTACTTCCTCAGTATAGATTACGTCACGTTCATCCTCAGAAGCCTTCACTGACTACCCACTGCCTGCTGAACAAAATCTATGTGCTGTCTGACATTTATATAGCCAAACTAGGAATGAAGCCCTAATAAAATTACAGAAACTACCAAGTGAATTGTAATAATGATGTTTGCTAGTAACATGCCTGCTGGTAACATGCAGAACACACACACACACACACACACACACACACACACACACACACACACATTTACTTTAAAAAAAAAATTATTTTAAGTGTGTTTTTCCAGGACCCAACAGCTCCAAGTCAAGTAGTTATTTCAATCTAGTTGTGGAGGGTGCAGCTCACAGTGGCCAATGTGGGGATCGAACCGGCAACTTTGTTGTTAAGAGCACAACACTCTAACCAACTGAGCTAACTGGCCACCCCAGAACATGTGTATGTTAAAATGCAGAATATGTGTGTTAAAATCCACATCCAAGGTTGATTGAAGACTTTCTGAGTTACAGAGATGTAAGGCAAGGCCCCTACCTTCCAGGGAATGAGGGGTGTGGGGGAGGGAGAAAGGGGGATGTGTGCAAGAAGCAGTCTGCTTAGAACAGCAAAGGAGTCCTTAAAGTGGCTTCCTGGGGACAGCAGCAAAAGGTAACTAATATTTACATCTTCCTAGTTCAAACAGCATTTTCACAAGAATCCTGTGAATTGACTATTAGTGTTTTTATTCTGCTGATGAGAAAAGAATTTTGAGAGGTCAGAGATTTGCCCAAGGTCACAAATCTATGCTTCTAAATCAACACTTTATACTGTGTTCTCCCCTGTACCAGTTGTTTCTCAAACAAGAGAAAGTACCTCAACTCCGGTACCATGGGCTCCCTCTCCCAGTTTAGAATACTGTTTAAAATCCTCTTTAAAGTCATAAAGCTCAAGGCTAGGGCTGGGATGATATGAGTCTGGAGTATCTAGTAGTTCCAGAAAGAAAGGAAGTACTCAAAAACAAACAGCAAATAAATAATTTTTTAAAAAAAGGTGGGGCATGTTAAAAGGACATAAGGGCCAACCTGAAAGATGCCCAACAGCCAACGCTGGAACAATTTGAGCAACAAAGTAAATTATGGTGGTAATGAATCATAATCCAAAGAATAAAATAAGTATCTGTGAACCCATACTGATGTAATTAAAAAATTGAATGAATAAATAAATGAGGAAGAAGGACCAAATCTCCCGTATAGAAGCATTCCAGGTAATACATGTAAAAGGAATGAGAGAAACAGAAAGTCACCATTAGAATGCCACAGTAATAATTGCTGCAGGCAAGATCGACTGATGAAGCTAGTATTAGTGAGCAAAACTTCAAGGAGAAACAGGACATTTGCATATCCTCAAAGTTAGGCCCCAGAATATGTATTGATTATCTTGTTTCTAACATACGTCCAAAAATGCTTTGGTACTCCTCCCTTCACAGTGCAAAGCTTAATTCAGTTCCCCTTAAGTGTGGACTAGATTTAGTGATATGTTTCTAATGAATACAGCAGGAGTCAGCAAAGAGCCAAATAGGAACTGTATTAGTCTCTGTGAGCCAAACAATGTCTTTCATAACAAATCATCTCTGTTGTAGCATGAAAGCAGCCACAGAAAATATGTAGATGTATCTAATCACTGTGTTGTACACCTGAAACTACTATAATATTGTGTGTCAACTGTAATTGAAAAACAAAAACATATTAAAAGAAAAAATTTCAAAATCTCACACACACACACACACACACACACACACAAAATACGTTGACGAATGAGTGTCTCCAGTACCAATAAAACTTATTTACAAAAAGAGGCAGTGGACTGGATTTGGCCTTGCAGCCATAGTTTGCTGGCCTCTGGAATAGCAAATGCAAAGGAAAAAATACTAACTTTGCAGTGGAGAAACCTGACGGGTATCACCTCAATCAAATGATCAAGGTTAACATTACTATAATAAGCTGTATAGAAGTGACGTCAGCAAAACGTCAGAATAAGGAATTCAAAATTCCATCCTTTCATAATAGCAACAAAAAAGGCAAAACTGTCAGAATCAACTTTCTCAGACCACTGAACACTAACCCAAAGCCTGCAACAACCAGGGGAATGCTTTTAAGAAAAATCAGCTGAGGGCCGGCTCGGTGGCTCAGGTGGTTAGAGCTCTATGTTTCTAACTCCAAAGGCTGCCAGTTCGAATCCCACATGGGCCAGTGGGCTCTCAACCACAAGATTGCCAGTTCAATTCCTCGAGTCCCACAAGGGATGGTGGGCTCCGCCCCCTGCAACTAAGATTGAACACAGCACCTTGAGCTGAGCTGCTGCTGAGCCCCAGATGGCTCAATTGGTTGGAGCGTGTCCTCTCAACCACAAGGTTGCCGATTCAACTCCTGCAAAGGATGGTGGGCTGCGCCCCCTGCAACTAGCAAGAGCAACTGGACCTGGAGCTGAACTGCGCCCTCCACAACTAAGATTGAAAGGACAACAAGTTGAAGCTGAATGGCACCCTCCACAACTAAGATTGAAAGGACAACAACTTGACTTGGAAAGAAAAAAAGTCCTGGAAGTACACACTGTTCCCCAATAAAGTCCTGTTCCCCTTCCCCAATAAAGTCTTTAAAAAAAGAAAAATCAGCTGAATCTCGGTAACAGCAGCAAGTTTTGTGGTGTTTTAACTTACCCTGGTCCCACCGCCCTTTCCCAGATTGGAAGTGGCCTTGAATAATAGCTGCATTCCCAGTATAGGTACCAGTAACAGAGGGAGCAGAATGGACATCACATAAGGAATTGGGGTTGGTTGTTTTGACTTATCTGGTGGCTTCTTAAATGAATGGCTCAAAAGGTTTGCCTTTATCTTGTCTAACTTGGAATTCTGTGCTACTGAGGTAGCTACCCAGAGAGCATTTGATGAAAATATTTACAGGCAAATATTTTAGTCACCATTGTCTGGAGTAATGGATAACAGTTAAGGCAAACAATAGACTATTCGAAAACTTGGGAAGAAAGGCTGGAGAATGAGATGTTTTGGGGAATAAAAGCTTTGAAAAACCCTAAGACAGGGTCAGCCCGGTGGCTCAGGCGGTTGGAGCGCCGTGCTCCTAACACCAAAGGCTGCCAGTTCGATTCCTACATGGGCCAGTGGGCTCTCAACCACAAGGTTGCCAGTTTGACTCCTCGACTCCTGCAAGGGATTGTGGGTTCTGCCCCCTGCTACTAACAACTGGCAACTGGAACTGGAGCTGAACGGTGCCCTCCACAGCTAAGATTGAAAGAACAACAACTTGACTTGGAAAAAGTCCTGGAAGCACACACTGTTCCCCAATAAAGTCCTGTTCCCCTTCCCCGGTAAAATCTAAAAGAAAGAAAGAAGGAAGGAAGGAAGGAAGGAAGGAAGGAAGGAAGGAAGGAAGGAAGGAAGGAAGGAAGGAAGGAAGGAAGGAAGGAAGGAAGGAAGGAAGGAAGGAAGGAAGGAAAGAAAGACTCTAAGACATAGTCCTGGAAAACTAGAAAGCCACAAACATGCCCAGGACTGTGCATATGCTCAGGAAATACCTGAGAAATTCCTACTCTGTCACTTCTGGCTGACCTTTGTGCTCTGCACAAGCAGGAAGTGAAAGCTAAGGCAAAACTGCAAACTGCTTGCCTGGGTGTTGAAGGCGTTAGATAAAACACACAAGAGCCCATCTACAAAAAACTGGGAGTTTTTTTTGTTACCAGGTATTTAAGGAAATCTGTGCTCAATCACTCTCTGACCACTAAGCTAACAGAGGAGACTTCAGTGGCCACACATGCAAAGAATACTGACTTTACAAGATTAATTCAGAAAAGTCACTAAACAAGCAAACAGGAAAAACTACAACAAGCAGCAACAAACTCTAGGAAGAGGGGAAGGATCTGATTTCCAGAATTGCCACATTAGAATATTCAAAATGTCCAGTTTTCAACAAAAATTGCAAGACATACAAGAAACAGAGCAAAAAAATCATCAGTATAAACTGTCCCTGAGGAAGCCCAGGTGCTAAACTTATTAGACAAAGACTTTAAATCAGCTAATTAGAATATGTTCAAAGAACTAAAGGAAACTATCCCCAAAGAACTAATGGAAATCATAAGAATGATGTCTCACCAAATATTGAATAGCAATAAAGAAATATAAAAGAAACCAAATAAAAATCTTGGAGTTGCAAATATAATAACTGAAGTAAAAAGTCACCCGAGTAACTCAAGATCAGTGTTGATGAGGCAGAAGAATGACTCAGTGAACTTGAAGATAGGTCAATTGAGATGATCAAGTCTGAGGAACAGAAAGAAAAAAAGACTGACGATAAACGAAAAGAGAATAAGAGACCTTCTCAAGTACCAGAAGGAGAAGAGAGAGAGAAAGAGATAGAAAGAATATTTGAAGACATAATGGCCAAAAACTTGCCAAATTTAAATAAAAATATTAATTAACCTACACATTCAAGAAGCTCAACAAAATCCAAATAGGTTAAACTCAAACAGAATTACACAAAGACACATTATAATCAAATTGTTACAAGCCGAAGACAAATAGAATCTTGTTGAAGATTCTCAATAAAATCTTGCAAGACAGAAACAACTCAACTACAAGGACATCTCATTGAGATGATTAAATGACCATTTCTTATCAGAAACCATGGAGGCCAGAAGACAGTGGGATGATATAGTCACAGTGCTGAAAAGAAAAAACTGTCAACCAAGAATTCTATGTACAGCAAAACAATTCTTTAGATATGAAGGGGGAATAAAGGAGACATGAAAAATTCCTAAATAAACAAAAACTAAAAGAGTTCATCACTAGTAGCCCTGTCTGACAAGAAATGCCAAAGGGAGTCCTTCAGAATGAAATGAAATTAGACAGTAATTCAGAACCACATGAAGAAATAAAAAATACCATTAAAGGTAACTTCATAGGTAAATATTTTTCCCCTAGGCTGGTGATTCTGGTGTTTTCAGGTCATGCTCGTCTCATGAATTAAAACTGGGCTTCTGAGAAACAGTTGCTTCATGTCTTTTTTTTTTTTAATAAAAACAATTTCTCAGCATTTATTGTCATCTGGTAATAACATAAGAGTAATCGGAGCAATATGAATAAATGTTTAAGAACTATGCTCCTAACAAAGGAGACCTAAAAAACACAAACTGTATTGCCTTCTCAACAATTTCTCACTTCGTTAGTCATTTCTAGTTGGAGACACTTTGAAGCAGAGTAATATTATCTCCTTTTAGCATGATCCATCCCAGCTGTTTTCTTGACTTGGTTTTAGAATGAATCTCTTCTGCATCATCTAATACAAGGTTCATATACTCATCCAATGATGAGTATCAATGATACAGCCCTCTATCCGCATATTCACTTGCTCATATAGCCACACCTGAATCCGAGATCTATTTTGCAAGTATCTGAAGATGAGGTTCTGCACCAATGGTTAAGGAAAAAGAAACACGCATAGACTCTGCTTCCTGAAACTGGTCAGTCCTACCCCCATCGCACTTTGATTTTGGAACGCAAAGTCTGGAGCTTACACCACGAAAATGGCCTAACTAGGGACTCAGCAAGGGACCTCTAAATATTCTGGAGGAATTCCCTCCCACTCTTATTCTCTCGGAGTTTCCCTGGCGTCGCCATCTTCCTTCTCCCCGAGACCGATACCTCTCGATTGCACTCAGTATCTCGCTTCATGTCTTTTGTCATTATTTCTTTCCCTCTTTCTTTGGAGAGCAGGATTAGGATAGTGGAAAACAAGAATCCTAAAATAAATAGAAGGGTTCTATCCTTCAGAAAGGACTGTCTATTGTACCCCCTGTAATGTGGGACTTGGACCATGCCCCTTTCCTGCTTTCCACAGATGTGTGATTTTTCTCATCATTTGAGACAATTTGCTTCCCAGATTTTCCATCCTTATTGCATCTTCCTAGTCCCCAAAGGTGGACACACACTGAGAGTTCTGTAATGAATGCTTAGTGGTCCATCATTTCTATTGCTCAAATAATTCATTTTTAAAGAAATCAATTAGGATGAATCATTCCTGCTCCAGGAGCTCATGATTAATGAGTTGGTGCGTTTAAAATGTTTCCTGGACATGCAGGCAGTCAGACTTAATTCAAAGGCTTTTTTCTCTCTTCTGTTTCTTCATTTAAAACAAGGTATACTGTCTCTCTCTCATTAAAAATAGGCTTAATAGGTAGATTATAGCTACTCCTTCAGAGATTCTCAGAATTAGGGCTCTTGTGACAATTAGAGAAATAAGTCTCAGACTGAGCTTCCATTCAGTCTTGGGAAAAGAACAAAGGTTAATTTTTTGCTTCCGTTATAATTCTGTATTCTGATTTTTAAAAATTTAACTCTTATTTCATGTTTTTCACGTTGCTATGCTCTTCAAATATGTTTAAAATTATTCACTTTTAATAGCTGCATTATAGCCCATCAAGTTGACATAATTTACTTCATTATTCCTCGGTAGCTAGACATTTAAATTTTTTTGTTCTCCAATTTTTATCATTGTAAAAAAACATTGTGGTGATTTCTACCCCCCTTTTTTCCTTCTTTTCAATTATTTACTTAAGGCAAATTCCCAGAAGCAGGGTCACCATGTTAAAGTACAAATGGTTGTGCAAATTTATCACTTGGAATTTATTACTGTATTTATTTTACTATACCCTCACCAACATGGAGCATTGTAATTTTAAACTTTGCTAAAATATATATGTATATATATTTTTTATCCCAACTTTTTATTTTGAAATGGTCCAAATCTTCAAAAAATTTATGAGTAATACAATGAACACTGGATGCCCTTTCCTTAGATTGAATTGTTCACATTTTGCCATATTTGTTATATTTGCTTTCACTTTCTATACAGACACTTGTGTACATACAGACACATACCTTTTCCTAAACCATTTGAGCTAGTTGTAGGCACCATGACACTTCACTCCTAAATACTTTAGTAAGTATCTCCTAATAACATGGGTGTTCTACATAGCCACAACATAATTATACCCTTGGGAAATTTATCATTTATCATTGACACAATGCTATCTCTAATCATATATATATATATATAATATATATATAATATATATATTATATATAGATAGATAGATAGATAGCTACATAGATATATCTAATTATATATATATATATTTTTTTTTTCAAATTTCCCTAATTGTCCTTTACAGCTGCTTTTGTTGTTTTGTTTTTGGATCATACATTGCACTTGGTTGATGTATCTTTTCTATCCCTTTTAATCTGGGACAGTTTTCCAGTCTTTTTGTTATTTTTTACATTGATATTATCCACATTTCACACATCTAAGGCTTACAGATGCCAAGTAATGGCTTAAAGTTCCAGAAAGTGATTGAGCTGAGTTTTAATACATGTCAGTCTTACTTTAAGCTCACGCTTCTTCAACATATCATGCCTTAAAACTATATTCAAAATAAGGTGGAGTATTCTCCCATAGATCCAGCCAACATGAGGTGATGAAAGGATGGCGAATACAAGGCTTGTACATTACCACTCACCATTCCTCATTCGTGCCGGACATCACTAATCAAATCTGCCACTAAGGCTCCATGTTTTGAATTCTTTCCTAAGTCATAGGTCCAGGCAGGTGCTAACAATTGAGAGGAGTTGGCATGGAAGATGAAATTTATTCTGTGCATTTGTAATCAGGCACACATGGGTTCAAACTCATACTCTATCGTAACTTACTAGCTAGCTGTATGATTTGGGGCAAGTCATTTAATCTTTCTGAGGCTTACTTTTGTCATTTATAAATTGAGATAATGTTTAATTTTCAGTAGAGTTGCATTAGAATTATTATGAGGATTGAAGGCATGTTTGTACAAATACCCAGTACTGTACCTGGCCCCTATTAGGCACTCAAAAATGTATAGCTTTTAAGGAGCCCCATCAGTCACTTCAGTTTATGCTCTGGAGACCATGGGAAACATTTAGAAAACCAGGAAATTATATTAAGGAACCAACGTTTGAAGAAAACTGCATACAGCATATGATTAAGTACAGACTGTGAGTTCTGTAGAAGTTTAAAAAAGGAGTGGGGGAGAGCCTGGCTGGTGTGCTTCAGGGTGGCCTTTTGAAAGAGGCAGGATTTGAGTGGGTCAGAAAGAGATTTAGGGTTTGGATGAACCACCACTGGGGAAGTGGAACAGCGTGAGAAAAGTGGTGAGAGAAAGTTAAGAGTACAGCCCTTTTGGAGCGGAGAGTGGAGCCTGAGGCATGTTTGGGAATAATGAGTTTCTTTAGGTGAGAAGGAAAAGCCTCTGGGGGCGGGAACCTTGAATTTCCCTCGTTTTCCAAGCCGGACCCCTGATCTTCCCCCAATAAGCCCCAAGGGCACCCGAGAGGCCAGAAACCCTGCACGTTTCTTGGATACCACCAGGAGGCAGTATAGCCCCAAAAGCTTGGAGCTTCTCGGTTCACTTACTTGCAAGTCCTTATTTTGTGCCAGAAGCTCAGCTAGGAATTGAAAAGTATCTGTCCAACAGTCTAACGGTCTAACGTTTGTGGAGCACTTTCAGGGAAGTTGCAATGCACTTTTTCTTTGGTGATCTCATTTAATATTAACCACAAACCTGTGTGATCTCCATGTATTAGTACGGTCCCCATGAGGAACTGATGATGAGGGTTTTAAGTGAATTAAACGCTCCTAAGGGCATTGGAGGAAGGAGTCATGCAGCAGAGGGTGTTCAGCACAATCAGTTTAGCTCATGGAATGAGAGGGCTGCGTGTGGGTCCAACTCCATCATTTTACAGAAGAAGCTGAAGCCCAAGAAAGGGAGCAACTTTGTGCAAGGTCACCCCTTGGTGCAAATGAACCAGGAAGTTACCCTGAGAAGCAGTCTGGTGTGCTGAGAGCCCCTCCCTGGAGGATCAGGCCTGGGTGGGGATGTGAGTGTCACATTAATTAGTCATCCTGGGTATCCTTACAGGAGAAAAGGTTATCATCAAGTCCCTTCCGGCCTCATATCTGTTCTGAGAGGTGCTCACCTCTGCCCTTTTTGTGCAGGAGTGGACAACAGTATCACAAAAGGAAAATCAGCAGTTTATCCTAGCTTCTAAGGCAGGGAGTAAGGAGAGGCAAGGGGAGGATCCCTGGCCACCTAGCCCTCACATACCTTTGGTTAATATTTATTCTTTCTCCTTCCTCGGCCTGGAAACCCAGGAGAAGCCGCGAAGCCGAGCAGCAGCTTGTGAAACAAGATTCCAGGAGCTCAGAGAAGCTTGTTTCTGTGACAGATGACTCAGCACAGGCTCAGAAGGACAGGGAGTGTCCCCCAGCCTGGATGCTGCGTAGGCCCAGGCCATACGCTGGCCACTGTCGCTGTTCCTGTTCGTCTGCTCAGGGGAGATTCTGTCTCCTAGGAGCCTAAGGATGTCCTGGCTGCCCCCAGCTAATGAGTGTGCAGTGTATCGGGGCCCCTGTGGTTTGATCTCCAAATAATGCACTGACCCTGGAAGAGGATGCAGTGACCCTCCTCCTCTCCAGATTCTTGTCAGTACCACCTCCAGACTAGGCTTTCTAAAACAGACACCATCAGGGCCCTCCCAAAGGGTGCCTCACTGCCTCTAAATAGGGATCCAGGCGCCTTAGCACAATGTGGTCCTGACCAAAATTTCTGCCTTCCCCCCAACCCCTTCTTCTTTCTACCGTGCACCCTGTATCCTAGCCCAGGGCTCCTCAGTATGGTCTGTGGGCCGCCTTCTTCAGAATCACTAAGGATACTTGTTTAAAACGCAGATTTTGGGGTCCACTGAATCAGTTGCTGCTGGGGCCTGGGAATCTGCATTTTAATGATACAGAGGCTGATTCTTGTACAAATTGCCATTTAAGAATTACTGCTCTGCTAAACCAGATTGTTAAATTTCCTATCTCTGGGCCCCCAATGCCCTTTCTCATGCTGTTCCTCTTTCTAGAATGCCCTTCATACACTTCCCAGCCTGGTGCACTCTGTTCCTTCTTTAAGGTTCATTGACATGTGAGCTCTGCTTCCCTCAAAACTAGGTTCCTTTTTTTGTGTCCAGACAATCCCAGTGCAGACAATCCCACTCTCCACCTTCTTTTGCTCTAGAGTTTTCATTTTGTGTCAGGGTTGGCTCCTGTACTTGTTTGTGAGCTCCGTAAAGACCATAGATGATTCATTTTCAAATCCCCAGGGCCTAGCAAAGTACCTGGCAGAAAGAAGGCATGCTTGTTGAATGCATGAATGAAGACCAGGCATCAGTCTAACTCAGAAAGATAGATTTAACCCATTTTGTAGCTGACAGAGCTAGAATTTATAGTGCAGGTTCCTGCTTTACAGTTTCAGTCTGTTACTTGTTCTAAATGTTTGGTCTACCCTTGAGGAAGCTATGGATTCACATTTTGGCAAGAGGTATTTAGATTAGCCATGAGTTAAGACTTAGAATTATTTTTTAAAATCCCAAAATGTGATTCTGTGTTAGGCCAAGGAACTGCTTTCTCTTGATCTCTTTTAGCATAGAACCCACCAGGCTTTTTCTCCACCTTAGATCTATTCCTGAGGATCATCTAACTCATAATTCTTGAACTTGTAACCCTAGTGACATAACTGCCACCTCAGCCAGGCACGCCCTGGACCTTGTTATGACTGACTCAGCTCAGAAATGCCAACATACTGGTCTCTGGCTAGAATTTCTTTGCCTTCAGCCTGCTCACTTCTTCCACTCCCAGTTCACATGCTCGCTGACGTCATGGCTCCCTGGATCTCTCTTCTAAGCCCCAGCCCAAGAGTGGCCTCCTTTTTCCCTTTCTGTATGGACGTGCCCCTCCTCCTGTCTGAGGCACTCCCTCACCTGGGTGTTAGATTTCATCTCTCCCAATCCCTGGGTACCCTGCGTCATAACCGTCATCTCCTTTTCCTTTGTCTTCGGTCTGTCCTCTGGCTCTTTCCCTACCACACATAAACAGTCAGGTTTCTCTCACCATTGTGGCTACTTTCCTCTAGTTATTAGCCAGTTAAGGTTCTGGGACCAATTCAGATATGTGGGAGTTTCCCCACACCTCCAAGCAATTGTTGGATGCTACCAGCTGGGTGTATTCAGCTCAATTCTGACACTGTCTATTCAGAGGTAGCATCAGATTCCACTGGTTAAGAACTCAGTCCTACGAGACCGTCCCCCCGCCCCCACTTCAGATGCCAATCATAAGCCCAGGTTGTTACCTGTGCTTTTGACCGACTGGCTATAAATCAGAGGTTCCCACAACCCCCTTCTTCCTGGGTTTGATTAATTTGCTAAATCGGCTCACAGATCTCAGAAAGACAATTTACTTACTAGATGAGCAGTTTGTTATAAAATATATATAACTCAGGAACAGACAGATGGAAGAGACGTGTAGGGCAAGGTCTGGAGAAAAGGGTAAGGAGTTTCCATGCCCTCTCTGAGCACACCACTCTCCCCAAATCCCCACTTGTTCACCAATCAGGAAGCTCTCTGAACCCATTCTTCTAGGTTTTCATGGAGGCTTCATTACATAGGCATGATTGATTAACTCATTGGCTCTTGGAGATTGATCTAACCTCTCGCCCCTCTCCCCTCCCCAGTGGTCAGGGGGTTGGGACTGAAAGTTCCACCACAATCACTTGATTGGTTCTCCTGGCAACCAGCCCCCATCCTTAAATGCTTTCCAAAGTTTTTCACTGACATAACAAAACACACCTTAATGTTCTCTTAACTTAGGAAATTTCAAGGGTTTTAGGAGCTCTCTGGCAGAAAGGAGACAAAGACCAAATATATGTATATTTCTTATTATAAATCACAATATCATGCCAATCTTTCAAGTTCCCTCATAGCATAGCTTGTCAAAAGCATAGGGCCCATTTGCTACCACCCACTCTCAACTTCGTTTCTGTCCCCACTACTCCAGTGATTCTTCCCAAGGCTACAGCAACCTCCTGACTCCAAATTCCAGTGAGCAGTTTACAGTTGCTATTTTGCTTGCATTTTGTATGGCATTTGACACTATGAGTCACTCCTTTCTTCTTGAATCTCTGTTCTTGGTTTGCCAAGCACTCTACCTACTACCTTCTTTATAGGGTCCTCTACTTATTCTCGAATGTCAATGGTCCAACTATTTGGACTTTTCCTTGTTTAGCCCTTTTATCTTCTTGTTTTATTTGCTCCCTCTGCGATAGCTCATGTAAGCTAAAGCTTATCACTAGTAATGCAAGATGTCTGACATCTCTGAGCCTTAGAAAAGTGAGAATTGTCATGAAAAATACAACTTACGCGCATAAAGAGCCCAGCAAAGCGCCTGCCGTGGAGTAGAGGCTCACTAAATGGTCGTACTTTGTAGTCTTATTGTTAATAATAATGTTTTGATCTCTACGCAATAGGTTTGTATCTCTCTTCGTTACAAAAGCTTATTCCTTTTGAATGCTGAATAATATTCCATAATATGGATGTATCATAGTTTGTTCATCCATTAATCTATTGAAGGCTTTCTTGGTTGCTCCCAGTTTTTGGTGATGATGAATATAACAGTCATAAACATTTATGTGCAGGTTTTTGTGTAGATGTATGTTTTTCAGTCAGTTGGGTAAATACCAAGAAGGGTGATTCCTGGATGGTATGGTATGTTTATGTTTAGCTTTTCAATTGACTGCCAAATTACTGGTTTTTAAAGTTTCTACTATGGTGATTTTTGAACAGTCCCCAAAGCAGACTGACTTACATAATGAATCCCCATGTACCTATGACCCAGCCCTAACAACCATCAATCCTGCACCATTTACCCCCATTCTCTATAAAATATACAAACTTGAAAAATAACCATAATACTACTATCATTCTTTTTAAAAAATCCAATCTTTTGAGATTGATTTGTATGTCTGCTTCCTATGAGATATTGTCACCTGGGCATTCCCCTAGCACTTCAGACTCAGCGTCCCAAGCTATTCCAAGCTGAACTCCACCACATCCTCAGAAACCCGTTTCTCCCACCACCTTATGTCCCTGTCTTGGTGCGGGACACTGCTGTTCATCTGACCCTCGTTCTCCCTCACACCTCCCCCAGCCAGTCACCTCCTAAACACCTCTAGTAGCTCTACCCTACATCTCCCCCTGCCACTCTCTTACATTATCAGGCTCTTATTGGGTTGGGCCCTTTGAACCTTTCATCCCTCTAATTTATTAACACTATTGCCAACAATGTTTTCCAACAATTTTTTATTGTGTTAAAAAACACATAACATAAAATCTACCATTTTAACCTGTACAGTTGAGTGACATCCAGTATATTCACATTGTTGGACAATCATCACCACCATCCATGTGTAGAACTTTTTATCTTCCCAAACTGAAACTCTGTACCCATTATACCTCCCTGTTCCACCTCCCCTAGTTCCTGGCAACCACCATTCGCCTTTCTGTCTCTGTGAATTTGACGACTCTAGGTAGTTCATATAAATGGAACCATACACTATTTGTCCTTTTGTGATTGGCTCATTTCACTTAGCATAGCATAATAAGATTCAAGGTTCATTCGTGTTATAGCATGCACTAAAATTTTCTTCCTTTCTAAGACTGAATAATATTCCATTGTATGTATATATCACTTGGGTTGGGTTTACTTTTTGTCTATTATGAATAATGTTGCTTTTGACCTGTAACAAATAGCCAGATATTTCTCCAGCAAAATGGGTTTATTTTGGAACAACAAAGAATTGCAATTCAGGACACGTGATCTAACAGTGAAGCATGTACAAGTCCAGAGAAACAAAGGAGGAGGCTGGTATTTTAGGGACTTGGGAGGGGCTGTTGTAAACAAAGATTCCATTAGAGGAAACTGAAAGTTTGAAATACAGTGTCTTTTCATTGTCTGAGTTATGGCAGGCTCCTATTGACTGAGCTGTTATTGGGGCAAGGAAAAATCTTTTCTTCCTCCTGCTGAGGTAGTAAAGTCGTGTCACTTCCTATCCGAGATGCAAGTCTATCTTTTCTTGTTGGGGTCAGTAGTGTGGGTTGAGTGACATATGTATGAGAGTCCTCTCTTCTACCCTCCTGACTCATTTTATGAGGTTTCTATTTATTAACTTTTACATTGTTATGGGGGGGGGGTTGACAATTCCCTCCTTCTACCCTTCTTTAGCTCTTACAACTGGACTAATAATAAAATAATAAAAATGACGCAACACTATATTAACAGGAGAAAAACCCATTTAATACATGTGCACAGGAGAATCATAATATTGTGGACCAAAAGGGGCCACATACTAAACCTGACAAGCTCAGAGGAGGGCAGCATGGCAGGCCCTACAAACTCAGGAACCGAAAGTAACCTCATAGGGTGATCTGAAAATAAAAATTCCTAACTAAAACCAGTCTTGGTGGGTAGTCACGTCCTAGGCTGATAGTTTCCTTGACAAAGGTCAATCTTTACCTTAAGTGAGTCTGTCTATTGTCTTTTTGCATCTAGGATAACATACCTTTGAAATGTCCAAGTAATCCTCTTTTCTAGACCTCTAAGGATATAACCTCCCACCAGAGCACAAGGCCACAGAACCTCTCTTTGTTATCTTGTTGCCCACATACCATTTCTCTGTTCTATAAATTTTAATTATTAACTATCCTGTACCCACCAGTGTAAAGAAGTTCTGTGTCTCTCCGTTTTACTTTTTATCCGATGCCAGAGATTTCCCACTTTGCTTCTCCCACCTCCTTAATTTACCACCAATGGATTTCACGTAACTCTCCTTATGTCTCCTCCTTTGATTCTAATGTATAGAATAAGCTGCAAAACTGCAGTTCTCTGGAGCATTTTATTAATCTGTTGAGATTTTGCTTCCCTGCAATTGTTGACAGGTTTGGACATTTCTTATGTTGACAATATGATACTCAGATCATAAAATGAGGCTCAAAGAAATGATTGAACCATGTACCTTTTTATACTTTTTAGTCAAAGATATATTTGTGAGAAATTGACAGAACAAAAAAAAAGTTACTGCTCTTTGGAAAGGAATCTAAGCAAGGTTTAGATAACTCATTAATGAGGAATTGAAACAAAGTAGTGTATAGAGCATATAAAATATATTATATATTTTGGATTGAGGTTTGCAAAACAAGTGGTTTACTAGTAGTGACAGGACTATTGCCGCACATATGTGAGACTGATAAGAGTGAAATAAAAAACATGTTTTTGTGTGAAACTGAGCATAACAGAATTGAGTGGTAAACACGTTCACCAAAACAACTTCTGGTTATCACCTAAGCGGTAAACAACTCCTGGCAAACAACTTCTGGTTCTCACCTAAGAAGTAAACAAGTCCAAGGAAAAGAGGATAAAAGCAGAACTCCAGAGCAATGCCATGAGCGGTCCGCCTGTGCGCTCCGGCTAAGACCCTCTGTGAGGCTCTGAGCACGACACTCTGGAACGATCCTCTGTGACGTTTGTCTGGGCGCTGCGACAGAGTCCTCTGCAAGGTGCAAGCCGTGATACCCTGGGACTCTCCGAAGTTCTTCCTTGCAAGACCCCTCGCCTCAGACCAGTTGTGGGCCCAGTAGCCTCTTCCTGATCATGGACCTTCTCCACCTTCATTGACTCTGGGACTTGGTTCGTTATTAAATTCTGTTCTATTCTATTCTGTATAACCCTCTGTGCTTACCAGAGCATTGGCCTCTGGACGGACATTGGTCCCAAATAAAGCTGTGGTACATACTCTATCTGAACCTGTGTGTTGGGACTTTGTTCCCCACTTGCGGGCCCTACCAGGGGTTTGTCCCCTTGACTTTCAGGAATAGACTGAAATGTGGTGACTGCCTTTCCAGGAGCTCTTGACGAGTAGTAAATTACAAAAGAGGCAATAAGATTTGATTATACAGATTTTTGGGCTCTGAGTTGTTTAGCAATAAGGGGTGTCTCCAGGTGCAGGAAGGACAGCTTTTACACAGGAGATTGGTTTCTTGCCTTCAAAGAAACAAGGGAAGGTCAAGGTGCCTGCTGGTACTGGCTGCTGGTAGAGTAACTCGAATTCCAAGTAATCAATATGCCATTGTGGGGTATTGGGGGCAGACTGTCGTGAGCCCTGACTGTGAATGTGAGTATATAAATATCTCTTTAAGACCCCGCTTTCCATTTTTTTTAGGTGCATACATAGACGTAGGATGGCTGGGTATGATAATTCTATTTTTAATTTTTTGAGGAATCATCCTACTGTTTTTTTACAGCATCTGCACCATTTTACATTCTCACCAGCAATACGCAAGGGTTTCAGTTTTTCCATATCCTTGCCAACACGTTATTTTCTGGGTTTTTTTGTTTGTTTTACTTATAGCCATCTTGCTGTGAGGTGGAATCTCATTGTAGTTTTGATGTGGGGTTCCCTAACGATCGGTCATTTTGAACATCTTTCCGTGGGCTTGCTGGCCATTAGTACATCCTCTTAGGAGAAATGTCTAGTCAAGTTCTTTGCCCATTTTTGAATCAGGTTGTTTTGGGGGTGTTTTTTGTTGTCAAGCTGTAGGAGTTCTTTATATATTCTAGATATTATCCCCTTATCAGATATATGATTTGTAAATAGTTTCTCCCATTCCATTGGTTGCCCTTTTACTCTGTTAATAGTGTTATAGTGTACTTTGATGCACAAGTTTTTCATTTTGATGTACTGTCTAATTTTTCTGTTGTCTGTGCTTTTGGTGTCATATCCTCCAATAATCTTTTAAACACACAAATTTATATCCTTTCACTGTCCAGTTTTTAATCCTTTGCTAGTTCCCTTTTTCAAACTCCTAATGACCTGGTCTCTGTACTTCTTCAATTTCACCTCTTGCTAATGGCTCCACCCAAAGGTACTTACCAAGTCATTCTGAATGACTACATAGCTCTGAGCATTTGCCATGCGCTCTAAAGTCCCCGTGTCTTTATACGTGCTAGCCCCACTTTTTCTCTCTCCTTACTTTTCATTGAACTACTTTTCATTCACCTTTTAAGATTTCTTCAAGTACCTCTCCTCTGGGAAGACTTCTTTGACTTTTCCTAGAGTTAGGTGCCTTCCTTGACCTTACATTGTTTCCTTTTATTACAATGCTCATTAGACTGTGTTTTAATTGTTCCCTGTTTCCCATCCCTCCAAATAGACTATAAATCCCTTAAAGGCAGGGGAGCTTGTGGTCTGCATGCTGCTCAAGCTTGGTTGAACAGTAGAACTGGGATCTCTGCCACTGTTTGGTTGCTTTGACTTTGAACAAACTAGTTAAATTCCTTGGGCCTCAATTTTCTCATGATTGTTGTGATGATTAGTTGAGATTATGTTTTAAAACGCTTGGTACTTACTCTTGCCCAGAGTAAATGCTTAAGAAAAATTAGCAGTTATTATCATCAACTTATTGAGTTGATATCTCAAACTCCAGTCAGTTGTATGACTTTGTACAAAATTCTTAACCTCGCAGGGCGTCAGTTTTTTTCTCCTGTAAAATGAGGTGTTTGACTTGGATCATCTATTGCAGTGGTTCTCAGCCTAGGCTGCATGGCTTAGTTATCTGAGGAGCTTTAAAAATACTGATACCTAACAGAACATTTTGATGGTCGCCAGACATGAGAGGGGTTGGAGGGATGGGTGAAAAGGGGAAGGGATTAAGATGTACACATTGCCAGTTATAAAAAGTCATAGGGGTGTAAAATATAGCATAGGTAATATAGTCAATAATATTGTAATAACTGTGTATGGTGTCAGAGGGGTGCTAGACTTATTGGGGTGATCACTTCATAAGTTATGTATAAATGTCTAATCATTATGTTGTACACCTGAAACTAATATAACATTGTATGTCAACTGTAATTGAAAAATAAAATTTTTTTAAGTTACCGATATCGAGGTCTCTCCCCCAAGATTTTGATTTAATTGGTGTGAGGTACAGCCAGGCAGGGGTACTTTTTAAAAGCTCCCATGGTGATTCTAATGTTCTGCCAGAATTGAAAACCAATGATCTAGAGTTTCTTCCAGATATAACACACTGGAAAGTTGAGCTGCCAGGATTCCCTGGTGGCTGGGGAATGGAATGTCTCTTGGCATTCTTCTGCTGTCACCCTTTGTTAGTTTAGCAGGAAGCATTATCAAACAGGCTTACTAAGCTGGAATTCCAACAGTATTTGTGGATTCCTGAGTATTTAATACTTAGCAGCTCCAGCCTGGAGAGACCTAGGGAGCAGGGCTCTGAGAAAGAGAAAGAATGGACTCTTTCCTACCCCCACTGCTGTTAACCCAAGGCCTAGAAGTCTGACCTGGAGTGCTGTGCTATGGAGTTCTAGTCAGGCTGAAGAAGAGGGTGGAGGGAAGGAATCCTTGGTATAAACTTGTTAGGGAAACTTGGGACTAGGAGGGAGGAGGGGCTGAGAGTTACAAATAAACATTCCTTTACAGTGCTTTAACACCATATTCCCAGCCATTCCTTATTTGATTCCCAAAGCAACCTTAAGAAATGCAGGCAGGTATTACTGCCTCTATTTTGTAGAAGAGAAAAACAAGCCACTGAATGGTGAAGGGCCTCACCGAAGATTACACAGTGGGTTATCAGGAAGGTCAGTATGACAGCCCCTGTGCCCTGATACCCCTTCCTGGCCTCTCTCACTGTGTCTGGGGAAGAAAAACTGCACACCCAGTGTGAGATAATCGAAAATATATATTGGTCTCTTTCCCTGGTTTCTGGCACAGAGCTTCTGAAACCCTGGTGATACGACTGTCTTTTGTTCTAATGAGGTGACTCTGGGTGGGCTTCTGGATGAGGGCTGGTCACAGGAAAGACCAAGCCATGATCAGAAGGTTGGAAGTTTTAGCCTCACCCCTCATTCTCTTAAGAAGGGAGAAGGACTCGAAACAGAGTTAATGACCGATCATGACCATGTGATAAAGCCTCCCCCTAAATCCCTAAAGTATTGAGTTCAAGGAGCTTCCAGGTTGGTGAGCACATCTGTGTACTGGGAGGGTGATGCACCCCAACTCCTGTGCTCAGGGTGTCCCCAGACCTTGCCCTACAACACAGTGGTTACATTACTCTTCATCTGTATCCTTTACCATATCCTTTAACAAACTGGCAAATGTTTCCCTGAGTTCTATGAGCCGTTCTATCGAATAATCAAATCCAAGGGGGAAGCGATCATGGGAATCTCCAATTTGTAGCCAGGTTGGACGGAAGTTGTGGGTAAACCAAAGACCTGCTACTTGATTGGCATCTGAAGTGGGGGTGGGGAGTGGGCAGTCTCATGGGACTGAGTCCTTAACCTCTGGGATCTGATGATATCTCCAGGCAGATAGTGTCAGAATTGAGTTAAATTGTAGGACACCTCACTGGTGTCACAGAGAATTGCTTGGTGTGGTAAAAACCCCACACATCTGGTGTCAGAAGTGTTGTGAGTGTGCTAATAGTGTGAGAGTAGAGAAAGACACAGGAGGAGGACTAGGAAGTTTTTTTCTAACACATCCAAATAGTTCAGAGTCTTTCTTGCCTCCTTGAAATTGGAACCAAGGTTCCAAATGGCCCCATCACATTCTACAGGGAACAACAGAATGGACTCCTTCTAATTCCCCTGTGGTCTATCCACCTCTGAACGTTGCAGTGCCCTCTGGGGTCATTAGCAAATGCCTTCAGTTTTGCAAAGTTTGATGTTTTCAGTGCTAGCTTTGAGGTGTGGACATGCAAGGAGGTGTCTAGTCACAGTGCCTAGTGTGTTCAGGAAGATGCAGGATGGCCATGTACAGCCATGTTAGCCAAATGCTGGGGCACAGAGACAGGGGTTAGTCCTTGGCCACTGCCTCAAGATGAAGTGGAAAAATCAAAAAAGGGAGTGATTTTTTACTGAGATCAATTCAATTTAAAGTCCTACCTTTTATTTTGAGATAATGTCCTTCCTACTTTTCTGGTGTGAAATTGCCTTTTATGACTTAGTAATGATAGTAGACGGCAGTTTATTTTAATGTTCTGAATGGCATAGTTAAGAGATGACCATCCTTTGTGAATCCCCAAAATTGCTTTTGAAATGTTACTGATCCCAAAGAATCCCAGGTCTGGTAAGCACTCACCATTTTGGAGGGCCATGTGACCCCAACTACTCAGGGGTGTAGGAGACCACAGAGAGCATCACCTTGAGAGTGATGGTAAAACATGGAACGGTAGAAGAATTACAATTCCTGGAGTTGGGCTTTGCCACCCACGAGTTCATGTAGAAAGAAAAGACTTTGGTTTTATTTGACAAACATTTATATGGTGCTTACTAGATGCCCAGCCCTGTCTCAAATGCTATGCAAATATGATCTCATTTAATCCTCATCAAGCCTGTGAGGTAGATGCTATTATTATCTTCACCTCCATTTTAAAGATGAGGAAACGAAGACCTGAGGGTATTGAGAAAGTTGCCTGAGGTCACAGCTAGTTAGCAGCAGAGCCTGAAGTTGAAGCCAGGGAGTCTGGCTCTGGAGTCCATGCTCTTAATCCCTGCAACATGCTGCCTGGTTAGAAGAAATTTAAGACTTTCATGGCATGTAATGATCTATTTTCAGCATCTGATTCCATAGACAGAAGCTGCCTGTGGACTAAGCTGTCTGATCTGTATTGAGCTGCTGTCAATCATCTCTTTTGAGCTCTTTCCACAATTCCCCTGGGAGAATCAGAGTGGACGGATGGCCCTTTGACAGCCTGGCATGACAACAGTGGCAAAAGCAATGAGCTTTGGATAAGGTCCGCGGGCCCTCGCAGCATGGAACCTGCGTCTGTGCAAGGGCCTTCTGAGCGGTCCTCTGGAGCCTAGATTGGCAGTTTTCAAACACATTTTTTTAAAGCAACCAAACTCTATTTTCAAACATAGACATATGGGCAGTTGATACACACACACACACACACACACACACACACACACACACACAGACCTACATGGAATCCCTTCTTAAAATAGATAAAAGTGGAGGTGTGTTGAAGCAGAAGTGGGAATCTAATTGACCTTACTCTCATTCCTTATGCGGTATTGAGGAACATAGTTTGAAAACCATTGCTCCAGACCAGGGTTTCCTGAACCATGTCCAACAAAATATTAGTCTCATAAGATGCTTTGTAGAAAAAAATAGTTTTATGGTCGAATATATTTGGCAAACTCTGGATGTTCTAGCTTTGCTTTGAAGTTTACAGTTATTTATTAGCAGGTAAAGAGTCTGAGAAGTTTTGGAAGGGAGTGAAACCACTCTTAATCCACAATTTCCCTTTTTAAGAAAAATGGGTGAATTGTGTTATACTCATACAGTGGAATACTATAGAGCAATGAAAATAGACAAATGATTATTACGTATGGAGGCAAAGTTCAAAAACAGGCAAAAATAACACGTACGGACTTAGAAGTCAGAGTAGTCATTATCCGTGGGAGGTGAAGTAGTACCTGGGGAGGGGCACTGACACGAGTTTTGAAGCTTCTAGTTGTATTTTATATCTTGATTTGGGTAGTGGTCACATTGTTTACTCTGTGAAAATGATTTGTGCATTTTTCTGCATATCTGTACACCTATATTATCCTTCATTTACGAAAAAAGGGGGAAAAAAAGAAAAAAGGGAAAAACAAACAAAACACACCAACATTGAAGGGACCAAAAAATAAATATACATGACTTTGGCTCTTCAAAGTGTAACCTGTCATTTTGAAAAAAACAAAAAAATCCTGCAGGTTTTCTGAGTCAGGTTACCTGGTTCAAACATAAGGCTCTGGGAAAACTGGACGTCAGAAGTCTGCAATGGGTTTCAGTGGGTTGAAATCAAGGTTTCACCGGGCTGTGTTCCTTCTGGAAGCTCTAGAGGAGAATCATTTTCTCGCCTTTTCCAGCTTTTAGAGGCTGCCAGGTATTCCTTGGCTCGTGGCCCCCTTCCATCTTCAGAGCTAGCAATGGCCAGTCAAGTTTTTCTCACATCTCATCACTCTGACACTGCCTCTGTCTTTTCCCTTTTTACATTTATGGATCCTTGTGATTACATCGGATACACCTGGAAAATTCAGGTGGCTCTCCTTATTTAAAATCAGATGGGTGACAAACTTAATTCTATCTGCTACCTTAATTCTCCTATGCCAGGTAACACAGCCACAGGCCCCAGGGTTTAGGCCACTATTCTGTTTTTCCACACCTGCTAAGGGACTAACTATAGATCCTAGCACTTAACCCAGTCTCTCCATTATGAATTTCCTTTCAGGTAGTATCTGACCAAAAAATTGGTTGAAAAGAACTCTTTTGGATGTGCTAAATGTAAAGTAATACCGTCAACTACCTATCACTCAAATGAAAGATTTATTTACTTTTAACCCAATAGGACCCTTGTTACGAGTGCTATATGTGCCAGGTAAGGGAGGACCCCAGCTTGTGACAGAAAAACTGTCTGGGTCTTGGGGACTGCATCCTGTTGATGTCAATGAAAATGAAATGCAGTCATTTAGGGTGAGTATCTAACATCTGAACTGGAACCAATAAGGGGATTAAGAAACTGGTGCTCAGGAAGGTGAGGTGACATAGGAATTTATAATCCCTGACTCTGCAACCATAAATCAGTTTCTTTGTTTGGGTCAATTGTGTAGTTTCTGCAGTAGCAGAAGGCTGTTGTTCACGTGGCTCCTTGAGTGAGCAAACAAGGAAGAGACTTAATAAGTCAGTTGTTGCCTGGGCAGCAGGCCCAGAAGGTAGCTCAGATTGGCTGCTGCCATGGCAACATTGATTACTGTCACAAGTAGGCATGAGGTAGATAGTAAGCATTGTCAGAGAACACATGGGCCACCTGTATCAGAATTAGCTGGGGAGTTTAAATTTCGTATTTCCAGGCCACATGGCCGGAGACAGGGATAGGGTCTGAAATCTGCCTTTTAGAAATTTCCCCAGGCAACTCTTATTCCTGGTAAAATTGGAGAACCACCAATTAGAGAAAATAATACATCACTGTCACAGTCCTTTGTACAAACCCCTGTTGTATATCCTTGGATGAGGCCTCCGCCCTATGGTCAGAGAACCAGAGCCACTTTCTCGTTTACAAAGGCCCCATCTTCAAAAGACAAAGCGGGTGTTCAAGAGCATTGGGAGGGACTAGGGTGAGACCCACGCAGGGGTCAGCATGAACCGGGACTGGAGAGGACGGCTAAGATGCAGGACTAAGTCTCTGATACCACCGAGAAATACCGTTCTCTCTCTGGGAAAGTGGCGAATGCAGGGCACCAAGAACACCAGCGAGAATCCGAGTGGCTGGGCTTTCCGAGCAGCACTGCTGTCGTGAGCCACTCAGTTGCTGAGGAGAGTGTGTTCTTATCCTTTACACGGGTGAAGAACAAGTGGATTCGTGGATGTGTACCATTCAAAGTGCTGTTTTTGTATTTCTCTCAGACAACTTGTAACTCAAATTCTGGGCAGATTCTGCTAGTTGTGGTGAACCCTCCTGCCTGCCTACCTAGCATCTCCTTCTTCCGGTCAAAAATCCCCGTTTTGCTCAGATTTTCTCTCTATCCTCAACCCCAGGGACAAACTCTGATTGTAATTAATATCTGATCTTTCCCTAGCAATGATGATTGGTCCAAGGGGCTGCATGTGTCCTAATTCATCCAAGATCGGTTGGAGGCAAGAACTGAGAGTCTGTAGTGCCGTGCAGCTGTCTCTGCCTTCTGTTGCCATGAACAGAAACTTCTAGCCATTGTGTAAGCATGAGGGGAGCCTGTTTTAGGATGAAGACAACCCGGTAGGTGGCAGGGGAGAGAGATGAAAAGTGTTCTTTATGGCAGTGTCGACTACTGAATCAGGTACCCTGGAGTCTGCCATACCTCTGGACTTTCTTTTTGCTTAAGCCTGTTTGATGGCACTTCCTGTTATGTACAGTCGTAAGTCTCCTACTGTCTAGTCACTGGCATGGTTTGTACTCTCTGGTTTACTCATATGTAAAATGTAAAAAAGTAAAACGAGAGAAGACTGGATTGTGGGCTGTAAACTTAATTGTACTTATCAAAGAACTGGCTTTCTGAATAGACAAGTAAATGCTCTTTCTCATTTTGACATTAGTATGTCTTAGTCTTTAGTATGGATGTTGCTTAACCCTAACGTGTGTGCTGTCTGTAGGGAGGTTGTCAGTTCTGGTGCCACCATGAAGAGATGTTCCATTTTAAGTCCAATTACATCACTTATTTAGATGGACATTTAGAGACCAAGGTCGGAACGGTTGGTGATATATCAGATATACCTGGAAACAAATTGTACTAGCGTCTTGCTCAGGTTCCTGCTCTAACAGGCTGCTGTTGACTTCACAAATTGAGCCCAGGGATGTAAGGATGACAGCCGTGGTGTGTCTCCTTTTTTTCCCCTCTCCCTCCCTCTGCCCCTGCCGCTTGCCTTCCTCCTTTTTTTAAAAAAAATAATTTAATCAAACTTACAGCATTGTGAAAGGCATTAAAAGGAAATCCACTCTCAATCCCAGCAGACATTCATTTAGTTATTAATGTATTTAAAAGTATATATTGAATCCCCAATGTACCCGACCCTGAGCTAGGTGCTGGTCTCCTCTCAGTGGTCAAGACAGACGTCTGCACTCATGGAGCTCACAGCCTACTGAGGAGGTAGACATTAAAGATATGATCACACAAATACTTATTTAATGGCAGCTGTGTAAGCAGAGGGAAGGGAAAGGAAGGTACAGGGCAGCATGAAAGTAAAAATCAGGGCAGAGGGATTAGGGAAGGCCTCTCTGAGTAACATCTAAGCTAGGCTTAAAGGAAGAATAGAGTTTGAAAGGAGAAAGAAGCTTTTCCGGCAAAGGAAGCAGTATATGTGGGGACATGGGGACCAGAAACTGAAAAGTGGCAATTTGGAAGGAACCCAGTGAACATGGAGGAGATGGTCTTATTTATTACTTGATTCCCTTTTTGAAAAGTTTTAAAAAGTTTTTTACTGTGGTAAAATAGATATAAAATTTGCCATTTTAACTGTTTTCAAGTGTACAATTCAGTGCCACTGAGGACATTGCACAGTGATGTACAACCATCCTCACTATGTATTTTCAAAACTTTTTCATCATCCCAACCAGAAATTCTGTGCCTATTAAGCAAACAGTAACTGCTCATTCCTCTCTCCCCCCAGCCCCTGGTAACCTCTAACCTGCTTTCTTTCTATGAATTTACCTGTTCTACGTATTTCACATAAGTGGAATCATGTTTGTCCTTTTGTATCTGGCTTATTTTTCTTAGTGTAATGTTTTTGAGATTCATCTACGTTGTAGCACGCCCCAGCATTTCATTCATTTTTATGGTTGAATAATATTCCTGTGTGTGTGTGTGTGTGTGTGTGTGTGTGTGTGTGTATTGATGGAGGCTTGGGCTGCTTCCACCTTTTGGCTACAGCAAATAATGCTACTGTGAACGGTGGCTTACAAGTACCTGATTGAGTCCCCGTTTTCAATTCTTTTGGGTTATGTACCCAGAAGTGGAACTGCTCGATCCTATGGTGACTCTCTGTTTGAGGAACTGCCAAACTGTTTTTCACAGAGGCTGCACCATTTGACATTCCCACCAGCAATGCAGAAGGGCTCCAGTTTTCTACATCGTTACCAACACTTGGTATCTCCCCCTACTTTTTTCCTTTTTCAAAATTATAGCTATCCTAGCAGGTGTGAAGTAGTATTTCTATGTATCTGATTTTGACTCTGCTGTCTCCCCAGGAATCCATCTCTCCCGAATCTCTGAAGCTCTTTCAGGTCATTAATCTGGCATACCTTCATGTTTTACCCAAGTGTCTAATTTCCTAAGTAGATGTTCAGCGACTCGGGGTAAAGTGTAGGTGGCGGATCAGTTGGGATCTCCAGTGTCTACCACCTGGCAGGTGTTCAATAACTAAGACCATTGTGATAAAGGTTGCAGATCTTGTCTCTTTCCTGTTGTAGAAACTCAATGGAAGTTTCCAACAGGCACGTAAGAAATTTTTGCTTGATTCAAATGAATTAATTTTCATGAATGTATGAGGCAATTGATTGGTTGGTTCCATTCCATTCAGTTAAACTGCAGATCTGATCCCTGCCACTCCTCTGCTTTACGCCCTCACTTGCTCTCCAAGGCGCTTCAGGTGAGGCTCCAGATCACTTACGCGTATATGGTCTACAATACCCCGCAATGTCTACCCTGCCTCCCTCCAGGACCACTTTTTTTGCCACTTTCTCCCTTTGTCTCTGGGCTTCTGACCATTCCGTAGATACTCAAGGCTCGTCCCTACTTTAGGGCCTTTGTACCTACTGGTCCCTCTTTCAGGAGGAATACTCCACTCCTCCAAGCAAACTCCTCGCTCACATTTTACATGAGTCCTACTCATGCTTCAGGTTTCAGCTTAGATGTTATTTCTTCAGGGAAATGTCTCCTGACCTTCTCCCTAACCCCAAACCTAGCCCCTATTTCATTCTCCCTCATAGCCTCTCTTACTTTTCCTGCTTATCACTTTCCAAAGTTGTAGTAGAATAATTATTTGTTTATTTAAAGCCTATCTTCCAAGCAGACAGAAACCTCCAGGAGAGCAGAAACTCATATCTCTATTGACCAGTGTTAGGCACATGGTAGGAGCTCCACGCACATTTCTGAAGAGATATAGGAGCTCCGAAATCTTTTGTGTATGTCCTCTCAAATTGGACTAGATGTTTCTATTTAGACTAAATGTTTTCTGATTGTCTCCTAGCATAGTGTCTGTATTGGCACTTATCACATTAAATGCTGACCCTATGCTGTTAGAGAAAGGAGAAAAAAGAGAAGAGACTTCGGAGATAGCAGATTGGAACTAAGACAAAACACTTGCTGGCAGAAAGATTTTGTGGAAGCAGGAGGCTGTTTCTGGGCCTCAGGCTACAGTGTTGAGTAATGCCTGCATTTCTTTAAGTGTTTCTGCCAAGAAGCAGGAAACTGACGAGTGACCTGTAAATGCTGCTTACATTCTGGGTGACTTAGAATTTATGGTATTCTGATCAAATAGTGTTGATCAGAGGGGTAGGATAGCCATGTGGGTGCTTGGGCAGGAAGCTCAGTGAGAGGCCTTTGAAGACCGCAGTGGGGTGGCCTCTCTTGCCAACCACTGCCAGGCCCTTCGGTCACTGTTAAATGAGAGACCCCGAGTAAGCTGTTCACGGCCCCTCATTGCTTCCTGAGGCTCCCCAACCCTCTCTTCGAAGGTTGTTTCATAGTGGGCGTGGCTTGTTTTACTCCTGAAAGTCATGCAGCCAGATATCGTGTCCTTTTGTTTTCTTTTGCGTTTTTAAAAATTAATTTTTGGTTACAAAAGCAATACATGAATACATTTATCTTCTAAAACATTAAAACTAAGGGTCATACTCGCTTTGAACATTATCACCAGTTTCGGTCCTTTACCCCTCTTTAGAGATACATAACTTCTTTTTTTTTTTTTCCCCTTCTGCCGTCTCCCCCCTACCCCCCACCCCCTCCCTGCGGTTCAAGCCGTTGTTTCTCAGTCTAGTTGTGTAGGACACACAAACTCCCTGGCCCATGCTGGTATTATGAGCCTTGCTCTTCCCCGGCAGCTCAAGGTAGCTCTCTCTGGCTGCCGGCCACTTATGGTAGCCCATGGCAGCACACAGCAGCCTAGCCACCGGCAGCTCATGGCGTCACATGGAAGCCTGTGACAGCACACAGCAGCCCACACCAACCTCCTGCTGATCACAGCAGCTCAGCTCCAGGGAGAGCTGTTGTTCATAACCTTAGCTGTAGAGGGTGCAGCTCACTGGCCCATGTGGGAATCGAACCAGCGACCTCGGCGTTAGGAGCAGGGTGCTCCAACCACCTGAGCCACCGGGCTAGCCTAGAGATAACTTCTGATATGAGTTTGTCATGTTGTTCTATAATTTGTTTAAAAAATCTTTTGCAAACTTAATGTGTGGTTGTCTGAGATTGGGCTGCTATAACAGAATGCTATAGACTGGGTGGTTTATAAACAAAAGAAATTTGTTTCTCACAGTTCCAAATGTTGGGAAGTCCAAGAGCGAGTCTTCAGCAGATATGGTGTCTGGTGAAGGCCCACGTCCTCATTCAGAGACAGTCCTCTTCTCGCTGTGTCCTCACAGAGTGGAAGAGGTGAGAGGGAGCTCTCTGGGGTCTCTTTTATAAGACATTAATTCCATTTACGAGGGCTCTGCCCTCATGACCTAATCACCTTCTAAAGGTCCCATATCCAAATATGTTAGGGATTAGGTTTCAACATATGAATTTAGAGAGGACAGAGACATTGTCTATAGCAGTGATGACAGGAAATAATGAGATTTATGTCCGTATTTTGTTGCCACATTTTATTTTGAAATAATTTTAGATTTACAGAAGAGTTGCAAAGAGTACAGAATGTTTCAGGATACCCTTCACTCAGCCCCTCATAATGTTAACAGCTTACATAACCCTGGTGCCATGATTAAAACTAAGAAATTAACATTGGTACAATACTATTAACTATAGATTTTATTAGAACTTCGCCAGTTTTTTCCACTAAGTCCTTTTTCTGTTCCAGGATCCAATCCAGGATCCTACATTGCATTTAGTTGTCTGTTTTCCTTGGTCTCCGCCAATCTGTGTGACAGTTCTGTCTTTCCTTGGCTTTCATGATCTTGACATTTCTGAAGAGTCCAGGTCAGGTATTTTGTAGAATATCCCTCAGTTGGGGTTTCTGATGAGTTTTCATGATTAGACTGAAGTTGTGAATTTTGGGGAAAAATTTTGAAAAAATTATAACATTAGAGGGTAGAAATGCTCCAGCGGAACACATTATGAAAAAATCTTGGAAGTTTTAGTTGACTGCAAGCTCAGTGAGTCAGTAGTGTAGTTGCCAAGAACTTTATTGTGTGAATGCAAGGCAAGAAGTCCTACAAAGAGGAAGCTACAGTCCTGCTTTGTTCTCATGATACCACAGATTTTTAGTTCAATATTGGGTGACATACTCTAAAAGAGCCACAAGCAGATAGACTAGGTGCATGAGGTGTCTAAGCACAAAGACCTTTAAAACCAGGGCAAAGGAAGCACAATGGAAGGAATGGGAGATATTGGACTGAATAATACCTTAGGCAGAAGTCTTCGTGTATCTGAAAAGTAGAAGGTCAAGAGAGATTAGATCTGTTTGTTCTCTGAGGCCCCAAGGGATAGGACTTGGGCCAGAGGGTGGAAGTTTCAGAAACACTTTAGAACTGGTCAGAACTGCTGAGACCTGATCAGAATTGCTGAGACCAAGGAATGCATTGTTCTGGAAATAGTGGGCTTTCTGTCCTCTTGCAAATGCAAGTTGGTAGTAAAGTGAGTGGGTGGGGTAGTCGATATAACTAACATTTATTGAATGCTATGTGCCAGGACTGTGCTGAGGACCTTACCTCTTTTTTAAAATACTTTTTTTTATTTTTCAATTACAGTTGACATACAATATTGTATTAGTTTCAGGTATACAACATAATGATTAGACATTTATGTAACTTATGATCACCCCACTAAGTCTAGTACCCATCTGATACCATATATAGTTATTACAATATTATTGACTGTATTCCCTTTGCTGCACTTTATATCCCTGTGACTGTTATGTATGGAAATTTGTACGTCTTAAACCCTTCCCCCTTTTCACCCATCCCTCAACCCTCTTCCCATCTGGCAATCGTATTCTCTGTATGTATGAGTTTGTTGATTCATTTATTTTGTTTTTGGATTCCATATATAAAAGTGAAATCATACGGTATTTGTCTTTCTCTGGCTTATTTCACTTAGCAAAATACCCTCTAGGTCCATCCACGTCATTGCAAATGGTAGGATTTCATTCTTTTTTTAAAAATTTTTATAGGGGAACAGTGTGTTTTTCCAGGACCCATCAGCTCCAAGTCAAGTTGTTGTTTTCAATCTAGTTGTGGAGGGCACAGCTCACTGGCCCATGTGGGAATCGAACCAGTGACGTTGGTTCTGAGCCAACCAGCCACCCCTAAGATTTCATTCTTTTTAACGGCAGAGTAATATTCTATTGTATATATGCCACATCTTCTTTATCCATTTGTCTATCAATGGATACTTAGGTTGTTTCCATATCCTGGCTGCTGTAAATAATACTGCAATGAACATAGGGTGCATATGTCTTTTCGAGTTAGTGTTTTGGCTTTCTTTGGATAAATACTCAGAAGTGGAATGGCTGGGTTAGATGATAGTTCTATTTTTAATTTTTTGAGTAACCTCCATACTGTTTTCCATAGTGGCTGCACCACACCAATTTACAATCCCATCAACAGGCACGAGTGTTCCCTTTTCTCCACATCCTCTCCAATATTTGTTGTTTGTTGATGTATTGATGATAGCCATCCTAACTGGTGTAAGGTGATATCTCATTGTGGTTTTTATTTGCATTTCCCTGATGATTAGTGATATTGCGTCTATATGGTCAATTAATCTATGACAAAGAAGGCAAGACTATACAGTAAAGACAATTTCTTCAATAAATGTTGTTGGAAAAACTGGACAGACACATGCAAAAGAATGAAACTGGAGCACTTTCTTACACCATATACAAGAATAAACTCAGAATTGATCAAAGACTTAAATGTAAGACCTGAAAACATAAAGGAACCTAGAAGAAAACATAGGCAATAAACTCTTTGACATTGGCTTTAGTAATATTTTTTGGGATATGTCTCCTTGGGAAAAGGGGAAAAAAAAAGAAAAATTAAACAAATGGGACTACATCAAACTAAAAAGTTTTTTTAAAAAATAAATTTTATTGGGAATACAGGGGAACAGTGTGTTTCTCCAGGGCCCATCAGCTCCAAGTTGTTGTCCTTCAGTCTAGTTGTGGAGGGCGCAGCTCAGCTCCAAGTCCTGTCTCTGTTTAGTTTAGTTTTTTTTTTTTTTCTGTCTCCGTTTAGTTGCAGGGGGTGCAGCCCACCATCCCATGTGGGAGTTGAACTGGCAACTGTGTTGTTCAGAGATGGAGCTCTAACCAACTGAGCCATCTGGCTGCCCTAAACTAAAGTTTTTACACAGCAAAGGAAACCACCAACAAAATGAAAAGACAGCCTACTGAATGGAAGAAGATATTCGCCCATGATACATCTGATAAGGAGTTAATATTCAAAATGTATAAGGAACTCATATAACTTATCACCAAAGCCAAGCAATCCTATTAAAAAATGAGCAGAAGACCTGAACAGACAATTTCTCCAAAGAGGACGTACAGATGGCCAATAGACATATGAAAAGATGCTCAACTTTCCTCTACTATCTTATTTCATCCAGTCAACACCCTTTGATGTCGATACTTATTGTTATCTATCCCTGTATTATAGATGAGGGAAGTGGGTATAGGGAGGTCAGATAATCCACCCAATGTCAAACAATTTGTAAATGGTGGAACTGGGATTCCCACCCCTTCTGACACACTCCAAAGCCGATTCCTTTGGCCATCACTGGGATTCAAGCGTGAGGTTCCTTAGACTAGAAGATTCTGTGACTGGGAAAGAGGCTGTCCCCCCTCCCCACTAAGCGGAAGCCTGGAAGCGTGGGCAGGCGGAGTATGGGGGACGAGGTAGTCGTGCTGCAGAAGGGCCCGAGCAGAAGGCCAAGGGATATAGACCTAAAGGCCACGGAAGGGTTGTCAATGTGCGTCATCCCGTAGCTCGCCAACAACCGCTGTGTTGTTGTTTGAAGATTCCCCTGACCCTCGCGAGGAAGCGAGGCGCAGGCCCGCCTCGCTGCTTCCCTCGGGCTGCACAGCTAGGGAGCGTCGCGGCGGCCGTGTTCTGCGGCGAAGCCGGGGAACGGAACAGCGCGCCCGTCCCTGGCCAGGCGCGAACTGGGGGCGGTGCCGAGCGAGGAGGGCTCGCGTCTAGGCGGCTGCGGCAGTTGCGCGCTGGGGTTGCTGCCGTGCGGCGGGACTGGTGAGTGCGGCGGAACCGGGGACCGGAGGAGAGAGAACGGGTGAGCGAGAGGGAGCCAGGGAGGGAGAAGGGTGCGCAACCGAGAGCGCGACACGGGGCAGGGGCAGCGCCTGAAGCCCGCCCCGGCGCCGGCCGGGCCCCTGCGCCCTCGGGCCTCTCTCCGGCCGAGCGTCCGCCTGCGCGCCGCGGGACTACGCACCCGGGTCTCTGCACGCTCCCCAACCCCAGGTCGCCCTTGCCGCAGCGCATCCCCTTCCTCTGCGCCGCGGCGACGCGCCCGGCACCACGTCACGCTCGCGCCATTGTTTCCTCGCGGTCGGTGCGCTGGGACTCGCCTCGGCCTCGGAGCGCGGCCCTGGGCCTCCCGAGAGCCGGCCTCGCCGCGTTCTGCCCCACCCCCCACCCCACCTCGGGGAGACACCCCGTGGCTCAGTTCTGCCTGCTTTCCGGCCGGCGCCGGGGGCGCGCCCGTCCGCACCGAGGCCAGCCTCCCCGCCCCTCTTCCTGGGGCTCCCCAGCCCGTGCGCGTTCCCGGGCGACTCCGAGGGGCTCGCGGCCGCTGGGCCAGGGTGCACGGTTGACGGCGTTTTAGCCAGAAGCACGAGACGTTGCCACATTGGCAGCTCGCAAGCCAGTTTTGTCGTTTGCATCACTTCCTGGAAAGCTCACATCGAATTGCAAGCCGCCATACACACTTCACTTGTTATTTCTAAATGGCTCCCGAGTCAGGGGACCGCTGTTCAGTGGCGGTCGGTTCCTCTCCTGGAGACCCGGGAAGCCGGAGAGAACCGAGCGTGGGGTGCAGACCTGAGGCCTGAACCATTAGTTGTAAGCACGACTTGGTGGTGTGACTACCTACAGCAGGTTTCAGTGAAGAGCAAACGGTAGAGCTGCTGTCCGATTCATTGTTTTCCCCTGCTTTCGGCGTTAGGGCCCTTATGTTGGAGGGTTATACTGTAAAGCACAGTGCTCTGCAATGACGAGTCACCATTTTAGGGGTGTGTGTGTGTGTGTGTGCGCGCGTGTGTGCGTGCGCGCGCCTGTCCTGGTGCGGACAGGTTCTTCGCGAGGACTGTACACTCTTCATTGTATCTTTTAAGGCAGCCGATCCACACTCTGCTAACTGTAATGTGAAAGAGAGCGTATTGAAAGTGCCATTTACCGTGGCGACTGAATATTGTCGAGGTCTTTTAAATGTTTCTTGTGACATTTCAACAATGGTTAGAATTTATCCTGATAAAGACATCCAGGCCTGAAGAGGTTAATGAGTTCAGAAAGACACAGCTAGTTGGTAATTGAAATCAGAACTCCAGGTACTGGGCTGAGGGTAGCACACACAGACTTTATTTCTGAAATGCATTTCTATTGCTGTATAAGCCAGTACATTTCAGCGGTACAGGTTGCTGTGTTGCTCTCATTAATCCAGATTTTAGAATTTAGTAATCAATCTGAAAAGGGAGAGGGCTGAAGGAGACGTTCTGCAAAGTTTCGTTCAGTTGTGAAATTTGATTTCATTGTATGAAAATTTACAATCAGCTAAAAGATCCCCAAAATTTATAATTGTAGGAAAATTTGTCTAAACCATTCTTTTCTTACTGTATCTGCAAGCCTTACTGTAGTGACATCAGGCGTATTTGTCTAAAGAAAGCCAAGTTACATGGCAATGGTAAGGGGAGGGATGTTCACCTATCTGTTTCTAGACTATTTCTGCTGTTCTATGGGAAAAGAAAGGAGCACACAAAACGTTTTGTTTTTCTAAATGTCTTTTTGTTGCTTAACTCTCAAGCTTAATTCGATGACATACATAGTTAAAAAAAACCCCAACTTTATCATTATTTATGATTATGCTCTTTGTAGTCCTTAGCTAAACATAGTTTTTATGTAGTTAGACTTGCTGTGTTGATATTGTTATTAATTTTGCACTTACCCATATTTCTGGGGTGTCCATGTATCTGGAGAATGCATCTGCTTTTAATTTGTAGAGGTTCTGTAACATGCTTTTACGCCTAGTAGTCAACAGTGCATGGCATACAGGATCTCTGTAAATTTTTGTTGAATGAATGTAACAGTTTGAGCTGCTTAGACAACATCTATGAACACAAAATGTTAAATATCACAAGGCATATGTTAGGTAACGTGTGAATAGTAAAGGCAGGCAATACTTTGAGCCAGGAGACCACATCACATGTGTTTAAGGGCTTGGATTTTGGTGTCTGGGTTTGAGACCTGGCTTGCAACCCTGAAGAACTTAACCTTAGAGAGCTTCATTCAGTTTCTCTCAATGAAAAAGGGAAAAATAAACAAATTTCACAGGGCTGTATGGTTAAATGGGATAATTCCATTGAAGCAATACTGGCATACATTAAATACTCTATATATTTTAGCTATTACTATTTTTTGGTTCAGAGTAGAGAGATTACTATAGGTTGATGGGATCAGGAAAGATATACAGAAGTTGACACTTCAGAGTAAGGAGAAGATGCAAAAGTGGATATATTGAGGGTTTAATGGTAAAGGGTTTGGTGGAGCAATCATAGTATATAGCTGGAGAGAGAAATTCTGATCAACTATTTACAAGATATGCTACATGGATTTCTTGCAGGTAGAGCAGAATTAATGAAGTAAGACAACTTTTTCTATGAGTAGCTGGTGTTTGTTTTTTAGGTTCAGACCTGAAAAAGTTATTTGCTTTAAGGAAGTTGATAATTGCAAATTATTATGGAGTGCGAAGTTCCTTGTCATTTGACATAGTAAACCTTACATAACTTTTTACCCTTTGAAATTACTGTGTTCTTTATTGATTACCAAAGTTTGCAGTGGCTGGTTATTTATTTTTTTAATGGAAAACAAATAGAGCAGCAAACCAGTAAAAATAGCAAAATTGCCAGCAGAACAGCAAAACTACCCCCTTTTTAGCCAGAATATAGAATCAGGAGGATTAAATTGACTTGGAGAGTGTTGAACTATTTGTTCCTACTTTTTGTGTGTCTCTCTTAGTTGGGAGGCATTATCAAGAGTGTGAGATGAAAAAGTCTGCTATGTCAAGATCTGCTTGGAAAGAGAAGACTGAAAATCTGGTGAATAAAGTTTAATGACATATATACATATATATGTGTATATATACATATATACATATATGTATACATACATATATATGTTTGTTGTAGTATGTTTCCATTTCAAATATCCACTGGGTATATGTTTTTAAAAGCTTCTTGGTTCAGATTAATGAGGTTTCTTTATTGTTTACATTTATTTTAAAATATGAACTATTTCAAACATACAGAAAATAATGTAATGGTCATCTAATTATAGACCATCATATTTAGTTTGTGTGCCCCTCATTTTCTAATTGTGTGGTCTCTCTTTTCAATATATATTTTTTAAAGGGATAAAATTAGAGGTAGTTGAGGGCTGTATGAATCTTTGCCATCTTATTCCCCCTCTCTTGCCCTATCCTAGAAGTAAACACCATCATCAATCCGGCAATTATTATTCCCATAATATTTTTGTACATTTACTAATATGTATGTATCCATAAAAGTACATATATTCTTGTTTAATATACATGTGATTCTGCAACTTGATTTTTTGTTTAACATTGCTTTTGATATATATCCATGTTGGTAAATGTGTCTTTAGTTCATTCATTTTGATTGCTCTATACCATTCCATTATATGAATAAATCAGTTTGTTTATGGATATTTAGGTATTTCTGACTTTTTTTCTATTATTAGCAGTGCTTTAACGTTCTTGGAAGTGTCATCTTGTTTACCTGTGAGTGAGAATTCCATGCCTAGGGGAATTCTTAGGTGTAGGGTGTGAGGATCTTCAATTTTATTAGATAATGCCAAATTATTTTCCAAAATACTAAATACAAAATTCCCATTAGCAGGTTGAGAGTTCCCTTTTTGCCATATACTTACAAACACTGATACTGTCAGACTTTTAAATTTTAAATAAAATGAAATTTCATTTTAATTTGCTTTTCCCTGATTATAAGTGACGTTGGACTTCTTTACATCCATTTATTATAAAATTTCCTTTTCTGCAAATTGCTGTTTATATCCTTCATTCTTTTTTCTGATGGCTTATTGCTTTTTCGTCATTGGTTTGTAACTCTTTATATTTCATACTAATCCTTTCTCAGTTATGGTGTTGCAAATATCTTCTTACTGTATGTTTTTTCTTTTTGTTGTGTAGAACTTTTACGTTTTTATCTGAAAAATTTTAACCCTACAGAAAGCTGCAATAATAGTTAAGTGAATATAGTTACACCTTTCACCGGTTAATATTTGTCATTTTTTTCTTTGAACCATTTAAAAGTAAGTTGCAGACATCATGACACTTCACCCCTCAATATCTACTTGAATATCCTAAGAACAAGGATGTCCTTCAAAATTACAGTCATCACATTTAAAATGGATGTAGCATTATTATCTAATATCCAGTACATGTTTAAAATTTTAACCAGTAATGGCCGTCATAGCTATTCTTCAGCCCCACCCCTGGTCCAGGATCTACTAAAAGATCATGAAAAATGCATTTAGTTGCCACATCCCTTTAATTACTTTCAATACACAACAAGTCCCCAGCTTTTTGTTAGTTTGCATAAAACTGATGTATTTGAAGAATCACGGCCACTTTTGTAGAATGCCCCTCAATTTGGATTTGTCTAATCATTATTTCCTTGAGTTTAGATTCAGATTAAATGTCTCGGCAGGAATAAGCTTTAGACTTTAATACAGTCAACTTTGTCCACCTTTTCCTTTGTGGTTTGTGTTGTCTTTTATCCAAGAAAGCCTTCCTTACCTTGATGTCATAAGGCTATTCATCTGTATTTTCTAAAAGTTACATGATTTTGCTTTTCATGTTTAGGTTTATAAATGGTGTTATTGTATCTGCTTAGTTTACCTTTAATATGATGTTCAGTTAGCATTTGTGTTAACATTTTTTCCTATCGTGTTTGTCAGAAAAATTACTCTCCGTAAATTTATAAGAACAGGACATCTCATCTTTTTATTATGCTCTAAATTTGGACCAGAACATTATAAAAAGTGAAAATTTAGAATTACCCATTATAGTCTAAATGTTTTACACTACAGATTTCCATTATTCTACAGTATTTTGTCTAAAGTAATTTGACTCTAAAGTTGAGTACTACATGGATTTTACTAGTTATCCTTGAAAAATATTTGGCAATCTTTTTTTTAACTAGTCATGTTGAAATCTAGTTAGGCATTTGTGTATCTCTAGTTTATGTTTTAGAGCTCCTAAGTAAACCAGCTAAAAGTGTACAGGTTGAAACAGCTCTCTCACATCCTGTATCAAAGTGCTAAGAATTTAAAGACATATCTGTAAGAATTTAATTGGTATCATGCTATAAGTAAATAAATAAATAAATAAATACCAAGATGTAACTTGGAGAGTACATATTAAAACCTTTCACAAATCTGAAGTCAGTAAATGTCATATTTTTAGCCTTGAATTATTTACTTTTGCAGTAGGTTTGATAATTTTATGTGGAACTAAGGAAACTTTAGGAAAAAAGAAACAAACCTATAGATGATAGTAGATTAGATTTAGAATACTTAGATTGACATGAAAAAATGTGTAAAGTTGTATAGCCCTTGGCACTAATGGGTACTCTGAAGTTTTGATTCTGAAAGTAGAAATGTATTACGATGTTCCTCCAAACATACAGTACTGCATTGTGCAGAGGCCACAGCTATCAAACACCATGGGTTCTAGCATTATGAATAATAATTTATTAAGGAGTATGTGCTAGCCACTTTTCTTAGCATCTTGTACATATTAATGCACTGAAGCTGACCATTTTGGAATGGAAGAAACGAAAGTGATTGTATAATTAGTTCAGTTACAGAAGTCATGAGTGCTGGAGCTAAACTGTGAACCCATATAGTGTGGCTCCAGAATCTGCACACTTCACCATAAGTATAATTCTATAACTTTGGTCAAATTATTTAACTTCCCTGTGTTGTTTTCTTCTTTGTATAATGAATATAATGGTATGTAATTCATACTGCTGTTGTGAGAAGTCAATTGAATAAAATATGTGTGGTGCTTAGAATAACACATGAAAAAAAGTAACCACTCAATAAATGTTAGCTATTATGTTAGCCCTATGAAGGCATTGAACTCATGCATATCTCTGAATTTTTACCCCCAAAAATGGACTAAGCCATAAATGTGAATTTATATTACAAAATGGTAGAACTACTGTGATTATTTCTACCTTTCTGATTTTTTCTCTTTTTATTTTGTAAGAGGAAAGGTAACAGCTAAAACAAAGTTGAATGGTGGTGAGCAGGAGCTCATTGGTAAGAGAATGAGTTCTTTGTGAAATAAAGCAGACTTTTTTGCCTGCTTTTTAAAAGGATATTCAAGAATCATTACTAAAGGCTTAAAGTATGGGTATATATTGGTTGAACGTAAAAACTGTTTGGCTGTTAACCGTTATGCTGTTGAAAGGCCTTAGCTATAGCAATATTTTGAAGAAATAGACAGCATATTACATATCCTCAAGCCCAATTTTTTAAAATGTTTTCTTTACATAATCTCTTATTCCTTTGTGTCAATAACCATGTTACTGAAAGTCTGGTATTACTCAAAACAGTCAGTTAGAAGCAACCTTAATATGCTGATGTAGAACAAAAAAGTAGCATTTTGTGTGGTATGGCAGAGGTAATGGAATTCTAGGAGTAGAAGCAGTAGAACATTCAGAACAAAGTTCAGGTCTTTTTTATATATTTTTGAAACATTAGGAATGTAGAAATAAATTTATATTTTCCAGTTATAGTTTCAGACTAGAGATTGGAGCATGCTCTTGCTTAAAGAAGAAAAACAAATCGTCATGGCAACAGGTACTGCATTTCTCACTTGACAAGATTGCTTCTCAGTTTTGTTATTTTCCGTCAGTGAACAAGGAACCTTTTGTTCTAAGGCCCTATGTTGAAAGTTAGCAAAATGTTACATTAATCAAGCCAAGAATCTTATGCATTTCTGAACCAAGAGTAAGATTTCACAAAGTTTCATTTAGAGCATTGAAAAACACTTGTGCAATATTGTTGCATTTTCAAGTTTATACAGAATTAGCTTCTGAAAAGGCATAGAGCTCAAGCATAGACATTTATTTCTGCCTGTATGTATCAAGACTGTTGTTCAGAGAGCTGGGGATATAGAAGCAAACAAAATAAGTTTCACTCTCATTGCGCTTACATTTTAGAGAAAGGGACTGACTGTAAGCAAAACTGTCAGATGTGTCTGGAAGTGTTAAGTGTGTAAAAAAGAAAAATACAGCAGGATAAGAGGATAGCAAATGATGTGTGTGGGTAGGTAAATGCGATTTTATTAGTTGGAATTTGTTAGGAATGTATGGTACTACTTGGTACAAATGATGTGAAAAACTCTGAATAAGAATAGTGAAATGAAAAATGTATAAAAACTTCATCACGAACTGTTTAAAAGTATTTAAAACGATTATACTTGCTCATATGTCAAGAATTAGGGTTATCAAAGCTTATGTATAAAATGTGCCTACTTCGTGTGTACCAGGCATATGGTTGGAGGATATAGCCTTAACTTTTTCCATAAAGTAAACTAGTTTAATATGTGTAATATCCTATTAAAGTTGCATTTATGAAGGCTACAGTAAATTTCAGGTTGGTGAGAAAATTTGAAGAAACCATTCAAAATTATTTTCATTTAAGTTGCAGAGCAGTGTTCATGTTCTTAGAATTTCTGATTATAAAACTTACAAATTCCAAGCTTTGTATTTCAAACACAAAATACATTCCAATGAAGTTTAGTAAAACATTGAGTGTTCATATTTACTTAATGTTACCATTACCTTATTATCTATATTGACACACTTATTCCATTGAAAAATGAATATTTGATTTAAACTTCCATGTGTATTAAACACTTGCCTGATAGACCTGTGCTACATATTATGTTAAGTGCTCCTCACTTCTTTCCAAGTGAATTACTGACATGACCTGAAACCTATTTTAAATGGCTTTGCTAACCATGCTGCAGATTGTTAAACTAACCAGGCTGCAGATTGCTAACAAGGCTTACCCCACCGCTTGAGTTGCTCTGTCCTGTTTACAGCAGTTGCCTGGAAATGTTGAGACAGCTGGTTTCCCGTTTTTTATGGAAGGGTGATGTTAGTGGTGAAAGGAACTATGTATGTTTTGCCTATGAAGTGTTTTTAAAGTGGGAGACTACAGTATTCTAAATGCTTGAGAGTTCATTTCAGTTCTTACTCTTCAGGTACAACTACTCTGCAGGCTGTATATTTTATACTGAAATAAAAAATTATCTAACTGGGGCCGACTCAGTGGCTCAGGCAGTTGGAGCTCGGTGCTCCTAACTCCGAAGGCTGCTGGTTCGATTCCCACCTGGGTCAGTGGGCTCTCAACCACAAGGTTGCCGGTTCAACTCCTCGAGTGCCACAAGGGTAGGTGGGCTCTGCCCCCTGCAACTAAGATTGAACACGGCACCTTGCGCTGAGCTTCCTCTGGGATGACTGTTGGTTGGAGCGCATCCTCTCAACCACAAGGTTGCTGGTTTGATCCGCAAGGGATGGTGGGCTGCGCCCCCTGCAACTATCAACGGCAACTGGACCTGGAGCTGAGCTGCGCCCTCCACAACTAAGACTGAAAGGACAACAACTTGACTTGAAAAAAGTCCTGGAAGTACACGCTGTTCCCCAATGAAGTTCTGTTACCCCTTCCCCAATAAAATCTTTAAAAAAAATTATCTAACTGTACCACTTTGTTTGAAAGGAATTAAATTTTAGCTTTTTCTTCAGTATTAGTTGCTGCTATACCTTACTGAAAAAATTACTCTTCAGCTTGACACTGTAAACAGGTGACAAATGAAATGTTTACCTATTTATTGGAGCTCTTTTTTTTTTGGCCAGATTTTAATCATGTTTAATTTTATTGTCACTATTGAAATATAGTTAAGCATTGGATAGACTGATTCTGGATAGAGTTCAAAAGTCTGTCATAGTAACGTTAAGATATTAGGTAAGCTTATAGGAAAACTGTCACACAGAAGTTGTTTGAAGATAATGATTTAAGCACATCGCACCCTTTTACCTTCACGTAACTGTATAGACTTCATGGCAGATTTTATCCCATAGTAGTGATAATATGGTTATTTAATTATTTGTGTTTACATTTTTAGTTGAATAAAGATTTGTGTGATCTTTGATGAGACTCTTAAGTTGAATTTTTAAAATGAGTTTTGTTTAGTCCATTAGCGATCCAGAAAAGTGCTTTGAATTTTTCCTGTAAATAATTTGAAGTAATAAAAGTATAAAAAATGTTGGGGGAAATCTTTTCTTAGTGTATCTAATTTGTTAGGAAAGAAGGAAAAAAAGCTGGACTTTTAAAAAAGTTTTATTGAAGTATAAATACATGCAACAATCTGCACATATTTTGACGTGTATACTGGGGGTGCCAAAAAAATGTATACACATTTTAAGAAAGGAAAAAATATTAAAATTGTAATAGTCAATATATACTGGTAACAAAAGACGAACACAATCACGTGTGTACATTTTTTGGCACCCTCTGTATTTTGGGGCTCTGTTGGGGGCACGTGTGTTTATAATTGCTGTCTTGTTGGCAGATTGACCCTTTTGTCAATATATAATGCATTCCTTAGTTTCTTGTAACAGTTTTTGATTTAAAAGTCAATTTGTATTTGATGTACAGCCATTTCACTTATATTTGGTCATTATTTGCATAGAATTTTTTTTACAATTTCAGTTTCAGTTTGTGTCTTTGAATCTAAAGTGAGTCTCTTGTAGACAGTGTATTGTTGGAATATCTTTTTAATCCTTTTTGTCAACCTCTGCCTTCTGATGGGAGAGTTTAAACCATTTACATTTAAAGTAATTACTGATAAGGAAGGAGTTATTTTTGCCATTTTGTATTTGCTTTCTATATGCCATTTTTTTTGATCCCTCATTTCCTCTATTACTGCTACCTTTTGTGTTTAGTTGATGTTTTTGGTGAACTGTAAGAATCTTATAATACTATACTTCTATTTTGTCCCTACTCACTTTTGGGCTATTGTTGTCATACATTTTACTTCTACATACATTATAAATCTCACAATACGTGGTTATTTTGTTTCAAACAGTTATCTTTTTAAAAGATTTAATAGTAGGAAAAATACTTTGTGTTTATCCATTCCTTTGTATAGATTGATTTCCATCTGGTATTATTTTCCTCTTGCTCGAATAACTTCCTTTAAAATTTCTTTTAGTCTACTGGTGATGAAGTCTCAGTTTTTGTATGTCTGAAAAAGTACTTTATATTTATTCCTGAAAAGTATTTTTGCCAGGTAAATAATTCTATATTGACACTTGTTTTCTTTTAGTATTTTAAAGATGTTTTTCCACTTTCCTCTAGCTTCACTGCTTCAGATGAGAAATCTGTTTTTTTCTCTATGTTATATATCTTTTCTAGCCTTTTTTAGTTGGAAATTCATATTTTATTTAATTTTTCTCGAGTATTTGACTACTTCTTTAGTAAGAATTTTCCTTACCCTGTGATTTTTTAATAAATTTATTGGAATAACATTTGTTAATAACATATAAATTTCAGGTATACAGCTTTACAATATAACATCTGTACACTCCATTGTGTGTCTACCTGCTTGTTAATATTTTCTCTTTATCACTCTTTTTAAGGAATTTGATTTTGATGTGCCTTGGTATAATTTTCTCGTTTCTTGTGCTTGGGGTTTGCTTAGTTTTCTTGGATTTGTGGATTTATCATTTTCATTAAATTTGAAAATTTCACCCACTGTTTCTTTAAAGTTTTTTCTGTCTTCTCTTTCTTTTTTCCTTTATGATTTCCAATGACATGTATATTAAGCTGCTTGAAACCATTGCACAGCTCACTGGTGCTATGTTAATGTTTTTTTAGTCTTTTTAAAATTTTAGTTTGGTTAGCTTCTATTGTTGTCTTCAGGTTCACTAATCTTTAATCAGCCGTTGATCCCATCCAGTGTATTTTTCTTGTCAGATGTTGTGGTTATCATTTTTAGATGTTTGATTTGAGTCTTTTTTTTTTAATCTTTCATGCTTGTACTTAACATTTTCAGTTCTGTAGTTTTGGGGACACATGAAATATATTCAATTATAAATTGTGTATTAAGTGATGTATATTATTGAATTACATATTATATATTGAATTTTATTCAATTACAATAACATGCTTGAGTGTTAATTCTATCATCTGTGACATTTATGGGTTTATTTCTCATTATGGATCATATTTTCTGTTTTTTTGGATGCTGCTAATTTTTGATTGGATGCCAAACATAATTTTTACCTTCTTGGATGCTGGATATTTTTGTATTCCTATGAATATTCTTGAGCTTTGTTTTTTGACACGGTTAAATTACTTGGAAGCAGTTTGATCCTTTCAGGTTTTGCTTTTAAGCTTTGGTAGGCAGGACTAGAGCAGTTTTTAGTTTAGATAATATTGCCCTACTCAAAACCAGTCACAAAACCCTCCCAAGTGTTTCACCTAATACTATGTAAATATTGAGGTTTTCCATTCTGGCTGTTTTGGGCAGGAACTGTTCCCAGCCTGTGTGAGCTTCAGGGATTGTTCCTTTATACCTTTCGGCCTGTTCTTTTTCAGGCCTCAGGTGGTTTCCTCATCCATATGTGTGCTAATAGTATGTGAATAAGATTAGAGAGTTCACCCTGTGCAGATCTCCGTAATTTTTAAAAGTAAAAAGAGGTAGACTTTTGTGAATACTGTTTGAGATTTTGAAAAATTTGAATGTGCCTAAGAATGTGTAACAATAAATAAACGAATTTTATTTCCTATGCTTTATTGTATGTACTATAATTGCAGTAGAACTCAAGTTGAAGTCCTTTAATAGCATTCTGATATGTCCTAATTCATCATAGAATACAGATTTCATTTCTGAGTTTTATTTAAATTTATGTAAGATATAGTCCTGGTCCTTACCTCCACCAAAAAAAGAAAAGAAAAAGATCATTGAAGTTCCGTTGTAATTCTCTATTTTTAAATTTTCTCTTTTTGTCCACAAAATAATTTTGATTTGCTATATGAATTTTTAAAAAATAAAACCCTCATAGTATATCTAAATTGTAATAGTTCAGCAAATAACTTCTCTCAAGTTAATTTTATACTTTAATAAGATTTTAACTAGACTCTTTTGTAAGTACCAGTGCTTTTATTCTATAAAGTATTTGGAAATCTTGATTACTTAAAAATTATTGCAGACCTAAGTATTAGGTTGGTGCAAAAGTAATTGTGATTTAAAAGGTTAAAAACAGTTGCAAAAACCACAGTTACTTTTGCACCAACCTAATATATATCCAAAAGAATTGGAAACTGGTACATTGTACGTACAGGTTCATAGCAGCACTATTTATAATAGGCAAAAGGTGGAAATAATCTTAATGTCCATCAGCAGATGAATGGATAACAAATTGTGGTATATACATACAGAGGAATAGTTATTATCCAGGCATTAAAAGAAATGAAGTATGTGAGGCATAGTACAACATAGATGGAACCTGAAAATATGCTAAGTGAAAGAAGCCAAATGCAAAAGGTTATGTATTGTGTGATTCTGTTTACATTAAATTTCCAGAATAGATAAATCCATAGAGGCAGAGAAGCTAGATTGGTGGTTGCCAGGGGCTGGGGATTGGGGATAATGGGGAGAACTTAATGGGTAAAGGGTTTTACTTTGTAGTGATGGAAATATTTTGAAACTAATAGAGGTGGTGGTTACATAACATTATGAATGTACTAAATGCCACTGACTTATGCACTTTAAAATGATTAATTTTTGTATGTGAATTTCGCCTCCGTAAATTATTTAAAAGCTGCAAAGATGATTTATTTAAAAATTGATTTAATGTCAAATGATGTTAACATTTTTTTTTTTTAATTTTATTGGGGAATATTGGGGAACAGTGTGTTTCTCCAGGGCCCATCAGCTCCAAGTCGTTGTCCCTCAATCTAGTTGTGGAGGGCGCAGCTCAGCTCCAAGTCCAGTCGCTGTTTTCAATCTTTAGTTGCACCATCCCATGTGGGAATTGAACCCGCACCCTTGTTGTTGAGAGCTCACGATCTCACCAACTGAGCCATCCAGCCACCCCTCTGGCAGCTCAGTGGCAGCTCGTTGTCTTCAATCTAGTTGTGGAGGGCGCAGCTCACTGGCCCATGTGGGAATCGAACCAGCAACCCTGTTGTTCAGAGCTCGCGCTCTAACCAACTGAGCCACCCAGCCGACCCTTAACATTTTCAAAATTAGAAGTAAGTTAGGTTGCAGATGTTTTCACATTGGTATTTTAATAAAATGTTAAATTTCTTAACTCTAAAAGGATATTTTTAACCCTTATTTAAAACTATTTACAGATGAAAACCTCAAAAATAGAAGTGAAACCTAGAACAATGCCTGGTGTTCAGGTACTCCAGGTAGACACTTAGCAGCTCGGCTCCTTTTCGATGTTTACTGTAATGAGATGAAGAGTTTTAGTTTATTCTAATCCATAGTCTTTTATACCAGCTGAAAGGCTGAAAGATAATATTTTATATAAAAATATAAAAGCATTATATATAGAAAGCAAACATTACTTACTTTTGTACCACTGTTGATTGAGGTTAGTATGTTGATCAGAATTTAAAAACGGTTTACTTTACACATTTTAAAACGTTAACTGAAAATTATGTATTTCCATAAATCTGTGGTCTCAGTTTCTTTTCTAGAACCAGGATTAAAGTTATTATTGGCAGTTATGTTTAATTATTTGGAAGAGATACACATGATCTTTCTGGGTAGAAGTTGTCATATGAAATTATTTTCCTCAAGTCACATAGTTTAGAAGTGTCAGTATATCTTCCATAAATTTATCATATTCAATATATTTAAATAGATAATTATATCAGGCAATTGGCAAGCTAGAGTCTTTCTAATTTTTAAAAACATCAGATATCAGCATACAGATACCAGTATTAAGCTGCTAAATTACAGTACTGATTTTCTTTTCTAGAATTCAACGTACAATTAAAATGACAACCTCCTGGAGTGATCGGTTACAAAATGCAGCAGATATGCCTGCTAACATGGATAAGCATGCTCTGAAAAAGTATCGGCGAGAAGCCTATCATCGGTGAGTATTTTGTCTATTTAATCTTCAAAACAGCTCTGTAAAGTGAGTACGTATCATCTTCATTTTACAGATGATGAAATTAATGTACAGAGAAGTTAGGACAAATTCCCTAGATGATATAGTTAGTTTACAGTTCAAACTCAGTCCAAAGTCCAGACTTTTAACCACGCGTACATTATACTGCTGTTGAATTTTATTTAAAATTTCTCACTGCTGCTTATTAATAAAAGCCCTTAAGAGTAGAAAGGTTTCAGCTGCTGCAAAATTGCACCTTAATAAGAATGAAATTCTCTATTGACATTTACCACAAACTGATTATAATCTTGAAATAGATTTTTAAAATTGCATCTACTTGCTACTGTGTGTTAGATTGAATGTGAGTTACTCTGGGTGTTAGCAACATTTTCTTATATTGATACAAGACTTCAAAATTTTCTTTAAATCATTTTTCTTTATTAAACATTCAAAATGTATTTTCAGTTTATTTGCCACTTTTAATAGATTCAATTAAATGGCTGCTTCTACCTAAATCTTAAGTAGCTAAGATACTTAGAAGTAGGTACTGCATTTAGGAATCATTTGTTTTTAGACAGAAGTTAGAAGTTTATACTTTCTGTGAATTTATAGGATAAAGAGATCTGGGTCCTACTAGAACTATCTCTGCCTCCCATTCTAAGGAAAGTCAGGAATAAATAGAAGTGGTGGTGTGTTGGTAGTGCTGAAATGTTGCATGGGAACTCCAGGACGTTTACAACTCATAATTATTCATTTGTTGTGGGACTAGAGGAAAGAGGAAATGTTACTTTTTTATTTATTTAAGATTTTATTGAGGAAAGGGAACAGGACTTTTTTCCACGTCAAGTTGTTGATCTTTCAGTCTTAGTTGTAGAGGGCCCAGCTCAGCTCCAGGTCCAGTTGCCGTTACTAGTTGCAGGGGGCGCAGCCCACCATCCCCTGCAGGAGTCGAACAGGCAACTTTGTGGTTGGGAGACGCTTCAACCAACTGAGCCATCAGGGAGCTCAGCGGCAGCTCAGCCGCAGCTCAGCCGCAGCTCAGCCGCAGCTCAGCTCAAGGTGCCGTGTTCAATCTTAGTTAAAGGGGCGCTGCCCACCATCCCTTGCGGTACTTGAGGAATTGAACTGACAACCTTGTGGTTGAGAGCCCACTGGCCCATGTGGGAATTGAACCTGAAGCCTTCGGAGTTAGGAGCATGGAGCTCTAACTGCCTGAGCCACCTGGCTGGCCCGGAAATGTCACTTAAAAAATTTAAAAAATATTTCTGGAAAAATGTCTAAACTTGTTTATACAGATAAGTTAAAATAATTCTGACAAAAAAACAATTCTGATTCCATTCTTCTCTGTATAGAAAGCTAGGTCAGAATTAGGTAACATTTTGGTATTTTAGAAGAGTTAATATTTTGAAGAAAATAGTTACTTGATATTGAATGTTTTAAAATTTAACTATTGTATCAATAGTTGGTTTTTAAAGTAGTCTGGTGACATTTGTCTGATGGTAGATCACTCACTAGCTTTTTAAAAATTTACTACAATATTTATTAATGTTAACATTATGAAAAAAATGTAATATAGGGACAAACATTGTAAGTACTACTTGTGCTAAATAATAATCTCTTGAAAGCTTGTATCGAGATAGTTCAAGATGAAAAATTAAAAACCAACTTTCAAAAGCAAAAATCTTTATATTCAAATTAACTCACTATATATAAAAACTTTCATCACTTTTTATGATAATCTCTCTGCTAACCTGTGTCACATTCTTAGAAGGATGCAAATAGTGAACTCTGAACCTCCCAAAATGTGCTAACTTTTGTACTCTGAGAGTTTAAAACATGGGTACTGCCCTTTCCAAATTCCAAATCTTCAATTCTGCGTTTTCTTTTTGCTTGTTATATTCATTGGAAATGTTCATAACTCCTATATTCTTAATTTGGTTTGGTCAAAGGGGTTTTATGTTTTCTTAGCATCCAAAACAATTTCAAGTATTTGTTGAATGGGCTGAACAACAGCTTCATGCAGTGGAAACCATCCTTTTTCATCAGCTTAATCCAATGCATATTTATATTTCATATACTCTGGAAGCTCAAGAATGTGACCTAGATTAAACATGTGGGCTTACAACATACATCTCTTGGCAAGGTAGAAGCCCCAGTCCATCCCACTGTGGGGCAATGTAAAACAAAGCAATATACCCATTTACTTTGTTTTATAGCCGCCAGTTTTCTGTTTTGATCGCTTAGTGGCGCAAATCTATCAGGGAAAGTAAAATAAGATATATTTATAGTAGTGCTATGCTTCAAGGTGCCAAACAATTTAATATATATTGAGTTTTCTACATAATTTTAATAATCAAGGTCTACAGGAAATGCATGCAACTGATTTTATCTACTTAAAAAATGTAAAAATCTAAGAGTCAGATACATATATTTATGATACATTGGACATAGGAACATTAATGAAGATGACAAAATACAAAATTATAATGTCGTCTCTGAAATTAGTGCTAAGCAGTGAAAAAGAAGTTAACAATTGGAGTCAGAGTCAAAAGCTCTGAGTTCAGATTTTGTGAAATTGTGATTGTGGGGAGGCCAATTTGTCTCTCTCAGAGTGGTATTTCTTGATCTGTAAAGAGATGGGGTTAAATAAGGAAGATCTCTAAGGTTTCTTCCAACTTTAGAAACTCTATGTTCAATAATTTTTTTTTTGCTTTGAACTTAATAGTTGTGAATTAGTAATTGCTTACATGGGAGCTTATGACCCACAACTGCATGTTAGAATCTTTAATCAACTGATCCACAAACGAAAACATTTACTGAACAAACTTCCAGTCACTGGCCCAGCAGGTCATAATTTTAACCCCCAAGACAATTCTCTGGTGCGTGTTTATACAAAGGAAACAAGGTATTTCATAACAAATTGATGTAACTATTAAGCAGAAACATCTGCTATGCAGCATTTCCAGATGTTTAGGCTGCTGTTATTCCTTAAACCCTGAAAAAGTAAAAACATTTTAGGTTCTCTTTAAGGTATAAAGACTCAAAATCAATCAGTGGTGCTAATGATTCTCAGCAGTGTGTGAGACATGTTGCTAGATATGTATGGGAATTAAAGTGTAAAACAGTGTTTATGTGTATCTATATAAATAAAACACTTGCATTTGGGAGAGATTTATTTGTAGAGAGGTATTTTTTACTTTCTGTTCAATTATTTGCTTAATGTTTAGGCTATAAAGTATACATTTGGTTATGATGTAACATATGTATCAGTGGAAACGAGGGCTAGAATTATGCAATGAAGCGAGATCATCTAGTAAACATCAAGTGTCCTAATTGTATTTACTATGTCATAGCCTAAGTGCACTTCTGATTCATTTGGAATATTTCCTGGAAGATTTTAATAGGCTCTGCATACTACATTCTCCCTATAGTTAAGTGTAACCTAAACTCTTCAAGGGTTTGAATTTTCAGATCATTCAAAAGTTTTTTTTCTTTATTTTGTTATTGTGGTAAAGTATATATAACATAAAATTTACCATCTTAACCATTTTTAAGCGTGCATTTCTGTGATATTAACTACATTAACATTGTTGAGCAGCCATCACCACCATCCATCCCCGTAACTCTTTCCTCTTGTAAAAGTGGAACTCTGAACCTGTTAAACAACTCCGTGTTCTCCCTTCTCCCTCCAGCCCCTGACAGACAACCACCATTATCCTTTTGACTGTTCTAAATGGAATCATACAGTATTTGTCTTTTTGTGACTGGCTTATTTTACTGAGCATGTCTTCAGAGTTCATCCATGTTGTAGCATATTGCAAAATTTCCTTTTAGTATGAAAAAGTGGGTTCTTGAACTCTTGCAGATATTTGCTTTTGTTAATTAAAAATTTTAAATAGAAACTATTTAGCAGACATTTGTTTTAATTTTCTAGTTAAGTCAATTTGTAAAGTATTCTGTTTCCAGAGCTTTTTATTCACGCATTTATTGGAGTTGGTAATTTATCATTGGCTAAATCAGGCAGACCGTTAATGATCGTTTATCATAAACTCTACATTGTATAAGATGACTTAGAATTCACTTTTAAAAGAAGCTAAATATTTTTAGGTAAGTAAATAAACATCTAACTTTCAGTCTTTTTCTTGCTTAATATTAGTCTTCTGAATTTCAAAATGGAAACGATGGCCATGCATCATTATTAAGAAACTAGCCTTCAGAATGCGTGACTGTTCTTCTATTTCCTCATTAATGGTTGTTGAGTCTTCTAGGCTGAGCATAGTCATCAGGCCAAACCCTCCACTGAAATGTTCTGCTATGTGGTCAGAAGATAGGCTGAGCTGCTCAGATGTGATAGTGCTTGAAGGAGGCAGGTTAGACAGTTACCTCTTCAACAGCCCCTTGTTTAACACCTAGATCCTAATAGTCATCCGTACAGATCAGAATTTGTATCTACCAAATCCAAGAATGGAACAATTACAGTTTTCATCTGCTCTCCACATTGCCTGTGTCCAGGATGCTGAAGTCAGGTATTTGGTTTTACCCTTTTAAAGTTTTGATGGTTAGTACAGAAGAATTTCTGTGAGTTGGCTCTTTTTGACAACAGCTTAGGAATTCAGCAGTGGTTTCTATCATGTCGAATTGAAATTTGATAAGTAAGTGGGCTGGTGAATGTTCGGTTAACCTGTCTTTTGCCTTATTTTAAAAGACATTGCAATCACTTTGTTTTTAAGTTCTTTGTATATTTATATGAAATTATTTTTTAAAATAAAATTTAGCCTTCCAAAACCATACCAATTTTTATTTAAACCTGTTAAATAATAGTTTCTTCTCCAATAAAAGTAAATTTATTGTACATGTTGAAGGAATGAAAAGGAATTTGTGTACTTATATAAAATTATTTTGTAGCACCTGTTGCCTAGAACAGTAGTGGAATTAGAAATGATGATTTTTTTTAACCTCAGATTAAAAACAGGTGTTGGGTTTTATAGAGACAGAGACTGACAGTTTGATAATTTTACTTTACTTCTCTCTTAACCCTTATGGATGGATATCACATGAATATCATTCAGCTTTAGTTGTGTTATGGATCAAGTTGGCTTAACCTGTCATTTTAGTATGGGTTCAAATATTCAAATGGATATGTTGTTAAAATTTCAATAACTATTTTATAAATTGAAAATTACATGGAAAATACATGTTCTCAGGAATACCAAGGAGCCATGTTTCCTAAATAATGTACAGATGGCATATATCTCGTCAGAATAAGAAGAATCAAGTAGAGTATCAGAACTGTGTTAAAAATTTTTTGTTAGTATATCATTCTAATGCTTTGATCAGCGTTTCACATTCCTAGGGAATGACAGATGAGGGTTCAAGGACTGGTAAGATTTTTTTAGGCTACTTATTTCACCCAAAGCATTTTATCTCTGGGACATTATTCAGTAGTAAAAGGGTATGAACTATTAATGCAGACATCTTTGATCTATCTCAAGAAAATTATGTTGAATTAATAAAGCTGGTCTCAAAATGTTATATACTATATAATTCCTTGTCTGTAACATTTTTGAAATGACAAAATTACGGAGATTGAGACCAGAGTAGTGGTTCCCAGGGGTTAGAGATTGGGGTGGGTAGAAGGAGGTGGATATAGCCATAAAACAGTAGCCTAAGGAATCCTGGTGATAGAGCTGTTTTGTATCTTGGCTCTAGTGGTGATTACAGGAATCTATACACACACAAATGGATGTAAGAGTATGTAAAACTGGTGAATTCTGAATAAGGTTGGTGAATTGTGTCAATGTCAGTTTCCTGATTGTGACGTTGTACTATATTTATGCAAGTTGTTTCTGTTGGGGGAAACTGGGTGAAGAGTACAGAGGTTATGTCTGTTATTTCTTATTCCTATATATGAATCTACAATTATCTCAACATAAAAAGTTTAATTTTAAGAATAATCTTAGTGACATCGTTTTTTTTTTTTTTTCTTAAAGATTTTATTGGGGAAGGGGAACAGGACTTCATTGGGGAACAGTGTGTACTTCCAGGACTTTTTTCCAAGTCAGGTTGTTGTCCTTTCAATCTTAGTTGTGGAGGGTGCCGTTCATCTTCAAGTTGTTGTCCTTTCAGTCTTAGTTGTGGCGGGCGCAGCTCAGCTCCAGGTCCAGTTGCCTTTGCTAGTTGCAGGGGGCGCAGCCCACCATCCCTTGAGGGACTCGAGGAGTTGAACTGGCAACCTTGTGGTTGAGAGCCCACTGGCCCATGTGGGAATCAAGCCGGCAGCCTTCGGAGTTAGGAGCACAGAGCTCCAACCTCCTGAGCCACCGGGCCGGCCCCAACAGCCATTTTCTTACATCATAGGTCTTTCTTGTCTGTTTTAAGTACAAGTGGTCTTTATAATGTGTGGTGGTATACTATTAGGTTGGTGCAAAAGTAACTGTGGTTTAAAAGGTTGAAAATAATTGCAAAAACCTCAATTACTTTTACACCAACCTAATACTTTGTAGAATACAAATTCTCTAAACTTGATTGTTCAAAAGAAGATACTGGATCCTAAAACATTCTCAATTGTTTCTCTGCTTCTTCCAAAAACAATATACCTAAAAGTAAAATTAAAAGGAAAAGTGGTGGTGGTGATGGCAGCAGTGGCAAGGAAGAGAAAGAATACAAGATAGCAGATCTTTGATTTAATGAAACCTTGTGATAAACTCATGTTGAGGAAATATTGTTCATAGATAGCATATTTCACTTTCAGGGACTCTTTTGTGTATGGCTTCTTTTATTCAATGTAATGTCTGAGAAAGACTCATCAGGTTTTTGTGTGTATCAGTTATTTGTTCTTTTTTATTACTATATGGCATCCCATTGTATCAGTATACTATAGTTTATTTATTGCTTTTCTGTTGATGGACTTTTGGGCTTTTTACAGTTTTTAGCAATTAAGTATAAAGCTATTACAGACTGAGAAAATATTTGTAAATCACACATCTGATAAAGAAGTTGTATCCAGAGTACATAAAGAACCTTTAAAACTCAACAACATGAAAACAACCCAATGAAGAAATAGGTAAAATACTGACATGTCACTGTAGAGGACATATGGATGGCATAAAAGCACATGTTTAACATTATTAGCCATGAGGAAATACAAATTAAAACCACAATGTACATGCCTATTAAAATGGCTAAAATAAAAAATACTGACAATACCACATATTGTCAAGGGTGTGGAGCAACTGGAACTCTTGTACGTTGCTAATAGAAGGCAAAATGGCACAGCCACTCTGCAAAACGGTTTGGTAGTTTCTTATAGAGACATCATATGACTCAGAAATCTTATTCCTAGGTATTTACCCTAGAGAAATGAAAACTTACACAAAAACCGTACACAAATGTTTATAGTACCTCCGTTTAAAATTGCCTCAAACTGGAAACAACTCTATATATCCCTCAGTGGTGAATGCATAAACAAAATGCAGTATATCTATACAACGAAATGTAACTCAGGGCAAAGGAGCAAACTATTGATACACAAAGCAACTGGGATGACTCTCAAGCCAGTCTCAAAAGAGTAAGTGCTGTGTGAGTCTCTTTATATGACATTCACAAAGACGATGATAATGACGGAGAACAAATCAGAGGAGGCGACATGTGAGTGCAAAAGGAGAGCAGGAGAGAGTTTTTGGGGTGGTGGAGCTGTTTTGATTCCTGATTGTGGTGGTTTTATGTGAATCTATAAATGCGTTAAAATCCATAGTCACGTATACCTCTCAAGTTCAATTTTACTGTAGTTTAATTTAAAAATATAGGGGTAATGCTGTAAGCATTCTTGAACCCATTTTTTGGTGGCTGTATACACTCATTTCTCTTGGCTTCTACCTAGGAATAGGGTTCCCAGGCCATAGGGTAAACATCTGTTTATTTCTAGTCGATACTGCAAAATAGTTTTCCCAAGTGGTTGCTCTGATTTACAGTTCTACCTGCAATATATGAGAGCTGCGTCCAATACTTTAATATTGATCTTTTGATTATTCTGCTGGATGTGGTATCTCATTTTGGTTTTAATTTTTAAGTAATTAGGTTGAACACCTCTCTATATATTAAGTAGCCATTTAGATATCCTCTTTTGTGACTTGTTTATTCAGGTCATTTGCCAGTTGGTTTCTTTTTCTTACTGATTTGTCTTTATGTATTTTTTAAAAACAGCTCTATTGAGATATAATTCACATAACATAATACAGTATACAATTCAATGGACAGGAATGTGTATTCTGCTTATTTTGGTGGAGTGTTCTAGAAATGTCTTTATTCATGAAGGTAATTTTTACTGTAAGAATGTGTATACATTCTTACACATATTTTAGAAATCATGAGTTCATACTATTACTTCCAATTCCACTTTATCCTGAGAAGGTTCTCTTTTATTCCCTTCCCATCCCTCCCCTCCCCTCCCCTCCCCTCCCCTCCCCTCCCCTCCCCTCCCCTCCCCTCCCCTTCTTTCTGCCTGCCTTCTTTCTTTCTTTTTTTTTTTATACCCCTGCCTCCTCTCCTTCATCCCTAACAGAAGTCTTCTATATGTTCATCTCCAGTTCAGCTAAATCAAGCTGCTCAGAGTTAACCAAATAATAGAAATAGGTCTAGTCCTCCTACAACTGGCCACCAAGTATTCTGTAAATCAGGGAATGAGAATGAAAGGTCCTACCCCAATGGCAAAAACTATAGCATATACCTCACCACATTCCCAGAACAATATCATTTCAGGGGTCACAGAAACTACACCTTTCACCCACCCCTTTGGGTCATCCCTGCTCAAAACAACCAGAACCTCCAAGCCCCAGGTTCAGTTGCCAGCCCAACCTCAGGCCCACTCCCAAACACAATTTCCTTTCCCATCTCCAGCTCTGCTGTTCCTCCCCAGCTTCTCCTGGGTCAGTAGCCTCTTCTCCCCAGGGGTTCAAGGCAGCCCAGCTGTCACCATCTCCTCCAGCCCCCCCACCCCCCATTCTTCTCTCATCTGCTCCACCTCTCCCCTGGCCCAGAGCATACACAAAGCCTGTGGTAATACTGAGAGCTCCTGGGCACCAATAGTTGGGACTAGGTTTTCCAGGTGGGAATTCCCGCCCATTCTCAGGGATTTGTTTCGCTTTCCTGTTCCCGAATCCTGAGATATAAACTGTTTTCTGTTCTCCACATTGAATCGTTTCCACAAAGTGACAACTGAGACTAACAACCACCTGGGTTCAAGGGGCCCATTTTCCCGATTTCCCGACGAACTTTTCTCGGGATTTGGGAACGGGAAAGCAAAAAAAATTCCTGAGAATGGGTGGGAATTCCCCCTGGAAACCCTAGGTGGGATGGGGTACAAAGGAGGAGGAGAAGGCCAGGAGGCAGCTTCCTTTGTAACAGACATTCATACCTACACACCAGCTCCCTCCTGCTTCCTCTCTCTCCTTCCCGAGCCATTCCGGCTCAAGAGGAGGAGAGTGGAAGAGGAAGGGGAGAGAAAGAGGGAGTGCCTCACCCACTGAGGAGAGGGGAAATGGCTCCTGACCGAAGAAGCCCGGCCACAGCACCTAGCTGCCAATATAGGACAGACAGGAAATGGCAGGGGTGGGATTGAGAGAGGTAGCCAGGGAAAGACTGCCCTCACAGAAGACTTCCCCAATTATTACCTGGCCCCAGGTCCAAATGTCACAGTTCTCAAGAGGCTACCCTAACATCCAAGGCAAGGAAACCCAAGACAAACATGAAGGTAATACTATCAGAGGGACTGGGTTCCTCCCTCAATCATAATTTAACAAAGATTAACAAACACTCAGTGGAGCTGCGGTCAGAGTATACAACCTTCTCCTCAGATTTCTTATACCCAATTGATTTACCTTGAGAAATGTGAGTCCACAAGAAATCTGAAATTCAGTTTCCTCATCACCCCCATCCAGAGTCCAGGCCACAGATCCTAAACCAGTTCTTGCCACCTATTGGACATACAAGAGTCATGTCCACACCAAGAAAAAGAAGTGTTGGACAGCAGTATGCTTCCTTCCATCCTACACATGCCCTTGGCACCTGACCCCCAGAACTAGCCCGAAAATACTTCTGGCTCTGCCCTTCCCGAGTAAGGCATACGGTATACTTGGGAACGTGAGATTAGGTGGACAAAGCACCATCAGCCTCCCCTGACTCAATACAGTATCACATCAGGCATGGGAAACCCTCTCCCTTACCCTTGGGAATGAAACAGCAGCCTGTATCTCACCAGAAAGAATAATTTTCTTTAAGGGCTTCTCCCCAGCAAGCCCCATGTTGCTTCTTCGCTCCTCAGTCAGCTACCTCTCTGGGTTCTTCCTCTTCACCACGTTCATAAATGCTGGAAGTGGAGACAAAGACAAACCCATGGAGGCAGAGGAGACATCCTCCCATCCACATATGACCCCCAAACTTTTCAGGTAAGCAGCACACTAGCTAAGATACAGTGCAGGATTTGGAAAAGGGACAGGAATGGGGAGTGGCAAGTGGAAAACTGGGTCATACTATAACTTGGCAGGGTTCACCTGGGGAGCCCCAATCGACAGAGAGCAGCCCCAGATCAAGGGGCCAGTGGGAGGCCAAGATGTGCAAGCAATATAGGCTGAATGGCACTACTTCTCATGGCCCTCCAAAAGGACAGTCACCACTACCCCACCACCACCCTGGGCAACAGTACAGAAACCTGCCACCCTGCCCTGCACAGTGAGGAGTCGCAAGCCTAAGTTTCTTATCCCAACAGCTGAAGACTTAGGTAACAAGACTGAGTGCTCTCCTAGGTGGCCTCAGGTTCACGTGAAGACTCCAACTTAGAAAATGCCAAATGGGGAAAGGTCTCTCTCCCAGACCACCTCACCTTGCCACGAGAGCTGAGGAGAGAGAAAGCAGAAGTAAAAGGTGTTCCATGGGAAACAGAACATGATCAGCAGGCTCCAGAATGAAAAGAAAAATATTAGTGGAGAGGATGAAGAAATGGCATGTAGAAAAAAACGAAGCTAGAATAAAAGGTCAAGGAAACAAGTAGGTAACTTAGCTGGGGTCTCTGAAGAAGGAGAAACATGAGAGAGACATCCACTTAGAAGCATAACATCAGTCATCATTTGGGGGTAAACGAGGGCTACTTTAATCATACAGGTTTGGCCAGCTCATGGAGCCATCCCAAAACACATAGCTCAACCCCAACACACCTACGCAAACACTTCACACCGCCAGCCCAAACCTCAGGCGACCTGCACAGTGGCAGGAAAAAAAGCCAGGATTATGGCCACTTGTCGGGAAATGGAGAAGGCTGTTTGTTGTCCGTGCCCATTCCATGTTTGTATATCTCCTGTTCTACAGTGAGAACCCTGGATTCCAACATCAATATATTTACTCATTTGCTCAATTTAGTAATTCATCTAAAATATTTTCAGAATTGATTCACCCATACCATAACAAACCTAAAAAAATTTCACAATTTGTTTGCAATACTTCTATTCTCTTTCCCTACCCTGCCAATGACTAAAGGTGTATAGTCAAATACTGTTGTTTTTAGTTGCTTGGATTAGTTTATTCTTGCAATTTTTCTATACAGTGTTGTTAGGGTATTCATATGCAGGTTAATTTATTTGGTTTTGGTTAAGTGTTTTTTTCCCCATTATCGATTTAACTGTATTTGTTATTTAACATAATCTATAACATTACATAATGATATATTCTGTTTGATAACATTATTATATGTTATTATATTTAATAGTAATGTGCTTTCAAAAATGAAAACTGTGCAAAAGGCACTGGAGATGTGTGATTCTCATATTCCTCCCCATATTAGTAGGTAATAAACTTTGGATTTCTCTTTATCTTCCGTGAGGTTCATTGTCTTTTCTTAAGTCTGTGCTTGGTTTTGTAAATTCTCAGTTAATATCTTTCATATATTGTCCCTGCTCTATTCTCTTTCTTCTCTCCTTCTGAACTCTAATAAGTGTATGTTACACATCAGCACTGTGTCCTTCTCATCCTTTCTTTTGTATTTTCCTTTTTTTTTCTCCATGTTACATTCTGGAAGGTTTTTCCTGCCCTACTTCCAGTTCACTAATTCTCTTTTTAGTTGGGTCTGACCTGAATCTATTCATCACATTTTTAATTCTGGTTTTTATAAATTTTTTAGTTTCAGAATTCCATTTTGGAATCTTTTTTCAAATTACTATGCTACTTTTTATAGTTTCAAATTATATATTAAACATTTAAATCTTAATGAGCTTTGGTTTAAGAATCAAAGGACATGAAATACATTTCTGGCTCTATTTCCAACTACTTCCTTTTTAAAGCTTTTTAAAAAAGAACTTTATTGTTATTACATTCATTAGGAAGTTAAACCATCTCTGAATACGACTGCCATAGAGCCAAGAAGTGGAGAGTAATACAATCATCAATCCCAAATTTTAATTTCTTAATTTTTTAAAAAAGTGTTTCAAATGCTCACTTCTGCAGCACATATGCTAAGATTGGAAAGATACTGAGAAGATTAGCATGGCCCCTGCACAAGGATGACACGCAAATTTGCGAAGCGTTCCATATTTTTTTCAAAAAAAAGTGTTTCAAATTATTAGGTAATACATAAGTAAATTTTTATTGTACAATATTTAGGGATACAGAAATATATATAGTTAAATGTGAAATTTCTCCTTCGTTTGCTATTTGACCCCAGCTCTTCTTTCTCATAGGGTAAACACCATCAGTAGTTTGGAAATCATCCTTCTTAGTCCCTTTCCAGTACATTTGAACACACACATGCATGTTCACGCTTTAATATGAACCTCCTGATTTCTATATTCTAGTCTTTTCTTTTCATTCCTGACAGTACTCATCCAGGTTCTAGTTATCACTGTCCTGGGTCACTGCAGTGACCCCCACTAGGTCTGCCTGCCTTCAGCCTTGTCCTCTTCAAACCCACTCTTTAAATTACGTTACCACCCTGCTTAAAACCTTCAGTGCCATCACGTCCAGCTATAGGATAAATTCTAAGCCCCTTACTTATGGCCCTGTAATGCTGATCTATTCCTTTCTGCTTTTCATCCCTTCTTCAAACTATATTCCATCAACTCTGAAGTACATCTAGTTCCCCCAGCCCATACATCGTAATGTCCGTGTCACTCTGCTTTCTGTTCACATTCCTCTTCCATTGAAGTGCTCCCCACCGCCTCTTTTCCTCTTAGCCTGATTAACACCTGTTGATCTTTTTACTATGGTAGTTGAGAGCTTGGGCCTAGGATTGGCATTTTCGGATTATTCCATTTAATTCCATTAGAATCACAGTATTTAACTTCTGTAAACTTTTGTCATCTATGGAATTGGAATAATTTCTACCTCATAGAGTTATTTGACAATTAAATGAGATACCAGAAATATAAAGTGCTTAGCACAGTGTCAGTTTAAAAAGAAACGACTTTGGCATCCTTTCTTGCAATAAGACTCAGCCAAGAGAATATAGATGTACCTCTCCATTGTGCATATCTCTGATACCATAATTACATACTACGTTTAAACTGTGAGGAGGTCTCTTTAATTAGACTTTGAACTCTTTAAAATGAAGGACTACTGGTACCAGCCACAGAGAGATTCAGTAAATATTTCTTGCATATATGGATGGAGTTTGAAAGAGCTATTAATTTTCAGACAATGCAGTTTCTTTTGCACGGGAAGCTCACATAAGTGTATAATCTCTGTTCAGGTGAGAAGTTTTATTTTCCTTTCTCTTTGCAAGTAGTAAAATCTTAAAATAGTAATTACATTTATTTCCGCCACACTGAGCTGTGATGCCACAAGATGAAGCCATGGGAAATTGGCAACCTTAAGGATTAGATCATTTTTCCATATTCAGTTTGTGTTCTTGTATTTATAGAATTTGGTTTGAGGGTAGTCAAGAAAACCCTTTATATTCATGTACAATTTGAGAATTGGATTTTTAAGTATTTCCCAAGAGCTGTCTTGATGAGGTAATGCTTCACAGCCCAATTGCTTTCTATGTATCCCCACTTTCCAAGTTACAGTAGTTCTTTGAGTGCTTACGTATGAGACAACCCTACCAGATGTTATCTATGTTCTATAGATAAAAAAATCTCAGGCTTAGTTTAAGTAATTTATTTAAGTTTCCAAAGGCTGAAAGTAGAAGACCTGGGATTTAAACGTAGTTGTTCAGTGTTCATTCTCTTTCCACTACACCATGCTGCTTTTCTAAATAAACTGAAAATTTTAGTTTGAATTAATAGTTTTTATGGTAACATCTTATGGTAAGATATTTGGGTAATATTTAAAGAGAGTTTTTTTTTTTTAATTTCAAGTTTTAATTCAAGTAGTATTTCTTTAAGGTATGTATATTTTATTTTTAATTTGAATCCCCACTAGGAGGATTTATTTGCTATCTCAGTATAAGATTCCTACACTTTAACACACTTGTTTATTTCTTCCCGAGTTGCATAATCCCTATGCATTATATTGGTGAGGAGGCAGGAATGCTGCAGATGTTTTTCTTTCAAACCTCAACTTGCTCTGAAGTTTGGAATTAACCTTTAGAATGATCTGGATTTATCCCCCATATGCCAGAGATCTGTAAATTTCTTTTCACATGAGCTGAAATTTTCAGGCGATTGAGTAACAGATGTTTTCCTTAAAAGCAGTTAATGATCAGAAAAAAAGACCTCAGTGTGGAAATACTTTAGGTTCCTTCTGTAATATGATCGGCACATAGTTTATCCTTTTGTAGTTCACATTGTTCATTTTCTAAGCGAGGTCCTCACTAAACTGATAATTAAAACGTAATATTATTTATCCTGTTTGTTGATTTTTTCCCAGAGCAAACTAAAAATGATTTGGACTGACTAGGGCCGCTCCATTCTGTGACACATTGTTTGCGTACTGTTGGCGGGCCTCATTAGGGGGTAAATTTGCTTTTTCTGTGTGTTTGCCAGTAAGGACTCCTGTCTTTTACGGGAACTTGCCATTTGGATTGTCTCTTCCCTAAACTGGCCAGTCTTAAACAGTTCAGACTATTAGTTATTTTTACTGCTTTCCAGTTTTTTATTCTATTTTCCTAGGTTTTTAAGTATTTAAAGCTGAGGATATTGGTCACTGAGATACTGCCTGGTTAGTGTTCGGCATTGCGCCCAAATTTGTTGGGCCTCTCAGGGCCAGAGTTCTCTGTGCTTTAACAAATGAGCTACAGTTCTCAAGAGATCAGTGAAGCTTGTTTGTTGATCCTGTATTCTCATCCAGAGGAAGTAGATCTCTGAGAATGTCTAAGGAAAGGTAAGTGAGTTTATTCTTCTTTTTCCCTCATTTTTCTCAGCGAAGCGGTGTTCCAGTCATCTGAGTGAATTGGAAGATTAATAAGCAGTGCTAGTGCCAGCCTGAGAATGGCGGTAGAGGGAGAGATTGAAAGAAATTCAGCTGAAAGCTTACATTGTTAGTGTTTCACATGTGATCTACTTACTGTAAAGTTACTATTGCAGTTTAGAAAGACAGCATTGAGGATGGATAATCTTACGAGAAATTTAGTGAGTTATAAACACCCTCTTTACTTTGTGGTAAACTCATTTTGTTTTTTGGTAGAAAGTATTTATGAAGATTGGAATCAAACAGTGGTGTCTTACCCATGAGTTTTACATAGAAATGAGTGTAGTTTAAAAATTCAAAGGCCTTTAAAAATAAATTGTACTTTTAGAAAATGGTGTGAAAGATTGAGAGAAAACAGCCTGTGATTTTTATTTCTTTCTGGGCATTGTAGGCAAAAAATTTTGAATTAGAATTTCGTGTTCCTCTCCTTGCAATATAAAATAGTTCTGCTAGGTTTTTAAATTGTTTTAATATTATTTTCTCTTATGCTTCAGAGTCTGAGTTGTTACTGATTTTCTTTTTGTGATCCCTGTGATAGGTGACATATCCGATAATGTCTGCATACTGTTGCTTTTCTCACTCCTAGCCTTCAAGCATAAATGGACTTTAAAGATATATACTCTTTGATTAAATAGCACATAGATTTCTCAAAAAAGTCTTCAAAACTACAGCAAATTTTTAATTGTTATTTTGTGGAAGCTCTTAATTTTTTCTAGTTCTTTGGTCTATTAGAAAATTTGAAGTAGTTTCAGAGCCTGTGCTTACAATTTATTTTAATTTAATCATGTATTGATTACAAGCAAAATAAAATTGGCCAACTTTACTGCTATTTTAAACCTCATTATTGAGTAAAGAGAACAAACCATTTACTTTTATCACTAGAATTTTGAAGTTTCTTTAAAAATGTGAAAATTATGAAAGGACTGCCTTTAGGTTTGTATGTTTTCTTTCCTTCCAGCACTGGCTACAAATCTGCAGTTGTTACACAATTTTTATGATAAAGATAGATTATCACGGTTCTGGCATATCTGTTAGTCTTGTACACTGGTTGTTTATAAAGCTGGTTTGTAGATTGAAGAACTGTATTTCTAGATCACTCAAAATCTTGGGAAGTAATTAGTACTAATTTTTTCCCCTATGGTAAAGTGTATGTAAGAATTGGTTAGCTAGGAAAGTTTATATAAACCAAAGAACACTATGAGGGCTGAGATATTCTTTTAGGTTTATTTATAGGGGCACCTAGGACAATTCATGTACTACCTAAATAGGTAATGAACCAAGTGCATTTGAAATGCTTGGATCACAGAAATGTAATCAGTTAGCTTTTATTCTCTTTTGCTATCTTTAGAAATAAATTGATAAATTTTGTACTTTGAGATGAAAATAATTCTTATATTCACAATTTTGATATGTGTGATATTTTGACACGTAGTCAAGTTTGTCATTTGGTATCTGTGAAATATTTCCCTAATAGTAATAGGAAAGGATTGTTTTTATAGTTAAATCACCAAAAAATTATACTTGAGCCTTATGTAAACCTATCTTAATCAAGACAGTGTGGTATTAGTGTAAGACTTATATACATCATGAAACCTAATAGAGAGTTCATAGATGCACTCATATATTAGTCAGTTGATTTTTCAGCAAGAAGGCCAAGGTCAGTGGCAAGAGGTTAGTTTTTTTAACAAATGTGCTGGAACAATTGAATATTCAGAGAAAAAAATGAACCTCGACCTTTACCTCAAACCATATATAAAAAAATAACACAAAATGGATCATAGACCTAAATGTAAAAGTCAAAAATAAAGTGTAGATGAAAATCTTTGTGACTTTGAATTAGGTAAAGATTTCTTAGATAAAGTATATAAAAACATGAAAGACAAAATTGCTAGATTGGGCTTTACCAAAAATTTTTTAAAAATGCATTTTGAAAGACACCATTAAGAAAACAGACTGGGAGAAAAATATTTCGTGTGTGTGTGTGTCTCTGATAAAAGACTTGTCCCCAAAATATATGAAGAATCTTTACAATACAACAATAAAGCAAACAACCTAGTTTAAAAACGGGCAAGAGATTTGAATTGATAACTTCACACAAAAAAAGATACAGCCAATAAGCACTTGATAAGATGTTCTACATTATTAGTCATTAAGGAAATACAACTTAAAACCACAATGAGATGCCACTGCACCCACTAGAATGACTAAATTAAATAACTAGAATGACTGAAAGGAAAACCACTGACAGTGTGGAACAGCTGGCACTCTCCTGCATCGCTGGTGAGGATGCAAAATAGAAAACCGTTTTAGCAATACATTTTGAAGTTAAACTTACCTATGACCAAGTAATTCCACTTTTAGATATTTATTTATCCAAGAGAAATGAAAGCAAATATCCACACAGATTTGTATGTGACTGTTCATAGCAGCATTATGTATAATAGTCCAAACTAAGAACAACTCAAAATATCTATTAGCCGAATGGACAAATTGTGGTATGTCCACACAATGGAATACCATTGAGGAATAAAAGAATTATGATGCATATAACAGCATGAATGAATATCAAAAGTATTGTGCTAAGAGGCCAGACACAAACTACATGATGCTTGATTCTATTTATAAGAAAACTGTAGTGACAGAAAGCAGAGATCAGGTGATAGCCTGGGGCCAAGGGTTGGGAAGGGCATTGCAAAAGGACAGGAAGAAATTTTGGGGGTTGATTGTAGTAGTTGTTGTATCAGTGTATACAATTGCCAAAACTCACCAAACTTTACACACTTAAAATGAGTGAATTTTAAGTAAACCATACCTCAATAAATTTGGTGGGAAAACAAGACTTGAAAAGCTCCTCAACTTGCTTATTTAAAATTTTGTAAATAAAAAGGTTATTCACATTCAATGGAATATATCTAGGGAAATACAGGTACTCTATGATGAGTAATACAAGGAAAAATGCACCCTCCTTTCAGTGTCATGATGTAACCCTAATCCTCTAGAGTTGTTAGAATGCCTTTTATTACTGGAGCTGCTGTCTTTTAGGTAAGAGACCAAAAGGAGTCTCATCATTTGCTTTTATTTTACATTCTAAATTTTGACCTCTCTTTTTCATTATAGGCATAGTAACTTGTTAATTTGTTCTGACCGTAACAGGATAATCGTATTTTCTTCTTTTGCTTTTGTCCCACAGAATTCAACCTTGATGTTTTGCTGCATTTTATAAATTATCCTCTATACATTGGTCTTTACTTTAAAAAAGTTGGGGAGAAAAAGTAAAAAAGATTTTAGAGGAAAATAGGAAAAAAAGGATTAGAAAAACCTGTGTTTAATTAGACCGAGGTTTTAGAATAGTAAGTTTATTTTCAAAAGTACTGTTATTATTTCTGATTTCTTCCTTAATTTGTGTTTTTCTTAATTTGTTAGTCCTCTCTTTTATTCTCTACCATCCTGCCCCCATTATCGCGACTTCTTCATTTGAGAATGAAGGTGAAGGGAATTTTAATGTTTCTTACTTAAACATTTTTGATGAACCTCCTTAAAGTTTGCTTTGAAATCTTTGGTGGAAAGGTAGAATGATCAGTACTCTTAGTATTTTACCACTTTTGAGATACACATTTCTTTCACAATTAAACATCTCTGAAATTGGGCTGCATCTAACAGTATAGCACCTAGAGTTAAGTTGAGTTCTTCCAGAGAGAATTTCATTTCTTTCAGTCACCTAGGGGCAATAATGTTAACCATCCTAGTAGTGTAAATATAGCCCACAAACCTCCATGACTGACTTGTTTAGACTCTCAGGGGGAGGTTTCCCCCTCCTCAGACTCAGTGTCAAGGCTGAGATGTACATATTTCCTTGTGTGCTCCTTCTGTGTCACAGATTTTTTTCTCCTTCATCCTTGTATTACGGATATAGCCCTTTGATATCCTAATTTTATGAGTCTCTGACTTTTCTTGGGCCTTCCCTCCTCCAACCTCCATTTCTTAGTCATACATAATATAGGTAAGTTTTACAATTGATGGAATCTTAAATTTTAATCATCTTTAATTTTGTTCTGTATGTGCTTCCATACTCACTTCTTTTCACTGGAACGTTTTTATATTGAGTATGTGAGTAAGAAAAATGAATATTTTAACTAATGTTTTATTTTAGAAATGATAATATGCTTGTTGTTCAGACTTTTAAAGCACAGGCTACTTTTCTCCTGGCACAATTTGATAAACAAAATATATTCTTCCTGAGGATGTTCCTAAGAGAAAATATTAAGACAAATTAGTAAGAAGTTGTTGGCTGGAATTTGTGAAAACAAAAACTAATGCTACTAAATGACTTGCATTTATAATCTAGTCCAAAATTTCTTGGTATTTGAACTTCCAATTTTTAGGAATCCATTTCATAAATTAGAAAGTTCTTGTGCATATTTTGAGGTCACTGAGCATATTTTTGCTGAAGGATTGGGACACAAAAGCAGACTAAGTTCTTGCCATTAAGTTTTTAAAATAACAGTTTAGTTGAGACATAGTTTGCATACCATTCAATTCACTTTCTTAAAGTGTACATTTTAGTAGTTTTTAGTATATTCAGAATTGTGCAACCAACAGCTCTAATTTTAGAACATTTTCATTACCCCCAAAAGAAACCCTGTATTCAAGAGCAAAAACTCCCCATTCATTCCTCCCCAGAGCCGGTGGCAGCCACTGTTTATCAACTTCTAGATTAGTTTTTACTTCCGTTAAATATTGTGTCTTCTTTTTACAAGGCCCTATGCTAGGTGTTGGGGAGGTAATAAAACCTTGCCTCCAAGTTTATAATCCAGTAAAGAATAAGGACTACCTGCATATTTCATGTCTATGACAAAATAGGAAGTGCCAAAATAAAGGATTTTGCACACTTAGACCTCTCACATAGATCACAGCTTTATAGAATTTTAGTTGGTGAAACTCATTCATGAGGTAGAACAGTAATCTGAGACCGAAATGCATCACTGCCACATAGTTCTATGGCACAGCCGAATAGTTTCTTGAATAAATCACTTGAGATGGCTGGGTCTTGAAAAATAAAATATAAAATAACTGAGGAGGGTATTTCAGGAATAGAGAATAGCATGAACCACGCCTCGGTGTACCTGTAGGGAATACCAGGTAGTTCATTTGGATTATTAGAGCTAAAGGTGCATGATGTGGAGCAATGTGAGATAAAACTGATTTTGGAATGATGGTGAAAGGCTTTGAAGTCCTTGAAGATATAAAAATTTGTAATTTATTAGTTGTGTAGGTGGTGAGGTTATTAAATTATTAATTAAGAGAGCAACATGAATGGAGCTATGGTTTAAGACACTGCTTCTCAAACTATTTGTGATGGAAAGACCAGCTTTAAAAAAATTTACAATGTTTCAAATCAATACACATAAAATGTAATAAAAATGAATTACTAGAAAAACAAAGACATTACAATGTCAGTCTACATTTTTTATTATACATTTAACATACAAAATTTTTCTGTCAAATTGTTTCTGAGTCCTTGCATTTTCTGTAGATCATGTCATGAATTAGTAACAACTGTTAACAGACCAGCACTGGTCCATGGACCACACTTGAAGTAGCATTACTTCAAAGCCATGAATTTGGCATTGGTGTGCAGGTGGAGCAATTGGGAGATGATTGCTGAAGAGTTGATGAATTCAGGAGGACCTGGATAAGATGTTAGCAGTGTGAATTGAATGAAAGATCTGGATTTCAGAGACATTGGACATTTAAATGAAGCACCTGAGATGATTGATTGTGAGATGATGTGGATTTGAGGGAGAGGAAATAATCAAAAGATATTAACTAGATTTTAGGCCTAAGTTAGAAAATGAGAGTGCCAATAGCAGTAAATAGGAACTAGTTTGGGGAGAAAGATACTAAAATTAGGTTTACAACAAAAATGTATATTATCACATTTTTCTATTAAGTTAAACACATACTCATGTACAGAGAGAGAGAGACAGACAGACAGACAGACATCATTTGTTCATAATCAATATGCACTCTCCAAAAAGCATTTGTAACTTTTTCTTTTCTTTGATTATAACAAACTTTGAGTAATTGCACAAACCCATAACTGAAACATGTCCAAGAAGATTTTATACTTGTATCCTTAATCTCATTTGTTGTTGCAGTAACTGCTGTTGGGCATTTGGCCAGGAAATTGTGACTCCTAGGCGGGGGAGGAGTTAGGGATAAAGTTCACCATTGCCAAAGAAATTCTATTCCAAATGGATTTGTGTGGAGCAACAGTGATATCCAATGACAAGTTAAATTAGACACAGAGGTGTTTTCTCCAACACTGTCTCAGAAGATACATGCTGTTGAGGGGCCTAGTTCAGACTTTAAAACGTCTTTTTGAAGTTAGGTGAAAGTCACATACAAAAAATTATACCAGGGACTTGAAGAAGAATTTTGTTATGTGACTTCAAGAACTAGTTGACTCAGATAGTTTCACATTTTGCAAAACGGCAACCAGTGACAGATGAGGTAATGCTACTTTGAATTATGAGTTAAATCTCAAAACCATTGAGTTTGCTATTTACAAAATTTGAAGTTTAGTAAATTGCATGTTCATGTTCCTTAAGTGTGAGAATATTAGATCCCTATTCTTAAAGCACATTGTATTAACAGTCTCATTTTTTATGGTTAATATCTATATTGATTTGGATAGAATTTCTTCAGATTTCATGCATTACTACAGTGGGATATGATAGTAAAAGCTGTTACTCATACATTTGTCTTTGTGTTGAAGTCTGTGCCTGGCTTTTTAATGTTCCTGTGTCTGTCTCCTAAAGATTGTTTCTTTTGTTCAAGCTCAAATCTGTATCTCGCAAATGACTTGGTGTGTATGGAAACTTCTAGCTGATAATTGCGTTTCAAGGTTGGCTGCTTAGTTCAGTCATGCTTTCTAAGGTGGAGACTTTGTATTTTATTTAAAGCAACCTTTGGAAACTCAGTTTCACAAATATATTGGGGCTCTTAAAGATGAAGGTGGATGGAGTATGTTCCACTGGTTAATAATTTAGAAAAGTGACCCAAGTAAACTAGCCTTGGTAAAGAAAGATACAGTCAAGGTCCTTGGAACCAAGGAGATACCTTTTTGTTTTAAATGTGTGGTGGAACAGTGAGCCAGTTTTTAAATTGATATAGTATCTAACACTTTCTTTTGTTATAACAGTAAAGAGTAGTCATTAGTTTGAGGCCAAGAGATTAGTTTTCCTTGAAGACTGTATCCTGGAGACGTGGTATTTCTGGCTCCAGGCTGCCTCTCTGCTGAAGTCAGTGCATACTTTCTGCATTTGGATCTTTATTATCTTTGTAAATCTTAGCATGTTCTGTATTATTGCAGTTCTCTATAATGCAGCTGTTCCATTTTGTCATTATAGCTTTCCTTAATGCACTTTAGATATTTGTACACAAATTAGATTGAATTCTTTGTTGCCCCCTTCTTCCATGTTTTTGTAGCATAAATTAGGGAAAGAACAAGAGAGATGAGAATGTATGTGAGGTTTTCTTTTTGTTTCATAATAGAAATGAATAAGAAGGGGAGACAGGAGTGATTGTTTCTGTTGTAAGTTCAGGAATTGCTCCTGTAGGTGAGGGTACTTATTTTGAATGAAAAGATAAGTATATTTGGTAAAAGATCTTCCTATGAAAATGTCTTATTTCCTAATTTTAGGCATATAGAAAGTCTTTCCTAGCTCTGACTACTCCCTGAAGAGCATCTTCTAGAATATATGTCGCAAAATGGTACGTGCTTTGTTGTAGGCATTCAACAAGTGTTGATTGAATAAAGTGACTAGTCAAAGAGGAAAGAGTGCGATTTGATGGATATTTAGCAGTGATTATTTTGGCAAAAAACAATAGATTTTCACATTACGGATATATATCATTTCCAGAGTGTATGGATAATACATAAGGTGCACTGTGATGTTTATATCCTTTAAAATAAATATGGTAAGGAGTACAGGCTTAATTTCTCTTCTGGCCAAGAAAGAAACTAGTAAACTATCTTGCTGGGTCTGCTTCTTTCTACCTTTAGCAAGGATTGAGTAATATTAGCCAAGTCTCTTTTCTCCCGTCCTTTTCGCTGTGCCTGAAACCAGCTCGCATCATTCTTCTATCAGAATCAAAGCTGTTTCTTTTATTATGTGGTCCCACATATATCTTTCCTGGATTGTATCACAAGGAAGAAAAATCTTCCCAGTGGGTTCCTGCCTGAATTCCCACAGAATATTTTAGGCATGTCAGCTGTTTGGGCTCTGAGGAAGGATTTGATCCAGTTGGCCCCTTGGCCTGAATTGAAAGTCTGTTTGAAAAGCCTAAGCTTCAGCAGTAACATTTAGTTTCCAGAGTTAGAAACATTACTTTGTGTCTTTTACCCCTGTTGTGCCTTCAAAAGGAATACATAACTGGGAAAAGATGATGAAGTCAGCGCTCTTATCAGTAAAAGCAGGGTGAAGTTTGATGAAGTGTTAGAAGGGTCGTGGTGATTCGGGGCTGTGTCATGTTTAAAAAAGGTTTGTTCTCCTTTCATCACTATATATTTGACCTCCTTTATCCTGGGTGGTGAACACATGATGAAAATGATGTATTACAGACTTGTATACTTGAAACCTATGTAATTTTACTAACCAATATCACCCCAATAAATTTAATAAAAAATTTTTTAAAAATTTTAAGTTTTGGGTGGGTGTCATTTAACCTCTACTTCTTTGTATCTTTCAGCTTTTCACTGGTCTTCCCCTTTCATCCCAAGACAAAGTAAATATTGATTTTCCAGAAGACCAGGGTTTTTAAGGGAAAGAGAGTATAAATATTTTATATAACATCTCTTTCAGGAAGTACAAGTTTTATAGAGCTAATCTAGTGTGCATTGCACATTATAAGTAATGATTTTCATATTTTTTCAGAAGATAAAAGTTCTGAATTCAAGGGTGTACTGATTTTACGTCCTGGATTAAAGTATTTCAAGCTAATATTTTATTGTTTGTCTGCATTTAGAATTGGTGCTTACATTCTGAGATGAGAGGAAAAGTTTTCTATTGAAATTTAAAATATATGTGGTAAAGTAATATGTGTTAGTAAAGAGTTTTTTAAAAAAGTCAACGTCTAGATTAGTGGTTTCCAAACTCGAGTATTCCATCAGTTAAAATATGTAATATTAATTTCTGTATGTCTTGTTTATAAATTATCTATACTACTGCCCTCATTTATATATAGTAGAAAACATACACAAATTAGATGTTTTTAAATGATGAAAGAAATATCGGTAGCAGATCTACTGTCTTTTTGCATCGCAGTGGACTCTTCTGCGTCCCGTGGTGCAGTCCTCTTTGGAAAGGATTGACCTAGATCATTAATGGGGGGCCCAGGCCAGGCATCTTTATCTTTAACAAGTTTCCTAGGTGATTTGAAGCAGTCTCATTTCTCACAGTTACTTAGGAAATAAAGGCCAAGAAAAGATTTGGTAATTTTGGCCACCAAGCTGGAGATAGATGGAAAAGGGTGTCCTTACTTTTAGGGCCTTACCCCCAAACACCATCGTGGTGGTGATCTACCATATGTTATTATATGTTTAGTTTTCCCTATCTTCCTACTGATCTTTCTGAAATTTGAATCTGATTATTTCATTTCCTCAAAATCTGATAATTTATTCTTGCCTGCAGGATAAACTCTACTCCCTAATGTGGCGTGCAGAATCTTCCTGATTTTGACCTGTTAACCCTTTTAGCTTCATAGCTTTTATTGTCCCCCCTAACTTTGTTCCTTAGAAAACCTTTTGCAAAAGCAAACAGAAAAGCAAAACCAAAGAAAACTCCTCAGCTCCTGCCACAATAAATGTTTTATAGTTCAGTATAAACCTCGACCTTGCTTAGTTATTCTGCCTGGATTGCCTTTCTGGTTCTACTGGAAGACTTCTACTGATTGTTTAAGATTCACCTTAAACATCTCTCTGGTCTCTAAACAGCTGGTGCTCTCTCCTCCATGATAGTTTCTAGTGTTTATTGAATTGCTATAATTATTTGCTTACAAGTACCTGCTAGGCTGGATTTCTCAAGGGCAGAGATTCTGAGTTAAAATAGAAGTTCTGTGAGGGCAGATACTCTTTTGTTCCCTGCCATATCACAGTACCTGACATTTAGTAGGCACTCAGTAAGTATTTGTTGAATGAATCTGTTTATATTTATGTCTTCAGTATCTGGCATATGGTAGGCTTAAGCAAACCTTTGTTTATTAAATGACAAATGAATGAGTGAATGAATTATAAAATCTCAGAAATAAGCTCATTTTATGTGTTTATATTTTGGAAAAGAGCTGATTCTCTGAAATCTTGGGTACATGGCATTGTTAATGCCAAGACACAATAAGAAAATCCACATATTTTCATATAATATCTGATTTTACTTAGGGTATAAGAAGGACTTGAATAATTTTTATCATGACTTTTAATATTGATATTTAAACAAGAAGATATAGAAATATAGCCAAATAATTCTATTAAACTTAATTTTTTTGTTTTGGTGTTAATTGAAATATCATTTTTACTCCTTTTTTTAGGGTGTTTGTGAACCGAAGTTTAGCCATGGAGAAAATAAAGTGTTTTGGTTTTGATATGGATTATACACTTGCTGGTGAGTAGCACTGTTTCATTGCTTAAGATTGCTCTGGATATGATATAGTGGGATCCACAGTAGGCAATTTAGTAAACACGTGTTGATTTAATCATATATTTAGCTGCCACAGGCTCTTATTATCAGTCTGCTGCTTTTGAGATTTGTGAGTATTGAAATGACCAGATATTGTGAAATTATACATTAATGAGTATTTTGGGGGCACTTTTGGCTTTTAATCTATTAAACTGTTTTTCAAGGATAGAACTTTGTATCTCTTACCACAAAGTAAACTTGTATCAGTTAAAAATTTTAATGTTAGTCTTAAGACAAACGAAAATGTGTTCATTTTCCATTGAAACAATTGCACACAAACTATGTAAAGACTTTTTAAAAACTAGAGTTATTATCTTTGTTCATTATCAGATAGACCTTAAACTCCAGCACTGTGCTGTTTTTCCCTTCCTATTTCTGAGATATATTTGAAGTAATCAGTGTATTAGAGTCAAGAGTTGCAACATCTTTTTAGAACTTACAAAGTTTTTGTTAAAATACAGAGTGCCAAAAACATGTATACACATTTTAAAAGGAAAAAGCTATTAAAATTGTAATACACATACATACATAGTTCCCCATATTGTACTTTACATCCCCATAACTGTTTTGTGATTACCAATTTGTGCTTCTTAATCCCTTCACCTTTCTCACCCAGCCTCACTATACTTTAAGTACTGTAGATGATCATGAACTTAATAAAAAGTTAAAGTTCTTACATGAGTAACTTTTTAATGAGAAGGTATTTGGCATCAGAATATGTTACCATAGAAATTAAGCAGTGTTTCCAGTGAAAGGTTATTTCTTAGTAGGATCATGCTGAATGAAGGAACAGATTTCTGAGGAAAAATCCTTGTTTAAATTAAATTTTTTCCTTTATGATAAAGGTATCACTGATATGCTTCTAGTAAGTACAAAGGGACTTTTTGTTTGAAACAATAACTCTTTTAAGTGGAAAGAACTAGTTGACCTTTATGGTTCCATGAGAGACTTAGGTGTTAATACAAAAATTATATATGTAGAATTTTTACATTTTCGGGAGTCTTTACCGAAGGGAGAGTAGGGCAACATTTTTAGGTGAGGGGGAGTGTTTGTGCCCTTCACAAATACAAAGTTACTTTTGGTTTATGATTATGAAAATGTATTATTTCTAACTTGGCTCATTTAGGAAATCATCTTGATTTTTCTTTTTTTTTTTAAATTAAAGTTTGTTGGGGTGACAATTATTAGTAGAGTTACTTAGATTTCAGGTGTAGAATACTGTAATATATCATCTATATATCACATTGTGTGTTCACCACTCAGAGTCAGTTCTCCTTCCATCACCATATATTTGATCCTTCACCCTCATCTATCACCCTCCTCCCCCCTTACCCTCTGGTAACCACTAAATTATTGTCTGTGTCTATGCGTTTTTGTTTCTTCCTTTGTTTGTCTTGTTCTTTTGTTGTTTTCAGTATTACATACCACGTGCCACATATCAGTGAAATCATATGGTTCTCTACATTTTCCCTCTGACTTATTTCACTTAGCATTATAATCTCAAAATCCATCCATGTTATCACAAATGGCACTATTTCGTCTTTTCTTATGGCAGAATAGTATTCCATTGTGTATATATACCACGTCATCTTTATCCAATCATCTTAAAGGACACTTTGGTTGTTCCCATGTCTTGGCCACCGTAAACAAAGCTGGGATGAACATTGGAGCACATAATATCTTTATGGATAAATGTTCTCAGATTTTTTGGTAGATGCCCAGGAGAGGGATTGCTGGATCGATTTTTCTTTTTTAATTAAGAAGTCTGCATTCTGTTTTTTCTCTTTTGGGCTCAAAGCTCTCAAAAGAGATGCATTCCAATGTTTTTGCTAGCTGCAATATTTAGGTTCTGAGCCATTTTGATAAGTCCCAGCTATGAGTTTCTTATTTCTATTACCACTTCAGAACTAGTGGATGCTATGACCAGTGTTCAGTTCCTCCCATTTTTCTGAGAAATTGTCAGAATGAAGAGAACAAACATTTATTAAGCATGTACTATTATATACAGTGTACCTTTTAATCCTCACAATAGACCATTGAGATAGGGATTACTAGCTCCATTTTGCAAGTAAGGTTGCCAAGTCAAGAGGTAATATGACTTATACATAGCTAGCAATTGATTTAAAATTCAATAGCTAGAATTTAAACAAAATAGGTCAGTTTCCATTTCTCATGCTACTCCCAGCTATCAGGAACAGAAATTTATCTACTGACCTCTTGATGAGAAATTAATAAGAGAAAAAAGCTCATAAACAAAAATAAAATCATCCTTTATTCCCCTCCCCCCCCCCAAAATAGAAATCTTCCCTAGGGCAAAATGCACTTTTCTCTTGAATTTGAATGTAATCTTCAATCCTTAGAATACAGATAGTTTTACACAATTTTTCTTTTAATTTTTAGGAATTATCTTAAGGGAATGAAACCTCAAGAGTATATATAAATATTCTATTCCAAATGTTGTTAGAATTCTAAATTTTTTTTAGAATTTTTTTTCCCCCAATTAAAAAATCTTGGGAGGGACTGAAAATATATTTTAGACTCCTCCCTTTCGAATTTTTTTGCCCTCTTCTCCTTACTAGGGCACATCATTAGCCACTGGGAATGAAATCCAATTATCCCAAACCTAAGCACTTTGCATTAACAAGCCTAATGTGGGGAGAAAGCATAGACTAAAGCTATTAAGAGTACCAGGAAAGAAATTAAGAGAAACTAGTTCTTGGTGTTGTGAAATCAGAGGGTTATCTGGCTACTACCGTGTTTTCCCCAAAATAAGACCTAGCCCGACCATCAGCTCTAATGTGTCTTTTGGAGCAAAAATTAATACAAGACCCAGTATTATATTATATTTATATTATATTATATTCCCGGTCTTATATTAAAATAAGACTGGGTCTTATATTAATTTTTGCTCCGAAAGATGCATTAGAGCTGATGGTCTGGCTAGGTCTTATTTTCGGGGAAACATGGTAGCAGAAGCATCTCAGTACCTTTGATCTCTCATCCTATCTTTTCACACAGAGTACAGTAGTCCCCCTTTACCCATAGTTTGGCTTTCTATGGTTTCAGTTATCCATGGTCAACCATGGTTCAAAAATGTTAAATGGAAAATTCTAGAAATAAACAATTTGTAAGTTTTAAATTGCATACTGTTCTGAGTAGCATAATGAAATCTGACGCTATCCTGCCTGAGATGTGAATCATCCTTATGTCCAGTTTATCCATGCTGATATATGCTACTTGCCTGTTAGTCACTTAGTAGCCATCTTGGTTATCAGGTCAGCTGTCACAATATCACAGTGCGTGTGTTCAGGTCACCCTTATTTTACTTAATAATGGCCCCAAAGCGCAAGAGTAGTGATGCTGCCTATTCGGATATGCCAAAGGGAAGCTGTAAAGTACTTCCTCTAAGTGAAAAGGTAAAAGTTCTCAGTAAGGAAAGAAAAAAATCGTATGCCGAGGTGACTAATACCTATGATAAGAATAAATCTGTTCGCGTAATTGTGAAGAAGGAAGAAAATCCATGCTAGTTTTGCTGTCGCACCTCAAACTGCAAAAGTTACGGCCACAGTGCATTTTAAGTACTTAGATAAAATAGGAAAGGTATTAAATTGTGGGTGGAAGACATGAACAGAGAACATGTTCTGATTGACATCAACGTGTTGCACCAGAAAGCATTGAAGACTTCAGCAAGGGATCCTTGAAACAAGTGACATTCCTCATCGTGTACTGCAAAGGATGGTTATATAGATTTAGGAATAGGTTTGGCTTTTTATCATCTCACATCATCACCAGGAGAATGATGAGTACAATACAGTACAGTAAGATATCTTGAGAGAGAGACCACATTTGTATAACTTTGATTACATATATTGTTATAATTGTTCTATTATTGTTGTTAATCTCTTAAAGTGCCTAATTTATATATTAAACTTTATCATTGGTATGTATAGGAAAAAACATAGTGTATGTGTATATATATATATGGTTTTGAAACTATATATAGTTTCAGGCCTCCACTGGGAATCTTGGAATGTGTCCCGTATAGATAAGGAGGAACTACAATAATTACACTCTGATCTTGTTTCATTGTTACTAGAATTGACATAACTCACTTGACATTTAAATGAACATTTTTTGCATAGTGTGTTTACTTGGACTAGAGCCCAGGGCACTCAGATCATGTTTCTGTCAGCTTTTATATGTCCTCACCAAACTTAATGGCATTAGTCATTTAAAGGGGTGAGGAGAAGCAGTCTAAAGTAAGAAATATTAGTACAGGATTGGTGTACTCTCATTGAAGACATCTCAAACAAGGTAGAGCACCTTTTTTTCCTCTTTTTTAAAAGAATTGTGATAAAATTTAGTATTTTAACCATTTTGAGAGTATAATTAAGTTGCAAGTAGTACATCCATAGTATTGTGCAACCCTTAACCACTGTCTGTTTACAGAACCTTTTCATTATCTAAACAGAAACTCTGCACCCATTAAGCAATAACTTCCCATTCCCACCTCCTCCCAACCCCCAGTAATCTCTAATCTACCTTCTGTGAATTTGTCTATTCTACATATTTCACATAAATGGAATCATAAAATATTTGTCCTTTTGTTTCTGGCTTATATCTCTTAGGATAGTGTTTTCAAGTTTTGTCCTGTTGTATCAGGTGTCAGAATTTAATTCCTTTTTAGGGCTGAATAATATTTCATTGCATGTATATACCACATTTTGTTTGTCCATTCATCTATCAGTGGATATGGCGCGGCTTCCACCTTTTTGCTGTTGTGAATAATGCTGCTGTGAATATTGATGCACAAGTATTTGTTTGAATGCTGGCTTTCAATTCTTCTGGGTATATACCTAGGAATGGAATTGCTCAATCATATAGTAATTCTGATGAACTTTTTGAGGAACTGCCAAACTGTTTTCCGCAGTGGCTGCATCATTTTATATTCCCACCAGCAATGATGAGGGTTTCAATTTATTCAGATCCTTGACAATGCTTATTATTTTCAGGTTTTTGTGTTGTTGTTTAGTAATGGTCATCCTAATGAGTGTGAGGTGGTATCTCATTGTGATTTTGATTTACACTTTCCTAATGCATGATAAAGTGATGTTGAGCATCTTCCACGTGCTTATTGGCCATTTATATATATTATTTGGAGAAAGGTCTATTTAAGTCCTTGTCCATTTTTTAATTGGGTTGTTTGGTTTGTTGTTGAGTTGTAGGAGCTCTTTATTAGGTACATGATTTGCAAATATTGTCTCATTCGATGGGTAGTTTTTGCACTCTTTTGATACATAATCTAAGTTTTAAATTTTGATGAAGTTCAGTTTGTCTATTATCTTTTGTTGCCTGTGTTTTTTGCTCTCACATCCAAGAAATCATTGCCAAAATCTAATATAATGAAGATTTTTCTCCTATATTTTCTCCTAAGAATTTTATCTGTTAGGTTTAGGTCTTTGATCCATTTTGAGTTAATTTTTGTATGTGGTATAAGGTAAGGATCCAACTTCATTCTTGTGCATGTCGATATCCAGTTTTCTCAACACCATTGAAAAGACTGCCCTTTCCTCACTGAATGGTCCTGGCATCCTTCTCAAAAATAATTTGGCTATAGATGCAGGTAGAGCACTCTTTTTTTTTTTTTTTAATGAAACATATAAACCTTCAGCATTTCTTCTTAAAGATAAGGCTCCTTGTATTAGTGATGAGTTAAATTAATATGGAACATCAGCCATGGTCTCCTGGAGGAGCATATTTCTTGAAAGGTTTTTGGTCCAAACCAAGGAAGATAACCTTCATTGAAAAGGCCAGAGAAATTCTCATTTTCCCAAGTCACGAGATAGTACACATGGCATCCTTCTCACAACTTCGAAAATGTAGAACTTGCATATTACCCAACTCCACAGTCCTCCAAACAGATTGTCTGTATGCCAGAGATTTGTGTGTTGGGGAATGAGCACCTCCAAATTAGTGAAAGTTCCAACTTAATCCTGAGGGATTTATCAGTTTGTGAATGGATCAAATGTATACAGTTGGAGATTAAAGGAATATGAAAAGTGTAGTTTGATACGTAAAATGCGTTCACTATCCACTAAGTATTGCATTGGCCTCTAAATGGGAAGGATGTTGAATCAGTAGAGGGTCACCTGAACTGGTTAGTGAAGTAATTCTGTATGTGCGCATGTGTGATACTTGGGTACACTTGTGCTATCTAAATACTTCCTGAAAGACCAGTTTAAAACCATTTTGATTTGATAAAAGTTACTAAATTGGAGGGAATAAATTAGGATAGATAGATGAAATAAGAATTCAAGTAGTGATAATTGTTAAAGCTTGGGTGATGGACTTAAAACAGCTCATTTAACGTGCTTGCTGTGATGTTCGAATATAGTTGAACTAAATTAAATGTCCATGGCGCTGACTGTGGCGTTTGACTCTACCACCCCACGAGCTCAAATTATAAAAAATCTCTTGTCAGTTTTTCAGAAAGGAAGATTAGGAAAGCAGATATACATTTTTCTATATTTTTGTGTTTTTTCAAAAATGAATAAGGATAGGGAATTTTTATGTTTTATGTTATTAGTAAATGCATAAAATAGTCAAAATGTCAACTTTTTATTTTTTTGTGGATTTTTGGCACATTTTGGAGAACAAACTTGTAATCAGCTAACAGTGAAAAGGTTTAATATTCTCTCTACTTTTGTGTATGATTAAAAAAATTTTTTTTTCTAAAGATTTTTTTTTAAAGATTTTATTTTATTGGGGCAGGGGAACAGGAGTTTATTGGGGAACAGTGTGTACTTCCAGGACTTTTTCCCAAGTCAAGTTGTTGTCCTTTCAATCTTAGTTGTGGAGGGCGCAGCTCAGCTTCAGGTTCAGTTGCCGTTGCTAGTTGCAGGGGGCGCAGCCCACCATCCCTTGCAGGAGTCGAACCGTCAACTTTGTGGTTGAGAGGATGTGCTCCAACCAACTGAGCCATCCGGGAGCTCAGCTGCAGCTCAGCTCAAGGTGCTGTGTTCAATCGTAGTTGCAGGGGGCGCTGCCCACCATCCCTTGCGGGACTCGAGGAATTGAACTGGCAACCTTGTGGTTGAGAGCCCACTGGCCCTTATGGGAATCAAACTGGCAGCCTTCGGAGTTAGGAGCACAGAGCTCCAACCGCCTGAGCCACCAGACCGGCCCCCCCCAAAAATTCTTAATAAAGTTAAATAAAAAAATCAGGTTTGGGAAGCTAATAAAATGCCAATGAAATGAGTTGCTTGTTTTTGAAGTGATTTTTTTAAAAGGCATTTAAGTTTAAAGGTCTTTTAGTCTTTTCATTTCCATTTGTGATAGTCTATTTTGGCTATTATCGCTTTTTCTTAACTCAAGGATTTCTTCCACTGCTTCCCTCAGGAAAACAATGTACTATTTCTGCAACCAAGCATCATGTTGAGGTGATCTCTCTTTTGTTAAGAAAGAATTTAAAAAGAAATAATACTCTAATGTGTTATATTGTGGATAAAAATTCTTTATATTAGTTAAGAGAAATACCCTCAAGACTTATTTTTGGATATATATTTGTGTTATATCAGTAATGCATATACACACACAGTGTACACACACAGTGTACACACACATACACTTTTAGGCAGCTCTATTTTATATACGTAAGACTACACTTAATTTCCAAGCTTTGATTCCCTTTATGTCATTTCTGTATCCCACTTAGGGTTTTCACTAATTTTACATTTCTCTCTCTGAATTGCAATAGTATGGGTTTGTTGCTAGAAAATTAGAAAATTGAAAAGATCGCTTACTAGCTCTTTGCCGCATCTACTGTGAGGATGAAGATTATTCTCAGCAATCAGACTGTGGACATTCCAGAAAATGCTGACATTGCTCTGAAGGGACCACAGTTATTGTGAAGGGCCCCAGTGGCACCCTGAGAAGGGACTTCAGTCACATTAGTGTAGAACTCAGTCACCTTGAAAAGAAAAAGAAGAGGCTCTGGGTTGACAAATGGTGGGGAGATAGAAAGGAGCTGGCTACTGTGCACCCTCCCTGTTGTCATGTACAGAACACGATCAAGGGTGTTACATTGGGCTTCTGTTACAAGATGAGGTTTGTATGTTCTCACTTCCCCATCAACGTTGTTATTCAGGAGAATGGTTCTTTTGTTGAAGTCTGAAATTTCTTGGGTGGAAAATACATCCGCAGGGTTCGGATGAGGTCAAGTGTTACTTGTTCAGTATCTGAAGCCCAGAACGATGAGTTAATTCTTGAAGGAAACGACATTGAACTTGTATCAAATTCAACAAGCCACAACAGTTAAAAACAAGGATCTCAGAAAGTTTTTGGATGGTATCTATGTTTCTGAAAAAGGAACAGTTCAGTGGGCTGATGAATAAGATCTAAGTTGTCCAGCTACAGAAGTGCCAAGATGTCGAGTGATTTCCTCAGACTTATTTGTGATATTTTCAAGATGCAATAAGAGTTGTGTATTGATTTGGGGGAGGGGAGGAATTGCTTGATAAAACCCAATTCCATCTCCATTACATGGTGAGGGAAAGAAATAATTAATTACCAGTGTTTGTAATTCCTATATTCCATTGCCAATCATAAAAGCATCCAAATGTAAGCCACATGTTTTTTGTGAATAAATGTTATGTAAAAATAATGACTACAGAACAAATACATAGCTTTAACATAGACAATGAAGACATTGAAATTGTTAAAAGATATGCTTACCTTGGTTCAGTCATCAATTCAAATGGAGACTGCAGCCAAGAAATCAAAGAGGAGGCTGAGACTCAGAAGGACAGCAACAATGGAAGAATTAGGAAAGATTCTTTGTTCCTTAAGAGCAAAGATATGTCATTAGAGACAAAGGCTAAGTAAATCCACACCCTCATATTATGGATTATAGACATAATTCATTTTATTGCATCTTGTTTTATTGCGCTTTACAGATGTTGAAGTTTTTTACAAATTGAAGGCAAGGAGCAAAAAGATTACAACTCACTTTATTGCAGTACTTGCTTTGTTTCAGTGACCTAGAACCAAATTCACAATATCTCCAAGGTATGCCTGTATTATGTACAGATACAAAAGTTGATGTGAGGAAGAAAATTGATTCATTTGAAATATGGTGTTGGAAGAGAGTTCTGTAGATACACTTGGCCTCCAGAAAGACAAAACAAGTGGGTCTTAGAGCAGATTAAGCCTGAAACATCACTAGAGGCAAAAATGACAAAACTGAAGCTGTCCTACTTTGGCACATCACGAGGAGGCAGGGTTCTTAGGAAAATATAATAATACTGGGAAAAATAGACAATAATAGAAGGCAGCAGGAAAAGAGGAAGACCAAATATGAGATGGATTGACTCCATAAAAGAAGCCATAGACATGGGTCTACAAGAGCTAAGCAAGGCTATTGAGGAGAGGACATTGTGGACGTCACTCATTCATAGGTTGCCAGGAGCTGGTGCTGACTCAACAGCACATAACACAATGTTATTAATGGCATCAGTGAAATCACTAAAATAAATAATTTTTTAAAACATCATGGGCTATTTTCAACATGGATAAACTTGTTTTCAAAATAGTCTTAACATAATAGCAGCTTTTGTTTTATTATCTCTGGTCTGCTTCCATGTTCTCTAAATGTTTGTTTTATCATGAAATGGCCTCTAAGAGGACAAATGATAATGAAATCAAGATACACAACAAAGATTTAGGTTAAACCTAATGGATAAAACCTGCTGGGTCATGGAACTCTAAAAATTGGTTACCTGGCAGATGATGATGAGGTGATTGTGATTCTTTTCAATTATTGGGATATTTATTTGGTTTGGCAGTAGTTTGAAGGAAACAAATTCAGATAATTACAATTGTTATGGCGTACGAGGTCTGACATTTAAGTTCACGAACTCATCCTAGAAAAAGTGCTACATACCTCATAACTGAATATCACTACAGTTACCTTTGAAGTCCTCCCCTTGGGAAGCTATGCACCGACGCCAGCACCTAGTCCACCCTTCAAAGCAACTTTGGAACTCTTTTTCTGGAATGGCCATCAGAGCTGTCATCGTATTACCCTTTATGTCCTGAATGTCATCAAAATGTCTTCCTTTCAATATTTCCTTTATCTTCGGGTAAAGAAAAGTCATTGGCGGCCAGATCAGGTGAGTAGGGAGGGTGTTCCAATACAGTTATTTGTTTACTGGCTAAAAACTCCCTCACAGACAGTCCCGTGTGAACGGGTGCATTGTCGTGGTGCAAGAGCCATGAATTGTTGGCGAAAAGTTCGGGTCGTTCTCATCTAACTTTCACACAGCCTTTTCAGCACTTCCAGATAGTAAACTTGGTTAACTGTTCAGTTGGTACATATTCATAATGAATAATCCCTTTCATATCAAAAACGGTTAACATCGTTTTGACTCTTGATTTGGACTGACGGAACTTTTTTGGTTGTGGAGAATTGGCGGACATCCATTGTGCACTTTGATGCTTTGTTTCAGGGTCGTATTGGTACACTCATACTTCATCACTAGTGGTCACACAGCCCAAAACTTCATCTTGCCTCTCCAAAAGGTCTTGGCAAACTTCAACTCTCCTTTGCTTTTGTTCATTGGTGAGCTCCTTTGGGACCATTTTTGCACACACCTTTCTCATGCCAAGATTTTCAGTTAAGATTTTCCTGTCTGTTTCTCTATTGATGTTTACTTGGTCTCCTATGCTTCTCACAGTCAGTTGACTATTTTGACGTACAATTTGATGAGTTTTTGCAATGTTTTCGGCAGTACTGCCCGTTACTGGCCGCCCTGACCTCTCTTCAGTGACGCATTCTCTCCCCTCAGAAAAACGTTTAATCCATGTATACACTGCTGTTTTCTTCATGGCATTATCCTTGTAAACTTGGACTAACATGTCCCTGATTTCACTTCTACTCTTGCCAAATTTAACAAGAAATTTTTTTTTTAACAAGAAATTTAATATTTGTTCATTGCTCTAATTCAAGCTCAGACATTCTCATGACGGCACACAAAAACACGCAACAACAATAATGAACGCCACTCAGCAAGACACCACCACAGCTGTGTCTTGCTGTGAACGCCACAGTCGACTTGCACACAGCTGTGAGACACTCATATACCAAGGCTATGAAACCTTACCGAGCTGTTTGCGCAGTGCTGCCAATGTAAGCGCATGGTGGCAAATATACGAACTTGTCAGACCTTTGTCATTATTATGGTTTTGTGGTAGGGGACCAAACTACATAAAGGTTCCTTTATTTCCTGTTTTTTATCCAACCCCTCAATTTTCCCTTGAGATGAGTAGAATAACAGCATTATTAATGTGGTTATTGAAGAATGAATTTATTGCCACCTGGATTTCCAATTCATTAAGTACCTAAATTTTATTTACTTTTTAAAGACTCATTGAAGAGAACAGTCAAAAACATTTCAGTTAGGTGGGAGAACTTACGTGGAAGCATTTGACCTAAAGTATACCCTAAAGGTTGCACACCAGTTGGTCCATAGACCTAACTCAGACCACGGACTGTGGTTTGGCTCAAGTATATTTTGTTTTAAAAATTGAGTCAGTAGTTCAAAATTGGGAGATTGTCGGTAACAATCTAGGCTGGCTGTTATCACTCATTTGACAACATTTGGCTCTCATTCCCACAGGGACGTCAGCTATAGCTGAGTAGCTACTTCCCTCTGACCCTGATATAGGCATTTGGAACATATTACCTGAATGTGAATCTCAGAAAGTTTGTTTTGTAAACTTTGCATTAGTACTTTGAGACACTGGTTATAAAATGAATTGTCTGTATAACCCTGAATAAATCATACATGGTTTTAAGAAGACTTCCTGGATGGGGTTAATTGATCCCTTTTCTGTCCCTCTATATCTTCTTAGTCACATTATGTTATTGATCTTCTAAAATTTATTATAAATATCTAATTGTATATCTCTGTAGTGTACTATGAGTTCCTTCTGGCCAAGGATCACGAGTTGTTTGGTGTCCTCAGCATCTAGTCCAGTTGTCTCTTGGCATCTGCAAGGAACTGATTCCAGGAACCCCCTGGGATACCAAAATCAGAAGATGCTCAAGTCCCTTAGATAAAATGGCATAATGTTTGCATATAACCTGTATTTATATACAGGCTGCAGCAGGATATACCTACACATCACTTCATTCTCATGGATTTAGTGTAGTGCTTGGCGTGTGACAAATTCAAGTTTTGCTTTTTGACACTTTCTGGGATTTTTTTGTTATTTCCAAATTATTTTTCAATCTGTGTTTTGTTGAATCTGCATATGCAAAATCTGTGGATCTGGAGGGCCAACTGTACCTGGTACCCAGTAGGCATCCAGATGTTTCTTGCATTACTTTAACTTAGTGCAGGCAATTGAGCGCAATGGTTTGTTCTTATTTTGAGGGGAAAAAATTACATATTAGCTATTTCAATGTTTTATATTTGGTTAAAGAGGATTTTTAAAGTTACCTGAATAATTTTCAGTTTTCCTGCTTTAAATTGAAAACAGTACTCTAAAATACAAGTTCCTAATGGTGCACAAGAGCTCAAAGGGAAAAATATTTGAGTTAGGTAATTTTTTCATTTATTTTAAAATATGCATTCTTCTAAAATTACTCTTAGTAATTTTTTAAAATAAATCTCTTAATTACCATTTAATTTTGTTTTTGCAATGAATTGAAATTGGCAGTCTTTCAAGCTGCTTATTTACATATCTAGTCATTTAGGAGTTGGTTTTATTTTATGTTATTGAAAGTGTTGTGTGGTATCTTGCTTTTGTGTTTTAAGTAAGTTAAAATTGAAATATTTTTTTAAATTTTCAGTATCTTTTTATAGATCTTTTGTGATATCTTGGATTAGAGATACAATTTTTGAATTGTGTTAGGGTTTTCAAATAGTTTTGGAAAGTGGAAAAGTTTTCTGATACCTGTTTATGTGAGAATTGGAAAGGTTTTATTTAAAATTTCCTTAGTGAAAATGTTCTATAGTCTCAGAGAACCAACATTGCGTAGCCTAAATAAGTATAGAGCGTTGATGTTGATCACATTTATAGCATAAAAGCAAATAACTATTTCTTGGATGGTTGGGTTGGATTTTTTATTTTCATAGTGATTGGTGGTAGTGGTTTCTCCTAGTTGTAATGTTTTTAGGACTTTTAGACATTATGTTTAATCATTTCTGTTCTTCTATTTAGTACCATGTTAATTTTGTTCTTTAGATTCCACATATAAGCAAAATCACATTGCATCTGTGTTTCTCTATCTGACACACTCCACTCAGCACAATGCCCTCCAGGCCCATCCATGCAGCTGCAGATGGCAAGAACCCATTTCTTCCATGGCTGAGCAATATTCCCTTGTATATACGTACCACCTCCTCTTTATCCATTCATCTGTTGATGGACACCCAGGCTGCCTCTACATCGTGACCATTGTAAACAAGGCTGCAATGAACATATGGATGCGCACGTCCCCTCAAAGAAGCGTTTTAGGTTTCTTCAGATAAATACTCAGAAGTGGGATTACTGGGTCCTTCTTTGTCTCTTTATATCCTTTGTTTTAAAGTCTAAACTCTATTTTGTCAAAGTATCACTACCCCAGCTCCCCCCCCTTCCCCGTTTTCATGAAATACCTTTTTCCCATCTCTTTACTTTCAGTCTGTGTGTCTTTTGATCTGAAGTGAGTCTCTTGTAGGCAGCATATGTAAGGGGCTTGTTTTCTTATCCATTCAGCTGCCCTATCTTTTGATTGCATCATTTAATCCACTTACATTGAAAAAATTGTTGAAGATATGAAGTTATTGCCATTTTATTCACATTTTTTTATCTTTTTCTGCCTTAAATATGACCCTCTAATCCTTGGTTTGGTGGTGATGAATTCCTTTAGCTTTTTCTTGTCTGGGTAGCTCTTTATCTGTCCTTTGATTCTAAATGATAGCTTTGCTGGGTACAGTAATCTTGCTTGCAGGTCCTTTTCATCACTTTGAATATTTTCTGCCAGCTGTTGAAAAATCAGCTGATAGTCTTATGGGATCTCCCTTGTAGGTAACGAATTGCATTTCTCTTGATGTTTTAAAGATTCTTTGTCTTTAACTTTTGGCATTTTAATTATGATGTGTTTTGGTGTGGGCCTATTTGGGTTCATCTCATTTGGGACTGTGCGTTTCCTGGGCTTGTATATTTAGTTCCTTCACCAGGTTAGGGAAGTTATCTGTCATTAGTTCTTCAAATAGGTTTTTAATTCTTTGCTCTGTCTCTCTTCTCCTTCTGGTACCCCTGTGATGAGAATGTTGTGGTACGGTTGATGTTGTCCCAGAGGCCCCTTAAACTATTCTCAGTTGTTTGGATTCTTTTTTCTTTTTGCTGTCTGATTGAGTGTTTTCTGCTACCTTATCTTCTAAATTGCTGATTTGATCCTCTGCTTCATCTAATCTACATTTGATTCCCTCTAATGTATTCTTCATTTCAGTTATTGTATTCTTTATTTCCGACTGGTTCTTTTTTGTTTTCTGTCTCCATTTTTTTTATTGGGGAATAGTGTGTTTCTCCAGGGCCCAGCAGCTCCAAGTTGTTGTCCTTCAATCTAGTTGTGGAGGGCGCAGCTCAGCTCCAAGTCCAGTCGCTGTTTTCAATCTTTAGTTGCAGGGGGCACAGCCCACCATCCCAGGCAGGAATTGAGCTGGCAACCTTGTTGTTGAGGGCTCGCGATCTAACTAACTGAGCCACCTGGCCGCCCTCTGTCTCCATTTTTATGTTTCCTATCTCTTTGTTGAAGTTCTCACTGAGATCATTGAGCATCCTTATAACCAGTGTTTTGAACTCTGTATCTGGTAGATGGCTTGTCTTTATTTTGTTTAGTTCTTTTTCTGGAGCTTTGTTCCGTTCTTTTATTTGGGGCATGTTTTTTTGTCTCCCCATTTTGGCTGCTTCCTGTGTTTGTTTCTATGTAATTGGTAGAGCTGCTATGTCTCCTGGTCTTAGTAGAGTGACCTTATTTAGTAGATTTCCTTTGGGACCCAATGGCATAGTCTCCCGGGTCACCAGAGCCGGGTGCTTCAGATGTGTCCCTTGTGAGCCTCCTGTTGTAGTTGAGCCTTGGTTGCTGTTTGCACATCAATGGGAGGGACTGACCCTCAGCGGATTGGTTGTGAGGACTGGCTGTGACTACAATGGAGGAGCTGTGGTGCAGGGGCTGACCCTACAAAGCAGGATTCACTTTAGTAGAGCTCTGGTGATTGCCTAGTCTGCCCTTTGCATGTGTCATCCTTGGAGAAGTCCAGGTGATGCTCTGGCTGGGTTTGAAGCTGGCCACCAGGTGTGCCAGCCCCAGGGCCTTGTGGGAGGGGACCCACTGCAGGTTAAGTTTTGCTGCAGCCCAGGGCCACCTAGCATAAGCCACAAAACAACCTACAGATGGCCGCCACCCACACTGGGCTTGGAGGTGCCTCGAGAGGCCAAGCCGCAAACTGGGACCAGCTGCCTCTCATGCCAGGCTTAGGGCTGCTCGGCCAGAGGTACGCAACATGCTGAAGCTAGATTCTGCTTATTTGGGTTTGGTGGACCTTTGAGAGATTTTAGGCAAGTCCACAGCATGAGCCAAGACAGGCTGCTGATGTGGAAAAGCCACTGGGAGCAGCTTGGGTAGGGCTAAAAGTTGGATGGGTCAGGGTCTCGGGGAATCACCAGGGCAAAGTGACTGAATGGTGTTAGCCAGGTTGATGGAAACTCAGATATGGTGGCCACCTGCCTCTGCATGCAGGAAGGCGGGGAGGGCTCAACAAAGAAATAACCGCTTCAGCCACATCCTCCATCTGGGAGAAAGCTGCCCCTACAGCCCTTGCCCTGAAGCCAGACAATTCACTTCCTCTCCGTATTTCCCTGGTGCCTTTTGGGCTGCTGCTTCAGAGCTGGAGCTCAGAGCGAGTGAGTCTGGCAACAAGTAAGTCTGTGTGCAGGCCCTTTAACAGGAAGACCTGGGACTGCAGCCATGCTCCAGCTCACTCAGCCACAATCTCTGCTGATTTGCACAGCCATAAGTTATGGGACTTCCCTCCCCAGCAGTGGAACCCTGGGTTGGAAAGCCTGGTGTGGGGCTGGGACCCCTCACTCCACCAGGGGTAACTTCTGCAGCTGAGATAGCCTTCCTTATTTTTAATGGTCACACACGGGTAGGGGACCAGCTCATTCCATGTCTTGGCCCCTCCTACCAGTCTTGAGATGGCTACTTCTGTGTGTCTTTAGTTGTAGATATTTGGTTCAGCTAGACTTCAGGCAATTCTCAATGATGATTTAGTTGTAATTTTGATGTGGTTGTCAAAGGAGGTAAGCACAGCTACTCCACCGTCTTGACTGGAAATCCATGTTTTTGAAAGCCTAAATGTCTGTAGGGAAAATGTTAAAATAATGCATATCTTCATTTATCTTTAAGTCAGTTGTTTTACTAGACTGGGTAGTTTCTTTCATTTATGAAAGTAGAATAACATGACTCACCTTACCAAGGGCAAATAGCCACTTGAAAGAATCAAAATAAAAAAATTTATTCTATTCCACATTTAGACATCGGGTTAGATTTTTAGCAGCATGAAGTTGGTTTTTTGTCTATATCAAGCTGACAAATTTAAATGTTGGAAAGGTAGAAAAGTAAGTACTTAGGGACAGGTAGACTTACTTTAAATGGGTACTTACAAGCAAGATGAGACTGCTCTGGTTTTTTATAATCTTGATTAGTCGGTTTCACTTACTATAGTTCAATTTTAAATACTTTATCAGCTCATTCAGTTTCTATCATATAAACCTGAAATATGCTAGAGGAAATAAACTGAAGAAAATAATTTTTGTTTTTTTCTTTTGACTTAACATTTCAGGATCAGATTTGACTTATATTCCAGGCTCAGGGTGCCAGGAAAGTAAATAATGTGCGGTACTTAGGCTTTGTTATGGCCAATTAGATGAATTTTAGTGATGGTCAGAGATTTCTAAATAGGGCAGTAACTCCTATAAATACCAATTTCTAAATGGTGCCTCTATTCCAACCTATCACAACAGTTTTAAAACCAGTTTTTGTTTTTGTTTTGTTGCTTTTTTAAAAAAAAATCTAATCAGCAGCAACATAGTCCCTTTCTCTCTTTTTCTTTTCTGTTTTTCAGCAGTCTCATCATGGCTTCTTTATGTCCTTAGTTATAGGACTTGTGTTCGGCTAGACTTCAGGCGATTCTCAATGATGGCTTTTCTGTAGATTAGTTGTAATTTTGACGTGTTGGTGAGAGAAGGCAAATACAGCATTTCCCTACTTCGCCATCTTGACCGGAAGCCCCGCTTTGTTTTGTTTTTTTAACAGGAGAGCCAGTGTAACTCCTTCAAGACTGGAGTGACACAGTCTGCACCTGCATCTGCCTCATGTGAGTTCTCATTTTAGCAGCAGCACTGCTAGGCTGGAACCTCTGTAGAGCTTTGCCCTTTCTGTTTCTAAAATCTATTAACCACTACCATAGTGTGTATCTTGGTGGCAAAGGTAAAAAGTGCATGAGAACATCAGACTTCCCTGCAGAAACTTTTTGGCTCATTCCAGAGGCACTGTCTCCTCTAACCTAAATTCTATCTTGTATGAGTGTCATCTCAGAACAGGGCCCACAACTTTCATCCCCACAACATGCAGTTGATATTTTTTAAAGAGCTGTTGTGCCTTGCAGATGATAGAGTAAAGAATATCTTTAAAGACTTTCAGTAGCTTCAGCTTTCAAAGCTTTGGTTGTTCTCTTTATAGGCTAGTTACGTAACCTGAGAACACTGTGTGCTGCCCTAATGGCTGAAGCAGTCTTCTTTTTTGGACTCGGGCCCTTAAAATAACTTTTTCCTTTGTCTTTGGATATTGAGTAAACTAAGATAGTCCTGAGGACTTTCTCAAGGAAGGAATAAGCAGTGCGTGTGTGAGGTTGTGTTTACTCTGAAGCTACTGGCTGTGTTTTGGAAAGTCAGTTGTAACCATCAAGCTTGAAACTGTGCAACATTTACTGGCCAGTTGGTGAGAGAAATTGAAATTAAAGCCTTTGCAGTTTTGGAGAGGTATAGAGCTCTACAGTCTGAGGGGACATGTATGGTTCCCTACATGTCAAGACTGGCTTCGAAGGGCCTGGTTGTTTAAAAAAGGAATTTGTATTTATTTTTTTACTTATTTGCTTATTTTTTATATGTGGTACTATATAGCTTCAGGAAATGGTCATTTTTGGTACCAGGTCAGAACAAATTGTGATTATTCCCAGGGGCGCTTAGAACAAAACTTCTAAACGTGTGCTCTGTGCAGCTACAGTTCTACTGCTGCGTCCCTGGTTGTACTGCGTGGCTCTCTAGCAGATGATTTAATGACCTAGGAGTTCGTGTTACTGAAATAATTATCCGGGAAGCTTATGAGAAAATGTCAATAGCTCGTAGTTCTTACTGATTAATATAGAGCTTAGTGACAAGGGTAGTGTTGCCAAAGTGGAGCTGGGACTCTTTGCTAAATCCATTCCCACCTGTGACTAGAGCCATTTATTTTGGACTAGATGAAAGAAATTGGAGAAAAAGTAGTGAATTTCAACTCCCAAGCTTAAGTTTTGATGGCCTATGTAATCTAGAAATTCATTTTTAAGAGGAGGAGTGTAGTCTACCCCGTTACAAAGAGCTTTGGATGAGACTTGGGGGGACCTAAATCCTGGCTTCAACTGATGTTGGTACTTGATGTATAATTGCAGATCAACAAATGGGGAAAATACATCATATTTTTGGGAAGTACTGTAAATTCATTAAGAGGAAGGAAATTTCAAGTATTTTATTTCTGTAGGTGGGATTTTTCGAAGGTCACCTTAGTTGAACACCGGAGAGTTCTGCCCTGGAATAAACACAGTGTGGCAAATGCATAGTGTTTTGTTTTCTGCCCTTCTAGGGTTTGTTCTGGCAAAATGGGGATTTGAGGTTTTTCACCTCCTTTATTTGTTTTTTTGCACTAAAAATTCTGAATTGATTTGGGTTTCAATCCAAAGTGTCTCATAGACATAGCTTTTAGTCACCATTACTCCGTCACTCTGTGATTACCCGATTCTCTAATGAGGGAAAATTGGTCATTTAGGTATTAGCCTGGGTAGGGTGTTTAAGATTTGTTTTATGTCTCCCATTCTCAAGGCATATCCAGCAAATTATCCTGAAAAATAATTGAAAACACTTTATATGGGTCAAGTCATATAAGAGTCAATAGATGATCAAATTAGGTGTAGTGGAATTTTGTTTCATTAATTGTTTGAAATAAGCGGGGCTTTGTAGGATTGAGAAGTCATTTTTGTTTTATGAAAATATTGTTAAAATGTTATTTACTTTCAATTGGAGTGGAAGCACTAGGTGGGGTGTGAGATGTTATTTTATATTCTCAAAATAATTCAAACTGACATTAGTGGATACCATGCTTTCCTGCTTTTATGATAATACACCTGCTCTGACTCTGTTAGTGTATATGAATGAATATATAACACTTATTTTACCACAGTGTGTATCATCTAGATTTAAGAATTCCACACTTGAGGCTTCAAAAAGTTTTTTGGAAGTGAGGAGTGAGGATAGGGCTAGAATTGAAGAGAGGGAAAAAATATAGCCAGCTTTGAAAATGTTATTTGGGGTTAGCATTAGCATTAAATTATTATTACCCCGAGACAACAAAAGAAAGGACAGACCTTTTTGGGGGGCATTATTCTGATGAGATTCAAGCATCTCCCAAAGGACTTTAAAAATTCTGGGCTTTTTAAATATGACAAATGTTTATTAAAGTACTTTCTGAATGTCCACCTTTTTTAAATTTTCAATTTAATTTAAAAGGTAGATAAATACATTACTATGTAAGAAGTTTTAAAGGTACAAAAGAAGGTACATGACAGCCTTCTTCCTTGCTGTCTCTTGGCCGTTCATTGCCTTTCTGTGGAGGCAACCAGTATTATTGGTTTCTTTTATGTATTTTCAGAAATATTCTAAAGATTACTTTTGGAAAGGGAAAGTTTAATCGTACTCATTAAAATATTACATTAACTTGGATAGGCAGACTAATTGCAATGAAAAAGATCAGTTTGAGCCATAGGTTATATGTTAGTCATAGATAGAAGACCTATATTAATGTAATGAAAATGGTTGCATTATTATCAGACTGCAAGAATAGAATGGAGTTTTTTTGACCTTATAGGGCATTTAGCAAGATTACAGGTCTTTTTAACATTTTTATTATTTTAATATGGCTTACACACTTCTAAAGAATGATGGAAGGATGCTTACCTAAATATTTCATTTGTAATTAACCTAATTAAAGGAGCAACAATTTTTTTATGCTGAACTACAATGATGAGTCTGAAAAGTTTTTTCATTATAGAAAATTTCAGACATACACAATAGAAGAGAGAAACCCCCATTTTCCAAAGTTCATTTTATTTCACTTCTAACAAATAGTATGCTTCTTTGGCGAATAAGGATATATATAATGTGTGTGTGTGTATATATATATATATGTATTTTATACATTCACTTGCACATCCCAATTCTTTCATAATCACGTCTTATAAAAGGAATCCTCTAATTCTTTAATGTCAAGCTCCCAGTTCACATCAAGATTTTCCTAGTTGTCTCAGACATGTCTTTTTATGGTTGATTTTGCAGTAACAACTTGTAAAATGCAATTTTGATTGCTATAATATTGTTAGGGCTGATAAGTTAATCCTGACAAATATTATAGAATTACGTTGACTGAAGACAGAATATAGAGCAACTACCAAGCCAAATAGGAATTCCAAAAATACTTTAAAAACAAACAAACAAAAAACACGCTCATTTGAAGGATTCCTACATCAGTTATGCACATCAGTGACGCCTTTAACATATATAGACTTCTCTACCTCGTTTTCTATGTACTTATATTCTCATGGTTAATGTGACAGCTGTGCATGTTAGTTTTCCCCTCTCCCTTTAGATTGTGGCTTTGAAAGAACAGATAAAGAGGGAAAAAATGTGTAGATTAAGTTTCTTGGAATGGAGGAACTATTCTGAAATGTCTGATAATTTATCTGTTGCTACTGCTCTTACTATATATAATGTGACATATTTCCACAGACTAACAGCTGAGTTCTCTGATTACTCGGGGCAGTACAAAACATGGAGTTTGAGGGAAAAGAAGAAAACTGGCAGATTTAGGACAAGGAGAAATGGGAAAGAGTAGAAATTCATTCGCCTTCTATTTTAATTGTGCAGTGTACAAGTCCCCGGAGTATGAGTCCCTTGGCTTCGAGCTTACTGTGGAGAGATTAGTTTCTATTGGCTATCCTCAGGAGCTGCTCAGCTTTGCTTATGATTCTACATTCCCAACCAGGTAATTTTTCAAGATTTTTTTTGGATTAAGACCCCTTTCTCTATCCCCATAATCAGTAGTTCCAAATTCATCCCTGACATAAAAATAAAAAGGTATTTTGTGGGTTGCTTTTTTTTTGCGGGGGAGGGGTGGTGTTGATCTAAAATGCAAGGACTTTCATGTATACCGTATGTTTTGTGTTCTTGAATTGAACTTAGTTTATTGTTATTGAAGAAGGTCCATATGTGGATAAGAAAAGGCATTTTTAAAACTGCTCGGCAGTAATCAATGACATGCTCCTGCCTTAGGCTGTTGGAGAACAGTCACACATTTTGCTAATACAATTAATTTGATAATCGGGAGCTTTCTGGTAGTTTGCATTTAAGATTAAGAAAGAGAATATTGATTTATTTGAGATGCCATCATCAAATATGTTCTATATACAACATCTGATAGAGGGAAATACAATCCAGCTCAGCTGTCCAGGAAAATTAAAAGACTGTTTTAGAATGGAACCAGCTGTATTGAGGAATTATAGTTTACACCTTGTTTGATTAAGCTCTTATTTCTTACAGAAAACAGTTGTTATTATTTGTCTGGACAGAGTTACTATTTTTTAGTTGCCGTGGGATTCGTTTTTAAAATCTCATTCATTCACTTTAGCCTCTAGGGTTATATTGTTTTGGGACATACTTGAGTTGCCATAAAGCTTGAATAACATAGAGCTGGTTCGTGGTGGTTGAGTAATATACTACATAAGATTATTGCCTGTATTTGCGTTATTAATGATGTCTTCATTTTCACATAGGGGACTTGTTTTTGATACACTATATGGAAATCTTTTGAAAGTTGATGCCTATGGAAACCTCTTGGTCTGTGCACATGGATTTAACTTTATAAGGGGGTGAGTACAAAGAAACCTTTAGCCTCTGTATAAGTATTTTTATAGTCAAACAATATGAGGATGACATTGTCTCCCCAAATGTAATATACTTTTCCTGTTTCTTCATCATTAAAGAGCAATTCTTTTACATACAGGTAGCTTAACAATTATTTATTAGGTAATTAGGACTCAAAACTGACTTACAAATACAGTTAGCAGTTACATTTTGTTTAATTAAATGCCTTCTAATTATACAGCATCCAACAGAGCTAATCTTGAAACTTGCCAAAAGAGAACTGTAGTGATTTTACCTTATTTGAAATTCTAAGATTTTTATTTTCTCCTTTTAATACAGTTCTCAGGTATCTGCTCAGAAGAGGTATGTATATAAAACTACTTTGAAAAACTACAGCAATGTAAATGATTTTTAATAGCTAATACACTATTTCTTATATTCTAATGAATAGCTCTAAATATTTGATCATGTTAAAAATTTTTAAAACATGGCGTTAAAAATTAATACAGGGTGATAATAGTTCAAACAAATAAGGATAAGCTTTATTTTCATAGTCAGAATATTTCCACTATTCCTACTGATTTGGACTTTCCATCCTAGTAAACAGCAGATAAAATTTGGTGTCTACTATTTTTTGGTAAAACATCCCCATTTTCTCTTTAAAAATCACAGTATTTAGCAACTATTCATGTGGCTTTACAGTTACACATCTTCTTTATTATTATACTACCTAATTTACCACCGACACTGTATTAGAGTCAGAGCAACTCCTAAAACCAAAATATGTATCAATCTTTCATGTAACTTTGCCATATAGTATTCATTCTCAATGGCAAAGTAGTAAAAACTGCACAGTCTACATTGAAATTGTTAAAGAGACATGTCTTTGGTAAATACCTTTTGTGACAAGAAGCACAGATAATTGAAACTGTACTAGAGTTTTCTTTAAATCTGAGGTCACATAAAGCCCTACTTTGAATTGAAGCATCTGGAGCAAGACTCTTCAGCTGGTATTACACTGGCTTAAAGATTTCCAAGTATATATACGTAGTGAGGAAAGTGTGATGGAAACACCCCATCCTCATACATCTCGACAGGCCTTTCTTCACTGTTCTTCTCATGAGGGGTTTGTTCAACATCCATGAATATCAAGAGGCAGGATTTAGAACGTGAAGTGATTGCAAATAGTACTAGCAACCTAAACTATTTTACTTACGGACATTATCACTATAATTCAGAATTCCGGTGAAGATGAACCAGTGTTCTGTTTACTAAAGTCTGAAAAGGGATTTTTGTGTTACGGGGGGAGAGGTAGAGAAGAAGAGAAAGAGAAGCAGTTCTATAAATTAGTACTACAATTAGATTTACTAACTCAATATCCACAGACCTCCTTTCCTCACCCAAATAAGCCAATAAAGTTTCCAGGTAGCTCCTTTGGCAATACATTTAATAGTGTTTCAAAAATAAGTCACTTATGAGTAAATACAGAATCATTCAAAGAGCACTTAGCACTTTGCAGTCTGTGGAGTCAGAAGGAAAAGCCCTCGGGGAAGGAGAACTGAGGATGGAGGATGAGGGAGAGTTACTGAAGTAGAGTGGTACCCAAGTCTGGAAGGGAGTTAGTTTCCACCAGGCAGCCCCTTACATGCCTTGCCAGTGAGTTGGGACCTCTTTTTTGGACAGTGGCAAAGGCTTTTAAAGTTTAGAATAGGATAATATTGAGATCAAATCTTTATTCGCAGAAAGTTAGCAGTAGTATGTTTTCTACCCTACTCCAAGTCTAGCATTCCTTTTATGATACACTACCTCCCCCTGAATTAATTTTATTTTAAATATAAGCATGATTTGACACTTAATTTAAACAAAATGTAATTGTTAACTATATTTATAAGTCAGTTAGGGTTCAAATTGCCTAATAAATGTTAGCTATCCTTATGTAAAGGAATTACTCTTTAATGACAGAATAGGAAAGTATATCTAAGGGGACAGTGTCATCTTACTAAACCTGATTGAGGGAAGTATATCATTACTATTTCCTTCCACCTTAATTTTCATTACAGAAAATCTTGGGAGGCTAGAAGATGAGATATTCTACAGAGTTATTCTTTATTGGAACTCTTATTTCTGATGGGTGACAAAGACAGAGAGCAATGTGATTTTGTTAATCTCCGTAAATTCACCATGAGAATTGTGCATTTGTATATTTCCGTTTTTCTCTCTTTTGCTTCCTCTGTAATATTTTTATTAGTACCATCCCCTTCTTGCAGTGTTTCATTTCACTCACCCAGGTTCTTGTGCATCTCTAACAACTTCTGTTTCACTGGCTTTTTTTTTTAAACCCTAAATGTTCTCCATCAGTAAAGTCTCCATCTTCTTTTTTTGTACTTTTTAAAAAATGTATTTATTTTTTTCAGTTACAGTTGACATTCAGTATAATTTTATATTAGTTTCAGGTGTGCAGCACAGTGGTTAGACATTTACATAATTTATGCAGTGATCCCCTCTATTTGTCTAGTGCCCACCTGGCACCATACACAGTTGTTGCAACATTATTGACTATATTCTCTATGCTGCATTTTACATCCCCATGACTACTTTGTAACTACCAATTTGTATTCTTTCTCTGTGCTCTTAAGTGACCTCATCTACTCTTTATGAATTCACCTACTACCTATATATAGATGATTCCACTTCTCTCTCAAGTCTGAATCTGTTTTGTTCTTGACCTTTGTTTCTGATTGTCTGTAAAAATCTGTTTACTGGAACTTAATGTGTCCAGAGTAAAACTCTTACAGCTATGTCTCCAAGGTTTTTATATTTCTGTTAATGGTACCACCACCTTCTGAGAGACACCTTAATGTGAGAGTCATCATCTTGATTTTCATGTCCCTTCTCTGCCATATCCCTTCAGTTGCCTGATCTTGTTCATTTTACCCCAACAGTCTCTCTTGAATACATTCTTCCATTTAATTTTGTCACCACTCTAGAACCAGGCCCCTACTGATCTCATCTGGACTGCTGCAATAGCCATTTAACTGATTTCTCAGTCTTTTGTCTCTGTGTCAGTAAGCTTTTGCTGCAGAATAAATTACTTCAAAACTTAATGGCTTAAACAATCACCATTTATTTATTTAGCTCAAAATTCTGAGAGTCAGCTGGGCAATTCTGGGGTTGCTCAGCTAGTCTGGAATCGCCTCACTCACATGTCTGGCAGTAGGCGGCCTGTTGGCTGAGACCCCTCACTTCTCCATGTAGTCTCCAGCAGGTCACCTCATTCGCATTCACATAGTAGGCTCACAGTTCCAAGTGTAGCAAGACGAGGCAAGCCCCAGTGTACATGTGTTTTCCAAGTTTCTGTACGGATCCCACTTACTGCTGTTCAAGCCTGTATTCAAGGATGGAGCCACTTAATTGAAGCAATTGCAGTTATATTTCAAAGGGATGGGAAGAATTTATAGCCATTTTTGTAGCACATCACATTTCTTTTTTCCATTTCATGCTAAAACTGCAACTAATTTAATATTTTTACAGTTCAGATCTGGCTTTATCCCTCTGCTTAAAAACTGTCAGTGGTACTGTCTTGTCCCTAAGAACGATAGCTGAGCTGCCTCAGTTTATCTTTGTAGCTTTATTTTTCTCTGCTCCCCTGTCTACTCAAATTGGACTAATTTCACTGCCAAGCCTTTAAGGACCATCTCATCTGCCACCACTTTCACGAGTCCTTCCTAGGTTTTCCTTTCCTCACTCCCACATTCACTCCTTTCTACCCCTTAAGTTGAAATGGTCTCCCTTTCCTGTCTTCTCACAGCTCTTTGCACCTTGCTTGTGGCAGTTGTGATATTTTACGTTGTTGTAACTGTCTGTCTGTGATTTAACCTCCCTTACCAGACTGAGAACTTTTTAAGACCCTGAGCTGGTTCATCTTTGTGTGTAATATTTGGAACCCTGCCTTGCATGTAGCCACCAAAATATTTGAGTGACTTTTTGAATGACGAGCATTTCTCAGTTATTATAATGTTAATATTTTGGGTGTCAGTTAACTTAAAATTCTTTCTTTCAGACCAGAAACTAGAGAGCAGTATCCAAATAAATTTATCCAACGAGATGACACTGAAAGATTTTACATTCTGAATACACTATTCAACCTACCAGGTAGACTCATTCTATGCTTATATATACTGATGCTTTCTTTTCTTTTAATGATCATTTGTCTTTGCTCAAGGGAGATAATGAAATAAGTTTGAATTATCTCATAGCTTATGAATATCTATTCTTCATTTTTTCAGAGACCTACCTGTTGGCCTGCCTAGTAGATTTTTTTACTAATTGTCCCAGATATACCAGGTATGTACACATTATCATTTTTTTTCCAATTGATTTTTAAAAAATTAATGTACAGGGTTTTAGAGAACTGGCCATTGTAGGTCTTTTCTGCTTTTCTGAAGTGAATTTAGTGCTAGTGAGAGATGCCACATTGCCAGCCTGAGAGATGGGACAGCACCAGCAGCTCCATGCAGGCTCTCACCTCCCACACGGCCCCTCTCCTTGCCAGTGTGCTGCAGCCATGTTTGGAAGGGACCACTTCTGATTGGCTTCTCCTGGGAATGAAGACGGCCAGCAGAGGTGCTAATTGTGACAACTGAGTGGGAGGTTTGTGTGATGATTATCTGTCCAAGCAGAATTACACTAAAACCCCCCTACTCATTTCACAGCAGCTACCCAGGAGCCATTCAGGGATGGTAATTTAGTTTCATTCCCAGTCCCAGCAAGATTTGCTTAAGGAATAAATACTGTTTATCCTCCCTGATGTAAAATTTTGCTTAAGTCTTGAACAAGTTATCCTCTCATTTTAGGGGGAATTGAGTAACCACTGCTAAAAGTTCAGACATGTACCAGAATTTGCTAACTTCCTACCCTCTTTAGGCCTTATCCACTTCCAGGCACTAAGTTTGGTGGAGTGCTAAGTCACTAAGCTAAATAGAAAGTAGGCTATACCTTTGTACCTAGAGATGTCAGAAAAGTCAGGGTGGAGAGAACCTAAATTACCGATTTTTAGGTTTGAATGTTTCTTTGATAGGAACCTGTTTCTTAAAAGTGATGAATAAAGGAACCTGATATTTTTGGACCTGGCCTTTTAGCTTCCATTCAGTCTATTCTTCTATCACTATGTATTTGTTCACAATTATTGCATTCCATTGAACACTGGAGTCATCTCCGGTGGCCAGAATGGACTTTCATTAGGGAGTAATTACTTTCCTAATTAGCCAGTGCCTTTATCCATGTGACAATGGAACCTGTGGGTCCCTGGGCAGTGTTTGATACTCATTTTTTTTTACCCTCCTTTGGATTCCCTGTCATGTTCTTTTCATCTTTCTGTAGCTGTGAAACAGGATTTAAAGACGGGGACCTCTTCATGTCTTACCGGAGTATGTTTCAGGACGTAAGGGATGCTGTCGATTGGGTTCATTACAAGGTACCTAAGAGCTGCACTTCACTTGCTCACTCTCAGCACGTCTTCCATGGTCTGAAACATTAACTTTTTACGTGCAAGTAGAGCACAAGATTTCCTCCTTCAAAAACATGAGTTTGACCCTAGTGATAGCTCTCTATTTCTGTTCCTGTCATTGGCTGTCCTGCTTTCAGAGGTTAATCCTGATCTTTCTTAAATAATGGTGCGTGGCTTCTAGCTCTTATTTCAGTTTGCATTTCCCAAACATATTTAGAAGAGATTTCAGTGTTCATATTATACTTTCTGTAGCCTTTGGGGATGATTATGGTCCATTTTGTTCTTTTCAAATACCTGACACTTGAATAATAACACTAATATTGTATTTACATTTACTATAAATTGTGCTGAGTAAAATATGGAATGCCTTTTGATTTCTACTTTAAAATAAAAATAGTTTTATATTTTAAATACATTTTGGAGGCTGAATTGCAGCAAATCACACCTGTTACTTTTTCCTGGCCTTCAGTTTATCTACTTTTCCATTTTGGTAAATACTTAAGAAACGCATTTAGGTTGATAGTAGACACAATTGGTCTTATACACTCTTAAAAACTGATTTTATTCTTATTTCCTTTTTTTCTTTCCCTAGGGCTCCCTTAAGGAAAAGACAGTTGAAAATCTTGAGAAATATGTAGTCAAAGATGTAAGTCATGAGAAAACAGATCTGCTCAATCATTTATTTTACCTATTAGGGAAATGAATAATAAGCCTATTTGTAATGAAAAGAACAACGGAAGATATTTCTTTGTCTTAGCATAATATATGCTAAGTATAATCACCATGAGTTTTCAGCTAGAACATACGTCTTGGTATGGTTTTTTCTATTTGTTGATAGTCAAGAAGACCTTGTATTGCATTCGTCCTTATAGCTCTAATTATAAGAGCAGTTAGAGTGGTTACTGTGTACACATCAGTCTGCTAAGCGATTACATGCATCATCCCATTTAATCTTCCGTGTAACCCTGAATTAGGTATTGTTACTCTGCTTTATAGATGAAGACACTGAGGAGTGAAGGGATTAAACAATTTGCCCAAGTTCATAGTTAGTAAGTTCATCACCACCATGCTAGGTTGTTCAAAAAATACACATATGTGTAGCTTATTTAAATTGTCTTTACCCTATCAACAGGAAATAATAAGGAAAGCTTTAAAATATCTTAAAAGACATTAGTGGAAAACCTAATAAAATTCAGAAAAATCTGTAGTTTAGTTACTAGTTTGTGCCCATGTTAATTTCTTAGTTTTGGCAGTTGTGCTGTGGTTATGTCAGGTGGTCTTGTCAAGGGGGAAGCTGGATGAATATGTGGCAACCTCTGTACTGTTTGCATAACTTTTCTGTGAGTTTGAAATCATTTCAAAATAGAAGGTACACACATGCACGCACCACCCTAAGATGAGGTACTTCTTCCTTACAGAATAAAAGGAACAAAATGCAGTATTTTCTCAAAGCACTTTGGTAGAGATTTCTCACTGATTTTAGTCTTTGTACCTCTTTTCTTCCTTTCCACTCTCACCCCCAACCTTGTTGTTTCAAGAAAGAACACTGAGGGGTTCAGGAGAGTTCCAGGAAAATTGGAGTAAAGGAACCTATTTACTGTGAGAGAAGGAAAAGCTGTTTTTCTTTCTGGTCACGTCAGGAGTTAGAATTTCCTCATGTATCTACAAGTGGGTCTGGGCATTTCTAGGTTGTATCCTGCACACGTCATTTCATTTCTGCAAGGTGTTTTTAAAAACGAAAGTATATACAGTGAAGCTATATCTAATACTCTCCATGTAGAAGATTTTGCTGATGTTTAAAATCAGTTTTTCCTGATCTGTAACACATCTAATTCACATACTTTAAAAGATTACAGGGCAATTTAAACACTTTTCCTGAGGCAGACATAATGAGGAAGGTAGAGATGTTTTTGATAATCATATAATCAATTACATGTATCATTTTATATATAAAATCTGTATATTATATACACCACGTATATTACATATGTTAATACTTAATTTGTGCATCGTGATAATGTGCTCTTTTAAGTGCAAAATTCTGAAACCAACCAACCCTTAACATACCCTGTTCTTGTTTCAGTGGACAAGTCTGGTATACATGACTACTCGACAGTGTGAATGAATATGTATTTGTGTTTTAGTGTTTCACTCATCATTGTATTAAATTTCAGGGAAAACTGCCTTTGCTTCTGAGCCGGATGAAGGAAGTAGGGAAAGTATTTCTTGCTACCAACAGTGACTATAAATATACAGATGTAAGTGCTTAATATTCATACTTGTTTGTTTATACAGAGGAATTATTTTGCCTAAAGAACTGTGAAGATGATGAGGAAGATAGTTTATTAAGGATAGTTTTTGCCATTTCATTTTGAAAGGAAGTGAAAAGAGCAGAAATATATATGGCATAGGGCTACATCAGAATGATTCTCAGATTTTTCTAAATATTTGATTATTTTCCCTGATAACAATTGGCTACTTGAATGTTTTAATTTATGAGTTAAAACATTTGTGTTGGTTAAAATGGTTTCTATATCTCTTTGGCACATCATTTATGTAAAATTAAATCACACCCTTTATTGCACATGCATACGTGCCCTCCATGCTGTTGAGAGACAGACAGCAATAGATGGTGAAAAGATGTTTTGACTCTTAGCTATCAAAATTCACTACTGCTTAATTTTTTTTGCCATGATTAAACCATATGGAAAAGCCTATATAACTCCCTAATCTCATCTTACTTTTGCTAAGACATAGTACTGTCAAGAAGCTCAGTGCTTCCCAATCCTCGTTATATAAAATCTTGATCTAGAAATCTGGTGATTTGGAATAAGCAGTCTTACAAAGCCAGTGGTTCATTGGCTTAGTTGGTCTAGGAACAGTAGTAAGAAAGCCAAGGTATGTTATTTTCATGTAAACCGTTACAGTCTTTTCTATGCTCTTACCTCAGATGCCCTTTACCTCCAACTATGTGATCTAGTCCACTAGGAGAATTGGATAGGGATATGGAGGAATCCACAAAAATATCTCCTAGTAGAGCCCGTGTCTTACTGAGAATGTCAGAAGCTTTTGTATGTTTTTTGTGATGAAGCATTAATTTCTGGCTTCCACAGCCATGATTTCATAAACTTTAGAGGAAACCAGAATGTGATGAATCCTATGAAAAAGACCTATCTTATGAAAAGCTTGTGTGTAATTTTTTTTAAGTGTTTTGTATCTTTTGCAGAAGTAGTATATGGACCTTATGTTGGATTTTCTTTTTCCCCCGCAGAAAATTATGACTTACCTGTTTGATTTCCCACATGGCCCCAAGGTAATATATGTAAATTAATAGACCATTGCTTTAGTAATAATGAATGCATTTAATCAGCCTGGAATATTGAGGGTAAGGAATTTGGTCAGGATCCATCCAGAAATCTTCATTAACATTATAAGTCATGCAGGAGCTGATATAATTTAAAGTTGTTAGCAATTTGAAAACTTAGTACCCAGAAATAAAAGAGATATTCATGTGGTATTTAGTAGAGTGGATAAGAATAATTTTATGCCCAAGAAGTTCTATGCAGATTTGTTAAGTTTATGTGGCAATAAAAGGAATTTTCAGGTTGAGAAAGATACGTGATTAAAAGAAACAGAAAATGTGCATATTCTTAACAACGTCTAGATTTTTTTTTTTTATTGAGGAAGGGGATCAGGATTTTATTGGGGAACAGTGTGTACTTCCAGGACCTTTTTCCAAGTCAAGTTGTTGTCCTTTCAATCTTAGTTGTGGAAGGTGCCAGTCAGCTTCAAGTCTAGTAGTCATTGCTAGTTGCAGGGGGCGCAGCCCACCATCCCTTGCGGGACTCTAGGAATTGAACCGGCAACCTTGTGGTTGAGAGCCCACTGGCCCATATGGGAATTGAACCAGCAGCCTTCGGAGTTAGGAGCATGGAGCTCCAACTGCCTGAGCCACCGGGCCGACCCCAACAACGTCTAGATTTTGCTATCAGTTGTTGATGAATTTTGTGCCAAGAGAACAGTTAACCTTGCCATTTAGCAGAGAAGTCTTTATTCCTGCAGTATAGCTGCACTTAGATTTAAGGAATATTCAATGCAATTTAATCACATACTCGTGGGATTTTAATCCTAGGTTTCTTTGAATACATGCCAGTAAATCCCTGTTTCGAGATCACCCAAAAGCACAGTATATATGCTGTGCTCTTCAGCTTGACCTTAAAAGGTTAATGCCATGGTTCTGCTTCAGGATGGGAATAATAGTAATGGGTATAACTTTTACATTAGTGCTGTGGCTAGCCGGCAGTGTGAGCCGAAGGCCAGTGTGTACCCAGAGCCATCATTCTGAGGACATAACCAGTAACATTCCTAATTGACTTCAGTTGATACTGACTTGCCTCTCTCTCTCTCTCTTTTTTTTTTTTTTTTAGTTTCAGGTGTACAAAACAATGTACTAGTTAGACATGTATGCCCCTCACAAAGTGATAACCCCTCCCGATCTGCCTCTTTCTTAGTTTTTCTGGAGTATTACTGATACGCACCTGTCCTTCGCCCCGCTGAGCCTCTTTTAGCCCATTTTAGAGTGTGAGCACACTTTCATATAAATTGCTGTGAGATAAGTTAATAAATAGTAGATGAAATGACTTACAATGTAGAGAATTTTAGTCATTATTTATGCTTTCATCTTGCCTGCTTCCAAAAGGATGTGGCTTATAATAGGACACAATATGTTTTTAATAAAACAGTGGAATCCTCTGATTATCCTCAGTATTTCTACATTCCCTGCATCTGAGTGAAATTAAATCTTAGTGCCTTAAGTTTAGGAGTGATGTTTCCGCTTTTGCTGCTTCTCCTTCACCAGCCTGGGAGCTCCCATCGGCCATGGCAGTCCTACTTTGACCTGATCTTGGTGGACGCACGCAAACCACTCTTTTTTGGAGAAGGCACAGTCCTGCGTCAGGTGGATACTGTAAGTCGAGAGGACAATCTGTCTGCTGGCACATTTCCTTCAGGTTTCTCCATTCCCCACTCCTACTCTCCCTGTGGAAACAAGTATGCCATATCTCTCTTTGGAAATTATTCTAAGAGTTCTGGTCTTAATTGACATAGCCAAGTAATTTAAAAGAATATAATTCAAAAGTGCTGTTCATTTGGCTGCCTAACCAAGTAGCAGTTTGGGTGGAGATTGTGATAGAATGATAACTATTACAAAGCCCATATTCTCTTCTTTACAGAAAACTGGCAAGCTGAAAATTGGTACCTACACAGGCCCCTTACAGCATGGTATTGTCTACTCGGGAGGTGAGTCTCAGACTTCCCTTTATTTAGTGTAAGTCTTTGCTTCGACCTCACCGTGAGAGCTTTGATGTCCTCCCAGCATCTACTGAAGGTGTATTTCAGTGACGTACTAATGCAATAGGAGTCAGGCAGAAAGGGTTTGAGAAGTTGCTAGTATGTCCTAATGAATCCTTGATTTTCACTGAAAGGATCTTTTCCCCCCAGCCTTCTTTTAGCTATTTGAGGCTTTTTCTCAGTGTCCTGGAATCATTTGGTGTGGTTCTCAAGGGGTCCTCAAGGAGCCCCTTGGGTACAGATGCATTTTTTGTTGGAGTGAGAAACAGTCGAACAAAGCCAACTTAAGGACAGATCTGTTATGAGACAAAACGGTGGTACTTTTGAGGGTTGCAGTGACTAAAGCTGTGAGGCATGTAGCTCTGTTGCTCTTGGATTTGGTGATCAAGAGCTTTAGTCAATACAGGGGAGCTGAAGGCCTTTTCTTAGAGGCAATATAAAGAATGATAAAAAACAGACAATTGTGAGTCTTTGTCTTTAAGCAAGGTGAGCCCTTTTTCTAGTCTGTTCCTCACATAAGAATAAAATTAATCATAGTATTTAACGGTTATGGTACTTGGAACACTGGTTTTTAATATGGAGACATTTGTTTTCTTGTTCATTCCATTGTTTTAGGTTCATCTGATACAATCTGTGATTTGTTGGGAGCCAAGGGCAAGGACATTTTGTATATTGGAGATCACATTTTTGGGGACATTTTAAAATCAAAGAAACGGCAAGGGTGGCGAACTTTCTTGGTGATTCCTGAACTTGCCCAGGAGCTGCATGTGTGGACTGATAAGAGCTGTAAGGAGCCGTTACTTTTATTTTCTAAATCACTGACGTGCCTAGTTGGTATCTAAATGGCCAGCTGTGAATCAATGCTCTTTCATGAACCATTGTGTTGAAAGTATGGGGTCGTCAAAGGATGCGCCTTGATATTTGTATACCTCCTTCCCAGACAGCCAGCTATTTCACAGAACTCCAGAAGTTGAGGATGTATGAGAGGTTATCTTGTTCAGCTTTCTTCTCAAATCCGTTCAAGATTAAATAGAAAATGTTACTGTCTTGAGTTGCCTGACAGTAGCAACTAACGAGTGAACTCCGCTTTCCTCTGTAATCCCGTGCTACTAGTTCCAGTCTCTCTGCTACCAGCCCATAGCTGTGATTCTGGGGCATTGGTGGCTCTGTGTGTTAATCCACCTCCTGGTATTTTTTTATTTGCCCTTCTGAGAAGTAGAGAATGAGGCCAAATTGCATTCTCTGAATTGAGCTAAATTGTGTACACTGAAATGTGAGCTTGGATCTAATCTTATAAAGATGTTTGACAGTTTCTCCAAACATTCCTAGCTAGCATCCATCACCCAGAGTGGTGACCTTACGCATGTTACAGAGACACTTCGTACCTTAGTTTCCCCTTCTCAACCAAGTCTCCTCATCTGTACCACAGAGAAGATGAGTGAATGACTCTCAGGTCTCCCAAAGATGGCAGATAACAGAAAATGTGTTATATACAGTGGATACATTAAGGCTTAATTCTCTTTGGGGAATCCAGGTTGAGAAAAGCTGGAACACAGAAAGCATGCAGCACACACTGGCTTTTGCTATTATTTGTACTTACAGTGGGATTTCTAACTAGCCTTTCACCCACATTTTTCAGCTTTCCACCTATGAAGTTTTAGAAATCTAGTTGATTTGGCTCTGTTTCCTAGACCTGTAACTTCGGACAAACCACCTAATCCGCTGTTAATACTTGCTTTGCTGACACACCTGAGATGGGTGAGGTGTGAACTGGTACTTTGCCAGCTCAGAATCAGCATCCAGTTGGAAGGAGAGTTGTAGTCAGTGGTGTCTCAGTAGGAAAAGGAAAGGCAGGTAAAGAAAGTTGTGTCCATCAGCTGCCAGATTGCAGGCAGCGTGCGGGTTGTCCTGACAAGGGGGCCAGGAAGTCATTTTATGTACTCACCTCTGGCTTTATTTTTCAGTCAGATCTGTAACCTTTTAATATAGTGTCAGCAGCAGTTAAAAATTGGATGCTTTTTATTCGATTTATTTAAAACATTTTCCTTTTCCTTCCAAACCTTAACTAGCACTTTTCGAAGAGCTTCAGAGCTTGGATATTTTCTTGGCTGAACTCTACAAGTAAGTTTCTTTCCTAATTTTAAAGTTTTCTTCCCTGAAACCTGTCTGCCTCTTTGTGAGTCACCTTGGTGTAGGGGTGTCCTTCCTAGAGATTTTCACTGGATTTTTCCTTTTGTCTCCAGGCACCTGGACAGTAGCAGCAATGAGCGCCCAGACATTAGTTCCATCCAGAGACGTATTAAGGTATCCAAGTAGGATTTGGGAGAAAACTTGGAAAATAAAGTTTAAGTGATTTTCCTAGTTCTGATTTTATTCGGGGACTGACACGTAGCCAGCGCTCAGTATTTTTTGAATGAGCTGACACTCACTCTTGTTCTTTGTTTTAGAAAGTGACGCATGACATGGACATGTGCTACGGGATGATGGGAAGCCTGTTCCGCAGCGGCTCCCGGCAGACGCTCTTTGCCAGTCAGGTGATGCGTTATGCTGACCTCTACGCAGCGTCTTTCATCAACCTGCTGTATTACCCATTCAGCTACCTCTTCCGAGCTGCCCATGTCTTGGTGAGTTAATGCAGCCTTAAGCTACTATTTACATTTAAGATACTCCCGAGGCTGAGATCTGCAGCCAGCTTTGTGGGAGGGCACAGGAGAGTTTGCATCAGTCCTCTCCAATGTACTAAAGCCCAAGGGCAGGCTGCATAAAAAGGAGTCTTTGAGAAAGTGTGGTCAAGGTAGACTGTCACAGGGATAGCTTTCCTCGGAAATCTACTCTGTTCAAAGTTGTTTGAGTGGTGAAGTCCTTTCCTCTTTTGTTGGCACTAAATAAGAAAAATGTGGTTTTTACATTCCTATGTTCTGACACTGGTATGTTTCAGGACTTTTTTGCTGTGAAGTAAATAAGGGTCTCTTCTTTCCCATCTTATCCAGTTTCAGGCTGGATCTGGTCGCAGTTTTGAGGGTTGAGGAGAGAGACGAGGACAGGTAGCTTTAGGTAGTTCCAGGAAGACACCTGAATATCTAAGTGGGCTTGGCCTCTGGTGCACGGTAGACATTCCTCTGCATGGCCACCTGAAGAGGGAGAGGGGTTAGGATTTGGGAGACAGCTATTATGTTGCACCTGCTTTCTGAACCTGACTTTGTTCTAGATGCCTCATGAATCAACAGTAGAACATACACATGTGGACATCAATGAGGTGGAGTCCCCCCTTGCCACACGAAACCGTACTTCAGTGGATTTCAAAGATTCTGACTACAAGCGGCACCAGTTGACACGGTCGATTAGTGAGATTAAACCCCCCAATCTCTTCCCACTGGCCCCCCAGGAAATTACACACTGCCATGATGAAGATGATGACGAAGAGGAGGAGGAAGAGGAAGAATAAGGAGAAAAACCAAAACTGAGTACGCATTAAACAAGTTCTGGCAGGACTCCTAGGATGCCATGTCCCTGTTCGGGTTGTAGTGGGAGGGGGAGCTCCGCAAAAGACACATCTGCAAAGTTTCTGAGGACTAAGATATGCTAATCATAGGGAGACACTGGTCTTGGTTCTGGGTGTCTGCTCTCTGTACAGATGGTTCAAAATTGTAATGGAATCTGTATTAGAAGAAAGTAAGGGTAACACTGGGCTGCATGCAGATGGCTCTGTCGTGGCTTGTGCCGCTGTTTCCTTGTCTTGTTTCATCACCAGTAACGCGGAAGGGTCTCAGAGTGGAACAAGGAGAACGATGGGAAGAGGCGATCCAGAAATGCTGTTACATTACAAATTGTGCTCTTACTCCAAAGTCCATATTTTTCAGTGCATTACATAGTATTGTATATCATTGGAGAAATACATTGTTTCCATGATCAAATGTAGTTTTCTGTTGAAGTCAAGGTTCCTTTTACAAGCTTGTTAAGTGTCCTCAGTTCCTCGGGTAAGGCTGTCGTCCCTGGCTTTGCAGAAGTGTTCTCTACTCGCTCAAGGGCTGATCCCGAATGGACTGCAGCAATTTCATTTTGAGGCAAAAGTCTTCATCTATTTCTGCAGTTCTGTGATTGATACCAAAAATGCTTATTTGTCTTCCAAAAAACAATCTTTTTCTCTTCCGATATAAATCTATAGAAAGAATTTAGCTGAAAGAATACAAAGGAGCAAGCCCCCAAATAGAAAAGGAGGAACCTCCTTCTTATATGACAGCGTGACTGAATAAAATTCACATGCCGTGTGGCTCATGTTGCCCATTTACAGCCTTCATTAGTCTCGGGGTTGGTTTTCAGAGTCGAGCTATAGGGGAGAGGAAGTAGGCTCTGGAAGCCAGAACCTTATGAAAGCAGAGGGCACCATCAGTATGAATAAATTCACGTCAGAATCCCAAGTGAAATCATTTCTTGTTGTTTTGAACAAGAATGGATCATTACTATATTTTTTAGGGTATTATAACTGCCTCCCAGTACAGTGAAAGTTGTTATAATGTTTTTAACAATGGGGTAGACTCCTACTTTAACTTTCTTATAGTTCTTCCATTCTTATTGTCATTGATGAACATGGGAGAGTAGAGTAGCTACTCTAGAATTCAATAAAGTATAACATTTCTAATACTGACTTTGACCCCTTCCTACAGCACAACTGTAAAAACTGTTGGTCTTCAAGTGGGTTTAGGTTTGGCTTAGTGACATCAATTTGATATTCTCTTAAATATAGTCTAGCATGATTAATTAATTAATGGTTCAATTTATAATACTTAAATAGGCCTCAAAATTTTGTCATGGAAAGCTTTTTGGTACAGCACTATGAGGTGAGACTTTTTAAAAATAAAATCATCTTGTAGGTAGGGAATGCAGTAAAGATGCTGTCCTGTTTTAAATTTTAGAGAACATATTTGTGGTCACCCCAGCTATTATTCTCATTCAGGATAGAGATGTTGCCCAGTTTGACATGGTCTTAAATTTTCTCAAAGCCAAAGAATTTCTAAGAGAGTTATTACAACTACAGAGCTGACTTATAATAAGTACATTTATATCCTTTCCCTTTTAGAGCAAGGACCAACATGAGCACTTTGCTTTAATTTACTACACCTTTTACATTGTGTTGCCCATGTAAGATCTTACCTATGTAAGTTTCTTTTTAGTCAGTTGTCTCCCTGGCAGTGGGTCCAAAGACTGAGAAGTGAAAAACACAATTGGAGTAAGAATTCCATTGCTGGTCACAGCTTTCTTCAAGACCACCAACATTATAAGAGCTAGGATTCCATACAGGTCTAAGAGCCAGAGCAGAGAGTTACTTCTCTGTATATTATTCCTGTTAGAAAAGGGTGTTAGGAAGGAAGTGGTCCGTGGGCAGGCACTCAGGATGCTGCAGTTAGGCTTCTTACCACATGAATGTGAGTTTCTCCGTTGCCAATAGTTAAAGGAAGCTGAACTTAAAATGTATAACCTGCCTACACCCCACTAATCCTCTTGTTAAAGCTGAGATGTTTTAGACTGAGAAAGGTCTTCCAGCTCTTCTCAGAACTTCCTGGGTTTTGGAAAACACCACTTAGGTTCAGGCTTTGTAAAAGATACCCCTGTTTGGTGCTAGACCGAACTCCCATTCTCAGGGCGTGTGCACAGCAGACCCCAACCCTGCCCGGGGCTCTCTGCGAGAAGACCTGTCCTATACCTTCATCTCTCCCAAGACGCTCAGTTAAGGCACAGATGGGGTATTTCAGAAGAGTCAGTTTAAGCCAAGGAACTTTGGTGTTCTCTTAGATTTTCTCCTACCATAAGCATAGCTCTGCTGAGACCTAAAATAAGAAAACAAGCCCTTCAGGCTACCCTTTCTAACATGCTTTCAGGAGAGGTAGTTCTTAATAGAAATAGAATATAAGTTAGAGCTACAAATCCTTCAATCATCTTAGTATTGTTTTTAAGCAACCACTTTAAAAAGCCACTTGCACTGACATGTTAGATTTAAAAGTCCATGTTTAGATATTTCTAAATCAGATTTATTTATTTAAGAAATATTTTGTCAACAACTTTAAAGCCCTGCACTTTTTCCAAGGCTGCCAAGAGCATTTAAAAATACTCTGCTTGTTCACCACAAATAGCCTGAGACAAACAACTGCATATCTAAGTCTGCATTAAGGGTAGGAGCCATGTCCACATTCCATGTTATGGAAACTATTTAACCTTTCTTTGATGGTGGGAAACATGGTAACTCGGATCTGGCTATTGCCATACAATGAATGGCCCAAGTCCCCACTTGGTTTAGTAGCTTACATCTCAGCACTGTTAGGTTTCTCATGACATTCTTTCTTGGGGACTAGACGATAGAGCACTTAAACTTTCCTCAAATGGAACAATTTCAAATGATACACAATTTAGGAGGCCTCGAGAATGAAATCTCTACCACGGAGCTACCTTTCAAGCAGCCTTGAAAACAGAAGAGAGAGAACGCGCTACCACCAGAGTGGGAGGAGACGTGCGCGCACAGCCGCAGGAAGCAGTCAGGTGACTTAATCAGTAGCCTACAGCGTCCCATCCTACACCTCTACACACAGAGAGGGCATTTCACACTGTTCTCACTGCTGAGGATGTAGAAATAGCAGAAAGCAAGTCATATGAAAAGAAAGCATTCTTCTATGGAATGAACAGGCAGCGTCTCTTTTACCTGGCAATCTCAGCCATTTTTCCCTGTCCTCAGATACACTATTTTCATTCCAAGGCCACAACAATCGGACTTGTTCAGACAAAGGTACGTAATTCAAAAATACAATATACACAGTAATTTAAGTTCCTCTGAAGAGCTTAAACACAAAACGTACTCAACACAATATTTCACCTCAAGCTGCTGGCTCCGGGAGACTGCAAGTCTAAGTAATCTACATTTTCCAATTTTAAATGAAATGACCGATTTCTGGTTGGTTCCCTTTATATTTCTTCTTACAAAATAAGATGCCTTTGCTCCATTTTATTACTAGAAAAAAGGTAGATTAGACGGATTGCTTCATGTACAAATTTGTCCCCAAATGCTTGCTCTCCCTTTGAGCTCTCCCCAAAGCCATGTCTAGCCAGGGCTATAGACGAGGCCTGAAGAGTCTGGGCCAAGATAAACCTCACACACAAAACACTGGAGCCCAAGCAGCTGAGTGCACGCCCTTCCCATGAAAGACGGCAGCAGTCTTTCCAAGTCTCACAAGTTCCTGAGATACTGGGAAAGAGGATTTGCCAAGCAAACTTTCCCAACACAGAAGAATGTTTATGTCCAGTCCTGTTTTGAGGGGATTCTCACCAGAGGTCACTGCTGACTTGGGTGTGGGGGTTCTGAAGCAAGGAGCCTTATCTTTGGACCCATGGCCCTCCAGCCATTAATGGAGCAGAACTGGGGGAGGGGAGCTGGCTCCATCTAAACTTCGCTGTCTGTGTTGGCCTACTGTGTGAGCTTCGCAATCATTGACAGCCCAGCAAGAAAACACTTTGACAAAGAATTCTGGCAACTGATTCCCCCTTGTATGCTTAGGCCCCACAGGGGTCCCCCTGGGGAGATGGCATGCCCAGAAAGTCACAGAAAGGGCCCTCGAACCATTCCTTTGTTCTGGGACTTCTTGAAAATAGCACAGATATGAGGATCTTGGGGGGAAAATGATGAAAATTATACAAAGAACGCCAAAGAGTTTATTAGCCTATCGAATACAATTCAACTTGTTGGCTTTAATAAGGAATCATCTCTCTTAAATTGAATTATCTTCAAAAAGTATCAAGTTTTCAGAAATCAACTCCAGGCCACTCTCTCTACGAGATCCTGTGATCACTGTGTGTATCTTTAGAAGTGCTGAGCTGAGAGGAGGCCCCAGGGAGCACGATTTAATATGAAATAGAAACCCCAGAGTTTCACAGTAAAGCTTAGGAACGAACCAACACACATGGGTACTTCACGGATGCAGACAGAAAGCTTAGGCAAATCTCATCTCACAGAAGGAAAAATCGCGTCTATTTTCCTTGGGCTCAGGACTCATTTAGACAAAGTAATGCAGGAAAAACTATGCAAAGCAGCCAGCAGCCAGGGAGTGGAGGTGCTGGAGAGATCATTGCTTCCCGGGTCCTGCTTGTGCTTTCTGCTCTGCTTCTAAGTAAGGCTCCCAAGAAGGTGACACTTCACTGAAATACACATCTACCTTCCACTTTCAAGAACTAGGGGTGGCCGGGGAGGTGGGATGGTGGTTAGGTCAGGCAGTGTCTCAAAGCCAAGCTTGTCAGCAGTTCACTAAAATGTCTCCATCCACAGGACAGGTGTAAGTAAAACAGACCATAAACATCTGATTAAATAACATGGGGTAAAGAAGGCACCAGTCATCAAGAGGCTCAACCTCAGAGCACGATCCTCTGGATTATAAAATAGAGACGAAGAGCAGAGGAAGAAGGAATCCAAAAAGGTCTAGGAATGGATCGCAGAGGGGCCATGAACCTCGACCAGAACTTCAGGGTCTGGTCCCATAGGAGTGAGGAGAGGAAGAAGGAATAGAAGCTTTTAAAAGAAGTGCTGATGGAAGAGAATGTGAACCACACCCACTGGATTAGTAGGAAATGCGGGACACCCACCAAATCCTGAAGAGCATCAGAACGGGACTCACCACACTCATTCCCAGTGTGGTTAACTTGAGGGTGAACCCTGTGTGCCTGCTGCACCCTTTCTCCATCCTAGGCGTTGAGTAGCACAGGACCCACAGACCCATTTTCGTCTTCGAATGCCGACTGAGAGGCTTGGGTAAGGCCTTCGGTCTTGTCTAGGAGAAGAGCGGCTTAGACATTTGCCCAGCTGAACCGTGTGTGACTAGTGACTGAGCAGCAAATGGCCGGGGCAATGTGAGTGGACACCCTCAGACACGCTCAGTTCCTTATCTAAAATGAACTGATAGGGGACAGACTAATCCTTGCAAAGGAGCACCTCCCTGGAATCGGCTGTGCCAGACGGTAAGCTGCAGGCACAGTTCCAGCCCCCACTTTTTTAACACGACTGAGGTACACATCCAAAGTGAATACCCTGCTATGTTGCTATGCCAACAACCAATTCCAGCTTCCCAGTAAAACTGTGCAATTGGGCAGGGAACCGAGGCTGGTGTTGCAATAGATGAAAGGGGAAAGGGAACACACACCCGCTAGAACAGTGAACAGAAAATCATCGTTTATCTAAATAGAATAATAGAAATGAACAAAAACCTTTGAAAACAATCACAAAATTTACAAATAAATTGGTACAAAATAAATAGGAGAGATTGTAAATCTACAACATCATTTGAATTATAAAATGCATTATGACAATCAGCTCATGAAACCTATACATGTCACTTGTGCTCTAGGTTTATGTACACAGCTCTGAATACTGTGTTCAGAAAACTTCACTGCTGAAAAGCATGAAACGTACACTATGATACAGCGAGTAAAGGCCAAGGAGGAGGATGGAAATCAGACACAAAGCAGGGTCTTTGAGGGCCGAGAGTGGGCCTCAAAACCAAGAAAAGGCAGCTTCCATGGTCCAGACAGATGGAGTCTGTAATCCAAGGTGGGGAGGGAGAGGCTATTACTGTCGTGGGGCCAGGCCACTGACCTGTGTGGGAGGGTGGAGTGAGGAGGGAGGCACTGGGCTCATGGCCATGCGGCACCACTCCATAGAGAAGAGACCCCGCCACCAGCAAACACCTCGGAAGTATTTCACAGAGGTACGTAAGAGGCCCCACCACCGGTAAGAGACCTGCCTCCGTGCTCGTCCCGACACTGGTCATCAGGAATGTAGGTGGTCCTGAAAAGGGGCTGCGGACACTAGGGCCGACATAAGCGCAGAAACCTGTTGAAGACAAAAACAAAATTCCTGCCTTCTCACAAACTTGAAGGGACAACGGGACCCTCGGCTCCATGGACGAGGGGCTCCAGAACAGATCTCATCTTAGCCACAGATGATGTACTAACAGTAAAGGCATATGTACATAATAAATAATATAAAACAAAGCGTATACATTTGTGGATTTAAAGGACTCCAGAAACAAGAAAAGTCAATGGACTGTACACTCTACCTTCAACAGTAGACCTCAGACACGGGGATAATGAATCAGAAGCTACGCTGGGGCTCTCTGGGAGCGAGTCCTGAGGCCTTATTCTTTCCCACTCCTTTCTGCTCTGGAAGCCTGAGACCAGCTGTTTATAACCAAGGGGTCCTGGCCTCCAACAAAAAGATCAGGCACCCCAGCCCCACCAGGTCCAGTTGATAGTTCTCTCCAGGGTGAATCTGAAAGAGTGGCTGTAAAAGAATCACTTCCCGAGTGAATCAGTGTTGGTCAGATGTGGGCAAATGCCAGAAGATACCTGCAAGTAGGGCAAGACAATACTCCTAGTCATTCTTCCCATTTATTCATGGTTAATACCCACTCTGGGTATTAAAACTTGAAAACGTGTACTGACTCAAGTCTTTCTAATAGTATGTGTTGGACCTGTGTACATATGACCCTTGGCATACAAGCTCCTAGAACTTCATTCTCACCATTAGAACCTTCGTTTCCATGTTGCTTCAAGTACAGCCTGTTATTTCCCATCCAAAGACATTTAAAACAATTCTAGTGAGATGGTCAGTGGCTCTAGCACACACAGGGCATGCTTACTTGAGCTGAGCCAACCACAAAGATCTAAGAGGCAAAGGACCCCAGCCCAAGACGGTGGGAGGAAAGCTGCTCTAAGCTGTGCAGTTGCTTTGAACTGCCATCTCCTCCCGCCTGTCCTTGGGGCCAACCAGACAGCGCAGAGGAGGCAACCAGCAACGAAACGTTCACTGCAGGAAAGACGCCTGTAAGCACGAGAGGAGGAAGGCCCACCATCACAGTGAGGGACGGCAACACCAGCAAGCTGGGTGTAGGGGGACCACTCGCCTAAGAGGAGGCAAGTGAACCTCAGAAGTCTCCGAATTCCTATCAGCCCACTTGAACACAAAATAAATATGAAAAGATAAAGATTTGCAAATGGCCCTGAGGTATCAAAATTCACTGAGTAGTCTGATCACTGATAAATTTATATCGGAAAAGTTTCTGAATCCTCGAATCACTTTCCTATTGAACTCTCTATGTCCCTCCTAATTCTGGGTTAATCTACAACTCACCCCAATGCCCTTGCTGGACAGAAGCACCACCAGCCCAGGGCCCGAATGGGACGAAACCTGACCCAGGTCGAGAGCTCAGTAGGAAAGGCGCTCCAATGCCTCAGGAAGCCTCCACACCCCACTCTGCCGGCTCAGCCTTGGAGGCGTCAGTCCCCTGCGAGAAAAACCTGTTTCTGGGATCAAAGCTGAGAGGGGAGTCGCTCCCGCTGCCCACACCACCTGTGGGGCGGGGTTGTAGGATGTGCACCAAGCCAGTCCTCTTAGAATCCCAGGGAAAAGGTGAGCACCTTCCTGTGCCAGCCAGACTCCCTCTGCCTGGGATCACTCCTGGGGAACATGAGGACTCCTGGTCTCCTGGCCCCGGAAAGGTGAAGACAGCCACTGATCCCTGGCTGGTTTTCAGAAGATGACAGGGTTGGAGTTTGTTTTTGTTTCTGACCAGCCGGGACACAGGCTCAATCAGCCATGGCCTACTTAAGTCTGCTCCTCGATCTGAGAATTTGAAGGCAGAAGTTCACGTTCCCTGCTAAGCCCAAATTTCTGTTGCTTCACTTCTTCGGGAAAATGCAATTCTATTTGTATCTACCACTATTTTCCTAGACTTGAAAAAACTGGTCCTTAAGTCATATGTCCCTCAGAAAAGCACAGGTAAATATATTCACAGTTAATGTTCCATATCAGTGTGGAGTTCTGCATTCAATGTTTGCCCAAAAGTTCCTTGAAATAACATTAGAAAAAGGTAGGATGCCCTATTCCCTTTCACTTGGGGAAGCCAACCATATCGGCACGGGCAATGAGCTCTTTTCCAGAAGTGAGGTGAGGAAGGAGGGAAGAACAGAGTTAAACGGGGTGCCCTGTCACATTCAAACTCTGTAAGAACCAAGGCTTAAGTTGATTAGCACCCAATGTCCATCTACAAATCTTAAGGATCTGTTTTCCTAAGAGTTTCTATGATTTTGGACTTGCCTGATAAATATAAAACAGAAAGAAATAAAGGGAGAGAACCTCTAAGGCAGTCGGGGAAAAGCCACTCTCATTATAAAGAGAAAGCAGATGGTCCTGGGAACATGTGGATACTAGGAATCCAGGTCGAACCTTTGGGATACCAGAGTGTCTGCTTGGGAGCAGGAAGACGTTCCAGCAGGGGTCACTGAAGCCACTGTGGAGAGAAGCCTTGGGTCTGACAACAAGGGCTCCAGCCGAATTCAGGACCCAGGACCTGCATCTGCTCCTGTCCTCATTTACAAGGACAGCGGCCCCAGGAGGTGACAAGCAGTGGTGCTAAGGACTGTCCACTGCGCACGGGCATCTGAACTGTCCGATGGGCCTTCTCTGCCTGACTCCCATTGACTGTACAGACAGGAATTGCATGGACTTTCTAAGCCAAACCATTCTGCTGCCTGAAGACGCAATGAGCCAGAGTTTCTCCCTCAACAGCCTGAAGTTAGTTTCCAGAGGGAAAATGGGGCCTGGAAGAGAAATCTGGTCACTCAGACACTGAGTGTTATTTGAAGGGTCTGGAGCTTTCCCCAAAGCAGATGTAAATATGGCCAAATGTTAGCCCTCATTCCTTTAGGGACCAGACAGGAATGGTTTTGGATTCCCTGTTGTTATAAAACAGTGTGAATAATCAAAGGTAAAGAGTAGTGTATAGAAAATAAATACAAACTTGGGAGGCTAAAATTTCGTCCTCTGGGAGCCCTACTGCAAAGCCAGCCTGCCAGCTCCTTTACAGAGAAGACTTTTCAAAAAAGCCACCACACTGAGCAGCAGATCAGACAATACTAAGAAGTTTTGTTTCTCCCTGAAGTCAAGGAGGCAGCAGCTGGAATGCTTTCTCCACTGCCCAGACTGACTCACCGAGCTGTAGGATTCATAAAGGGACAGAGGGGCTCTGAAAAAGATCCAGCACATTAATTCGGATTCCAGGGGTGCAGCCAGTCGCAAGGCACCCAGGATGGACTGTATGGAGAAACAGATCGGCCAGGAGAGGCTGATGGGCCAAGTCCTGAGGCCAGAAGAAGCACGGCTGGGCAGGCTCCACCAGCGCACGGGGAAGGCAGTGCTGTCCTGGCCAAGAGTGTGGCGTGGTTGTTGGGGAGAAGCCCCCCCGCCGCCCACCGCAAGGCCCAGGCTCCACTTCATTACGGGCAACTCTCGTTTCTGCGTATCCTACAGATAGTCCCAGTTCCTGTGTCACACTGGGACTGTGCTCAGCTAGAAGCATCTGAAGAAACTGAGATTTTTAACTTGGATGGATGTTTATTAAAAGGGATACTCACGGAGCAGGATCCCACTAACACCAAGCTAATGGTGGGGCTCCAGCCCAAGGTGGCATGCTGGGTGCCAGCAGCAGGCCACTCAGCCCCCTTGGGGGGCACCTTCATGACCCTCTACCACGAGGTGAAGCCAGTACTTCCCTCACCAAGGGGCAGGGCATTGTCTAAGACACTCCAGGACTGACATCCCAGAGGAAATACTCGCCAAGCGCACGTATGACACACTGGCGACGCCAAAGCACTCACTAGAAGGCAAGCCCAGTGACACTGCTGACTGTCCCCACGCACAGCTCCCAGCCCTGCAGAGACAGCCCGGGGTGCACATTCTTGCCTTGAGGAGGAAGAAGCAAACTGCTGCTTAGCCCTGGGGCTTCCCTTCACTCAGTGGGACCCAGTGGAGAAAACGCTGTCTTCCTAACGAGTGAGTGGACGCAGCGTGGTCTGACAATTCTCTATGGTTAGAATTTCATTTCAGTGTACGAATGTTGCCAACAAAATGCACCTATCCCTTGGGCTAACACTTAAAACACAGATAAGATAGTTAAGAATTCAGTTACTCAAGTAATACTTCCTGACATTAACTTCACTACACGTGATGAATTTGGTATTAAAACAAGACAGACACACATGAAATGGCCATAACACACATTTGGTTTCTGAATCCCTGTTTGGTGCCAAACTGACCCTGGCGTGGGCCGCCTCTGAGGCGGGGGGCACAGAGATCCTCAGGCAGGGGACACAGCCATGGCTGGGGCCCCGGGCCCAGGGACAGAGCGGAAGAGGAACAGTTGGCTCCCTGGAAGGAGGGGCGGGGGCTGGCAGTGCCCAAAACGCCCTCCTTTCAACACATGGGTCTAGAAATGCCTTCCCGACACAGAGCAGAGTGCAGCCGGAAGGTCCAGCTCCTCTTCTGACACACACATGTCCCAGTGGGAAGGGGAGGAGCTTAAACCCCACACCACGTGTTTACTCAAAAGCCCTGTGGAAGATTTCCATTTGGCATCTGTGTAGCAGCATTTTGAGTTAACAAGAGCGAGGACGGGAGGTGGGAGGTGGGTGACGGCGCTCTGTGAGCTGGGGCGCTGGGCGGGGAGGAGGCCTGGCTGAGCCGGAGATCCAGGCTGCAGGAGTGTCGGGATGAAGTCAACTTGTCTCTTGCCAATGATAAACCATGGGTTTCAAATTCATTAACATTCATTTTTGTGATAAAAATTCCTTAGAGCGGGAGCAAAATCACATTCCAAGCAAATGTTAAACCTTTCTGAGGGAAAGGGACACAGTTAAACATTAACTTAAAACAACACTGAGCTCAGAGAGGCAACTGCAGGACCTGCGAGCTCGGCGGCCGTGCCAGACGTGGCAGGTCCAAACCGACGCGGGTTTTCTTCCTTCATCCTTCAAGTTCGACAGCGACACCCACTGGGGCACAGAGGAAGGGTGCCCCTCCCTGGGAGGGCCGAGGAAGGCCCCTGGAGGGGTCAAGTCCATCCTGTAAGGGTCACATCATGGGGTTACAGCAGAGTTCAGGCAGGACAACTTAAAACTCTGCAAAAAACACTTTTTAAAAACAATGATCTCTTGAAAAAAAATAAATCCCAACCATTTTCAATTTCATGCAAATCAAGGAAGGAGGAGAGTGAATAATGATAAAAGGTACAGCTGAAAAAATAAACATGATTCTATTTGGGCGGAAGAAGTTCATCTCCAAAATCTCAACAGCCACACGGGGGCTGTCCGTTTCCCAGCTCTAGTTTCCATTCCTGCCCGCATGGTCCTCCGCTGCTGCTTCCAGGAAGGGGACAAAGTCTTTGGTCTCAGGATGTTGCAGGATGCAGCATGGCACACAAGCTCACACTAACGGGATTCGTGGTCGGACGGAGGCCGAGGCCGAGTGGCCTGGTTCGGGGCCTCGGGAATGGGACGGGTGAGGGCTGGGGGGCGAGGGGGCGCCCTAGATGGCACCTTCGTTATGCAGGCTATGATTTGCCTTGTTGTGCGTCACACAGTTCTGTTCATTGAGCAGGTTGGCCGTCTCATCTGGCAACCCATCGTGCAGCTCCGTAAGAGTCAATTCAATTTTAGTGTTTTCACTGTCTGAAGACTGAGGAGTTTTGTCCATCCGGGATGCCATCAGAGCATTTTGGTACTGCTGTCTTGAGATCTGGGGCCAGGAGATGGTACAGAAACAAACCAAGATAATGCTTATTTTTAGGCTCGCTTGTCTGGACGTCGTATTACACATTAAGTCCCCCCAAAGTCCCTAGCAGGTACTCTAAGACAAAGTCAACCTTGAGTACAAAACCGAGCCACTTTTTAAAGTTCAAGTTGACTCTGGGGAGCAAGTCAGTTAGTACCGACACCAGCCATTTCTACATTTTTCCTCAAAATTTCAGAGACTAGAAAATGGAGATAGGCTTCCATCAGCCGCAGGTGGCTTGTTCTCCAGAAGATGCCTTTATTTCAGACTAAGGAAAGAACCCTGTCTCCAGGCCAGAAGGTAAGTGGGGTTCTTCCCACCCCTTCCCAGCCAGTCTTCTGATTATCCGACCTCAGCCCTTTCTGGGCCAACGAGTGTCACTAGAGTCCCAAGCTCATAAAGATTTGTTTTCAAAGGTTTATTCTTTTTCTCATGCTCTCCAGCGCTCATTCCTGAAAAGGCCACATCTGATGTGGCAGCTCATTTGACAGAGCCAAGGAGATAAAAGTCTTTCCCCACCTAAGTCAGTAGCTGGAAGCAGGGCACCCCCCAAATGGCCAGGGGCAGCTGTGTGGAGAGGTTGGGGAGGCGACCTCAAACCGCCAGGTCCAGCCGAGCAGCTCTCCTGCTCTTACCTTAACAAACTGCAGATCAGAAAGGGCACGCACTGAGTAGTCAGGGACGTACACTTGCAGGAATGAAGAATTGAGCTGATTATTGCTGCTCCCCAGCGTTGGCGTGATGGCGTCGATTCGGTCACTTCGACTGAGAGAGTCTGAGTGATTCAAGCCACATGGGCGAGGAGGTGACTTGTTTTCACCTGGAAAAGGATAAAAAAACCAACCAGCTACCTTTTAAGTGAGGTAGATATAACCAATAAAGGCAGCTTTCTATTTTCCAAAGAATAAAAATGTAGTAATTTTTTTTAAAAAGTGGACAAGTTCAATCCACTTATACCAGACTCCTCGGCCCTCTAGCTCACCATACAGCCCTCCTAGAGAGAACGCACTGGCTCCCAGTCGGCGACGGTTCCATTTAGTTCAGCAGCTCAGCCTCGTTCATGTGAACAAACAAAGGCGTCCCTGATTCTCTGACAGCAAGGACCCTGTGGCCGTACACCTGGGTGAGTATCACCCAAGCACAGAAGCTACGTGACACAAAACATGGGCTATGGAAGGCAGCACTTCATTATTTTGCCAGAAGCAAAAGCAAAGGACTCTTGATAACGGTCATAAATTAGTACTGCTTTAAAGGGATCAAAAGAGTTCTGTCTGCTCATACCCTACCTCCCAGCCAAAACTATTATCTTAGTCTCTGCCACTAATAAAACTCCCCTCAAGCAGCCAGAGGATGTCTCCAGATCTCAAGAACACTAGGAGACACCAAGCTCTTAGAAGGTTGGATTAAGTTACTTCAGGTGCTGTGTGATTCTTCAATGACATCAACAGAGCTCTTTCCTTAAAACAAAGTGAAAGGAAGTTCAGGTGAGTCTAAGTGACGCCGCTTTTAAAGGCAAGTTCACCGCAGCTTTCCTTCAAAATAAGTCCCACCCACTTGGCCAAGGCTTCTTCCATTTTTTGCTTTTCCAATCAAATCTATTCCACAAATAGTAAGCGGGTGCCCACACTGGACAGTTCCTGAATTGCACCATGTCACAGGATTGGAGGGGACCAATTCTCCCACCTGATGGTTGACTCCTCTTTGCCATGTGTCCCTGACAGATGTTCCCACAGAGAAGCTGGACTTTAGCTGTTCCTACCCTTCAACTATTGGAAAGTCTATCATCATACCCATCAAAATCGGCATTCCCCAACTTCAAATGAGTCTCCCCTCCACTCTATGGAGCTCTGCTCGGTAACTTTCATTCCTGCTACTTGAAATAGCCTTTCAAAGTTCAAAGACAGTTATGTTCTCCTTAAGTTTCTTCTTCTCCAAGCTAAATACTTCCAACCATTCTTCACCTACATGTTTTACCACCCCTCACCCTGACCTGAGCACTAAGATTTCATTCAGTAAATGGTCCTCTTAAAGTATGACACCCGGAACAAAATATGGTTGAGTACTCAAGGAACATCAAATGACAAGTTTACCTTCTGCTAAAATTTTCATGTCACAACTTTCCCCACAATTTTCAAGTCATGAATCAATTTCCCACTGTTACGTCAAAATTAAACTCAGAGTAGTAGTTCCTCTTGTTGCTTCCACTATCTTTTAAGAGAACAGGGCAAATTAACACTTTATCAGATGTTTTTCTGTTTAGCAGAATGGAACTTTGATCGGATAGCCCAACTTTGCTAAGCTTCAGATTCCTTACCTATAAAAGGCAGATAATAAGAGTACCCACCTCGTGAGGTCTGGTGAGAATCAAAACTAGATCATGTATAGTAGAGTGCTTACTTAGCACAGCACCTGGCACCCAGTAAGTACCCGATAAATGAGCCTGGTCAACATCATTATATTCTTTCCTGTTAGCTTCCTCCCAGATCTCTCCACCATGTGCCCAGTACCCTAATCAAGCCTTTCCGTACTTGGAATAACTTCTCCCAGGCTGACAGACCCAACAGTTCTTTGAAACAAGGGTTCTTATAATTTGTACGGACTTTAGCCCCAAATCACATCACCATTTCTACAGACACCTTCTAAACGGCGTTTACTTCTGTGTGTAACAATTTAGAGGTTGTAAAAATGAAACATTTAAAAGGCTCTCTGCGTACTGATCAGACACTGCATCGGCAGGAAGATGTCTGAGGCCCGACGCAGTATTTATTCTGAGTCTCCCGTTAGTTTCTTCTGAGGAGGATTACATGGCAATTTCTCTGGTCCTCCAATGTACCTAGACTCACAGTCAGCTTCCTTTCAAACTAGTGCCTCTCTTTTGCCATGGGCCCTTTCCTTTGCCCATGGCAAAAGGACACCGCGTGGTGTCACAGCCAGTCTGGACAAGCAGACCCTGTTTTCCAGGACCCCTCCTGCAGCTGGGCAGGCCCCAGCATGACAGCCTTTCCTCACCATGCAAAGAGATGTGTGAATATTCACTCCAAGGAGTATAAAGACTTTTTAAGTGGCCGCTCCCCAGTTCAGGCCATGTTTTGTTGCCAAATTTATGTGCCAAAATTTTAGACAATCATTCTGAAAACAACTTTTGATTTTAATTCCTCTTATGCCCTCTCAGAATTGTTTTCTTTCTGCTTTTTGTCTTTGTGGCTTATTTTATTCACCTTACCTAGGAATCCTTTCTTTTTTGCTTCTAAGCTAGAAAGATAAAGAAACATTCCTAGCCTCCTCCCTTGGAACCACAAGGCACCTTCTAGAATAAGCTGAAAATCACTGGTTTAATTCAACCCCCATTTATTAGGTATATTATTGTAATGCCAGCATCCCGGAAGGCCTGGACACACAAAATAGATTTTTCTATTATGGGATCAGATGGAGTGGCAGAGTCAAGAAATCTCTTAAGTTTTATAGGAAACGTAAAATACAAATTACATTTCCATGAGCTTCATCCAAAAGTCACTCTACTTCAGCCTCTGTGACATTTTAAATAGGTGGTAATGCCCAATAAAATGGGGGAAAAAACACAAACATATATACATGTGCATAAAAATGTTTCTGTGTATATATGTATGTGCACATGTATACACGTGTGTATGTATAGTCTGCCAGCTGGTTTGATTCAAATAGCCTTATAAATAATATCTTACCCGCAAACAGCACAACATTTTTAAGAGCATAGATTTGAGGGAACATTAGTTTCTAAGACAAGTATTGTCTCCTATACCAAATATCAGCATTTTAGAGTTTTGCTAAAACTAGATTATGAAACGCAAATTTCATCAGATTAAAAAATATAAATTGCATGGAATAAAATAAATACGGAAAAGTTGTACTACCAAATAGGAAAGCCCAGCAGTTTTAATTAAAGAAAGATTAAGTCTTTGCTTTTGTTTTCAGCAGCTGGACATAGTATTAGCCAGGCCGACCAAACTCTCCAGCAGGGCGATAACCAGCAGCTGCTTAGGAATGTGCCGGTACAAATTTCCAAACAAAGAGAGGGAGACAGGAGAAGCGGGGCCACCTGCCTGCCAGAGGGCAGAAATACATTCACGCAGTTCACATGGGTGCTGGGAAAAGGACCAAAGAGATAGGAAGGCTGTGGGCCTCCGCAGGTGGGAGGGTACTTCCCTCGTTTACCAAGAAAAGTTCATAGACCGGGCTTTTGGTGGTTCTATGTTCTGTAGAAGCATCCTTAGGTTTTGAGGCCCTTGGGACCTCAGCAAAGGTCACACACCATGACTTTGCTGAGGTCAGAGAAAGAACCCAAAGCTGCTGCCTTTTGATGCCCTGGAAATCCAAGGTCAGCAGTGTGGGTGGAACAGGCAGGGAACACTGATGATTGATGTCAAAATCACCCTCCCCTTTCCTCGTTTCATCACTGTTCCTGTTCCTAGATTCCTTTCCAGTCTCCTAAACCCTTTCTGCATCTGTTGTGGGCTTATCCTTTCCTGGATAGTTCACTTTTAAGTCATAGGAACGTGGAGTTTTAGAACGCAGAAAAATTGAAAAAGGTCTTGACCAAATAAAGGGAGCAGACCTGGCCAGCCAGGCTTTTGTGGGGTCAAGGGAGGCAATCAGAAGAATTAGGAAAAGGAAACATGCAGAATTACCTGGAGAGCCTGCTGCTAACAATTCTGTTCTGCTGACAACAAAGGTACGAGACAGGGACAAAGGAACTGAAAAATGGAGAAGAACAGGGTGAGACCATATCAAAAGGCAAGAAGGAGATCCTGCAATCAGGGGACAGGAGTGGATACCTGTTCTACCAAGTGAGCTACCAATAGGAGCCATCAATTCCAGAAATGCAAAAGCCTATGTGATATTATGTAAACAAAAAAGAACACACACTGCTTTCCAGGAAGAGGAATACAGGGAGGCTGAAGTCAAGAGGAATCCTATTCACATGCTACTTTAGGAACCTAGAAATCTCTTAAGCCATTAGTACCCACTTGGGTTATAGCTCAAAACGCGTTCTTTTTAAGGACAAACCACAGCTAGCAGCACAAAAGGGGAGCTCAATTAACCAACGGACCCAAGAGTATGACACAAGCCACCTGTGCCAGCACCCCACATTCATTCACCAATCAGCCTACAGCATCCCTATCTGTGGCAAGAAATTAGTTATTCAATTCATTTACATTCTTTGTCTGGTTGTCATTTGACCAGATGCTTTGAATTGCTTTGGAATACTATAAAATTTTAACTGATTAGAGGAAAGTCAGTAAAGAATGTCACATACAGATTTCCTAGAGATGGCAAACCGAAGTCATCCTCATCCTGTGTACTCAGACGGGGAGCTATAGCGCCATCTGATTGAAAAGTCCAGTCAACAGGGCCCTACCAGGCAAGAATCACATTTTCTGGGCAGATTGTTTTTTAAATTAAGGTGTAACTGTTATGTAAGTGGGCAGGTCTTGGTAACTGATTACTGTAGGAGTTTTCTAGGTACTCAATAATAAATAGAAATATTACCTTGAAATCACTGTACCAATTGCATCTCTCAATGAATGTACAAAGTCCCCAATACTAACTATAAAATCCAGTAAAATACCGGGCTTTGTAATCAGATGCTGTTAATGAAATTCCCTTCCTTTCTGGCATTTCTAAACTAGGTAAGGAAGTTCCACAAGCTAGTTCTATATGGAAGGCCTGCTCTTCAATTCCTTTTCTGAATGGGACTTACCCTTATATGAATCCATAGTTCAGTATGGACTCAGCTAATATGCAAGCTTCAAGAACCAGTAATCAATAAAAATGTACAACTTACTATTCTAGCTTTCTTTTCAAAGCCACTTTATAAATGTGATTCTGCTAACGTGGGGTTAATTTGAAGTTGGTTGCCAAACAATCATTACAATCTCAACACCTAAGTGTTACACCAACATTTCCTCATGGGCTTTAAAGATTACAAAGCACTCGCCTGTGTATCATTACATTCTATTCTAACAATCACACGAGGTGATCTTATTATATATCCTTTTGATAATGAGGAAGCCAAGGGCCTTTCTCCAAGGCAGGCGACCCGTATATAATGGAACGGAGGCTGTAACCCAGGTCTTCTCGGCCTGGTTAGGAATCTTCCTATCTCCTCACAAGCAGTGAAAACAGAAGATGACCTTCAAGTTTACAGCAGACACTGATTAACTAAGCGGGGAGAGACAGGTCCACGTTCACACTGGGTGTCAGCCAGTAGTTGACAATGGGGATACTGGCCCATGTCACTCAAAAACCTACACTGGGCTGGTGAAAAGATGCATCTGGGGCAGGGGAGGTTTGGAAATGTGAGACAGTTCTTCATGTTTCCGTGGCTTTCTGTCACATCTTTGGGTTACGAGACACTGTGTGGTGCAGTAGACTAGGACCAACGCCATAAAAACAGACTTGTCTGGAGGTATCCTCTCCCCTTTTGAGACTGGTTTTCAGGAGTGACAGTGGTTTTTTAGGATGGGCTATTTTTAAGTTTGAGGTTTGTAAAAGTTGTTTCCTGGCACAGCATGTTGTTTGGTACTTTGGCCACAAGGTGGCACTCCAGCACCTTCTACCTGTCTGCCTTGCTGCAGCCCGGGTGACATAGCAGCACATGCAGCCCAGCAAGCCATCCCAGAGGTGAGCCAGGTATCTGTGTCCATGTTCCTATAGGACAGACGCCACCTGCTCTCCTCTTGTGCTCAGAGCACTTAGTCAATACCCCATGGCACACCTACCCCTAGCTGGCTGATTCATTGGGCCAGCTCGCTAGGTAAGAGGGGGCTATACCCTGTTTCCCGGAAAAGAAGACCTAGCCGGACCGTCAGCTCTAATGCATCTTTTGGAGCAAAAAGTAATATAAGACTGGCTCTTATGTTATATAATATAAGAGCCGGTCTTATAGTAAAATAAAGCGGGTCTTATATTAATTTTTGCTCCAAAAGACGCATTAGAGCTGATGGTCCGGCTAGGTCTTCTTTTCGGGGAAGCATGGGAGGTTGCAATAAATATATATATTAACAACCTCATTCAGCCTCAGGAAAATGCAAATTTAAAACCTCTAGAACTGTTAACATTTAAATGACAACACCACCAATGGGTGCAGAACTGAAAGCCTCATCAGTACATGTACAGGTGTGAGCTGCCACAGCCACTTTGCAAAAGCATTCACGGGCAGTAACTACGAAAGCTGAAGAGACTCATACCCAGGAACGCCCCAAACCACTCCTGCATAGACCCAACAGAAATGCGCACACCTTCACCAAAAGACAGGTAGGTACAAGAGTGCTCACAGCCACGTAAGCCACAGGAGCCTGCAACAGGAAACCACCGCAGTTGCCATCAGCAATGAAAAGAACAGATACATTCACACAATGGGACATTGTGAATCGCTGTACGTCACTGTACATTCACACAATGGCACACTATATAGCAATGAGAACTAATAAAGTATGCGGTGTGATCAAAAAGTATGGTAAATTCAGCTGCCGAGTGCCATCCAATGGAAAGACAGGGATCTCCAAGATGGGAAGCGGTGTGTCGAACCTTAGTAACAGTGTGTGACAAGTTTTCAACTTGTTCAGTGCAGTCAGTCAGGTGTGAGCTACGGTTGAGAAAAAATGTGGTTTAAAGTGAGGCATAAATCATAGATCATGAACAATGCATGAAATTTTGTTTCACACTGCAAAAAAGTACTAAAGAAACACAGGAAATGTTAAAAATTAGTTTATGGTGATGCCGCAGTGACCATGATTTGGCACCAGGCAACTTCTGGCCCTTCCCCAAAGTCAACATGACCATGAGAGGAAAACATTTTGAATCAATTCTGGACATCGAGGCAGCCAAAGACACTCACGAAAGAGGACTTCCAGAACTGCTTCAGAAAGTGGCAAGAACGATGGGATAAGTGTGTTCAAAGCGAGGGGGGGTATTTTGAGGGGGAGTAATGGCAATGTATCTTTTACTGTAATAAATTTTTAAAATTTAAACACTCAACCATAATTTTTGATCACACCTTGTCATATAAGCACATATGACAATACAGATGAATGCGACAAGGACAACCAGGGGTGCAAGAAGCCAGACTCAATATAATATGTCCTGTAAAATTCCATTTATATAAAATTCAAAAACAGGGCAAAACTCGTCTACACTCAGAAGTTCAGGCAGTGGTGACTTCTGGGAGATACTGACTAAATGGGAGTGTGGCGGCAGGGACCCTGCGGGGTTACAGGTGTTCCCTCTGATCTCAGTGCCGGTTTCCACAGGCGTGTTCAGTTTGTGAAAATTCACACCGGTGCATACTTATGCTTTGTGCAGTTCTTTTGTATACACGATATGCTTCAATAAAAAGTTCAAGGAGTCAATAAATCGGGTTAGCAGGCAGGGACAGAAAGAGGACAGAAGGGAACTATTTCCTAAAACACAGCCCTGCTTTAAGAGGTGAAAGAGACTCACCTGGAGAGGCTGTAAGGGCCATTACACCATAGTACGAAAAAGCACTGGCTTCAAACTTCATACCTTCTTTCCCAGCTTCTACTTCCACTTTCCCCTGTAAAAAGAAAAGGGGAGCATTTTCAGTCTAGGCAAGATCTGGTTCTTCCTCAGATTTTTGTCCAAATTCCTTTCCCAACAATCCCAAGGAAGCCAAGCCTCAGATAATCTTTCCCTCTTAGAGGTGAAGGTTAATTCATCTTAAACATGAAAACTGGATTTGGCTGGAGATGCAGAGACGACCGAAAAGTGTGATGTTTAATTTCTGTGAGCCCACTTAAGATCTTCCCAGCATCCTTCGTTTGTGCTTTCTTCACGAGCCCTCCCAGTAATAAAAAGATGATGCTCTTGCTCCATCAGTGAGACCAACAGTGAGAAGATGCTCAACGAAGGTCACCCAAGCTGATCTGCAGGAGCCCGAGTTGGACCAGAGTCAGGGGCAAGGGTCAGCATGGTTTGCAGCCAAGGAACAGAGAGGACTAAACTGGCTCCCAGGGACTGGCTCTTGTCTCACAAGCACGGTCCCCTGACCAACTGAGCAGACATCTCTCAGGCCAATCCCTTGTCATCTAGACTCCCCAGAGGCACTGCGACACCATGGTACTTTCTCCTCAATGTCTTGGAAAAGCACCTTAAAAGAAAGTCTCATATCAGGACAAAACCTCTCCTAGGGTCTTCCCTTTTCTTTCCTTTCTCTAACTTCTTTACAACATTTCCTTCACTCTTCTCATCCCTCTAGCCTTAGGGTCCACCATAATCCCTTCATGGGAGACACTCAATATGCATTTCTGGGCTACTGAAATACCCTAATATGTGAGCTGCACATCGAGATTTCCAAGCCAAGGGTCAGAAGGGCTATTGTTCATATTATCTCAAATTGCCTCTCCAGTGAGAAGGGACCTTCATGGTGCATCTTTTACAATAGACAAACAAAAATTAAACTACCACTTATTGAAAAGGAACTGGGCTAACAATTCATGGTGCTTTTATTAATTCATTTAGTGCTCACAACTCTATGAAGCAGACACAATTATCCCCTTCGTATAAATCAGTAGTGTGGGGGGGGACTCAGAAAGATTACATAACTGAAAAATAAGCCCTTAACCAATATGCTATACACTACACCACCCACTAGAGCAAACTCTATTATTTCAATCACTCCCTAATAGTCTATACTAAATTCCCAATTATGCAAGATCTTTCTCAAATCACTTCTTCGGAAAATTCTGTTGTCTCTCTTTTCCTTCACTCAGCAGAACTGTTAGTTTTACCAATCCCAAACCAATTCTCTTGCTATAGGAAAGGAACTGAAAACTTCACCCATAACATAAAATTAACCTGCAGATACGTGCTGAAAACCCAGACCATGCGGGGTCCTTGAGCAGATGCTGTGAGAAGCCAGTCCTTGCCCTGGAAGAGCTTACAGTCCAGTAGGTAGGGGACGGTACATGAAAATCAATGATACAAAGCAGTAAAGCTCTACATGAGGAAAAAGAATAAGAATATAAGGAATTTAGAGGAAAAAATGTCTTCTTGTTCCTGTATAAGACAAAATTATACAGGAAGGAAGAATCTAAGGAGGAGGAGTATTTGATTGAGCCAAGAGAAGGGAACAGTGCAAAGGAAGGTCCAAGGTGGGTTTACACAGGAAAGATGGGTGAGGGTTTGGAAAGCTGTTTGGTGAGCAGATTCGACCACAGAGCGCCTTGAATGATGGCTAATGGGATCAGGTGCTTGAGCAGAGGAATACGGTTTCAGGAAGAAAGACTAGACTTACACGGGAGTGGTAACCACAGGATTGGAAAAAGATCCTACAGATAAGGAATCAACATTATACGGTGAAACCGTCAGGGGTAAGGATGTGAAAGGGAGAGAGGGGACTTCAATAATCACAATAGAAGTTTGCTCTGAGAGATGTGAAAAACGGGGACACCTTGAGTGGAGATGGAAAAGCTGGGAAGGGGTTGCATCAGCGGTGGGGGCCAGAAGAGAGGACAGATCCCCTTTAAGAACAAAGCCTACTGAAGAGTCCATCCAAAAGGCTTACATGAAGAATAAAGGTCAGGAGGTAGGTCAGAACTGGAGATGGAGATCTGAGAGTAGATAAGAGAAAGTAAATGGAAAACGAAGGACCAATCTGCATGCAACTCATGAGCAACAGTAGCAGGAGAAACAGAAACCAATATGAGACCAAAGGAAAAAACACACAAAAGTAGAACCAGACAACCATGTCACCATAGAAACTAGGAGAAGGGAGAACCTCACAAATAAAGGGACGGTCAGTCATCGAGGGGTCACTCACTGGTGGCCTTCAGGAGCATTTTCCTGAAGAAATCAGACAGTGGAGGGGAAGGCAGAGCAGGCAAGAGACAGCACAGGCAGCAGGTCTGTAAGGAGAAGAAACAGCAGGGAGCCTTGGGGTCAGATGCAGGCTGTTTAGGGTTAGGGAATCCAGCACGCATGAAAGCAGCAAGGGAAGAAGTGTGGAGGGAGAAGAGGTGCTGGTAACTAAGGGAGTAAAAGCCAAAGGCTGGCAGGAAAGAGTGGCATGCACATGGTGGAGGCACGGTCCCTTAAGAGAGGAGGGGAAGCAGAGCACAGGTAGGGACACAATCGTCAGATGGTGAGCAGTAAGAATGGAAGTGCCTGATGGTGTAAATCTTCTCAATCATGCATCCATTTCTTCACGGACTAACCCTTGATTTTGTATCATTAGTAGGTATGTATAATGCTATCTGAAAACGTCAGTCTGTAGCTCAAAAGTGACTCCAGGACCATCTTACGATCTGAATTTCTATGCAAAAAATCAGGAGGAAGACCCAGTGCAATAGAGCCTCCTGATGACTTCCATCTTTATGGTGCTCCAGTTGACCTGGATCATTGGTTTTATAAGTTAGGGGACCTATTTGTTCTGTGCCCCAGAAAATTCTTTGGTGACCAACTGTCAGAACCAGCAGGGCAATAGTTACTCCCCTCAAAACACTGACTACCACCACCTGGTCTACCTCTTGGGAAGGACTCACGACTCCCAGGCTGGGAACCTCCGCCTAGTCCATTCAAAGCAGAGATTCCCTTGCTGTGCACTGAAAACACCTGGGGATTAAAAATCAAAACAAAACACAAAACTGATGTCTGGCTCCTTTTCCCAGGCATTCTGGTTTAATTAGTATGGGGCGTGACCTGGGCAATAGGAGTTTAATAAAGCTCTCTGGGTTGATTCCAGCAGGCAGCAGAGTTTAGGAGTCCTTACTTTAAGGCTCTATTTGTGAACAACAGACCAGCTCTAGAACCTCTGGGTACCTTGGCTTTTCAAGAAATGCCCCCAAAGTCCCACTCTGAGTCTGCTAATTAAATAAGGACAGCTGAACAAAGATGCAGAGTTCTAGACCGCAGCCATTTCAGCTGATCCCTCCTCTGTGCAGGACAGGTACCCAGGCAGGCAGGGAGGATCAGCTACCTTCCTTCTGGAGTCTACCTAGCCGAGAGCCATCAGGCTGCAAGGTAGACATAGCAGGTCAGTCGTTCCCAGATCTCTGCATTCTAAGAACCAGTAAAATGCACCTCCATCCTCGATACTGAAAACAGAGAGAGGGCTGCCAGATTTTTAGTTCATAAAATAAGGATATTTTAAAAAGCACAGTTATCTACTGCTACCATCACTTCAAAAAAGATCAGACATTTTAACTCCAAAATACGTACTTTCAGGATAACAGACAGGTCTTTAAACTGAATACATATAACTTTATGAAGAACTTACTGCAACTGTCTTTATTTTTTGTAATTTATGTCTTTATGTTTCTCATTTTGCCTCAAATGAGTGAAAAGTTTGTCAAGTATCAGCATTTAGGAACCACTGCACTAGATTAATTTTACTTCATTTATAAAATTGCAGGAGATTAAACGATTTCTGTGGTTCTTTCAGTTCTAACATTCTATGATTCTACAATACCAAAACTGCCCAGCTTTATATCCCTCTCTATAGGAGTGAAACTTTCCTGGCCGGCAATTCTTAGAAACACCCAGTAAACACACCTCTTATTCACTTGTGTGTGTCAATGGCTTCAAAAGTGACCATTTTCAAATAAACCTACCAGTATACAAATTAGGGCCACTCAAAAATCAATCAGGTGTCTTCTTAGATAATGACTTTTTCCATATAAGGAAGGCACTACATATCAATTTTACTTTTGAAACATCCACAAGTTTACTCTACTCTAGCAAATCACCAAAAAAATCAGGACAGGACAGACTCCCAGAGGGAGCCGGGGCGTCATGTTGGTAAACTGACAAAGAAGCAAGGCCTGACCGTCCCAAGCCAAGCCAGCTTTTGAGCAAAGTTACCATCACAGAATCCTACCTTTCTTTGGAGTAAGGTATTAGATAATTCTTCTCAAAGTTTCTAAGCTGTACCTGGCCTCGCAGTGGAAGCCTACACTGGCCCCGGTGGCACAAACCAGATTAAGTACAATCAGCAGAGGTCACGGATTCAGGGAGACTGAAGATCTCCTGGAAACCATCCGCTGAGCATCTCCTTGGTCTGCTTGCTCTCGAGTTCTTGTTGTTTTGTTTTTAAATCACCACCACAAAGTATTCTGTGGGGCCTGACACCTAAAAGGACGTAATTAGATGCCAGAGACACAAATGGCAGGTTGTGTTCACCAGCCATTTGTGTCTCTGGCATTTAATTACCTCCCAGCAGTCCCCGTCAGAGGGGAAGTGTGACCCACAGATGTCTGTGCACGGCCTAGCCAGGGTGACTCTGGCACTCAAACATTCTCTCAGTATTTTTTCAGTCTGCAGTCTGCAGATGTAGTCCTGAGACTTTGACAGTTTTCTTCATAGACCTTTAAAAAGAATAAATCTTCGCTGGTCAAAAATTAATTTACACATACTTTGAGCCCTGTGGTTGACCGTTTTCTAAGCAAGTGCTGCCACCAGATGTCAGTGCCAGCATTTATTGGCCTTCGCGTTCACAATCACATTGCCGAGAAGCTGCTACTTGAATCACTAACTAAGCCTTGCTCCTCAATCAACTTGTTAGAAATGCAGCATCTCAGACTCCACCCCAGACCTACGGAATCATAGTTTGCATTTCAACAAGATCCCCGAGTGATTACTACACACATTATAGTGTGAGAAGTGCTGAGCTGAAGAGGAGGGAACACAGGGCTAAACATATAAATAATTCAGTCACACCCAGTGGAAGCCAAATAATAGCACCGCATACCGTACAAATACAAACATTCAAAGTCGCTCTAATTGAGCAAGGGCTGGAGGGTCAGGCATCACTGGGCCCGTGGAGACCCAGCTGAGCTGAATGCAAAAGAGCCTGCACTAGAGCTCCTGCCACAGTATTGGGGCCAGTGGCACTTTCCTATCAGCCAAACAGTGTCATTTACAGGTAGGACCTAGTATTAATAGCAAATTTGTTTTGGTTTGTAGTTGTATATAAGAGTTCTAAGCAAAAGGAGCTTATGCCTAGTTTTATATTTACACATATTTAAGCAAAATTTTTTTTAAAAAGAAACTAGGTCAACACTGGGTGTCTAAGCAATTTTTTTTTCTTTAAAATGGGTGTGTTATTTGTACTTTACTCAAGATTAAGGACCCCTTATTCATTGGCACACACGAAAACTCAAAAATCTATGAGAAGTTTCGGTACTGAAGGCTTCAATTCCTCTCCCAATAGTAAGGGAAATGGTATCCAGCATCGTCAAGGGCTGTGTGAGGGCTAAGATGTTACCTGCCATCTCCACAAAAGAACAGATTTCACTATATAGGGAAAAAAATCCCTTTTGAACCCATGTCAGAAGTCCTAAAAAAGACTGTGGATGGGACAGCTGAATAACAACTACAATTCTGGGGCATGAAATCAACAAGAAAAATTAACACCAGAAAAAAATATGCTCTTTTTCTATCAATTACATAATTGGCAAAGAAAATAAGCTATTCCTTTTGTTTTCCTGTTATTCTTTGTATTTACTGAAGTCATAATCTGTGGAAGAGAAATTATATTATTAGCGTCCCATAGTGTGATTTTTTTTTCCATATAAGGAAAAAAGTGATTCCTTTGATTCTAGCTGTTTTTGGTGAAGAGGAGAGAATTTCTTATTTTGTTTTTTTCCTCTTTTATTACACTAATTATACCAATAGAATATTAATTTTGTTACTCTTTTCAAAGAACCAAATCTTGATATTTTTATGGACAGTTCATGCCCCAAAGGACCAACAAATCCTTCATTATAAAACACCCACTGTGTATATTATACAGCGATCTATCCCTTTTTTACTATTTTTATTAGAAAAATGGTTTATAATAGTTACAATTACTATGCACACACTATCTTTTTTACTTGATGTATTTTTGTATATGCTTTCTGCTTCTTTCATTACTATATAGTTTTCTATATAATTACTATATAATTCCCTCATAGTATATCAATGTGATTAGCTTAAGACAAATGGATTATTTATATTATTTTACAATAAACAGATTTGCTATAAATATATTTGCATAGATAGCTTTATCAAACAATGATTTCTTTAGATGCATATGTATTCCCAAAAGAAGGTTGCCAGTTTAAGGCTATGATCAGTTTTACAGAACTTTTTCTTTTCTGTTCACTGTTCATTGTGGATTTTTACAAAGATATTTTTTCTAAAATCAAGAATGGGTGCTTAATCCTGTCAGTTGCCTGTCTGGTATGTATTGATATGAGCATAAGGATGTTTTTCTTTATTGCTTTCCTAATTAATGTGCCACATCTGTGTTTTGTTGTCCTTATATTAAACTAACCCTGCATTCCTAAAATAAACCTAATTTAGTCAGTCAGTGAATAACTCCCTCTGGGTATGTTCCCTAACTGCTCCACTTTTATTTAGGAATTCTCCATCAGTGTTGACAAGTGAGATCAGCCCATATTACCAGACTTTAGATTAAGCCATATTAGTCTTAAAGAATACAGTTGACTTTTAAAGCATCTTGTTCTGTTTGTATAATATAGAAATTGAGTTCTTTAAAGTTTCAATTTTTTTTTCAAGTGATTTCCTTTGATTCTAGCTGCTTTTGGTGGAGAGGAGAGAATTTCTTATTTTGTTTTTTTCCTCTTTTATTACACTAATTATACCAATAGAATATTAATTTTGTTACTCTTTTCAAAGAACCAAATCTTGATATTTTTATGGGTTGTAAATCGTTTTCATTTAAAAATTTATTTTCATGGCAATCTTTATTATGTAATCTGTTCTTTTTGGTTTGTTGCTTTGTTCTTTTTCTAGGTAATTATAGATATCTACTTTTTTTCACAGCTTAAAAAAAATTTTATTTTATTTATTTATTTATTTTTAAAGATTTAGATATCTACTTTTTTAAAGAAATAAGTGCTTAGAGGAATATAATTTCTTAAAACTGACATACTACACATATGGTGTTCACATTATTTAATCGTTATGTATGACATCCTATAATATATTTTGTGACATTCTATATATTTTCTCCCTAATTCGGTTGCTATTTAGGACTTTTAATTTGCCACTAATGCTATTTTTAATGACTACCTATTTATTTAAATAGGTTGTACACACGGGAAGAAGTTCAAATTCAAAGGGAGAAATAAGTTTTCCTTCCACCCTATTCCTAGTGCTCCAGTCTCCTCCTTAGAGGTAATCACTGGTACCAGTTTCTTGAATAACCTTCCAGAGATAATTCGTGTGTGTGCATGTTTGTGTAAAAGGAAAAATGCAGCTTTTTCTTTTACACAAATGAAACCATGTTTACATGTTATAAAACCTTTGTAAAAGAATTAATCACAATTTTGAAATGGCTTCGTATTTGTCAATTATGTATTTTTATGTCTAATTTTATTTCATTATGATCTATGCAGGTAGTTATATGAAATTTCTATCTTTCTGAATTTACTAGAACTTACATGTGACATAGTAAATGATCAATTTTTATGCAAGAGTCACATAAAAACTTTAATAAGTGTATTTCTTTCAGTTCTGGCTTTATATTTAATCTTCCCCAATTTTCTGTTAATTTTATTTAATATTATTAGTTATGCAATTCAAAACTCTTAGCATATTTACCTGGTATGCTTGCTCTTTTATGATGGTAGAAAATATTTCCACCAAAATTATGTTCCTATCCATTTCTACTTTATATATATATATATACATATATATATATATATATACATATATTTTTTTAAAGTTATATAAGGCATGCAGAGCCAATCAAGCTTTCTTTCACTATTTATTGTGCTTGTATCAATCCCTAATGGATCCCCCGATATATTTTAGTTTAAAAAACCTACTTTTTCAGATAGAACTTGAAGTTGCAGCCTTTTAATACATATGATGTACCGTGTATCCCAAGAAATAAGACCGGGTTTTATACTAATTTTTGCTCCAAAGGACGCATTAGGGCTTATGCTCAGGGGATGTCATCCTGAAAAATCATGCTAGGGCTTACTGTCCGGTTAGGTCTTATTTTCAGGGAAACACAGTAAGAGATATGTGCCTGGTAGCTTGTATTCTTTTAATTAAGCTTACTTACATCATTTGCTTTGACTAAATTAGACTTTATTTTATCTGGGATTTAAACTCAAAACGATGTTATAATTATATTCCTTCAATTACTAGAGTTTTTTTCTAGCATCTGCAGAAGAGGACGGACCATTAACACTGGGCCAGGAGGGAAGGCAGGTACTACTGCCATCTTCTGATTTAATGCCCTTGAAATACAGAGGAACACACTCTATAACCCATATATATTTATATTTATAACTGATATTTTAGGCTGGAATATACTTTGTAAATGATGATAGCTATGCTAGATTGACAGGTATTATACTATTTCATTTTGTTATACTCTGGGTAAGTCAGGTAATTGGCTGGCCTGCAAGAACAAGATTTTCATCAAATTCTATAGTTTCAACACCTCCATTAAGTCCTTTGAATTCAGCACTTACATGATTTGTAAAACCCCCATGGCCTCATCAGTTCAACAGTTCAGAAAATGTGTCACATTTATATAAATACACACATGACACAGGTATTCCAATACAGGTACATATACATAAATGCCTTATCAAAAATATCTTTATATGAAAGATTTACTTGTAAATGGATAGGGATTATGAAGTACTGCTTCCATAAAATCTATTTTTAGATCCATAAGCCAGGAAATGGCTTTCTTATACATCAACAGAGCAATACTGAAACACAACTTCATAAATACTAACTATATAAAACTCAACAATTGAAAGCCACATTGTTTCTAACATTACTACTGAAATTCATAATGTCAATCTTCAAAGTTGTCCTAAAGAACCACATTTAATGTAATTCAAAGTTTCTCTAGCTTTAATGAGAAACATGAATATTTTATTCCCTCCCTATGGTACATAAATTCCCAACAGCCCTCAGAGTTTTAAGCTTGTCTATCTCCCATACAAGAAAAACATAATTCGGGGTTGAATGAGACTAAGGTTAGTAGACGAATCAGGGTATTGAATTAGCAAACCTGCCAAGAGAAGTTTCCAAAAAACACTACAGGAAAGTGGCATGCAATCAATTAACCAACGCATGGATTTTTCTACAGCTCTTCCATTCTGCTTCCAGATGCCACAATATTGTCCAAACATGGGGCATGACCACAAACGTGAACGCAATACTTTCCAGAGTCCCCGATACCTAGGTATCTGATAGGAGTCACTGTCAAGTAAAAAGAACCTTCTTAATTAATTTAGATCATTGGGACCCTGCTGGACCCATGTAAATTTCAGGGCCTACGAAGTACTCTTATAATACTACCTCCAATTCGTATCTGGGAAGTAATCAAGAAATACGAGAATGCATAAGGGGCAAACACTGAAATAAACTCAGATTTCCTATAAAGTAAATTCTTCAATAAAGAGGTACAAGAAATCAATAAAACTAGCACTTTATTCATTATAATGTCCATCTTAGTCTCCAAGCCAAGGACAGTGCTCCACTTAGTGAAACTGTGATATTACAAGGCCTCCTGTAAGTCAAACACCAAACCCCCCAAGGAGAGTTCAGACTGGATCGACCTTCCCACCTTATATAGTGGATTATGTTACAGTGAGAAGGAATCAAGTTACCATTGCCATGACGGGCTGTGATTATCATACTAGTTTCTCTTTAAAACACAGTCTGGTTAGTAACCAGGAATAACAATAATAAATGAACTATTTTGATAGTGTTAAGGGAAGAGAAAGATATCTCTAGGAAGGTGTATAAGACCAAATCCTAATGGGGGGGGTGGATAAAGATAATAAAGAGGACCTAAGGAACTCAAGGCACTGAAATTTCAAACGCCCAGCCAAGATTTAGACATGTACAGGTAATTCCCCCAAAGTCTTCAAAAACTAACAACTGAATTCACCATTCTTCATTTGACTCAGGGCCTCAGCAATCACTAAGTGCCCTTCAGTAGGGGAAATTTAACTAATGACATTGCTTTATATTGGAATTATTTTACAGATACGAAAAAAGGGAGGTGAAATTCTCCTATGTATAAGGCTACCCCAGAAGTATGTCCAGAAACCCTGACACCCATTCACCTACAGCAAACCTCCTCAGAACTAGAAGGATGGGTACTCAGTGAGATCAAACAACTATTGAATAATTCTTCTGACCTGCAAAATGAGAACGAAGTAGTCTACAGGTTTGTTTCGCTGGTAGAGGTAGTATTCTGGGGCTTTCTTGTTCTTCTCATCATACTTCAGTTCCTGGATGACATTGGGGTGCTTTAGCAGCCTTAGAAGGATCTTCTCTGACATCTGGGATGGGCTAAATGCTTCTACTTCTATAGATATAAACACAACTTGATATTACACTTCAAATGGATGGCAAAAAATTTTACTAGTGATTAAGGTGTTCAGCTTATAAGAATACTTGGAATCAAAGTGACACAGTATGGATGAACGAGACTTCCATGTGGTGATCCACTGGGGGCAGATTACCTGGGAGAAATCAAAAAGGCGGAAAATTCATATTTGTTTCTTTAAAATTTTTCCTTTCAACCTGTCGTTGGTTTCAGTTCTCATAAAAATACCCTAGTTTTCTGACTGATATAAATGAAAATCACCCAGAAGCAGGCTCCTTGACTGCCAGGATGCCCTTCACCAGCCACAGGAGTCTGACTGTTCAACAACAGCCAAGGGAAGAAGCAAAGGTCAGGAAGCATCTAGGCGTGGATTAGTACAGGTGCACGAGACAGTGCCTCACATCTCATTCTCCCATTCAACTGCCCTGAGAGAGTCTGGGAACGAGGCACACGGAGAGATTCAGAATAAAATCAAGGCACGTGCACACATCAACATGCACTCCAACTTGCTAATTAAAAAAAAAAAAAAAGATATGTTGACCTATATTTACAAAGACATCAATTTTATTTAAAATAAAAACCAAAATTACTGATTTAAGGGTGCTCTACTGAAACTTTATGGTACCTCAGAGGCAGAGTAGGATAACATTTAGTTTTAAATCGTGGTTCTTAAATGATGGAGAACAATATTATCAGAATTAGAGAAAGAATAACAGGCAAGTTAAAAAGACTGTGTATAGGTTAAATTTGTTCAATTATGTTCTATGCAAAAATTATAAATTCTCTAAATTCTTCTGTCACGTTCTTTGTATTAACAAAATAAGATAGTACATTGCAGAAATGTTGGGAAATATAGAAAAAGATAGTAGAGGACAATAAAAATTTCCTGTAAACCAACCACTCATAACCATTCTGAGCAATTGGTGAGCATTTCTTTCCAGTACCTTGCCAAGGCTAGTGTGCCAGTGTGTAGGTGTGTGTACATACAAAACCACAACTATAATCTTCCTGTACACAGTTTTATATCCTGCTTTTTCTCATTTTACATTAAATTATGAGTTATTTTCCCATGTTGTAAATATTATATTGTGAGCATTTCCATTATCTGAAAACGTGATCTTACAGAGTGTGTAACATTCCATCCCATGACTGCTGTTAGCCTTCTTTTCAAAGTATTTTAAGTACACTGCATGCAGTTGAAAGGCATTAGCTGCCCATCTTGGACAAGACGTCTTCTACAGGTCACGGGGTACTTTCAGGTTTTCTGATACTTCCCCTGGCCAAGAGAGCTCACCCTTCACCTAGATAGCCACTGGGGATGTGAGAAGGGTTAGTCAGTCTCCTAGGTCCATTCAACCTTGACCTCTCTGGAGCAGTCAGTGCCGGCTGGCTTGGTGGTTTTAAAAATGTGCACACTTGCCTCCTGGAATGGGCGCAAGTTAACAATCTGATGTGAAGAGGCCATCAAAAAACATCCATGTCAAAGTTCTTAGAATTTCTGCTTTTAATAAAACCATAAAGGATAAAGATTTAATTTTGAAAATCTAGTGTTCTTCTTTGCAAATCATAGCACCTGTGTTCTCACTGATATCCAACTGTTTTTCCAAGGCAAGCTGAAGAGAGAATTACTCAACTGTCCAACACACAACGCGGTGGTGTCTGGTTCGCACTGTCAGCCTACTCCGCCAGCTGGCTTTCCCATGGACTTAGCTGGAAGCAGATGACCTGGCCTACTGTTTACATGCAGTGTGGCACTAACATTCATCCTTACCTTTCAGACCAATTTTAAGTTACTGGTCCACCCCTGGTAAATGTCTCAGAGTTCATGCCGACACTGAACATAGGAGAGGAGAGAATTTGAAAAGAAAAAAACAAAACAAAAACAAAACAAAAAAACAAAAACAAAACACAAAAGTGGCATTACTTTTCACCCCATTTCCCAGTCTCCACCCCTAGCCCACCCCAGTCAGTTGTGTGTGAGAAACACGCTCCAGGGTTGGTAGAGATTTCAAACTGTGATAAGCTGCACTTGCCTGTTGCTAGGAAACGGTGCATGGCCAAGAGAAGCTGTGGTGATATTTTAACCTTCATCTCGCTGTCTGTCTGCTTAAAGGCAGAAAAATCTTGCTTTCTTTCACGATGGGCCACTTTCTTTTTCGTTCTGTTATCCGCTGTGGAAAGAATAAGAAAAAAGTAAGGAAATGCATTCCTTTAGATAGGGCTCTTTTTGAATGAAAATGACAAAATATACTGGAAAAATAGTGAGCACTCTACGTACAAACTCCACACGGAAAGAGGAAGACAGAGAGAATCCTCATCAAATCAGTGCCACATGGTCATAACACAATCAAATAACAGACAACCTGAATAGTAGCAACTATAAATACACTTCATGAAGATGTTTAAAGCCCTGACAAGTACATTAATGGGCAGCCTTGGACAAAAACCCTCCCCTCATAGAACCTATATAACCACATAGCACAGAGTGTATAGCCTGGTGTGCACTCAGTCTCCTGCTACTCAATGTCACCACACTGCAGTGACGAGCCATCACTGTGTTAACAGAAGACACACGGCAAGTGTGTCCCTGCCTTTAAGGGGCTCCTAGCCTGTGTTCAAAGAGAAACACAAAACAAAATTTCTTAAGAAACAAACAAAACATTTTCATAGAACAATATTTCAATAGTAACATCTAGTAACTTCATTTCTACCTCAGATCATGACATCTTCAAGGTCAAGCAAATATAAAGAAAGTGACCCAGAATAGAGGTCAGCAAACTTCTTCTATAAAGGGCCAGATAGTAAGTATGTCAGGCTCTGCAGATCACATAGTCTCTGTTATAACTATTCAACTCTGCTGTTTAGCAAAAGCAGCCATATATGAATGAATTAGCATGGTTGTATTCCAATAAAACTTTACCACAGATACGAAATTTGAATTTCATATCATTTTGCCTGTCACAAAATAGTTGTCCTTTTGATTTTTTTTTCAAAGATTTAACAATTCTTAGCTTGTGGGCCATACAAAAACAGGTGGCAGGCACTCGTGGGCTGTAGTATGCCAACCCCTCATCTAGAAAGTGTCTACTGCAAAACTTTCAAGTATTTTTCTGGATAAAGTAATGATCAAAAAAAAACTAGGTCAAAGACAAGGCCCCAGTCCCTTGCTCCTTTCCCAAGAACCATGAGTCTGCATTACCATTTCATGCCTCAGGCAAAACAGATTGCTTACTAGGCTTGTCCTGGGGAGACGAGGGTCACAACGTGTAATTTTCTTCTATCTCAAATTCTTTTGAGAATCAGATAGAATAAATTAACACAAAATTTAAAAATAATTTTCTAATGACAAAAAGCCACCCTCCCTGATCTCCTATCTAAATCAAGAATATATGGGAAACCAAAAGTTTAGCATTTCATGTCAGTAAGTTGCGTTAGGCGATACTTCTGTATGAAATCAGTGTAATCAGGTTTGAAAGAATACGACTGAAGTGCACACATAAGATCTCATAAATGTCTAAATTATCTTTCTTATAATGAGTACTGTCCCTAGGGAAACATAAATATATACACACACACTTGATACTAAGTAGTCACCATGAGGAAGGATGAAAAGAATATAAACACACAAATGACAATATTTTCTGAGACCTCTGACTACTTTCCAAGTGTCAAAAGGATAAAACACATATGAACTGGTATTTTTAAAGAATACTATACAGAAGTGAGGAAAAAAAATAAGCTACATTTCAAAAGCAAATCATTGGCTAATATAAATATAAAATTTATTCTTTTAAGGGTGCATGGAAGACTTTCTCAGTTTTAAAACGAAGGACATTCCCTTCTAGTAAAACTGAAGAAAATCACTCCGCTCTGAGCAAGACGGGCTCTGGCCCTTATTCCCTCGGCCATCTAAATGATACATCCCCCCTTCCAAATGTTTCAAAAGCCAAACAGGACAAACAGAGACCAAAAGCTCCTTCTCTTGAGACGTTTGAGATCCCAAACTTCTCAAGCCTTGGGCCATCTTTGGTACTATGAAACTCTTGAAAAAGTCTTACTTTGCTAAGAGTGAGGCTGAAAAAAGTTGAAGTCCAATGATCCAGGTTCAATGTTCCGCCCAGGAACTAGCCCATTCCTGGGCAAACAGGTGTGGATACTCCCCTTCCCCTGCCTTGATCCAAGCCAGTCCCCACCCCACCCCCAAGAAGGCACGGAAGCAGAAAAAAGGGAAAAACACACTGTTATCGTGTAGTCCACCCTGTCCTGCCTCTTATACCCCCATCCACCACCGCTGCCCCAGAAAAACTATACTTGCAAACCTCACCTCTACTCAGGTCCATGGGAACAAGAAAAATAAAACAGTTGCTATCCATCAGTTTAACAAATCCTTCTCACTTTTTAAGTACTTGAATTATGACCTTAAGTAGAAACAGAAATTTATCTGAACAACTTACCTAATTGTGTAAAATGAAAATTTAGTAAAGAACAATTAATTCTTTTTCCACATGTAAAATAAACGTAAAAACCAAGAATGGACTTGGCTGTTCAGGGTCAAGTAATGCCCAGATCAATTGTTAGAAGCAGCTGACTTTTCAAAAAAACACGCCAGCTGACATTACAGGACCAACCTCTGCTTTTTCCCCTTGTTGAAGGCACAGGAATACACCGATAGGTTGTACACAGCCTACACACATACTGCACAATTAGAAACAGAGGCAGACAACAACTGGGGAGATGTCAGATGATTCACAAACAATGTGACCCAAAAAGCAAAGATTTGGGGAAATTACTCAGGCAATGCTACTCACTGTATAAGTCTGTCTCATCTAGAATCTCAGATTTGATGATTTCTTCAATCACATCTTCTAAGGTGACAATTCCCAGAACTTCATAAAATGGATCCCCCTCTCCCTCATTGTTTACTCGCTGTACAATAGCCAGGTGAGATTTACCTTGAAAGAAAAGAAAACAAAGTTTAAGAAGTAATTTTCTGAATTTCCTGAATAAAATCTTAGATATGATTACAGTGGGAACAGCAGCAAACACAGATACCAGATTATCAAAGTCTGCATCTCAGCATTTCAAAATGGGATGGAAATACCACAAACAGATGGAAAAGCTTCATGAGCCATCAAAAGCAAGACCCGCTAAGCCAGAAGAGGAACAGCTCCTACGCACACTGCGCTGGCCCCACATCACCATTTGTTTCCTAATGGATTTGCTCTTTAGTAAGGTCAGCTCTTCCTCTGCGACCTTTCAGCAACCGCTACTTTACTTTCGGAGAGTAGTTCTCAAAATGTGGTTGGTGGCCCCCTAGGGATGCCTAAGGTCCTGTCATAGGAGGTCTGCCAAGTCAAACGGTTTTCATTAGAACTAAAATGTTCCTGGCCCTTTTCACTGTGTTGATATTTAAACCAATGGGGCAGATACCTGAGCACAAATGAAGGCAGTGGTGGCAAAGGTACCAGTGGTCACTGCCATGGTTCTCCACCACACGAGATTCTCCACCACACGGGATTCTCCATCACACGAGGTTCTCCACCACAAGGGATTCTCCACCACACGGGATTCTCCACCACCACATACTCACAGTGTAAGGGGGGGGTAAGGAGGCGGTCGTTTCTCTTAAGAATATCCTTGACGAAGCAGTGAACGTGATTAATTTTATTAAATCTTGACCCCCAAGTACCTGGCTTTCAATATTCTATGTGACAAAATGGGAAGTGCCATAAAACACTTATGTTGCATTCTAAAGTAGGACAGTGTCTTGAGGAAAAGCACTTGTGCAATTGTTTCTAGCCACTTTTTCCACTGAACATCAATTTTACTTGAAAGAATGATTATCAGACAAAGCACAGTTATTTAGACTTTGGTATGTGGCACACGTTTTCTTTAAAATGAATAAAACAGGGCCGGCCGGGTGGCTGAGGCGGTTAGAGCTCCATGCTCCTAACTCCAAAGGCTGCCAGTTCGATTCCCACATGGGCCAGTGGGCTCTCAACCACAAGGTTGCCAGTTAGATTCCTCGACTCCTGCAAGGGATGGTAGGCTGCACCCCCTGAAACTAAGATTGAACGCGGCACCTTGAGCTGAGCTGTCGCTGAGCTCCCGGATGGCTCAGTTGGTTGGAGCGTGTCCTCTCAACCACAAGGTTGCCAGTTCGACTCCCCGTGGGCTGTGCCCCCTGCAACTAGCAACAGCAACTGGACCTGGAGCTGAGCTGCACCCTTCACAGCTAAGACTGAAAGGACAACAACTTGAAGCTGAATGGCACCCTCCACAACTAAGATTGAAAGGACAACAACTTGACTTGGGAAAAAAAAGGCCTGGAAGTACACACTAAAATAAAATCTTTAAAAATAAGATCTTTAAAAAAATTCCAATAAAATCTTTCAAAAAAATGAATAAAATGAGCCTGTGACATTAAGGAAAGGAGCAGCAGCATTTGCTGCCACATGACATCACGGTCAGCAGTCACCTTTACCACTCGGTTAAGGTATTATTCCCAGGTTTCTCCACTGGAAAGTTACTCACTTTCCCCTTTCCCTAATTCTATTCTTCGGAGGTAAGTCACTAAGTCTAGCCCACCCTCAGGGAGCGGTGAGGAGTAGGAATTAAACTCTATTTCCTGGAGTAGGTGAGTATCTACATGCATTATTCAGAATTCTTCTGTAAGAAGATTTCAGACCGAAGGATTTTAATGTAACTGCACCAAAAGAGAATATCCATGATTATCCAAGAAGGCTATTAAAATAGCCCTCCCTTTTCCAAATACATAGCTGTGTGAGGCCAGATTTTCTTCATACATTTCACCTAAAACAATATACTGCACAGATTAAATGAAGAAGAGAGTCCAGCTGCCTTCCATTAGCTAGATAATAAAGAGATATGCAAAAAAGGTAAAACAGTGATACTTACTATTTTTGTTTTGGAAAATAGATTTTAATAAGAATGTTATTTATGTTAACATGTAATGGGTTTATTATTATCCTTTCAAAATGAATTATTGAGTAATTGTCTTAAATTTCTCAGGTTTAATTTCAAACACAATAAATATCGAAAAATGTGACCCATGGGAGAACATGAGCTCTGAAGTCGAACAGCCCTGGATTTGAACTTCAGCACTGCCATTTAATTAGCCATTACTAGCTGTGTGATCATGAGCAAACTGCAGAACTTTTCTGAGCCTCAGTCTCCTCACCTCCAAAGCAGGCTCATCATAATCCTGCTGCCCACAGGACTGTTGTGAATATCAGAGACCATATTGGTACCTACAGCAAAGACGGTCTGGGAGCCGCCAGGTGATCAGTACATGGTAGCTCCTATTAATTTATGAATGTTCTACCTCAATTCTAAGGTACCATCAACTTACTACCAGCTTAGTCAGAGAAAGACTAAACTACACTACAATTAAAAGATGCATTTCAACCTCAGAAATATCTTTTAAAATATTAAATGCATCTCTCACACCAATATTGGTGTTTCTAATTCAAGGCATGTGAGGCATCTGAGATTTATCCTTAGTTAAGCCAAGTTGACACAGTCTAGAAATTTCATAGTCTAGAAAATCCGTTCACATGCATGTATGTTGATCGGTTTCTTAAATCACAGGGTGGGTTTTTGCAGGGTGAGATGGGGGTAGGGAGAGTCCTTTAAATAAAGTTTACTTAAAACTGTGAGTTGAGCCAGTTCACTCAGATGCAACCAGCCAGACAAACTATTCCCTGAAGGCCAGATCTGATCAAGTTCCCAGCACTTACTCAGAAACTGCCTTTGGTTCTGCAGGTTTGTTGGCCCTTTCCTGCTTTGGCTCAGACCCCTTTACAGGCAACAATGTCTGGAAGCCTAGAAGGTTAGATTGTTAGACAATTAGGCATCCCAACAATTTTCATCTTTAGCGTGCTCATGCTCAAAGAATGAAAATATTTTCAGCAGCAAATGAGCCGAGGAGGGACACTTATCAGCCATAGATATAAACACCGCATCGGGTCAAGTCAACGCTAGTCTAGTCAATTCAGTCTGGTCAGTTTCTCACATCTGCTTTCCCAAGGACCCAAACATAAGCAGTTAAAAATTCTTGGTCAATGCTGTCTGTCGAAAGTTAAATTCTTTTGCTATTCCCAGCTTGTGATCATTTAAAAGGAATTTTCCAAAGCAAGGTCTAATATTAGACTCAAAATGAAGTTTCCATTCCACTGAGGCGCTATTCTCACCAAAGTAACTACCGCATAATCAGATTGTCTTGGAGCAATTCGTTTAAATGCAGATGGACATACTTGAAATACCAGCTCGATAGCACCAACAGATCTGACTGGAAAGGGCCTTACTCTAGGAGAAATTGTTCGTGTGAGTTAGGCTTCTTAGACTGAAAATTAAATTTTCCTTGGGGCTCCCTTTCACACTCCCCCACACCCAATATGCTTAAACTTTTGCATCTGATCCAGAGCCACATTCTTTTAGGTTTTGAATTCCTGGGGAGAAGTCCTGTTTTCTGGACCTTCTTGCTGGTAAGCAGTACAACAACAACAAAAGACACCCCTCCTCTCTAATCATGCTTTTGGAGACTAGGCCTGTCCCCCACTGAACCATTCACTGCAGGGAGTTTAGTTTTCAGCCTCATCAATGGAGCAATCAAAAGGAAAATGTAAACAAGTTGTCAATAGAGAAATGTTAAAATCTGAGCACAAACAGCATTCTTCTTAACCTGAGCACTGGAGGGAGTAAGTCAGGGTTGAAAGCAGAAAAGCAATTTGGGAGAAACTAACAAAAGACTAAACCAAAACTAAAAAAAGATTATGAACTGATGGATTCTTAACTTCCAAAGAGAAAAATGAAAATACAGCAATCAGCAGAAGATGCAATTATAGGCATTAAATAACACTAAAACGTTTAAATATCCATAAAGAAACTTGATAAACTACATACAGAATAAAGCAGACATTGCTGTCACAGTTAGGGCTTGGAGAGAACCCTTTTTGGCGAGCTGTAAGAGGTCTTGCAGTATTCTAGTCACTTTGAACTGTCCTGGGAAGGAAGGAAAAAGAGATCACTAAGAGAATGAAAGCAGGCCTGTTCTCAGAGTTCAGGGCTCTATGAATAAATCTCTATTCAAATTCAGAATTATAAGCAAATTAATATGAAATACCCTGGATTGTACATTTTTCTATAACTGCGATGTGTTCAAGGCAGGGTACTGGCATAGATGAAATCAGAAGAACATGTCTTCATTGTGAGATGAACTAAGTAACTGAAATAATCTATACACGCAGTACAATTGGGATCAAATTTCTGCCTCTGTCTGCTTCCATTGCTCCCCCAAATTAAAGTTTATTTGCATACTCTCCCTGGATTGGTAAACCGGCCAGAATGGTAGCAGGTTGCCACATTTGCATCTTTTAACCTTACCACATGCCAGGTTCAAATTCTGAATGATACCATTTATATGTTGATAGATTCATCAGCTGGATAGTGATCAAGCTGACAAAGGGTACTTGTAACTAACTGCCTGTTGAAAACAGGGACCCATTTGCTATCATACAAGTTTGATGTCAACGAAGTGAAATGGAACAGTAGACAGACTAATTGAAACAGCTAAGGAACAAAGCCAAGAGGATAGATGAAGTAGAATGGGATTAGGAACAACTCGACACAGCTGTGCTAATAAAAAGTGACATACAGTAGTCAGAAAGACCTAATAATGTGAGCAGAAGGCAAACAGTCCGTGGGGTCCTAAAATGCCGCTCAAACAGCAAGTAGAAAACAAACAGAAGATCCAATAATGAGAAACTCAACCAAAACATTTTGTATTCACCATTACTGCTGTGTCGCACAAGTCCAGGGACACCATTAGCATAGAGGGCAAGGCTGAATGGTCCCCCTGAAGTTGTGTGATGCCCCTCACCAACCAGGGGTGGCACAAATGAAGCACTTGTTTTTAAAGGATTCCCAGTTTATCTAATAAAATTAAAATAATTCAATTAAGTAAGAATCCATTCAGTTTCTAAGAGGGAGTTCTATGGAACTAGTGATAAAAGAAGGACATACTCTATAAGGCAGAATTTAGGGCCCACATAATTAAAACATATGGGATAGAGGATTTATTTTAATGGCCATACTTAAGATCTCCCAAGGAAACCAGTTTGCATGTTAGTAGTCAGGGAAGTCAAATACTTTAAACAGAATTGTATGTAGTCTGATTTACAAGAAGTAAACAAACTGATCAAGTGATATAATGTATATGAACGTGTTTTATAACCCATAAACTACAATGCTGTGTAATGTGAATGAAAAAAAGGGGCCATATACTAAACCCTTGGGGGATGGGGGGCGCACATGGCAGGCCTGACAAGCTTGGTGACCAAAAGTAACCACATTGGATGGTCTGATCATAAATTCCTAACTGGGCAGGCCAAGGTGAGTAGTCACGTTCCGGGCCTATAGCTTCCTTAGCAAAGGTCAGTCTTTACCTTAAGAGCCCTGTCCATTGTTCATACATGTAGGATAACATACCTTTGAAATGTCAGAGAAATTTTCTTTTCTAGACCTCTCAAAGGCACAACTGCAGGCACCAGGGCACAAGACCACCAGAAGATGAGATCACAGAACCTCTCATTGTCATCTTGTTGCCCACATACAGTCTCTATGTGCTATTAAGTAACTATTATCTATCCTGTACCCACCAGTGTAAAAGAAGTATTTCTCCTTTTTTGCTTTTTATCCAGTTCTAGAGATTTCCTGCTTTACTTTCTCCTGCCTCCTGAATCTACCACCAATAGATTTCAAGTAACCCTCCTTACATTTTCTCCTTTTATTCTATTGTATAAAATAAGCTGCAAAACCGCTATTCTCTGGAGCATTTTTTCACTCTGTTGAGATTCTGCTTCTGGACATGTCCTCAAAATTTCGCTCCAATAAACTCTTATAAAACTTTTCTATGGACTGGACATACTTTCGTTGACAGTATCAAAAACTCTAGACCCACAAGTCCATTCGTTCACTCAAGTATTTATTGAATACCTAGTATGTAACAGGCTCCATATGTCAGGGAACATTCTAGTGGGGGAGACATACACTAAGAGAAACAGACAATAAAAAAAGTATGTCAGACTGTATAAAACGTGCTATGGCGAACAAACTAGCAGGGGCAGAATTACATTTAACATACGATGGTCAGAGATCCTAGTAAGGCAACACTTAGGCAAAGCTGGAGGGCATTAAGAAGCCAACTGAAGCAGATAAAGGGCTGGGTACGGGGCTTCAGGTAGAGGAAATAGTAAGGAAAAGCAGGGAGGCCAGTGTAGCTGGAACAGAGTGAGCGAGAGGTAAAGAGGTAAAGGTGGGGTGCAGATCATGTGACCATTAAAAAGACTGTAGCTTCTACTCTGAGGTGGGAAGTCACTGGAAGGTTCTGAGCAGAAGAGTGACCTGATCTGTATTATGTTTTAAAAGGATCACTAGCTGCCGTGGTTAAGAAAAGCCTTGGCAACTGGTGGGAAGAAGATGGGAGTGTGAAGGACTGAAGCAGGGAAAAGCGAAATCCAGTTGTTATTCCAGTAACTTAAGTGAGAGGCGCCAGTTACTTGAAGTAGCTGGTGATAGTGGAAGTGATGAGAAGCACTGATATTCTGGATATACTCGTATGTTTAGATAGAGCCAACAGGTTTTGCTGATGGATTGATTGAATGTGGGGCAGAAGAAAAAGAGAAGAGTCCAGGCTGACTCTAAGGTTTTTGGCCTGAGCAATGGGAAGGCAGAGTTGCCACTTACTGAGGACTGGGGAAGGTACCCGGTTGGAAGGAAGAAATCGGTTCAGTTTTAGACAGGTAGGTGAATACACATCTACGTGTGGCCTCTCCAGTAGGATCTCCTCTCCCCAACTCCTTCTCTTTGTGAGATGCCAAATAGATACCCTAGTGGAGATGGCAAACAGGCAGTTATACACCCAAGTCCAGAACTCCAAGAGAGTGAGTGAAATGTGGGCTGCAGATAAAAACTGCAGACACCCAGTAAGATCACCTAGGGAGGGGGTGTGGCTGCACAAGGGACCCAAACCCTGATCCTGGGGCATGACCATGTTTCACAGGTTAGGAAGTGGAGATAGAATTGAAAAGAAGACTCAGAAGGAAGGGCCAGTTGGGGTAAGAAGAGAATAAAGAAGAGAATGGTGTTTTGAAAGCCAAGCCAAAAACAAAACACAAACAAACAAACAAAAAAACTATGCCAAGAAGCAGAGAGAAGTCAAAAGTATCAAATGCAGCCAAAAGGTCATGAAAGACGATTTTGATGACAAAAGATGTTCAAGATTAAGAAAGGTCGGAGATGAAAAATCTAAGGATTGTTATTTAAGTGCCATGCCCAAGTTCCTGTCCGGTGTGATTTCCACGACAGCCTTTCCTGCTTCTACCCGGGAGACACAAACTGGTCTGCGTCTGCCAGGTAGCCTTAACCAGAGAGAAAAGGCCTATGTCATTAGGGCAGAGTTTGGCTTGTCCTCTCCAAAACACCTCCTTCTTTGAGTACCCACTTCCGGAAATGATACATTGGATTTCCAATCACCCAGGCTTAAAACTCGGAAATCAGCTTTGTTTCTCCTCTCCCTCATATCTCCCCTCCCCTTTTTTTCTTCCTTTTTAATGAAGAATGAATGAATACATACTATCGACCCAGTAAAGTATACCTGTGGGAACACCACCACGAAGGGCACATAACAGTGGACCATAGGGGTGAATGGGCAGGGGAAGCGGCCAGGAGCAAGGACTAGGGCACAGAGAGTGGTAATAGCAGTGGCTGAGGAGGGTAAGCAGAACGCAGGTTCCAAGGCGAATACAGACCCGCGTGTGGCCTCTCCGGTAGGATCTTCTCTCTCAACCCCTTCTCTTTGTTGAGAGCAAGTCCCTAAAGCATAGGGAAATCACACAGTGGTCCCGCAACATATCTCATGATGATCAAATGGCAACACAACCTCAGAAAAAAGAAAGCAATTCCCCCAGTGTATTTAGCCATATCTGCAATATTGTGTTCAGGTCTGTATTTTACGGGAGGCAAACTGAGGCGAGAACTACCAAGATCCTTTAAGTAGTATAAACTAGATCACATAAGGAGCAAATAAAGAGGACACAGACATTTAGCTAGAAGACAAACCAGGACAGGGAGGAGACATGACCATAGCCTTCACATCTCTGAAATGAAAGGCAATCATTTGGTTCTTACGCTTCCTCACCCAACAACTTGTTACCTACACACGTGTACCTCCATTTACCATGAGGCCAATGGTCTCCCTGATTAGGTCATAAATTCCCTGATGGCAGCGGTCTCCGTTGTATTCACCTTTGTATCACTCCTAACCACCAACCCCACCAAGTCCAGCACAATACCTGTCACTTCCCGACTCTGATACACACCAAGGGAAACCTTCTGAACCACAACAGTATTATAGGCACTCAAAAGTGCCCATTTTCCATCAACAACTGAATTAGGGAGAAAACTTAAAGTAGGTTTCAAAGGCCATCAGAACCCTGTGTCAAGGACACCGTCCTTCCATCCTTTGGCCTCCATAGGCTTCTCATGCTTTCATTGTCCAGACAATCAAATGACTCGATCTTCTCCAATCATAACCTCACGGTTTTACTCATCCCCACAGAACAGGTAGGAGGGAGCCTCTCCCCAGGGGAACGGTCAGGAATCACAGTCCCCACGCCCTTTAACTCACTGTGCTAACCCAACCCACTGGGACTGCCTGCCACAGTCACACCTGGGCTCTGGGTAATAGTAGATAAGGTCCTTTCCCTACTCATTTCCCTCTCAATTCAACAGCTACAAAATCAAAAGAAAAATAAACCCTGAATCATAAGCCACATTACACAACCATGAAGCCATTTTCCCACAGATTTTTGTAAGGAATACGTGAGTTAAGTTCTTATATGCCTTGCAGGTCTTCTACTGATGAATGTGATGATAAATCTAGTATTATAACATGAGTACAATGGTTAAGTTTGCTTAAGGAGAAGTAATACAATGTAATTTTGGGAGCTATCACCTTACTATTTCTGTACTGCTTAAAGATAAAACGAAAACAACAAACTTCATGTTTTTTTTTAAGTACTTATTTTACCTTACCATCCCCACCAGAGCTAAGTGCATTTTTTCCAATTGAATTTTCCCACCATAAAATACACCAGAAAAATGTGACACAGATCTTAAAATAGTCCTATATAAACAATACAGGAGTATATATATAGCAGCACTTGCTGTATATAGAAATCACTGGTTTTAAGTGATGATAACAGTTGCTATTCTGAAACACAAAAGCCCTCTTTTACCAAAAGGCTTACTATTTCCAAATTCCAATGGCTGACCAGTTAAGTGGATGCCCATGTCTCCTCAGCAGGGCAGCTCCTCCACTCCAGACATGTGGGGGGCCATCTCAGCCATCAACAACCTCCCTCTCAGTTAGGTCATGTCTACCAGGAGGTTTACTGGGATATGGAATCATGGTTTCCTAAAAAACTAATTTTTTTTTGTGAGGGTAGCTGTTTATTTGATACAGATGATATTTCTTAACAGGACCATTTCAGGGATAGAGCTCTGAATTTATCTACTAATTTAATAGATTATAACAGCTGTTAGGAAACAGGCCTGCTGTTTTTTGGCCACTCACACTCTGAAAAGTAAGGAAGGAGCCACTCAGTGAAATGCTCAGTCTTTACATGACTTTTTTTTTTTCTTTTTTCAGGAGAAGCAAAACCACTGCCCTCCCCAAGGTGACTGCAGAGTCCTGGGCACACCGGGCACTCCCAGAAGTCTGAGCACACAGGCCAGGTTTGCCAGGGCCCAGACCAATGTCGCACGTGGAAGCACCCTCTCTTGCTTCTATTTGCTTTGGATAAGTTTCATAACATTTAAATTGAGTTTGGTCCCATCTTCCCAATCTTAACTGAAATTTCTTATTCTATATCCCTAAAATAGAAATACCTGAAAAAGAGGAAAAAATTTCAAGTTGAAAATATCTTTTAAGACGATTAATGTTTAAAAGAATTACGTCTGTGGATATCTTTAAAATGTTATTATTTAATTATTGTTGACTGGTTGAACTTCACTTCATAAAAATCTCTCATTCGATAAGATCAGAAATATCATACACTGAGAAAATTCAATCCAGGTGGTTCTCAGATTTTGACAGCTGCATCTGGAGATTTGAGAAAGGTATAACTGCCTTCAAGGATACAACATTTACATGTTAGAAAAGTTCCTGGGGCCAGCCCAGTGGCTCAGGCGGTTAGAGCTCCGTGCTCCTAACTCCGAAGGCTGCCAGTTCGATTCCCACATGGGCCAATGGGCTCTCAACCACAGCGTTGCCTGTTCAACTCCTTGAGTCCTGCAAGGGATGGTGGGCTCCGCCCCCTGCAACTAAGATTGAACACAGCACCTTGAGCTGAGCTACCGCTGAGCTCCCGGATGGCTCAGTTGATTGGAGCATGTCCTCTCAACCACAAGGTTGCCAGTTCGACACAAGGGATGGTGGGCTGTGCCCCCCGCAACTAGCAACAGCAACTGGACCTGGACCTGGAGCTGAGCTGCGCCCTCCACAACTAAGACTGAAAGGACAACAACTTGAAGCTGAACGGCACCCGCCACAACTAAGATTGAAAGGACAACCACTTGACTTGGAAAAAAGGCCTGGAAGTACACACTGTTCCCCAATAAAGTCCTGTTTCCCTTCCTCAATAATAAAAAAAAAGGCTTTATAAAAAAAAAAAAAAAAGAAAAGTTCCTGAACTATATTAAAAGTACAGATACCTGCCTGGTACGTTGTAGGCATGCAAATATTTACTGAATGAGTAAATCCACAAATTTACCTAAATCCTTTGAACATATTTTTATTTTCAATCTATACAATTTTCTGGGCTGAAATATTCCATTGGTCCTAAAACTACCTCCTGCACATTTTCAGATGTTCCTTCTGTACTTATATATCTTGTCTGGCAGTGTTTTTGAGGTTATAACCATATCTTCTCTACGTTATCATCATTACAGAGTGAAGATTCCATCTTTTTACAATATGCCCAATATTTCACCTAAAGATTTAACCTTGATTTTTACAAAACATTTTTATATTAAACATTACACTAAACTGTCTATAATCTTCCCATCAGGCATACTTTCTTCCAATCATTGAATAGATACTGAGTATGTACTTTATTCCCAGCACAGTGCTAGTATAGATAGATATCTATCTCCTTAAGAAAACATGATTTTTTTTATGAAAAGATGGATTAGAAAATAATTATTCATACTGTGGAAGGATTCTTTGTTTTACAAAATGGATCATTCTTAAATTAGAATTTTAATTTTGAGATAATTATACATTCATACGAAACTGTAAGAAATGATAGTAAGATCTGGTGTATTTTTACCCAAAAACCCATATAACTTTACCCTCTTCCCCCAATGGTACATCTTACAAAACTACAGCACAATATACGACCAGGATATTGCCATGGATACCGTCACAGCACCAAGCTTCCATCACCACCAGGATCTCTCAGGTTGCCTTTTACAGCCACACATACTTCCCCGCCTACTCTCAAAACAGATCATGTTAATAGCTTCTCTGGTGAAGTAAGTGCTTAGTTTTCTACTGGTAGTGGCTCCTAGCTTTAGCTTTCAAGTTTAAACAAATATTAAAAACTCACAAAATGGCTATCAATGGGAAAACATTTTTCAGTCAACAAAAACTTGTTTTACATCAAGTTTGAAAATTCAAGAATGGGGTCCAATCCTGACAAGATGAGTTAACCGGGCTTCCCTGGTTGAGACACACAGCAGGTTGTTATATAACTGGCTGCTCAGAGAGGACTGTTTTTGGACAGCAGCAGAGACACCAGCCTTGATTCAAAAAATGTCTGCAGTACTGCTTTCCAGGCCTCTGGCCTCTCAGGATGTGATGGATTTTTGATGTGTCAACCTGGAGAAGTAATAGTCACCAGTAATTAAACACTAATCTAGGTGCTGCTGTGCAGGGATTTTATAGGTGTAATTAGGGGTTAACTTTAAGGGTGATATCCTGGGTGGGACTGACTTAATCAGCGGGAAGGCCTTAAAAGCAGGGTGAAGGCTTTCCGAGGAAGAGAAGTCCACCCGACAACTGCAGACCATGCCTATGGGGTTCGTGTCTATTTATGACCTCTTTCTGATGGCCTGCCCTACTGACTTTGGACTTTCTTAGATTACAATAACGTACCTGAGCCTGTTCCTTATAATAAATCCCTTAATGAATGTTGTATGTTGTGTGTCTTCTACTGGTTCTGCTTTTGAACTATGACTGAAAGACTCAGGACCCACGACACAAAGGAATTTAGAAAGCAGATAGCAAAAGAAAATTAGGATTAGACTATGTTTTCATTTCCCAAACCCAAAACAAGGAATAATTCAGTCTATGAAGACAAACTAATACGTATGTTGTGCCAGAGAGATCTACTCAATGAACTTCCTTGGAGAATTAGCAATTACAGTAATCTTTTGGGACAACAACAAAAATTAACCTAGACTAAACTGTGGCTGCATTTAAAAGACAAGAGGCCAACTCCATCAAATGGCCTATCCTATTAAAAACAGCCCTGTGGTCCTCTCACCGGTTAGGAGTCCAGGCCACAAACAATGATGGACTCACATTCCCACACCACCACTAGCTTGTTCTCGGTCTTTGCTTGTGCTTCAGTCTTGCTGTCGGATACCTTAGCCAGAAACCAAAGAGAGGCAATTCATAGAAGTTTCCAGTCATTATGTGACTTGCTTAATGGCCCATCTAAATGATTTGTGAGAAAATCTCGTGAACCAACAGAACACAAACTGAAGAGTTTTTTTCCATTATTCCTGTCTCCCAGAGTATTTAAAGACTTGGATTTTCCCATCTTTTGGGGAAATATTTTCTTATAAATAGTGAGGCATACCGGGCATCTCCACATCATCTTTTTTGGTGGTCTGTAACACTCACTGTATTCTCACTGGAATGTTTTCCTAGTAAAGGACCGGCAATGGAAAACATGGCTAAGACAAAAGATGGCTTTCAGGCTGAGATGATGGGAACCATCTTTCCCAAGAGACAGGTAGTTCTTCTATAGAACTGTGGGGTTTATTTTAGAACTGATGAGTCTATTTTTGTCTTTCCTTTAGACTTGCAGCCTTCCTAAGGATAGACTGACTGACTATCCTAATGAGGTAATAATAGTCCAAAAGATCAGTAACAGTCCAACATATCTAATAGTAAGAGATTTTAAATAGAGAAATACACTTCTGCTGCTAAGGCCAAATATCAGTGTTCTAATTTTATGATTAATTTTAATTTTCTTCCGTTCCTTTTTCATGTCTTAGTTTTTAGACCAATAATCATTTTGAATTTTGTTTTGCAGTCCAAAGCTCTTGATTTCAACTAAACTAGTTCTTGGATGATTTCTACAACAAAGGTAGACAAGGTTGGTAAGTAGACAGTCATACATAAAAACATGGCCCTACGGTGATATTCACAGTGAACAAAAACTGCTTACATCTAGACAACGTGCTCAAACCACAGCACACATTTGCTTTTGCAGCACACATTTTAAGGAGAGGGGAGAAGTCATCAGTTCTTTTTAAACCTGCTTAAAGGGGAAACTAAGGGCTGGTTTTGTTAAAAGAAGAAAGACCTTATCCCCTTTTCTCACACAACTCTCCTCTTTTCAGGAAGTCCTTCCTGATGACCTCAAGTTGGAATTTCTGAGGAGGTGGAACTGCTATTATATATCATACAGTTAACATAAGTTACTTATTATGTATTATAATAAAGTTCATAATCATGATATGAGGGGGGAAAAGGACTATCAAAATTACCCTGTCACTGAGTCCAGAAGTTGGAGGGAAAATCAAAAGTCATCTAGTTCAAATTCTTATCTAATGTATTTATCCCATCTATACATTTTCTGCAAATAAACTTGAAAAAAATGAAAACATACATATTTTGAGGTTTTCCTCATTGACCTGAGATAAAAGTCCTAGCATTTTATTTTTCTGATTTTTCTGTCTCTAGAAATCTTAAGTACTTCATTGCCATTGTAGAGGAGAAAAGATGCAATCAGATAAATTTAAAAACCAAACATTTTCTATTATAAATTCCTTCACAATTCCTTCTCATCTGCCCATTATCTACCTTTCCCCCAGTATCTCTTTAAAATGTGTAGGAAATAAAAGAAAGAAGTTTTTCAATATCTATGAGAAAAAAATCACCACCTAAATGTCTATCAATAGAAGCCTGGTAAAATAAATTCTAGTATTATCTATACAATGGAATACTATGCAGCTTTTAGAAAGAATCAAAGATCTACATAAGTTTTTATGAAAAGTTACCCAAAATACATTTTAAAAAACTGGAATATTAAACAATATGATCCCACATATGTAAATTGTATATACATAGAAAAATTCTGGAAAGAACTAGCTAACTGTAGCATGTTGACTGAAATCTACAGTACTGTTAAAAGTTTGTGTCCTACAAACAGATTAATTCCGAGAAAGTCTCTCTTCTCATCAAAAAGGAAAAAAAGAATATAGATTTATAACTGTGTAACATTGCATTACTGTATATAATCCTAACAAGAGAAAATGTTTAATTTGACTAGGAATGAATGAGAATAAGATCAATGTTAACATTAGATGTCTCTTAAGCGCCACCTGAACATCCTCTAAGCCCCATGGCTTACTCCTTCCACTGCCACAGCGACCAGTTCCACACAGGCTTGGACGGGGTTCATGCCCATACAATCACTGCTAGCAGACATCCAGCTCATGGCACAGCTCATGATACAGCTCAGTGTGCTTCTCACTCCTCCTGCCCTGGGACTTCTCCTGAAACCCACTCTGCAGTTAAGCACATGCAATCCAGAAATGGGGAGGAATTAATGCCTGTGAAAGTATACGTTCCCCTTTTGTACTCAAGGGGACAGTCCTGAGAGCATTTTGTAAGGTTCCTTGCAAAAGGCCCTACAGATAGGATAGAACATCTGTTGCCTATAGCTGAGGCTGTATCCAATGCACTATCACACTCCAGAATTTCCTTTCCTTTCTCCCCATTATACTTCCCATGTCCTGACCTCCTGCTCCCTGGAGTCCCTTTCCAAATACACTTCCCTGCACCAAGCCTTTATATCAGGCTGCCGTTCAGGCTAAGACAGAATCAGATGAGTGCAAAGCTTTTCTACCAACCAGTTTCTGGCTTCATACATTTCATCCTCTTCTATTTCCATGATTCCAGTGCCAGATATGTTAGGACACATATCTCGACACAATGCTGGTCCTGCACCTTTATTTCACATTACCAGGTGAGCTGACACAGTGGGCAGGAGTATTTCTCAATGTCACTCCCATACTGGGGTGGCTAGCAATAACTATACATTGAAAGGACTGCAAACCCAAACTAAATGTATCCTCAGCTCAACTTTCCCACAGTTGGATTCCCCAAAATGCCTGGGAGCACTCCAATATCACCAGACACAAGAAGAGAGAGAGAGAGGGAGAGAGAGTAACTCAAAGTAGCAAGAGACCAATCGTAGTTAAAATATCTGGATTTCACAAATTTTACAAAAACGTAGCCATGTAAACTTTTGCAAGGCCCCTTCCCAAGGCCCACACATATGAAGCACTTAAGCTTGAACTAAATTAGCTTTATGGTAAGTCTGCTTTTTCCTCTGCACTACTCAAGTAACTGTAACAAAAGTAGACATTAACCCATAGACTGAAAACTAAAAATCTATGGAATAGCACCATTCCAGTCCAACCTTCTTTCCTAAACTTCAGATATAAAAATATCCCAATTGCCTACTTGGTCCTCTTGTCCTACAAGCATCTCATGTTCAACACATCCAAAACTAAATGTACCACCTTCTTTACCTAACCTGTTCCTCCACTTCTATTCCTTTTGCTGAGTAATGGCACCACTATGTATCAAATGTGAAGCTGTGGGAGTCCTCTTAGATTCCTCCTTTTCCTCTTATTTCACCCTGCTGTCATAACTTGGTTACCAAACACTGTGTTAAGTGCTAAAGTTAAGGCTATCTCCTAAATATCTACAGAATCTTTCCCATATTCTCCACCCCCCATGACCAGCTCACCTTACTACTTATAAGTCCTCACTATTTCTCTTCTGAACTGCAACAATCTTCTGTCTTTCTAACTTGAACATAATCTCTTCAAAGCCATCTCACCGATGCCATAGTAATCTTTCTGAAAAGCAAATCTGAACATGTTATTCCCCTGCTTAAAATTCTTTCATGGCATCCCATTACATTTGGGATTGTTTCAGGGCTTCAGTATGGCTTCCCATGCCCGTCATGACACGATCCCTGGCTCCTTCTCCAGCTCCATCTTCCACATCTTTGCTCATTCCATGTCATAGCACACCTTTTGCCATTCTCCAATCTACGTATGCTATTTCATGGTTCTCTTTGCCAAGGACACCTTCCTCCTCTTGGCTCCTTTACTCTTATTCTCACTCAAAGATGTAATTCAGTATCGTCTCACCCTGGAAGCCTTCCTAACCTCACACCTATGCCGGCTGGGTTTGGTTGTCCTGTCTCTGCGTTCCCATGGAGCCTTCACTACCTCCATCGGAGCATTTATTATCCTGTAGTACGATGTTTTCTTTCTTCCTATACTGTGAGATTCTTGAAGGCAAGAGTTCTTTCCTAGCGAAAGCCTCAGAAGCTAGCACAGTGCCTGGTATACACTACTCCCAAAGCTGAATGCTGAGTAATAGCTCAAATTAACCACAAGAAAATATGAACAGGGATGAAGATCAGGAAAAATGATATTATCTTTGTTAGCTCTTGTCATAGATTGTTTTTCTTCCTGGGACACAATGCAATAAACGAGGCCAACCAGTGACTGCCGGTTGACTATAATTTTAGCAACCGTTTCCCAGAAGAGTGACCAATTTAAGCTAAGGCCTTGTACATAAAAGACTCTTATTTCCTATTTAATTTAATTGTACTGATTTTATTATTTTAACTCCTATTGGCACCAAAGTCTAGAAAAGTTACAATAGAGTTTGTCCCCAGATGCAGCCAGCTTGAAAAACAAGTAGAAATCAAACTCTGTGCTCCTTCCTGTTGAGGTTGAGAATATCTTCAAAGAATTTTCATTGTCTTCGTAAATATACAACATGAATTCAGTCTGAAAACTGAGACTCAGATATTCAAATATGATGGCATGTCATGTTAAAAAAGTGATGGGAATTTAGCTTACTTAATGAATGAATGTTCAAAAGAACTCAACATTCATTTGCTTATTATGAAAAGACCTTTAGAAACAGACCATTCTTGTGTGGGACCTGCCCTCCATCAAAACAACAACATGTCTTAAGCTTTCTGGGAGAAGGTTCTACAACTGCCTGATAAGAACATCACCTTGGCTCCTGACATAACACTCAGAAGATCTAGGTTATCCATGGTCACTGATCCTTCATCCAAAGTCAGTTTTTAGAGTTCAAATGTGTGATGGGACCGCGGAGAATACTGTCATTACTTAAGTGCTGAGACCGAAGTGAGACAGGTCTGAGTTTGGATCTTTCGGTTCTGCTACGTACTAGCCGTGTGACCGAGGATGAGTCATTTATCCTCTCTTAACCTCTCACTTTAATCATCTGTAAAACAGAGACAAATCCTAAGTTTACCATGAAAATTGAATGAAAAATATGGAATTGAACACGGTGCTTGGCACATAGTAAGTAATCAATAAATGATAATGATTATGTTATTGATGAACTTTCTCCTGGTTCTAGAAGTTAAAAATTATTTCAAATGTACACATGTAATACCTTTTAATGTCTACAGAAACGGAATCTTAAGATCATTGGGATTATTCAGCGACAAGTACCTTCTTTTAAAATATAGGCTTCTATCAAAGAGCATAATTTTTATCCCCTGAGCATTCAATTCTATGTAGGCTGATTTTGTTTTCATGTTCTTCAGTACAGTAACTCTACAAACTGTTCACTCCGTCTGAAAACCAAAAGTTTGCAGCTCGGTGGATCAAAAGGGTTATGGAGAGTGTCCTCCCTCCCCTCTCACCTCTAGAAGTAGTTGCTCCCGCTTACTGGATGAGGCAGTGGGGAGGGCGGCCCATGAAGGAAGCTTGTACAGCCACTGCCTTTGTCATGTTTCCTCTGTGAAGAAACAGAAGACTTCAGTTCCTGGGATTGATTAAGCTCTAGAATAGAGAACTAAGGAACTAATTTGTATTTTCCTAGGAATCTCATCTCTCTTTGGGCGTAGTAGCACTATTGCAGCAAAACTATTACACATTTTTTTGCGTCTTTGTCAAGGAACTGGAATGATAAACACAGGTAGCTTGCAATACACAATAAACTGAAGGAAGTTGGCACAGAGCAGAGAAAGACTCAAAGACTAGGGGAATGAGAAGAGGAAAACAAACAATGAAAAAATAAAGGATATGCGATAATCATACCAACCCTGACGTTTGAAGAGCTGTTGTGAAGATTACTATGTGTAAATCGGAATTCACTTGAGGTTAATATGGCCTCCTCTGGTGCTGGTTATGGAGTCATTCAACAAATATTTTAACTGAGCACTCACTATATACTAAGCACTGTACTAAGCACTAGGGATTACAACAAAAACACATACAAGTAAGACTATTCTTTACTGTCAAGAAACTGGGAGTCTAGTGGGGAAGAGAAGGCAAGTAAAATTACAATATGGCAGACTCTAAAGTGACCTCCATATAACAATGTGCTGATTCACTGACACACTCCATTCTGCCTGTAAAACACACTGACGGAGGCCTCCAGCATACTAAATGCGTTAGGCTAGTAGGCTACTATCTAGTACTCTGCATAGATTAAGTAGAATATTTACTGAGAATTGGTTATTTTTGTCCAAGCCTATCTGTGACATCTCTACTTACTGCTGCAATTATGCAATTTAAATATTATAGAAACTGATAAGAATAAAAAGAGAGTTGATTTAATGGAAACAATGATGAATTCTCTGGAATCAGTAAAAGCAAGTTGCTTAAAAAACAAACCTACATAACTGATATTGAATTAGCAGTGGGCAAGAGAATTATGAAAAGTGAGGAAAAATCTAGAAAGATTATGCACTAGCATTGTTTTGAAACGCTTTGTATTGCTTATGCCACTTAAAAAAGAAAACTCAAAGTTAGAGAAGATTTAGAAAATTCAGAGAAGATATATTATGTGTGTGGTTCACATATTATTATAGAAAACACCAACCAATAAACCTGCTACACTCAAAGAAAATGCAATGGTCCTACATTAGAAGAATGCTAACACTATTTCCCAATGCCTGTTGAAATAAATTGATTCAGACAAAGAACATTAATGGCTGCTAAGTCCATTAGGTGAAAGGTTGATGGAGAAAAGGATATTCATGTGGTGCTAAAGTATCACCCCATGGATAATATGTGGAAAGGGGAAAACATATCTTTACAATGGAGACAGTTGGCAATCACCACCTTAATCAAGTGATCAAACTTAACATCATTAATAGTGGACAACCAGACTTTATGTGCCACCTGATGTAATGCACTGTGAAGTACATTTCATCCTTTACTGAAGTATTCTTGCCAAAAGTGTTTAATCAAGAATCTGGATCTAATTTCCAGTGTATAGAAACTGCAGGAGATAAATTATTTAAATGATATCATGAGAAAACAATCGTAGAAACCCAAAAGAAGGACACTCTACCAAACAAATAGCATGGTTTCTTTAAAAAGCCAATGTCATTATTAATTTTGTTTGGTGTTATTATAACATCAATTTTCTTACATAAGAAAACATCTTTTTTTAAAAAAAGTTTAAGGTGGTGAAATAACATGATGTTTTGAATGTGTTGTAAAATATTCTAGAAAATGGCAAAATGTTGATAATTGAATTGGTGATGGATATGTTGTAGTTCATTGCCTATTATCTCTACTTTTGCATATGTTTGAAACTTATAAAAAATAGAAAACACATTGCCATGAAAAAACTGAGGGAGGCTTATTCTCTCTTAAAAGAGACATAATCAAATGCAATACACAAAAACTTGATTGAATCCTTGTTAGAAAAAAACAACTGTAAATGACATTTTGGGAAGCTGAGGAAAATCTGAATGTGGACTGGGTAGTAAATGATTTGGGAACTATACATTTCTTCGTGATAATGGAATTAGCATTACGCAGAATATGCTGAGCATTTCAGGATGAAGTGTCACGATGTCTGCAACTGACTTTGAAATGGCTCAGAAAAAAACATTAAGAATTATCAAATCTAGGAGATTTTCTGCACTTTTGAACATTTTCATAATAAAAAATTTTAAACAGTTTGAGAAATGATTGCAAGTATGTTTTTTTCAAACAATATATTTAAGGTATGTATATGTACTTTTTTAAAAATTCCATATATCATTTAACTTTGTTGTTTAATGAACCAACTACAGGTAGGAGGGGAGAGGATCCAGACAATGGGGTATTGATAAATGTTTAACAACTGGCTCTCTGGAAAAAACCAGCCCTGGTTTATAGCATTTGCCAATTTCCATGGTGTAAATATCCCTACCATAAATGGTTTCAAGTAACATGATGTCACTGAACACAGAGTTGGGAAGAGATGAGTACAACTGGTCTTTCAAGCCGATAAGAGCCAGTGCCAACACACCACTGGATCCAGATCATAAAACAGAGACATTTCAGCTTAATAAGAGAGAAGGAGTTGGTTTACAGAAAGCAAAGCAAAAAGCAAGGCCCTCTGGACTCTCAGTTGGTTAGAGCACGAGCTCCGAACGACAGGGTTGCCAGTTCGATTCCCACATGCGTCAGTGAGCTGCGCCCTCCACAACTAGATTGAAGACAATGACTTGGAGCTGATAGGCCCTGGAGGGGCGCACTGTTCCCCAATAAACCTTTTTTTTTTTTTTTAAAAAAAAGGTCCTCACCTGACAAGGAGGGATGGAGGAAAGAGGAGGTTTGTGCAGAGAAGACAAAGTATCACAGAATCTTCCTCAAAGGGTTGTTATGAACATTAAATTATATGTAAATTATTCAATACAATGTTTGGTATCCAATTATGACTAACTTACTAAGGCCGTCCTACTATTATTATTTCCTAACCCAATCCATAATCTAAAGGTCATCTCATCTTTTTAAGAAGTCATATGGTGGTTGCCTCTATAAGGGGAACTGAATGGCCAGGCAACTTGCAGATGGGTGAAAGGCAGATAACTTTACAGTGCTGAGCCTTTTAAATTTTGAAAAATGTGAATGTGACTCTATTACTTATTCAAAATATAAATGAAATTAAAATCTATAAATCTTAAGACATGAGTCTCTTGAAAGGGCTCTGCTTTTCTCTTACCTTAAGCCACTAACCTGTCATGTATATAGTTATGCATTCTTCCCTATCATTCCGAATATAATTTAATATCAACAACTACAACCGCAACCCAATAAGAAAAGTTCCAGATCAGCACGCACAGCTGACATGGTAAAAGCTGCAGCTTCACGAGTCTATTTATATATGGAGAAGTCTGAATCTTGGCTGCCTCAGCACCCACGAGAAAATTCACATTAAGTCTTCAATCACTCAGAATGCCACATTTCATTCAAAAACTACATTCATTCAACAAATCTTTACTGAGCACTTTCTATGTATTTGGGCCTATGAATATAGACATGAATAGAACTCGCTGCAACCTTAAAGAGTTCTAACTTTGCCTTGAAAGTCTCCTTTACTAGGAATTTATCTAACCTTAGACAACTATCTTCAGGCTAAAATTACTATAAATATATACTGTGTTTCCCCGAAAATAAGGCCTAGCTGGACCATCAGCTCTAATACGTCTTTTGGAGCAAAAATTAATATAAGACCCAGTCTTATATTACATTATATCATATAAAACCTGGTCTTATGTAATATTAAAATAAGACGGGTCTTATATTTTTTTTTGCTCCAAAAGACGCATTAGAGCTGATGGTCCGGCTAGGCCTTATTTTGGGGGAAACACGGTATTACTACTAATACACACACACACACAGAGTAAAAGCAATTCTTACTTAAAGGAACCAATATTTTCTCATAACTTGCTGTGAAACACGTGGTTAAATGAATCCTGGTTTGAAGCCATAAATTAGAGGTATATTCTTCTGGGGGAAAAATCCATAGGAAAAAAGGATAAGAATAACATGATTGTTAGATGATTAGCAGTGATAAGTCCGACTCTCCACAGGACTCCATGCCTCCATTGGCAAGAGTCATTAAAGCAGCAGAAATCTAGAGGGAATTGTAAGACTTGGAATAAGACAATCCTCCTGCTGGCCTCCTCCATCTTCGAGGAGTGAGAGCCCCAGAACTCTGTGTTTCTGGCAAGACCTGCCCCCTTCTCCCCCTCAATACCCACAGCCTGTCCGTCACTGTCTACCTTGGAACCGTCAGGGCTAATTTCTTTTATTTATTTATTTATTTATTTATTTATTTATTTATTTATTTATTTATTTTATTGGGGGTGACAATTGTTAATGAAATTACATAATTTCAGGTGTATAATTCTGTATTACATCATCTATAAATCCCATTGTGTGTTCACCACCCAGAGTCAGTTCTCCTTCCATCACCATATATTTGATCCCCCTTACCCTCATCTCCCACCCCCAGCCCCCTTACCCTCTGGTAACCACTAACCTATTGTCTGTGTCTATGAGTTTTTGTTTCTCATTTGTTTGTCTTGTTCTTTTGTTGTTTTTGGTTTATATACCACATATCAGTGAAATCATAGGGTTCTCTGCTTTTTCTGTCTGACTTATTTCGCTTAGCATTATACTCTCAAGATCCATCCGTTGTCACAAATGTTTCCTTAACGCCGAATAGTATTCCATTGTGTATATATACCACAACTTCTTTATCCATTCATCTATTGAAGGACATTTTGGTTGTTTCCATGTCTCGGCCACCGTAAACAAAGCTGCAATGAACATTGGAGCACACGTGTCTTTACGTATAAATGTTTTCAGATTTTTTGGGTAGATACCCAGGAAAGTGATTGCTGGGTCATATGGTAATTCTATTCGTAATTTTTTGAGGAACCTCCACACTGCCTTCCATAGCGGCTGCACCAGTCTGCATTCCCACCAACAGTGTCTGAGGGTTCCTTTTTCTCCACAGCCTCTCCAACACTTGTTGCTATCTGTCTTGTTGATGATAGCCATTCTGACTGGGGTGAGGTGATATCTCATTGTGGTTTTTATTTGCATTTCTCTGATGATTAGTGATGTTGAGCATTTTTTCATGTCTATTTGCCATTTGTAAGTCCTCTTTGGAGAAATATCTCTTCAGGTCCTCTGCCCATTTTTCAATTGGGTTGTTTGTTTTTTTGTTGTTGAGTTTCATGAGTTCCTTGTATATTTTGGATATTAGACCCTTATCGGAGGAACTGTTTGCAAAAATCTTCTCCCATTCAGTCGGTTGCCTCGTCAGGGCTAATTTCATCATGCCCTTATGGCAGTCACCATAAGAAGCCCAGGACTCTAAAACCATCCTTTATTTTCCACCAGCCTCCAGTGGTTTACTCACACAGTGCATTCAATAGTACTCACTCAGCTGCAGACTCAGGAGAACCCTCCGCAGATCTCTGGCACTCTCTCTTTTCCAAAATTCTTTGAATTCTAGGCTCTGTTTAGGTTGCCCCTCCTTGTACTACAGTCTCCAGTAAGTAGTAAGCTGGAGTAATCATGGGGCTCACCTTTGCTCAAGGGTCATTTTCCTGCGTTGCCTATTGTCCACTGTCTGAAAAATGCCGTTTCAATATACAGCAGGTCCTCCAATAATGTCCTTTAGTTCAATGTTGATTTGTTATAACATTGATGAGATGCCATGAGGAACTTAACTCGTATCAATTAGCCTATGGTAAAACTGGTTTCATTACACAGTCACAAAACCTATCAGTGACATTAAGGGAGGACTTACTGTACTCTCCTTTGTACAGCTTTCTGCTTGTTGAGGAAGGAGGGTAAATGTGTTCTGTTACAAATGGACATCTCTCTTCTAATGGTCTTATTTTCCACTGCAGCTTAGTCACTTTTTTCCATGGCCACTCCCTGTGACCTTGTCAGTCACAGTTACTGCGTCCCTCCCATTATCTCGATTCTAAACACATCTCCACCCCACCACCTCCTATCTTCTTAGATTACTCCTGCTAGTACCCAAAGTCCAACAATCCTTTACCTCACTTTCAATCCATTGTTCCTACCACCCTCTTTCCCCTCCCAAACTAACTCTAATTCATTCCACTGTCAATCATTTAAATTAGATCGTCAATTCCCTGGCCCCTCTCATTCATCTTATTTGATTGGCTAAACAACAACCCCATGAAATCCAACTCACTAAGAAATAGTACATATTTTCTATTTTTATCTTGTTTATTGTCTTCTGTCCCACTAGAAAGAAAGCCCATGATGGCAGGAATTCTCATCTGCTTTTTACTGTTATATTCCCGAAGCTTAAAACACATGGAAGATACTCATTATGTGTTGATTGGTTTGAATAATAAAATCCAGTGCTCAAAAGTATTCAAATGAAAATACTAAAAGTGAAATGTATATCTAGAACATCAAACTGTTTCTTGCTGTAGAATTAGTCATCATTAAGAAAGAAACAGAGAAGGTGTCTATACTTCCATCCCTATTTTTTTAACCTCTCTTACCGATTGTTTTTTTTTTTAATGTTATACATGGTTCTGACAAGATGCCAAACCAGAATGGGCTCCCAGCACAATTTTGGAGATTCCAGAGACAGCGTAACAAAACTGTCACACTAATATAAAAGCTGTGAGAAAAATCTCAAAGAACAGAAAGCTGCCAGTCTCAGCTGGGAAGAAAAGGCCCCGGCTGGCCCCACGCAGGTGCTATGGAGGAGACTACATGGGGGAAGGGTTTCTTTAGATACGTCTTTTTCTTTTTCCATATTGCTCATGCTTTCTTTGCCCTCACTGCTCACAGCACTCTCTTGCACAGAGGGTATTAACAGCAGTATTAGGGTGGTATATTCAAGTGGGCTGGGCTGGAGAGCAGTAAATATAGGTACAAGCCACAGCAAAGCAGCAAGAATACCTTCCTCTTCCTACCCACCTTCACATTCAAAGTGTGGTGATGACAACTGCCAGAGAAAACCCTTAGTGGCACAAGTTTGTGTCTGTGTTTTGCTCAGGAGCCCAGGGAGCCATCAGCAGATGAGATGGCTAATGCTCCAAAGAAAATGAACTCATAGAGAAAGAGATGAACCGATCTTAAGGGCAAAATTGCTATAGAAAAAAAACACAACTTAATCAAATCATCTATATCAGCCAAAATCAAGTTAACGGATCAGTATGAAAAATAAAGTAGTAAATATCTTCAAAGAGATAAGAGACCATAACTGGAAATACAAAGAACAAGAAGTTTTAAAATAAGAACCAACTAGAGTTAACAGTATGAAACTTGTAAGAGCTGAAACAACCCAGTAGCTGTGCTGAGCAGCCAAAGATCAGGTTGAGAGCTCTCCTAGAAGACATTAGGAAGAAATAAACAGATGGAAAATGTGAAGAAACCTTAACAGACAGAGAACTGAGGTGGAAGTATCAATAAATCTATGTAATAAGAGACCCAGGGCCAGGGCGAGGGAAAATAATAGGAGGAGAAAATATTTAAAGATATAATAACTGAGATTTCCCAGATGTAAGACTTCAGATTGAAAGAACTCATAAAAAGGGAACAGAAAATGGGATAAATTTTGACAACTAGTCACAGTATAATGAAACAAAAGAATAACAAAAAGAAATAAAAAATTCCAAAGTTTATAGAAAAGTAAATCATTTATAAAGAAAAAACAAGAATCAGATTGATTTCAGAATTCTCAAAAGCAACACTTGTTCTAAGAAGCCAATGGAATGATATTTGCAAAGATATGAGGGAAAAAACTTCAAACTTAAAATGTATACTACCTAAATTATCATTTAAACACAAGGATAAAATAAATATATTTCCAGCACTAAGGCCTCATAAGTCTCATCTCACAAAGGCCTTCTTGGAAGTATTCTAGCAAAAAGAAATACATATTCTGCAATACACTATATGTACATATACACAATGGAATATTACTCAGCCAGAAGAAAAGATGAAATACTTCCATTTGTGACAACAGGCATGGATCTTGAGATTATCATGCTAAGCAAAATAAGTCAGACATAAAAAAGTCAAGAACCATATTCATATGATTTTACTCATATGTAGGATATAAAACTTAAAGTCACAAACGAAAACTCAAACATAGGGGCGGCTGGTTGGCTCAGTTGGTTAGAGCGCAGTGCTTGTAACACCAAGGTCACTGTTTCAATTCCCACATGAGCCAGTGAGCTGCGCCCTCCACAACTAGATTGAAAAAACAAGGACTTGACTTGGAGCTGCTGGGTCCTGGAAAAACACACTGTTCCCCAATATCCCCCCCAAAAAAACTCAGACACAGACAACAGCTCAGTGGTCACCAGAGGAAAAGGAAAGAGGGGGCAGGTAGAAAATGGTGAAGGGGTTCAAATATATGGTGATGAAAGAAGATTTGACTTTAGGTGGTGAACACAAAATACAATATACTGATGATGTATTATAGAATTGTATATTTGAAACCTAAATAAATTTGTTAACCAATGCACCCCAATAAGTTTAATTTAAAAATGATAAGGGTAAGTATATAACATTAAAATCACTATTGTCTAAACAAAGTACAAAACAAAACAAACAAGAAAGTAAATCTATAGCAATTCCAGAACTAAAATTCTTTTTAAAAAAATCAAAGCACTTTTTTTGGGGGGATGGGTAGGAAGGATGGTCAGAGAGCATGTCAGATAGTCATCTTTTTTGAAGTGTGGTAGAGGAGATACATTTAAAAGTTTAGGGCCGGCCTGGTGGCTCAGGCAGTTAGAGCTCCATGCTCCTAACTCCGAAGGCTGCAGGTTCGATTCCCACATGGGCCAGTGGGCTCTCAACCACAAGGATGCCGGTTCAATTCCTCGAGTCCTGCAAGGGATGATGGGGTCCGCCCCCTGCAACTAAGATTGAACAAGAACCTTGACCTGAGCTGCCTCCCGGATGGCTCAGTTGGTTGGAATGCGTCCTCTCAACTACAAGGTTGCCAGTTCGACTTCCGCAAGGGATAGTGGGGCAGCAAGGGATGGTGGGCTGTGCCCCCTGTAACTAGAAACGGCAACTGGACCTGGAGCTGAGCTGCGCCCTCCACAACTAAGACTGAAAGGACAACTTGAAGCTGAACGGCACCCTCCACAACTAAGATTGAAAGGACAACAACTTGACTTGGAAAAAAAGTCCTGGAAGTACACACTGTTCCTCAATAAAGTCCTATTCCCCCTCCCCAATAAAATCTTTAAGAAAAAAGTTTAAACAATTGATAGAAAAAAACCAAAAATACGTGTATGTATGTATGTATGTATATTATCAAGTTAAGGGTTATGGACAACTATCAAAAGAATAACAGAATGTAAAACTTTCAAACAAGGTGAATATCTGATGTAGCCAACAAATGATAGGAAAGAGGAAAGCAAAAAATAAACAGAAACCTGAAATAAAATGGCTAACAAAGTCAAAATATAGAAATATTTTATGATTAATATCAATGAACTCACTGACATATTCAGAATGACTTTTTCAAAAAGATATACGCTCATTTTAGAGAGAAAAAATGAACTAACTTGGAAAATGGAGTCTTACAAAGAAATTAAAAATCACCTTAAATCCCACCTTCTGAACTTTTTTTTTCTGCACAAGTGTATGTGCATTACATATTTTTTCACACACACACACAAAATCCCCTTTTTGCACTTAAGTCTTGAAAAATCTCTCCATGTCAATTAAAAGACAACCTTATAGTGATGCTTTTAGTGGCTAAAAAAGTAGTTTTGTCTATGGATACCTAACAATTATGGCTATATACAACCATGCATTTAATTCCTGCAGGTTAGACATTTCAGTTGTTCCAAAGTTTCACTCTTTCACATAACATTTGATAATTGCTCCTGGTAAAACTATCCTTTCCTGATTACGCTTCTAGTTCCATAGGATTCAGAGGAGGCCCAAGGGGTTCTACGTGGTAAGACCACCCCCCACCCCTTTCACTGGGCTCTGCTTCTCTACTGGATAAATCTCATCACCACATTAAAAGCCTGAAATATTTCCCATCTTTACAACCAAAAAACTTCTCCAGATCTCCTCTCTTCTTCCTGCTATCACTCCATTTCACTACTCCTTACAGCAAAACCCTTGCAAGAACTGTGTGTCTACTCACTGTCTCCATTTCCTCATCCTTCATTCTCACCTCAACATGCTCCCAATTAGTCAGTCTCGTCCAATGAAACCATTCTTGTGAAGATCTCCAATGACCTCTCATTTGGCTAAAGCCACTGATGAGTTTTTAATCCTCATTCAGTTTTTGATTACTCCTTTCTTGAAACAATCTCTTTACTTTGCTTCCACAATACTTTCTGGGTTTTCTCCATTAACGAATGGCCCCTCCATCCCAATCTCCTTAGCTGGCTCCACTCACTCCCCGGACCTCGAAAAGTCAGTGCTCTTGATCTGCAGAGTTGGATCTCTTCTCTTCTCTTCTCTGTTTACACTTACTCAGTGAAGTCAAGACCTCATTTAGTCTCAAAGTTTTAAGTATCATCTATAGGCTGATGACCCCTAATTATATCTCCATCCAGATCACACTTCTAAATTCCAGATTTATATTTCCAACTGCCTACTTCATATCTCCCATCAGGCTATCTACTAAGTATATCAAACTTTATTTCTTTCCCTAAATCTGTTCCTCCTTTAGTGGAGGAAGGGATGAATCAACATTTACCCATTTCTCAAGCCAAAAACCTAGGCCTCATCCTTAACTTTTCTCTTTCTCTCTCTTCTAATTCTCTGAAAAATATCCAGAATTTGATCTTTTCTCACCAACCCCAACTCTACCCCTTTGGTCTAAGCCACCACTATATCTCACCTGAATTGCAACAACAGGTTACTAACTGGTCTTACTCTTGCTCTCCACATTACATTCTTTGCAGGATCGCTAAGTGATCTTTCACAAAGATCACTAAAATTCTGTCACTGCTTCGCTCAAAACCCTCCCCAATTTCCCCAACACACCTAGAATCAAAGCAAACCCCTTAACAAGTCCAGTTTACTGATCTTTGCCAATTTTTGTGACTTCATCTCCCGTCATTTCCGGACTGGCTTACTCTTCTCTACACACTTCTTGCTGTCCTTTGATATGCCAAACATACTCCTGTCTAAGGATCTTTAGTCTCCCGTTGCCATTTGTGGATCACTCTTCTCTAGATTTTCATATCACCCCCACTTCAACCAGGCCTCTGCTCAAAGGTCACGTCCTCACAAGGCCTTCCCTACCATCCTATCTAAAATAGCTCCACCTCCCCCAGTCAATGTGCCTTTTTTCTGTGCTATATGTAACACTTATCAGTACCTGATATTATATGTCCTATTTGCTCAGCATGCTCCTCACTTAGATACAGAATGCATAAAGGTAGAACATAATCTTAGTGATACTGTTTCTTCCATGCCTAAACAATGTCTGGAACACAGGCACCCAACTCGTAAGTCTTTTTAGAGTAATATTGACTAAACACCCTCAGTCATACATCTTCATGCCATTTGCATTAAACGCTAATGATCCATCTTTTCCTACCCCTCAGAAATCAAGAGTCATCAGATTATAACAATGTAAAATGTTATTAAAAAATGTTTCAGATATAACAAACAGTGTAATACAAAAACACCCACATACCTACCACTCGGTTTAAGGAATAAAACATTATAAATATAGTTGAGCCCCATGAAACCCTCTCCACTGAGACAACTTAGCATCAGGTTTAAAGAAAACCTAAAGAGGAAAAAAATGTTCAATTCACCTGATTTTTCCCCCATTAGCTTAAAAAAAAAAAAAACCAGAAAATAAAACTATTTGGCAAAATAATAAAACTACTAAAAAAAAATCCCATGTTACAATGAGATTGGGGTTTTGGACGGAGAAAACAAAAGAAAGGGAAAAAGCAGACATAGGGAAGTGGGCACAAAGAAGCAGAGACCTGGTAAGGTATTCACAGGGACACTAAGAGGAGGAGACTGGAGGCAAGAGGAAGGTGATGCTATGAACCGGGGGAGAATCATCTGTCTCCCCTGCTGAACACAGGATTACAGAACAGTCATGAAGCCTGGATCTAACTAGGCAGACATTCAATTACATTACAGAAAGTTTGGATGACGCTCATGTAATCATATAGTTTGGCATGGCAGCATACATCAAAGTTGGTAAGTAAATGTTGTATGTACACAGAGGGGAAACAAGCTGGTGGCTCAAAATGTAACAGGGATACGAGGTGTGATCAAACAATACGGTGAATGCTTAAATAAAAAAAATTATTACAGTAAAAGACACATTGCCGTTAATCCCCCTCAGAGTACTTCCCCTCGTTTCAAACACACTTATCCCATCATTCTGGCTACTTTCTAACGCAGTTCTGGAAGTCTTCTTTCGTGTTTTTAATTGTGCTGTCGTGGCTGCCTTGATGTCCTGAATCAATTCAAAACATTTACCTTTCATGGTCGTTTTGACTTTGGGGAAGAGACAGAAGTCGCATGGTGCCAGATTCACTGAATAAGATGGATGAGGATACACCATATGTTTTTATTTGACAGAAATTGCTGTCCCAGAAGCGATTGTGACACAGGGTCTTTCCATTGTGATCACAAAATATGGTGAATGCGGCTGCTGAGTGCCATCCAACGGAAATGCAGGGATCTCCAATATGGGAAGCAGCACACTGAACCTTAGTTAACAATGTGTGACAAGTTTCAACTTGTTCAGTGCAGTCAGCGGGTGTGAACTATGGTTGAGAGAAGATGTTTCAAAGTGTGCCGTAAATCATCCTCCATCATGATAACACTCCGTGTCACACATCCCTTCTGGTACGGTAATTTCTGTCCAATAAAAATATTATGGTGTCTCTTCATCCATCTTATTCACCGGGTCTGGCACCGTGCGACTTCTGGCTCTTCCCCAAAGTCAAAATGATTCAGGACATCAAGGCAGCCACAACAGCGCAACTACAGACACTCACAAAAGAGGACTTCCAGAACTGCTTCGGAAAGTGGCAGGAACAGTGGGATAAGTGTGTTAGAAGCGAGGAGGAGTATTTTGAGGGGGATTAATGGCAATGTGTCTTTTACTGTAATACATTTTTTTAAGCATTCACTGTATTTTTTGATCATACCTCATAGATGGAAAATCTTTTCAGTTAGAATAATATCCTAAAGATTCAATAAAATTAGAGTCAAACTGGAAACGCCATGACCCATTAAAAATAGGTCTTATAGAGCTTTGTCACTACAGAGCAGTATCACTAATCCAACAGAAAATTCGATGTGTTATTGAATCTAATATATCTAATAGAATCTGATACTATTTTGCCACAAAAGCTATTGGCTCCATAGAGAATAGCTGATTCTAGTTTAGTCTAGGTAAAGAATCAAGATGGGGCTGGAATATCTTGTTTTTGCCACAATGTCTAGAAAGGAGCAGTTTAAAGTCAGATGGCATTTTGGCTATTAATTCTGTGAAAATTCACGAGTCTTAATCGTACTCAAAAGGGGCAAAATCTTGACCTACAGGGTATCTGTAGTGAAGAGGGCAAGTAGAGGTTAAATCCAGCCAGGCTTAGCTAGCTGAACCTTGAGTCTTGACCTGGGGCCTTTTTGTAATTCATCTACCTAGAGGGAGAGCTTTGTCTTAATTCACACAGAAGTACTGCTTGTGCTAGAGATGGTCTTGGGTATGGGACATGAATTTCCAATAATATTAAAAATGTTATATGTCAATGCACATTAATTCATATGATTACCAGATAAAGTTCTATCAATGCAAATCAGACAGTTAACTACATCTAAAGCAGTCAAGAGACCAAAAATTAGGTAAGTACAACATACAAAAGAGACACAGGTGTGCACAGTCCCATTACTAAAAAGGGGTTTAGGCCAATAAAAAAACAAGCGTGGGCAATTACTGACCCAGTCCTGTATCTCCAACCCATAACCCTACAATAGGTTTGAAATGGTAATTCTGCCCATCTTCGTTGAAAAAATAAATTTCTAACCCCTAAATGAAGAAACAGTAGTGACATTTTTATATGTCATGTTGATATAGGTGTAGTAATAATTTTTATAACCATTATGCTCATTTGTGCATGCTTTTTACAAAGTTTAAAATTCTTGAGACTATCTGACTTAAAGACTTATTTGACTTATTTATTAGAAATTTGAAGTACTTGAGGAAATCAGATATATTAAATTTGTAAGTATGATCTGAAATGTTTAAGGGACTCTAATCAAGTTTATAAAGGTTGTTAATATGAGAATTTCATCTGTGAAGTTTAAAAGCATTTGAGCATCAATAAAAGAACACGCAAATATGTCTTTAATATTAACATACAAATAACTAAAATGTACTGGATTTACAACTTATATTTTACAACTTATATTTTAAGTTGTCTTTTAAGGCTTAAAGAAAAATAGGTTTTAAAGTCATAATTTTAATAAGTTAAACTCTAACCAAAGCATTAAGTAACTCAGTGTCTGCCTGGTGTAGTGTAACTAGATAGCCTACATTCAAATTCCATCCCTGCCATGCCACCTTCGGCAAGTTATGTGAATTTTTGTGCCTTAGGGTCTTCATCTGTAAAGTGAAATAATTATAGTACATGCATCAAAGCCCTTGTGAGGATTGAGTTAATATACATTAAACACTTAAAAAGTTACAGAGGAAATTGTAAGTGCTCTATAAATGTTAGCTATAATTATCATCATCATCATTGACTGATTATCGCCTGACTAGACTATGAATGCCTTAAGGACATGAACAATGTCTTACCTGTCTTTATATTCCTACCATTTACACACTGCCTGGAACCCCACAGGTACCCAGTAAATATTGCCTCAATTTAACTGACTAGTCTCCAATTCTAGCTATTAGGTTGTGAGGTGCAAGCTATAATACAGAAAGGGAACCCACATGATAAATGGCAGAAGCAAAAATAAAAGGGCCAATAAAAACTAGACCCCCAAATTTTATACAGTCAAAAAATATTATTTCTTGGAGTGGTGTTTTCTTACTCTATGTGTAGGAAAAGTTCCAAACTGTACTAAGAGAATTTCAATCTGGACTGGATAATAATAGTTGATCGAAATCTAGACCCTAGATCTAGAATTATAGAGACTCAATATAGAATTTGAAATTTCTCCTCAATAAATTTAATCTAGTAGTTTACTGTAGAATTACTTTAACTTTTTCCAACCACCAAAACTTGTTTCTGAATTAAAGCATAATACAGTCTTAACCCATTCAATACAAAGCGCCGTTTTCGTTTTCCATTGCTCTTGGATTTTCCAGCAGTTTGGTCTCATTTGGGTTAATTACCAGTACCCTAGATGGAAAATTTTCCTGGTAGGTTGTTCCATTGAGAGCCATTAGAAAGCACTGTTTGCGTCAGACTCTGTTTTCTGCTTGGATAAAGGGGGCTGTTACTTCCAATCCCAATTTTTTTTAGCATCCCGCCGTCACACTTCACCGAGTGCACCCTGTGCTTGCCTTCTAATGACCTTTCAAAGCAAAATGCTTTATCTAACTTTACCTTTATTTACCTTCCCTTAGAGTACAGAGTAAGTCCACACTTAGGTTTTAATTTCATCAACAGCTATCACATGACTGCAGTAATAGTAATAATTCACAATTATTGCAGGCCTGTGTATGCCGGGCACTGTATTTGTATATCTCATATAATTATCCAAGAACTCCATGAGAAAGAGGTTATTATTACTTCCATTTTTTAAATCACAAAACAGACTTTAGAAGGCTAACTAACATTCTCTGGGTTTCTATCCTCCCTTCTAAGGACTTCGATTACTCAAAACAGTTTTCTCTTATAAAATAGGGCTCTATGAACAATTCCTCATTTTGTAAGTTAAGAAATTGAAGATCAAAGATTATATAGCCAAGAAGTATACAGAACTAGAATTCATGTCGATATAGTTCCAAACTCCATATTGTTGATTATTTTGCTATGCTATCTATATAATTTAATAAGGGGTTTCATAGAATTTCCTTCCACTTTCAGCTAAGGAATGAAAACTCTGCCTGAAAAAGACTACTTATTTTGAACAATACTTCTCTTTTTTATGTTTGAAGAAAGATAGGGAAAGGGAAAGAAAGAAAAGGCTATGGTAACTTTTCTCTCCAAAGGTTCTGAAACTGTTCTCTACAACAGACTACACCAAACTGGACAGAGTCACAGTGAAATATCACTGAGTACTGAACCCTTTACTAGAACATTTTTTAATGTTTTTAGAACTTCAGTAAACTGCTTGGCTTGCTGGTAAATAAATTCAACCATTTTTTTTGCAATTCAACTCAAGATTTTTAAAAATAAATGTACCAAGTTATCTATATTTTCTCTCAAAACCCAGTGACAACAGGTTACTCTACAACATATCATACAGTGTTATCTACTTAGGTCAGTTCTGATTGATAAAATTGCACTCACTTATTTTTAGAGGTTTTCATTTTATAATTCTTACTGATAGAGAATAGTTTCAAAATTCAACCTGGTATTCAATGCTTATTCATTTTAACTCACTTTAAATAAATACTTTAAATACCAGATTATCTATTTTAAATACCAGATTATTTCTTAATAATAGTATCTCTAGCAATGTTTTGTTGTTTTGTTATAGTATTTTTAAACGAGCCTAGAATTTAAAATGGGAACTTCAAGGAGCAATCACATATTTAGAAATTATCAAACTTTCACTGGGTTCAATAATTTAACATATCCGACAACTAAAAAACCATGTTATTAAATATTCCTGATCTGAAACCTAGAGCCAAACATTGTAATCCAATCTCACACAAAAAAATATAAAAGTATCTTCAAGTTTACAGTTTAAAAGTACTTATAAAGTTGAACCCAAATAATGTCCTAGTCATATACGAGTAAATGAGCATCTCCCTAATTCAGGAAAAAAAACTGAGATTAAATTTACTTTATTAAGCAAATAGTTTACTTAGATATTATATATAAATAGTACAAATAAGTCTACTATAAATCTATTAGAGAATATTTAAAATAGACACGAGGTTTATTTTATAGTTTGATACATATTGCACCAAACTGCTTTCCAAAAAGAGTGCAAGACAGTCAGTCTATTTTTCTATACTCTGAACATTGGATTTTGTTAATCTTTGCATTTTATTTAATGAAATATATAAAATACAATGTCTTGTTTTGATTGTTAAGGAAATTTAACAGCTTAAAGTCATTGACTGTGTTTTGTTGTTCACATTCTCTTTTCTACTGGTGCGTTTATCTTTTAATTTTTTTATTTAAAAGCTCTTTGTAAATTAAACATTTTGTGCATTTTTTGCAAGTATTTATTCCAATCTATGACCACCTTTTAAATACAGTTTATGCATTGTAGCCAAACCTGTCAATCTTTTTCTTCATGAATTTTGGATTTTGTATAATCTTAGAAAGTCCTTCCCCCATGAAGAGTATAAAAATAATGTATTCTCCCACAGTAAATCCACCTTGAATTTGTTTTGGCACAAAAAGTGGACACCTACTTTCTTTGAATGTCCATTTACTCCTAAATTCTAAAATTCTGAGACACATTGATCAAAAAGTTAGTGTGTGCCACATTCATATTTTTCATGATTTTATAAAATTTAGTTTTCATATTTCACCCCCATTCATCGTCATGTTTTTCCAAACAGGAATACTTATATTTTAGCCCACATCATCTTCTTAACTATTTTAGTTCTCCTTTCCAACTCCACCATGTTTTTTCTTGTATTATTACATTCAAAACTTAAACCAAAACTTCAGAAGTAACAACATAATATTTTAATACATGACCAGATGGTGCCTCTGTTATGTTTCAGGGTCCTTCTTAACAATGTCCAGTACTTTATCCACCAAACTATACTGAACCATTATTTTTAGAATATGGTTTATAATAAACCTTCGCTCATATTCCTCTGACAAAAAGTACATACGTTATCCTTGTCCACATGAATCTCATTTGTCAAGAATTTGAGCACTCATGTAGGCACATAAAAAGTTCTTAAATATTATCAATAATACCTAAGAAATTATAACATATAAAATCTCTTATACATTGCTGGTAGAAGTGTTAACTACTTTAACTTCATAGGAGGGCAATTTGGCCAAAGCTACCAAACCTGCAAATGCAAATATCTTTTGATTCAGCAATTTTACTTACAGGAATTTATTCTATAAGTAAACTTGTACGAGTGTAAAACGATGTATGAACAAAGGAAATTCTTTGTTGCATTATTAACAGTAAGAAGTTTGGAAACAACTTAAATATCCATTAAGAAGAGACTGTTAGGGCCGGCCCGGTGGCTCAGGCAGTTGGAGCTCCACGCTCCTAGCGCCGAAGGCTGCCTGTTCGATTCCCACATGGGCCAGTGCCACATGGCTCAGTTGGTTGGAGCGTGTCCTCTCAACCACAAGGTTGCCAGTTCGACTCCCACAAGGGATGGTGGGCTGCATCCCCTGCAACGAACAACTGGCAACTGGACCTGGAGCTGAACTGCACCCTCCACAACTAAAGATTGAAAGGACAACAACTTGACTTGGAAAAAGTCCTGGAAGTACACACTGTTCCACAATAAAAAGTCCTCCTCCCCTTCCCCAATAAAAATCTTTAAAAAAAAAAGAAAAAAAAGAGACTGTTAAAATCTATTATGATACATCCATGTAATAAATATGAGTACAATACAACCATAAAAAAAAAAAAGAGTGAGGGCAGGCCCGGTGGCTCAGGCGGTTAGAGCTCCGTGCTCCTAACTCCGAAGACTACCGGTTCGATATCCACATGCCCAGTGGACTCTCAACCACAACGGTGCCAGTTCAGCTCCTCAAGTCCCGCAAGGGATGGTGGGCTGTGCCCCCTGCAACTAGCAGTGGCAACTGGACCTGCAGCTGAGCTGTGCCCTCCACCACTGGGACGGGGGGGATAACAACTTGGGGGGGGGGGGAAATATATATATATATATATATATATATATGTATGTATGTATATATATGGGCTCATTGCTTTAAAAAAAAGGAAAACATCACTATTAAGAGACAATGACTATTAATTAATATTTAATGTTTATCTTTCCAAAGTTTTTTAAATTTCACATATATCTTTCAAAAAACAAACATGGGGATATTATATATACTATTTGGCAATGTATATTTTACACTTGAATACATATGAACACTTTCCTATATTACTAAATACAGTATTGAAATGTTTTAAATCAAAGTAATATGTACATTATTAAATATCCCCCTACTTATCTCTTCTAAAATGTTCCAACTTTTAGTTTACTTTTGTAATTATTTCCATTTCTCTAACACTTCTACATTATGTTTTTGTACTTTTCTAAAATTTTAATAAGATAACATTGACTAGTGCCATTCAATGAGAGTCTTACATTTCATGTCTCTCCTAAATGTACAAAGTCTTACATCTCCTCTATTTGCATGTGACAACTACAAATCTGGAGTGATGCAGGTGTGCTGTACTGACGACACAACAAACACTTTAAGATAGTCATAAACAGTCTAAATATCCAAAATGGTGAGCAGCTGTTTTCACTATTTCTTGATTTATCCCTTTTAGACATTGTCTATGGACTTCAACTCACTAGAGATCCTTTTCATCACATCCCATCTCCAGGCCCCCCTTCTCCCAATATACTTTTTATCAGTAATTCTACATTCTTTATATGTTAACTTCATAACTTTTAGTAATATAATTGTACCTTTATTTTCTACCACTTACAGACAGTATCCTTTGACTTCCCACTTTTAAGATAACAATGTTGGCACTCCTTTTATAGTTGTCTTCCCTTCCTTTCCCCTCTCAGATTCTACAATATAAATTTACTTTTTTGTACAATAGAGTTAACACATCTGATGGTTGCACCACTTTCTACCGTATAGATACACACACCATAATTTCCCTGATTAAACCTCTAATGGATATACTTTGTTCCCAATTTTTCACTCTTAAAAGCAATACTGCAATAAATATGCTTATATACACCTTATACACTTCTCCAGTTTTTTTTTTTCCTTAAGATAAATATTTAGAAGTGAAACTTTCTGGGTGAAAGATACCTTGTTAAGGTTGAACTATCTTGCAGAAAAGATTTACCAAGATGAGAATACATGAATTACTTTTAAAGACTAGCTTTAAAAATTGATTAGAATAATCATCCCTTTAGTTTCATATTTTCTTTTATACTTTTTCCCAAAATTGAATTTTATTAAAAGGTCTGGTTCTCTTTAAGCCTCACATAGCAAAACGTACTATTTGTTTCCATACGGTGCACTTGTATAATTTCTATAACAGTGCACTTGTATAATAGTGCACTTGAATAATTTCTCTATTCTATTATAGTCTGAAAACAAAAACCACAGAAATTAAAATGTTTGCATATATTTACATATTTGTAAAGTGGTGCTTTTGACAGTGTACATAGAAAAGCAAAACTCTTACGTTAAAAAAAAAGCAATCACAATTATTTTTCCAATTTAAGGTAGAATATTATTAATGCCTAAAATCAGTTTCTGTAGAAAACTTCTAAATGAATCACCTCCTTCTCTAAATTTCAAAATTGATCAACTAATTAAACACACACACACACACACACACACACACACACACCCCTAGTGAGACCATGCACCTTTTTTGAACTTAAGAACACACAGATTTTCCCATAAGGATATTTTTCCTTTAAATATTGTCTCTAAAATCAAATTACTGAGATAATACTTCTCTGGTTCAATCCCAATTTTTAAAAGTCTACTCAAATGTCATAAACCAACGTGAAGTTTTTCCTAAGAATTATTTTTATAAGTGGTCATATTTTTAAGAACTCTCAAAATGTTCCCATAGCTGAGTGGATCAGGTTGTCTAAACGGACAGGCAATTAGCTAACATATAAACTGCATTATAATTACATATGGAAATTTGAAAAATCTCATTTTTCAAATGCTTGGGAATATGCATTTCAGAGTCCACATTTATGAAAGTACAATGTGATCATTTGAAAATTTTTTTAATTTACTTCTAATTTCTGATTTAGTATTTTCAATTGAAAACTAGTCTATACAGTGGTAACAGCAGAGCTGGCTTCATGAGCATGCAACATAGGTAGTTACAGAGGGTCCCATGCTTGGTTTAATGCTCCCCTGTTGTTGTACTGAAATTCTTAATTTTTTTGAGCAAGGTACCCTACATTTTCATTCTGCCCTGGGTCTCACAAATTATACAGCTGAACTTGGGTGACAGTGAGGCCGTCCAATAATTTGAAGCTAAGATAAATAAAGTTAAACAGTAGATTAAACAGTGGAAAAAAGAAATCACCCAGCATTTCCCTAGCACGAGAAATTATAAATATGTAACTGAAAAGATCTGGAACACACAAAACTCTACTCAGTGGGACTTAGGAGCAATCTTGGAGAAATAGAGCAATAAGGCGATTATCATTTTAGTGAAGAGAATTTTAATTACATTATATTCTGCTTTACGAACATAGCTGTCAGGGAAATCCCTTACAGAGGAATGAGAGAAAAATAAAGAGGTTAAGTTACGCATATCCAGCCATGAATTCTTCATGAGCAAGAATGCGCCCAACACTCAAACATATATCCCTATCACTGAGTGTTCTCATTGGGTTATCAGACCTTAAGGCCTCAATCAAAGTCATATATGGTCATGTGCTGTTTAACGACAGGAATACATGTTAAGCGCCTAAACACATCATTAGGCCATTTCGTTGTGCGAACATCATAGAATACACTTACACAAACATATTAGGTTGGTGCAAACGTAGTTGCGGTTTTTTGCAATCCTGTTAAACCACAATTACTTTTGCACCAACCTAATAGATGGTATATCTTACTACACACCTAGGCTATATGGTATAGCCTGTTGCTCCTAGGCTACAAACCTGTACAGCATGTCACTATACAAAACAACAAAAGATTAAATCAAGCACAAGAGAAAACGACGCAATCAAGAGACATGGTAAACGAGAGCTGTGTAAGGCTGCGGCCAGTGTAACACAGCATACTGTTTTACAGCACGGTTTTCTTTTATAACTAGAAAGAGTACACTCTAAAATAACGACAAAAAATACAGCACAGTGAATACATAAACCATTAACATAGTCGCTTATTATCAAGTATCATGTACTGTACATCACTGTATGTGCTAGACGTGAATACCAGTGGCAGCACAGGTTTGTCATAACATGTAAGTAATGCAGTGCACTCTGACCTTATGTCTACCATGTCAGCAGGTAACAGGAACTTTTCAGCTCCATTATAACCTCATGAGATCAACATTGTACATGTAGTTTGTCACTGACCAAAACATCACTATGTGGCACATGACTGCCAATACTTATTTAAATAAAAGTTAGATATGCCATAAACAAGCTGCAATAAATTTCAAAGGATTAAATCTTATTTTCTCAGATCACAGATAACTAGAAAATCCCAAATACCATTCTGAATTAACTATAAGAAGAAACCACAAGGAAATTAGAAAATATTAAGCTAATATTAAATAAGATATAAAAACTTGTAGAATGCAGCTATAGCTCTGATTTAAAGGGAAATGTACAGCCCTAAAATTGGCTGAATATCAATAATTCAAATATCCATCTCAGAAATTAGATAAAGAACAGCAATTAAACCCAAAGAATCTAAAAGGAAATATACTAGAGGAAAAAATAATGAAATAGAAAACAACATCCAATAGAAAGATTCAATAAAACTAAAGTTGGTCGTTTGAAAAGGCAGTATAATTGATAAGAACTTCACAAGACAAATCAAGAGGAAAAAACACAAATTACCAACATTAGGAAAGAAATGTGGCCATAATTACAGGTCTTGCAGATATTAAAGAGATACTTAAGCACATGTTTTAAACAATTTAAGAATGTATTTCAGAATATTTTCAAAAACACATTTGAAAATTTAAATAAAACAGATAAATTTCTATTAAAACACCATGCTTTTCTTTTGTTTAATCTTGTGAGGTTCTCATTTTTATTTTCTACCATGTTTCCCCAAAAATAAGACCTAGCCAGCTCATCAGCTCTAATGCGTCTTTTGGAGCAAAAATTAACATAAGGCCCGGAATTATATTATATTAGGCCCCGTATTATATTATATTATATTATATTATATTATATTATATTATATTATATCATATCATATAAGATCCGGTATTATATTATATTAAGACTGGGTATTAATTTTTGCTCCAAAAGACGCATTAGAGCTGATGGTCCGGCTAGGTCTTATTTTCGGGGAAACATGGGACCACTAAGGACAGTAATTTAATAAGTTATTTTACAAATTTTTGTGGAGGAAGACTAGGAGATTATTCCTTGTGGTAACCTCCCAAGAGTTTCAGAGAAACTTCTGAATGATACTGGGAACCATTCAAAAACTGAGTAAATTCTTATTACAATGAAATAAAAACATTTTAATTCTAAAAGCTAATTTATGTCTTCTTTACATACAAGGAAAACTAAAACAAAATGTTTTTCTATGAATTACCATGTTTTCCAGTTTTCAAAAAGTTCCTAAAGAGAATATGAACCGAGCTAGCTTACATAGAGAAAATGTCAACAAAATTTCAATGCCTCAAGTTGAGCTCTGTACTGTTGAAAAACAAAATTTAACTAGGACTACATATTGCTTTTATATTGCTAAGCTATAGATACCTTTTTACATCAATATTTTTAGATCTACCTTATCCCCATCCTTTTTTAAAACAGCTATGAGATATAATTCACACAGCATACATTTCACCCATTTAAAGTATACCCTGCAATGTTTTAGCATATTCATGTATTGTACAACCATCACCACTATCTAATTCCAGAAATTTTTCATCATCCCAAACAGAAACTCAGATACCAATCAGCATCCACTCCGACTTCTCACTACCCATTATTCTTACCATTAGAAAAGCCCTAATTTACTTTCTCTCTATATAGAGTTGCCTATCCTGGACATTCAACAATTTTTTTGTAGTTTGCAGAGTACAGGCTTTACAATTCTTTTGTTAAATGTATTCCTAAGTATTTTGTTCTATTGTAAATGAAATTGTTTTCTTAATTTTATTGTCAGACTGTTCATTGCAAATATTCAGAAATACAAGTGACTCCCTTGTACACTTCCTACTATCCTGCCTAACTCATTTATTAATTCTAATGGCTTTATAGTGGATTCCTTATACAATCCTTATAGTGGATTTCTATATACAAGATCATGTCATCTGCAAATGGAGATAGTTTTACTTCTTTCCAATCTGGACGCCTACCAATTCCTTTTTTTTAAAAGGGCTACGTATTATTCATTCCCTTATAACACAGTGATATTTAAAACACCATCCTGCCTACTAGAGGCAAGGCAGTATTTTTCAATTTCCTTGAATTTGTTCCTTGAGTTAGCATATATACGTGAGATACATGTTATTTTCTGTAACAAAAGAGTAGCCTGAGAATAATACATTATAGTTAATACTTACATGGAGTTACATTTGATAGCCAACGGAAAAGAGTGGAAAGTACTTATCTTTAAAAGTATTGAGTAGCTTGTCAATTATGCATATTGATGTGGTTAGCCAGGCCATTCTAATTTCCTTTGCTGTGGCACTAAATAAAGCCCTAAGGGGCTTCTCTGCTCTAGATGCAAGTAAAACTACTCTGCAAATATAAGAAGTATGCATTCATTGAGCACCCACCCCATTGCCTGAAGTCACATTTTGTATTAAGAGTAAGAAAGCCACAAGTGTGGCTTCTATATAAATAAGGGACAATCTCTGCTTTTATGAAGCAGGATACAAGCACCCATGAAAATGTTTTTTATAAGAGCCACCTAGGTGGGTACAATTTAATGTGGCATCAAGATAGATTTTACAGACTCTAACTTAATCAGAGATATCCAGAAACAGGAAAAACAAAAAAAAAACCTTGAATGCTGACATAAGGCTATAAAATATAGTATATGTCATATCTAGTGCAAACCATGTTAAACATGATTTTTTTATTCTCAAGAAGGTACTTGTTCTAAACCTTCATGAAGTCTAGAGGTAATATCACTTTATTCTTTTAGTATTTTATTCTTTTAGTTGCTACACATTATAATACACTCAAAGTCATTTTTAAAGGGGGAACAAAATGATCTATAAAAGTATGTTAAGAAATCTAATAAGATGGCCAAGAAACTAAAATTAAACGTATCCTTCTTGCTTAATATTGTAACTTTATCTCTGGATGAAATACATTACATTGATTTAACTTTGTAATTGCAGAGAAACTTAATATAGGACCACACAAAGGTAACCTTTAATCTATATTATTTGTGTCTTTTTCCTAACTGCCTTCCTAAGTGCCTAAATTACACTTTACAAATATTTAACACTTAATTTAAATATAGCTGTTCTATAGCATGTGAAATTTACATTTTAGATAGATGCTTCATACATAAATATTAAAACCAAAAAGCTAGGCTTCATATCTATTTTCCCACTATATTTAATTTATTCATCAGAATTTGAAATTAACTTTTACATACACTCAATATCTAAGTTATAAGCAGGTTGCATTTCTAAAATATGTTTCTAAATCAATCAAAAAAGTTTCCCACAGGAATAAGTTGTGATAAGACTTTTCATAAGAAGCTATTAAAGTTGCTAAAATCATTTAAGATGCAGTATTGACTCAGCAATACTACAGGACTAGCGTAGGAACCTAAGCATTAATTGTGATAAAATAAAACATTGTTTTTAATATTTAGTATGGGAAAAAGCAAAGGAAGTTGAAACTTTAGGCACACAACTTTTCTTCTTTAACCCTTTAGATATGGATGATGACTATGTGACAAGAAATTAACACAATTGAAGTATGCCCTTAAGCACACTGTTGGTAATAGTCACACAAGATATTCATGAGCCATGTGCTTTTTGTATTTCAGAGCGCCCATATTTTTTTGTTTTTTTAAATGTTTGATTTTGTATTTCAAAATCAAACATTTTTTAAAAATCTCAATTTCATATTCTATTTGGGGACATCAAAAATGCCAATGAATTAATTGTATATGGTCAGATAAACTAAATATATTCACTACCAGGAATACATTCCTGCTCCTTCCTTTAAAAAAGACAATTATTTACCTAATAATCTACACTTCCAAATGCTCAGTGAGCTTTTTCACTTAGGTGGCAAAAGACTTTTTCATTCATCTTTGTTCCTGATGAAATATTAGGCTTCAAAGAGAAGGACAAACATATGACCTCCGCCAGCATTAAGGAAATTGGATTTGCCCCAGTAATAATATGCTACCGAGAAAACATGGTGCAATGATCCTTAAATGAAGGATCAGATTTCCAAGCCAGGAACAGATGGCTCCTAATAGGGCTTGTTACCACACTCTCCTTCTTTGACCTGTGAAGATATTGCTGTTGCAGCCTTCCCATCCCTTCCCCCACCACCTCACTTTCACTTTCTTTACCTCTCTTCCCTATACCTAGCCCTCAAATCTATTTACTGCTTGTCCTAAATGGATCATTTAATCATTCTCTTTGTTTATACTTTACCACCTGCTGTTTTCACAAGTGGGCTCCAGAACTAGAAAATACCCCTCAGGAATGAGGATTCCCTGGAGGCATCAAAATTTAAATGTTTCAGTACTAAGACAACAGCGTTATTTTTCACATAGACTAGAAATTCAGCTCCGTGCTGTTTATATCTTTTGTAATGGAGTGATATGGAGTCTCATTCCCTTCCCCTCCGGCCTGGGCTGACCCTACAGACTTATTAGTCACCAAAAGAATGGAGCAGAAGGATACAGTTTCTGAGACAAGGACCGAAGAACCCTAGCAGCTTCCTCTTGTCCTCTCGGGATGCTTGGAGTATCTCCAGACACTCCATCTCCAAAGGCTCCCTGTTAAGACCCCCTCGCAGAACACAGTCACTATGCTTTGAGGACTCAAGTTACACAGAGGCCATGTGTGGGTGCTCCAGGCAACAGTCTCAGCCCAGCCTTCAAATCATCCCAGTCCAGTCACCAGACACCTGAGTGAAGAAGTCTCCAGATGATTCCAGCCCCCAGGTCTTTGAGTCATCGCTAGTTTGTCTCAGCTGAGGCCCTAGATTTTGGAGTACAAAGCAAGCCATCCCTGCTATGCCTGTTTGAAATCCACAGAATCTGTGGGTGTGATAAAATGGATGTTTTTAAACCACTAACTTTTGGGGTAGTTTGTTACACAGCAATCAATAACCATAACGGAGTTCCCATATTTAACTGAGTCTCAGAAAGAGAAAATAGAGAAAACACTATCCAAATACTATCAAAGTACTATAGTATTTGGAAAGAATATGGATCTTCAAACTAAAATGGCCTGCCAATGGCCAATACAAACTTTAAAAGATCTATGTCGAGACATTATCATCGCAATCTTTCAAAAAATCAAATATAAAATCAGTCTCCTACAGGGGTGGCCGATTAGCTCAGTTGGTTAGAGCGTGGTGCTGATGGCACCAAGGTTGCCAGTTCAATCCCTGTATGGTCCACTGTGAGTTGTGCCCTCCTTTAAAAAAAGTAATAAAACGAGTCAGAAATGGCAAAGGAAAAAAAAGTCAGTCTCCTACAATAGAACAAGAATTAGGATAAGACTGCCTTTCTCATCATTAAGACATGATGCTAGTAGATAATAAAGCAATCCATAAAAATTCTTAGCGAAAATTCTTTTCAACCTAGAATTCCATGCCCAGCCCAACTAGCCACGTCATGTATAAACTGAGTAAAAGGACTCAGAAAGTGTACTTTCTTCCCATCCTTACATAAGATGGTCATTAAGAATATGTTTCATCAAAATCAGAAGGCATATCAAAAAAGGAAAGGATATGGGATTCAGAAAACAATCTAATCAAAGAAAGCAAAAATGGGAATTTGCAGGATGATAGTTATGAAAAAGGCCTAAAGAGTAATCAGTCCAGTTTGGAGCAACAATGGGCTCCAGGGAGGATACAGGGGCATAGGGAGAACAGAACTCAGTAGGATATATTATATAATGGAGAGTCTGCAAATGATTGAGGATATAATAAAGGCGAGCATCACAAAGAAAAAGAAAAGCAATTAGAAAAAAAAGTGCTATACAAGAACAGAAATGTAATCCAAGTACAGGATTAAGATGTAAAGTGAATATTAGTATAGTCATAATAATGTAAGTGATTTTCAACTTTTAGATTCAATGTATATACAAATCAAAGAAGTCTTACCTGCCATTATATTACAGAATGAAATCTCACCAGCTTTGATAATATAAAAGTGCTCTTTATAATAAAAAGGAAGATGTCAGAAGTTGGGACTATAAGAGGGGAGATAAAAAAAAAAGTAGAGGCAACTACTATTTTAACTACTGAAAACACAAAAATGACAGGAAAAAAAATCAATAAAACTAAATTTCAGTCCCTCGAAAAGGTCAATAAAATTGATAAATCTCTAACAAGACTAATGAACAAAGACATAACACAAATCATAATATCAGGAATGAAAATAGGGGATTTCATTACAGATTTTAAAGGATAGTTTTGACATTAAAAGGATAAGAATACTCCAAACAATTCTATTCATATAAATTCAACAACTTAGAAGAAATGAACCCATTCCTTAAAAATTTCAAACTATCAAAACTCATCCAAGATGAAATAGATAACCTAAACGTAACAAAATTTAATTGTAAATAAAAACCTTCTGGGGGAAAAATCTGCAGGCCCAGATGATTACATTGGTGAAGTCTACTAAACGTTTAAAATATAAATAACACCAATTACATACAATCACTACAGAAAAGTCCATTTCCCAACTCATTATTATGAGACCAGCATTGGGCCGGCCCGGTGGCTCAGTTGGTTAGAGCTCCATGCTTCTAACTCCAAAGGCTGCCGGTTCGATTCCCACATGGGCCAGTGGGCTCTCAACCACAAGGTTGCTGGTTCAATTCCTCGAGTCCCGCAAGGGATGGTGGGCAGCACTCCCTGCAACTAAGATTGAACACAGCACCTTGAACTGAGCTGCCGCTGAGCTCCAGGATGGCTCAGTTGGTTGGAGCGCGTCCTCTCAACCACAAGGTTGCTGGTTTGACTCCCGCAAGGGATGGTGGGCTGCATCCCCTGCAACTAGCAACAGCAACTGGACTGGAGCTGAGCTGCGCCCTCTACAACTAAGACTGAAAGGACAACAACTTGAAGCTGAACAGCACCCTCCACAACAAAGATTGAAAGGACAACAACTTGACTTGGAAAAAAAAGTCCTGGAAGTACAGACTGTTCCCCAATAAAGGCCTGTTCCCCTTCCCCAATAAAATCTTTAAAAAAAAAAAAAGAAAGAAAAAAGAGACCAGCATTAATCTGATACCAAAGCCAGACAAAAACACCGTAAGAAAACTACAGACCAGTATCCTTTATAAACCTACCGTGTTTCCCCGAAAAGAAGACCTAGCCAGACGATCAGCTCTAATGCATCTTTTGGAGCAAAAATTAATATAAGACCGGGTCTTTGTTATATTATATTATATTATACTATACTATATTATATTATTCCTGGTCTTATATTAAAATAAGACCGGGTCTTATACTAATTTTTGCTCCAGAAGATGCATTAGAGCTGATTGTCCACCTAGGTCTTATTTTCGGGGAAACACAGTATATGTAAAATTCTTCAACAAAACATTAAGAAATGTCCAGCCAAACCTTATATATAAGCCACTCTGGCCATTGGAAATGTCCTCATAGCAAACTTTATACTGCATGAGTTTCTCAATGCATGCAAATAGTAAATATAATTATCAGAAATCCAAATACTACAGTAGGCTCAAAGGGGAGTATGCATTGTCTATTCATACAATTAACATTTCCTGAATATCAAGCTCTGTAAGCCAGTTACAGAAACAAGTAAGACAAGGTCCATGTTCTAGAAGTACTTAGTGCCTAGAGACAAGATACAGACACACAGGTTATGCTGTTAGTCAAAAAGGCCTTTTGCAGAAAGGCTGATTGTGCAAGGTAGACAGACGGTAAACTGATCTACTCATTTGTAGGACAGGAATCATCTATTTGCCACTATCAAAAATCTCTCCTGGAGTACACATACCTGGTGAGGCTGTAATTATCCACTTTCTAAATCAGGAAATTGAAGTTTGGAAAGATTAACTTGGTTTGTTCAAGACAGAACCCGCAGCTAAAAAATGAGAGTGCTGAAGTTCAAATCCAGGGCAGACACCAAAACCCTTGCTTTTTTTTTTTTTTTTAAAGCATTTCTTTTTTTTTTAAGTTTATTTTATTGGGGAATGTTGGGGAACAGTGTGTTTCTCCAGGGCCCATCAGCAGCTCCAAGTCGTTGTCCTTCAATCTAGTTGTGGAGGGCGCAGCTCAGCTCCTAGTCCAGTTGCCATTTTTAATCTTTAGTAATAGAGGCCTCATCCCACCATCCCATGCAGGAATTGAACTGGCAACCTTGTTGTTGAGAGCTCACGCTCTAACCAACTGAGCCATCCAGCCACCCCTCTGGAAGCTCAGTGGCAGCTCATTGCCTTCAATCTAGCTGTGGAGGGAGCAGCTCACTGCCTTGTGTGGAAATCCAACTGGTAACCCTGCTGTTCAGAGCTTGCGCTCTAACCAACTGAGCCATCTGGCCTCCCCAAAACCCTTGCTTTTAATACTGTGGTAATGACGTGGCACAGTACTCACAGACCCACTCACAAGTATGTCGACAGGGCAGCGTTCAAGCCTTCCCTTGGACACGAACTCACCTTCCTATTCGTTAGCATTCCAAATAGAAAGGAAGTGGAGCCTGCTCCTCATACAAGGCTGCCCCCTACGAAGGTGGGTACTTGAGCAAAGTCTTTGGAAAATATCTTTACTTTGGGAGCAGAAAGAATGCCACAGTATCTGATACCTCCCTTCAAAAAACTTAGTCTAGTTTATACCCAAAGATTATTTGCTCAAATTGTCTACAAATATGTGGTGTGTTCAGGGATTGGAATCCATTGACACATCAATGTGTGTGGGTGGTAGATATAATAATCATTTAAATGCAATATATAGGGAGAGAAAAGCTATAGATTTTCACTAAAAAAAAAAAAATAACTTCTAGTAGCTCCACTCTACTTATTAATAATGAAGTAGTTCATGTAGTTGAGCTAAAAGTACCTTTATGCATTAGGAAAAGAAATACAAGGTTTACTAAATAAGAAGTATAGCCAAGACTTTAAGAGTTACTAGTTAAGCTATTAAGAATTCTTTCAGTTACCAGAGGGTAAGGGGGTGGGGGGTGGGTGATGAGGGTAAGGGGGATCAAATATATGGTGATGGAAGGAGAACTGACTCTGGGTGATGAACACACAATGGGATTTATAGATCATGTAATACAGAATTGTACACCTGAAATCTATGTAAATTTACTAACAATTGTCACCCCAATAAATTTAATTAAAAAAAGAAAAGAATTCTTTCAAAGTAGCCTCAAACACTTAGAAGCATCAATTTACATGCAAAACCAGGGCTCAGGTAATTGCAAATGCCTTAAGGATCATACTAAGTAATATGTGGTGGTTCAAGTTTTTAATGTATACATATATGTAAATGAAATACAACAGTCTTTGAAAAATACTGTGTATTTAAGATTAAGCTAGTTTAGACTGGTATTCCTTTTACTCCTTCAAATATTTCTAATATAGCTTTATTACACATGAGGGAATTTAAGAAGTAAATCAAAATTCTAAAAGTTAAGCAAACCAAATATGAAAAAGTGGGAGATCAGTATAATGGAGAAAATTTGATGGCACGGGTCAAATCCTGAGATCATTTACTAGAATTTAAAAAGGAAGTGAGGAAGTAATCCAAAAGAAATAATCAAAATAAATACCCATTTTAATCAATGTCTTGTTTGCTTCCATTAATTATTTCCGGCCCATTTTAGTCAGAAAAGATTTCATGAGGGGAACAAAATAAAGAAAAGGGGATACATTCTTTCAAAATTAAAAATTCCCTAGTACCACAATGGAACATATAAAAGCTGGGTTTCAACCTTGGAGACAGCTCATCTTACTCCCCAACAATAATGAAAGTTCTCCATTTAGTTGGGGGATAGGGTAAAAGAAATAAGAAGGTAAATTTTCCAATAATCTTTAAAGTTCCACGCTCTCAAAAAACCATTCAAGGCATGGCACATTAAGGAAGGGACAAACATGCTCCCCTCAAAACGCAAAATCCAAAGGCGAGAGGGGGAGAAAGAGTATCAAAATAACACTAACGATTGTCTCCACATTACAAAAACTGGTGTGGTCAGTGAGGGGTGTCTTAGGTTAGGAATTAGGCTTGTTCTATCTCCCACCTCTGTCACTGACCTCACGCCCTGTCCACTTGAAAGCTTAATGTTCATGAAACGTACAGGGCTGTTATGATTATTAAATGATACTGTTCATACAATCACTAATTATCTTTAATGAACCAGGCCTACAGTTTAACAGATGAGTGAAGAGGACATGTTAAAAACCCCAAAGTATTTTTGAGCATTTCATTTTCTTAGTGCAGTCATGACTCATTTCAATTAAGAACTCACATAAAGCAAATATTTTTCCCTCCCTAACATACAAGGGAAGCCTAAATAAAAATAAAACTTATTTGCTAAAGTAGCCTCAATGGGAGAACAATAAAAAAAAAAAAAAAAAGGATGAAAGGAAAAAGAAGACTACAGCTAAGATTTTAGAAAACACAAACGTTATCCTCTGAGTGAAGAGCAATTTTCTTTAGGAACTGTTCAAGATGGCTGAAAAGATAATGGAGGTTCCCCTGCTCGTCCTGACATTTTGCCAGGCATTTAGCAACAGCAGTTTGCTTATCTACATAGACAGAAGTTACTCAGTGAAGAGGAGCTGGTAAAATTACTGTTTACCTAATAAAACTCAATATTCAGAATTAAAATTGGACTTACCTAGTATATAAAAAAGCCCAGAGAACAAGAAAAAAGATGAAATACACAAAATGAACAATACCTTATTATAAAAGCTTATGTAATTTAACAACCAGGGTTACTATAGGGTATTTCTTATTCTAAATCCTATACCTAGGACCCCTAATCTGCTTCCATTTTTAGGTGTTAAAATCATCCCCTAGAGCAATTGAAGAGAAAGAGCAAACTGGTCACAAAGTCATTAAAGCCTCACTTTCTGGAGAACCATCTCATTGAGCAGAGCACCATAATGGTTTCAATGCTAGACTCAAGAATCTTGTCTCTAATTATGGATGGAATGATTACTTTTCCTAAAGCTGTTTTTAGGTATAGTTAACAACTGCCAGAAAACACAGGGAGAATTTTATGATGAAAGAGAATTTCAACTCATTTAAGTAACCCTAGTGAAGTTAGCAAATGAGCTGAATTCAAGGGATGTTCTCGGTGGGCTGCAGAACCTCAATATTCCCTAAAGTTGTATGCAAACTATGTGCATTCTTCTGGGGGAAAGGTCCATATTTTTTATAGAATTCTCAGTATATGTAAACAAAACTTTTTAAAGAACTGCAGACCTAGAGAATTCCTTGTGGTCGAATGAAAGCCCTTTCACAGTATGTGTGTTATTAACTTTCATTTGGACCTGTGAGCTTTCATACATTTCAGTCCAAAAAGTATTAATCCACTGACTACAAGTAAGGGTTCTGTGGTCCTGTCTTTGTCCAACACCTTTCCAATTTTCTAAATCAATTAAGTAATGTAGTACACACAGTGGGTTCCTAACAATAGGTCTCAAGATTTATCTACTGTCCTAGTTCAGGCCTTCATATTGAGACTTCAGAGAGAAGCTCTGGCTCCTGTCTTGTTCTCTTTGGAGACTCAGTGTCCTCTAATGCAAAAAATATAATAATAATAATAAGACTGATAGCAAACATTTCATACAATTTTGGGGAGTGACTATGTTGAACCAAAGAAGCTAACGTATACAATACTGGGCAATCTTTTTTTCCTTTTTATTTTAAAGATTTTTATTAAAATATAGCTAACATACAATTTTATACAGTGGTACCTCGGTTTTCGAATGTAATTCGTTCCAGAAGAACGTTCGAGTTCCGAAACGTTCGAAAACAGCCAACAACTAGGGCTCAGGATCTTGTACTCAGCGGAAGCCGTGTGACATGTTCGACTTCCGAGGTGTGTTCAAAAACCAAAGCATTTACTTCTGGTTTACGGCGTTCATAAACCGAAATGTTCATCAACAGAGACATTCAAAAACCGAGGCACTACGGTATTAGTTTCAAGTATATACAATAGTTATTCAATATTTATATATTTCAAGAAGTGATCACCATGATAAGCCCAGCAACCATCTGACACTGTACCATGCTATCATAATATCATTGACTATATTCCCTATGCTGTACATTACATCCCAATGACTTACTTGTTTTATACCTGGAAATTTGACTTCTTATTCCCCTTCACATTTCCCTCCCTTTTTAAATTTTTCAATTACAGTTGACATTTAATATTATTTTATATTATTAATAATTTCAGGTGTACAGCATAGTGGTTAGACATTTATATAATTTAAGAAGTGTTTCCCCTGACTAATCTAATACCCACCTGGCACTATACATAGTTATTACCATATTACTGACTATATTCCCTATGCTTTACTTTACCATGACTATTTCTAACTACCAATTTGTACTTCTTAATGCCTTCACCTTTTTCACCCTGCTCCCCAAACCCCTCCCATCACCCCAATAAATCTAGTACCCATCTAACACCATACATAGTTATTACAATATTATTGACTATATTCCTTATGCTATACCCTATGTCCCCATGACTACTTTGTAACAACCACTTTGTACATCTTAATCCCTTCCCCTTTTTCACTCACCTCTTCAACCCCCCTCACATCTAGCAACCATCCAAATGTTCTCTATATCTATGACTTTGTTTCTGTGTTGTTTATTTTGTTCTTTAGATTCCATATGTAAGTGAAATCACATTGCATCTGTCATTCTCTGTCTGACACACTCCACTCAGTACAATACCCTCCAGGTCCATCCATGCCACCAGATATCAAGAACCCATTCCCTTCCATAGCCAAGCAATATTCCATTGTACACATGTACCACCTCCTCTTTCTCCATTCACCCCTTGACAGACACCCTGGCTGTATCCGTATCTTGGACACTGTCAACACTGCTGCAATGAATATGGATGCTCACACCCCCTCGAAGCAGCATTCTGGGTTTCTTCACATAAATACCCTGAAGTGGGATTACTGGGTCCTTCTTTGTCTCTTGTTATAGCTTTTGTTTTATAGCCTCTATCTTGTCTGGTGTGAATATTGCCAACCCAGCTTTTTTGTTTGTTTGTTTCCATTTTCATGAAATATCCTCTTCCATCCCTTTACTTTAAATCTGTGTGTGCCTTTTGGTCTGAAGTGAGTCTCTTGTAGGCAGCATATGTAAGGGTCTTGTTTTCTTATACATTCAGCCACCCTATCTTTTGATTGGAGCATTTAATCCATTTACATTGAAAGTAATTGTTGACATATAGTTATTGCCATTTTATTATTTATATTTTTTATCATCTTATAGAATTCTATCTAAGATTCCTTGTGATTCTAGTTTGGTGTTGGTAAACTCCTTTAGCTTTTTCTTGCCTGGGAAGTTCTTTTCTGTCCTTCAATTCTAAATGATAGTGTTGCTAGGTAGAATAATCTTAGTTGTAGGTCCCTGCTTTTCATCACTTTGAATATTTCCTGCCAATCCCTTCTGGCTTGCAGTTTCTACCGTATTTCCCTGAAAATAAGACCTAGCCAGACAATCAGCTCTAATGCGTCTTTTGGAGCAAAATTTAGTATCACAATGGAGTATTACGCAGCCATAAAGAAGAAAGAAATCTTACCATTTGCAACAACATGGATGGATCTAGAGAACATTATGTTAAATGAAATAAGTCAGAAAGAGAAAGACAAGTACCATACGATCTCACTTATATGTGGAATCTAAAGAAAAGAATAAGTGAATGAACTAATCAGAAACAGTTTTGGGGACAAAGAGGAAAAACTGAGAGTTGTTAGATGAGGGGGGGGGTGGGGATAAGAGGGAAGGGGAAGGGATTAGGAAACAGTTGGTAACCACAAGAGAGCCTCAGGGTTTTTGAAAATTAATTTGGGGAACGTAATCAATAATGTTGTAAAGATTTTGTAGGGTATCCGAAGGACACATGTCCCATTTAGGAGACCACCTCAGGGATACTGTAGATGCCTGATCATGGCACTGTACACCAGAAGCTAAACAATAATGAATGCCAACTATAATTTTATATATATAATGTGATGGCTCGATGCGAGGTCGGAGGGATAGTGGATGGGGGGAGGGAGGTTCACAGTGTGAGGGATATAAATGATGAACGTCTAAGTATTACCTTGTCTGGTACACCTGAAACTAATAAATAAATGAATAAATAAATAAACTTAGTATCAGACCCAATCTTATATTGTGTTATATAAGATCAAGTCTTATAGTAAAATAAGACAGGTCTTATATTAATTTTTGCTCCAAAAGACACATTAGAGCTGATTGTCCTGCTAGGTCTTATTTTCGGGGAACCAGGGTATTGATAAATCAGCTGACAGTCTTATGGGAGCTCCCTTGTAGGCAACTAACTGATTTTCTCTTGCTGCTTTTAAGAGTCTTGTCTATAACCTCTGGTATTTTAATTATGATGTGTCTTTGTGTGGGTCTCTTTGGGTTCATCTTGTTTGGAACTCTCTGTGCTTCCTTGACTTGTATATTTATTTCTTTTGCCAGGTTTATAATGGGCAATCTTGATGTCAGTTTCAGCACAGATCCAGTAACACTGTCAACACATTGTCCCACAGAACAAAAACTTAAAATGAAAAGAAAACACCTAGCACCTTCTTATAGGAGGCTTCTTAAGGAAGCACAACACAATTCAAGGCACTAGTACCTAGAAATGCTCTTCAAACGTCACACTCCATGAAGTCCACATTTCAAGGATATGGTCATGGATTTCTTCCCCCAATTCCACCCCAACTAATCTGCTTCATCTTCTGTTAGCCTTTGTCTCCCCTAGAATAAAACATTCATCTCACTACTTTAGCCACCCTCTTCTCTGGTTCATTCACCACAAACTAGGGCTGATATCATGTGGATAAAAGGGGAGAGAAAAGGAAGATACACATATTACTATATACTAATAATTTTGTCTTTTTGCTTTTCACCCTGTCATATGTATATGAAAATGATCTTTGTAAACTTCTAAAGCATTGTATTACTACAGTAAGGTGAATAATCACCATCCATTCACTCATGAACCCTAGTAATAAATGGCCTTCTATTAAGCCTCTCTTTGCTGATTTTTTAAAAAAATTTGCATCAAATAAACCCTCTCAAACCGAGTTTTCATCATATTACTCACATGTTTACAGACTTAGGAGTTCCTTATCATTTATCTGATAAACAAATTCTGCAGTTTACTATTTTCAAGACTCTCTAACTTACACATACACACATTCATACCCATTTTTTCCTAGTAGTATCTTCAGCTAAGCATTTCCCCTTCAGACACATTTGCCTTACTCAGTCCCATCTGTGTATGCTCATGCTGAAACCTTCCACTATCATCCCAAGAAGAATCCTCTTTCCTATATTCTAGCATGTGTGAGATGTTAGGATCGCCTCCTCAAGGGAAAGTCTCTTACGTATCTTTGAATCTCTAGCATCTGGCACAGGCAGGCACTCAATGTTTGTTGAATACTGAATAAATCTTGACTACCCACCTCTGAGACACTAATTCATATTTATGACTCTTTTCCAAGCCTTGGATCCAGATTCATGTTGTCTCTGAAGCCTTCTCTGATTAACCCATTCTATACCACCCTCTCCATTGCTACTGGTCACCACCTCAGCAGTCCTTCAACAGATAATCACTGACCCTCTATCACAAGCCAGGCACTGCTCTTGGGCCTGGGAATAAAACAATGAACGGAACAGATAAAAATTCCTGCCCTCACGGAGGGTACATCCTGACAGGGGAGAAGTGGAGTGTACTGGACACCTCATATTGAACTTCATTTGAACATCATCATAATTCACTTGTTTTGATTCTATATTGATTCAAGCGAGTGTCTAGATTCCTACGGAAGGTTATCTGCAAAGATAACTATCAACAATTCCTCCTATCTCTACAGGCATATGACTGCTCCTCCCATCAAGAGGTAGAGTCCGTTTCCTCTCTATTTGAACCTGAGCTGGCCCTCTGACTAGTTTTAATCAATAGAATCTGCAGAAGTGACTGTTCTGCCAGTTCTAGACTGGCATAGGCCTGACAGCTTTTACTCTCCAGGAACCAGACACCATGTATAGAAGTCCAGGTTATCCTGCTAAACAGAAGGGCATTGTGGAGAGAAAGGCCCTAAGAATGACTGACCATGTAACAAGAGAGGACACTTGGAAGAGAAGCAGGGCACTCCAGCTAACAGCCAGTACAAAGGCCTCAGACATGTGAGTGAGGCCACCTCATGTATTCCAGCACTATCCAGCCACCAGGCGAACACAGCCACATGAGTAAGCCCAAGAAACCCCATCTGGAGCAGATGTCCACCCTTGATAAATTCCTAACTACAGCATCATGACCAATAAATGGCCGTTGTTTTAAGCCACTAAATTTTGGGGTGGTTTGTTAGGCAGCAATAGATAACCAAGATACTGCTTTAACGAGACTATGCTCTTAACCAAGATCAGAAATGGTATCTTCCACATTGTTTTAACTCTTCATTATGTCCATCATGGTTAGGCAAAAAGTAAACATCCAGTCAATATTTGATGACTGACTATTTATAAAAGGATTTTATAAGGACTATTATAAAAGGATTTGGGGAAGACAGCAAAGTATGAAGCACCAGGAATCTCTCTTCCCACCTAGACAACAATTACACTGGCAGAATCTGTCTGATTTAACTGTTTTGGATCTCTGAAGGCTGTTGAAGGCTTGCAACTTCCAGGGGAAGACTTGGATGCAAACTGTTAATTCTAGTCAATTTCAGCTCTTAGCACAAGAGCTCTTAGCTCTTAGCAGTCCCTCATCCCCAGGCCGAGGAAACAACTGTGTACATGTTCCTAGAGCAGCGCAACACAGCTTGTGGGAGCTAGGGTGGGCATAAAGAACCTTGTCCTCCAAATATCTCTGCTCTGCCTATTGATGTTGCTTCTGATCACAGAATGAAGACAAAGAGATGAGCAGCCATTGTTGTTGCACCTCCCCCCATTGTTGCAAGCTCCTCTCCTGGCTGAAGTGACTTCCATGCGATATAAATGGCCAGAGCCTTCCCTCCCCACCCTTTCATTTTTCACTTTTTCCCCTTTTTGGGAGCCAGGCATTAAAAACTAGGATATTCAAAACCAACTGCATATATGGAGAAAATTAGAAAGCAACTGTGGGGGCCAGCCCAGTGGCTCAGGCGGTTAGAGCTCCATGCTCCTAACTCCAAAAGCTGCCGGTTCGATTCCCACATGGGCCAGTGGGCTCTCAACCACAAAGTTGCCAGTTCAATTCCTCGAGTCCTGCAAGGGATGGTGGGCTCCGCCCCCTGCAACTAAGATTGAACACGGCCCCTTGAGCTGAGCAGCCGCTGAGCTCCCAGATGGCTCAGTTGGTTGGAGTCCATCCTCTAAACCACAAGGTTGCTGGTTCGACTCCCGCAAGGGATGGTGGGCTGTGCCCCCTGCAACTAGCAACAGCAACTGGACCTGGAGCTGAGCTGCGCCCTCCACAACTAAGACTGAAAGGACAACAACTTGAAGCTGAACAGCACCTTCCACAACTAAGCTTGAAAGGACAACAACTTGACTTGGAAAAAAGTCCTGGAAGTACACACTGTTCCCCAATAGAGTCCTGTTCCCCTTCCCCAATATAATCTTTTAAAAAAAGAAAAAAGAAAAAAGAAAAAGAAAGCACCTGTGCATGCCCAGGGAAGGCTCATAAAAAACCTGAGAAGTCCTTAAGTTTATACCTCAGGTTAATCTTCAATACTGACAGCCTACAACAAAAATAAAATAAAAGCAAAAATAATAAACAAGTAAAACCACCAATAAAACCAAACCCTGGGGAAGGGGGAAATCTCATTTCCAGAGTTACAACATTATTAGATTCAAATGTACAGCGTTCATCAAAAAATCATAAGGCATATAAAGAAACACAAAAGTGTGGCCCATTCAAAAGAAAAAAATAAATCAACAATGTCCCTAAAAAAGACCTAATGGCAGATATGCTAGACAAGGACTTTAAAACAACTGTCTTAAAGATGCCCAAAGAACTAAAGAGAGATGTGGAGAAAGTCAAGAAAACAGTCTGTGAACAAAATGGAAATATCCATAAACAGAAAACCTAAAAATGAACCCAAAAGAAATTATGGAACTGAAAAGCACAATAATTGAAATGAAAAATTCACTACAGGAATTCAAAGGTAGATTTGAGCAGACACAAGAAATACTCAGTGAACTTGAAGATAGGACAATGGAAATTACTGAGGCCAAGGAAAAGAAAAAAAGATGAAAGAAAAGCAAACAGAGCCCAAGAAAACTGGCAACATATGCATCATGGAAGTCCCTGGAGATTAAAAGAGAGAAAGTGGCAGAGAGAATATCTGAAGAAATAGTGGCTGAAAACTTTCCAAATTTAATGAAATACATGAATGTAAACATCGAAGAAGCTCAATAAACTTCAAGTCTTCAAGTAAGAAGAACTCAAAGAGGAACTGAAAGAGACCCACACCAACACAAATTATAGTCAACTCTCAAAAGATAATAGAGAATCTTGAGAGCATCAAGAGAGAAGTGAATCACATATAAGGGATCTTCAATAAGATTATCAGCAGACTTCTCATCAGAAACTTTGGAGACTATAAGACAGTGAGTGGGGATACTCAAAGTGCTAACAGAAAAAACTATCAAACAAGAATCCTGTATCTCGCAAAATTGCCCCTTCAAGAATGAAGGAGAAATTAAGACATTTCCAGATAAAGAAAAGCTGAGGGAGTTTGTGACCACTACACCTGCCTTGCCAAGAAATGCACAAGGAAGTCTTGAGAGGTGAAATGAAAGGACACTACACAGTAAATTGAAGCCACATGTAGAAATAAATATCTCCATAAAGGTAAATACTTGGACAATTATAAAAGCTAGTATACTGTAACAATGGTTTGTAACTGTATTTTTCCTATGTGATTTAAGAGACTAATACATTTAACAGACTAATACTAGTGTAAAAGCTAGTATTACTGTAACTTTGGTTTCTCACTCCAAATTTTGCTTTCCACACAATTTTAAAGAATATATTTTAAACAATTATCAGTTTTGGGGCACATAGTATATAAAGACATAATTTTGTGACATCAACAACCAAAAGAGGTAGGGACAGAGCTCTAAAGAAGCAGTTTTCGTATGCTTTGAAGTTAAGTTGTAATAAATTCAAATTACATTGTTATAAGTTCAGGATGTTAAATGTAATCCCATGGTAATCACAAACAAAATAGTTATAGAATAAACACAAAAGGAAATAAGAAAAGAATTTTGAAATTTCACTACAAAAAAAATCAATAAATACAAAAGAAGACAGTAATGCAGAAAATGAGGACCAAAAAAAGACATAAGGCATATAGAAAACAAATAGCATCATGACAGAACTAAGTCCCTCCTTATCAATAATTTAAATGCAAATGGATTAAGCTCTCCAATCAAAATACAGATTGGCAAAATGTATAAAAAACACATGATCCAACTATATGCTGTCTATAAAAGACTCACTCGAGATCCAAGGATACAAAACAGTTTAAAGTGAAAGGATGGAAAAGCGCATCCTCTCAACCACAAGGTTGCCAGTTCGACTCCCGTAAGGGATGTGGGCTGTGCCCCCTGCAACTAGCAACAGCAACTGGACCTGCAGCTGAGCTGCGCCCTCCACAACGAAGACTGAAAGGACAAAAACTTGACTTGAAAATAATAAAAAGTCCTGGGAGTACACACTGTTCCCCAATAAAGTCCTGCTCCCCCTCCCCAATAAAGTCTTAAAATAAAAGAAAAAAGAAAGAAAAATAAGAATACTCAACAGACTAGGAAGAAAAGGAAAATACCACAACATAATAAAAGCCATATGTGAAAAACCCACAGCAAATATTGTACTTAATGGTGCAAGACTGAAAGCATTTCCTTTAATATTAGAACAAGGCAATAATACTCACTTTCGACACTTCTATTCAACACAGTACTGGAAGTTCTACCCAGAGCAATTAGGCTAGAAAAAGAAATAAGGCATCCAAATTGGAAAGGAAGACATAGAATTATCTGTTTGTAGGTGATATGATTTTATACGTAGAAAACCCCAAAGATTCCACAAAAATACTGTTAAATTCAGTAAAGTAGTAGGATACAAAACCAACACAAAAATCATTTGTATTTCTATACACAGACAATGAATAATCTGAAAAAAGTTACCAAAAAGTTCACAATAACATCAAAAAGAATATTTAGGAATTAATATAACCAAGGAGGAGAAAGACTTGTACAATGCAAACTACAAAACATTGAAGACATAAATAGAAACATCCCATATTCATCAATTAGAAAACTTAATGGTATTAAACTGCCCATACTACCCAAAGCAATCTACAGATTCAACACAATCCCTTTCAAAATCCAAATGATGATTTTTGCAGAAATTAAAAAACCCATCCTAAAATTCATATGGAATTTCAAGGAACTCCAAATAGCCAAAATAATCTTGAAAAATAACAAAACTGGAGAACTCATACTTCCTGATTTCAAAACTTAGTACAAAGCTACAGTAATGAAAACAGTGCCATACTGGCATACAGGCAGACATATAGACCAACAGAATACACAAGACAACCCAGAAATAAACCCTTGCATATATGGCCAAATGATTTCTGACAAGGGTGCCAAGACCATTCAACAGGGAAAGGGATAGCCTTTTCCTCAAATAATGCTGGGAAAACTGGATAGCCATACGCAAAGAATTAAATCGGACCCTTACCTAACACCATATACAAAAATTAACTCAAAATAGATCAAGGACCAAAATGTAAGCACTAAAAAAATAAACCTCTTAGGAGAAAATATAGGAGAAGAACTTCACAACACTGAATTTGGAAATGATTTCTTGAATGTGACACCAAAGGCACAAGAAACAAAACCAAAAAAAATAGACAAATAGGACTTTGTGAAAATTAAAGATTTTATGCATCAAAAGACACTATCAACAGAGTAAAAAGGCAACCTACAGAATGGAAGAAAACATTTGCAAATCATACCTAATAAGGGATTAATATCCAGAATATATTAAAAACTCAAACAATAAAACAGCCTTATTTAAAAATGGGCAAGAGTTGAATAGATATTTCTCCAAAGATATACAAACGGGCAATAAGCACATGAAAAGACACTCAACATCACTAATCATTAGGGAAATGCAAATCAAAACGAGCCTGAAATACGACCTCGCACCCATTAGGAGGGCTGCTATAAAAAGCACAAAACATGGAGTGTTGATGAGGATGTGAAGAAATTGGAACCCTTTTACATTGCACTGGAAATGCAAAATGATACAGCCACTGGGGGAAGAAGAATGGTTGTTCCTCCAAAAATTAAAAACAGAGTCACCATATGATTCCGCAATTCTACTTCTGGGTACATACCCCAAAAAAACTGAAAGCAGGGTCTCAGAGATATTTGTATACCCATTTTCATAACAACATTATTCACAATAGCTAAAATGTGGAAAAAAACCCATGCCCTCAACTGATAAATGGATAAGCAAAATGAGGTATACACATACAATTAAATATTGTAAGTGTACACATACAAAGGGAAAATATTGTGCAATATGCTGCAACACAGATGAAGTTTGAGGACACAATGCTCAGTGAAATAAGTTAGTCACCAAAAGACAAATACTGTATGATTCCACTTATATGAGATACTAAAAGTAGTCAAAAATCATGAAGACAAAGTAGAATGATGGCTGCTAGGAGCAGGAGGGAGGGGGAAATGAGAAGTTATTGTTTAATGGGTATAAAAGTTTCAATTTTACAAGATGAAAAGAGTTATGAAGATAGACAGTGGTTATGGCTGCACAATGTGAATGTATTTAATACCACTGAACTGTGCACTTAAAAATAATTAAGATGGTCGATTTTGTTATGTGTATTTGAACAATTTTTTCAGTAACAATAACAAAAAACCTAAATGGGAACTATGTAAGCATGGAAGATCTAGAGTATTTTATTTTTTAGAGCAGAGGACTCAAAACACTTTTGACTATGTATTCTATTAGTTAAATGTTAAGCACACTTCCCCCAATATATTTGTATCTATTTATGTTATATACAAATATTACTAAATATACTATATATATCTTGAAATGCCTACAAAAATAAATTTAACAATATGTAAGCATAAATATATTTACATAAATGTATACTTATGTTTGAATATACGTGTAAGTCCTACTGCATTGCAGTGATTGTCTGCAACTTACCTTGGGGACCACTGCTTTAGAGGATACAATTTTCTACATCATTCTCTAACTCCTTTCTCCTTCAGACTCTCTCCCCTTGGCCTTTATATCCTAAACCATTCTGGTTTTCTTCCTCCAAATGTTTTCCTTCAGCAGTTGCATTTCCTGCTTCCATTTTTAAAATACGGACTTCTGTATTTGACCTGCTCTTCTAGGGACACCCTCCCCTGGCAATTTCCTCTTGCTGCCTGACTAACCAACTAGCACCAGAAGTCTTCTCAGCTTGCTCGCCTTGAATGCACTAGTCTACAACCACTGAACAGTCACAGTCAAAAATCTCACCACCCGTACATTGTCTAGCCCACCCTACCCACACTTCAACACTCACACAAAATCCCTACAATTGCTTATTGAGCGTCTGCAGAATCATCCCTAATAATATCACTACACATCTGGGGACAACACAGAACATTTTCAAACAGCTCTACTTACTGGAAATTCTACTTACATTAAGCTGGAATTGACTTTCCTGTAAGTTCCATATTGGTTCTAGTTTTGTCTTCCGACATCTCACAAAATGCCCCATCACCACCCCCACACAAATCTAAATTAAATGCACTATCTTTGTAATGGCTGAGACTCGGTGGCAAGGCATGATGACTTCCCCCAAGTACAACAGGGCAGGTGAGCATCAGAGCTAGTTCATGCCCTACAGACCAACACAGGCACTGAACACGACAAGTGCATCCGGGCGGGCAGACGTAGAACATCATCCAGGGGTAAGGCACAGTTTAGGTAAAGAGATAGCAGAACAGATGCAAAAAAAATGTGTGGTCTCCAAGCTGGTGGATAAGACACCAAAGTCTGAGCATGCCAACCATCATCATCTGGGAGGTCTCTCCTCTGATGAGAGACCTAGGAAAGCCCTCCATGCTCCCAATCCTGCTTTTATACTTGTCTCTTCATGAGCTATTCCACTGTAGCTTAAAGAGCTATTCATTCTATCAACCTGATGTGGCAATTTAAAGAAAAAGACATATTTTACTGTAGAATGAGCCGTGAAGTGCTTACCTAACCTCTGGGAGCTTCTAGGTACTCAGGACTGGATGTTGGATGTTGATGATGTTGGAGGAGTTGATGGCTGGAAGGAATATGGCTAAGTGCAGCCAGTTAGAACCCCAGGAGGAATCTGAAGTTATGCCAGGGTGACCTCAGCCAAGAATACACCCAGAGAATACCAAAGAGAACACAAATGAGACTGTGTTCTTTTGGCCTGTGTAGGGCCACGTGGAAGCAAAGGACCAAAGACTTCCGATATCTGATTCCTAGGCCTGATAAGGAGGAAGTTGGTGGGTAAAGAAGTTTTGAAGAGTTCTCGATGTTTTAAGAAGACTTGGCTGAATCGGACAAAATAGTAAGATGCAGACGGTTACTAAGCTAAACATGAGGGTGAGAAGACAAAAAGAATGTTTCAGATGAAAAAACTATTCAAATTATTTTTTTTAAAAAAACAGACAAAATCTAGAGCAAGTTAGAATTCTCCAGGTTTACCAAGGTTTCCTACAGAAAGCAGGAATTTATCCAATTGCTGCAGAAAGAAAAGATTTTCCCTTTCATGTTAGAAAATATTAGCAAAATTCATCTTTTTCTGTCCTTAATGGGGGTTGTAATTCAAAAAAGAATAAGATAATCACACAATTATATTTATTATATTCTGGGGTTGGATTGTCAAATATCTTGTTCTAGAGAGTATTTTCCTAAGTCTTTTACACATACTTTTTTAAAATCACTAATAACATCAAAATTTTTTTTCCTGCAAAACACCTTGTACACAGAGAGAGGAGAGACTTGGAGTCATTGCTATCACTTAAAAGATTGGAACTCCCTTACTTAATGACTATTGAGAACTATATAGAAATTCTTTTTATTAGTGTTTGTCTGATTCTATTAACATATAACACTTTCTAAAGTCATCCCACTCTTCAGATTTCTTAAATTGGACAATTTAGCCTTGGCTATTCCACTAACTGTATAACCACAGAAGTTTTTAACCTCACTGGCCTTCACTCTTTATCCATAATATACTTTCACTCACTCATTCAATATTTACTGAGCAACTACTGCCAGCCAATGGCAGCCTCATAAAATTTACAATCCAAGTGCTATAGAAAATGAAAAGGCTAGACTTAAGATGCTACTGTTCCTTTAAGATCTAAAATTCTGTAATTATATAACATAGCACGCATATTTACTACTTAATTGGAACATCAAAAAAAGCAAAAGAACAAGCTTGTCATTAATAAGAAATATAAATATTTAGACCACGCCTGAGCAAGGTGTGTTCCAATCCTGGAAGCAAATTTCTAGCTGTCATAAGTTCCTGTCCTAATGATTAAAGTCAATTATCTGTGTTGAATAAATAGTTACAAAAGTTTGAATCTCTTTCCAAGTTATGAAAAGGCTGATATGATTAAATACAACTAAACATCACAGATTGGATCATTTTTTAGACCAAGAAACAGGTTTTTATAGTTAGTTCTTGAGTTTGTTTGTAAAAAGCTTTCTATAAGATTCTGTTAGTTTAAGATTAATTTTTCATATATTCAAAAGTTCACACTGTACTCTGCGTTTACTGACTACAATAACAACCACAAAATTGCACTGCAACTCAGTCACTAATGAGCTTAAGAACATATTCTTCAAACACTTGTCTGAAATAACATTAAAGTATTGATATCTAATTCAGAAATCAACGATAAACATTCCTATATACCAGTAGGAACACTTGTTTCCAGCTGCTGACAAGTTCCAGAGTCATAATTAATACACTGATGAAAACAATTACTGATATCTGAAAGCCCTAAAAGCCACAAAGAATTAACTGCTAATCAAAGCTTTAGTCTTGATTGCACAGGGGAATGTAACTAGGCGTGGCAAATAGCCCAGAGGGGAGCCAGCTTCTCTCTCCTGCAAATTGGTAATGTTTTTCCTTTCTTTTCTGCCAAACCCTTGAATATGGAACACACGTCACATACAGAAATTCCATAAAAAGAACCCTAAAAATACTTCATATTCCTGAGATTTATTCATATTCATTTATTCATTCAATCCTCTACAGAGCGGTCCCTATATTCAATGAAGGGGAAGATCTGGTGGGATACACCAATATAAATTGTAACCAATGTGATAAATACCATGAAAGAACAATAACAGTACTAACAGAAAAACTTAGAGGAGAATCTAAGAAAGCAAAGAATACCTCCCTGAGAAAGTGACATCTAAACAGACACGTAAAGGATGTTAAATAAATTAAATTTTTTCTCTGCACATTTGCACAGATCATTTTTGTTGGTCACTAAGTTACAGTTCCAAAATAGGATTTTTTTAATATGCAGCTAGTATATTTACAACACAAGAAAAGCACTAATGTATTTGCTGTCTGTCATCCCCATGTGAAGATCACACCTTGGCTGGACCACTGGTCCCCCAAAGAGGATGAGACATCTGAAGCCGAGCTAGGTCACCTCAAGTCCTTCTAGCCAAGACCATTCCAGATCAGCCAACAGCCAGCGAACTCCCAACCAAGGTCAGCAGAGCCAGCCTGCTAACCAACCACCCCAGACACGTGGCCAATACTTACTGTGCACAACTGATTCTGCAGCATTATTATGGCAATAGATAATTGACACTCACTCAAAAAAAATTACCATTCTTGCATCTTTTCTCTGGAAACTACTGAAAGATATAGTCTCTCCCAAGATAAGTGAGTAAACCAAGAACGGTTCTGATTTGGCATCCATAGGTTAAGGATTTAACATGGAAGAAAAGATGTAGAGAACTCTTCGGTTAATTTGTGAAGGTAAGATTCAGGACAACAGGCCAGTACTCTGCTTTGCAGTTCTAGGAGAAGTGCCTCCAAAACAACCTAAAGAACTGATACATAACCTGATGTGTTTGTTTTAGAATTCTGGCAAAGACAGTGGAGGATAATAAGCTAGTGATGTAAAGAAAAATAAGCAAACAAAAAATAAAAGACTTATGGAAAATCCCAGGAAAAAAAGTTGTATAAGACCGGTGATCATACTACATTACTTGGCTCACAGTGAGCAATATTTACATGTACTTAATAAGATAAACATTCAACACATTAGTTTGATATGAAAAGTTAGGGAACACTTCTCTGAGAAAGTGACATCTGAAGACATCTGAAACAATGTCTTTACATTTTTGGTAATTGTACTGGGAGAAAGAGGGAATAGAAAGATATGTGTGTGCTGGAGGGAGGAAGGAAGTATAGAAAAAGATCCTTGTCTTTGAGTGCAAGAAGCCATTAAGTAACATCAAAAACTGAAAAGAAATAGCAATTTAACTACAAATTTTAGAAATATCAAGTTTAATAGCATAAGAAACAGCTAAAAGTTGAAAGTAGTTAACTTTGGGGAGTGGGAACTAGGAGGAAGGAGACAAAAGGTTGCTCTTTTTCATTATATACCCTGTGTCTTTTGAAGCTATGTATTAATTTGATAAAAATTAACTTTATCAATTTTTAATCATTGGCCTTACTTCCATTCTCCCCAAGTTTCTATGTTCACACTTTAGGTCTATTACAACTATTTACTTTATACATTCATTTATTCATTCAACTATTTATTGAGCAGCTACTGATGTCCACTGTACATTTTTGATGATAGGGATACAGCATTAATAAAAAACTCTGGTGGGATGAGAGACACAAATAAACATATCACACATGCATGATAGATACATATTTATTTTAGATAAATTGAACACAATTATAGATACATATGCCAGGTAGCAAGTGATAAGAAAAATAATGTAAAATAAAGGAACAGAGATGTGTAGGAAGGCAAATTGAGCGCAAAATTTGTTTCACGCAATTTTTTACATCCGCAGGTGACATTTAGGGCGACACCTTAATTTAATAAGGAAGCAGGCCATGCAGATATGTGGCAGAAGAACAAAGGAGGTGGAGGGAGCAGCTAGTGCAAAGGCCCTGAGGTAAGTGTGTTACATGTTCAAAGAAAAGTAGAGAGACTAGGTTATATAGGATCTTATATGCCACTGTTAGAACTTTTGCTGTTATTCTAAGCAAAATTAACCCTTGATGAGTTTTCAAACAAGGAGTAATAAGAGTTAAAAGATCAATTGCTGGGGTGCAACCACTTTGGAAAATTGTTTGGTAATATATACTAAGGCTGAGCCTATACATACCCCACAAACCAGAAATCCTACTCCTAGGTATATTCCCAACATAAATGCATACATATATTTGCCAAAAGACATGTACTAGAACATTCATAGCAGCATAATTCATAATAGCCCCAAACTGGGAACAATGTAAATGTCCATCAATGGCAGAATGAATTGTGGTATATTAACACAACAGAATAGTATACGACAATAAGAAACCAATTTCATGCATCATGCATGGATGGCTACAAGGTGTGATCAAAACCTACATGAATATTTAAATTTAAAAAATTCATTACAATAAAAGACACATTGCCATTAATCCCCCTCAAAATACTCCCCTTTGCTTCGAACACTTATCCCATGGTTCTTGCCACTTTCTGAAGCAGTTCTGGAATTTTCTTTCATGAGTGTCTAAGTCTTTAGTTGCACTGTCGTGGCTGCCTCGATGACCTGAATTGATTCAAAACATTAACCTTTCATGGTCATTTTGGCTTTGGGGAAGAGCCAGAAGTCGCACGGTGCCAGATCCAGTGAATAAGGCGGATAAGGACAAACCGCAATGTTTTTAATTGACAGAAATTGCCGTACCAGAAGCAATGTGTGACATGGAGCGTTGTCATGATGGAGGATGAAATAATTGGCCCATTTCTCAGGCAATTTTCTATGCACATTGTTTCTTAAATGCTCTAATAAGCCCTTATAACATTGAGAGTTCACCGTAGTGTTCCTGGGTACAAACTCAGCTCACACAATTCCATAAAGGTCAAAAAATACAACTAACATGACCTTGATGTTAAATCTTGATTGACACTTTTTTTCACACGAGGAAAACTGTGTGATTTCCACTGAGAACTCTGAGCCTTGGTCTCAGGATCATAACCATAGACCTAAGTTTCATCTCCTGTGATGACATGTCTTAAAAAGAAAGCTGAAATCTGAAGTGGCACGATCACGCGGCTCCAACTAACTTGACAAATGCTATTGCTTTGGTTCGACGTGGGTGACAAATTTCACACTCACTCGCCTCACGTTCAAATCTGTTGGTAAAGTGCTTTGAATGGAACCATAAGAGATGCTCAGACCCTCAGAAATTTCCCTAATATAAGTAGTCAATCACCTGTTTGATCGAATCATTCCCTTTACTCTTTCAACATTCTCTTGGGTTTTTGATGTTGAGACGTCCTGATCTCTCCTCAGCTTCAATCGGTTCACAACCATTACAAAATCCCTCGAACCACTTGTAAACCATCTCATGGTCACTGAAGCATCACCATAGACTAATTTTCACATTTCATGTGTTTCTTTAGCACTTTTTTGAGGTTTGAAACAAAATTTCGTGTTAATGCATTGTTCGTGATCCACAATTTATAGCATACTTTAAAACACACCATCTCTCAACCGTAGCTCACACCTGACTGACTGCACAGAACAAGCTGAAACTTGTCACACACTGTTACTAAGATTCAACATGCTGCTTCCCATCTTGAAGATCCCTGCCTTTTTGTTGGATGGCACTCGGCAGCAGCATTCACCGTATTTTTTGATCATACCTCATACATTTGCATAAAAGAAGCCAGACTCAAAAATTATACACTGTATGATTCCATTTCCACGAAGTACAAAAACAGACAAAACTAACCTATGCTCGTAGAGGTCAAGACAGTGGTCACCCTTGGAGGAACAGTGACTGGAAGGGAGCATGAAGAGTTGCTGCTAATGTGCTGTTTCTTGTTCTGGGTGCGAGTTATACAGGGTGATCAGTTCGTGAAGTTTCATGCAAACTCATGTACACTCTTCTGTGTGTCTATAAAGGTCATAAAGTTCTTTTTTGAAGATGAATTTGACAGCTGTGTGGACGATGGATTCTAAGGAGGCAAGGATGAAATAGCAGGGAGACCTGCTGGGAAGCGAGTGTAATTTTATTCAGTCTCAGGCGATGGTGGCGCAGGTGGTAGAGGTAGTGATGCCGTGCGGCCATATTCCGGAAATACTATGAAGCTGGAGTCAGTATGATTTCCTGACAGATTATACATAAGGATGAGAGAAACAAGGAGTAAAGGATAACAATATAATTTTTACCCTGACAACTAGAAAAATAGAAGTGCCGTAAGTGAAATGAAGAAGCCTGCAGCGAGCGTAGATTTGGAGAGCATGGGGAAAATCAGGAGTCTGGTTTTGAACATCTTATGTTTGAGATGGCTCCAAGTAGAGCTGTTGAATATAGTTGCATATATAAATCTGGAGTTCAAGAAAATCTGGGCTGGAAAATAAATTTGCGAGTTGTCAGCAAAAGCAAAGTCAGTTTTAAAACCAACGGACTGACTACCTCAGCCAAAAGATCAAGGTTAACATCAACAGTGATTAAATCATGTTACTAGTATATGCCCTTGATATGAGGTGATGAGAATTGTACTTTACTTTGTGGGCTTCCAAAACCCTTAACTCCTGACAAAATACCTGACAAGTACTCCTGAAACTTGTCAAGATCATCAAAACCAAGGCAAGTCTGAGACACAGAACTGGGGATTCTGTCTGCGAGCTTCACTCCTCCTATTCACCTATTGTCCTTACTTCTTCCTTCTTACCTTCACAGCACTGTCCAATCGAACTTTGCCATGATGGAAAGCAACAGTCTACTCGACTATCTAGGCTGTCCAATACAGTAGCGACTAGGCACATGTGGCTGCTGGTCTGTTACAGTGTGTCTATCATGATTGAAGAGCTGATTTTTTAATTTGATATAATTGTAATTAAAAATTAAATTTAAATAGCCACATATGGCTACGGTTACTATTTGCACAGCACAGCCCTAGAGATCAGGGTCTCTTATTTGATCCTTTCTTTTCCTGACCCTTTACAAACTGTGATACTTCACTCCCCATTCTTGATTACCTTGGCTCTAGAACATCTTTAAACGATGTCGGAAGCCCAGATTTAGCCCACTTAGCTTTGGTTTCTTATCTTTCTACGTCACTATATGACTGAAAAAGGACAGATCCTCCTGGTTCAAAAGATCTCCTTCACTAATCCGTCACTAGGAGAGATTGGTTCCTGTGTATTTAAGGAGAGTGTTTCTCAAATGTGAATTTTTTTTAATTAATTCAGTTTATGAAGACTTTGGCATGAAGCTCTTCCTGCCTTCTCAGTGCATTTGAGTGTTAACATTTGAGTGTCTATGTTGGCAGAGCCCGTGAAGCACTTCTCTGGAACAATCTGCAAACCACGGCACTAAATGATCTCTAAAGGACTCCTTCTGATGGTGAAATTCTTTGGTATATGGTCTTGTAATAAATGCTAAGCGGTAGTGTAGGGTTATGGAATAATATAAGCATAGCCAAATGAAATTATGAGAAAACTTAGGTGGATTATAATTGGCCCCTCTGTAATTTGGCCACAGCTTTGGGGATCATAATTGCAATGAAGTCAGCTGTTTGAAATATGTTCTCATCATTGGGGAGAAGCAAATCTCCTTGTGGTATCCTCTCTGATGGCCTTCTGGGCCACTTTGAGCCTGAAGTGAAATTCTGCTCCCTTCTCTTGAAAGAACCTCACTGGGTCCTTACCATTGAGAAACCTTGACATTCTTAAGAGGAGAGGAGAGAAATTTGGAAGAGATGGTTAATGAAAATGACATTTGATGAGTATAAGGTCATTGACTAGACTGAAGGGTTTAGAAGCTCAGAGAAAGATATTGAAGCAATCATGCATGCTTGTGCTAGTTTTATTTCACGTTTGCAAAATCTTTGGAGGGATAGGGGATTTAAAAAGAGAAAAGCACAGGGGATAGAATCTTATGATTAGTGAAAGGAGAATGTAGTCAAGAGTAATGCAAATTAGCCCTTGGCAAATTCAGGGGATGTCATCCTGAAAAAAAATCATGCTAGGGCTTATTTTCCGGTAAGGTCTTATGTTTTCGGGAAACATGGTATAATATGTATTACACTGCTTTATAATTGGTTGTCTTCAAACCCCCTAGACTGTAAGCTTCAAGAAAGCAGGGACCATGCTTGTGTCTTTGGATTCTCATTGTTGGTTGGGTGTATGGTAAGGGTTTAATAAATGTTTGTTGACTGAATAAATTGGAGCTCCTTTACCTCTCTCTCTTTCATTGCACTACTTCCTTGTCTTGGCAATTCTCTGAGATGTTGTTGCCAACTTCATCGTACAACTTGTCTTAGCTATCAAAACTTAACCTTTGCAGGCTAATAATTGGTCAAGTTGGGTATTGGGTACAGGAAGGCTCAGTATGTTATTCTCTCCCTAATTAAAAGATTAAAAAGAAAAAGACATTAACCGCTGAAAGTAATTTTATGAAGAGCTCTTCTCATCTGACTGCAGGGTGGAAAGCATCTGACAGTTACATTTTGACAAGTTCTTATTAGTTACTCACTCATGGATGTTTGTATTTCAACTGGGAATAGTTTTCCTCAAACTGGAGTTCTCTGTTTTGGGAACTTACTCTCAGGATCCTTGAGTTCCCAGAAACGTTTATTGCAATAATCCTTTAAAATGAGTGTAAGTATACGTTGGATCTTCTGGATGATCACAGTATCACTGAGCTCCAGGTCAGTACCAGATTATACTGCCATAATTATTGTGTGCTAATGAGAAAAGGACTTCATGCCTCATGGCTATAAAGACATAGTGTACAAATGAAGACTTTATAATTGTTTGAATGGAGGGAAGTAGTAGGAGTATGTGCTGTATGAGTTGGTTCCATATTTACATTGTGAATAGCAGTTTAGTTTTAGCAGGATGACATTCTCTATCTCACTAAGTCAGTATCATTAATTTGAATATGATTTGCATGTTTTGTATTTAATTTGTAAGATTTTTAATATCTGGTTTTGTAATTAACGCTGGGAATACTTTTTCTTTTTTTTTTAAGAATTTTTTTTATTGGGGAAGGGGAACAGGACTTTATTGGGGAACAGTGTGTACTTCCAGGACTTTTTTTCCAAGTCAAGTTGTTGTCCTTTCAGTCTTAGTTGTGGAGGGCGCAGCTCAGCTCCAGGTCCAGTTGCCACTGCTAGTTGCAGGGGGCACAGCCCACCATCCCTTGCAGGAGTCGAACCGGCAACCTTGTGGTTGAGAGGACGCGCTCCAACCAACTGAGCCATCTGGGAGCTCAGCGGCAGCTCAGCTCTAGGTGCTGTGTTCAATCTTAGTTGCAGGGAGCGCTGCCCACCATTGCTTGCGGGAGTCGAGGAGTGGAAACCCAACCGCATAAGGAAGCACGGTCTGATGTTGAGGGATATGAGGCTTAGAGTAGCACTTGGGGCGTTGGTCGACAGCTGAGTGTAAGTCAGTGAGATGGGGCAACAAAAAAGTCAAATCTCGGGTGCATTAGTAAGAAAAGAATACCTAGAATTGGATGAGGTGAGAGTTCTATTTTATTCTGTGCTAGGGTGGAAACAACCAAAGAATGCAGGTCAGTTCTGGGATACAGCTTCTGAGACATGTTCAGAGGTGTAGCATACAGGTTGGTGAAGGGACTTGAAGCCACGTATGGAAGACTGATTGAAAGAATATTGGCTTTGGATATGAAAATGCTTGGGGTACAGGGGACGCCACAATCAAATATTTGCAAAGAAGGAGGATTTGTATCTTGTGGTTCCAGGGAATAGAGCTAAGGCCAATGGATAGAAGCCACAGGAAGAATGACACAGCTCAATTCAAGGAATAATTTACAGTGAAAGCTGTCTAAGGATTGAGTAGAAGATAATAAACTTCCGGTTGCTAGCGGTGTGTGGGCATTGATTGACCAGTCATTTGGCAGCTACCGTGTTTCCGGAAATGAACAATTTTTTCTTAATTTACCAATTAATTAAAAAGTATCAGTTGTACATCACTTTCCAAACTTAGTACAAATAATTAACATGATACCTTCATCTATAAAACTTCCATTGCTTCCCCCCTTTGTTTTCTGGCAGCCTTTCCTTCTAACTAGAGCCATCGGCCAGGAAAGAGCTCATTAGCAAATGAGTCAACATTTCAGTCTCTTCCCTCACAGGATGACAGGCTGCAAGTGGACTTGGGTTTTTCAGTAAGAAACTGGAGAACCTACGCTAGAACTGAACCAAAAGGCCTGGTCAGCAGTAGTCTTTTCTGAAACTAGACAAGATATGCAACAGGTTAGAAAGAAATTAGAACAGAAATCAGTGGACATTCTATAAAGGACCCGATAGTAAATATTTTAGGCTTTACAGGCCATACAGTGTGTCAACACATACTCAACTCTTGCCATTATAGCACCAAAGCAGCCATAGATTAATACATAACAGAATTAGCTTGGCTATGCTCCAATCAAAACTTGATACTGAAATTTGAATTTCACATAATTTTCACATATCACAAAATAGTATTAGTTTGCTGTTCAACGATTTAAATGTGGGGGGAAAAAATCTTCCCTCTCCTGGCATATAAAAGCAGGCAGCAGATCACTGGCAGTTTGCATTAGAGGATAATTTTACAAATCTCTAAGAGTAAAAACAAGCAAACAAACAAGGAATCTCTAGTAAAATATTGTCTAGATTCTTTACATATAAAAGTTCTTTCAAAAGCTTTAAAAACATGTATTTAGTGGACCACAGTACCAACTGTCCCATTAAAACAAGAGCTCTCTTTCCAATGGCTGACAGAACTTAACAATATTAAAGAGTCCCTGGTCATTAGAGAAATGCAAATTAAAACCACAATAAGGTAATCACTGCACTCCTACCCCAGTGGTTATAATGCAGAAGACTTGTAATACCAACGGTTGAAAATGTGGAAAAACCGGAACCCTCAAACACTGCTGGTTTGTACAATGGTACAACTACTTTGGAAGTTTCTTAAAAAGTTAAATATACACTTACTGTATGATCCAGCAATCTCACCCTTAGGTGAAATGAAACCATGTGTCCACCCAAAGACATTTATGCAAACAGTCATAGAAGTGTTATTCATAATAGCCCCAAACCTGGAAGCAATACAAATGTCCATCAGCTAGCAAATAAATAAATAAATTGGTTTATCCATGCAACAGAGTACAATTAACCAGTAAAAGGAACTACTGACAATCCAATAACATGACTGAGCCTCCAAAACATCATTCTAAATGAAGGAAGACAGAGGTAAGACTCTATGTTATAGAATATTCTGCACTCAGCTCTAATGTGTGGGTCCCCCCACACACACACACACACCAAGCAATTCTCTGACACCAGCTGGGGTGTCCTACAATTCAACTCAATTCTGACATTATCTGGAAAGAGCATCATATTCCAAAGGGTAAAGATTCGGTCCCACAAGACTGCCCATTTCAGATGCCAAGTCTAAGCTGTTTCCCGTGCTTCTGAGCAACTGGGTATAAATCAGAGGTCCCCACCACCCCTTCCTTGGGTTCCATCAATTTGCTGGAGCGGCTCATAGAACTCAAGAAAGCAGTTTACTCACTAGATTACCGGTTTATTACAGAGGATATTAAAGGATACGAATCAACAGCCAGATGATGAGATATACAAGGAGAGGCCCCAAACAAAGGAGCTTCTGTCCCCGAGGAGGTTGGGGTCACACACAGGGACACACTGATGCGTTCTGGTTCACCAACCTGGAAGCCCTCCCAACCCCATCCTTTCGGGTTTTTATAGAGGCTTCACTACCTGAGTACAACTGAATAAATCGTTGGCAGCTGGCGATTGAACTCAATCTCCAACCCATCTCCCCTCCCCAGATGAGGGGGGTGGGGACTGAAAGTACCAACTCTCCAATCACACATTTGGTCCTCCTGTCAACCAGCTCCCATCCCTAAGTGCTTTCTAGAAGTCATTACTAACCATAAATTCAGGTATGGTTGAAAGGGGTGAGTTATGAATATCAAGACACCAGTATCGCTTTTATCACTTAGGAAATGCCAAGGGGTTTTAGGAACTCTGCGCCAGATGTGGGGACAAAGACCAAATACATATTTCTTATTATACATCACAGTATCACATTATATAATTCTACTTACATGAAATTTCTAGAAAAGGCCAATCTCTAGACAGAAAGCAGATCAGTGGTTGCCTGGGCCTGGAGGCAAAAGCAGGGATGGACTATAATCAGCAGGACGGAAGTTGGGGGCCAGAAAACAAATGTTCTAAAACTAGATTAGGGCGGTGGTTGCACAACTCTATTAATTTACTTTAAAAATCATTGACTTGTACACTTACAATGGGTGGAATTTATGGCATGTAAATTATACCTCAATAAACTTTTTAAAGGGGGAGGAAGACCCAGATAGCCCAGTGGACCTGCCAGATGGCTCACAGCTCTCTGCATGCCCCCAGGCACCTCCCTGACTACCTTTGCTCTGGGGACGCCTAGGAGGCCTCCTCAACTGAGTACCTCCTTCTGGAAACTTCTCCATCCCACTTAATTCTCAAGAAGACTACTTCTTACTTTGAACCTTCCCAGCACTTTATGCTCAGCACGTTTTTATCTTAGTCTCCCTTGCTCCTAAACTAATTCTGTGATAAATTCCTTGAGGAAAGAGCTGTGTGCCATTCATCTACCTATTCTTTACACATAGCAGGCACTCAAAGAATATTTGTAATATTGAGTTAGAAAATCTACACTGTCTAAGCAAAACCCTCTTCTACATTAGCATGACGAGGGGCAAAAATCTACACCTTTGAAACTCATACCTCCTCCCACAAACTTTTATCTAAACCCCTTCCAATTTTTCAGAAAACATTTCTGGTTTATTCATTCCACATTTTTCCAATTTAACTGAGCAAATACAGAAATCACAAACTACATTTCAATGCTGAGTACAAGTGAAATTTTGACATGAGTATGAAGTCTGCAAGCTGAAAAGACCGTGGAACTGAATGAAACACAAGAAAACATGGTTCCATACATCTCAACCAAAGCCAAATTTCAAGCAGCATAAAATTCCCAAACCAGAAAGAATATCATCTCTAAAAGCCTTTCTGGTAAAATCCTGGTTAAGATGAAGACCCTTGGCTGTGATAATAGCTACCTTTTTTCTTACTAAATCTTTGCACTAGTCACTCTTGCCTGAAACAGAAAACATAGACAACAGAAAGACCTTGAAGTTTAGAAGCGTTCTAGCAACTCTACAACTTCTCAAATTCTAGATATTAGGGTTTTATTTCATAAATAACTGACTTCTAAAAATGTTTTGCTCTGATTTTCAGGGAAGGTAAGACAATGCAATTTCTTTTTGAAATCACAATTTGCGTCAGATGGAATTTAACTCTCCCAAAAATGATTCAGTCAGATAGGAAACATAAAGGCCAAACACTGATAAAGATAAAAAAGCTGACTCAAAACTTTAGAAAAACCAAGCTTTAAAACAGTGAAGTAGATGCTATAAGGGATTAAAAGCTCTCTACCGGTAATCTTCAATGAAGATATCACTGAGATTTTAATAAGTTCAATTTTGAGTGAAACAGCAATTATTAACTATTTTTAAAAAAAACAGTCTGAAGTGATTACACACCCCTGGGATGTAGGTATACAACTGCAGTTAGGGAAAAACTGACTTGCTACCTGTCTTTTGCCTCAGACTTGCAAATAATTCGACATCTACATTAGACATCTGTGATTTTATGAAGTATAAACCCTCTGGTATTAAACATCTGTGATTTTATTAAATAAGTACACACCATTCCAATTTGAGAGTAAAAGGTTCACCTTCAAGGGGGGGGGGGGGAAGAACATCGAGAGCATGTTTAACTTCTCATCCTACAATGGTTGATCCTCCAAACAAGCCCAGACAGGGTGGGGAGGAACCTCATTTCTTGAGAGCTGACTGCATGTCAGGAGCTTGACTTATAATATCTCATTTAAGCCTCACCGGATTCCTATGAGGTGTTTTAAACATGAGAAGTCTGGGGACCGGAAAGCCGAAGAACAACTTAATGAGTCCCAGTGCTAGTAAGTAGCAGAGCCCAAGTTTACGTTTTTCCTAGTATATGTCACACCACCTCCTCCCCAGGCGGAGTAGTTTGTCCAGTTAACTAGCTCTAACTGCCGGTTCATTCATCACAGGCCACCCGACACCAATATTCCTCTCTCGATTTCTCCATTGAGAACGTCTAATTAGCCCAATTAAGTGAGTATTTCTATAAGTAACTTTAAAAATGACTTTATTGTATACATAAAATTACATTTCATTACAGTTGGTAACTGCAAACTCCTTGAGAATAGGCTCAATAAATATTTGTAGAATATTTTTAAAAAACCATTAAGTCCCTCTGAAGTTTATTACTTGACTAAAGAATTGGTATCCAAACATTTGCTTGTTTCCTTCACTTATCCTAAAGTAAAATAAAGCATAAACAATGGTCCATTTGTTCAATTTCTAAAAGAGAACTCAAAAAATATGATTCTATGATCAGAAATAATTGCCTTCTTTGAATTTCCACACACTTTGTGTCTGTCTTTTTGAGCCCCTATCATCCTATACACGTATTAAAATGATTTCTCTGCATGCTTTACCTTCTCTACCAGACTTTAAGCAACTTTAATATGCCCACAGCACCTAGCATAGCAGATGGTGAATGCTTAAATGAAGAAAATTATTTCTCCTTTTTTTTTGTATATTTCTGTCATATTATAGATGCTCAGAATCAATGTGGTTAATAAAAAAGAAAAAAATTCTATAATAATAATGAGATTATCCGGCAACAATCAGCCCTGAATCAGTTGATTTCTGTCATCAGGTTCTAATTAAGAACGGCAGATAAAGCAGATGGAGAACAGCTTTAATCTTCATGCTAAGTTGATCCTACTCTGGTGAAAACACAGAAAAATTGTTTGGACAAGCCAACTGAACAAACATGATATTGGATGTCTAAAGGAAAGTCGTTCTTAAAGAGTCTTCTTTCCACTAGATGGCTATCTGAACTTCAACCAAGAGAGTCAGTGGATGGGGAAGGATCGCTTTAATGTTACTGTGTCTTCCAGCTAGGCCCAAGAAAGGGGGTGACGGTAATGGGGGGAAATGTCAGACAGGGAGGTGTTATTTTTTTCTATTTTAAAAAGGTTTCCCTTTTTTATCAAATAAAAAATTAAAAAAGATTTCCCCTTTTGGAACTACTTACTTAGTCCTTTTTCCATTTTACTTGCTCATATCATTTACTAAGCAATGCAGAAGTATTTTCATAGGAATGATGAAATTGTGCCAAAGTTCTCATCAAGGAAATGTAGAGTTCACTTAAACTCATTTGCCATTTGACTTCTGATGCAAGCTCCAAGAACTTCATTTTGCCCAACTAAATGTGGAAATTTACCTACGTGCAGTATTTCTTTTTTTAATGGCTCCAAAATAAAGATAAACATTAATTATTAAACGCTACCAAACAAATTTTCCATTAAGTAAAATGTGTTGTGATCCATATAGTAAAAACTCTGGTCATCTGAAGTGAACCACTTACAACCATTTATTCAAAATCATAATGTTTATTCACTTTTTTCTGATTATAGAATAAAAGCTCATGAAGAAATTTTGGGTAACTTTGAAAACACAATTTATTTTGTTTCTTCCTAGTCTTTAAATATTTTCTATGCAAATATATTATTACAAACTTCGTATAATACTTGTAATACATAATATACATCATACTGTGACAATTTTCCCATGTTATTAATTATGCTTTGAAAGTACATCATTTTAATAGCTATATAGTATTTCATCATTTGGATATATCTTATTGGACATCTAAATTGTCTCCAATATTTTTCTGGTCTGAATAATACTTTGATAAACGTCTATGCATACTTCTATGTCTGAATGAGACCATGTCCTCAGGAAAGATGCCTAAAGGAATAACCATAAGAATCCCAAACAAAAATGTTTACCAGAAAGGGTGTGTCAATTCCCACCTGCAGTGAGAGTGCCATCTCCTCAAACCCAGGCTCAACACCAAATTTTACCATTAAAAAATTATTTTTTACTAATTAGGCAAAAACTGGTATTTTGCTGTTTTAATTTGCATTTCTTTTATTACCAAGTGGAATTTTTCTTCACTTTTTAAAATTTAAGTGGCTTATTTCAAGTTAGAAGTTTGTTTTTCATTAGTATAATTAGATAGCCTTCTTTAAAACTTGTAAAATTTTCAATTGGCCTTAAAAGACTTTATTCTATAACACCACAGATTTGGCTATTCTTAGATTAAATACTGCAAAGAAAGAGTAATATCTTTAAAACAGAAATTTCATATACTGTAAGTTCATTTGTAAATTTTACCACTGAATTTTACAATTAAAATGCTAAATCAGTTGTACTGCATTAAATCCAGGAGCTAAAAACAGTGTAAATTCCCCATTTTACAGGAAGAAAAATATTTCATAAATGTTTCCTTTGTAAAAATGTAAACCTTTCTTTTATAAGATATGCTGGAAGTAAGTTACCAGAGACATAGCCTCGGCATTGCACAAAATATATTTAATCCCTGGGTATAAGTAAATACTTTCAATATTATTCCCAGCTTCTTATAAATGAGATTTCCTGGCTCATCATGAACATTTAAATACCAGTTAAAAGAGCAGAATCAAAATGCTCGATGATATAGTACCAGAGCACGGTGTGGCCTGCTCTAGGTTACATTATTTGCTGGAGAAAGGACAATACGAAGGTAAGAATGGTCTGATCCATCTGGTGGGATGTACCCATTTAAAATTAGGTTGAGTTTAAGACATTAAGTGAGGGGAAAAAATAAAACACTATAATCTCAATTATGTTAAAAATAAATACATAGGAGATAAATAAATATGCACTGGAGGAAAAAAGAGACGTCAGAACGTTAACAGTATATAGTTATGCACCACTAATGACAGCAATACGTTCTCACAGATGCATGGTTAGGTGGCGCAGTCCGTGTGTGGACCTCATAGCGGGCACGTACACCGATCTTGATGGTCTAGCCTATTAAACACCTCGGCCATATGGTGTAACCTGTTGCTCCTCGGCTACAGCCTATACAGCATGTACAAAACAACAGATTAAATCACAGACAAGAGAAAATGACGCCATCAAGAGACGTGGTCAACACAAGACGTGTGTGGCTGCTGCCGGTGTAACACGGCATACTGTTTTACAGCAAACTTTTCTTTTAATAAGCAGAGAGTACACTCTAAAATAATGATAAAAAGTATAGTACAGTAAATACATAAACCAGTAACGTAGTTGCTTATTATCAAGTACTATATACTATACCTAATTGTACGTGCTACACGTTTAAACAAATGGCAAAAAAAAGGCAACGTAGGTTTGTTTATGTGAGCACCACCACAAACACGTGTGAGAAATGTGTTGCAATATGACGCTATGACAATTACGATGTCACTAGGCAACAGGAAATTTCCACTCCATTATAATCTTTTGGGATCACTGTTGTACACGCGTATACAGTTCCACATTGACCAAAAACTATATCATGCAGTACATGACTATAGTTTTATCTCTTTTGTGGTGAAAACACAGATGAAGAAAAGCAAATGGCATTAATTTTAATAGTTTAATATTAGTTGTTTTATTGCAATACCATTATGCATTAATGTAACAATAACAAAGTAAGATTTCACAATACATTAGTTACTGTCCCTCCAATAACCTTTTAGCCATTGATCTGCACAGTATGAACCGTACACAACAGTATGCCACTGGAAAGTGGTAATGAAACTCAACATACAAAGCATCCACCAAGTTTTAAACAAAATGCAAGTAACATATCACAGTGCTTTTTTAAAACTAATTTCACTCAGCACTTCTGTATCAGGCACTGTGCTGAGCCCTTCACATTAATTAGTTTATTTAACCCTTTCACAACCCTAGAAGCTATTACTACTATTCTCGTTTTAAAGATGAGGACACAAGTAAAGAGGGTAATAAAATTGCTAGGTTAAGAAAATAAACAAACAAATAAATAAATAAAATAGGACACGACGGTTGCAGGCAAGATGGTAGAGTAAGTAAACACTGTCTTGCCTCCTCTCACAATCATCTCAAAATTACAACTAAACTACAGAACAACCATCACTGAGAATCGTCTCAAGTCTACAGAAGTCCTATAACTAAGAATTAAATTCTTCGTGATACCAATCAAAAGGTAGGGTAGCTGAAAGGATAGGAAAACAAGACCCTTCCATATGTTTTCTGAAAAGACTCACTTCAGATTGGAAAACACACAGAGACTGAAAGGAAAAAGATTATTTCATGAAAATGTAAATTTAAGAGGAAAAAAAAAACCTGGGGTAGCAGTACTTACACCAGACAAAACAGACTTTAAAACAAAGGCTATGACAAGAAACAAAGAAGGACCCAGTAATTCTAGTTCTGGATATTTATCTGAAGAAACCTAAAACGCTACTTGGAGGGGACGTGCGCATCCATATGTTCACTGCAGCCTTGTGTACAATGGCCAAGATGTGGAGGCAGCCTGGGTGTCCGTCAATGGATAAGTGGATAAAGAAGAGGTGGTACATATATACAATGGAATATTACTGAGTCATAAAAAAGAAGGAAATCTTGCCATCTGCAGCAACATGGATAGACCTAAAGGGTATTATGCTGAATGGAGTAAGTCAGACAGAGAAATCTAGATATGTGGAATCTAAAAACAGGATAAATGAACAATCAAAACAGAAATAAGCTCATAGATACAGAGAGCATTTAAGGGTTGCTGGATTGGTGGGGGGAGGTTGGAGGGATGGGTTAAGGGGAGAAGAGATTAAGAGGTACAAATTGGTAGTTATAAAATATTATGGGGATGGAACACAGAATAGGGAATATAGTCAGTAGTGTTGTAATAACTATGTATGGGATCAGATGGGTACTGGATTTATTGGGGTGATCACTTCATAAGTTATATAAATGCCTAATCACTGTGTTGTACACTTGAAACTAATAGTGTATGTCAACTGTAATTGAAAATTAAAAAATTATATTAAAAAACAGAAAATTAAAGAAAAAAGACAAAGACACAAGGCTTACAGATAAGCTAAAGTCACGTGCCCAGTGTCATACCGCTATGATGTGAAGAAGGCAGGGTTCTAAGTCAGACGTCTGACGCCGACACTCGTGCGTTTATCGAGAATGAGGCATTGGGATGTTTTCACTGATGACCAGTCTGAGAGTATAGCTACATTGAATATTCCAGATATAAATTCCAGATACAGATTGTAGCTTCTTGAGTTAACAAACACACCACCATTTACTCTTCTACAAAAAACCTGGGAGTCCCTACTGAACAGAAGTAATGTATTTGATTCACTTTTCATGTGTAGTAATACTGGTAAATATGGCATTTTACTGTTTTACAATAAAGTGATCTCACTCAAAACTTCCAAAACCAGGATAATCACCTTTGCCTCTGAAAGCACATGTTAAATTCTGGCTGTCATGTAAAAAGGATTTTTAAAAGCATCAATCTGAAATAGCTATCACAAACCAAAGCACAAAGTCCAAGTTGTAGAAACCAAACACAAGTTGCTAGAATTCAGAACAAGTCAATTCTGACTCAACAGTCTTACCAGGAAAAGGGAATTTGAAACTAAGTATACAGAAGAATCCAAAATTCAACACAGGTAGAAAAATGAAAAACAGACCTAGAAATTCTACACAATTCAATACTTTCCAACTCGCTCCCAGAGCAACTGCTGTTCAGTGCTGTATTCTAGATTGTGGTAGACGTAGGGAATTTATTACAGAGAAGCAGAGCAATGCCAAAATGAGCAGTCTACCAGTCTGACATTGTTCAAAATGACAGATTAATTACTATATGGCACTTTGAACTGTATCAGAATTAAACAAAGAATTAGTCATGTCTCAAAAGATGGCTTTTCTTCCATTAGTGTTTATTCCAAAGACAAAAGTCAAGACCTTAAAATTAAACCTATAAGAAATCCTGACCTAAAAAAAGAGCCATCTTTAGTGAGAGGAGAAGCCATACAACCCTAAAACAATAGTTTGTTGACTTCCTATTATAAACACAGTGACTGAGTATAAGATGCTTTGAGAAATGTTAATGAAAATATAATTTACCTAGTGCATAAAGTTCAAATCACTCATCCGAGCATTCAAAAACTTTCACTTTTAGACCAGTTTACCTTTCCAACCCAGTCCCTAACTACTCTTTCTTCCTTGCCTTTCTTTCACACTCATATCTCAAGAGGAAATGGCCTCTGTCCTACCCGTATCTCTAACAGCGCAAATCCCACTCATCTTTCAAGATCCTCCTCAAAGCAGACTTCTCTTTGAAGTTCCTCCTTCCAAGTGGTTCTTAATAGCATTCTTTTATCTATTTCAAAGCACCAGCTTGTCCCCTATCTATCCACGATGTCTTTCTCCTCTGCTAAGACACTGCTGCAAAACCGTGGACCAAACAGGGACCAAGGCTTCTCCATCTTTGCAATGTCCACATAAGCCTAGCGGCTTTGTGCAGTGCACGGTCAGCTTAATAAATATTTTTTAAAAGATGTAATAGGAGACATTAAAATTTGATCTATATCATGTCCCTCACTATCTTGTAAATATTTATTAATTTGATTTATGATCTTACAAAAACACAGTTGTTAAAAAGCAACCATTTTTACATACAGAATAGTGCAAGCCTACCCCATGCTGAGAAATGTGAAAGAGGTACAGGCTTTGGTCGGAATTCTGAGGTATTAGTGAACTTTTATGCCCCAGTTAGCACAAACCCATTATATCACCTATTATATCACCTAGTTAAGAAAGAACATATATGGCACTGGGAGCCAAACAACAGGCTGCCTTTGAGAAAGCAAAAATACTGGTCAAATAGATTAAAGCTCTTAGAATCT